>NC_089887.1:3420000-4702500 GCF_040182565.1 Anser cygnoides
CGCCGCCGGCCGCCCGCCTGCTGCTGTGGATGGGTGCAGCGAGCGGGGCCACCAAAAACTCGACTCCCCGCACGTGCCCCCATGCCGGCAGGCCCCGGCATGGCCGAGGCATGAAATGCTCCCTTGTGTGCCGCTGTGATGGGCAGCCCCCCCCATCCCATCCCCAACGCCCCCGCTGCGGGGATGCCCGGCTGGGGCAGCTGTGCGTAGCAGCCCAGAGCCAGTCCGGAGCAGTTTTCTCCAAGTAGGGCAATTAAAGTAGTGGGAAAATGGAAAGTATTCGTCAGGGAGCTGCGGTGGCAGAAGGGGAAGGTGCTGCGGTGAGTCAGCGATCCCAAGCGAAGCCCCAGCGCCAGGTAAACAAGCTGAAAACCAGGAGGTGTTAGTCACCGGGGCTGGCTGCACCGGCCCCGGCTTGGGAAGGGCACCACCGACCCCTCCTGCCCCACAAAAATGCTCAGCGGCACCAAAAACCCTGCCACAGAGCAGCACCCCTCCCCATCGCGGCATGGCGGTCCCACCAGGAGCGGCCACCTCCACCCGTCACCAGGGTGGGGACGTGGGACTTGTGGCCGTGCCACAGCGTGGGACCCCAGGAGCCACCCCGTTTTGTAGGAAAACTGCTATGGGACGTTTCTTCCTGCGGGGGCGGGCGCTGCCGGGGCAGGAGCAGGACGCCTGGGTGCTCCTCCCGCGTGGCCATCGCTCCTCGCGTGACCTCGGGCGAGTCATTTCGTCTCCCTGCGCCTCCACCTCGCCGTCATTACGCTGGAGCCAGACGGACGGATGCCCAGGGGAGAGGGGAGGATTCGGTGTTTAAAGCCCTGGGATCCCTGCCGGATCCAGGCTGCGACCGGCTGGCGCCTGCGAGGGTTCCCCTTCTCCTGCCCGGTGCCAAACAGGGCATGGGGTTCTCCTTCTCCTGCCCAGCCACGGGGGCTGGATGCAGCCAGGGGCTCGGGTGCCCCCATGCTTCTGATGGCGAGGGGGAACCTGCAGGTTAGAAATCCGGGGCGGGGGACAAACAGCCTGATGGAGGGAGGAGAGCCCCTTGGCTGCCCCGGTGCCATCTCCTTGCCCAAAAAAGACCCAAATTACCCTCTGGAAGAAACGCCGTGCTCAGCTGCAGCCGTTGCAGGCCAGAGAGGAGAGAGCAGCTGGGAAAGACCCCGCAGGGGGTCTGGGGCAGCGCTCTGCTTCACTGGGTGCACACACATGTACACACGCACACGGGCCTGAGCTAGCCCCAGAAGCTGCCTTAAATCGTGTCCCACCAAGCAGAGATTTCTTCTCATCCAGAGCCTCCCATGCCTGCGAGTTCATACCCTGCTAAAATTGGGCCAAATGTTAATTGCGCTCCCAGCCGGGCTATCAGCGACCGGGTCCCATGGCTGCTTCCTGCCATTAGACCTCGCTGTGCTTTGGGGGGGGGGGAAATCTGGCTCTTTTGTTCCCACGTGTGCCTCCCCCCAGCCTTGTTTGGCCGGGATCACCCCGTGAGGTCCCCCCACGTCCCCCCCACCCTCCTGCCCCCCATCAGCCCCAGCATGGCACAAAGCTGGGTGCCCCCAAGCCGCCTCCGTCGCCAGCCCCTCGCCGCCGCAGCCGTCGGGTGTCTGCTCCGGTGACTCCACATAATGCAGGTTTTACGAATGGAAACGTCGCCTGGCTGTAAATTAAATACTTGGGAGAAACCCATTATAACGCAGCAACGCAATTAGCTTTATCAGCCAGCCCAGAGTGATGCCAAAAAGCAGAGCCGACTCACTTGACAGGAGCTGCCATCCATGAAACCGAGCTAACGACCTTAATTATATTTTTAGCTTCTAATTTTTGGCTGACAGGATCCCCAATTACCCAGCCCATAATTTGCCCAGGGACTGCCATCAGCCTACCTGGTCTGTAATTCCCAGGGTCAGCCCTTTTATCCCTTTTACACGTTTAGACTCCCACTGGCCGCCCTCCAGCCCGCTGGAATTTCCCCAGGGTTTCGTAGCGCTAAAAATTAACAGCGCGGCTCCTTCGGCAGCCTGCAAGCCTGGTCCTGCAAGGGTCCCAAGAGAAAAAAAAAAACAAAAAACCCTCGGCCTGACAAAACCCAGCCCCAGGGTGGTCTCTGTGGAGGTCGTGCCTTGGTGGAGCAGTTTGGCAGCGGGACAGCCCGCAGTGCCCAGCCCGCCGCGGCCTGGCGCGACCGCCGTGCCCGATCCGGAGCAGGGGCGATGTCGGAGGTGGTGACGGGGTGAAAAATCCTGCGTTTATCCCAGCAGCTGCTCCGTCCGAAGGTTGTTCTTTGACTCATAGCCCCTATCTGCTTCCCACACGTTGTACCACGGCACGCAGCCCCGGCACCGACGCCGTCCCCTCCCTCCCCGCGGCAGGCACTGGCAGTGTTGTACTCTCGGTGCCAGCCCTGCGCCCCAGCAGGTGCCGGATTTGGGGCGCTGGCCTCGAGCACAGCCTGGTTTCCACACCACTTCCCTTCCCTGATCCACGCCGGGTTTGGGCAGGGCGGCTTTGGCACCTTTGCCCAGCCACCAGACCCACCCCCAGATCCCACGGCACGGGGGCTGCAGCAGCGCCTGGACCCCGATGGGTGCTGAGCATCCTCGGGGCGATGCCCTAAGGAGGGGTGGCAGGATAAGGCCAGGGTGCAACGCAGGGAACGGAGCAGAGTGGGCCGGTCGGGGGCTGTCTGAGCCCCAACTTGTGTGCAGGGCTGGTGCAAAGGGATGCTCGGGAGCGGGGAAGCAGCCTGGGTGCTGCCGAGCCCCCGGCCGGGCAGGGCAGGAGATGGAGGGGCGGTGGGCTGCAAGCAGAGCCCCCAGCACCCAGCACCAGCACCCAGCACCAGCACCAGCACCCAGCACCCAGCACCAGCACCCAGCACCCAGCACCCAGCACCAGCACCCAGCACCCAGCAGGGCTGGGCGAGCCGAGGCTGCCACCTCCTGGGCAGAGACACGAAGAGCCGGGCCCTGCTTCTACGCCCCCGCCCCGGGCCGCAGGAGCTGGGCAGAGGGGGCCGCAGCCCTCGATTGTGCCACCCCCCGGCCCTAAATTGTGCCCCCCCGGCTCCCGGTTGTGCCCAGCCGGGGGGTGGCAGCAGGGGGCTGGCACCGCTGGGATGCTCGGGGCTGGCACTCGCTGGCGGTGGCCTCCCGGGGACACGGACACAAGCCCTGGTGGCGAATTTATTTTATTTTATTTTATTTTATTTTATTTTATTTTATTTTATTTTATTTTATTTTATTTTATTTTATTTTATTTTATTTTATTTTATTTTATTATTTTATTTTATTTTATTTTATTATTTTATTTATTTTATTTTGGTGGATGGGGTGGATGGGTGCAGCTCTGCAGCTGGGCTTGCCCATACCCCAAAACTGGGGGGGGTTTGATCGCGGAGCAGCTGCTACGAGGCACGGTGGGATGCACGATGGTCAGGCGGCACGGGTCATTGGGTGCATCCTGACCCCAGCACGCTCGAGAGCAGGCATCCACGGGGAATTAGGGTGAGAGAAATGAGTCCCCCAGCAGCCAGCTGTGCTCAGCCCGGCCTCACGGTTTCAACCCAAAACGGCTCCTCTTCCCCTTCCCCCTCACGGCCCCTCTTTTGGGGTCCCAAAGGGAGCACACGTGCAAGCAAATGCCTTGGCCGAGGTTTCACAAATCGGAAGGGGCCGAGAGCAGGCTGGAAGGGAAATATCCCAGGAAAGCTGCCGCCAGCGGGAAGGCGAGGCTGCCCCAAAAAGTCTGGGAGCCAAACACTGTTCACACTGTGCGCCCGTGCCCTGCAGCTCTCCTTGCAGCAGCAGCACTGGGGCACGAGCCCAGAGGAATAAAATCATTTTCGTGTTGGGACAAAACGGGGCTCCGTGCCCCCAAAATGGACCTGGGCACTGCTGGAGCCGTCTGCAGGCGGGTGCTGAAGGACACGGAGCCACGCTGGGAGGGTGCACGGGGAGCAGCCATATGATGCTCTCCCTCCAGCACCATACAGCAAAGGCAGGATTTAACCCAGGAGAGGGCTAAGGCACCCACGGCAAGAAAGCAGCAGGCAGGAGACTGCATTTGGAGGTCCCTCAGAGCCACGCAGCATCCTCGGAGGCGGCAGGAGGCGTGATGCCGCTTGGGACACTCGCGGTGCCCGGCCGGGATACGGGGGCGCAGCCGCAGCACCCCCCGAGGATTTTAGAGCTGAGCTCACAGGGCCTGGTCTCTGCTCAGCGAGGAGGGACAAACCGCCCCCAAGTGCTTCTCACTTCCCTCTTGAGGGCACGCGAGGGTGGAAACTGCAAGTCCCCGGCTGCTATTTACGGGGGCAGGTTTCCCCTGCAAAACCCCGAGAGCCGGCGGGCAGGGCTGGGGCCGTAGCTCCAGGCCCTCGCCGCGCCACGCTCGAGCAGCGCAGGCAGGCCCCGAAATCACGATTTCCTTCGTCCTGCAGGTGAACGAGCCCTGGGCTCTGCTTCCCCCTGGGGCACGGAGCTTTGTGGGCTGAGGCTGCGGCGGGACGGCCGACAGCGGCACGCGGCCAAAGGCGCGTTTTCCTCCCAGAGCTCCCACACTGGGATTTCCACCCCGCAGTCGCCCTCTCCCAGCCATGCCTCGGCCTCCCTGCTCCTTTCCAGACCCTGATCCCCCTCCGTGTGTCTCTCCCCAGGCGGAGACCCGAGCCCAGCAACGAGCCCGTCCGTGGCATCGGCTGCGAGTGCAGAGCCGCGACCGGCGGCACAGCCTCGCTGCTGCGGTGTCACCGCGGGTCGCATCCAGCTGCTGCGGGGCTGAGCAGCCGCAGGGTGCTGGGTTTCTCCACTCCGGGCTTTGTTTGCTGCAGGCAGGTTCAGCCTCGGATGTCCCTGCGGCAGACGCAGAGCGGGGAGGGGAACTCGGCCCGTCTGTAGAGGTTTGGGGTTGGAGGCAGAGGTGGAAATGCCAGAGCTCCTACAGCAGAGGGGCCACATTGGGTCAGCAGCTTCTCCGAGGACCCGTGTCCCAGCCCGGGATGCTCATGGCAGAGTTTTTCCCCTGCGCCAGCCTCTGCCATGAGCAATGTGCTCGGTCAAACGCAGCGAGTGGCCCCTCCTCGGTCCCTCCCTGTGACACCGTGGCAAGTACAGAGCCGGAGTTTTTTTAACGGAGCGGAAAAACCTTGACACTGCCCCGCTGATGTTTATAGAAAGTATCAGGTATTGCTTCTTCCTTCCCCCTCTTCTTCTGCTTCTGCAGAAAACGTCCCCGGGGCTGAGCTGAGTCACCGTCCCACCGCACTCGCGGTGCCCTCGCACCTTCCCGGCCGCGTGGATAAGGGGGAAAAACTGCCAGAAGTGAATGCACCAGGGGAAAAAGGGCAAAACCAGCAGCTGCCCAGTCTGGTTTGGTTTTTTTTTGAGGTGCCACGGGTCGCTGTGGGGGCCTGGGACGGCTGCTGGGGCTCGGTGACAGCAGCCCGCTCCCTCCCGTGCCAGCTCGGCGAGGGGCCCCGCGGCTCTGCTCCTTCCCTGCTCCGCTGACCAAAGCCATCCCACTTTCAGGGTGAGGTGAGCCCTAAAAATAACCGTATAACTTATCCTCAGGGGCTGCCAGCAGCTCGGCAGTGGCCCTCCGCCCCACGCCACCCAGGCCGTGTGACTGAGGCTCCCTGCACCCACTGCCAGCAGCGAGAGCGGCGCCGAGCCCGGCCGCGACCCGCGGTGCCCACGCTGGGCAGCTCAGCCCTCCTGCAACCCTCCTGCCCCCGAGGCACGGGTGCACCGGAAAACAGCAGCGGTTCCAGCGTGCCCTCGGGAGCCACGAGATGCTCTCGAGACGGTGAGCAGGAGACAGGCAGGCCAGCAGCACGGCCCGAGCCTCCTGCAGATGGAACAGGATGGGGGGGGGCGCAGGGCAGTGCTCGCTGCCGCACGGCATCAACAAAACACTCCCCAAGAGGAATACCCCGATTCGGGCGTCCCCAAGTGAGGGCGACAGTGCTGCTCCCTACTTGCATCTTGCACAGCCTCTTGCTCAGCCAGAGCCGCTCCTTCTCTCGGCAAAGCTGGGAAAAAAAGTGACCCTCTCCTGCCCCAGCTCAGCTGCTTCCTCTGCACAAGAAAACCTCCCGCTGGAGGTGGGCGATGCAAGGCTGCAGAGCCAGACACCCATCTGGGAGCTCTCCCTGCTGCAACGTGGCCACCAGGACCAGCACACCCACTCCCCGTGCCCGGTGGCCCTGGGAGGGGGCCTCCCCCCATGCCCCCACTCCCCCGGCAGCCCTGGAGCCAATGCAGCGCGCTGCGCGAGCGGCCGATTTGCATCGGAGGGATAAGGGGAAGCCCCAGGAAACGCATGGCCCAGGCATTAATCAAATCTACCTCTAATAATAAACCTCCTGAGCAATGCGTGGGCTCGGAGCGCGCAGTGCGATGGCAGGAGCCGAGGGGGAGTAGCCGCCGTGCCAGAGCCAAGCGTGAGTTGTGCCCGCGGAGGGGCTGCAAGAGGGCTGGGGGCGAGGGGCTTGCCCGTGCCAGGGCTGCGGGGACGTTTCCAGAGAGCTGGCAGGGAGCGGAGGGGCTCCTTGGGGGGCTGGGGATGAAATGGTCGCTTCATGCGTTGGGTGGAGGATTCAGGAGGAGTTCGGGTGCTCTGGTGGGGCATCCTGGGCAGGGAGCTCAGCCACCGGGCAGGGTTTTTGCCAAAAAAAAAAACAAAAAACCTCCTTGGACTTGCCCTTGCTGCAGAGTGGGCATGGGGAAGGAGCTGCCCTGCCTCCAGCTGCCTCAGCTGACACGGCCCCAGCTCGCCGTGTCCCATCCAGCTGTCCCACGCCAGAACCCGCTGTACGTAGCGCAGGGATGGCCGGGCTCACGGCCGCCCACGGGGCTCGCCTCCCTCCCTGGGAGTCTTCTCTGTGGGGACAAAAAGTCTCCAAAGTGCATCGGAGGAGAGCACGGGCCTGGGCCTCGCAGTGCCCCAGGGATTGTCTTCAGCCAGCTCGATAGAAAGGAATTGTTTAATTTCATAGCGGCGTTAATTGAACAGCAGGGACTAGAAGGGCCGCATCCCTGCGCGGAGCGGATTTATCCTTTACTTCGCGAGGATGGGAGGGCTTCACCCACGCTGCCCCGGGTGGGATCCAGCTCACAGCCAGGGCTGGAAGCCCGTCCTCAGCCCCTCAGCAGGGACGTTGCTGCTCCGGGCAGCGGCAGGACAGACAGACAGACACACAAAGCCTCCGATTGCCGTGTGCTCCCAAGTACGAGAGGGAGCGAGCCGTGTCCAAGTACGAGAGGGAGAGCGCGGGGGCATTTCTATACCAAAATCAACATTTGGCTTCGAAAGGCAGCACCGCAGCGGCCCCAGCCGAGGCAACAGGCGGCTCCCGGGCACGCAGAGGAGCGATGGCTTTTAATTGTTTCGAGCCCCTCGGCACCGGCACCGGCCGCCCGCACAGGAAACAGCTGCGCTCCCAGCTCCGCTCCGCAGAGGGATGCGGTCGCCCACGAGCCTCTCGGTCAGCAAATGGCTGCTAACAAGTAAATGCTTATTAGCAAGCTAATAATTAAATTTTGATTCGTTCTGGACTTTTCTGCTGCTTAGGGCTCCCAGCAATGCCCCTGCCGCTCATCAAACCCCTTCCCTCTCCCCAGCCCCCGAGCACGGGACACGTCGTGGCCACGTAGGATGGGACAAATGGCTCCTTGTGGGGACAAAAGTCCTTCCACTGCCATGTGTCCCAGCTGGTGCTGGTGGGAGCGGTGCTTAAAGCTCTCCCAGAGAGGCCTCTCTCCTTCTGCTGCTTAGGGACGTGTGACACATCAAAACCTGCTTTCAGGATGATGCCAGAACGCCGCCCAGAGACGTCAGAAATTACGCGCAGCATGGCAGAAACTGCCCCTTCTCCCACAGGGGAGCTCAGAAGTTTCCAGAATTAAAAATAATTTCAGAAGATGGTGCTGGCAGTCATTCCGGTTGCATTTCTGTTCCTTTCAGAAAAGGCTGTAAAGGCAGAAGCAGTTCCCTGCCCTCACTGCTGCAGGCAGTTTCGCACATCCCCACGCCCTCGAGGCACAACAAGGGGCCAGGCAGAGACCTGGGTGCTCACCCTGCGTGTCCCCGGGGTCCAGATTATAACCCCCATGAGAATGTCCTGTGCTGAAGTGCTCGCTAAGCCCGAAGCAGATTTTGCTGCACGCTTTTAGCCCAAGCCTAGGGCCGGGGCAGAACAGGCGTCCCCCTGCACGGGGTCCCCAGGGCGGCCGCAGGGTCCCCGGCAGCACCAATTTCCCCGTAGCCACTTTCCTCCCGTTCTGCAGCCATGGATGGGACGCACCTGGGCTGTGATGCCATGAACAACTGCACCGACCAGCAGTACTGGGACGCCCTCGTCTGCCAGTGCATCCCCTGCAGCCTCATATGCGGCCGGTCCGCGGTGAGGAGGTGTGCTGCCCTGTGCGGTGAGTGCGGAAAGGCCCTGGGAGGGACCACGGGGCAGGCTCCGGGACGGCTCGGTTTAACAGCTTCAAGCCCAAAGCAATGGGGGATGTGACAGTGCTGACCGGGATCAAGTTGTCCACATCCCCATACTGCTCCTTCCCAGAGTCCTAGGGAGCCTTCCCGGAGCTGCGTTAACAGAGATAGCCCCTGTCTGTGACACCCTGCCCTCGGAAGGGATGCATCAGGCCCTGCTAATGTGGGTAATGACAAAAGCGAGCAGAATGTGAGCCCCGTGCTGTGGCAGGCGCCGAGGCTGGGTGCTGCAGAGCAGAGGCGCAGTGCAGTCGAAGCCTGCACTCGGTGAGGTGTCGTGTCTCCAAGGGCAGTGAGGGTGGGAGATGCCATCCCCATAGTCCTGAGCCCGTGCTCAGGCAGGTTTTGGTGTGCCCCAAAAAGCCACGCAAGCCCCAGGGGTCAGGAGCTCTAAGAGCAGCACCAGGAGCTCGCTGCCATGAGCAGGCATGGCTGCACCCCGTCCCCTTCCCCATGCAGCAGCCAGCAAAAACCTTTCCCTGGTATTTATCATCTGGCCGAACACCTCCACCTGCCAGCCCCGAAGATGTTTTCAACACTTCCAACAGCATCAAACAGATCTCGCCCTGCGCCCATGGGAGCTGCGGACTTGTTCCAAGCGGCCGTGGGCTCGTCCCCGCGTGAACCCAGGCAGGGAGGGCCCCGGGCTGGGAGCTGACGGGGAGGCAGGAGGAGCCGTGCGGGCAGAAGGACGTGCTCAGGGCGAGGACGTGCTCAGGACGAGCCCTGTTCCTTTCCCTCCCTTCCCGCAGAGTCCATGGTTTGCAACAGGAAAGCCGGCTTCTACTACGACAAGCTCCTGAAAAAATGCATCAACTGTGCCACGGTCTGCGGGCAGCACCCGAAGCAGTGCGACCCCTCCTGCGGATGTAAGGCTGCGTGCGAGGGCAGGGGGAACGGGGGGGCCGTGGGGCAGGGTCCCACAGGGGCTGGGCTGGAAGAGGAGCCGGGTTATGGGGTGGAAGCCGGGGAAGAGGCAGCAAACCCTGCTCTCTGACCCCAGGGGTTGGTGCATGGCCTTGGGGAGGGGGAGAGGGAAGGGACGGGCCCTTTCCCCTCAGATCAACAAGTCCCGGCTTGGGGTTGAGATGTGGGTGCTGGAGAAATGGGGAGAGAGGGAAGATCTCCTCTATTAGCCGTAAAAAACACACCCAAACAGAGGAGCTGCAGCTCTGCTTTCAACTCCTCCCCAAGCGGAGCGCACGAGTGCCCTTAGCAGCACCCTGCCCCTATCAAAAAGTCACTAGGGTGAGCTGCTTGCCGGGGGGGGGGTCTAAGCTCTCCTTTCTCTCTGCCTGGCCCCCAGCAGGTGCCCTGGCCACCCCCCAACCTCCGCCGGCCGCCCTGGTCACGGCGCTGCCTCCCGCGGCCGCGCTGGAGCAGAAGGCGTGCGCGGAGCAGGAGCCGTGGCTGGTGGTGTACCTGCTGCTGGGGCTCTGCCTCTGCGCCCTCATCTGCTCCCTCTTCCTGGGCTGGACCCACCTGCGGAGGAAGGGAGAGGTGGGATCCTGCCAGGCCGGGGCCGGGACCTGCCACCGCAGGGAGGACTCCTCCAAGGGTGAGTGCTGGGGGCACTGGGGGCACCGGGAGGGGACGGGGAGCTGGGGCAGCTGGCACCCAGGTTCTGCCCGAAAACAGAGCCGGTGGGTACGCAGGGGCCGGGAGACAAAGTGAACCCAGCGAGGTGCTGCACAGCCCAGTCTGAGCCTGAAAAGATCAGAACTAGGGTCCTGTGCCCCAATTCCCCCCCTGTCGCCCTTCTCAGGCACTCATGCAGGGCTGGGCTGAGGGCAAGAGCTGTGCTGCTGGCCAGTGACTCTCCAAGGCATGAAGAAGAACTGCAAAAAGCTGATCCTCTTCCCCAAGGAGCCGCCCTTGTGGCTGTTTCCTTTGGTTTCCCACAGAACCACCTTTGGGAAGACCCCGGGGTCTTCCCACTTGCTGCACAGCAAGTGCAGCTCCGGGTTTATTCGCTCGGGGCTGCCCTGGGGCTGACTGCTACCTGGCCAGGACCACGCTCACACGAGTTTGCTCCTTCGTTACAGGCGAAATGTTGCAGCCCAGCAGCTGAATCAAAAAGCTTTGCAGCATCAAAGCCCAAAGTTTAGGCCTTGGAGCCAGGGGGGCTTCACAAGTCTTTGCCGCAGAAAGAAAAGATAGGGAAAGGTTAACACCTTTAAGTAAGCCAACATAGAAAAGATGTGTTGACTTTCCCCCCTCCTCTTCTCCCCTGCCTTCTCTTAAAAATATATATATATATATACCTACCTATTTATGTATACACGTATTAGTTTACATACATAAACTTCAGAGCTGGATGAGGAAAATCAGAAAGAGCACACGAGGTGGTGCTCCAGTCAGGCTCAGTCCCCAGCGGCGCTGCAATCTGAGCCACTGTTGGCTTCATCCCAGGGCACTGGCACTGGGCGCTCGCTTCTGAGGGAAGCTGACAGGTTCAAAGAGATTTACTGCACGCTTCTTCATAGCCCCGGCCTAGCCGTGCTTATCAGGCCTCCGATGATGGAGCAGAGCCCTCTGACAGCCTGCGGAGCAGCGTGCGGCCCTTCAGCCTGCCCTGCTGCAGCCCCTGCGCCTTGCAGAGCACCGCACCATTTCATTCGCGCGTGCTACAAAATGAGCACTTAATGAAAAGACAATTTACGTGCAATGCTATAAATATTAAAATTACTTCAGTGCTAAAGCTCCAGCCTTCCTGCTCGAGGCACTCACCCGTTCACAGGACGGGCTGCGTGCTGCAGGCCGCCTCGCGGGCACGACGCAGGGGTTTTACCGGAGGTGGAGGGAGGTGGGTTCCAGCACTGCCTCCCTGCAGGCCTCAGGGCAGCACTGCAGAGCCTTTGCCGGGTAAAAGCTGCTCCTAAACACCTCAGGCTAACACCCGGCGTCCATTTGCAGATCGCCTGGTGGAAGCGGGCAGCGTTGGTGATGGATCCACCGGCAGCAGGGTCCCCGAGCCAGTAGAAACCTGTGGCTTCTGCTTCCCCGGACACGGCTCCGCGGTACAAGAGAGCAAAGCGCACCACAGCCCCTCCTGCCACCCGGGGGAGAGGGCCGCGGCCGCCCACACCGGGGTGTGCAGCACGGGAAGCGCCGGGGCGATTCCCAGCCCCGACGATGGCCATTTTAAGATCATTTGCTCTCCTTCACAAGAGAAGACGCCCATGGCGTGACTGCAGTGAATGCTCCTGCATGAAAGGAGGGCTGTCCCCTCTGCCCCCAAAACACAGCTGCTTCTCCCTCCGTCCCCAGCCCCAGCTCCTGCCAGGGCAGGTGGACACAGCTCAGCCTCGGCTCAGGGGCTGTAGGTCACGGACTGTGCTGTTTTCTTCTTGGAAAGCCAAACTCTCCTTGTTCCAGTGATGGACGTTGCTCCCCGTTCAGCCATGCCTCCATGCTCCGACCTGACCTCCGCAGACACCCCCGTGCTTCCTGGCCCTTGGGACCAGAGGCCCGCGGGGGCTTCTCGGCCCGGTTCCTCCACCAGCATCGCTTTGCCCCTGCGAAGGGCACCGATGCCTGTGGCAAGCGCCAGGCCCTCGCCTTTCCCCGTTTGAAAATTCTGCCTTGCACCGCAAGTGGTTTCCAAGCAGAGTTGTGCTCGTCTGGGACACGCTCGATGGACAGAAGGCGGACGAAGCGGTGGTGCCAGGCGCCGTCTCGAGAATTAGCCGGGTAGCGACGCCTCGCACAGAGCCCAGGTGTGACAGGGCAGCCTGGCCTCAATCCATCGCCCCCGGGCTGCGGTCTGTGTGACTGCCTCCCCCACCGAGAGGACTTCTCTCCTCAGGACTACGGGGAGTTTTCCAGAGAA
This sequence comes from Anser cygnoides, assembly GCF_040182565.1. Classification (NCBI taxonomy): domain Eukaryota; kingdom Metazoa; phylum Chordata; class Aves; order Anseriformes; family Anatidae; genus Anser; species Anser cygnoides. The sequence continues at coordinate 3,432,344 of NC_089887.1, forward strand.
TCAGGTCAAAGTGTTTTAAAGCATCTCAGGCCTTTCAGACAAAGCTGCGGCCTGGCCTACTCCAGCCTCCCAGGGCTGGGGCGCGGACTCAGACCCAGGACATTCCTCACAGACGTTGTGACGACCGCTGAGTGCCACCACCACGCTCCCAGGAGGGACACGTTTTCTGACTTCAGCAAAGTTCCTTTACAGCAAGAGCATTCAGTGTGTGAGCTCCGCAGGCAGCTTTCAACGCTGCTTTGAGGGGAGGAAAGGACAGGGGACGGTGAGGCTTTGCCTTACACCGGGATACGACGCTGCACGAGAGGAGCTCCGGAGGCACCAAAATCACCGATGGAATTGGGTGTAGGTGCAAAAAGTCATCCAAAGCTGGGAACTTTCTGAAAGACTTGATGCTTTGATGTACTCCTGGTCTGGATTACCTGAAGTAGCTGGTAAAAGTGACGGGCTGTGATGCGGCTGATTTGAGGAAAAGTTTTTGTCTGACCGGCATTTGAAAGCTACTATGGAAAAATGTGGGTTTCAACATGTAACGTCAAGTTCTCATGCTCATTAAAGGAGAGAGTAGGAATGTTTTGCTTGGTGAGAAATCCCTCCTGATAGGAGATCGTTGCCACAAGTTTCTCAGACCAGGCCTTCAAACTTGAAAGAACGCACAGGGAAGGGGCAACAGATGCACAAATTGGTGATAGGAAAGTGCAGCACTTAGAACAGGCCATGGTAGCTGAGGCCATGCGAGCCTCCCCACCCTCATCCTCCTCTCTCTCTCCAGGCTCTCTCTGCCTTTCTTTGGTTTCCTCTCCCAGAGCCTCCCCCTCTCAGGTTCGGCCGATGAAGGGGCTTTGCACTTACCATGGGGCAGCTCTTGTGCATTTCCATCTGTGCCACGTCCCCACCACCCCGAGCACTTCCCCGCGAGGCCGGGGACTCCAGGAGGACGCCTGTAAGCAGGCGCAGCGTCACCTCGCGCTGCCCGGCCCCAGCACCGAGGGGACAGGCAGCTTCAGCCCTGCTCAGGTGTCACCCGCGGGGACAGAGGGACAGACCCCCCCCCATGTAATGGGTACTCCCCCACACCGCCTGTGCGAGGAGCCAGAACCTTATTTAAAGCAAACAATCAAACAATAAACCTGAACACGCCACCAGTTTTGCAATTAGAGTATCTCTCGAGGCTCGGGAAGCATCAATTATTCAAACCAAGGCTTTAGGAAAGCTTTTACACGAGCTGCCACAAGAGCTCACCCTGCCTGGCCCTGGCAAGCCGCAGCTCCTGCTCCTGCTGCCCATGTAGGTCTCCTCCAGCACCCGCTGCAATACACGAGGGAAGCAGCACCCTGCAGTTTTCCCCTAGAAACAGGGGAAAACACCCATCAGATGCCAGGTCCCTCCTTCAAGCCCTGATAAGCGAGAGGGGAGCGTTCAGCCAGGCGCGGCCTCCTCTCCTTCGGGGAACGTAAATACTGTTATCAGCAGAGAGAGGAAAAGGTAACACGGAGCGTCACGGAGGTCAGAGCAGCAATAACACGCAGGCTGCCAGATACAGCAGCTGCGTGCTGGGGAACCAAAAGTCGGCGGGTTTGGTATCATGTTTGCAGCCCCTGGCCAAGAGCTCTGACAGAGCACACCTGGCCAGATCCCTCTGAATAGCAGAAGGAAGCGTGGGACACAGGCAGTCACCACCCGGGACAAATACTTTCGGTAATTAAGGGCACTGACTTTCAAGCCAGAGCATCCACACGGGGGCTTAAGCTGCTTCTAACTTTCCTGCTTTTGCTCAGGTTTTCATTAGGCACCAGCCTCAAGCAAAGCTTTCTCCCCAGTCCAGGGGCTGTGATGAGAAGGTACGACACCGACAGCCACCTTCTGGCTGGTTTTGTGCTGCACACAGAGCCACGTTCAACGCTGGTGTACAACCAGAGGGTATGCTCCAGTATCGACCCGCATCCTGGTACCAGGCTTTGGTTTCGGTTGTTTCTTCAGATGCTTCCCTGTAACAGAGCAAGCCATGCCAATAAAAAAATCGTGCTTCAGAATAAACCAGTCAGCCCCAAACTGCTCCCCGGCACGAGCAGGGTCAGCAGCTGAAGCGATGCAGCAATTGCTCCTTGCAGCAGGCAGCCTCTTGCTGCCGTCTGCCACTGCACCGGGGAGGCACAACTCGATCAGGCCTTCGTTAGCGTCTCACTGCTCAGCGAGGACTTCTGGGGTCGGCGTCTTCCTGAAGGTGACGCTGAGTTCTGCCAAGAGCAGCCTCCCAGTTCTGCAGGGAATAAACCTTGTGTCTGAGCTCCTCGGCAGATGAAGGGAAAGAGAAGGCTGCGTTTGGGGGAAAACATAATGAGGGGTAGCGCTGATCGTGTGACAGCAGCTGTCCTTCCATTTTCATAGGAAGAGGGAAAGTGTTCTCTGCTTCTCTATCAACCTGTGCTGATTTACTGTTGCTGGAAATAGAAACCTGCCTGGTACAATTCAGGGGGAAAGAAGAGCTTTTAATACACCAGGAATTCTGCTTTAGAAGCCCAAACCAGAGCACTGAAATCTACCTTGCTCTCCATCTCCCACCGAAAACCAGCCGCGCTGGTGCAGTTGCACAGAGCGCAGCCCTCTTCACTGGCTTGAGAGGGGTGGGTGTGGGTGGGGAGAAAACAAATAAGGCTGATTTATGTGGCTGGCCTTGTCCCTAAACAGTTCATTTCTGAAGGATTAACAAAACAGACCGCATTAGCTCCGGTGGCCAAGCGCGTGCTAGCGGAAAACAGAATTCACTTGTTCAGGCTCCAGCTGGAGACCAGCAGCCAAGGGCTCCGAGCTCAGCACCACAAAGCGCCAGCCCAGCTGCCGCGCGGTGGCACTGCTCCTCCAGCACCGGGGCGAGGCGGCGACGCGGGCTGCAGCAGCCATGGGAATAATGAAAGGCTGATTCTCGTCTTCCTCTGCAAGCTTGCTGCATTATTAAAAGGTAGCAGAAAGCGTCGTCAAGCATCTGCACGATGCTGCGCCCAATTCCGGGAGGGAGAGGAGGGCCCCCCCTTTCCTGCGGGTGTACCATTCATCCGCATTTCTCCAGCAGTGTTACATTTGCGGCAAGAACACTCAGGTTAAATTTTGCAGTACCCAATTACAACTGAAAATTATTTCAAGCATGACGATAGAGAAAGACAGGTTATGAAACCAGAGTACGCTATCGCTTCTGCAGAAACCGCGCTGCCTAGGTAACTCGCACACTGTGCGGTACGTTTTCTGTGTCTGATTTGGTATTCAAGGAGCTTCAATTAGTCGGTTCTCCTTCCCTCCTAGTTGCAAACTGTCACAGAGATCTCCTGATGCACAAAACCACCTTGTACTCTCCAGCTTGCGTGCAAATCAAATGCGATTCCACCACCCTTTTGTGTAGCATCTCTTGTAAGACGCTCATTTAAAAAACAAACAAACCCAGGCTTCACTTATTTTTCCTCCTATTTCTGTTGTTACACAGACTGCTTTCCACCCCTCTTCTCTCAGACAGGTTAGAGATGGCCCATCCCCATTTCTGGAATACTGATCTAAAAGACAGGACCCATCCATGTTTTTAAGCACTGTTTAAGTCAAGGATCAGCTGTTTGGATATACATCCAGAGCTTAATGACCTTTTTGGTGTGGCCCTTACGCCAGTTTATACGGTGCCTAACTCTTAACACGACTCTCTCCAGGCTCCTTAAGGGAGAGCAAAGTTATTTTTTGCTCTTTTAAGCTCTGTGTTCTGAATGGTTTCTCTCATGGGCTGCAATTCAATCCACAGCCCAGCCTCCTGGGGGCAAGACAGAGCACACGAGCCGCTACTGCTGGTATCCAGGCAGGCCAACGAGCTGCTTTAAAAGACAGCGATGAAGGGAGAGAAAAGGGAACAAAACTGCATTTGTGACAAAGCAAAAGCAAGCTGATACACCAGCTGCTGTAGGCTAAGGACATGGATACGGAGGCTGCAAAGAGGAGAAGAGTATGTGAGGAGTTAATACATGTGGGAGGATACAAGGAACCAATACCAGCCTAGCACATACCAGGAAAATGTGTTGTTTACTTAAAAACCTAGTGCACTGCAGAAGTGCTCAATAGCAGCAGATCTATCGCTCAATGCTGCCCCCAGCAGCAACCGTTTCTAACAGATGGTATATTTTTCAATACCGAGGTTCTTTCAAGTATCAGCTATATATGCCTTTGGAAGGCAACAAGGGGGGAAAAAAACAAAACAAAACAACAAAAAAAACCAACAACAACCCAAACCAGCAACAACAAAACAAGCAATTCTGAGAAATTCGAACTTATTCACAAGATTTAAAAAAAGAACCAAGACCACTCTTACAGTATAAACACGCCAATTCATTCATTTTTACTGATGGTTGCATTAATGAATCTCATTCTCGTGAAAAAAGGGAATAAAGGAAAAAAATTAAGAAAATAGCTATTTATAGAAAACAAAAAAAAGGGCTCAAAACAGAAAAGAATCTGTGCTGATGCTTTTGACGAGCAGTCCGATGGCATTGAACATTACCTGTGCAAGCAGGCATGCTTGAAAACCTGTCTGTACTGTAGCTTCAGTTCCACAATCCAGGATTTCTTTTATTTGTTGGAAAAAAAAAGAGCCTAATAGTTTCATACTGTATTTATTTAATAACTAAAATTCACAAATAAAAAGATACTTGCAAAGTCCTTTAGTTGTGTCATCCCATCCTCCTCCACTTTACTGCTTTCAGACCCATATGCATAAAAAATGGGCTTGGATTTTTAATTTTAACTGTTATATGATTGGTCGTTGGAGCTGAAGCACCAATGGAGAAGATGCTTTATGGAGATGAGGGTACACCCCCTTGCCTTCCCACACACATTTTGGAGGAACATAGGAGATGTACCAGTGCCTGGACTCCTCTGCTCCCATTTCCCCCACCCAGAGCATTCCTTTCATTTTATATTTCCTCTGTTAAGTGACTGACTGTAGCCTCCTTTTCCCCCTTTCTGTCCTTGCGGGACTGCATACACACGTTGGACATTGTTCGTTTCTTACTCCGCCAGGCTTTGAGCCAGTGTCAAGTAGGTCCTGTTACAGCTCAGTGCTAGTTGTTTTTTAATGGGTCTTTTCATTTCAGGTAGGTTTGTGTGTCGATTCAGAAGGCTTGCTTATTTTCTTCCTTGTTTATATCTGACAAGCTGCTGGATAAGGCTATTCATACTCCAGGAACTGTTTGTGATAGAACAGCAAATACCTGCAAGAAAGCAGAGGTACAGTTTCAGCTTTCTGCTGTGCATCATAGCAGATTAGTATTTCCATTGATGCAATTGTGAAAAATGAGGACTATTAATTTTGTTTTTCTTTTCAATTTGAAGCAATTCCAGGGACATGCCAGCTCCCTACAGTAACCATGGAAGAGAAGGAGGGAAGCCAGCTGAAATAATTTTACCAGTAACTCAGGAAACGGAACATTTGTCCATCAAGCAGTTGAACCCCTCTTGTTGTACAATCGACTTAGAACCTGGAAGCTCTGCAAGATTGGACTGTGTTGATGTCCAGACAGGCAGCATCCCTTTAACACTACCATGACACAAAACACAACCGTGGTGGCTTTAAGATGCAACTGTTGCTTTAGACTCGTATAACCACAGCATCAGACATTTGGGATTACTGCAGACTGTCTGCCATTTACTCTGACAGAAACAAAATGAAGAACCAGGCACATGGGTGAAAACTCGTGTGTCCCAATCAAATACAACTCATATGTCTAATGTCTCAATCTGTACTCAAATCTGGTGTTTTAACAAGATGAAATTCTTCCTGTCCTTAATTACTGTGTGTGTACTGCTACACAACAGAGCCCAGCCCTCAAGCAGTTACGTGTAGATGGAAGCAGAGTGATCTCTACGTACCCTTTACACACCACACACTGACAGGGTCATTGCATGACTCCGTTAAAAAGCTTCAGCATAATTTTTAGACTTTCCAATTATTATTGTTATGTTTCCAGTCCTACAAAGCTTCCCTCGCACAGTGCAGATCTACTCAGTGCCAGACTTAATCTGAACCAGGGAAAATGAATCAGAGATCAAACTAGCCTTTACTGAGACGGATGTGCAGCAGTTGTGTTGCATATCCTCCCCTCCTTGCATATGGCAGTTTCTTCTACAGACATACCACATCCCAGGTCCAAAGCTAGCCAGTTGTTACTGAAGAAAAGTTTATTTCTTCTGCTGACCTCAAAGCACTCGTTACTTTAGTCAAATCATTTAACACTAAAATTCAGGTATCATAGGAGAAATTTTGCACTTCCCGGTTGAAGTTCAAAAAAGGAAAAGATGGCAAGATCTGTTTTAAAAATTGCTAGCTGAACATCTGTGCCTGCAGAAATCAATGGAAATGTCATGAATAATTAAAACAAAAACAAAGCAGGCTTATCTTTCCAGTACCATGCCCACAGTTGAAAATGCCAAAATGAAGACTTCAGTTTTTAAGTTACCTTATTCTTGAAATATATACCAACCCCCAGTGCTTCCCTCAAATGAGGAACACCAAGATGCTTCCCTTGCAAACTACTGCTCTGTGCTCCCACTGCTTGTCTAACACAAGCATCTGAAATCATGATGTCAACCTGAAATCAATTTAAAGACATGAACTAAGAAACAGCTCATGTTCTATGCCTGCCTTCCATATAGCCTTGCAACTCTGCCTCATACTATTTTCTTAATGGCTTTTCCTCAGATCTTTTACACCCACAATAACCCAAAGGTTATGCAAAGAGCAGAGTGTGTCAAGGAGATGAATATTCAAATAGTATGCTCCTACACTGGGTGACCACATCACTTTGGCTTTTAGATTCCCCTCCATGAGCAGCCAGTTTGAACGTGAGCACCAGTTACAAACACTGCTGTGTGAGCTGATGCTCCCTTGTCCTTCCCCGTTTCTTCCTGAAACCGATTCACTACTATAAAGCGACATTCTGAAGCACCGATACACACACAGAGAATCATTACATATTCAAAGAGAGTAATTAAGTCTTCTCAGAGGTTATAGGGTCTTTCACCTGTAAGTAAGAAAAACCCAAAGGACAATTTTCCTTCTTTCTCCCTTTTCAGTTTGTAACTTACCCTTCACTGTCTAGTACATCCTTAATGCTAGCCTTGGTGATAATGGCATCATCACACTTGAACCACTGGTCCTTGTGCTGCCGGATGAAGCTGGTATAGTGCCCGCTCTCCAAGGTTCCCTGGTGATTAACTACTGCAAACAAGGAATACCTGGTACAGAAGAGAGTTAATCAATACGTGGATCAAAAGGGGAAAAATAAATGACATTTTAAAGAGGCAAAAGCTTGTGTTCGTAAGCACATACAGAAATGGTAAAGGATCAGATCCATCAATACAACACCAGCTCTTAACGCTGACTGGAAACAGGGCACCCTTGCCCAGGGAAAAAGAACCACATTTTTCTTTCCCTGTCTTGCCATTACTGTAACATTCCAGTCTGATGACAGCCATCAGCTTCACCAATACTAGCTACTGAAGATTTTTCTTCTAAAATAGATTGATCTTGATGCATTCCTGTAGAGGACCGCTGATTATCTATTCTGACCTCTTATTTCTCCTATTTCCCTCTAGTGAACTAGCTACTCTAGTAAACCAGAAAAAAAGTATTTTGGGGGCTAGGGAAGGAATTAATCTTAAGTATAGCTAATTTTAATTATTTCCAGCGATAAACTGCTGTACTGAGTAATTGTCCTTAATCTGGAAAGTCTGTACTTATTTTGAAATGCAGAGTATTTTCAGCCTCAACTTCCAGCTTTCAGATGTTGCTGTGCATTTGTTTGCTAACCTGAAAACTACCAGGCATCTCTGCTCGAAAGAAAGGTACTGATATACTAAGTTAGCTTCAACTTTTTTTTCTTTAACGGGAAAGACTGAAGTCCTTCATTTTTTTGTTCAAAGGTAAGATTTTGTTCCCAGTTATATTTGTGGCTCTTTTTGTAATGTTCTCCAATCTTTGCCTCTTTTTAAAATGCTATCCCCCAACCTGGATGCAAACACAGCTACACCATGGTAAAATAATCTCTCTAATCTCGCTTGATGTTGTCCTACTTATCTTTAAAAACCACAGAGCTCTTTTGACACAGTGGTGCCACAACAAGGCTCTTAATTCAGCTGACTGTCTACAGAGCCACACGTGTAAGAGTCACCCTCTTCCTAGATGGAAATCTTATTAGGCTGGACAACACTTCAGTCCTAGATGCAGGATTCTAGGACTGCCCCAACTGTTTACTGGCATCCAGCACACCGAGCAACTCAGACATCTCTGCTGTTACCTAATTACCTCATCTTTTTCTGCATTAACAACTACTTCAGCCTATGTTGTGTGCAAACCTCAACAGTGATTGATTTTGTTTTCTTTTAGCTCTTTGCTAACAGTTATTAAACACTAGACATCTCACAAGTCAATCCCTGTAGGAGCACAGGTTGCACACCTGATTGGTATCTGCTTCTATGACAACTGTGCTAAGACCTGGGTGGTTAGTTTTTCAATCTGTTCTGTGATTCCGGTTTCTTAATGAAACTTTTAGTGCAAATGAAATGCCTTTAGGAATTTAAATACACTACATTAACATATGACTGCAGCAACCAAACTGGTAACCTTAATTAAAAAAGAAGTTTGTGTGACCATCTCTTTTTCCATAAAGCTCTGAACGTTAGTTTCAATTACTCTCCTTTGAATTCTTGAGCGAGTCATGTGTCAGCCACTCTGTTATTCTGACTGGAATTCGTGCCTGCCCAACAGACCCCACGATTACTGGGGTCATCTAACTGGGACTTACTTTCAGTCCTCTGGAACCTCCTTTGCCATTGCAATAGAAATTGGATTATTTAAAGGAAACACCCATCCCTTTTAATACCGGAACCATAGCTTTTAATTTTGTCCACAGACCGATTGCTGGGGTTACCATCTTCAGATTAGCAAGTTAGCTGCCACAGAACCATGAAAGGGTATGCAATCAGAGCAAACGAAGCTTTATTTTGCAACAGTTCAGACTTACTGTGCTGTCATCAAACACGGTAACGCACTTCGCACTGCAGGATATACAGCAGCCTGTATATCTCCTTCTAGAAGCCAACTACCTTTCACAATAGGAGTCACGGAATGTACCACTTACTTATTATCATTGTTTAGACTATCCGTCGGCTGCTGGTATTGCCCGTTCATTCTGCTCTCTTTACTGCAACACATACACACACAAAAATCCAGTCACTTAAAGCAGTGGCTTCCCAAACCGAGGAAATAGGTTTTACACGACACAGCCTGTTAGCTGAATCCAGGTCCTAATTCAAAGGCACGATGCTGCTTAGCAGCAGAGAAGGGCTGCTGATTAGGATGCTAAAAGATGCTTTATTTGTTCTTGCAGCAATGCTACATAGGAAGCAGCATTTCTCCTGCCGGTCAAGGCTTCAGAGCTGCAAATACAGATCTGTTTACGTCAGATCCAAAAAGCTTTAAAAAAAGGTTAAGAAACGATTTGTATTTTAAACCTGCAAAAATATCTAATTACATCAATCCCTTATCCTCTGATGGGTCAATCATCCTGGCTCTGACTTGTAAATTCATTTTGTGTTTTGACAGCAGCAATAGGATTAGGCTGTTGATTTCATAGGCGATGAAATTCAGATTACTGAGCTATGCCTCCTGATTATCCCGTCTATATTCCATTATGCTTGATACCTTTCATCAGCAGAGCCTGTTCTACCCAGGGAGAATTCACCACAGAGGAACAGAAAAGTCTCAAAATCTCCAGAATATACTGGAATAAACCATATATTCTTAATATAACACTATTTAACAGAGCTGCAGGGCTCTCCTTTCTCTACTGGCAGAAGCATCTACTTTTCTCCAGGGAGAAAAAAAAACGTTTGAAATTACTTTTACAATTTTAGCCTCAAATAGAGCCCCTGTGTTAACAGATGCCACGTTTTGGAGCTTTCTGCGTTGCTTCAGATACAGATTAAATCCGAATACCTTCTTGTATAGTTGAAGGGAATACCTGATAGATACTTGTTTAACTGAGCTGATCAAGTTCCTTTTATAAAGGTACTTTTAATATAAATGTTATGTCTTTCCTGAACCTGGGAGGTGGGAGAAGTCTTACTGTTTGTTTAAATGCCGAATAGAAATGCCGAATAGAAATTTTAACCTATTTTAACTTGGATTATGTGCTTTTCTGGCAGCGTTGTTTAAACAGAAATTGAATGTACAAAACAAACAGAAAAACAGTTTTGTATGTGCACAGGAATAGAGAGGAAGGAATTTTACAACCTTGGAATTACTAGGTTGGACACTAGTTTAATGTCTAATCTGCCTACTAACACAAGATGACCCGGTGGGTGTGCATTCAGGTGATGCTCAAAGCACAGATCTTTAAAATCTGAAGGCACGATGGATGTGAATCTACAAGTTTAACATGCAACCAGAAACATAACACACATTAATAATAAGAAAAAAGGTTTAAATATCAAGCCCTTTCTGGCACACAAAACTCAATAGTGTATCTAAAATTAGTTTAGAAAAGATGCACATTTCAAGGAGAAGCTTACAGGAGAAGTACCATTATACATACTGTTCTATAACCTTGATTCAAGGATGTTCCATGTTTCATGCTGCACATTTATGGAACTGGTAAACAGTTCTGTCCAGGTCTTTGGGGATTTTGAACTTGGTACACACCTGGAAGCCATGAATGGTGTCATGTCCAGCTCCAGCGGAAACGAGACATACGTAGTGATCTTTCGCCTCAGTTTGGCTGAGTGTTCAAACCGCTGGAGACAAAGTGGAAGAATTTTTGTTGTTTTTTTTTTTTGAGATAGACAGAAAATTTAGCCTGTTATAAGTGTTCTAAGCTTAGGTACAATGACATGAAAGCATACTAGCAGTCAGCAGCTAGGGACACTCCCAATTTTTTTTCTACCAACTACTTGGTCTGGGATCCCCAAGTAAATGATAAAACACGATTTCTACTAGGAAAGTAAGTCACAATTTGTAGAGGAAAAATATAATATTAATTAGATTGTTTACCTTAGTACTTATCCACACAAATGTATTCCCAATTGATATTAAAAAATACATTAGACCGCACACACAGCCTTTAACCAGACCCACGTTCATTTGTACTGTGTAATATTTGAATGCAGGGCTGCTGCCTACACTAGCACACAGAACTGGTGACAGAGCTCTAGCTATCGGATTCACACACTTAATCCACCCATCCAATCATCTCAAATGACAGAAGTCAAGACTACACAGGAATACCAATTCAAATTAAGGCAAAAATGGAATATGACAATAAAAAAGCCTTGTCCCTCAGCCAAAAGCAGCCTGCAATACCCACCACCCTTTCTACATCTTGTCAATTGAACATTTAATGGTAACAGGAACAAATAACAGAAAGAGATGAATGAGCTGCTATTTAAAGGCAGCTTCTCTCCCCATTTCTCAGAAATTCTGCTCTATTTACACTTCAAGTTAATTATTTTCCAATTGTGGTGCCATAACAATTCCCTAGCAACAGATCCAGACATGAAAAGCTGAGACTTTTGTAATTCTTACCTTTTGTATTCCTTTTTTTTACTTTAACACATGAAATTGAATTTGCATTTTGGGTGGATGGGACAACACAATCATTTAGGAAAAAAAAATTAAAAAAAAAAATCTTCAATCATTCTGCATAACGCAAATATTGAACTGAGTTAGCAAAGGGGTTTAGCATATTCACATTGCCTTGTCCAAAGAGCAATCACCTACACATCTTGCCAACTGCTCTGCATTAAAAAAAAAAAAAAAGCCAACACCCTCAAACCTCTCTCCCTCTCTCTTAATTAAAAAAAAAAAAAAGGCAACCAAGTCAGCCATGCAGGAACATCCTTCAGGATGACCACAAAGAGCAACAGGAAAACAAAGGAGCTGTGGAGCTGTGCCTCTGCCTATTCCAGGCAGGCCACTGTCTTGCCTTACCACACTGCAGATCACCTTGGTTAATACACAAGGTGTAACCGAGGAAATGTTGGCATATATATGGGGTGAACATCTGAAGGCATGATTGTGCCAAACAGTCTCAAAAGGCCTCTAAGTTACAGGACTGGGAATTCTCTCTGCCTGTAAAACCCTTCTCTAGTAGAAAGCAGAATCAGCCCTTTCTCATGAACACAGATCTTCCTATGGCATTCCATGTTTTCATTTCAAGACTTCATTTCATTAGCAAGCTTCTGTACAAGCCAGATTTTTAAAATAAACTTTGAAATTGCTGCCACTCTGGAAATGGAGCTGCTATGTTATTCAGCAGTTCCAAACGACAATCGTATATTGAATACAATACACAGCTTGCTCAGTGAGACCGTGACAACGCGGTTGCACATTATTAGATTTTCCAGTATGAACGTACTGAACTAGCTTAGAGGACTATCAGAAAATAAACCAGAAAAACAACCTGTTTGCTGCAGCAAAACTCCAGACTTTGCCGTGACAAGTACAAGACAAAGGTCTACTTCCAAAACTATTAAAGTTACCCAAGTGTTTTACCAACGTTCAAAGCCTAGAAACCATGTAAGTATTAAATAACCAAAAGTAGTTTCTGGTGCAAAAGGTGGGAGTGTGTGTTCTTTCAATACACTGATTTCCCTACTGGAAAAGGAGAAGCAATGCAAGCCTTCACTGGTGCACAGCACAGAGGTTGCTGATTTGTGTGCTTCCAGTCGTAAGTAAAACGCTGCTATTCTTTAAGTAGTTTATGTGACACTAGTATCACCAGATAAGCAGTTTCCTGAAGCACTGATCATAGTCAGAGCTGAGGACAGTGACCGTCAGTTGCTGCCTAGCAATGAGAGGACTGTCATTCTGACCCATTCTGACCCACTCGAAATATTAGAGGGCTGCATCTGTTCAAGCAGATCAAAGATGCAGTTAAGTTATAATGGTGGCTGCCTCCATAAAGGCCTGTGGCATCACTTTTCAAGGACCCTTTGCCTCTTGACACAGAATGACAGTCATCTTCTGTGATAGATGCCTGCTTTGCACCACAGTCACACTCTTTAAGACACAAATCATACAGGACTAAACTATCTGAGGGCACCAACTCTGATGTAACTCCCATCATTGCACCTGACACAATTTGGATTGGAAATGCTGAAAACTATCTTGAGTTAATTAGCTGGGAATATAAAAGAATCCTTTGCAACTGCTAACTTTTTTATATCTTCCCTTCAACGCAGAGCTTCTCTGTTGTATCCTTCCAGTAGAAATGCAGGGTAAAAATGTTACCGTGCAGTATGAGTAAATGTTATCGGAGATTGGTTTTTACACTGGTTCAGGTATTGTACTAACCTTCCATTTTGTTTCTAGATTCTTGTTAGGTTCCCAGAGACAAGCTGCAAAGCTACATTATATGTAATGTAATAATATCTTAATAGAAAATCTAGCTAGGCATGCAAGCTGTTCCTTATATTAATTTATATCATAAAAGAATAGCCAGTGAAAGCCAGAAGATATGTCCAGGAATTTAGCTCATCCTCTCGAAGAGGAATGTATGTTCCCTGCTCTGTCTGCCCCCTGTGAACTTACTTTGAGATGAAAACAGGCCACGATGGGTAATTTCTTCATAGTGAGTTGTTTGGTAGATTCCTGGTAGCTATGGCAACCACTACATTTGATTTTGGCACTGCTTCCTAGATGTTCTGGCCTTGTAAACCTGAATTAAAAAAATAAAAAACAAAAGGATGCACAACATGATCAGACTATTTTCCACACATGCTGAAATTGCTTCTTTCACTTTTACTTGTGACTCACTGACACCACAAGAGAAGTTGCTCATGTCTTTTATGTCATAATTCAGGAAAAAATATGTATAATAGTCTAAAGTGTTATGGTTCAGATATCCAAACTGAACATCTATCACTACTCTACTTGGGCACTTTGCACTGGAGTGCATCAATAATTGAGAAAGAAGCTAAATGTTTGCTCACCTCCTAGAACCGAACAGCTAATTTTCAGACAAAGATCCTTCATTTTCAAACCCAAAAACATTGATATGGAAACTATGAAGCAGTAAGACAGATTTCTGTGCCCGGTTGCACATTAGTCTGCAGGACAGTCTTGCTTGTAGCCTTCTAAGGGGCTATGGTCAAAAGCTCAGATGACATGGAGAGAGATGCCAGAGGTTTCGATGATATAAAACCACACTGCCTGGCAGCAGGCAGTGTAGAATTTATTTTCTTTTTGCATCACATGTCAACTGGGTTTGACTGCTTATTGTTAAGCCTACTGTTGCTCTGAACCTTCTATATCTTTCTCATTTTGTCTTATGCAAAATCTAAAACGTATGGAACGTTGTTTGCGGATAATGCCATGACAAAGCATCACTTACTCCCATTGCTCAATGCCACCTGTGGAAAACAGAATGAAGCCAAATTCTTTTTACCCCACCAAAATTGTATTTGTCTCAATTCATACCTTCGCAAGCAGTCTGTGAGAGTGGTGGTGCCTGATACATGGCTTTCCCCATTTACGACACTGCCATCACTCCCTGGACTCAGTGGCCAGAACGGGGTGGAAGAGCCTGGCAAATCCAAACTGATGTCCCAAAATGGGTCTATCGTTGTGGAAACGCCACTATGAAAAAGAAAGCAGTTTAATACATATTTAAAGGAAGTAAAATGAACAGATTCTCTCACTTCAGAGTGCACACCAGATACTGTACTTTAAAAAACTATGGGATTTACATCACCCCTAGAGGGCACTCAAAGATGACAAAAAAATATAAGTTGCTCCAGAGTGTCTTCCCACAACTGATTGTTTTTCTGCATATTTAAAAGCCATATGTTTTAGGAAATGTATTTGATACAGTGAATGCAGAAATATGTTTGTTGAATACATTCTCCCACCTACTGGAGCCCCGTGACTCCAAGTGAACCAGTTGGGTGTTGCTTGGAGATAGAGGTTCTGGTCATACTACCAGCTAACATCTACGAGAGTGACACGCAGTCCAGCTAGTTCAGAAGGCTGGTCCTCTGCTCAGACATGGAAGACAGTGCTTAAAAGTACTTAAAGAAAAAGAGAGCCAAATATTTCTGCTACACAATACTGCAATGAATTAAGCATTGCAGTTCTTATAAGAATCCCTTGCAACATTTGGAATTTGAGAGGGCAAAGAATAACTGCATCAAGAAGTGCATGTTCTCAATCACATTTCTCTGCAAGACAGCTGAATGTAAGTCATCAGCTAGACTACGGAGAAAGCTTCTCAAAATTTTATCTTGTACTGACTCAAATCCTTTTTCTTCTACCATTTACATATTAATGGGAACCTTAGTTTTGGGTTCTATTTTAGAAACATTTTCTGTTTGTGGTCATTATGCTTTTTTGTTGTTGAGTTTCCTCTTCCTCTAAAACTTTTGTCTTTGTCTCCAAGATTTCACTAAGCATACAATATTCTGCCTTTTTTTTCCCATCTCCATTTGTGCAAAATTTGTGAATTTTCAGAACAAACTTGTTTTGTTAAAATTGCTTCAATGTTAATACGATGTCATTACAAACCAAACTTTTTATTATGATATGATTCTGTGGCTCTACCAGGCAAAGAACATAACTTCATACTTTTTCCTACAATGAATCTTCTGCAAATCTCTCCAGAAAATTGAGAATAAAAACAAATTCAAATAAAGAGAGCACAGTAGTCCATCTTCAGGACACTGTGGCTAATTATAAAGAATGCAAGACCAAAAAACCCCACACAAGAGCTCTAACTTCTGAACTATGGCAACACCAAACGTCTTGAAAGAGAAGTCAGCTTGCTCCAGTACACAGTAGAACAACAAATACAATTTTTCTTACTCTTGTAAGACATACTTGCTGGTACCTGAGATTACATAACATCAGCCTCTTTCAAACCTCTCCTGATGATACACAAGGCTCTTAACTGAAGGAAAATACGAAAATACATAGAGAAGGAAAATACATATCAGAACTTTCCTCAAATGCAGTGGCAATTGCATGCTTCCAAAACCAATGAGATCTGGGAAGTCTTTTTCTCACAAACTTGGAAATTGAAAACCTTCTTCAGAGTAGTAAGAAGTTTACATTCATAAGCCTGTGATGCTTTCCAGATAGCTTTTTTTTTTTTTTTTTTGGCATGTCTTAATATATGATGGTTAACTAGTAATTGATTTTATTTAGCTCATGTTGTCTTTAAACAGTTGTTGTCTTGCAGGAATTTATTTTATTCAGGAAAGAAAAGATTCAAAACACTGTTGCACTATGGAGTGCAGCTTCAAATCAGAGCACAGATTTAGAAAGAAAGCACTTACTGGCAGACTTGACAGGTAACATCAGACTGCAGTCCGCCTGTGAAGATTTGGTCTATGATGCAGTTACAGTGGTTGGGGTTGTTGGCCTTCTTCCCATTATCATCACCTGGAGGAATGCAAACACAGACTGAGAAGTCGAAAATCTTCCTGGGGAATAGTGGTTTGTCTTGGACTGCCTCTCCAGTAACTCATTATAATGCACGCTCGTAAACATACTAAAAGTTCTCATAGACAATTCAGACAATCCTGAAAATGCTGTGCAAAGAAAAACAAGGAAACAAAAAGAACTTCTAGCAAAATACAAAAGAGAATCAGAAGGTGACCAAATGCAATTAACTCTATCTACAGAGGTGAAGCTTTAGGCTGTAACAGCAGTCAACAAACCCCCTTTCCAAGCCATAGCCCTCTGCAGAGATTTACTTTGTACTATGTGGTATGAAGATCAGCCCCTAAGATGAAGGAGCTGCCAAGGTGGTTAATGAAAATAACTATTTAAACTTCACTAAGAGGGCCACCGTGCAACATTTGTATCTACAGAAATGGCCAGCACTTCACCACAGAAGCACTAATTTCTGCTTAGGCAGAGTATTCAATAGCGCATTATTTTCCTAAATGAACACAGAGGAAAAACGTCAGCAAATACTACTTTTTAATTTTAACACGGCAAACTTCTGAGAGTACAGCAAGGGGAGGAGCTTTGTTAAGACCCATTAACCTCCAGCCTGTTGCGTGCATCGTGTTCTTCCAGCATTTACTTTCAGATCAAGTTTTCACCAGTGAAAAAATGGAAGATGTCCTTATCAGGAGTGGGAAGGTGAGTGCTGTGTCTTCCTCCAGCTTCTTCACAGAGACACAGCAACCCTCTGACTTCCCACGGGGCAAGACGAACACATACCTATCTTATTATACACTGTCACCGTGGGTCTCAGGAACGCAGCAATTCATTTTTAGGATTTGAGTGTCAAGATTAGGCCAATTCAACTTTCTGAGACTAACCAGAGCATTAAATAAATAACCAAAACCTTCTTGGCACAGTTCTCAGCGTTGAAGCATACTCCTTCTACTCCCCATAGGTAAAATAGGAGTGATACACTTTTCCTTTGATTTCTGCCACTTATGCTTTACTTCCTTACGTAGGATAGATGCAATTAGTTTTGCTTTGTAAACAGAGATGCACACACAAAGTATTTACAGCAGCGGCTAATTATTTTGTAAAGCACATTTTCAGGTTTCTTCCAATATCCTGTAAAATAGAAACTGTTAAGACAATTAAATTCTGACAGCTTTCCTGGTATATTTAACTTAGTAGTAAATATTTCACTTTCAGAAATTAAATACTAAGCTGCTGACTCCTCAAATCACAGTTATCACTCTAAAATAATTATTTTCTAGTCAAATGTGTCAAGAAACACCAAAACAAACTAAAAACACAGGACCAAAAAAAACAACAACACTTTTCTCATAAGGTGATCTTGCTGGAGTCTTCTTGCAGCAATATCAAGAAGGGATGAGATTTTTTCCAAACGAAGCTTCAGAAGTTTGTAAAGATGTTATATAAACTGACAAAGGTTCCACCTCATACTGGATGTGGAAAAAAAAAAGATACAGGTGATATCTTCTAAGCTGCAGTTGGCCACTTGAGTCAATTAGATCCTAAATGCCTCAGAAAAGCTCTCAATTGCCTGCTTTAGAAACGTGTTTGAATTGCCAAGGAAAGCATATTGTTTCCTTAAAATGCCTCTTGAACAAAATGCTCTAAAATAAGATTTCAAATATACGTGCTTTCAGTTGGGGGTTTTCAGACTCAGACACTTCTTGATCTGAATTACAGCTAAATCTTACCGAACTCAAGATCCTCAGAAGGTCTATGATGATGTGTTAAGCTAATAAATAGAGCGTATGCACAGAGACGGTACAAGACATTCTTCACCTTTACAAAAAGATAACATATAAGCTTTAAAAAAAGTAATTACTTTTTTAAAAAGTAATTCCTTTAAAAAAAAAAAACCACCTTTGTTTTTAAAGCTCCACTTTTTAAAGAAACAACACACAGCTGCTACATTCCTGTAGCCTCACCGTTTGAAATTGATTCCCTCCCTCTGTTTTGTTTTCAGGGGGCAGAAGCAGAGATAAAGCATCCTGAGACATTCACTGGACCACAGGTAACATCCCCGTCGGACACCTTTACTGGACAGCCATTTCTGCCTAGAGGAGAGCACCAACGCTCCCTTTTCAATTACACAAGTCAATCAGGATCAGTTCCAAGAGGGTCTCAAAAGAATATCCTGCAAGCTTGTTCACAGCAAAACAGAAGGGCATTACCCACTCAACATTAGTTCCCATGACATTTGGTTGGAGAGGAGGGGGGAAAAAAAGTAAGATTACCACCTACTCACACTTGTCAGTATGTAACAGATGCTGAGAGGAGGTATATTATGCAGCTGAGAACTGGAAGCTGCTAGGTTGTTGTGCTCAAGTTAAGGTTCTCTTCAACATTTCTATCTTACCAAGTAGGTTTTACTTTCATAGTTACATTTTTAAAGCTGCTCACAATTCCTACTAGAAAACCAGCAGCTTATTGTAAGAAATTTGTGAGCACAAGACTAAAACTAAACTTGAAAATACATCAATATACACATTAGTGTAATTATAAATGACAAAAAGAGAAAAAAAAAGAGTATAAAAGCTTGGATTCAAATTAAATGAAACTTACAGAGATATTGCTACTGGGCATCTGCAATAATGAAGCACATTAACTTGTGCTCAAATGTATACACATTTGAAATACTTCTAAAGGTAAATCACAAATATCAACAGTAAAAGCAGATTATTTCAAAACCAAACTCCAAGGTAAAGACTAATAGTAAGTATGTTTTGTCGCCAACTTCCACCGTGTATTTTGCAATTGGATAATACTGGCTGAATAAAGTTTGGCATCAAAATACACCATTACTTCAATTTTTCTAACCCGCTTTTCAAATCTTTGTGTACAAATGTACATCATGGCTACTGCTCTTCGCTGCTTAAGTGGTGTTGCTCTTGCAATAAAAGGAAAAAAAAAAACAAACAGATTTTACTGGGCTGAATATTAACTTTTGAAGTGCAATCTTGCTCCCTCTAAGAAAGCAACAATTGTGGTCTGAGTTTCTCCCAGTTTGAGGATTCCCACGACACGCTGTAAAACACAACGTACTTGGATGACTGAAACCTCACCGTCATGGGAGTCTGCAGAATCAGAACTCTTGAATTTCTTCCACAGCACTGGTAATTAGAACTTGCTTGTCATATTGAGCATTACTCTGGCAAAGAGGCCAATATCTGACTGTAGAGTAAGCTCTGAATCTCATTTCGAAGCTTTTGTGGGAAGGAGGACCACAAATGCCAACGTAGAATGACAACGTAGAACTTTAAGCATTATCAAACCAGCAAGAGACTGGAATAGCAAGCTATGCAGGTACAATTGTAAAAGTCATTTTCAGTAGTAATGCTTGAAAAATAATTCAATATTCAAACAAAATCTTGTTTTTATTTGGAGTATGCTTTTAAGAACAGATCTTGTGCAGTTTGGTGAATGGGAGCGCAAGGAGGAATTAATAGCTTAGCTCCCCCCCATACTACTTTTCAGTTAATCCATCCTTCTCCAGCTGTTGGAATGAAAAATAGTGATATATATGCATAACAGACTCAATTCCTTTTTATTCAGACACATTTCATATCACTCCAGCAGCACAGAGAAGCCCTGGTAAATGCTCAGAATATGCCCTGCCTTGATGCCACAGCTGAACACAACAGTGCTATCACAAGAAGAGCTATCACCCCTGGGACACGATTTTACGTGGTATCCCGAGATTCTGAAATTTCTCAGAGGCCATTAAAATTTAGTATATATCCAATCAGTGTTTAACAAAAAAGAATAAAAGTTTTATTTAAAGGGTGTGTATACCTCTGCATATACCTTAAAGATAATTAGAAGTTTGCTGAAATCAGATTTGACATTCAGCAGGTGCTTTAAAATGATCTTATGCAGAACCATTTCCAAAGGAAAAAATAAAAAGGATCCAGAAATAAGAAGCTCCTGTTTTGTTCACACACACTGCCTTAAAGCCATCTGAACAACCCTTCCCTAAAAAAGATCAGCATACTCACTTTCCCCTTGAAAAAGAAAGGGTGGCAAAGCAAAAGTCAGACAAACACTCAAGTAAATCCGAAGATAAATAGAGCTTTTCTTAAGACTGTTTGGGCCAGTCCATACATGAGTCTTGGGGAAGCTTATTTTGTGCTTTGTAAGATGCAGTATTACAAAATTGATCTTTTAATGGACAACTAAATCTTCTATTTTTCCTAATTTAGGCAACGACAGGTATCAATAACGAGAATTCACAGCATTCTGACTTGCATTAGAACATTTCCTTTAAAGAAGAGTAAATGGAATGGAAAAGGGATAAATGACTCAAGTTAGCCAAACAAGTATCACTGGGTATTTATATAGGTCTTAGCATAAGGAGTACTTGCATTTATTTGCATCCCTAAATACTTGATAATCATGAATCGAGAAGCTGGGGCTTTCGGACAAACTTTTCCCCATGATTATTTTTTTCTTGAATGTGTTTCATTTGGAGAACTTGATTACTGTGGATTTCTTTTTTAATTCAGTAAAACAAGTATTTAATACTGGCAGGGGAGGCATTATTTGCTTATTGTAGCTTTAGGGCATTCTTATTAGTAGTAATAATATTTTTCATATGTATACTTTGCATGTGTGTATCTGTATGTATGCATAAGTATTTAAGTGGGAAAATGTTCTCATTATAGAGCTAAGTAACTAGTTCATTCCAGAAGTGGCTTATCTTGACCGTACTTGAAATTCCGGTTTAGATGAACTGCTTTGGTTCCCACACAACTGCTCAACCACTTCTTTTAAACTACCTTGATGTGGCATAGATAATTTACCTTAGTTCATTAAAAGCCTCTCCATTTCTTCAGAAACTGTAGTTTAAAAACCTGGGTGCACAGATATCAAGGATTTAGTGGTAACAACTTCCCACTGGTAGCGCTGTAACAGTTTAGTCCCGTTCATGCAAATAGCTCAAACTTAGGGACATCCATTAAACAACTGAACTTCGGTCACTGCATTGAATGCAAATGGTGCCCACGAGCCAAAAAAGCTCAGTACTAAAGATGCAAAAACCTAATTCAATCCAGCTGAAACCGCTATGAAGTTTGATAGTGAACGAAAAGTCAGTGTTCTCATCAAGTTTGAGATACCCAAACAACTGTAAAATAATCCACACGTATGCACATACCCCTTCCAACAAGGTATGCCTGACACATCTTCTTTCACAGTTTCAGTTGGGCCAGAGAAGCCAAACAGAACCAAGAGTAAACAAACAGTTGGGAAAGCTCAATTTTGTTGGTAATTGCAGAAGATGCATAAGATGGAGTCTTCATTTAAAGCCAGAACACAAGGGAAAAAAAAAAGTCTTTTCAGATTATCAGTTTCAAAAGAGTGAAGGACCTTTATTATTGCAAGGTGGTGGTTTTTTTCTTCAATTCTAAGGAGAAAATACTTCTTCATGAAGTGATCATGAAGCATACAAGAAATGTGAGCATCATTTTATATCAGAGAAGATGAAAAAGCTTCAAGATTTGTTAGGTCAACGGTTCAGAAGTTTTACAGGAACCACACAGTATTTCTGTTCGCAGCAGAGTTTTTTCAGTGTTAACACAAAGTAAGAGAGAGGTCAGTATTTTGATAGCAATTCAGTACTTCAACACTAGTTTCATTAAGGTTATTGAATTTCTGTTAGTGATTATCAACTGACAGATATTAATAATAACAAAAGAATTGTCCTACATACTCTTTTCCTTGGAAGTACTCTTTTTGGAGAAGACTCTTTTGGAGGACACCTATTATGAATCTGAACAAGCACATCTGCTACCGTGTAAGATTATCTCGAAGATAAAAGCAAGACTTCAAAATGTTTCAAGGAACATTAGCAGCCTTCCCTTTGAAAGTCCTCTGATAAGACAGAAAACTAACCTCTAAGTGCTTATTCTAAAAGCACTAGAGGAAATTTGAGTGCTTTAAAGCTTATTTTTAGTGACGAAGGATTTTTTTTTTTTTTTTGCTAGCATCAACCCTACTCTATTTCCCTTACTTTCCCAGCGATTTTTACTATGCTTGTAAGTGAATCAAGCTGGATCAACCACTGGCAACTTGGAGAATTTTCAGTTTAGATTTAATTCAGTTAACAAACATTAAAATATGTAATTTCATACGGTATTACCAAATCCACTTATTTAAGCCTTAGATACTTCATTCCTAGAAGAATGTCATTGACTATTTTTTACTGTATTGTGCAATTATGCATTTTATATACAGAATAATAAAACATGGTATCAAAAACAAATACTCTTTTTCTTATTCACATTTCTGTAAGCAATTGAGCAGCATGGAAACAGCGGAATACTGTTTAAGCAAAACCACAGCCTCCTCTATATGTTATTTTCATCAGCGATGACACACGAAGAGTTCCAACTACCTCAAGTATAAATAGAATTTAAATGGCAATTTAAAAGAAAAGACAGTGACTCACAACCAATAACAGAACACGATGGTGATTCAAACCAATGTAAAGGCTTCTCGGCTTCTAACTCTAGGTAATTTTTGACAGTAGGAATAATTTATTTAAGTCTTTTCCTTTAAGTCTACCAAATGTTTTAAAAGGAATTTGTTAAGACTGCTATACTGGAAGACACGCACTTTGTTCTACCTCCTTTTGATCCAACACTCCTGGTTGATTGAAGACTCAGCACAAGCCTTACCTTTGCAGTGTCTGTGTAGCACATCTAATGCAGCAATGAGGAACTCGTGTGCATCTTGTTGCTCGTACCCTGCTAAATGCCGTGCATGAGTCCATACCAGGTGCAATAACCTATATGGAATGTGAGGAGATCGGTGCCCAGAGTAAAACTGCTCAAAGCAAAGAAAAGGACATGACTGTTAACAAGTTACACAGCCTCAATGCATTTAATTATTAAAAAATTAATGAGTGCAATTAGTCAAATAAATTTAAACCATTTAACTCTGATGGCCTTAATAATGAAATACATAGACAGCCTTTTGTCACAGACTACCAAAGAAGTGATCCCGGAACTGAGCACTTCAGTTTTCTCCCTTGAGTTTCTTTTATTTTATGATGGATTAGCGTTAAAAAAGGGGGACAAAAACTTCCTTTCTGATACCACTGCCTTTTATTAAAACAGTCTGAAAAAAAATACTGTATTTGTAAGAGATCAGCAATTCTGTTCACAAATTACAGCCTTCAAAACTGGGGACAAACAGTGAGAATGAGAATATCAGATGTCAACTGCCATCCAGCCCCTGAACCAAGACATGGTAACGTACTGCATCCAACGGCTGTGCCCAGTCCTAGCTCACGGAAAAAACACAAGCAGGATAGCAGCCTCATGTAGGTATTGGCCTTTCATTGTATACTATGGCAGTGCAAGGCTTTGGGAACAAATTTACTCAACATCTACCCCGCTCCCCAAAGTCAGCTGCCTGTTACCACTCCTGCAGGGTCCCGCTGCCCGAAGTTCTGCTCCTGGACCAGCTCCTGCATCTGCCTCCTAATCTGCCTCAGTCAAAATCTGTCGAGTTGGTCACAGTAGCAACCGAAATTGCCCCAGCTGATTTTGCCAGAAGCATATTAGGGAGTGCACAGACAAATTATTCAGTCTGCAAAACTGTGATGTGAAACACCACTGGTGAATGGTAGCACACAGCTGGGGAGACACGGTCTTCTATCAGCACGGGAGAACCTATAGAAATTTGCGGACTTTTTTTTTGCTTTTTGGTTTTAAATAAAAAACAAACAGCCAGGTTCTGCTTAAAAAAAAAAAAGGTAATGGTCTCTGCTCCCCTGGATTGAGGTTCAGCTCCTTCCACTCCCCTCTCCATTTCCATCCAAGTGCTACTGCTGCAACTCCTTTATTCTCATCTTCTCGAGTCTTCCATCACCTGTTCCTTACTTCTGCCATCAAGTCTGGCATCCATAGTCTGAAGCTAAAGCTAACAAACCCTTCTACAGCAAGCTGACTGCTGTGTTTGTTCAAGAACTCCTGCACCATGATACTGGTTCCAAAAGGAAGGCAGGGATCCTTGTGGTGCCCCTGCAGGGAGCTGGGAAAGGCCCAGAAGAGTTTATTCACTTGGGCTTCAGGCTCCATCTGGATTTGGAATCACTGGTCTGCAGCCTGATAAGAACAGAATAACTGCAATGGCAAATTTCCCCATGGCACCGTACCAACACATATTGATCACACTGGTATTTAACTGAGAAAGTTTAAAATAAAGAAGTATTTAAAGGGGCAATATTTTATTTTCGACAAGTGGAAATTCATATGGCCTTTTGCCTTCCCTAACCTTTCAAAAAGATGCTTGCCAGTAAAGGGTGCCTGCAACACCACGATTACATTTTGCCAAGATCCTATCATATCGACGGCCATTTATTTTCAGTTCCTTTTCCCAAACACAGAAGACAGTAAGCAACAAATACACATAACAAAGATAAGGCTAAAAAAAACCCAAAACAACATTAGTTTGAAATTTCTCACTCTTACTGGAAAAAGGGGCTTCCTTTCCCAGCCCCATGTTTTTCCCTGCCCAAGCTGAGCATTTCGTATCAGTACAAGCACAGGTCTGGTGCTACAAACCTCCCTGGGTGAAACAGATTGTCTTTTGAGGGATGGGCAGGCAAAAGGTAGTACAATTTTCTCATCTAGTCCTCACGTCTGCTGGGATTTAGTATATTTCCTTACAAAGAAATTTCTTTACTGCAAGCTCCAGTTTTTCCAAATAAGAAGATATACCTCTGCAGCCAAACACCACAAAATGCTTCTATAAATAAAAAGATCAATAGTTAACTCTGATGCCAACAAGAATGACACCAAGGGACTGGAGCAGTGGGACGGTAATTGAAATCTGCTGACGCAGCTGCTGCTCAACATAATTCAGGGAACTGCAGCAATAAAACTTCTCTGTTCTGTCACTCCTTACAATTAGTCCCAGAGCTCTCTGGTCATTTTAACCAACAGCACTCTCCGTAATTACTCCACTGCAGACACTAGACCTGCCAGCAGATTTTACATTCTCTAGTGCTTCATTAGGATTAGAAGAATCTAACAAGAAGTTTTATCACATTATTAGCTATTATCACACGGAAACTAGAAACACAACTAGTAAAAATGCAATTGAATATACGCAGAGGGGGTAGGGAAAGCTTCCATGTTCTAATACATCAAAAATGAAACAAAAGGATCTGAGCATATTCAACAGCAATATTTTAACTAAAATGTATAAAACATCCATCCAATCTATGCTGTTTCCTTGTTTCTGGAAAGACCAGACTATCAGAGCTGATCCCATTCATGAAAAGGAAAAAAAAAAAAAAAACAAAAAAAAGAAGTAAAAGTATCCATTTAAAGCCTTATTAATTTGCTGTTATACGAACCTTTTCATTTAAGTGTGCAAATATATACAATTGTCTTTGCAAGTCACCTTTAAAATACTTCAATGACACAACTCTTCCCAACAGTTTAAAATAATCTTTGTTTTAAATTGTTTTCAATCCAGTAGTATTAGTTGCTTATTTGGAAGAGAACTAGTTCAAACGATTTGAAAATGATTGGTGAGACACTATTTAATTGCTGTTCTGGGACAAAACAGGATCCAAAGTCCCCATTCTTACATACAACCCAAGTAGCCATGACTTCCCTATCCCACCCTGCCCCCTTAAATATTTGACTTGGAGGATTTTAGGCTTTGTAATTTGCATTATTGTTACCAAAAAATATATCTACACCAATGAGGAAGAAAAAAAAAAAAAACCAAGCATCTGTACTTTTTTCTCCTCCTCCTGCCAAAACCACATACAAGGTAGTTTCCCAATTATGTGAACGGATACATCTGATCTATCCTGCATACATATCAGCTTAACATTCTCCTGGCTTCGTAATCAAATTCAGAGGCATAAATCCTGTCCCAGGCTCCAGTCCAATCTGAGAAGCTAAAAGCTCCTCTTAGAAATTGGTTCTCAATTAAGACTTAAACGTACAGAAAATTTACAATGGATACAGGGATGGGTAACACGTATCTCTCAGAATACAGGAACACCTACTAGAGGTTTTCCAACAAATAGTAATGCTCCACGGAATCGGAAAAACAGCTGTGCTTGCAGGCACTATGTAATATTTTCTATACTTATTTCAGAGTCAAGATTTTACTACATAGGCACAAAATCTGCATTTTCCCTTACAACGTGCAATGCCTATGTTAAGGGTCACAACTACTTTTTCGCCTTTGTACGTTTGTTGTAACTTATTTTATACATAAGCTGTTTCAACATTGTACCATCTTAAGATACCAAAGCCATAAATCTTCTCATTCTTTTTCCTTTTTGTCCTCGCTTCTCAACTCTCCACATAGTTGTGCTGCGCACTTTGATAGGCTTGTGAGGATGAGTAATGATGGGAATAAAAAAGGCTTTGTTCTTTACGTTTCTGAGTGGATGTACTGCATTCTACTGTATTCTCAGGTATTCTTGATATTCCAGCCACAGACTGCAGTTCCACTGATCTTAACATACTGAATGGTTATTCTGTGAAAGAACTGCCATAAACCTCAGGACATGGACCATCTCGAAATTAATTTTTATTGGCAAAACAAAACTAAAGCACCAACACCAGTAGGTAAAGAGTAGCGCACAAACTCTTTCAGCCAAAAGGCTCGATGAACGGTTTGTGTTCTATCATCCCTTCATCCAGTTTCACCACTATCTGTTATTCCCAAATCCTTTTCGTTCCTTTTCTCATGCTCTGTAATTCATGTCATGATTCTATTGAGAAATAGGTTTCAAGTAGCACAAATGAGAATGCTAATTGATGCAGTTAGATATTTCTTAAAACAAATGGAGATTCAATGCTTGGCATATTTGCAAGAAAAGCTATTAGGCAAGAACTCCGTTCTGAGAACCATCTGACACTCATTACTCACCACCAACCTACTTCAAGGTAGAAGAACTTTGCGCCTCCCTGTTTATCAAAGAGAAGACACTGACACAACCTACATAACTAAGTGACCTTCAACAACAACAACAACAGACCTTCATTTTCTGTTTAAAAAGCAAAAGAGCAAAATGTGCTTATTGATGTACAGTAAGCTTTGTTTAATGTTCAAAACAGTCTCTTTCTCCCCAGGAATTCTTACTCTCGTGCATTCACTGGATCCCCCTAGCATTCCTTCTGCCTAAGATCACACCTTCAGAAAAAAGGGTGGAGGGGAGATGAAATTAACCCTTGCCCTGATCATCTGTCACTGGGCAAGATGCCTTGGGATAACTGCATCAGTTAATTCCAGTGGGAAAGCTCCATAAAAACAAGCTAGAACCTGACCCAAAGTTTCCCTTGTAATTCAATTAGGAAGGAATTCTTGAGAACCAGAGCACTGCAGTCTCCACCAGTTAGCTGTCCTTCCTTCAGATCGCGTCTCTGCAGAGATGGCGTAGGAACATTCGCCAAAACGACTGCATATAGCTGAGACACGAAAGATAAGCAGTCCAGAACTGCAAGATACTGGTTGTAATTCTGAACGTGAAAAAAATCAAACTGACCGGGAAACAGAATTTTACAATGAGCGCTCAGAGAGCTATAAACATAACATAGTAATTACTGTTTGCATGTTGAAATATACTAAGTTCGATGCGACCCTACCGTTTTGCTTGTGGAGGACTAAGCTCTAGTTTTACTTCAAAGTGGTTGAGTCACTTTTTGTTGTCCTCCCACAGCTCTTAGCTGCAATACTTCAACATGAAATAAGGACACAGACTACTGTACTGCTATCTTCACAGTCTAAAATCAGAGGTGGCTCTTCCCTCATTTACATACCCTCAACTTGCCGAGCATTAATTATTAGAACTTAATTCAAGTGCAGGCATGAATTTTGATTGGGGAAATGAAGGCTGAGATTCCCAAAGTTGTGTGCAAAATTAAACCTGATTACAGTCGAATTTAACGAGAACACTGCGTATAAACCCCATTATGGATAACAGCCCCATTCTTCACCACGTGCTTGTACGTAGTCTAGCAAAAGGAATCCTAGCCCATCAACAAAGCTCCACATACAGAAAGGGAAATACAGATCATTGCCTGGGCAGTCTTGATCTTTCCTCCAGCCCCTGCACCTGTAATGAAAAATTCATTTCCTCATTTCCCAAAGGTGTGTTTTGTTTTTGTTTTTTAAAATACAAGTGTATAAGAAAAATGTGGTGACATTCATCAAAATGAGACTTTATACTACAACCTGATAAAAGATTTTAACAGCAGCTATTTTTCTTTTTCAAATAAGCAAATAGTAGTTGTTTTTTTTGTATGTTTGTTTTTATATTAACAATCTACAGAAACTAGTATTTCTACACCATAACTGAATTTTTATCTAGGCAGAGTAATATTTCCCATTAACAGCACATCTGGTATGAATAATCCTCAGCTACAACCTATTGGTATGTCTGTCTCTTGTTTTTACCTTCGCTTCTGACAGACTTGGGAACAGTCGAAAAATACATCAAAAAATAAGTGTAATATGCAACTAATGACTGATAAGTAGCATGAAAAGTTGCAAAGTGACACGAGTACTGAGCATTATTAGAAAACGACTTTGTACTGGAAAGGCTAAGGAGGACTTTACTTTTCACATACGTTTAACTCACCTGCAATGACCTGCTCTGTGTACAGACGTCTCCAGGTACCTTAAATGCTCTGTAAGAGCATATATTATGGCCCTATATATTTTTTTTCTTTTGCTTACCATATCAGTCACTGAGGGAAAGGTAAAGGACTATGTGCGCATGCACAGGTTTTAAAAAAAGACTCCTTTTAAAACTAGAAGCTCATGTCTAGCCATGTAGTCCTTACATTACTCATGTGGAATTAAGATAGTAAAGCTCTTCTACTATTTACTAAGGAAAAGAATGCGCCCGTCATATCCACCACAGATTAGACCTAGGGAAAGGCACATCGCAAAGCTATTCACCTGAGGGAGAAAGTGAAAGAACAGGAGTTCCTCTCTGCAAGGTACAAACTGTACCAACGCATTCAATTGTCTACATTCTCCTAGTTATTAACGTATTTCCACCTAAGAGATGGTAACAAAGATGTTTTCCCCTTAGAAAGCACTGAATCAAGATCCGTAAAATATTTATACAAACCTACATAATCCAGTGTCTAAAACCACAAGGCTATATATCACTTTATTCCTATTCCCATTATAACCTGAAGAGCCTGTGACACGTTTTCAAGTTAAAACTTGCACCTTTAATTAATGCACACATTCAGCCTTAAGACTAAGGACTGTAGGTCAGTCTCAGAAGAGCAGGCAGAACTGTAATTATGTCCAATAGCAGCTTTTCCTAAACAAGGATGACTTAAGTGTAGGACTTAAAGGCCAATAATTTCATTTTCAGCAGTCAGGTATTTTTGAGAGTGGGATCCAAGTCTCTGTTCTACCACCTTGAGGGGAAACAGAATTTGCATCCCCTTTATATTTGCAAATAGAACACAACTCCTTTCGGAATACAAAATAGTCAATGTCTGTGGAACGGTGACGTTATCGTGGCAAACAGCACTCACCTCCTGAAAAAGCGTAGACATTTCACAGACCAGACATGAGCTGGGGCTTTGCATTTCACATTTGTGCCTGTCGGAGAGGAAGAAATCTCGCAGCAGTGGAGTGTGGGTAAGTGCCTGGACAATACAGTTCATAAAACATGTGTTCCCAAGATTGATTAGCCCTCGTAGACCTATAAAGACAGAAGGGGGAGGGGACACATAAGCATTATCAAGTTAAAAAAAAAAAAAGGTACATTTAACTTATTTGCATTTTTATACAGTCTTCACAATGACACCAAAGATTACTACGTATGTGTAGCTCCAAACTTTATGTTTAGGTAGGCTATTGGTTTTGATGTACTTGAGTCACAAGCTGCCACAAGCTCTCACAAATACACTACAATTTATTGTTTTTTGTTTTAAATTCTTAGCAGAATGTAAAACTCGAAGTACAGCAACACCAACAGCGTTATTTTTGCAATGGCTGTTTTGCCACAGCTCACCAAAACACGCCCCCTCCCCAAGCTGATACCAAATGGCAATGACAACAAGTGATAAATCACTACGGTATGATACCAATACATTAAAATAAATCAATAAATAAGTTTTCAGATTGCTTAAAAGGCTTTCCCTCATGCAGGTCACAAAGCCGAAATAAGGGTTTTATACTGTTAAAATGCAACAAACATCTTCCTAAGACAGGCAGCAAAGGGAACAGCCTCAACATGATCAAAACAAAAA
Organism: Anser cygnoides; assembly: GCF_040182565.1. Classification (NCBI taxonomy): domain Eukaryota; kingdom Metazoa; phylum Chordata; class Aves; order Anseriformes; family Anatidae; genus Anser; species Anser cygnoides. The sequence continues at coordinate 3,463,103 of NC_089887.1, forward strand.
GTCAGGCTGTGACGTCCAATACAGACTTAGCGCATCCTTCTTTTTGCACAAAACCTGAGATCTGAACAAAACGACCTTAAAGAAAAACTCTGAACAATGCTAGCTAAAACAAGCAAGTGGAACTAAGTTAAACATTAATCTACAGTACACATCACAAAATTTAACTTGGCATAAGAGGATTCATCACACCTTAAGTCAAACGTTCAGTAATGCCCAGAGACGATTTCTTGTGCTTGGAAACCAAGATGCTTAAAGGAAAGCTCTTTTGTTGCACAACAGAAGAGAGGTTAGGAGTGGGGAAAGCTTTTCAGTCATTTGCAAAGTCTAAGTGAGAAGAAAAACATGCTCAAATCCTTGAGTACTCTTCCAAAATGTTAACATACTACCACCATATAGGAGTGCTAAACGAGAAGATCATCAGGTGGACAAGAATGCTTATTTTTTAATCAAAAGCTTACTTTGAAACAAGAAAAAAAATGCACTGATACATGTACACAATTTTGATACTCATTTCAATTTAACTCGGTCCTCTTGTGAAATATAAATGGGATTACTACACAAACTGTGAATGAAAAAATGGATTACTTGATAGAGAACAAAGAATATCCTTGCGATTCCATGAAAAAAAAAAGCATCAGCTGGCAATGCCGTGGTAATTAAAAATGGTGCAGTTCCCTTGCAGTACACCAGATAGTGCTCAAAGGGCTCTTTAGCATCTTTCAGCAGGAGGAGGTGTGGTCCAGTTGCTATGTTACCGGAGAGAAACGGCACTACATCAGCTTGAGCTGCATACTGAGCTGTAGGCGATGGACACAGAGCCCTCTGAAATTTTCTTTTGGTACCTAATGAAACACAGTCCTCCTTCCAACAGCTTCCTGTCGCTTCTGTTTACTCAAAGTACAGGACAAAGTTTCTCATTTATATCGTAACAACTTCTACTGGGCAGAAAGCTTATTGCAATAATTCCCTTTATTTTCATGCTGGGAGTCAAAACAAATGTGTGCACAACATTAGCAAAGTGTTAAATAGTTAATTTGTTGTAGCAGCCTGAAATATGGTGTGATGCTTCGACTTTGTACACAGTCCTAGTTGAACCCCCCAGCCTACACATCTCTGCAAACATTATCACAACAGAAAGGTGGTCACGCTGTGCAAGTGGAGAAATGTTTGGTTGGTATCTCCTGCCTACCTCTCCCCTGTGTTCTCTATTTAAAACTTACTGCTTTTTATTTAAATCAATCGGTGCCAACAGAAGCTTGAGAGGCTCTCTGGACATGCCCAAGATGCACGAAGGCATTTTGAGCAGAAAAGTCTCTCCCTATTTCTCCCTGGAAAACTTGGTCCCCCTGGTCAGCAGCAGAACTCAAAGTCAGCGTGCACAGCGCAGAAGACTAGTGGAAAATCAGTAGGTACATCAGGAGACCCACCCTAGCACTTTTCAGTATCTAATTGAGCAATCACAAGTAAAAGCAAACACATAAAGGCAGCTTTTTGGAATCATTTATTAAACATCATTTATTACATGCCTGTGGCTGGACCTTGTTTCCCTGTGACCACAAGAAGAATCAATCTTCCTCAAAGTTTCCACCAGACTAGTTACAGAGGCGTCAAACTCGGCGGCTGGCTCTCTTGGTTAACTCTTTACTTGCTTGGTCTTTGGTGTCGGTTTCCGTGGGCATAAACAGAGTGCTTCTTACGCTGTGACTTCACGTGAATGAACCGACAACAAATTAACCTGCAAAACAGACAAGGCTGAAATGTGAATACCTCTGACCCCTATAAAAATAAGAAAACGGTGAATGTAGCAAAAGACAAAAACTTACTTGACTGGAAAGGGAAAAAGGTAAAGGAGCATATGAGCATATATGACTCTTATCCTCGAGGGAACAATGACTGCAGCTGCTATACTGCCTCTTAGACTGACATCTGAAATGAAACAGGTACCTGGCACTGAACTAATGCTAAGCTACCGCGTAACTAATTGCAGCATCTTGGAAAACATCAACACTTAATCTACGTAAACTGAAGAGCTGACAAAACTCAGATCCACAAATTCTCTTGCATGCAACTTTTATGGAAAAGTAAACGTTGGATAGAAGAAGCTAGAAATTGGAGCCTATGCAGCATTCTGGTCAACACAGTATTAAGAATGTAGAAGAGTTGTGCCTGCCACACCCGCTCCATTAATAAAGCCTGGCAATATTTAACTGGAACAGTCAGCGTTGCAACATGAGGGTCATAAATTAGCAGAAATATAAAGTGCCAAAACCTCAAATGCAACAATCCACCACTCTTGCTACTAGCAAAGCAGTGGTCTCCACTGGACATACTTGCACAGAGGGTGGGCTCATTTTCTGAGGATTGCCAACAGGACCCAACTTCTCGTTATAAGGCTGTGGTACTTTGCAGATTTCTGCTGTTCTTTGTAATGGTATCTTTATTTCTGTTCTTAGTGAAATGAGCAAGAGCAACCAGTGAGATCTCTAATATATTCTAAACATAGACGTATGCTCTTGCAGCAATTGTATTTCAGATAAAAGCACTACTTTTCTTCTTAACCTTACTGATAAAAATACAAATATTGTAAGTAAATGAATATTGCTGCCAAGACAAAATTATCATGTATGGTATAAACATAAAGAAAATACTCTTTAATCATCATGCATGGGCTATGACCACTATTCTCATTCTGTCACATGCTGAACAGGCAGGGTGTAAACAAAGAAGAAATCTACTTCCACAATGCCTTGAGCACAGATAATCCCACCTGGGAATTTCCTTTTATATTTGGTCTCAAAGCTGGGCTCTAAGTAGCAGGCTTACCTTTGTCAGCTTCGGTTCTTCAGTCTTCTTCCAGTAACGGGTTTTGTTTTTTTTCAAATGCTCAATGTAACAGATCTGCAACGCTGGGCAAATATGCTTGTTGTGATGCAGGAAGATCTAGAACACTGGTTCTGCAAGTCCACCCACGCAGGCGAGATGAAAAAACCAAAACAAGATAAGGAAATTCCACTTCTCTGTGAAATGCAACTGTACAGCTATTACGGGGCGGGGGGGACTGGGGGAGGTGGAAAGGAGAGGACCACACATGAATATAAAAGACAGAAAAAACAATCAGGTGCTTAACTTGCCCTCCTGGAAGGAGCTCAGTTTGTCTCAAAAACTAGGCTTGGTGCTGGGATAGAAAGAAGAGCAGACAAACCAGTCTGAACAAATATTACCACGCAGAGACCTGTGATTTATATGAATCAACCTTCTGGAAGCAAAACCGTAGGTCAGTATGTAACACAACTTTGGGAGACAAAAATCAGGAAACCATTCAGATTTGCTAAAGCACAACTGGCTTGAGATCCTTTATATGTTCCGCACAGGCCGGCAACACCTTACAGCAATTTTCTGGCCCCCAACCCTCCCAGTTCCCCATCTGGTGCCGGTGGTTCCCTGAAGCTCCATCAGACAGCATCAGAAATCAGTGCGAGTTGAGGAAGCGCTCGCTAAAATATTTAAAGAAAGTGAGTTCAGCATAAACCTTGGAAACACACAGTGCAGCACAGCAATGACGATTTTTAGAACGTGGTTTTTTTTCATCTTATGTTCATACAACAAGAACTGCCACATCCTTATAGTGCATCTTTCTGAAAACGGATCTCGAGGGAGAACTGTCCTACTTTTTAGTACCTAAAGCAAAAAAATAAATAAATACATTTCCCAGCTCTCAGGTTTCAGGTGAAGGCCAGGCCATACATTTCCAGAACGTATCCGTTACAAACATTGGTCCCAACCAGGCCAGTACGCTACTGTGCCATTTGCATGCCAGAAGCAGCACAGCTTCTGCCGACAGGGTTAGTAGTAACAATTATTCTCAAAAGATAATCCCTTTTGAAAGAAGAAAAATCTACACATTTAAGGGAGTAGCAGTATGCAAATACACGAAACTACAAGCCTACACAGGAAAAAGCCTGATGTTCTGTGCCACTAGTCATCACGTGAGTAATCAAAAAACCTATGCAGTTTTGGATAATTTATTCTGCCCTGCTTCAGGTGAAGCATCCTTTCTCAGTGGCTGCATGAGACCCACAGCAACTGCAGGACCGGGAACATGGAGTCGAATTAGAAAAGCTTTGTTCGAGTATTTTACAAACTTACAGATGACACACCTATTAATTTAGTTTGAAAACAGTTCAACAAAAAGCTAACAAACTTTTGCCGCAGTCAAGTTAAAGGAAAAAGATTTCAGCCACATGATCTTAGAAACGAAGTTAACGATTCAATTTATTTTTAATAACCTCCAGTAAACACCGTGTTCAAAATGCTGTAAACAAAACTGCAGAGAAAAGTAAGGGGGTTGAGCAGAAGTTGAGTTTCCAAAGAGGCATAAATCGCGTTCTTTAAATTCAAAGTTTTATAGATTTGCTTCAGAGTTTTTAAGGGCAGGATTTCTTTTCCTATTTTTGTTCTTAACTCATACAAGGAAACAGTTTGACCACATTAACTTTATAATTTAATAGGAATTTTTTGACATAAAATTCTCAAAATTGATTTTGAAGTTCACTTGAGTTCTGCCAATCATATCTTATACTACTTCTACCACTTTTAAGATGTACAACAAGAGCACGAATTTATTCCTTTAATGATAAACTATTTAGGTATTATGCCACCTTCACATTCTAAAAATGTATCAAACAGAAACTATGTTGTTTGGGGAAGGACAGTGGGGAGGATGTTTATTTTGTCTCCTTCTCCCTAAAGATACCGCTCATAATAAAATTTAACTGCCATACAATAAAAGAAATCTTCTTTACTCAGCAGAAAGAAAGCAATAGCATACAGTATTCCTCCTTGCATATATTTCAGCACCAGAAGATGAAGACTATTTAAAAAAGATGGATCAGTCACCCAACCCAGACAGTGCTCAGTTCCGGTATGTCACTGCTGTACAGTAAGTGCAATTCACCCTCATTACTAATCTCTTTACCCTACTAACATAACTTTACCCAGAGGCAAAGGGTTGGTCAGTTCATTTAGAGGAATTAAGCAAATACAACTTGTTCCAGAGCTGAGCAGCTGACAACTCAAAACAAACAAAAACAGCACCAGGAAATATATCCTGTGTATTGAATGCAAGCAGTGACCTTAACAAGATGCTCTGCAGTTTAGTGGTGTTTTTTTCTGTTTTGTTGTTGTTTTGGTTTTGTCTGGCTTTGTTTTCTAAGGTAGTCATTCCTGGCCAAAAGTGGTTTTGCTTGTAGAAAGAGTCGCTTCGCCACCTTTCAGATAACCAAATGGTTCACAAAGAACAAGAACAACAACGCGTGTGAGCAACATGTCAGCTCCTACTTTCCAGTTTTGCTGTCTTTAAGAAAAATCTCACCATTGAGCGTTAGGACTTAAAAGCAGCATTTAAATGCATGCTCAAGCACTTTGTTCGGGTTCACATGACAACCTGAAGTCTTTTGTTGATAATTTCTGGCACATTTGTGTGCAACTGGGCAGTGCTGCAGTGACCTCAACATTCGTGCAGACTTTCCCAATTCATCCTTCTTTATGTTGTGTGAGGAGTAAGTTACTGCTTTTACATTTTTTTCTCCATTAAAATGTCCAAAAAACATTAATAGGTACTGATAGGTAGCAACATACCTACATTAAATCGTCTGGACACATCCACAGCAATGTTTACAGTGTCTGTCCTATGCTCAGCAGTAGAAATGAACAGACTTTCTATCACGTCTGTGTGAATTGATATAGTTCATGAGGCTTATCCATGCCACAGGATGAAAACAACAGCAATAGTTCTGCATGGGCACGATTAACTAGTCCAGGTAAAGGCGGTTACATTCTCTAGGTAGGCAGATTGAATGTCTCCGCAGTGCGTTCCCCAGTGCTTCTTGGAAGGTTCCTCACCTTGGGCACAGCGCCACGCAAACATGGTCACACTGTTCACTGACCCAAGCTGACACCATAAATGCTCATGCTGCTCTACGGCCTAAGCTGAATTTGGCTGGAGTTAGTGTGGATCCAGCTACCAATAATGTTTTTCCAGCATTTAGTTTGTCCCTGCCCCTCCTAATTAATGGGGAAATGATTGCAATCAGTATTTTTATTCAACAGCTTCAATAGCATCACATAATATAGGAGCAAACCATATCAAAATAGTGCAAATGTAGTTGGGAGACAAAACAATAATCCGAAAGCAAATTGGCATATTGGAGAAACCATCTGAAAGCAATTCAATAAAAAATGGGGAGTAGGAAACAAGAAAAATTAAATGCCCAAGAAGAAAATAAGGGGGCAATACCTACGATAGCAACTCAACCTAAATGACGTAATACTGCACTGTAGAAAAAAGACAAATGGTATTTTGAAACTTAATCTTATGACAAGGCCCGAGAGAATTATTCTGCCCCGGTGACAGCAGAGCCTCAGCTGGATGACGTCTGGAACTAAGCATGCGTTTTAAGACATCTATGCAAACTGAGGAAAAGGCAAGAACATGAGTGAAAATTTGCATGAAATTAATGTATGAGACTTGAGAAATAACTGAAGAACCCACTGCTTGACTTAGTTAATTAAAAAAAAAGATAGTGCTGATAGAGGAACAGACAGGCTGACAATTTTCAAATATGTTAAAGGCAACTGCAAAAAGGACTGTAATTAACTCTTGTGGCCTACCCAAGCTATAATAATAAGAAAAGACTGAGCTCACAAGAAGTTTAATTAGATATTAAAAATAATTGTCTTACAGTTAGAAAACATTGCAACAAGGGAGTTGGGGACTCCCTGCTGTTGGAGCTATTCCAAAAGTAGCTCCGTCAACCATCAGGAATGGCCTCATACACTTGACCTGGACTCAGAAAAGGTGTGCAGTGCCCCCTCCACTTTTTCATTCTGTGACTGTTCACACATCCAGATTAATATTACAGTACGATACAAAACACAGGAGCCACCTTTGACAAGGAGGGGAGGTTGAGGGCATTTTCAAATGACAACAAAGCCAACCTGACAGCTAACTGGTGCCAAAAGGGATGCTCCTCTTGTACCTGCTTGACTCCACGGAGAATGGCTTACCTTGCTAGCATGGCAAAAAAAAAAAGCAGTCTCACCTTGAGGCAGTGAAACCCATCACATGCAAACAGCGATGAGTCTGACCCCTTTAATCAGGTTCAAACAGCTCAGCAGAGGTCAGGGCAAAAGGCCAGGGCCAGAGCGAGGAAGGGACCCAGGAACTGTCACAGCCTGTTTCACAGCCAGCCCTCCAGCGCTTGCATCGCCTCAGCTGCAACAAAAATCCACGCAGGCAACTGCCTAAAGCCACCGACTGAGCAGCAAAACAGCTGTAGCCCTAATGTCTGTATTCCTATTCCTACCTCATTGCTCTGGAAACAAAATTAACTGCCGGGCTGCCAGGAATGGATGGGATGGAGAACAGGTAACCACTGCCTCTAATCCATGGTCACTATTCACAATGTCATTTTTAGACTACACAGATGTTCTGCATATGAGCTTTTGCGGCTCAGTGTATCATTCATTCGCTTTAGTAATGCAAGAAAAAGGTCAGAGGATAACACAAAGGGATCAGTCAGCACCAGGATCTGGTATTTCAGTTCATTTCCTTTGTTTCATACCTGCTAGCATTGGTCAAGAAAAAATTAAGTTTGCAGCTATCAGTGATACTGTAAATCAGATCTGGAGGAGCTCTGCTGTGTCTCTGTACCATGCTGTATCTTCAAATAAAAGCAATGGCTTAACACTAACAAAACTGGAGTAAAGGCTCAGCATAGGAGATACAGTTTGTAGTTATTTGAATATAAAATATATAGTAACGATATGGAAATAAACACACTCAAATGGAGATATGATTTGAGAAGGGTTTCCCTCAACTTCATCAGATTTAGGAGAAAAACGCACATCTCTAAGCAATGACCACCAAGGAAGGCTTTACTAGAGATTCCTTTTCGAAGCATCAGATTGGCCTTTCCACACACAGCTCTGACCAAGTGTCGGTGGAAGAATCTACGGGCAAATCAAATCCTTGGAGTAAACCCATCAAGCAACTTACCACGAGTATGATCAAACCAAAAAGCACAGCATTTCAGACTATTATTGCACAGAAATTGAAGCAAAAACTTCAAACCAATGATTCCAGAGCACACACAGAACAGAAGGTCCTCTCTATACTAATGATATGTACATCTTCGAAGCAGCGCTTAAAGTGATGATGCCAAAACATGGAGTATTCCACAATCCAGGTGAGTTTCCATTCTTCACCACCATCATGATGCCTTTGATTTCATTGCCCTGTAGTTAGTTTGTGACTTTGGTGGTACGCAGGCACTTTGTACCTTGATTCTCTGGAATAATACTGACCAATTGCACCGTGCTGAATTTCTGTTAGCCCTGGCTTACAGCACTTCCTACAAAGCAAGTGATCCCTTGTGGCAGTGTGGTAAGCTAGGCTGTGAGGTTGCAGCCAGTCACTTCGCAGCGACTGTGCTTGGGTTAAGATCAAGCACACGGCCAGGAGCACAATTCGGGAGCACCCCACATCCTTTAAGTTCTCATCCTTCTGATTTGATGGTAACTTGCCCATGTGTACGTACCCTCTGCCTGGTAAAATGAGTCAGCATTCCTAAAATATCTGGCAATATAAACAAACAAACCTCTTAAGGTTAATTTTTTCATATAAACTGTGTAAATAGAGAAGCTGTTTAAAGCAAGACAGAGGGCTGCAAACGTTTTTGTTCCTCTGTGGATTTAAATTAAGAAGCATGCTTCCAAAACAAAATAAAGTGAATGCTTTTGACCAAACAGCTGAATAGTACATCAGACCTTCCACTAAAATCACACGAAGCACAGCTGTAGATCTTCAGAAGTCACCTGGTCTTTCCCTCTACTTCAAGGAAGAATTATCACTACCTGTATTACTCCTGACAAATGCTTTTCAGAATTGTTCTTCAAACTCTCCAGTCATGAGATCCAGCAGTAACCCCTGATGCACTTGTATTCTGAAGTGTTCCAGTGTCATCTTAATAAAGTAACACAGTTTAAAAACTGCAACAGCATTAATATGGCAGATGCACATACAGTGTGAAATCTATAGATATGCTCCTATACTATTAGAGCTCTGGAACTGTAATAAATTTAGTCATACTTCAAATAGCAACAAGTTTACAAAAGCTCCTAAAACGAGGTAAGGGACAACTTGTCCAAGTTATTACAGTATCACAGATTTCCTCCACTAGAAATTTCTGTGCACCTGAGTGGGTATGGCCTGAGCCATTTTCTCTCTCCATACATTTCTACATGAAGAGGAAAAGGTAACAGCTAGACATAAGCCTTTTGTGGGCCAAATCCAGACAATGTGTCCCCATGTTGATCACAATTATAGTAAAAAAGGAACAGATCCGAATACAAGTGAAAATACTTCCCTTTAGAGTAAATCTTTCACTATCTTGGAGCTGCAGAGCATAACAACGGTTCTGAGACAGCCACACAGCTTCCTGATGAACAAAGACTGTGACAAGTCCACAAGGGTTGAGCTTTCATCTAGGCATGATGAAAAGTATTCCAGGAGCAATTTCTGCTGACTAGAATGTGAAGTTGCACTGTTGTTTCCAGTAAAGCAATGGCTGCCTTGTATTGTAAATGTGAAAAATAACCTGAACCGAAAAAAGTCATGCAAAGGCCTCTTCATAAACTAAAGTAACATAGTTAAATCCATCCCTAAAGGCAGGCCTTCCCCCCCTTAAAGAATAAGGAAAATGTCACTTTTTATACCTGCAATATATTATCTTCAGCATTTTTACTGACCATCTGCATCACAAAATTATTTTTATCTCAGGTGTCAAGAAACTAATGCATCATGTTCTAAAAAAAGAAAAAAGAAAAGCAGCCATACAGCATGTAATCAGCCATGGAAATCACTGCTATCTAGTTGATTCTCTCATCTGAAACAACAAAGACTGAAAAAGACATTAAGTTCTGAAACAGAACTTGCACCAAACTTCTCTGAATTCTTATCTTGGCATATCAAGACCCACTGAAGGAATTTTGTCTGTTATGCTTCAACCTGATCCAATCTTTGTCAGGATCTCTTAGCAGGGAGTGAAACACATTAGGGAGCGCACACACGCAATCTGGATCTCAAACTGACAGAACACGCAATAGAAGAAATTGTCTTTCATAGATGGCACTAGAAATAACCACACAGAGCTCTAATACTTAGTAATATCTTTGATTATCTGAGCCCCGTAACACCTGAAGATTAATCAGTTTGAGGACGAAGATGAAATACGATGCACTGCAAGCACATGTGCATCACATCAAGAGCTGGAGTGCCTATTTCTGAACAGTAGCCATCACCACATGAAATGTCACAACAGGTATATGCAGTGCCTAACATTCACTGATTTAATAACGAAGCCAGACCCCTCACAACTGCAGAGTTCTTTGTGTGCTCACACCTACAGAGCTGAATGCATTTAAACACGTTGAATAAAGGTATGGAGAAACCCTGAAGCAACCATGAAACTGGGGCAGGAGCCGTCCTGTCTCACACACCGTACAACTCAAAGGTCAAGACATTAAAGTCCATGAATCGGAGCGTGAAAAGAATGATTAATCTGATAATTGCAGGAAGGTCAGGGAGAACAGACAGAAGACACCCGGCATCTAAAAAGAACAGCAGTAGGTGAAGAATAGGATCTGTGTTTGTCAAAACTACTCTACGACTGATGCAAAGTTTTATGACAACCAGCCTTTAAAGGCTACTTAAGTTGTAGATCCTTCAGGGTGTATTTATATGGCAAGTGGATAGCAAAGAAGAAAGCCTTTAAACAAAATACTTGAAAAGGTAGCACAGAATGAAGTATTCTCCTTGCCCTCCCCCAAAGCAGTCAAACTTAAAGCTCAGTGAGCTCTTGCATGATCTGCACAGAAGCATAAGACTTGCAGTGAGAATCCTGTGCAGATGGCATCTTTAAAGAACAAGAGGTACTCCCACTAAACTGACAAAATAAAATTCACACCCGCAGCCATCCTTTCCCCCCAATATCACACCATATGCTGCCAACAAGTTTTTACCCTTCCTCAAAACAGATTTCATAAATTAATAGCTTAAGGAGTAAGATAACTGCCAATGAAGTTTAATGCATCCAAATATATTAATATGCACAAATTATTGTTGATGAACTGGCACAGAGCTATTCCAACGATCCACAACACACAAACCATGCCACATGCTGTTTATGCGTATTCCTGGTTTCAGTATATACTGTATCTACCTTCTGTCCACACGACGCCCAACTCTAGAAGCAGAAACGAAAGAGCAGAATGGAAGGTCATAGTAAATATAATCCAAAAGTGATCCACAAAAGAACAAAACTGAGACGGAGATCGCTGGCCTTGTTGAAAATGTCATGCTCTCTAATGACATGGAGTTAAACAGGTTAAAATACAGTGGCAAATCAAGATTTTTGTTTCTTTACTTTTACTAGTCAGAAAAGCTCCTTCTCATGCTAAGGGTACTAAAGCTACTTCTCTGCCCATGACAAGACAGGCCCATGTTAAGGCTGCAATCAGAGTAGCTATGTGGGTTAATTCTCAACTTCCTTATCTGGCTCTTGATTTAGAGATTATGAAACTATCTTTGCACTGACTACACCACTGAATAGTAAAAATATACCCCCCATACCAAGAAAAGCTTTGTTTTTAAAAGAATCGCTTCTATCTAAGTAAAGATACCTTGTTCAGAGGGCCAGAATCTAAAGTTCTGCCTATACATTACTGCTGGGTTTTTCTTGATAAGAAGCATCCGTTCCTTTTTCTTTTTTTAAACAAAAAAAAGGAAAAAAGTTCAAGGAGATGTTGACGACTAACATTTACTGCGTTTTTCATGTTAAAAGCCTAGTGTTTTGACTGCATATTAAAGTTACATAATGATTTAGTGAAGAAAGCCCTGCACAGAAAAAGTTAACTACTTTACCATTACAGAGAGAGATAACAGACAAATAATTGAGTCAGCAAACATATTACATTTGTAAATTAAATCAGCATACAGGAGGGGAATAAGGGACTTTTTAGTGCTGCTACCTGTCTGGATCCAAACGAGGAAGCTGCATCTGAAGAGGTACAGAAAATTTTAGGAGAGTCAAATTGCAACACTGTCTTGTGAAATAAAAGCGATGTGTATGGATGAACAGCAACCATGGATCCACTTTTAAAAATCCAGAGGAAGAACATGAGTCTTGAGTTAGAAGTTTGGAACATGATCCAAGTCCTGGATCAAGAACCTTGTCTTCCAAGGATTTTCATGCTGTGAACACAGAGTGCAGCTTCCTTTGTCTCAGCCCCCCACAGTTACAAAATTAAAATATTTTCTGTGCAAGTAACATGTATGGCAGTTTTCCAAGACGGAATAACAGAAAAATTCAACCTCAATCTCAATCTGCCTATTGCACAAAGTAGTTTTAACTTGGTACTGTCTTCCTGGGTTGAATTGGAGGTAAATATCCAGGAGACTAATATTGCAGCTTTACAAACTTCATTGCTTACATTATTGCAGGTGCTTATACACTGGTGTCTCTTGCTGATTTTATTTTCCTACTAACAAAACATGCAAAACAAGCTTTATAGGAAAGGAAAAAGTCAAACCATTTACCACTTATTGTTATTTATATATACATTTAAAGAATTCTTTATAACTTGTATGAAAAAACATTACTCTTTAGCCAGCATCAAGTCCACACAAAGGTTCTACTCAGCTTGCTATTCTGTTTTGAAGTAAACTGCTCCTAAATAAAGCCACAAAAATTAAAACCTTTAAGAACCCTGAAAGTAAGACTTTCCTCCATAACACATTTAGCACATCACTGCTAAAGCTGGTTTCAATGCCAACCTATCGCTAAGCTCAAACTTTAAGGTAACTTCTCCTCAGAACTGTTTTTGACATTTTGTTAATCTTTACTGGAAAGAAAAGGCATAGGTTTTATTTCTGTACACAGATATTCCAAAAATCCAAGTATCTTACTTCCAAGAGTTGCTAAGAATACTCCTGATCTACAAAAGCTAAGTCTGGTGGTTTCTTCAGCAACCTGTACACTACTGGAAAAAGAGATGAACTGAAAAAATACCAACAATGGCCCAAACCAGCCACAATTTCCTTGAATACTAATTCCTTTTCCAGTCCATCCCATTAGTATTGCCCGGTATTCTCTTGGAGAAAAGATGTTGCATGTACTGTTACACTTCACCTTGTTACAGCAGCCTTACCTTGAGAGCAGACCTAAACCTTGAGCAAAAAGCTTGTTGTAAAAGGAATCAGTATCCTTCTTTCTTTAACCTTTACAAGCTGAAAAACGTGCCCCCACAATTTTTAACTATTCTCCAATGATCAATGAAAAAATGGATAAAATTTTATATTAGTTATCTCTTAAGAATTGTTTTTCCCTCTGAGGAAAAGCCAAAAATGCAGAGCCTTAAACTTTGAGCCCATCCATATAGAGCAGGAACAGTAAATGGCATAAGCCAAAATGGACATTTAAATTTCAGTCTTACACCTGATTGATTTGTAAGAGACAAGGAGGAATTCACATAATTACATACTTACTTTTTTAAAAAAATCAAACTAAGTTTGTAACAGTACAGGCCATGGCAGTGTAGCACTGGTGCTAGCTTCTCAAAAAATTTAACTTGTTTTCCTCACACGGGATACTAAAAAGCCTGAAAAGTTTGTTTTATGTTTGAGATGTGCTTCCTGGCTTACTCTAACCTCAAGCCTATTAAGTTGAAAGCCCAAGAGCAGTTAATCTTTGCTGGCTTTGCTGGCAGGTGAATGAAAGGACAGCTCGGATGTGGCTGCTGTCACCAGAAGGAGGTTCAGGCATCCCGTCCTGTGCTGCCTCGCACCAGCTTTGTGCGCTGGAACCTCCGCAAGCTGCTGAGCGCAGGAACACAGGAGAGCACTGCTCTTGCAAAACCCCTGCCAACAAAAAGCACAATGTTTTCTGCCAGGTTAATGAGCTGAACAGACTGAGTAAATGCCCAGGAGAGGGTGGGATCATGTGCCTGGAATTAAGGGGGAGCATACCCGAGGGTGAAATAAAAGAAAAAGACTGTCCCCTGATGGAGGAAAGCTGTCTTCCTCAGCTGTAATATGTCTTCATCCTTATCAGGTATTAGAGGGATGTATACTGCTGGTTCTTTTGCTTAAAGGACAGCATGAACACGGAGGGAACACGACAAGAAATCAAAACATGAACAGGACAACTCATTTGCTGAAAGACATCAGCAAAAGCTGATGCTGAAAGGTTTGGTCCCAAGACCAAACAAGCACTCTCAGAAAGTGCCGTTTGTTAGTAAACCCTTGTGAAGGTGAGATGACTTTTACTTTTCTGTAACAAAAGTTTCCGTAAAAAAAAAAAAAAAAAGTTGCGCACTCCAAGCAGGTAAACACTGTGAGAAATTCAGTGATGTGTGGCCATCCCTAAGCTTACTCAGGAACAATTAAATCATAGACAACTCAGCCTATGACTGCAGTGAAGATAAGCCATACAAAGTCATGTTATAGCAGCAATGTGAATTGCTTTCAGGCACTAGCTTTGGAAAAATAGGTGACATGCACTCAAGTGACAATCAATACACAAAAAGGATACCATTTTTTCTAGTGAGAAAGGTATTTTATCGTGCTAAATAGGTGAACTTTGAAAGTCTGGTAAGACTTTCTGAAAGTATCTCTCTACAACGCTCTGTAAATAAATCACAGCTTGTGTTTTAGAATCCTTGAAAATTTTACCATTACCACCTCTATTTCTATTTTTTCTTAAAATTCTCCAGGGGTTTGAGGGAAAGGGATTACTTATTTTACTATCATGTGCATGAATTTCAGATCTCGCAGAAATATAACACAATTGAGACCAATGGTCAGAGTTTCAAAGTAAAGGAGGGATAAAAGGACCCCTCTGATAGCAGAATAATATTTGTTGATTTTATCAAACCTACCTTTTAGTAAACATTTTTCCCACCAGATGGCAGTTCTAATTATGAAGATAGAAAAAAAAATATCAGCCACCAAGGAAACTTTCACTTGAGTAGTCTTAATTAAAGGAGGTTTTCCTTTTCCTCATCACAGTGCAGTTCAAGAAATTCAAGCATCAAAAGAGACTTCGATCCAAGGTGCAATTTGCGTGGTCCTGATTTTAAACCTAAATCCATTACTGCTTACATATCAACAAGTTAGAGTTAGAGCTAAAAATTTGACGCTGTACCGAAACACATTTTTCATTCCACTTTTCTATTTGAGCTAACTTAACTAACATTCAACTAAAAGAAAAAAACGCGCCAGAAAGCCGGTACATTCACAGAAGAACTCCATGTATCAATGTAGTCTTTAAAACCTCCACGTTACCGCTACTTAGGGCCATGAACGCATGGCCAACTGTCCACGAACAGCTCACAGAACTCTGAAGGATGAAGAAGAGCTTCTGGAGAACCATAAATATTTTCCAGGCCACTGTTCGCCTTCCCTTGCCACCTTTACAGGAGCTCTGCTGCAATATGTATTCCCCTCGTGCTGCTGCCGCATCACGCTGCTTCGCCTTGCACAGCTGCAGGAAACCACCTGCTACTGCACGGCAGCGATTGTTTCTGCCTCCTCCTCCTCCGCACACCCCCTTCTTTATGAGGAGGATTTGCTCACTCTTCTGTAAAGGCTATCCCCTCTGCCTTTTTGCAACACTGCAAATGGGAATCCCAGGTGGCTCCTGCTAATTATCCATGTGCCTTGGGAGTCTAATTCTTCCTATTGTTGATGTACCAATCTTCAGCCACAAAGTCACTTCATATGCTAATCAGAGACCAGCTGATCCCAAGCTAGTACTACATGTACTCCGGAGAACTCATCTTCTGGGGGTATTAATGATAACAGCAACGCTAGCTTTGGAAAATGGTGCCTGAATGACACCATCTCACTCTCACTTCCAGTCCAACACCATAATAAACTACTTGCTTGTGAACTTGAGCTTGGTCGGTCCCCTCACTTAGTGAGGGCAGCCTCTTCATAGGCTCATGATACCCTTGCCTTAAACAAATGCTGAAACTGCTATCAGCAAAAGAACATTTCAGAAAGTTATCAATGAGCAATTAAAACATGCTTCCTCCTGAGGGCATGACTGCCCTCAGTGTATCTCTGGAGGTTAAGACGGAAGAAGAAAGCAAACACCCATTTTCCCTCTTAAAAAAGCTTTGCCGAGAACATTTTATATGCAAAAGGCAGCTGGTTATGCTTTAACCAACTCTTTTGTGAACGGGACTGATCAACAGATGTGCAATGCTCATAGACGGCTATTAACATAATCTCCATTTTCAGAATCAATAAAACTGGACATTATGCCTGTCCTCTCAACCACTTACCTACCTCAGAAGATACACTCGATTCACTAATATCTGCTATGGAATTGATAAAAACTTGGTGCCAAAAGAACTGAGTATTAGAAAGAGAAAAATGGGAATGTCCAGATAATTGCAGTATTTCAGTCTGCATATGGGCTCTTCACTGATCTGAAACTGCAAACAGACAAGTCAATGTGAGGAAAGTGAAGGGAAAATACTCTGAAGCAGATATATATTTAGCAGCAGGTTAGATGGAGAGAAAAGGCTCAAGGACAATGGCAGGTCTTTTCTTCCTTCAGCTAAGCCTCCAAAGTATTTTTGTGAAAGAAAGCTAGTCTTTTGCTTTTAACTGTAGCCCAAAACTGCATTATGTCTCCTGGGTGCTTTGATTTTTTTTCCCTCTTTCTAAATCTCAGCGCATAGACAGCTCCAGGGCTCAGTAGGAGAAATTATTAAAAGCATGCCTGCAGAAGTAAAGAGATCAGTCATTTCCCTTATCCCCTGTGTTTCATGAGCACTCCCCCACCCATTCAGTGTTGTATGAGATTTCATGCAACCAGACATGTCCTTTTTAAACAGACTGAAAAATGTAAAGGCGTTTAAGAGTAAGCATAGCATTCCTTCAAACTGGAAAGAAACAACACACAAATGTGCTTCAGTTCCTTAGAAAGGTCACACTCACCTTCAAAATTCTATCAAGCCAACATTTTTTCTTTTTGTCCTGTGCAGTGGTATTAAAGTAATTTTTAACAGTCTTTACAGAATATACTGAAGTTTCATAGAACACAAAATCCTGCTGTGAACACGATATGAGCAATCTCTGCCTACTTATTTTTTCCCAGGCTGCGTGAAGTTGCCAAAGTACAGATGTTTTTCCAAACGTCCTTCCTGTTCCACTACTGCAAATGCATATGTCTTTTCTTTAAAGTTACCGTTCTATCCACATTTTCGACTTACGAACTTACTCTGTGCTTCTCAGTCCATTTTTTTCAAAAACACATGCATATATTGGATTAATTATGACTTACTGTATTAGAAACATGGCAATAGTTTTACCGATTGTGTTTGGTGTATTTTGACAACAGCAAATGTGTAGAAAATATGACATGTTCTGATTAAAAAATAAGCAGCTTAAAAATTAGGAAAAAAACCTTTAGTTTCCTACTTCTAATACCTATAGCTGTATTTCCAACCTTGTACCTTTGCCATTAAAATGTTATCATGCATTGAATGGTATAGAAAAATGCCCAATAACCTAAAACTTGTAAGGAAGGGGATTCTAATCCCCCTAGTCCCACAACCAAAATACAACAGGAAAAAATTGGAAAACGCTGTTCATTTTCGTCACCTTTACCTAAACACTCTCCAGCTGTAAGAAGGTATGCCTGCCTTTCAGAGTTCTTCGCTCCAGACTACTGAACTCTTTAATTTGAAATGCATTTGAAAATTGCCATTTGACACACACTGGAGAACAAACTGCATCATTTCAGAGTCAATACAAAATTGAAGAGACCCTATTTAGAGTTTAAAATATGAACCAGAAGATATCACTCTGCTTATTCTGTCTGCAGACGATAGATTTACCAAAACACTTCTATAATTAAGGATACTAGAGGATACTAAGGAAACTAGAGGATTTCCCTTTGTACATCTAACATGGGATCTGATGAAGCCTGGGTTGAGATAACGTCATTAATTTCTGTTAAAGTCTTTAAGTGAATATTGTCCAAAAAATCTGTTACACAGATGAACTATCATCAGTATTTGAAGTGACAGAGCAGACATCCTTCTACAGTGAGAAAAAAGGTATAAAATAACTAATAGAATAACATAATAAGTTTAAGGAAATCCACTATAATAAACTCAGGTACAAAGTATTTGTGGAAGAACAACACAATTTTGAAAATTCAAGTGGCTGAGAATCAGTTTCAGAAAGGATTTCTAGAACTTACCTATGGTGCAATTTGTGGTTATTTTTCTCCGCTTGGGGTTATGTCGTAGCAATTCTAACTCTCGTTTGGTTGGCTCCCATGTTGAATACTTCTCTCCAATGCCTAAGCAGATGAAAAGAAATTTTCAGGAAGTTGTTTAGTAAAAGTATTAAAAACTCTGTTCAAGTTACAACTTTTAACATACTGTCCATTAAGTTAGAATCAATGTAATTGAGACAGAATCTATGTAAGGAGACGGATTTCCAAAAAAATAATCCTCAAAAAGCCTGCAACCAACCTTCCAACAAACAAAAACTAAAAGAATATCTAGCCCAATTTAATTTTCCATTACTGGATTATAATCCTTCTTTCAGTTAAAAGGAAATGATTTTATGAGAAGGTAAAGGATAACCAAGAAATCTCATCACTGAATTCTGGCTCGTTATTAAATAAATCAAAACTGAGCCAACTTAATGGACAGATACAGTCTTAATCTTTACAGATGAACAGCAGAAATTAGTAATTCAGATATACTGAACAGGTATATTTTCTTACTACCTGTTTCATGACATATTATTACTAAGTATAACTTCTCCTTATGCAGCACTGGATATTAGCAATTTTAGTACTTAAAAGATTCACTTTCAATGACGTATCTAATATTACCTAAAAATACAATTAGTAGGTTTAAAGCAACAACCAACCCAAACTCTCCAAACACTTATCTGCCCTGTCTCATGAGCTGCAGCTATAATCTGTCAGTATTCTGTTTAAACATTAACACTGTTATTTCCAATACACTTCTTTTGTTCAAAGGGAAGTGCAGTAGAAATGAGTCAGTTAAGTAGTGCAGAGAATTTATTTGAAGTAAGCAGAGCTGTGTTCAGTGTAAATCTGATACAAGAAAAACAATGCAGACTCATGTGCTGACCAGCTAAGTATTGCTGCAGCGCTTTATGTAGCACAGAAAAATTACTATGCAAGGTCAATTATAGTGAGTCACAAAAGCATCTGGGCATTAAAAATAAAGAATAATAAGATGACAAGCAATCTATTCTAAAACTGAGGATTAAAGTCAATTAAGAGTTATTTTTCACAGAATGTATGGAGCAGAAGCAGTGCTGTGCTACAGAAAATAAATTATAAATCATACATATGAAAAGAAGGAGAGTAGAAAATATAGCTAGAGGCTTACACATTCTGCATAATATACATTAAATTTTAATAGCTCTTTGATCTTCACTTTCAGAAATAGCTATGCTTGTCAGAACCTACCCACCCCAAACTGTTCAATTCATAGTTACTACTGACCCTCCAGGTTCTAGCAATAAAAGGTCTCATTTTTGGATTCCTGAGGACAAGAAAATTCATATTTACATGGATGCACCTCTCTATTTTACTTTATTTGATTCAACAATATATTATGCAAGAAGCATAAGAAAGAATACCAGAATCATACAGTCCCTTTCCTTTATCCAAGGTTCAGCATCAAGCTCCACACCCAGGAAAACAGAAAAGGAACTAATTACTGCGTAACAGACTGATGAGATCAAACAGCCACAGTGCTTTGAATACACTATATAGTATGCATAGGCAAACACTGAATGAAGCAACTTTAGAGACACACATATGGACAGTTAACATGTGACAGAACGCTGGCCTCCAATAAGTTTTATATTGGATGTCTTCAGCAACCTTTTCATATTTGTAATATTCCCTTAGGAATTTATAGGAATTGGTCTTTAAAAAAAAGCTCAAAATCATTTTCAACGCCTTGTTAGCACCAGCTCTTGCACTGGTCCACTATAAACTCAAATTCCTGTGTTTGGTTTCACCATACTTTAAAAATATTGCCGAAGTTGGTACAGTCTGATAGCAAGATGAGATCTCAAAATTAAAAAGAAAAAAAAACCTTCAGATATGTTAAAATCCTGGTTTTAAAAAATTAAAAGCAATTAACACCTGGAAACACATGTGCGCTCAACTTTAGGCATGCAATAGTCCCACACATCAGTAAGACTACTGATATATAAATATATATATCTATATATAATTATACGGCTTAAATGCTTCTAGAGGATGGCAACAAAAGCATTTCATGAGAGCAACTCTTCGAGTAAAGTTAAATATGACAGACTGGATTACTTTGCAGGATTCTGGGTGAATTGAATATAGTTCAGTTAAAATAAATGAAATCAAAACAGAAAAACACGTACAGTTAATGTCACAAACACAGCGCAAAACATACAAAACTTTCTCACAGAACCCTTTCATTAGAAAGAGCACAAGTTAAGCCAGAGACAGAAACTAAAAAAAAAAAATCTGTTCCTGCCGTATACTTTAACAAGAACATTGAGACTTTAGACTTCATTACCCTTGAAAATTTGGAAGAAGAAAAAAAAAACACAACAGATCCACTTATCAGGGATGGTTCAATGTTTAAAGTTAAAAAATACATATAATAGTAAAAAAAGGTTTAATAACACCCACAAACATGCCAAAAAATCCAATATAAATTACCTTAAAGATTTGCAAAACATGCATAGATTACTCTTTATAATTAAGGGAAAGTAGCGTTATTAGAGTGAGTATTCATCATTTTAAAGATGAAAAACCAGAGATTCAAGTTAGGATATGAAATCTCCACCTAAGAATTAATTTTATTAGGTTGAATACACAAATTTTCATTTTTCAGAGAATTTATCAGGGACATATGGATGAATGAAGTAGAAGACAGTTAAGGCTCTAGTTTATAAAAATCACAATTTTGCAACTAAATATTAACACAGATTGCTTACTTTGCAATCCTTTAGCAAACCCCATTTCATCCCCACCAAAAAATCCAGACATTAAATAGAATGAAGGGCCCAGGATATTCTCATCTCTCTCGTTACCGAAGAATATTCAATTAAAAAAAAAAAAAAAGGTTGAGTTACAACTTGTTCAGGGTTATATCACATAACCCTGAATTACAGTTGGGCCTGTAAACTCATCGTACTATAACATTTAACATTACAAGACTATGAAATGACTCTTATGATATTTGGGGTTTTTCTTAAAGTTTCTTCTCCAGGCATCATGTTGTTATGTGAGCATCTATTAAAAGTATATATTAATACCCTTCAAACACTGTAGGTAGAAGCTTGAAAATATACAACATTTACACTTCAATTTTTAAGGCAATCTCAGTTTTTGCATACTTCAGTTCTTTTAGTTGGTAACAGGATCTAAGATAAATTAACTCTATCATGGAAATATAAAAATGAGACAATATGTACATGTACTAATCTTGTCATTCATTTTGGAGGAGGGAGGGTTCCCTCCCACTTTATAGTTCATGATTTTTCAGACGGAAGGAGATGGATTTTAGCAATGGAGAAAGAAGGGCCTAATTCTCTACTACTTCTCACATACATATTTCTTTTTCATTCCTCAGATAGATTTTGCTAAGAAACACGCACGGTTTCACAATGCAAAGCCATAAAAAAAAGCTTTTTTTGCCACAACTTTAAAGAAAAATGTCTATAGGATGCACTCCAGTAATCTAGAATGTATTTTCGTCTACTCCTCCACCTTGCATCCTCCCTGGTCATTACAGATTTGCTCTCTGGGGACAGAAGATGCAATGTGCATTCATACATAGATATACGTGTGTGTATATATAAACAAATGCCGTGCCACTCACTAGCCGGTTAACCAGTACAGAGGCCAGTTAACCAGTACAGAGGAGGCTTTCTGCCTGGCAGTTCTTCCCTCAGTGAGTCTTCCCTTGACCACATGCCTTCACGGCCCAAGGGGACAAGACGAACCACCAAGCAGCAGGCGGCAGCTACCTCAGAATACATGCTATAGCAGCCAGGAGTAGGCCGGAGGACAAACTGGCTGCTTCTTGGTCCAGAAGGCACAAGCGTATCATTCATTACGGCTGACATAATTAAGGAAACGCTCTTTGAATTTACACATTCAGAAGTAAGGAAGTGCGAGGCCTTTCTCTTCTGGAGCATCGTGAGCACGTGTTACGCTGTTGTAGTCGACTAATTTGGGACCCAGGACAACAACACATTTTAGAAAGGTTTGAAGGAGCTTTCAGAAGAGGGGCATAGCCTAAATGCAAGGTCCAAAAACCACATCTCTGCTTCATCTTGCTTTGAAAAGTGCTTTATGCTAAAGCATTATCTTCTGTACTTTCTTGAGAACTCACTGGCAACCTCACTGTCCTCCCTTCCTCTGACTGAACTCCTTCAAAACAGTGAATAAACAGAAAGCAGAATGCGATCTGTTGTAGGAACTAAGTAAAAGCAGCTGTACTTTTGATAGGCCATCAGAAAAGCTCTAGTTAATACGATGTTAGCTGCTATTTTTAAAATTGGAAACGAGGTTAAGAATGGTTTGAAGTCATATCAGCCCTGACTAAGGCTGTCACATTGAAACAGGATGCCGTGGATTCACTAAGAGACATTAGTGGACGGAAGTTGTCTGTCTTCAAATACAGACTTTCCCACTTTAAGAAAACATACCCCTAGAGGCCACTGAAAATGGATGATGAGCTACTATCACTGATGCTTAAAAACTACTCGGTTTAAGGTAAATGCTACTTCCTTTCCCTTCCAAAAAAAAAGACAAAAGGTTTGTTTTGGAGTAGTTCTGTCAAGGGAAGGGCATATGAAATTAAGTCTGCTGTAATTATTCACTCATTGGAACTTATCCAAACAAGAGGAAAACAATTTGCATGATAAAACTGGCATTCTTAACTGTGATTCATGTCTAAAATGGCAGGATAATCAGCAAAGGGACGCTTGTTAGTGAAGTGCGTCGCCAGCCCACGCCTCTTACCTGTCATTGTACACTGGTAGTGAGAAACCACTGTTGGGGTGAAGGCTAAAAAAGAAAAAATTAGGGAAAGCAAACTGAATAATAAAACAAATGTGTGTACATATATTTGTGTGTAAATATTTCTACATAGATACTGTGCGTGTAACGTGAAAGCACAGGTGTGAAAGTAAGCTGGCACGTTCTATTAAAAAACAAAAACAAAAATCACACACAAAGGTGGCATTTCATGTGAGGGGAACAGACTTCTTGCCTATAACACCTACACATTAGCCTAAAGGAGCAGATCGTCACATTTTCTACCTAGTACAGATCTGACTGATATTATGCACGTTTTGCAGGATTAATGTTAGATCTTTTATATATATTTTTTGCAATTAAAGCTAATATATTTTTACAATACCTACAATTAGGTGCGGCGCACATGTTAAAAACTAACAGTCTAACTCCTGGAAAGCACTAAACATCTCTCTCCCATGGCCTGCACAGCTACTTTTAAAGAGCTCTTTTCTTCCCCTTACTGTTTTTTGCCATTGACAAATGGGAGGGACAGGTATGATTAAAAACAAACAAGAAATTCAGGCAGGAAAACCAAACCTTGTAATTTCCAAGCTTTTCGTTGTTCTTCTTTGGCAATTTGTTCCATGTCTTTGTCGTATATGTAATCTTGACACATAAAGCAGTATATACCCCCATACAACAGGTCTATGGCTGCAAAACAGAAGGGAAGTTGGGGAAGAGGAAAACGACATGAGTTCATAAACTAGAAGACATTTTACAAGCAGGCTTCCAAGTTAGGCACTCTTTCTTCTATGCAGTCCACAACAAAATATCTATATGTTATAATCTTAAAAAAAAAAAAAGAAAAAAAGAAAAAACAATTTTTTCCAGTGATTGTATGACTTATTCAATTGCTTCTGGCACAGCAAGACAACAAAGCACTAGCTGCCTCAAAATTGTTGGAAATTTTTACCTTTCAGACAAAGATGTAAGTAACCAAAAGTCATAATTTCAGTCACTGACTGCTCTACATGCAAAACTACTACTGTACTGTAGTCCTAAGATTTGATATACAAGTTTGAATTGTTTTTTCTATGACTTATATATTCAAAGCCATTAAAATGATTAGAAAGCACCTATTTAAAAACCAGCTGAGAACTCAAACAGAACAGAAAACTTAAAAGATACTTGTCCAGGGACACAGTTTTCCACAGTAGTTTATTCCACAGGTTAGGTATCTCACAATTTGCTTTGTTTAAAATGTTATTTTTAAATGGACATATGAATGTTAACAACATTTTTCTTTTACAACCCTAAAGAAAATAAAGCCAATAAACAAAATAAATCAGCTAACTGGGATATGACCTTTTACTTGTAGATAGACCGAGGGAGGAATAAAGTGCAAATTAATCATAGCAAACCGCTGTTTTTCAGCACACTGAAACATACAAAAGCCAAAAAGAAAAACAGAAAATAAAATAGTAACAATAAAATACAATCTGCGTCTAGCAAACAGCTGAGTAGTACATCACCATCTTCCCTTTGGAGTATATCCCTCATTTATTTTATTTCTAAATTCCTTTTATTTCTGGATACATAATACTATGAAAATAATGTCACTACAGTGGAAACTAGTTTTAAACAAAGGAAACGATTACCACATTAGGTGGCCTGCATGAAACAGCACCGAATTACTCTGAAGTCGTAAATAAGCATAACCGCATGCCACACGGCAGGAATTCCGCCGTCCGTGCTACCAGGCAGCAAAGGTAAATCTTCCACGCTGACGGTGCCACGACCAGCTCCAGCCACACCATGCCCAAGTCAAACTGCAATCTGCAGCAACTGTGAGCAGCAAAAAAACCACCAGCTTCAGCAGAGGTGGAATTAGAAGTTGCAACGGTATCAGACATGGGCTCTGATTAGTGCTCCACCTCTAACTTCAGTAATAAAATTAAGATTGGGAAGGTTTCTAACCATATCTCATTCATTCTTCATGGCCTCTACCCCTACCATTTAGTCCTTTGTGTCCTTTTTTCCTCCTCTTTCAAGATCTCTTTTTCAATCATTACGTCAATTTGTTTGTTACTTCTGCTAAGTAGTAAAGAGATCAATAACTTTGAAGAAGTTTGCGTAACGTCTACTAGCTGTCATCTTGCTCCTGTGTCTCATTATCTTATTCTTTTGCTTTGTGTATTTGAACCACAATCGTTTTGTGGAAAAGGATAAGGATGGCTTGCATTACCTTGTGTAATGTCTGGGCCGCCAGGGTTTTCACCCTGCTATCTGGAAGACGTAAAGTCCTTTAACATGTTAACACAGAAAGGGAGGAGGACCTTAATTGCAATGGAGACCAGTAACGAAACACTATGCCATGTTAGAAAAAAAATCACAATTAAGCTACCCAGTTTCAGAGTTATTTAATATTTACCCCATTATCTAATGCACCACCAGTTACGCACAATTATAAAAAAAAATTGAAAAATTCAAGTATCGGTTTTGAAAAATAAAATCTAATGTTGCCCTCCGTATTTTGTACTTTTAAAAGACCCCAAAACAGCCCAGTCAAATAAAAAAGGCTAGAATATTAGATTCTAGCAGAGTATTAGATAAATGGGGCACTTTGTGTGCACTAATATGTTCACTCTACCATCAAAACGGGTAGCCGTATGTTGTGCTTCCTTGCTTTTCCAAGCTTTCTAGATTTACACGTGTGAGTGATGAATGTCAAGACCAAAACCAACAAGAGATCACCTTACATAAGCCACTTATTCAGAGCAGAATGAATTTCTGGTGTAAAGAATCAGAAAGTTTAACAGAAACACTGGCTTAGTAAAAGCCGTAATTGTCCACTGCCTGATTAAGGACTCTTGAGAAAACGTCCTCTGGTTCAGCATACTTATGTGAACAATACAGTTGTATATATGCCAACACTTTTAATGTCATTAAAAAGACTGCAATAGGTTTTGGACAAATTACCTCAAGCACCAATAAAAAGGAGGTTACACAGGCCTGATTGTAACACAGAGGAAGGGCAGGAATTTCTAATGAAAGACAAAAGACAGCTGCTCAGTTTCAGGATCCTAGAAAAAGAGAGCCCACTGGTAAGGTCTGTAAGTTTCAAATTAGTGTAATTTGAATTTTTAAACTAAATTGCTCTGAGGCTCTAGCCCAAATTGAAACACCAACCGGAAAATTCAGTAAAAAACACTACAACAGTTAAGTATGCAAATGCACGTTACAAATTTCATATTCACATTAGCATTTGGGATCACAAAACTAACAAAAACGGGCCTCAATTTCATAAGACGTTTGGGAACTACTGACCTAGAAACAATGCCTAGACGTTTCAGATTAAACTACTGCCAACTTTGCCACGATGTCCCACATTCCTCACTATGAATGTCCCTTTTACTAGACTCCTCTACGATGGCTGCTGCTCCTACCTTCCAGGTATCTGCTTTTCTATACGCTACTACTCCCCCCTCCGAAAACAAGCAAGAAACAATTCAAGAGTTTGAAGATACTTTTTTTTATTTAACTTTTTTTCCGCCAAAAATCAAAGCAAACATTTAATTAGCTCTTATCAGTGTATTTTAATCCAGTTTTTATCTTAATACACATACAAAATTGATTACGCTGCAAAACTAAAATATGCATTCAGTAGAAGTATAGGGTTTTTTCTTTTATAGGGAAGAACCAGAAGCTTAAAAGAATTGTCATGTCATCTTATTAAATTTTATTATTCTGCATTGTTGACCCAGGAATACAAAATACTTACTTGGGGGTTCAGAGGCAAAGTAATTCAATAATGAAAAGGCCTCTTGCAATGTAACATTTTTCTTTGCCTTTTATACCTTCTATACTGGCAACAGGCTACCATTATTCTAAGTCACTTCTCCTCATATCCCTTCATATATAAACATCTAAACAGATGCAACAAAAGCAGAGAAAAAGTCAAAAGATTTTTATTTAAAAATAAAGCCATCAGCCAGAAGAAACACAGGCATCACAGAAAACCATGGAAGAATGAAAGCAACTTTATCAACTGCTGCAAGTGACAATAAATTTCAAAAGACAACAATTCAGAGGTGAAAGTATAAATTTAGGTAGCAAAAGGTCTTCAACCCCTCCCCGTCTGGAAGCCATGTGAAGTGTTTTGTTTCAGCTTGAGTGCTTTACTTTGCCATATATATCCACTGACGTCCTCGTGAAAATGTTGAGACCAGATAGTGGGAACAAGGTAACGGTATGTAAAAAAGCAGGTAACCATGCCACACCTAGAGCACGCGCGCGTGCAAATCTTACCCAAGCAAGAAACGTGTATGTTTAGTTTTTGAAAGACCCAGGTGAAGAGAACTAATGCTGCTCAGCTAAATATGGGATGCTTCACTATAATGTATGGTAATCTTTCATTAGGTGACTTATTTGTGATTCACATTTTGGTACCTTCCTTGGAAAGCTCATAGCATTGAAGGATAACAAAACAGACAGCAACACAGAATTCAGGTCTGTGAATTACTATACTAAATTCACACCTTTATTTTAGGATAATACCTATAATAAAATTAATTCTGATATGAATTTTTGTGACTCAGTCTTGGCATGTTACCAACCTGAAATCAAAACACATGCACGTTCTTTGCAAGTCACCTATATTCCATTCAACTCCAACATATAAACTAAATTGCTAGTTTTTAAGACCGTATTCTAAGCCAATATTCTAGGCTAATTCATACTCATTTCATTTCACACCTTAACTGTTAATCGTTAAACCATTTTCAGATATTAGTCTCAAGTTCACGGTAAGTTTCTGATTGCCTTCTTCCTGTTTTCCTGGTACCTGGAAACTTCACCACAGATAAGATTCTTAACTGATAAGATATTAAGATTTACAGGCAAGACAAAACCTCACTGATCTCAATTAAAAGATACATACATACACACACCAAAACACCCTAGCAGACACATCTGAAGCATTCATTGACTTGTATACTTGATCTTTTACAAGGAAAAAGTGAGCAGACATATTACAGGCTAGTTACTTACTCTTTTCCCTCATCTTTCGTGTTTGTCACAGCGATCGCAGCCTTATTAACTCTCCAAGTTACACAACAGGTATACACACAAATGTGTGTGCACAGAGATTCCCTGGTAACCCTTATGGAATCTAGATACCAAAAATGTTTTCATCTGTTAGTTTAGAGGAATCGTGGTCTGTCAGAATATTTATGTGAATTTATTAAGAACAGAATATTAACTCCAGCTCCTTAACCTCATTCAGGAAATACACGTATCGTATACACGCACACTACCTACATGTGTGTGGATGCACACAGTATACAACAGAGCCTATACTTAAAGCTGCCCATCAGTTCCTATTGTACAAGATGCTTTGCCTTTTCCAGTCTTTTCCCTGCCCTTCTGTGACCTTACAAACTTCAACCGTTCCCTTGTTTGCAGCAAACCTTTGAAAATTTAAAAGGATGAAAAAGCCTTGTGGCTGAAGCACCTTTTCTCGATCCCACAAAATTCTACTCAGCTTTAAAAGGGAGAAACTGTTAAACGCTGCAGATTTAATCTTCCTTTGAAATCTGGGGGCAGAATCCCGATGTCAGTGACCAGGTTTTGTGCTGCTCCATATGACACGATGCAAACTGCTTATACTCATCTGCATATTCTCATCTGATCAGTGCAGACTTACCTCAAAGCACCATCTTCAATAAATGCAGCAGGAAGGTCCAGAACTGCACAGAAGTTAGTAGCTGGGGCTGAGGCAAGCAGATGTATGCAGAGCTGACAATATGCAGGCAAGTATTCAGGTGGTAGCTTTCTGAGGGCTAAGAATAGTCCAGGAGCACAGAGAGCTCTTCAGGAGTCATTTCTGATACCAAGAAGAGCTTCTGTGAGAAGGCTTACAAGAGCTCACAGCTACCTGCACAGTTACCAGAGCAACTCCTAGCAGAAGACAAACTGCAATAAACAACTGCCTGCCAGCTTCTTACTACTTCAGTCTGGTTTATAAAATTTATGCCACGGTAGAAGCAAATGAGAATTTGCTTTGTGTTTTTTGTTTTTTTTTTTTTTTTAAATGCAATACTTTGCATGATGCATCCTAGAACAGATTTTTTAACGGCTATGAGAAACAATGGAGGTTCACATTCATACGCCCTATACCTGACCAACGTATCCAAAATGCTTTCCTCCTCCTCTGCTTCCCATCACCAACCCTCTGCTTTACATCACAAGAATATTATTATGTTGAGATACAAAGAGTTCTTGCTTCCTATTATGAAGTTTCGTATCATTTTTATTCCTGTAGGCAACGAGGCTATTTAGTTCTTATCACGGGACTACCCAGCCCTCCTCGGTGTAAGCAATACCTCTGAACTTTGTGACCGCCACAAATTCCACCCAGAGACCGAACTCCTCCTCAGTTACTGCCAAATAGCAGAAAACATGGACTGATTCTGCAAGTGAAGTCTGCATCCTGCTCACACTACTTTCAATATACTTTTTATCAGCCTCCCTTTATTCAGCCTCACATACACAATTCTTATATTAATCCCTGTCATTTCTACCTAACTAGAGATTTCCAAGGGGACAAAATGTCAAATTCTTCACTTGATCTAGACAAATTAGGTTCAGTTTGTTTGTTTGTTTTAAGAGAAAGGAAGTAAGCAATTATCAAAAAGACATGTTAATCTGACATGATGAATCTCTGATAGAACTGTAATATAATAAATCCTATTTCCCATTTGCCTTCATCTCCTTAAGAGGCTTCTTGCTCCAACACCTACAGTAAAGCAAAGCATTAGAACTCAAGTCAAATCAAGAGGCTGGTAAAATGCCCAGATGACCTTCTCTACCCCTTTCTGGAGGTGGATGCAAAAGGAAAAAGCAGACTGCTACTCTGGCACTGCAATATACTGCACTGGGAACTGTGTTAATTGCCCTTCCACACAGGGAAGTATAATCAAAGTCTCACTTGTTTACAGAAGAACTCTACTTTGCCGCCATCGTGCAAAATTAACATTACTGTCAATACTTTCCAACTCAAATGGAAATTAAATATTTTTTACTGTCATGTCTTAACGTAAAATTGTTCTGCTCCTACATATTAAATTCCAAGAGCTACACATTAGCAGCGGTGATAGGATTTTTTTCCTGTGACTGACTTTATGTATAGAAACCATTTTTTTGTTGTTTCATTTGAATCAGGTGAACATTTTTAGTTGTTTTCTAAGGAAAGTGGAAATTTTCTGAATTCTACAAACAAACATCCCCACCTTACCCTACGAGCATTACTACTATGCTCACCCATCCAGTTCCTCTCACCGCAGACTTATTGGAGCATATACTTAGAAGAACCAGTTCCTCAACAAACAGTTTGTGATCTAATAAATAATGAATGCACTCTAAGAGGACTCATTTTGAAAAGGACTATGTTTGCCAGTCTTCTTAGAAACCAAATGGTATGTCAGTTTTCCAACTCTTTCTTATTCAGTCTTTTAAGTGAACTAGAAGGACAGAGGTTCACTGGTTATCTCTAACAGGGCCTCAGAGTAGACCAAGACTTCAACCAAAAAATATATTATGTGCCATTTCTAAGATACTACTAAATGTGTCAAGAGAGTATCTAAAACAGTGAACTAAGTGAACTAATCTAACTCAGAGTATCTGTAACGTGGATCTTCCTTAGCCCCACACCAGTTATTTTTCTTGCACACATGCATGTGTGCATTCATATATAAAAATAAAAGCATGTGGGGGAAAACTGCCAAGCAAGGTCACATAAATATTCCATTCTGAAAAATCAGCAATTTTGTTTTCTCATATGATAAACCTCCCTAAAAAGTTTTAGATATTATGTAAAGGAAACAAACTATTCACTCACAGAGAACATTCAAAATGAAACCGAAAAACTACGTAACAGCAACACGGCTCTGAAACAGAACAGGAAGAATTTGAGTAGCCTCAAGACTTTGAGGCCCTGGAAAGGCTGGTCTTATATACCTCTTTCTAAAAGTTTTCACATCTGTGTAGAAATTGCATATTGCTTGAACAATTCCCATCCTAGTGGAAGTATCAACCTACCACGGTGAGCCTGCGCAATGCAGAAGGTTTAAAAAAAAGGTTAAAAAATCCATATAGCTGGATTTTACCTCACCTACCCGCCACCCATATCCACAATTTAAGGAATGCATTCAAGTAAGTACAGTATTATTAACAGGCAAGCAGATGTAAGAGCACGGGTATCACTGTAAGGTCATGATGCGAGTGTCTAATTTGTATTGCTCAGGGAAGCAGAGATAACAAGGGGTGTATTTTAAGAACACTCTAGACTACGATCCCGAAGGCTCCTGAAACATATAGCAGTTAGCTGCAAAAACATCACTTCCAGTGCTCAGACAGCTGTTACAGCTGAAATCTACGATATTTCTTAGAACCCTGATTAAGTGTGCAACTCCTGCTAGTCTCCATGGAGACTGATGTTGGCTCAGCAAAAAGTCACCAAGTGTTTTAAAATAATTCCTGTTCGTTTTGAAATTTCTAAGCACTTAACCCATTTCTGCCTATCGGATGTTATTTCTCCAACGAAAATTGCAGCAGTAAATGCAACCAAAAATACTAGCAAAACTACACATTTTTACAGCTCATTTCACATGCAGCTGGAAGTTAAACACCAAAACATACATTAAAAAAAAGGAACCTCCAAAAGCAGAAATCAAGCAGTCAGTTGTACTATCTTCACATTGTATGCGTGTGAGCACTGAGTACTTTCCATTTAACTGCAAACAAATACTTCTTTGGAATGATATTAGACGGTATTCTGCATCAGCTTTGCCCCTTTTTATCTAAAGGCTGTGTATCTTTTGTTAAGTACCTTCTCTTATGCATTCTTGCAGTTATTTTCATGGTGTGACACAATTAAGTCTTTAAGCAAGAGTGCATCCTCAAAGCACCTACCTCCTCTGTCCAGTTTTTCTTTTCCTTTTTTTTAAGGAAACACAAGACATTTCACTATAGCAGACACTACCAAATTCTAACTTGCACAAAAATTAACATGGAAGAATTTAGGCTTCCCAAATACGTAGCTAAAACAGCAGCTCACAACGCGTACAATTAAAAGGCTCTTTTAAAAGAGTTTTCCTTAAATACAGCAAGCTTGAAGGTAAAAATATTACAATGTTTGCGCAGTATCCACAGATAAACAGCCAAATACCTTCTAATGGTCTTAATTTAGCACTGTATTTTTTTAAACCCTAAGCCTGGCCATAAGCTTAAAGTGGCACAAAGTGGTTTTTTATACATATATACATTTTACCAGAAAAACAGATTTATTTATTTATTTATTTATTTTACTAGAGTGAAATCCTTAGAGTTTTTACTAATTTCTACTTCTGCATTGGTAAAGGTTGCCAAGCAACCTAACCAAAAGAACTGACCTTAAAAGCTCTTTGGAGATTATACCATGTAAAAAGTGATTTAAAATATCATATAGGTTTTTTGGTTGCCTTTTTTTTTTTTTGTCCTGGAACATGAGCACATTGGCCTACTTCTGTTTTCAGCATTTCTAAACCAAACAACGCCCCACTTCCAAACCTCAACCGTTCTATTACGGTGAGCAACACGTTGCCACTGAGCCATCATGCAAAGAAAAAAAATTCAACGAAGGGCTGAGGTTGGAAGGGACCTCTGGGGGTTATCTTGTCTAACCACCCTGCTCCATCAGGGCCACCTAGAGCACGTTGCCCGGGACTACATCCACATTTCCAGATGTGGCCTTATCAGCACTCACTGATTTCAGGTGTCTTCTCATGGTAACACATTTCATTTTTCCTCTTACGGTTCTTATTTACAGTACAGCTACCTGTGCTTCAGTTTATACTGAATATTGATGCCTACCTTGACACCAAGAATTATGACCATGTCACTCTCTAAAAGCCAGCAATTTCATAAACGTCGTGGATATTCAGTACTATTTTTACACTATTTTACTTTTCAGAGAGTTTAGAAACTTAAGCTACACCACTACGAAATCTACATTTTTCTTTCTTGACACATGGAGGAAGAAAGTATAACAGTTTGCTGGTTTAAGTCATCTTTTCCATAAACAGTAAACTTACATGCAAGTTTCTTAAGCACAGCATTACACAGCACTATGGCCTTCTAGTGCGCCTTTATCTTCAAGGAAAATAAAGACTGTTCCGTTAGCACTTACAGTAAGTGAAATGAGAAGGTAGCCACAACAGTAAAGAGAAAATTTATTTCAGGAAAAATGTCTTTTTTCCTGTATCATTCTATCAAGAACGTATCTTCATTCAAAGAAAAATTGTGTTGTATAGCAAGCGAAATTGGATTCAACTGTAGTTCTGATTTTTCATGATCTTATTTCCCCCCCTCAATAAATATTTCATTAAAAATGTTCTCTGTATTGCGCCCTACTTCCTTCTTTCAAGACCAATGCTTTCTTCTGGTTTCTTCCTTCAAACCAATGCTTGCTTCTGTTTTTGTTGTGGCTTTAAGTAGCAAGCTAAACAACATGAAATCCCAAGGTCTAGCATCCTCATTTTCCTTACTTAAGCTAATAAACATTTGTCACAAATAGCATATGGTCATTTGACATTCAGAACCAATTTAGTCCCATTGGAACCAACCTTGATGACTTCATCCTCCAAATGAAGTTAAAAAAAAAAAAAAGTACTTTTTTTTTTTTTAAATTTTGGGCTAATTGTTGTTCAGGATATCACCGTGTCATAATAACAAGCACAATGTTGAAATAAGTACAGTACAAGGAAAACCTCAAAAACCAGAAAATTTGCAAAGCTGACCTGATCCTGGAAAAGGGTTAGGAAAATGTTTCGGATAATATATGGACTTGTATGAAATATCGGTGTTCATTTGTCCCTGTAATTCTTTAGTGCTACTGTTCACGGGAAGGGGTTACATACACAACTGCAACTTGAAATGCCTGATTACAGTTATTCAAAAAAAAAAAGTTTTGATGCAGAGCTGTTTCATGAAGTTTGGCTACCATAGACTTAAACGTGGTAAACAGAATTCAATTTTTTGGAAATAAGTATAACTAATTTGATAAGGAGGGAAGAAAAGGATACTTTCCCTCCCTGCAAGTGGCTAGGGAGGGCAGAATCACAGTGAATATTGTTCTTGTAAATTTTGTAATATTAGAGCATCAAGACAAAACAAAACAGTGTTCTAAACTATAAGAAATGAGTAACTTATCTGAAAGCAAGGCTGAATTATTTTGGCTTTGAACATTACAAACATGAACACGACTCTAGTTTAGTCACTAAAATGACCATTTTTCAAACTTAGAAAAAAGTCAGCTCTGTCTACACACATTTTTGTTATTTTCCCCATATGATGTTAATTCATAAATACTAAGATAAAAAATGAATTATTGCTGCTTAGTACACTGTAGACAAAAAGCTTATTGGTGATACAGTGCAAATTTAAGCACCAGCTTTGAAATAATGCCACTAATCAACCCAGAACACAAAAAAAATGATCTCCCTGTCTAATGAGCCTGCTACAAGAACACACCACCTTACTGGCCCGGAATTGGAGAGGCTAATACAAAGCAATGGTGAGTACATCAGGATGACAGCTTACCTAAATTGTGTCGCTTTGTCTTCGCGTGCTCGTGAATATGTTTCTTTGTAAAACAGCCAAAGAAGACACAGTAGAGGCAAGAGTGGAGTCTATTCAGGTGGGCACCACACATATGACAAATGCACGACTTTGCCTGAAACAGAGAAAGATACACACAATAAGAACAACGGAAATATATATATATCCAAGTCCAACTAAATGGATGTAGATCTAACCACTAGCTTTCTCTTTTACTCAATACTTTTTGAATGTTGCAGGCCAGCAGGGGAACCAGGAGTTCTGCCTCCGTGTGACAAAAACACCAATTAGATGTCTTAACGGAGAACTCTCTTCCATTTACCCAATACATTTCCAAGTCCTGACAGAGAGTAGGTCTCCTCTAAGAGCTGACGACAGCCAAACCATTTACAGCCTGTAGTTTAATGAACGCTTCAAGCAGATGTAAGCAGTCACTGCTACTTGTATCGAGACCGGGGAGAGATCTGGATGCATCCTCTCTCTCTTGGTTCTTTGGGAAAAGGTTCTTCCCCAAGAGAGTGGTCAGGCACTAAACAGGCTCCCCAAGGCAGTGGTCATGGCCCTGAACATGCCAGAGTTCAAGAGGTGCTTGGATGCTAATCTCAGACATGGGGTTTGGTTTTCAGGTGGTCCTGTGTGGAGCCAGGAGTTGGACTCGATGATCCGGAGACATGGTTTAGTGCGTAATATTGGTGGTAGAGGGATGGGACCAGATGATCTTTAAGGTCTTTTCCAACCTTAATGAATCTTTGATTCTATCCCTGTGGGTCCCTTCCAGCTCGGGTTATTCTATGATTTTCTTTCTCTGCCAGGAGATTCTGCCAGATTCATTCATTTCCTTATACCAGTCCATGAAAAGAGTGGTGCAACTGCAAATTCATACCAGGTGGGGAGTCACAGAAGTCGCAGTTACCACTCTCACAGACTGGATCTGATTCAAGTTTGGCAAGTGAAGAGCTGACTATTCCCAAGAGATGCAAAATGGGAAAGTATGAGATGAGTTACCATGATTCACTCATTTGAAATAAGCATATAAACCTGACATGAGAGTTTACAGTCCTAAGACAATGATACTTTTTAAGTAGGCTTGCACAAAACAACGAGAAGATTAAATGGACTTTTTGACTCTCATCATATTCAAAGCATTCTTTAAGCTAACAACACCCAAAACCTTTTCTTGGCATTCAACTCAGGTTCTTCAACAGATCCACCGAATAATGACTGTCTAGTCAGAGACTTCAGAGAGCTTGAGAGATAAGCCTTTTGCTCAGTAACACCAAAAAGACTTCAAGTCCAATACCATCTGATCGGAAGATACAGACAGCAAGAATTCTTCACCGCAAATAAATTCACTTTACTCACAGACAACTACATTCAAACACATTTAAGAGTTACTGGACTTCTGTAAGAGCTCAGAGCTACAAATACCAGTTGTAGAGGCGTTGACTGCATCTTAGTTCATAGACTGATTTGAAAATACTTTGGTCATCAATTCCTTTGCTCATCAATGTTAGAAGCCCTTTTTTCCCCCTTCACATTAAAAAATTAAAAATATCAGGATTTACTAAAATAGTAAGGGCTGTGATCTACTAACTGAGGCAGCGTATTTAACCCAAGACAAACCCCAAAGTTCTCCAGCAGTATTTGCCCAGTCTGCCACAACTTAAAATTAGTGCTGAATAAGTGATGCACAATGCTGTTTTCTAGTCTGGCATTTTTCTTTCAGAATATTCATGGCTTTAAAAATAAAACATTTTAAAATAAATTAAGAAAAAAACAAAGCAGCTTGCAATATTCTGCATTGTGAATTTCAAGCTTCTACAAATTAAGACACAAATCCTGAATTTCACATGCCATGCATCCAAAGTTCTCCAAAGTTGTTAGATGAAAATAAACCAGTTGATACAAACTCTACACACCTACAGAAAAATATTTTAAAGTAGCTCCCCCCCCCCCCCAAAAAAAAACAACACCACCAGCAGCACAATTTCCATCTTTAGAAAAATACTGCAGAACTGTCAAACTGTTGCCTAACGGTTGCTCTTTGGCTGCAAAAGCTAAATAGGATCAGCCTATCTGTTAAGATTGCTGCTATGACAACAACTCGAGCAACCAGCTATTTTACTTAGCCAGCTAAAAATAAATCTTTTAGCATTAAATGTATTGTAAACAGATGACATAAGTATGTAAAAACTGATCATTTTAGGCAAAAAGACAAAAACTCTTGGGATATTAATTTTCATTTGAATGAAAATTAAAAGAAATATAAGCATGCAGAAGAACTCAGCGGGTGGTTAAAAGAAGTTCCATCATTTATTTAAAGAAGCTGTTTTATCCAAATCCTCTATCAGTTCAGTATCGCTCAAGACTCTTTTTCTAAAATTGTAAGAAAACAAGGTTAAGAGACAGAGTGAGGAAAGAAATCAATATCAAAAACCATAGCGGCTATTCTTAACCAGATTAGCTGTCTCCTTTTCATCTGTATGTGCTTTTAAACAATTTGCTAAGTTACAACAAAGCTGCCACCCTGCCACCCCCCCCCCCCAAATAATCCAATTACCTTGTTTCATAATACTCCCACCCCGCTCCCATCTCTTGAGGCTACGCTCTGACTAAGAGGCAACAGAACACTGCAAATGAGTAATCAGAATCGGCCGGACCCACAAAGCCACAAGCCTGCTTTAAAACAAGTCTGGACTTTGCCAAAAAGCGAGCCCGGTCCCGCTCGCGGCCTGCTGCTTTGGGGAAGGCAAAGCCTGCCTCTGCTCCTTCCCCGGGTATGGCCCCGCCACCAGAACGCCCCTCACCTCACCCAGAGGTGTAAACCTGAGGTGTCCCCCTTCCTCTACACCCTCTCCCATGACTGCTGGGCTCCAACCTGCCTCTCCTTTACACTCCCCACCCTCAGGTATCCCGCTCCCCATCCTTATCCCCATTCTCCCTCCCCGTCCGCCCCTCGCCAGCCTTTCCACAGTCCACACCGAGCCTCTCTCCGTCTGCTGCCCCTTTAGTTCTGCCTTGACTTTCTGGTCTCCCCATGAGGTTCCTTAGAAGAGGCCACGACCACTTTCTATCCGGTGGAAGACTACAGGCAGGTTTCAAAATGAAATGGACTATTTTCAAATGGTCCCGCACCAGATAAGCTGTGTACAGGCACCCACAGTAACTAGCATGATTCCTGACAAAACTGCAGTAGTTAGCAACACTACACATCCCCATTTCCTCCACAGTGTTTTTTCCTCTGCTAATCTCCTTTTATTACTACATAAAACAAGGTTAGCTGACAAGTCCAAACCCCAGCCATGGCTCTGTATCTCCTCTGAAGGAGGTTTAACCAGCATAGCAAATGAGGACGTAAAATCTAGTGCACAGTACACAAAAGGGAAACGACCATAAACCACCAGTAAGGCAGGGCAGTATCCAGAATCCACCCCTGGCAGGCCACCCCTGGCAGGCTACCTGCTCGTGATATTGTTAACAGCTGTGACACAAAGTGAGTTAAAAAGAAAGCAGCAGGCATTAGTAGGTTAAATGAATGCGACTGCTGACACTTCAAGTCTCTCCAAGTTGTCAGAACAGCTTATTATTAGTTTACCATTCTAACATTGAAACAGTGGTGGAGAAAACGAGCGCATCATCTTCACTTGGGTTTGCCCTGGCAGTTCGTTGTCTGACAGTTTCAGTCCCAAATCTCATTTTCCAGGTCAGCACAGGCTCCCGCTACAGCAAGAAGGTCACGCTGGGCATATGGCGTCAGGTGCTCGAAAACCTACAAACCTGTTTCAGCTTCACATCTCACCGGCCCCTCAAACCAGCAAATAGCAGCTTTGAATGGCAATATGCTATTCTTGCAAAGCCAACTGGGCAGAAAAAATGGAGTCATACAATAGTCCTTAGCTACTGCAAACCATTCTTCCACATTTCCAACTATTCTAGAAGTAGCTTTAGATGCTCCATTTTTATTTAATTGTACACGAGAGGAAAACATCTTTATAGAGAAGTTTTCCATTAGGGCGCTTTAGCAGTCTTGCCTCTTACGCTCACGCCAAATATATCAAAGCACCTTCAGAATAAAGCTGTTTTCAGTTACAAATTTATGAGCCAAAGACCTCCTACCTTTCACAATCTGCAACCCATATTCACCACAAGGGTCCACAGGAAAAGATGAACTAGGTAACACTTACAAGACAGTGGGAGGCTTGAGAGGTTAAAAGATCCTAAGAAAGGTGTTGCCGCACTGTACGTGTTCACAACTCAGAAAAGCAGATTCTTAAGATACCCTCAAAGCAGTTAACACATTGCCGATACACTAGCTATGGAACCCGGCAAGTGTTTTATCATGTACAAGTTCTTATGCAGGAGCACAAATATTAGGAAAGTAAAATCTTCCAAAGATAAACCTACTTTACTTTCCCCACCTTTGAAAGTCAGCTTTGTGTAAATCAAGACAAAATATTGAAAATATTGAGCCACATCAGAAACAAGAGGAAAGATTATTTCATTTTCTAATATATTATCACAATTTCCAGCCCCAAACCAAGTCTAATTTTTCAGAAAGATCTTTAATCTCAGTCCACACCAATTAAGGGACTTGCTGTGCAGCTCTCAATATGCCTACTCACAGGATATAAGAGTATGTGGGAAATTCTCCCTCCTAGCACAAGTCTGTCACACCATCATCTGCTCCGCTCCCAGAGAAGAACATCTGTTCTGCAACCACGTCACTTCAGCTCAACAAACCATTCCTGACAAGGTGGTACTTCGACAAAAACAGGTGAACTCCAGTCACAAGGAGACGCTGAGGAGTTCCAGTTGTTGAACTCGAAGTGGATTTCTGTCAGAAATCAGGAAGCCTGTTCCGAAGCCAGCTTTGCTTCCAACACTCCAGCAGCGATTTAGGCAGAATAAGGTGCTACGCCTGACGTACAGAGGCAAAACGTGGCAACACCACGAGATGCCTGCAAGCTGATTTACCTGTAATTCACTTTCCCTCCTGCTCCGATTTTGTTTCTGTATTTAAATTGGATTTAAAACTAGATATTAAGAGATAATCAAATGAATACATCCATTCAAGTCCCATCCTCTTCTCCCAGAGATATTTTCCATACGCTGGGGGAGAGGTGGGTAGGAGAAAGTAGTGGAAGAGCATCAGCTTGTCCAAAGCCTTAGTCTAGACCACAGCCAAGCCCCTGAAACCAATTCTTGTCCAAATGTAATGTAGACACAGCAGCACATGGAGTGAAGAGCGGCATGCTTCCCGCCTTAGTCTACTTTCTGAAAAAAAAAAAAAGGGCAGATAAACCCAAAAGCTCATATGACCGACCGCTGCTTCTTCCTGTGCTGAAGATGGAGACCCTGCGGCTACTCGAACAGCAGCGTTGCTTTGGCCATGTGGGAAGAGAAAGCCAATAGGAGAGCACAGCTGACAAGATTCAGTACTCTTCAGAGTACTCTTTGTACCTCAGAAGTAACAAATTCAGGTCAAATTAGCCTTACAATCTTATATCACTTCTTAGTCCAAATTTACCTCAAGATTCACTGTATCGCTTTCCTCAGGCAGGCATGCCACAGGCCCATCATCCATCAATATGGTGGCTGGGGTATTTTGCAAGTTTATATACTTAAAACTTCAAAGCAGGGCTCTTAGATTTCAAGAAGCAAAACCAGGGGACTGATTTCCGCAGGTCTGTGGCACGGCACAGAAAGCTCTCCTCCCCGCGTTGACAGGATGATTCAGAGCTCCTCTGAGTAAGCGCACGTTTCTGACACATCAGATTCAAAAAAAATCAACTTGAGTATTGTTCATTCACTTCCTGCAACCAAGTCTCAATCAGGTTGTCGTCTGATTAGACTTTTGTTTTTTAAAGAACACTTCATCAATTCTGTGCTTTTTTTTTCCAGTCCCACTAGGGTCAGGGGCCCTAGTAAGAGGCTTACCAGTGCCAGCAAAACCGTGCGCTAATTTTGTGGGTTTGACACATGTTCAGAAAGTCACCTTCAAAAAAAAAAAGCCAAATACAGGTGACTTCTTAAATTGGGCTATTCCAAACAATTTATTTAGATCTCTTACAGCAGCAGGAAAAGACGGTTAGCTATTTCAGCTGTGTTCCACAGCAAGCATTAAATATAAGGTGTTTGCTCTGCGCCGGTGTCTTGGCCGGCTCCCTCCTGCCACCGGGTGCTCCACACAGGATGCCTGGCTCCCATCATCTCAGCACAAGTTGGAGCACAACGGTGTGGAAAGTGAGAATTCAACACGAAAAAGCCAAAATTAAGAAACATCACAGCTCTCAGCTTAAGGAGAAACAAAAATATACCA
Organism: Anser cygnoides; assembly: GCF_040182565.1. Classification (NCBI taxonomy): domain Eukaryota; kingdom Metazoa; phylum Chordata; class Aves; order Anseriformes; family Anatidae; genus Anser; species Anser cygnoides. The sequence continues at coordinate 3,504,221 of NC_089887.1, forward strand.
TCAGGCCACACGAGCAGTTTGTTGTCCTTATGTAGATTAGATTAAACCCAAGGCAAGTTCTGACAGAACATACTTCTGCCTATAAGGGGGAAAAAATGAAAGAGGGAAAAAGTATTGCTGAACTTGCTGAAAAAAGATGCTCGAGAGGAGCTGTGGAGACATCTTTTTTTTCCTTTTTCTTCCAAACGGATTAAACTTGTGCAAAGTATGTTTGCAAAGCACCACTGCTAGAGAAAAATATATTTTTTTCTGCAGTCTTTGCTGTCTGATTTTTTAATTCAAATTCTGAAGGCAATGTTTTTAATTGCCTTTATTTTCTTTTTTTTTTTCCCTCCTATCTTCATGGAAGACACATTAGCAACCACACAAGGGAGACGAAGCGTTGGAGGCCAATATCAGAGTATTTTGAATGATGTCCTTAATTAGTATTTTTTGGTCCAAAGGATTTAGAAGTATGCTAATCCTATTCCTTTTTCATTTGTATTTTTTCGGTCTTGACAAATTATCTCAATTTCCTCATCTGGCAATGACGAGCCTCTGCTAAGTGTTCTGGGGTGCTGTGCTGCCAGGCTGACAAATTTTCTGGAGGCTGGAGGAACAGAATTTTATCCTAATGAACAAGGCAGCCTGAGCTACCTTCTCGGGGAGTGACGACATGTCACAACAGTGTGGCTAACCCACCAGGAACCAGCGCACAGCTGGCCAAATATTTTGACTGGACCAGGATCCCCATCCAGAGAAATCATAATGGCTCAGCTGCTTCCAGTTCCTGAAGTTTACATCTTCTCAAATGTAAGATTAACCACAAAAATGACGTCGGAAGCCTATCTGACAGTATTTTGTCATGGATCTTCGGACCCTCCTGCTCGAAGGGAGGGATGACGATGAGAGGTATGCTTTCAAGAGTTAGCTGAACGCCACAAAAGTGCTGTATATAAAAGCGAATTGTCAGTAACAAAGCCAGCACACTGACCCAAAGGCATGGGAAGCATGCAGGTGAACCCCTCAGGTTCATGAACTGTAAGCAACACGGAGGGGCTGCTCCACAACACGACTGAGAAGAGGCCAGCTATAAAAACATCTTCCAACAAATCCACTGGAAGCAGAAACACTCCGAGTAATTCTGAAGTAACACTTGGCTGTTCTGCTGAAGGATTAAAAGTCTGGATCAAGTTATCCCAGGAATTTTCACAAAGCCAGTACTATCCCAGTGCCCACGGACTTATGAGTCAGTAGCCAGACCATTTACTTTTCTTCTCCAAACTCTCCGTGAAATAGGAATGGATATTAGGGAACGGTTCCAGAGCACAATGACTACTTACTGGAATAGCTCATTCACATAACAGTACGATTTCAGCACCAAATTGGCAGGGGGTTACTCCCTAGCACAATTAAGAAAAACACGGGGAACTTTTCCCTTGCCAGCAGGTGAAAACTGGTCCCGTCTAGGACTCAATCTGAATTGTAAGGTGCAATCCTTAAGTGAGTTTGAAACCCTTAAATAATAATAATAAAAAAAACACCCAAACCAGAAACAAACAAAAAACCCACCTGCAAACAGGTTCCATACAGAAATTTTTAAAAAGCTTCTACATATATTAAATATCAGGTAATACCAGGTTTGTTTGTTCTACTGAACAACTCCACATGCTTCTCTGAATTCTTGCGGGCAGGGCATTAATTTAGAAAAACAAGTTAAAGACCATTTTCAGTGTGCCCCAACACACTACAGCTGCTCTGAAATCAGTAAGAGAACGGAAAAAAAAAAGTTCTTTCAGAAGATAACCTTCTTTTCCTCTGCATAAACATGGATTTTGGATTAATATTTGCAAAGATTGACCTGTAAGAGTCAGGAAAGCCTTCCTGGAAGCGTGCTGCTAGCTTTAAACCACAAAGAACCAGGCGTTGCCTAGGTGTCACCTACAACACTTGATCTAGTAATTCCTAATATTATGAGCCATTATACAGCCATATGCTACGATTGCCCTATCCTAAAGTAACCTTTCCCTATTCCAGAGTGAGCTACTTCAAGGAAGTCATTTTTTTTCCCCAAGGATTCAGAACAAGAATAATGACTTGCTTTTATGTGGTCCTTCATTCAATTAGATCAAAGCCCAAATGTGGCTCTGCACTGAAAGGCAGGATGGAAAACATCAGTACATTCATCTTGTTTGTCCCCATGAAACAGTTTCCTATTAGTGTCCAAGCAAGTAATTCCTGCGAATTTCATTTCAGAAATGAAAACTTCATTTATTTTTAAATAAGGCCTTGGATTCATGCGGCGTTGCCAACTTCTTGACACCACAGTGTCTTCCCCCAGACTTTCAGTATCACTTCAGATGGCTCTGTTGATCCATCTATATTTACACAATGCCATTGTTTTAAACTGTTTTGTCTTCTATACCATGTTGCCCCACAAAGAATGATGCTGATCCTACAAAAAAGAAAAAAGAGGATACCACGGGCCAGCAGCAAGACCACAAGTGAGCACAGTGGGCTGCCCGCACGGGGAAGCCCTACCCTTCATCGCAGTTGGCAGGCTTTCCAACACGGGCTGCATTACGCATCTGTCCCTTTCTTACCAGCAGGAATTGTCTTAAACTGTCCTGTTTTGCCTTGTATGATTTGCACGCAATACAGATTTTTCTAAGCTGAGAGAGGTGACCTCCCCCGGACACCAATGAGGAGCACTTGCGTCCTTTGTTCCACCACCTCGGCTGTTGGTGCTGCGTCTCCCAGCGAAGGGCAGCGACACTTGTAGAGCGCTGCAGGTATTTATTTGTGCTGTAATCACGCCTTCGCGCTCTAAAACAATTACGCTATGCAGCGGGAGAGTTATTCCTATTGACAATTTGTGCTATGTTAAGCTCGGAGTGTCTGCACCCTGAAGGAGTTTACAGTGAAGGCTCCAACACCCTGACACGAAGGGATTGTAGGTATGGATGACGGATTGGATGGATGGATGGCACTCAGAAGAGACAACATGTTAATCTGAATCATCGCTGCAACAAAGGCAAGCCCTTAAATGAGAGCAGCGTAGCAGCCAAAGTCTACCTAAGCTCTAAAAACAACGCTTTGATTAAAAGACTCTTCTCAAGAGAGCAGTGAGTCAGCCTAACACCGGAGTGCTTTGATGAAACTAAGAATCGTGTCTGAGGGTGAATCAAAGATCTCAGTAGTCATCATTTGACCTATACATATAGATTTTTTTCCTGCTCTTCTTACCCTGGGTTATGCACCATGCCAAGGGCTGGGCACCGAATCAGATTTTGTTGTGGTGGTGCTGGTTTATGTTTGTGCCTTTTTTTTTTTTTTAATTAACCTTTTCACACACAATTCCATAGCAGGTATAAGGCTGAAATGAAATTGAGGGTAGATAAAAAAAAAAATATTGTACAATTTAAAAGCACAGGCCAGAGGAAAAATAGGAGAATACTCCAAAAAGGTAATTCTGGCTTTCCCATATGAATTCCCGGTAATAGGAAGTGATACTTGGACAAGAAATAGAGCGATTCCCCTAAATTCAAAGAACTATGCTGAAATAGCTTATTTGCTTCTCCTTTGGTAGGTGCTCACCCAAACCACTAGCATTTACAAGTCTAAATGATTTCTCCAGTGCTCGACAAAAGAAGCATTTAAGAGCCTACTGTGTTTTTAAACAATTTAAATAATGGATCAGGTTGAAATTAAATTGCATGTTCTCCTACAGTAACATTGTTTTAGAAGTGGAAAGCGCCTTGTGAAAACACGTAAGCTACATCGGGTTCTTAAGGCATGCCTCTTTTCACAGAATATGAATGATGTGTGGATATGTGCAGTGAGTTGATTTTTATCTATTTCCTGCAATGCACCACTGCAGTAGCAAGTTTCACATGAGAACAAGGGGCTTGCCAATACCGCAGTAGTGTATTCTAACATCTAGTACAAAATCTATTACTTTACCTCACCGTTCCCCCACGTCAGCAAATCGTGGAAATGTTTTTAACCGTCCTATTAGGTAATGTATTGATCTAATCTGCGAGCACATGACTTGGGAAGCAATTCAAGGAGCAGGCTAAACAGACAAACCTGCCCGGTGTTGTGGAGAGAGCATTATTTAACTGCCCATGCTGCGGAGATTGTCGTACGCAGGGCAAAATGCACAGAAATCTGATTCTCCCCATGAGAACATGTATGCTCTTGGGAAGTTTGCCGTACAACTTTGATAGAAATACTTAGATAGCTGCTTTCAGAAAAGAAAACTTCAGGATACATAGATCAAAGTCCTAACAAGTCCTACAGCCTCATTTAGAAAAGCAGAGATATTTCAGCTATATTTCCTTTAACTACTCTTAAGATGTCCATAAAAAATGTGAACTTAATTAGTCCACATCAAAGTCAAAGCAATTCTGCTAGTAGGAAAGATGGATGGGAAATGCTACAGCACAGACTCTCTGTGGCATGACTTATTTATGAGGCAAAATACACTCTGCAAAAAAGGAGACGAGTAGAAAATGAGCAGCAATGGAGTGACAGAGTGCATCTATTAGCAACTATTTGTTTTATTAAAAAAAAAAAAAAAGAAAGCTACACTACATAGGGTAAAACCATTGTTGAGCCTAACCAGAAAGGCATTAGTCTGGTAGGAAACACTTCTGCTTTTAAAAGCTTCCTAGGAGCTATGCACCATTCTGTCAAGACTTTAAGAGTTATTATACATGACATTTTTATATTTTCTGTAGCAAAACAAGCCTACTGGTAGCACAGAAATTTACCCCATTGCTTAGAACTTCTCTGACAATTGTGGGTTTCAGTGATGATGCATATAACAAACAAATAAGGCATACAAGCCAAAGTCGCTTCTTGCCATAAGAATAAAACTTTTTTGTCTAATAGGAGCTGAAGACAAGTTCTAGTCCCCTCACAGTGCCCACAAGAAAAACTGTTACAAAACAATTATCTTCCCTTTCAGTTTTAGGAAAGCTATGCACAACATTTGCTGCTTCTGCTTCCAAAGACTGATTCACCCAAAGCACCACAAACCCTTTCCAAAGAGCACATTCCCTGTCAAAAACACGCAAGCAACATAAGCAGACACAGGAACCTCTATGCACTAAAGAGTCTTATCACAGGGTAAGTGAATCCTCTAAAGCTATGCAGCAAATATTTTGGAGAAAATAAGACAGAACATTCACAATGTCTAAGACAACAGTGCTTTCACTACAATGATGCATAGAATAGAACCGTAATGACCAAACTGGAAATTTAACTTAGTTTAATTTACTTCCACTGTTGATATTGTAACACCAGCAGGAGGAAATACTTATGTCTATACGTACACACATATAGGAATGCTTTAAGTCAACTAGCGTGCTAGCGGCTGGAACATCCAGAGAATGATAGCTAATTCAATATGCTTGTACAGAACACGCTTTGATAATCTAGTAAACTGGAGCTCTATTTCCTCATACCTCAGTACAAAACAAATTAATAATTCATTTTACAAGAACAAAACACGAGGTCTTTCATTCACTGGGAAATTTTCATGCGCATTCACAAATCAGAAGTTATGAAGATTACAGAGAGGTGGCCAGAGAACTGCAGTTCACTCTTTAAAGGATTTAAGCTTTAGACAGATGGATATTCTGAGCCCTACGGACATGCAAGTATACTTTAGTAAGTTTTCCTAAACTATAAGAACACAAAATACATTTTTGAAGACAGAAGCAGCCTTCATTTCTCACTCAAACTAAGTCGCGAGGAAGATGAAGGAAAGCATCTTCAGAAAAAAAATGGGAAATGAGCATTCTGATGATAAAACTCATTACTGCATCCATTAAAGAGTTTGCAAATTGCTGTAGTCCCACACCTGAAGCACCTTTAACCTTACCTGTGTTTGAACTGAATGTCTAGTATAATAAAACACCTTTATATTTTGCGGTTAAGTCTCAATTCTTCTCATGCTATAGAACTGCAAATACTGACCAGCAGCAAATTCAAAAAAGCAAGGACACTGTTTCTTGATGGCTTCCGAGTGCTACTCAGAAGCTAGGATAGCAATCCTCAGACAAGTCTGATACTGTAAAACCCACAGTGCCTCCGAAGCACTTTCTGAATCTCCACCGTGGGCATCAGAAATTCCTTTTTTTTTTTGAAGGAGGTTGAAGTTACAATGCTGAATGCTTCTGCTCAGAAGTGTAGATGACAACCTCTCAGTAAAAATACTCATTTCTATCCTCTTTTTAGTTTGTTGACTACAGCTAAAGAGATTTCCTTGTCATACTCCTATTTTCTTCCCAGCAATATCCAACTACTCAACAACATTTTGGTGTTCTTTTTTATATACCAAACAATGGCATTAAGTGAAAATCCATATATTCTCTTCGCAGAGATGCCTTAAGCCATTAACAGATTACATTTCATGTATTATTATCAGTGCTTAGTTCAGAAGACCTAGACAGACACATTTCTGTATTGAGATTAAATTAAGTGTAGAGAGATTCATCCCTGATATTTTAACAGTCTATTCTGCACAGTACTGAAAGGAGTGCTAGAAGATTTTTTTTTAAATCACGCATAAAAGTATGCCTTGTTTTTTTCTTGATAACGTAATTACAAATGCAATTATTTGTATCTTTCTGAGGTTTCGTTGTCAGTCATCTTGACTTCAGGAAACTTATTTTGATACAGATCAGGCACAGTTTAATAAACATGAGGCAAACCTGTAAGTGAATTGAATTGACATCCAGGCCCTAAATCTGTCCACTGACATTTGTGTAAAGAAAAAAAAAGTCTAGAGCCTCACTGCAATGCAATTCTTTGGAGAGTAACATGGACAACCATCAACTAGACTCAAATCTTCATCTTGACCTAGCTCAGAGTGCTGCCTACAACGAATACAAGAACAGGAAAACATTTTTGTGCAGGTCAGGTGCCACTTACCCCAGCAGCAAAGGGAGAAAGCAGCTTCAGCTCACAGCAGCATTAAACTACATGAACTCGTTAGAAGAAAAAGAGTCTGCCCTTACCACCGTGAGAATAAATATCCAAACAGAAAAAGATGTGTATTACGGGATGGAAGGTGTTCCTGCCCATGGCAGGGGTGCTGGAATTAGTTGATCTTTAAGGTCCCTTCCAACCCTAACCATTCTGTGATTCTGCTGATGGCCTGGTGCTTGGTTTGGTTTGGTTTTTCTGTTATGTTTTGTTGTCGTTTCTTTGTTTAACTCCCAAGCAGCTTCTGCATCTTATAAAAGAGTATCCTCTGGCACCTAACATCAGAATAGAAAGAGGCCAAGGCTTTGTATATTTGCCTGATGCTATGAACAATTATCATATTCACGGGCAGGACCCGTGCCAGCCCCCAGACCCCAATACATGTCACATGCCAAAGGCATGTGTAAATCTCCTATAGCAAAAGACAGAGATGTAACCAGAAGAGATTTTGTGCTGACCGACCAGACCCTGCTCTCTTCACTTGTCCTCTCCACATACAAAGGGAAGTGCTAAAACCTCAACTCAACGTAAATATGTCTTTCAACGAAGGCCGGTCACTTTAAGTTTAGCACCATTTACACGCCACCAGTGTTACTGCCATGTCTTCCTTTTTAGTAGGCTGCTTGATTACATAATGCTGCACACTGAAAACAAAAATTAGTAGATTATAGTGCTTGGTCTCATTTATGGACATTGTGTTTGGGTTGCCACTTAATGCAAAAAGTGTTAGTTTAATTTAAAGCATGGATATAAAAATTAGTGAAGACAAAACAAATACAGACTGCAGCAGCCAGCTGGGCTCGACGGCGAGTAAAGCTTGTTAGGCAAAGCACATGCTTTTTTAGCCAGAACACACCTCTGCATTCCAAAAAAATCCAGCAGGACAGCAAGCTTTCACAACGTGGGGATAAGAAAAGCAAGCAGAAGAACTCCCAGGCCATTCATTACAGCAAAGGCCTATTTCATATCAGCAAGAGATCTTTCTTCCTATTTTCCTTGCCCTGTTGAGGAGAAAATAAAACAAAAACAACGTGGCTCCTCTTTTGCCACTTTACTAGCCATTTTTCAAAGAGAAGCCTGTCTCTTAAAAAAGCTTCACCTACCCTCTACTGTTCCAAAGGAAGATGTTGGAAGGGCTGCAGAAGAAAAGGTGAAAATATAATTAAGTGCAGATAACATAACTTTCAGGACCAAAACCATCCCTTCCTTCCTTGTTATCAAGCATGAGAGCATACTCAGAGCCCTAAGCATCATACGGTGTCTGTATAAACACCAGTTTCTTTCTGGTTAATTAATTAGGTTTCATAACATCCTAATGCTACTTGATGCCTCTATTAGAATATGAGAAATGGAAAAGGAAGACATTCTGTCGAAGTGCTACCCAATACTGGCGAGGCAAAAGAACCGTCCACCCTCATGCTAGCAAAGACAACACGTGCCAAGTCTCCTTTTAAGTATCATCAGAAAAGAGTAAAAATTAGAACAAAAAAAACCCTACACACCAACAGAACTCCCCACCACTTTTAGGGGGTAAATACTTACCCTACAAAACACTTGGGGAGATCTGAGAACCACTTCAGGTCAACAGCTCCAAACTTTTGTTAGCAAATTTTACTTACGTAGTTGAAAAGATGAGGTTAAGAAATAAAAATCCTGAAACTAGTGCAGTTTTTGAAAGCATTTAGCGTTCAGCAGGATAATATCCGCCAACACAGAAAGCTCTGGACATAATGCCATTGTTTCATTCCATGATGCATGCTTTTGACAATAGCTTAGATCTCGTAATACGCACATTGCTTCTTGTTCACGCAACAGAACGCTCTTGAAATTAAAATATTAGAATTCAAGCTACAAGACAAAGAAAAAAGCTTAAAGAAGGTGCAAAAGAACATCTTAAAGCTAAGCAAATTAAGAAACGCTCAGCAAAAGACAAAGGCCCGATTTAAGGAATAAATGCAAATGGATTCACCTTCAGCAGTTTAAATACTGCCATTATGGTGTCAGATCGACGTATTCAAACACAATACTCTCACCTTTCAGATGTTCTGTTAGTTGTAATGGCTGTGTCCTGCAAGCAAGAAGTACAATGCTACATAACGTTTTCCACTTCTTTTTGGAGAAGACTAAGATTTCTATTAGAGATTTAATTTTGTCCACTGCCAGAGAGCTAAAAGAACAGTACTTTGATGTAGAAGACAATTTGCCTGTCAACGTTAATGAATTACCCCAATTATTCTTTGATTAATCACGCAGAAATTAAGAATGTGGAAAAAAGGGTCTCTAAGAGAGGGGGAATTTTTCAGAAAGTTTGCAGGCACGTTCAAGTGTTTTTCATCAGTACTGTGAATCTGTGCCTTAGTATTTTTTTTTTCTCAGTAATGAAATAATTCTTGGAATTAAAGCACTGCTTCTGCTACTCAAGTGATGGCAGTCGGGACTGAAGGAGAGATGCGGGTAACAGTAAATGCCTACGTGCATTTAGTCCAAGATCTGCACGAGGATTCCGCAGTTCATCAGCCCCAGGTGAAACTTATCTCCGAAGAAAAACAACAAAGTTTTACCAAATGTTTTCATACTCCACATGACCCTCTGGACAGATGTTTTTGCACAGCAAATTCATCATTATAGTTTTCCTAAAGAAAAGTCAAATAATGATACTAAAAAGATACAGCAGGGGAAAAAAAAATCACACTGAGTGGTTGGGAACACTATGGAGAAAGGGGGAAAACCAGAACTCTAATGAACAAAACTTCTGAGGAGCACTACTGCAGGCAATTCCTTTAGCACTGGGTACAAGAAGCGTGAAGAACATATCCATGCTGCTCTGTCGAGTGTCCAACTGCTACAACACTTCACTATGCAAGCATTTATTGCAGCTGAAAATTCATTTCATCATAAATGTAGAGATCTATCTTCAGTTTCATATAAAACCCACAGGTTGTTGTCCTCCTAACTTAAGCTATGTCATGAAACCAAAGACTGTAACCCCCAAATAATAGCCATGAAAACAAGTAAGCCAGAACAGCTATTTGTATATAGCCTTTCAAGTTCTGTAAGCCATCCCATTAGTCTTTGTGCTCCAAGAAAAAATAATTCTTCTCTATATATCTTACAAAATAGGAGTACTGCAAATAAGATCAGAACTGTCTCAGTCCATTCCTTTCATGTCTCCCTTTTCCTCCGCTGGCTCTTGACAAACCTTGGCTTTTGAGAACTGTCCCTTATATTAATCTTCCTTGTCAAATTGAAAATACAGCATATATATCTGTGTGTTTTTCTGTATATAGATATATGTATCAATGAATGTAATCATTCTACTTAGAAGAAAAAGTGCATGTGAATCTCAGTTTCCTGTAGAGATGGTTTCAGAAGGTAGTTTGTGTACTCTTGAGTACGTACAGAGCTCCAGGAAGTCCTTGCAAATTTTCTATCCAAAAATAGTGTCTGAATACAGGTATACTATATGATGGGAAAATACTTTTTTTTTTTTTGTAGAGGACTTGCTCTATTTATGCCTACATATATTAATGCCACAGACATTCAGTAGTTACCGTTATGCATTTGGATAGAAGTGCATCCGTTTCTCAAGAGCAGGAAGACCTTTAGAAAGAGAGAAATGCACAAAAACTACAAGACGTTCATCAGCTACAAAGAGCAAGCCGGAGCTCCCGCACCTAACAAATCAGTAGCATGCAGTGCTTTAGAAATAACGCTGCCTGCAGACTATGCTCAAAATAAGGGAAGGAAGGTAGTCTGCTTATGCAGTATAGCTGATTGCCGATAAGTACTCGTGCATGTGAGATTGATTCATTCAGCCGAGACAGCCAGGAGTACAGTTACTGTCACATTTGTCAAGCATAAGAACCCACATCTTCGATTCTACCTGACATCAGCAAATACTGGGCTCGCAGCGTGTCCATCAGCGCTAATAATTAAGAGAAGTGCATTCCATTTCCCAAAAGAACATCTGTACAATAGAGCTAGGCTGTTTTCAGAAAAAAACACCCTCAAGTACAATTTACATTTATCTTATCAAAAGAGTTTAAGGGTACTTGGGTGTGCATGCATTTTCATGTAAAGCAGGAAAGATGAGACAAGTTGTAGGAACGTAACTGTTTGATTTGAGTATTTTATTTGGAAAGCAAGAATCGGGTATCTAAGGACCCCAATGGAAAATAGGTAAAGAGGAGGAAGAATAGAAAACAGTCCTATACAGATGAATTTCAGTTATCTAAGACTGTTTGGTGAGTAGATAATGGGTTGAAATAACCAGAGGTCCATTTGGAGATAAGAAATCACTCTGTGGTTCTTCAGAGAAGGGCTTATTACCATGAAGGATTTGCAAGCATTACGAGACGCTCAGCTGCAACACCTCGAAATACAGATTTGTTGTGTTTGATAAATATTCAAAATACAGCCCATCCTCACCAGCCATTACACTGCACTTTCAGTATAAACAAGGTTTTGGAGAATTTACAACAAATCCTGCATTGTCTTCGTCACAAATTAACTGCAAAAGTGGGTCCTTTCACATTTTGCGTACAGGTCAGACTTTGCCTCTAACGGTCAACACAATAATGAAGATTTTGCAAACAAAGTTGACTAAAACATGTGAACAGGCCTGGCAAGTGTGTGTCCTCCTGTATTTCTCTTCCAAAGGCATCCTTCCGAAAGGGGCTGAAGACCAGCACCCTACCAAGCAGCAATGATCTTACAGAAGCAACCACTACTGTGGTCGTTCTTGAACTGGACTCTTGAGGAATGAACAACGGAATGGCGTACGCGTTTACAAAGCACTACCATCTCTATTCACCTTTCTTTGAGGCAGTTTCATCTTTCCATCTTTACAGCAAAAGAAGCTTCTCTCCACGGGCAGCTAAATTCTGCTTCTACTGCGGAAAAAAAAAGTCAGAAAGAGCAGCTATTCCAATGGATTGCAGTTCTTTAATTCAGAAGGTTTGAGGCAGTTCTTTTGCTCACAAACACTCTCTTAAAAGGGAAAAAAGTTCAGAGTAACCATTAATATCGTACGTAATTAAAAAAACTACTGAGCTCCTCTTTAAACCAAAGAAGAGAGAGGAACATCAACAGTCACGTACATCCAAAGAAATGAACAAAGACAGATAAAGGGGGAAAAAAGTTATGCATGTGGCCTCACTGTGCTGCTCTGACAAAACACAGCTGACTTGAATCCTTTACAATTAATCTTTAAATTAGTGAACCTGATCCTTAAAAGACAAAGAAAGATTCTGTACTATACTGGATACCACACATTGTTAAGTATCTCGTATTGCAATGCTCCACTTTTCCATCCCAAGGTTAAGCAGATTACCATCAACTATACTACCAAGTTATTGTTGTTGGACTATGTTTTTTTTTTACATATACCCTTCCCCCCATTGTTTGACCATATATATATACAAAAATATACAGTCGCAGAAAATGGAAATAACTGAAGGCAAAAATCCATGACAATGATGTTCTGTGCAATGAAATGAAGCATTAAACCCAAGAAATGTGAATTTAAACTAAAAAAAAAAAAAGAAAATTAGGAAACACCTGATCTAAACCCAGCAGCAACATCCCCAAAAGGAATAATACATGTTCTTACAAGCTTCTAAACACTGAAATATTTTCTCATCACATAGTTCTGGTCTCTCTTGATATGAGACAAAGTTCTTTAGGATTCCTCTATGGGACTTACTGAAATGAGAAACAGTTTTTAAAAACCATTTACAATAATTATCTGCATTTTTAGTAAAACAATGCAGATGAAGTCACTGGATGAGTAACACTAACACAGAGCAGCGACTGTTCAGCACACCAGAACTTAACACCACATGTTGGCCAAAGGGAACAACCCGAGTGACTTTTTTCTTCTCCATGACATTCTCTTAACCATAAAAAGAAGGAGAAAGCTTTACTTAAAGTAACTACTAAGCAGGCCTATCCATACATTTCTGGACATTAAAAAAAAAAAAAGGGCAATTGATTACCAACATACACATCTACCCAGAAAACACCGGTTCAACGCCAGATACCACCTGATAAATGAGAGCCTTGCAAAGGAATTCCATGAAGCGCGGCCCTAAAAACAGCCCCAGCTACACTCCTCAAACGCTGAGGCTGCCGGCAGAGCTAATAAAATTAATGCTTTGCTTATTCATCAGACATGAATTACAATTACAAATTTATTGCTCTGTATTTTGTTCAAATATACCCTGGTGTACCTTGGCACAAATCTATACTTCGAAATCAGCGGAGTAATTAAAAAAGCTGTAGAAAATTAGTACATTGAGAAGTACATCCATAACTTCCCATAAGAAATGATAAACAGACATTACATACCATGAGCAGTGCTTCTGAGGGAAGTAAAAGAATACGCAGTTGGCTTTCCAATAGAGAAAGTTACTTCTAACTGGCTTCCCAACAGCAAATGCATTACTCGAAGATTTCCTCTAAAAATAAGGAAGGGCAGCAGTAGAGGCAACAGATCTTACGTGCTACCATAGCACTCAAGTGGCAGCTTCTTCTTTTTCAGACTGATAAAATTTGTTTTTGTTAAGAGGATTTAAATTTGAATTTCAGTACACGCAAATGTCAACAGTAAGGTTATCAGTTACGTTTAATATGCAATTACACAGACTTTGCACAAAATTTAAGGATTTAAACCAAGAAAAAACAGGAAGGACCATCAGTGTGAAAAAGTGCATTCACACAAACAGGGAGGGTAAGTCTACACTGTAATTTCTCCTGACATAATTACATGGGAAAATGAAACTCTGGGGAAATGAAACTTGGCTGACAGCATCGGCTCCAAGGACTCGTGCTGGCAATCTTGTATGAGAAGAGCTTTTGCCACCCGCACTGCTGGGATGGAAAGATCAGCTATAACACTGAAACACGCTGGGCAGCATCAAGCCAAAAGCATATTTCACCTTTAAGATCTAAAGGCATCGTTACACCTGAACAGCACTCCAGTTTGTTTAACTAATAGCTCGAGTTATTTCATACACCAGGGGCTTCCCGAATTGTCCACGTTAGGACACACACACCCAAAACAGGCTTTGCTTCCAACACTTCTACCTTTCCACACTTTGCATTAGGGGTTGTAGGGGCTTCCATCTCTCGCTATTTTCAGTTTACTTAGCTTGCATACCGAAACCGGGAATGAATGTGTACATATATATAATGTACACACATATACACACACACCCTTCGCTGCGTAAGAAAGTAATTGATATAAAGGGAATATAAGCGGAAGACTGGATTGTGGAGATGACTGAACAAGCCAAAGGATTGATGGCGCGGGTTCTGTGTGTCCTGCCTTTTCTTCTGAGTTTCAGTTCTCTCCCAAAATCAACACGATGGTCTGCCGGTATCCACAGCTTCCCCTTCAGTATGGAACTAATTTGACGCAATCTCAGAAAGTTACCACATCGCATTCCAACGGGGAAATGTCATCAAAAGGTAGGACTCTGCAAGCCCTGCCCCAAAGCTGCAGATGACTGAGGTCTGAAATCAATCAGTTCAGCAAACAGATAAGCCTAATACTTCGTCTCCCAGCTGAGCAATTGAATTCAGGAGGGGAGGATCGGCTGCTGAGATGGTAATCTTTGGACTTGAGGATCTGAAACTGCAGCCTCAACGGGAGTAGGAGAACTAGGGTATATATCATTATCTGCTTTCCTTGTTCTTCCCCACACTTGGAAGAACGTTATCAGCTTTCAAAAACACTTAATTATTACTCCCACCATACTAACAAATGTTCGTTGGCAGATAAGGCAGACGTTTTAGTATGCCCTTCTGTTGATCTAGCTTGTCCTTGTTTCCAAAACGAAGATTACTTACCAACACTTCCTGCTGGTTAGGGCATTAGCTGGCGTACTAACAGCTCATTAAAAACTCCAGACCCCTCTCTAAAGTTAACAGAATAGCAAAAGTTTATGCACGCTTGGCATTGGTAAAAAGAAAATGAAGCTGCATTTGCCATCAAAAATAGCCAGAGTGCAATCTGTATTTTGGTAAGAACAGAGAACTCATCTTGCAGTTTGTTCTAAACAAATCTCTGTTCCTGTACTCACAAAAATGGTACCAGCAATAAACTGATCATATATAATACACGTGGCCATACAGGTTCCACCTCGATCTGTCGTTCACTCAGACATGTCAGTGGGGGTCAGAAATATCAGAGAGGGGCGAGTTCTCTGCAGTGAAACAGCTCCTGAGCACTAGGTAGGCTACCTGAGCAGCAGGATGAAGTTGTCTGGGTTCTTAAAGCAACTGTATACAGAAAAAGAAAGGCTAATAACCACTGCAGTAGAATGGGGGTAACAAGGGAAAACATGGGAGTGAAAGCAAATTACTACACCTTCTACCTCTGCAAAAGATAGAACTGCTGTGGCATACCTCACTTGAAAAAAAAAAAACAGTTCAGAGCTTGAAGCATGACCAGGGGATTCTCACGCAAACTATTACAATTGCAAATCGCCAGTAATCTCACGTAGACTAGAGCAAAACTATTAAATGCGAATCCGTACAGATTTCTAGTCCTGATCTCTTGCTCTGTTTCTATGGTTATAAACATGTGCAGTGTTTTGTGGACAAATACATTGCCTTTATGCTTTACAGCAGGATTAAAAAAAGAATTTGAGAGTACTGCCTCAGGCCTTCTCAAGAGTATCTCTCAAGTTGCTTAAAAGCTATCTTTGCCAAGTAAAGAGGTGGTTTACACAGGTCCAAAAGAAGTCCTTCCCAGATGTGCTTCTCAAGATAGCATTCTTGACAACCTGGCAGTGCAAATAATTAAGACACTAAGAATGAAAAGTAGGGAAGATAGCACAACACGTATAACGTGTGTGACACTACGGCAAACTTCCCTGCGCCACATTTTTGCCTGGATATTGATCTACGGGAGTGCATCCAGGATAATTTAACTTCCATGGCAACTTCTCTAAAAAATAAAAGACAATAGTTATTGGTGATGTAACGCTTAGCCACTAGATGTTATGACATTTATGCTGGGAAGAGCATCAGCAAGTTTCTGTCCTACTAAACAACCTGCACATCTCCCTCCCTGGTAATCAAACGCCACTGTGCACTGAACGCTGTACTTTCAGCAGCTGTGCATTAAGTGACTTGCCTGGGTGACCTTAGATCCTGTAACAAAAAGCTCCCCATTTTCCTCTTCAGAGGTCTGCAATATCCCAGAGACAAAACAGCCACTGATACAGAGGCTGGTAGAAGACTTGCAAGGGACAGAGATGAAGACCAAGTAGCACTGGTGGCCTCTGCTTTGTGATCCAGCTTGCAGCATCACCTTCCAATTAGCCCAAATAATAGCAAAGAGTTAGTAAATTACAGCCATAAATACCAGAAGCAAGATATGTATCCTCGGGCATTTACAGAGCCCAATTATACAGAATAAAAATTCCAGGTGAGGTCCTATTAGAACAACCTAACAACCTAGCTAAACGGTTCTAAGTAAATCAAGCAGAGCCTCGCAGGCCAGCGCCTAGGCGTGCTGGTCACTGCCAAGCAAGGGTTCACAGGACTTCTCTTTCTTTTGAAAGACCGTAAAGACACAGATGGCAGGAAAAGTTTGTCAAGCCCATCTAGTCATTAGCACGTTTTTAACGAAAACATAAAACTTCCACAACACTTAACTATTGCAGGGAGCATGAACCGAGCACCCTTGCTGTTTTAGTTCATTTTTAAACTCCACTCCCCCTACCTTAAACTCCTTCTGTCCTTTCTAGCCTGAACACCAAACAGAACTTCCCTTGAAGCAAAACCAGAAGAGGTAGCCGCGAGGAGAAGTTCCTCTACCTCTTCACCAGCGCTCGGCAGGAACGTGCCTCACTGCAGAGCTGTTTTCCTCCCTGAAGTCATAAAAAGGGGGAAGGGAGGTGGATTGCACGAGTCCTACAGCATCTGGCTATGCAATAAGACTCTTGAAATAATTTTCTCTGGTGTAGCGTATAGCCAACGAATCTGGCAAGAGGCAACTTTAAGCATGTGTTGCTGTGACAGCAATGAATTATCACCCCGGTCTGCAGCGAGATTAACACTTCCAACCTTGGCACGAGGAGCAGCCTGCTCAGATAGCGCCAGGAGCAGCGCTCCAGCACCAGACCTGAAAGGGTGGGCTCCCGGTGAGGGCTGCATGGCGCAGAAAGGCAGGCATGTCCCTGAACTGCAAACAAACAATTCCTATGGAAAAAGGCAGCACGCAGCCAAAGAGGCAGGAACACCAAGGGAAACTCAAGGTATTTGGGGTGGGAGGGGACACAGCCCTAGAAAACAAGGCTGCCCGTGAGGGAGGCCACGCACCGAGGACCGGTTACAGAAGGGAAACTATCACGAACAGCCCAACAGATTTCTGCTTAGAGCAAAACCACCGAGCATCCAGTCAAACCAACCTGACACGAAGGAAGCTGCCCCGAAAGCTAGGTGCAAACTGCAGAGAGAAGCACTCACCGAGGCGATTACTCACCCTGTATTTCAGCATTTGTCAAATCTTTTGTGCTCCCCAGCGCTGCATGCCATTACCTGCAGGTTACGTGCGGCTCCGACCCACCTCTGGCCTCCCTGGAAGGTCGAAGATATTACATCCAAACCAGCTGCACTCGGGACTCCTGCCTGGCAGACCCGTAGCCTTCCGTCCCGCTTCTCCAGCTAACTACCTAAGAGTAGAAACCTCAAGACAGAGCTTCTTAATGCAAGTTTAATATTGAAATAAAAATAAAAATACGGGGAGAAGTGAGGAAAGCCACGATGCCAACAAAAACATGATGGAAACCCCTTCCTGCTTGAAGACTCATCACACTTACACCTCCTTTTGCTTTGCAAAATTGGTAGGACTACAGAGCATGACTTCTAGCCTTTGATCTGGTTTGCTAGATTTTTTTCTCTAGAGACAGTTATGAGATTCCACCAACCATCAGCCACACATACAGTGCTTTATTTTGCTTCATGAACCAGAAATGTAAAATATTAATGCTGATAGAATCGATTTCACAGATTAAGCATTCTACAAGATCTTAACTTAGAATATATAAAATAAAGAAATAAACAAAAAAAAAAACAAAAAATAAAAAATAAACAAACAAAACAAATAAAAGAAATATTTAAGCCCCAAAGGCTAAGCAGGATGACCTGAAGCGTATGAGTAAGCGAGGGTATGGCATTCAGCACTGAAGAAAACCGACACAAGAGTATTTAATCTCTTAAAAAAACAAAACCAGAACACCTAACTCACAATTAGTACTAGCTGGATATAAAAGTATGCTTCAAGTTACAGGAACAGTCTAATGGGCATCACAATCAGTATGATTTTACATGGAAAGTAGGTTTCTGCATGCCAGAAGGGAAACATTACGGTTTCCTTGAAAAGCCTTGGCTCAAACGCACAGCTATACGTACATACAACATACCTCTCAACTCTCAAACATGACAACATGAGAGACAATTAAATTACAATGCGCACTGAGGATTTTGTGAGCAAGTGGTTGCAATTAATCCCATATCTTGCTAGGGAGTTCCAATGCCCTGAGATTTGAAGCATCCCTACATGAAAAAAGTTGGCGAAAACACCCAGCAAAGAGGAGGAAAGTGAGCTGCAGCAGGTTCTGTGGCTGAAGTCAGTTTGGAAAGACCTACTCTGGAAAGAAATCAGGAGAGTACATCTAGAGCTTCTTAATACTGGCTTTAAATGATGAAATTAATGCTGCATTGGTTGGGAAGACCAAACTTCATCCAGGGGCACGGTTGCATGTGAAGTGTCCACGGACCAGATTTCAGTCTTCTGGGGCACAGCACCACCACTTAAACTCTACTGCCCTGCTCCACAGCACCAGTTAAGTCACAGCATCCATCCACATCTCACTTCCTGCGCCCATCTCAAATTCATCGCTCAAAGGAAAATAATTAGAATTGGTGGTGGGTTTTTCTAACAGAAAATTTTACTACCTCCACTTCTGTGTTGTGTGCTGGCATTGAAAATTCTGTTCTCAGTTCCTCCAGAGCTGCTTGTACCTTGTTTCTCACCTTACCTTCCTTCCCAGTACTTTGTTAGTTCAAGCTAACTTCTGATAGACACGGCTTTAAGTCACTCGCCGTTTCCACCTACGACAAAATGCCAAATCCCAAATTTCAGAAACGTCCTAGGGGATTACAAAAAGATTGGGCCATAGAGCAAGAGATGCTATTTAGGGAGACAATGACTATCCAGGGAGACGATGTGAGTCACTGCTTTCTGGGGTCCATTCTGCTTGTAGCTCTCCTCCTGCATGGATAACCATGGGAGCATGGAAGATAAAGGACACATCCATCCTTCCTTGCCTATTCCTGCTAGCACCCATAAGGTTCTGGAGGCCTACAGCTTTCTTTATTTGTTATGCTCAAGGAGCGTATGCATTTCTAGGGAACTGAAAGGCCTTTTATATGTAAAATTGTCTTTATTAGTTTTATTTAAATCAGACACTTGAAAAATCTGACAAAAATAAGATTACACTCCTTTATTATTTTTTTTTCCAAGCTACAGTTCAGTATTTTGAGCTACATCAACTATCTGTGCGGCAAGTGACACCAAAGTAAAATCCAAGCTTGACAGCTATTTCGGGCAGCTGGATTAGAAGTGTTATCTGCATTAATGGGGCAACAAGAGTAATGCCTTCTGGGGCAAGAGTGTGATGAAACATCAGGTAGTTTGAGTCTCTGAGCTCCTCTAGAAATCATCTACTGTTTGAGCAGCCATCAGTTGATAGGATCCTTCAGGGCGTTTCACTTGTTTACTACCCTCACCTCCACAAGATGGAAATCTTCAAAGGGGTGGGTTTTTTGCAAAGAACATCTTCTGTGTGTATGAGGCTAAGCTGCTGCTAGAAGACCACTGTCTCTGAGCTCAAGGATTAAGAGGGTTGCAGGGCTGAGGTGGACCAGCAGACCTACCTACTGCCGTAGCACTGACCACACATTTCATTGCTTTTCTAAGAAATTTATTTCAGTAGAAGCTAGAAAGCTCATGAAATGAGGTGATTAAGACTTCTGAAACCTTCCATTCTGAGCACGCTTAAAGTAGGCACTCTCATGCAGCAATATGAAGGGTATTTTTGAAAAAAAGAAAGTGCATTAGTGATAGCAAGCTGCTTATTTTCTGGGTATTTTATAGATGGTGGGAGAAAAAAACAAGATAACGTATCAGGTAATATTGCAGTTGCTCAATATTATGGTATTTTTGATCTGATTATCTGTACAACCTATGGAATACAACACTCTGCAGATACAGTAAGGAAACATAGAACTGGGAAAAAAGGAGGCACTAACACATTCAAAACATTTCAGAAGCTGCTTGCCATACTGCGCATCTCCTCACGAGCAGGTCCACAGATGCTCATCCAGTCCCTTGATGGCTGCTCCGGTACCGGAGGGATGAGACCAGCACGAGCCCTTGCCCAAGGATGTCCTGGTGGGGCTGCAGGGCACCAGCACCTCTCCTCGACCCCGGGATGGGTGCGCTGGGGTTTCACTGGAGTGCTGCTATTCTCCTGCTGTCTCCATCTGGCATCCCAGTCCCTCAGGGCTACAGCCAGCTGGCACGGTTTAGAACAGCCTTCGGGCTGCTCTAGACTACACAAGGGAGTAGGCCAGAGGAAAACCAGTACCATAAATAGCTAATTTACAATCCCATTATCCCATCATCCTCAACTATATGCAATATGAGCTAGCCACATGCCCCGTGACCAGATGCTCTGAACAAAAATAATAATAATAAAATTAAAAATTGAAAAAAAGAGAAGAGTTGAAACATCTCAACAGAGTTTGATTATAAAAGACAGAAATCTTAACTTAGAGACAGGCCTGTTAATAGAGGGAAACAAGTGCTCATAACTTGATTACTTCGAAAAACACTATTCATTTCATTAAATTAAATGCAATGTGAAAATGTGAATGTGAAAAGTGGATTTTCTGTAATAGCTGATCACAAATTACGGGCATTCTACACTCTCTGGTTCATTTATTTTTCACAAGGAAACTGGAGGAGGAGCACGTTATTTGCATAGAGGGGTAAGCTCTCACGACTGCAGAACAGGAGACACGTGTCATACACCAGGCTCAGCGCACACCAGCACGCCCGTGAAAGCACACCACACGAGCGATAGCAGGTACCATCACGGCACCTTTCAGATGAAGTTAGGGACGAGCCACGCTTTACAGAAGAGACAAGGACTACGTGGAGAACGTTCAAACAGAATCTGTCAGCGGCAAAGTCAGGAGAAAGGCAGCAGTTGCACGCTGCAGCAATTGCTGCTCAGAGTGCCTTGAGCATCCTCCAAGCATTAGCACTCAGGTCCTCTCCCATCACCCAGGCGCTCCTCCCCGCCAGCTACCAGCTGTACAGCTGCTCGTTCAGCCCCACGCTGACACACAGCATACAGCCAACCCAGCTGAAATAGTATTAAGAAGAAAAAAAAAGGTTTTTTTCATCCTTAACTGTTCTTCTTTCTGGTTCACAGCACGACCGCACCAATACGAGGTAGTGAATGGCGTGACAGCAAGAACACGCTGCCTAGAGCTGGTAATTCCTTAAGCTGTGAAGGAAAGGCACGTACCCACAGCCGAGGCGCTGGATCTCTCGTCCCCCAAGGTGCTATCCTTCAGCGATAACCCACGGCAACTTCCAAACTTCACGTCTCTTGCTCCTCCAGTAAGTCAAATACTGCCCTGCTACATCCATACTGCATCTGAATGGATTTTTGTCACCCAAACCACGTGCCAATTCCATCCATGTTTGTGTCTCACCAAGACCCACAGATACAGCTCGCTTTCACATTTTAACTCGAGCTTTTAACGTCTGTCAGATTTGCTAACTTGTGTTTTCCTGCTTCATGTCATCTTCCTGTGTTCTTTTTACCACTGCTTAAAACAATTTGTTTGCACAACAGCTCCAACCTGCAGGGACAACGTACTTCCAGAACTGCCTTGCTTTACAACAAATTGCTCTAACACGGTTGTTCTTCAGGTTAGTGCAAAACGAGTTCTTTGCTGATTGCTTCTTCCTCTGCAGTCAGACTTCTGCAGTATGCAGCTCTTTACGAAAGGCAAAGACCCCACCTCCTGCTGCCTGAAATCTTTCATGAAGGGCCTGAAAAACTCGCATGCCAACCATGACACGTCCCTGTGAGCTCAGACACATGTTCCCTTCCCTTAAGTTTCCTTTTTGCCAAATACTTAGCCACACGGAGGGACAAAAGATTTACTTAGCATCGTAAAGCAAGCTCACTAATGCTCCAGGTATATTTTTCATTTTTAAACTTGGCACTATTTCACAAACATACACTGCTACTCCGTAGAATTATGAATTTTGGTACCACTCCACTTTGTGACTCAGGCCCCTTCAATTAGCAAACAAGTGATTGAGAGCGACTCCTCTGCACGTGCAAGTCTGAATCGATCCTGGCAACTGAATCAATGCAGAAAATTCTAAGGAGATAAAGAAAAGAAAGTGAATTTACTGGGGGCAACACTAAAATTAAACATCAAGAAAACTCGCAAGAAGCAGAATTACGACATGACAGCGAAACAAATCATTAAAAGTAGTAATGTAAAATTACGTTGGATGAAGCCTAGGACCAATTTCCTTGTGGAACAACCTCTTAGAACAAAACCTTGTTCCTCTTCACACATATAACTCGCAGTAACTCCTGAAACTATTTTCACTGCCTTTTCTACTCTGCTCTCCACAACACTGTTAAGATCATCCCACCACCATAAACACAAATGGGAGTCAGGAATGCCCAAATAATTAGCAGTGTTAACAGCAAAACATACCCGACAATTAACCTGGGGGGAAGGACGCCTGTTAAGTGAGCAGGACCGAAGTCAGCAACGTACAGAAAACACATCTACATGAGAACTTCACCCTAGTCATTTTCTGCCCAGCAAGCCAGTTTAAGAACAAAACGGGGCAGTATCATGGAGATAACCAAGCCCAGCTAGGCAAAGAAAAACATATAACCCTAAGACAAATTCTGCATTTGTCACCAGAGGGCACAGGGTCACAAAACCTCACCTACCAGAAATGAGGTATCAGAATGAGTCAGCTATCTCAGCTGTCTTCGCTTATAAAGTTGTCATACATCTGGTGTGAGATAAATCTTACTTTTATTTGCCAAGTATATTCTAAAGAACATCCTTTAAAATCTGACTTGCGTGCAACAACAAGTCTGAACGCACAGGACAGGAGCCCAAACTGTAACTCTGTCAAGTAACATTAGGCGGTTCAAAGACACAACGGGGATGGGAGGAATCATCTGTGTTTTTATTACAGAAATTATTGGGAAGGGGGTGAGGAAGTGCAATAATAAAGGTTATGGAGATGCCGTTTTCTCCCTCTCTGTGCCAACACACTGCACTAAGACAACTCAAGTTTGTATTTTATGGAAAACAAAAGCCCTTTACAAACAGAAGCAAAACATACATATAGAAGCCCTGACGTTATATTCAGAAAGAGAAATCTGACACCAAATCCCAACAAAAAGGCTCCTTAGACGCATGAACTTCTGAGTGAAAGGCAAGGCAATCACCACAAATGGAACTCGGCGCTTGATACTCCATTATCCACTTAGCTGTATCCAAATACTACTAGGTCTTTTGTGTGCTTAAGCAAAAGAAATTTGCAAAATTAGCAATAAGACACTTTTCACTCTTTACAGGTATACATATTACTTTCTAACCTGTGGATTTGCATAGACATGGATGAAAACAACTGGTTTAATGTACAAGGGCATGCACTGCAACACAGAACTCCGGGCGACTGCAGTAATGAAAAAAACGAGATATTCTAATAAACTGAAATGTAGATTAATCACCTCTACTGTTTAATTCTACATAAACACAACTCAGTGAATAAGCACAGAGTTAGATTTCTACAGCCTACGTGTACAAGCAGAAGAGCTCAGCTGTGCGTGGAAACCAAGTGCCACGCTGCAAAGCAGCGCGGTGCAGGAGGAGCGTGGCTGGGAGCGCGGCAAAACGCAGGTTCTCTTCTGCACTTACTATTAAGGCAATGTCACGTTTAGCCAGCTGCTTCTCACTGCCGTGAAGAATATGAGGATGTTTAAAATATTTGGCATGTTTCGTGTTGTCAGAATTTGTCACAGTACACCAGAATTTGCCCTGGCCCCAATGTTTAAGCTAAAAAAGATACTGCATTTGTTAAGTGTGTTGAAAACAACTTTTGTTACCATGCCCACTCTTTTTTTGCGTTTCACCTTGCCAAATACACAATTTTTTAATTCAGTGACAGATTTAGTACACTGTAGACCTTCAGAGAAGTATTTCCCAGGGATAGGCTGACATCACCAGCCATGCACAAGGCAGACAAGAAGAATCATGTTAATTTCGAGCTCCATTAAGCACAGGAAAGGAAGAAGGAAACAAAAAAAATCTTCACCAACTTGGAAAAAAATCAGCAGATACTCAGAAAAAAAAAATCAAGAATTTTTAAGTAGCGTTACACATAGCTGACAGGCTTTCAAAAAACCTTGACTGAAGAACTGAAAAAAGTCTGAATATTTGCTTTATTTCGTGCACAAAAGAATGTGAGGAGACAGGCTGTTTGCTAATCAGTCACCTACTGATAAAGTGAATCTCGGGTTACTCGGAGTCAATTGGTGTCTGGTAACAGTTCACTTTACTGATCATCAAACAGGTCTTGAATAGATAAAACCAGTCTTTTTCTTAAATAGGAGATAGCGACACGGCAGAGGCTGTCCTGGCACTGAAGTAAACCAGGCGTCACTCCGAAGTTGCTATGCGAGTTGCATTCATACCACTATTGTAGGTACCAATAGGTACCACTATTTGGAAACACGTTTTGAAGAGAATGGAGGTTAATTTTACAATGACTAACTCAGCCTTGATTGTACTACGAGCTAATGCAGCAAAAGTTCTTATCTTGAATTAAGCAGGGTGTACATAAAGGACTGCCAAATCGATACGCAAAAGAACACAGCTACCAAGACAGAGCTTTCATCCTGTCCGAATATATCCAACAGCTTCCAGAACCGCTTCTGCCCAGGAAAGGTTCCCAGCTCAGCCCTCTCGGATAACGTACGGCTCTCCACGCACTCCAGCACCGCTTGCTGACAACACGGGCCAGGCTAACAAAATACGCTGTAATGCCATCATAGCATTTCACTCACTTAGCTCCACTGCCCACAGGTTAACAAGAGCCTCGAGACAGCTGCTCTAGGCAGCTCGTGCTGTCCAAGCCCAGAGGGGCTCTAACAAAGATGACTTTTTTTTTTTTACATTTCTAGTAAATCCAGCAGAACGCACACAGGTCACCTTCAGATTGCCTTTCCTGTGATGCCACTGCCTGATATGCATGAGTGTGCATGCATCTCCTCACCTTCGATGCTGCCATATGCTACAGCTCCACCAGAAGTATTTGGAGAATCACGAGAATACAAAAATTTAAAAAAAATGCAAGTTGTTTCCAGCCATACCTTCAATTTCATTTGGCCGATAAGAGCCCTACATCTCTCCATCCACCAGGAAGCAAACAGGCATCAAGTCAGAGTCCTAAGTCAATCATGCAAAACCAAGAAAAACTATGGGTGCTAGGTTTTGTGTGAGAAACACAAACATTTTAACTGAGATAATCCTTCTCTGGTTTAAAACAGATCAGCCACCACAGGGATTCGCGCTAACATTTGTGACAGCAGTTGTTACAAAGCAGAACCCCCGGAGTACATCCAAAGGAAAACATACTTTTTTTTTTTTTGCTTAAAGACTCAAGAAGTAGTAAGCCAGGAGAAGGGGAATCAACAAGTCGCAAGCAGGCGACTTGCACCACCAGTCTGCAGCATTTACCCGTTGATTTGTTACTGCAGCACTAAGACAGAAAATCCTCAAATGAAAGAAAGAAGGTAGAAGGTTTAGAACTGATCTGCAGCTCTGGTTTCACGTTAGCGCTACAGATTAAGGCCTGAAACAAAAATGAGGATATCAGCTAGCCTTTGTTTGGGGTTTAAAGCTTTGACGGCTTAAAATAAAGCTCAACAGATAGTCCAACAAATCAAGCAAACCCATTCTGCTCTGCTCACCTTCACGCTATTAGCTGTCATTCTGGTTTTAAAGGTTTCAACACTTTGGGTGTGTTTTTTATTTTTTTTTAAGCAAGTAAGATCATGGACTTCAGAAAAAATGAAAGAGATGCTACAGTTGCCTCCCAGAAAACAGCCTGGCTGTTAGCAAACCTTTACTCCTGATAGGACTACAGGAAAAGAAGCAGCCTTCTTCAGAGTAAAGTCCGGGGAAGTCTGTGTTTCCTTTGCCCTTTTGTCTCTCCATCCATATTAAAAAGAAACAGAACTATTTACTACTCATGAATCAGCCTCAGTGATAGGGAACTGTGTAACCTTTGTATCAGACATCTGACTCTAAGTGCTGACCTGCAAAGGTGGGCACAAGTGTTCTGCTAAGTCCTGATGGTTCGGATCGCACAGCTTCAGAACTGGTATTGGTTACCTTGGAATTCATGGCACAAGGCTACTTCCTAACCTTTGGCCAAGAAACCAACCATTTCTTTAAAAACCACGGTATAGGGGACACAGCAGGGATGAACACCAACGAGAAGAGGAACGACTTGTATTATATTCTTCCTCGATGCCACAGACATCAGCGCAGGGGGGCATTCTCAATGTGGCTTTGCTAACACAAGCACCGTGTACAAGGCTCTACTGCGTGCAGAGTAAAACCTAACGCCTGGGAACTCTCGTACCGCAGGCTGTGCCTTCACACCCAGAGGAAAGAGAACATTACCTTCAGCACGTTTAAGGACCTTTTTACTCCTTAGAGGTTAAGGGCTAAGGAAGGTTGTTCGTATACAGAACTGGAGACTTTCGGAATAATGAAGCTTGCAGTTGATTTTGACACTTCTTACGGGCCTTCAGGGAGAAGGTAGTCCCCACAACACATGGCAAGAACATCCTTCCCGAGTTTGTGAATCAGATAGCTCACACAGGCAGCCAAAGCGGAGTATGCAGCTGAAAGAGAGACATGCTTCTCGAATCCTGGAATCCTCTTTCAAATTCTCCACGGGATTTGTAATCCAGAAGTTTGGTGCATATGCTAAAAATGTTAAAGAAAAACAAGCTAAGATTTCCTTATTAATTTACGAAATAAAAATACCAAGTCTGAGAAGGCAGCACAGCCTGGTAAGGTTCCTCGCCCATCTGTTATGATAAAAAGCAAATTGCCTCAGCAACGCTTCCCTGTTCCTGGACAGGTACACGAGGCAAGGCTGTAAGGGAGAAAGCAAGAGAGCAAGCATGCCTCAACAGGCATTCAAGGAGAAGGTCATTTCAGCAAGAACTTAACCCGTCGATACGGACTGAACCACAATACTTGCTACTGAAAATATAACACAGCATTTATTTGCTAGGAGATTATCAAACTTTTCCTACTCTGGAAGTTGGGAAATGAACCGAAGTCATTTTGGTTTCAAGTATCTATGAACTAATTCTCTGAATTATTAGAAGGAAGAAAGGATTCAAAGTCAGAAGTGAATACACATGAGTGGGGAGATGAATACCTGCGGAAAGATCACCACCAATAAAGGAGAATGCTTCTTCAAATCTGAAAGCATCATTGGCTTGGAGCGGCCATGTGAAGAAAGAATAATGGAAGAACAATAAGAAGAAATATGCTAGAATGCGCCCACTATCAAAGAGAGCCTGGGACAGGCAATTAGGCTTTGGTCTGTTGTCAGAAACACAAAACATTCTGAAATTTCAGACAGGACCTTGTCCGTACCATGGCCACGCTCATGACTACCAGATCACTTCATCACAACATCAAGCACCTTTTCAGAGCAGCGATGTAAGACCCATTCAGAACTGGAAGGGCAGCTTGCCTCCAAGGCAGGAGGTCCAACAAGACGGAATTTAATTGTAAAGGCAGCTGCCCTTCAAGTGCTGAAGCCATTACTTACCAACTGCAAGACACAAAGATGCATCTACATGTCTAACTGTTCTCTGATGGGGACCAGGAACTGTTCACCACTGCAAAACAGATTTTCCTCATCTGTAACTGCAAAGGAATAAGCAAAGCTTTTCAAGTGTGGCTCTACAGACAAGACGGAGAAGCTGACGTGAAGGGCTGGCAGGAAGTCTTTTTAGCATCCTCTGCCTCTTCCATAATTCCTGAGCAGGAAGCAATGCTGTCAAATTTAAGGACCTCCTATACAGTGTTACTTGAGAAGTATTTTCTGCATCAAAATACTCAAGGTAAAGCCCATGACCTACAGAAGTTGCTGGCAAAGCTCTTATTCACCAAACAGATACTACCACAAATTAAAAATCAAGGCTTACTGGTCAAAGTCCCAAAGTCAAGACAGTCAACACTGATTTTGTGCCACCTGACATACACCTTCAGTGCTGAAATCTACTTCCAACTTTTTGTCTCCATTATTACAATTCCAAGACCCCCCATTCTTCTGATTTCTTCCTCTACCCGTTTTCCTGTTCCACTCCTCAAACAATCTGACACTCGGGTTTTGTCTTCACTTCTGCTTTACCATCAGCAGCACATCTACACTGTGGCAAAGCCTCTTCCTACCAGAGCACGTAGCACAACTGCTGCACTTACTACTTTGGCCAAGATGCAGGGAGGCAAGCGACAGCTTAGCTCCTTGATGCAGACGCAACGATGCACCAGCATGAGAGCTGAAATCCCACGTAAGCAACGCTTCAGAAGCGAATACAGTCCTGAAACCCTTCACCAGCATTCCAGCATCTTCACAGGTATACTCGTATTTACCTCTCGCTTCCGACTGAGAATTCAAATCTACATTCAGGAGATAGCTTTCCAACCACAAACAACGCTTCACAGCTATTTTATTTAAAACCCTGGACGTAAAGCATGCTGAACTGAGAGCTAAAGCTAATAAAAGGCTATTCGTGGGAAAGGTACGTATTAAAAATGAATAGCAAACAGCAAGCAGTGTTAAAATGGTCTTTCAAATCATAATGCAGTAAGCAGTCTAAGTAAAACGGGAGGAATGGACACTTTCTGCCCCCTGCAGTTTCTATTGCTATCTCGATTTTTAAGACAGCCTTAGGAGGGATAGGTGGTACATTAGCATTCTAGAAACCTAACAATTTAACATCTGGCTACCTAGCACCAACAGCCAAAACATTTTTTATACCTAGGTTCATTTGAGTAACAGTTAAATTAATCAACGTTTCCTATTAATGATCACCTAGCTATTTTGAATGTTTTCTGCGGTAACTGAATGATGTGATTGTCCCTGGCTTTGCAACAGAAACGACGATCGCCTCTCGCCAAACCTTTATTTGACTTCTTCATTTTGATTAGCATCAAGAATGGGAATTCTCGCCAATGAACTGGTACTCTCAAGAAGTCAGAGACGTGCTCCTAAAATGTATATACACACACACACCCTATATATTATATATAAAGAATATGTCTGTGTACATATACAATCCTATATAAAGGACAGTGGATTTTCTAGCTATTAGACTGCAAACATCCCTCAAAACAGAGAATGCTGTTTATGAAATTTTACATTTAAAGCTGCAAGGCATACATGTGGACGGAGATTTCGGTAAAGAAAAAATCTACAGAAGGTCTCGTCTCCACATGCAGCAGAGCTAAGTACCGTTACTGCTTATACACTTTCTTCAGTCTTTATGAATGCAGACTGGGAACTGAACCCCAAATTCATCCAGCCAAAGCGTCTCCCTGTCTGTGATCACTTACTCCCACACATTTCAGGCTGGCTGAATTCAAGAATCCAACTATTTTCAGGGTGGGTGGTAACCTGCTCAAAAAAAAAATATATATGCATTTTTATCACATACTTGGAAAACTGATGTTTTCCGTGAGATGATAATTTTGAAACAATCTTGTTCTGCTTTATGAGCCTGACTGTACAAAGAAGTAAAGAGGAATTGAGAACAGGCTGATTACAGTAGGAAATTATTTATTGCCAGCTGATTTTTAACCAATGATGAGTGCATCACTACTGTTAGATTTCAGAAGAAAAAAAAAAAACAAACTGTTGCAGCATACAAATGCTATGCAGGTTACAAAGGACGCTCCATATTAAAATAGGAAAGTTAAAGCGTTAATTTCACTGATGAAATTCACCTGAGACATCTTCATTCCTCACCTATATTTTTTATTCCAAAACACACGTGTATTTTTCCTCCACTTAAGCTGTATGTACCCCGCAGTATATACCATTTTTATTTCGACACACTGAAGGTTAAATAAGACCAGATTTAGACTACTGTACTTCATGATAGTAGTTTGCAATAGATTCTATAGGTTGAAAGCAACTTGGGCTATGTTTTGCAGGGCTACCAACTGAGTGACTATACTTAAAACGTTTCTTCTGTGATCCCATTTTTTCCCCTTTAAGTAAAAAAGGGACAACTGGAGTGTCCTGAGAACACAAACCAAACAGAGAACTGCGAACTGCCTCACCCCTCAAGACCACCATTCACACCATTACCCGTCCTTACGAATAAGCCGAGCACCTTCACGAGCACCAGCCAGGACCAGAAAGTTTTTCATGGGTTGCTTCACCACCAGCAGAACCCGGGCTGTCCCAAACCCCAACTTTTCCTACGTGTAGCTGCTGCGCTCCCCTTCTCGGCCATTAACACCGTCACTGATAGAAATCTGCAAAGTCACTTCCAAGTAAAAACTAGTTGATTGTAGGGAAAACAGCAGTTAGTTGAACAGTTAAGGGGCATCCTCCAGAAACGCGCATTTCGCCAGGAGCTGAATTTTCAAACATCGGTGGGAAAAACTCCGGAATCCCCTGATTAAGGTGAGTTTTTCTCCCGGCGTGTGCAGCGCCTGCCCTGAGCACCAACACGCTCCGGGCACAACCCCCCCCCCCCCCCCCACCTCCCTCTCCATGCCCTACAGAGCGGGCTCCTTCCCCCCAAACCCCACCGCAGCAGGAATCCCGTTCCCTAAGGGATTTATCCCAACGAGCAGCGCTGTATTTTGAAAACGGATAAAAAATTTAAGAAGGAAATCAACCAAGCGGACCCCCCCCCCCCCCCCCCCCGGCCATTGTGCCTCGCGGCTTCCCCCCCCCACACACACACACGCCGAGGCCCCACAAAGCCGGGCCGCGGGCCGGCCGTGCCCATGGCCCCGGGGCTCCCCTCCCTTCCCTTCCCTTCCCCTCCCCTGCCGGCCCTTCCCCTCCCTTCCCCTCCCCTCCCCCGCCGCCGGGTTCCGGGAAGCCTCCGGTACCTCCCGCACCTCCGGGAGGCGGCGGCGCTGCGGAACGGCCCCGGCACGGCTGCGGGGGGGAAGCCGCCGGGGCAGGTGGCGAGGAAGGGAAGGGGGCGACGAGGGAAGGGGGCAAGGAAGGAAGGAGACCCCCGGGGGGGTGGGGGTCGTGGCCCCCCGGTACAGCCCCGCTGCCCCCCCTCCCCCGTCCTCCCCCTCCCTCCCGGGGCTGCAAGAGGGGGGCTCGGGACCCCCGTGATCCCCCCCCCCGCGGTCCCCTGAGGGAGGGAGGGAGGGGAAGGGCAGGGAGAGAGGGGAAGGGCCTTGGGGGGGGGGGGGGGTTGTGCGGGCCGCCCCCCCGGTACCTTGCGCTTCCTGGTCTCGGCCGAGCCGCTCCAGACGAAGCACTGGTAGATGGCCCGCAGGTTCTGCTTCCAGTTCTCCACCTTGAAGCCGGTCACATGGCAGCACCCGGCCGCCGGCGGACTCATGTCAGACCCCCCCACATCAATCCGCCCGCGGAACGGGCCGGGCCGGGCCGGGCCGGGCCGGGGGGGCAGCGAGCCGGCCCCTTCCCCTTCCTCCCCCCCTTCTTCTTCCTCCTCCTCCTCCTCCTCCTCCTCCGCAGCGCCAGGCGCGGGCACGGGGCCGGGGCCGCGCGCGCGCGTCCCCGTCCCCGTCCCCCCCCCCCCCTCCTTCTTTTCCCCTTTCCTCCGCCCTCCTCAGGGGCTCGGGCCCCTCCCGCCGCCTCCTGCCGCCTCCCGCCGCCGCGGGGGCCGCCACATAGAGCCCCGGCCCCCGAACAAAGCGCGGCGGCGGCGGCTGTGCCTCGCACCACACACACACAAAGATGGGGGCTTCCCTCAGGCGGCTGCCACCGGCCGCCGGCCGCTCCCTCTACCTCATAGAAGCCGCCGGGAGGGGAAAGGAACGTTGGGGGGGGGGGGGGGGGGGGGGGGAGGGCCGGCGGCGGCGCCCCCGGTGTGAGCGCGGCTGTGTGGGGAAAGGGGGCGAGGCCCCGCCCGCTGCCGCTCCCCTGCAGCCGGCCGCCCGCTCGGCGCCTGTCTCTTTAAATCGCGTCCCCCCCCCCCCCCCCTTCCTTCCTTCTCCTCCTCCTTCTTCCTCCTCCTCGCCCGCACGCACACCCCCCCCTCCGCCCGCCGGGTGCGATGGTCCGAGCCGCTAACTCAACCTAGCCCGCCAGGCCCGCGGTGGGACAGACCAACGGGGAAGGGGCGATGGGGGGGGCCCCCTGCTCTGCCCCGCCGCACGGGAGGGAGGGAGGAGGAGGGGGGAAGGAGCGCTGCTATTGGTCCGCCCGCCTGTCGCTCCGCCGCTGAGGCTCGTCTCATTGACCGCTTTCCTTCTCCCCTCCTCTCACCCTTCCTACCTAGCGTTTCCCCCTGCCGGAAAGGGGCTGGGAAGGTCCGACTGATTGACAGGTCACGCAGCCAACGGCGAGAAGAGGCAGCACCTCTGTTTAGAACGCTGCCTCAGGATTGGCCGGAACACCCGTCAATCTCACGGCAAGCCGCGAGCCGATTGGCGGCGAGGCTCGGCGGGGGCGGTGCCGCCCAGCAGCGGCAGCAACAGCCTGCGCTGTGGGGGCAGCGGCGCTGTCACATCCGCCGGGGCCGGCCTCGGGGATGCCTGAGGGGAGCGAGGCTGCGGGGCCCGGCAGCGCCCGGCTCCCCCCGGGGGACCCGGCCCCAGCCGGCGGAGGAGGTGCCGGGCATGGCTCCGCGTCGCCCTCAGGCCCGCCCGTGCCCCCCTCCCTGCTCTGGTGGAAGAAATAAAAGCTCCCTGTAACCAGAAGGGGTGTAATGTCATTTTTTCCTGTCAGTGACTGCACGAGGAAAGGGGAAAACGGTGAAAAAATGGTTGAGTTACGGATCTGTGCAGAATCTGCCCTAAATCTGCGCAGAGCTCCTAGCTTGGGGGCTCCACGCGCTGCAGTTACGTGGTGGCGGAATGAGGCAAAGGGATGGGAAATGAGGCAAAAAGATGGGAAATGAGGCAAAAGGATGGGAGTTTTCCCCTCATTCGTGAAGAGACGCAGGAGGCTGTGCTTTGTGGGATGCTAGGTTCTCTCACAAGCCCCGGGAGGGCTGTGTGGTAGGGAAGGTAATGGTTAAGTGCCACCGCGTTATTTTATCAATCCGTTTTTCACTTACATCCCTCCTCAGGAGCTATCACCTTGAAGGATACCAGGCAGATGGGAATAAAGTCCCGTCCGGCTTCCTGGCCTGTTGCTGCAACTTCCAGAAATCAAAGACAGCTATCGCTTTCTGTCTTCCTTGGAGGTGCTGCCATTTGTAAAAGAAAGCAGGGTATCTAGTAGCACAAGACTGTTTTTCATCATTTTTGTGTAACTATAAGGTTGAGTGGCAAAGGAACTAGGGGATATAGGGCTAGGGCAAGACCTGGGTTTATTCCCTCCAGTTGTGAAGGAGCAGCACCAGGCCACGCCACCCTGCAGCACAGCTCTGTGCTGAGTAACCTCCTGTAATGGTAACCCGGGTAGTTCAGTCTACCTGGCTCGTACAGCTCCTGAGCCTTGCTCTGAAATCCCTCTTCCATGCAGTTTGGGGATTACAGCTCCAGCACTGTACCGAGGATTGCCCCAGAGGGGAAAAACGGGATGCCAAGAGACCTTTGCATTGAACAGGAAAGGGCCTGCTTATCCCGCTTTGTACACAGCCTGGTACAGGTTGCTAATTGCACTCAATGTTTCAGAAGATTACCTGTGAAATCTGGAGTTAGGCTACATCCTCCCTCTGACCCTAGATAATCATTACGCCTATTAAGTCATCACAGCAAGTGTGCAACCTATACCTCTTCTGGAAAAGGTTACAAGAATGGGAGCTGCATACGTTTCCCACGTACTAACCTCGCACCCTCAGAGTGACTGCAGCATCCTGCTACCAACCCCAGCCACCTGAACTGCAGCTCTGACACTACCTGCTCATCCGAACGCATGAGAAAGACTACTGAGCCATAACAGGACTTCTAAGGAGTTAAAGGAGTTATTTTTGAATTTGGCTTCTTGTGGAGCTAGAGGCATCTCAGCTTCAGTGTGGCCCATTTCATTCATTATTCTCCAAATTGAGTCAAATTCCAAGGGTTCCAAGGGTCTGGATGCTCTCATGTCTGTAGCAGGGCAAGAATATGAACACGTTGACCATCAGAACTAGCCACTGTTTCAAAAGCAACAGGCACAGAGACCCACCCCATACCCTGTGAAAGCCACTTAAACATCCCTCAGAACAGAGGGAATTTAAAGACTACCAGCAAGTTGTATAGGAATGAATGGGATAGGTTATTAATGTCCTAACAGCATCTAGTATTTATTCTAATGAATCTTAGTATCTTCCAATTAAACACAAACCCCAATATTACTACAGACTAAATCCAAGCAGAGAGTTATTCTTATTCTGCAGCAACCTACTGTTACTAATCTTGAGCTTTTCTCCATGGCTACCACATCAAAACAGGAGATAAAGATAAAAGGGAGAATTTCTGTCTATGAAATTTAAGTCCATCTCTCTGAAGAAACAGGATACCAAAAAGACAATGCATATGTTCAATGCCCTGCAGATTCTGAAATTTTCATGGAGATTCCTGTGCCACTCTTTCTTTCTTGCAGAGTCATTGTGTTTACCCAATGTAAGGTGCAGTGGCATTTGTCTTATTCAGAAATAACAAGAATTGTGCATTTATAGAACACAGTTGTTTCCTTTTAAGAAAGGAGAACCTGCGTTTGTTCCCCTCTCAATGAAATATTTCCTTTAGAAAAATACTAATTTTTCTGTCTGCCCAGCTCAGGAACAATTACAACATTTAACTATTCCTGCTTCCTGAAGTTTCCTGGCACATCACTTGTGCTGCTGAGGATTTGGGGAGCATTCTCTGAGAAATAACAAACTCACAAGCGTGACACCCATTCTTAAGCTGCTGTCAATGGGAGCTGAGGCCTCTGTCACAGTGGCTCTTGAGATTTTCTGAGGCCAGCTCCTGGCTTGTTTAGTTCGAACCAAGCTGTGGAAGGCTCAGTGTCATTAAGCCCTTTGTTTTCCATCCTGTGAAGACACGAGAATCTTTCCTATGAAGAAAAAAACCTTCAGACACTACGAACATTTCTTGACTGTGCCAGCCCACACAGTAAAGGTGGCACAGCAGCCCGGAACATCAGTCGAAACAAAACAGGAGCAGAAAATAGTGACACCATTTTGTCACGTAGTAATTGTTAAAACAAGGCCTGCTTGCTACACACACGCACATGAGGGTTTGTAAGTTTGCTATAGTTTAATTTACTCTTGGGCACAGCTTAGGAATGTTTCTAGAACAAAGCCTTTTGGTGCAGCAGATAGCTTGGGAAAGGATTTGCCTCTGGGGGCTGGAAACTGTTTCAATCTCTCCTGTGTCTCTTGGAGGAATTTTTAATTTTAAAGCATTGATGATTACGCCAATTAGTTCTTACCCCCAAATGACAATGGAATATAAATGTTGACTGTAGCTAAAACATACTGCAAATGTGCTGCGAACTTTCCCTCCAGAGAGTCATCTGTATTACATGATAGCTCAGCTGGGAAGACGCAGAGTTCCTCCACATGGAAAAGCACAGCAACTGTATCCTCAATCCACGTCATCCCAAGGTGGCACTTCTAGACTTTGCTGGATAGTCAAGAATCAGTTGTTACTTTATCACTTGGACATGCTTTTCCGCATAACATGTACTAAAAACGTCCAATTTAGTTCTCAGGTAAACATGAATATTTTCCTTAAATCTGATTCATGAGCAACGCCAAAGGGTTTAGCTAGGATTCCTCAAAAAAAAAAAAACTTGAATTGCAAGTGAAGCTTTCTCAGGATTTAACCAGTAAGACTGAAGATCCTGGCTCCAAAAACAGATTTCAAGGGGGCCATGCAGGAGCCTGTGCTGCTTGCTGGTTTGAAACTCTAGGGCTGAATAGCTTGAAAAGCTCTCAATTCTGTATATGCTTGGTAGAACGGAGAAAGGTACTCAGGAATATGTTGCCATGAAGTTGTACTCCTTAAGTGTCATCCTGCTTCTGGTAGAGCAATCAGAGGCGACTCCTCCCTAGGTACT
Source organism: Anser cygnoides (assembly GCF_040182565.1). Classification (NCBI taxonomy): domain Eukaryota; kingdom Metazoa; phylum Chordata; class Aves; order Anseriformes; family Anatidae; genus Anser; species Anser cygnoides. Next base: position 3,540,591 of record NC_089887.1, read on the forward strand.
CCTCAACACGAAAAGGAGAGGAACTCTTCTTGGGTATTCTCTGGAAGATGCTGGACTTTGGCATTCACTCTGAGGTCTTTTTGCTTCCCCTGGGCCCAGGTCTCCAAATAAGAACCCCATTTCGACTTCTGGTAAAAGACACAAAAAGTTAGCCTGTGTGCGCATATGGCTAAAATGTTAGGTCCAGTTATGGCATCTTGTTCTCATCACAAAGAGTCCATTTGCTCCTACAAGCACAAGGACTGTCCATGCTAATAACCAGCACATAACACATGAAGGTTCCTCAGTGCCTCTCCTGCATTTTTTCAGGCACTGTAAAAAAAAGACAAATTCTCACACAATCTACCAGGAAAGAACTTGCAGAACAACTCTGCTTACCAAAACCCACAGAGAAAAAAATTTGAAGCCCTAAACTGAACACTTTTAACACTTTAAAAGGACTCTTAAAATCTTTAGTGATCTTTTTCCTAGTTCAAGCCTGTTTTCATCAAAGCATTATGAACTTCCATTACTTAAAAGCACATCAGGTTGTATGTCTGACCACCGGGCTGAAACCTCTGTTGCATGATTCTGCCAGAGCTGATTGCCTTTACTTCCCAATAGATACTTCAAACACCTTGCAGTCTGTAGGCAGCCCGCTGTGTGTGTACCTGCTCATTTATTTCACGGACAAAGTACTGACCTTGCTACAAAACTGGTCCTATATCCCCAGCTACACCATCTTCTCTAAAACAAAGATTTCGTTTTCAGTCCAGTCCACTGGTAAGAGCATCTGACAAATGCCAGACTAGAGGTTTCCACCTGCCTCAGTCCTTGCAGAGGGGTCAGGGCAGCTGCTTGAATCTACAACATTCAGTGACAGAGTTCAGCTGCACAGGTCCTGCCAGAAGGATGCTCGTCTGTCCAAGGAGCACAAAGGACAGGTGGATTTCTGTGGATTAAGCTGCCTTCAAATTTTGTAATCGACTCCTGCAGTTTTCCACTGGACTCACGGCCCTCTGTATAGCTAATTTAAACCTACTGACAATACACTTGCTTGTCTTTGTGATCTTTTGCAGACCTCTTCAAAGCAGCGCACGGAATTCCAAGGATTCATAGCCCACAGGTTAAAAAGAGTCCCAGAAAAACAGAATGCCTGTACTTATTTTTCTGAGGATCACTGTCGTAAGATGAAATCTTGGCCCCAGTTGAACTCAATGGGAATTTTGCCACTGACTTAAATGGAGCTAAAATGTCACCCCTGCTATTTGTCAAGTCAATTACATCCAGACAATACTGTAACATCTGGCTCCAACTGAACACACAGAAAAGTTCACTTCCTTAGTCTCTGAAGACAACACAGGACATTGGCTATCTCATTAAAAATGAGAAATTTGTTCTTGGCGAGCTGCTTGTAAGAAAACAGTGGGTCCATCCAGCGACACTATCAGAACCAAATCCCTGTTCTGTAGCATACGGCCACCGGCAATTGCATCAATGTCATTTCTCTGTCATTTTCTGGGAAGAATGTCAAAAGCACCCATCTACTGTTAGAATTCATTGTGCTGTAAAAACTTTGTTTATAACAACAGATCGGTCCTCGTCTGTGGTTTCCCACAGACATGGGGGGTTTTCACCCAACTCATCTCCTGTTTTCCAAGCCGCTGGAAGGTCCCTTGCTAGGTTCGATAGCAGCTGCTCAGCCTAAGCCCCTCTCTGAGCGTGGTGATCGTAGGTAAGCCTGAAGGGTAACTGACTACAGAAGGCCAACTGATGTGAGCCAGTTTCCCTCTTAAATCTCAGCTGAGACATTATTTTATTGCAAAATATTCAGGTTAGGTCGACAACAAGCAGGGTCCGTCTTTTAATGGCAGAAAAAATAAAGCTATAGAGTTATTTGATCAGAGGAGACTTAAAAAATCTACTCGAATGGGAAGAATCATCACACAATGTCTGGGGGAAAGGAGACATACAAAGAGACTTTTATGTTTGAGGTGGAAAGGGATCCACACGCTGCTGCTCCCTGCCCCAGGTACTGGTGAGTTACCACTGCACACCTGTGTAAAAGCAGCTTCCTTCCATCTTGTTCCATCCCCTGGGAAACAAAAGCAAAGTCAGTCTCCAGTATCTGATGAGCCTTAATTCCCAGCACTTAAATAATTAGCTTCTCAAATGTACGAAAACAACTCTCATTTTCTGGATTAATGAAGGAAGCTGGGTTCCACTGAGCAAAGCTATTACGGAGCTGCTAATGCACGGTTTGATTTCATCGCCTGCCACTAAACACAGAGCATTGTGGGCTCCTGGGAGAGCAACAACACAAGGAGAGCAACGCTGGAGGGTTAAAGAGGAAGGCAGCAGGGGAAACCCTGGCAGTACAGGCCTTTGTGGTTTTATGCAGAAGGAGGGCTGGCTTTGTCTGCGTGTCCGCTGAGCTTTATCTAGGTTTCTGAAGATGCCGCATCACCCAAAAGAAGACCAAAGCTCAAGGACATCATAAGGGGTGGGCAGTTTGCTTTAACCACAGACCAGTCAAAGGCGGTTTCTGAAGCAGGGTAACAGAAATGGAACACACGAAGAAGCCTACACCTTAGTTAGCCATTTGGCAGCTCCTGCACAGGTTCAGAAGCTCCAGCAGCAAAGAACGGCAAAAAACTTCAGTGCAGCTTCAGCTGGAGGGCGACAGGGATACTAGAACACGCTTGTCCCCCCCTGCTCATTTGGCTGATGAGTTTAGGGAAACTGATTGCAAAGAGTCATTATTTTTCATGTCTCACCTTGGCAGGTACAGACACAGAAACCCTTCCAAACAAAATCCTGTTTCTTTTATACCTTGGCACAGAACCGGTGATTTACTTTTCTGTAACTGGATGGAGAAGGGACTGAGAAAACGTCAGAAAAGGGCTGCTTTGCTCCGTCCTGGCAGATTTAAGCCTAGGCCATATTACACGAACAACTCAGTGCTATTAGGACTGCTTGTTTCCCCTCTCTGCATAAATATTTTGCTGCCTTGCCTCAGACTGTACAACCTGTTTCACACAGAACCGAAAGTCCACACCGAACCTCTCTGTGTGGTACGTGGAATGGGGAACAGAGAATGACTAGGAAATCAGGGCTTTTGAGGTGTAACTCCAGCTATTCAACAAATGCAAAGTCCTGCAACTCCTCAGACACCCGGAGATGGAAAGGCCTGCACTGCTGATTTCCTTAGAGCCTTCACCATCAAAAATCCCTTCAGGTTGTATCACTCTTCCCTACCCATGAGTACATACAGATCAGTGGAACAGAGGACCTGCAGTTCTACATGTGGATTTGGGATGAAATGGCTTCTTGTGGTGAAGTTCTTCTAACTGCAGTAGTGTGAATAAGCCCTCCAGCATCTAACTTCTGTCACACCCTTCCAAACGAAATGAAACAAACCAAAACTTTTGCTCTCTGTAAGAAAAGCCTGAAATTGCAATAGAAGCCCTGGGTTAATAAAGAAATTTTGGTGCAGATATGCAGCAGGATTTGAGAGATTAATGAGGAAAAATCAATGAAACTGTGATGATTTACGCAGCGAAGTTTGTGCTTGACTAAACTTAGCCTGACTTTCAGAGATAGGCACCAAGGACACGAGACCTGCAGACAGATGCTGAAGAACCTCAGCACCTACCCAAAACCAGAGCAGTTTCCTATAGATGCCCTTTCAAACTTAAGCGTCAGAGATGCTGCTGCTTCTGTCAGGGCTTGTTGGACCACTGACTTCTGAGGAGTTACAACCCATGTAATTTAGCTGAAGCAATCAGGAAATAATTATGTACAGTGGAGAATTAAAAGATGGTAATTAAACTGTACAAATAAATAACTGTAGTGACTAAAAAAGTCCACCCAAAGCCTACTTTTGGAGCAGTATTTAATGTAAATGAATCACTTAGTGGACAATGCAACAATCATCTGTTCAGCTTCTATTCATTATCAAAAACAATACAAAAGGATTGGCAGGGAATAGCCATGTGCCAGAGGGAGCCCTTTAGGAAATACCACAGAATCTGGACTGGCTTTTGTCTGTTCTTCTATTGTTTTCTGACAATGCTTTGCTAATGAATGTCCAACGTCATTTTGGTTGTCCTTTTTTCCTTTTTTTTTTTCCCCAAAACAAATCAGTAGTAATGTTGGCCTTTCAGAATGAACTGAAGTGCTTGTTCATGTTAGGAAGAATCCCATACGTTAGGTATGAGTTTTGCCAAGGCCTACAAGGCTGAGGAGGTGTGATCTCAGATAGTCCGGAAAATCCCACAGTAGGTGATCAGACAAAATCCTTTGATTTGGGCAAAAATCCATTAAGTTTTAATGAAAGTATCACGTAACTTTGAGACTTCAAGTGCTTACTGAATTCAGTATTTAAGTTGTATATTCAGTAAGTTCACCTTTTGTTACTCAGTTTGAAGTGATGCTAACTTCATTCTAAGAAATAAGCTACTTTTCAACAGGGCATATTTGTACTGATCATGCCCAACATTATCCTGGGAGTTATCTGCCAGAAACTGTAAGCTAAAAAGAATCCCCATTAGGGATCTGAGGAGGCAAATCTATGCTAGAAAAAGGAGGGTAAAAAGACAGTACCAAGCACTAAAACACTGTCATTATGTTTCAGAACTGATGACCTGCAGCCATCCCCATCTCGTTACTGTTTTGCAGTAACGGAAATGTCAGATGTGATGGCATCCCAGGTACCTGTGGGGGCACCTTTTTCTTACCTGGTTCCTTGGCTCACTCCTGTGTCCCTGCAGCAACTTACAGCCCCGCAGTGCTGCTGGTTCAATTCTCTGCAGACCTGCAGCGTAAGCCAAATCACTGAAATGGTCTGTGTTAAGAGAAAAGGGCAACAATGATGAAGAAAAGAGACAAGAGTGGGGCAGATAAGCAGGCTTTACTGCAGAGAAAAAGGCATGTGGAATGGCACCCAGACTTCCCAAGGTTGTCTCTGGGGCCGTGATGTACAGGGTTTGTTTTATTTTGTCTTAAAATCTTAGGGTCTGCAGCAAACTTCTGCATCCAGAGATTATTTTTGTCAAACCTAGTGACGACAGAGTTTGTGGGTTTCTAGTTAATGCTATCTAAAATTTGATATATAAACGCACACTTCATGAAATCTTGTTACCAGCTCAGTCGTCCAAATAAAACAGAGATGGCATCAAGCCCCTCAGGGCTTACTCTTGCAAAACCCTCACCAAGCTAGCTGCATAGTTTGGCTTGCAGCTGGGGAGCTTTACTCACAGCACGTTTCCAGAATCCCACTGAAGATGGGACTCGAGCGGATTGCTGCCAGCCCATACTGGGACTGTTCATGGTATCAACATTTCCAGCTTCTACCTGCCCTTCAGCTCACGGCTGTTGAAGCAGAGGCTTCTCCTTGGCCACCACAGCTCGGTGCTTGGGATATTAATGCAAGCTGAAATAGGTGGCCGTTGAGATTAATGCTGTAACTGAGATTAAGGCTGTGACTGGTGACGCACAGCTCGCCCTGCCGCCTCCGGTACTGGACACAAACCTCTGGCAGCAGGCTGGGGCAGCGACAGCTACAGTCAGCACGCCCGGGACCGCTCAGTAGTACACCAGTAGTACTACAACGACCATGGCACTTCAGCTCAAGGTGCCCATTTCTTAGTGCCTACGAGGCAGAGCTGCCACGTGGAAATGGCTGGCTCTCGTAGGCTGGAGCAGGAACACAGAATGCTGCCCTGTGACTAAACATTTTTATTTTATTTTATTTTTTTTTTTACCACTGGACAGGGGTTGGGAAGGGAGGAACAACTGCTGAGCTTCTGATAAACAATAGTTCATTTCACAAGACTGTTGCTACCACTTGTACTAATTGACATTTTCTGTAGCAATTTCTGTTCAAAGGCAAGAGATCTCAAGGATCTTGTTGGAAGGAAACCGACCACTTATATTACAATGCAGTAGATTAAAGGCATCACCCAAATACTGGGATAAACTGAGAAGAAACCAGACTAATTGATCCCCTTTGCTTAATAAACTTCCCCTAAAATATAAAAATAAAATAATAATAATAAAAAAAAACCCACTAAAATTCTGTTCCTCCCTGCACTGGTAAAGATTTTTTTGTTGTTAGTCCCTCGAGTGGTTGCTTAAGTCAGGTCTCACTGTAATTACATACCTCACAGCAGTGCAGGGAGACTTAATTAAGAGAGTCACTGTAGGTGCGTTGTCAGACAGATACGACCTAGTCCTGTCGGAGAAGGCGCTAGGATCCAGCTGCAGCGGGCATGTTAAGTAAGACAATTGAAGTTTGCAGCGGGTTTCGAGATCCTCCTGCAGAAAGCAGCACGGACACACCCAGCAGCCTTTATTCAAAGCCCCTCGACTCCATCATCAGGGAGCCTGTGGTTTTCCAAATCTCTCTGTACTCACCAGGAGACGCTCTGCCACACCACAAGATTTCATATTCCCTCCCCCCCCCCCGCTTCAAAAAGTGTGACTCACCAGTTTCAAACGGTGACATTTCATTCCCAAACTATTCCGGGAGCAGCTGGCTCTGTAACACATGGGGATGTGGGGAACGGGGAGGAGGGAGGGAAGAGCCAGATTGCAAAGTGAAAACCACTCATTCTCTCTCCCCCACACAGGTATGTTGCTTTGAAATTTCAGAACCACACAATTTGGGACAGGCTGGCAGATTCCATCGGAAGAAAACAATAAAACAAGCACATTCTGGGAAAAAATAAATATCTGTACAAGCCAGTGATGCAATTCCCTCCCAGCCAGGATGGAGGGGGAGATTGCCTTGCTCTCCAGATCTCACAGACGTGAGGAAATGCACTGTCCCCACTTCTCACTCTTCTTACGAGCTTGAACCCTGCAGTTCTGGGTCGCTCCTTCAAACGCTCTCTGTGATGCAGACCCGGGGTTTAGTCATCAGCAATATCCTACTAACCACGAGCAAATGTATGTGCAGTGGGAAGACGACAACGGGGGGGGGGATGACAAAGAAATCACTGTCAGCTCCCGGTCCCGAGAGGAGTTTTGTGTCACACTGCAAATTTGCGTAGCTCGTGTCCCTGCTGCGGGGACGTCACTGCCATGAGCACAACATCCAGCACGTGAGCACGGGGCTGCCGCGGGCACTGCCCTCGCGGGCTTGTCGGCACCCAGACGAAATTGCCACCAGTGGTGCAGTGCCAGAGGCAGGAGCATGATCTCTGCTGGCCTCAGTCTATAAACCCGCGCACGGCTGGCTGGCGTCACGGCAGCGCTCCAGCCCCATTCATTAACGTTTGTAAAATTCCCCGGGGAGGGAGCTGGACGTGATGCAACCCCGCAGCCTCCCTGATGCAACCTCGCAGCCTCCCCGTGGGCGCATCCGGGTGCAAGTCAGCCCGGCACGAAGGCAGCCTGCAGGCAGCGGTGCGAGCATCTCAGCCTCAACAAACGTCGCTGCTGTGGGCCAGGGGCTCGAGGCAGGCTCGGAAGGGGCCAGCACAGGACGAATTTGGGGTGCTGAGGGCAGGCGAGGAGCTGATTTAGCCCGCACGGTCACGGATGGTGACAGCGCACCCTGCACGCCCTGCCGTGCCTCGTGCTGTACGAGCGAATAACGCAGCCCTGTGCATGTCCGCGCAGGAAGCGTTTGATTACAATTTCATTCACCTCCTCCGCTGCCTGTACAAAAGGGAGGGCTGTTCTTGTGGCTCTCCCTGCCCGGCATCGGCGTGGGACCTTGCTTCTTCCATCCTACTCCCGTTCTTTACCTGGGGAAGCCTCGCTGAGATCAGCGCCCGTGGAAGGAAGAGGAGGCTGGCTCGCTGCGTGATACAGGCATGCAGCAGCAGTGACCTTGGCTAGGTAACCATCTCCTGAATACAAAGATGGATAAAAGGCAGCAATTACTTAAAAAAAAAATAAATAAAATCTTCCGCTAAGGTAGGAAAGGGCAGCGGTTTGCTAAATAAACGCGTCTGTCGGAGCTGGATTTTTTTTCCCCAGCTTCCCTAAAATGCCCTTCACCAGCAGAGAGGGGGGAGGGGACCTGCTCTTTGAAGCCTTTTCCTTATGGGAATAGAAAACACGGAAAGAATTCAGTCCTCCGCCACAGCCCAGCAGCACCGATGCACGCTTCGAAGGGCAAAGCCCGGGAGAGGAGCTCGCTGCTGGGCGCGGGTGGCCTGGAGCACTGCTGCCAGCCTGGCCTTGCTCAACACCCAGCATCAGCAAGTGTCCCCCACAGTGTGAAGGCAGAAAAAGAAGAGAAGGAATGGAGACCGGGGAAGAAAAATTAGGAGATTCTGTACAGAAAAGACCTGCAGTTACTCAAATCTTTGACCAAAAGCACCACCTAGTGAGGAAAGGGCACGCTGCAGCTGACGTTGCTCTGCATCCACCACAAACGGAATTTGACTTCCACCACAGGTTTGCCTACTAAAAAAAAAAAAAAAGCACAAGCAGCAGCACGCACCCTGCTGTACCCGAGTGAACACCAACACGCCCCCAAAGTACCGTGCTCTGGGTAAGTATTTCTCCAGTGGAAACGTGCTACCTTCCTCCCGTCAGAGGATCTCGGCCACCCTAAAGGCAGCAGGGGCTGAGGCACCGCAGGAAGAGAATTATTTCCATGTTACAATTTGGGAACCAAAGAAAAGAAAAGGTAGGTGACCAGCCCAAGGTCACGCAGGAAGCCAGAGGCAGATCCGGGAATAGAGATCAGCAACCCTGGATCGAGCAATGCCTGAACAATAGAGCAGCCACTCGCCCTCTGTTGTCCTTTAACTCTTTCCTACCCCACCAAAGAGCAGAAGAGGTTTGGCTGTACACTTCTCTGCATACGTGCTTGTTGCCTTACAGGTCTGGGACCCAGCTCTTGAACCTCACCTGCTTTTATCACACCAAGACAAAGAGGTAAGGCAGCAGGGAAAGCTGGGGCTGGATATCCTCACATCAGCGAGGCTTCAGGGAGGTGATGCTTCCACAGAGCAGGCCTGGGCTGTCCCTTCAGCAGTTACAGCAAGCACAGTTAGACTTTTTACAGAACAGTACCTCGGCTTTGCCATGTCTCCACTTCTGCGAGCGACAAAACATCACTAGCTCCCCCGGAAGCATTCAGCTCTGTTAAAACGGTTGCGGTATGTTTGAGGATCTTTAGCTCCAGGAGAAGACATTGTTCCCTCTTCTAGTTTTTGGTTTGGCTGCAAGGGTCAGGGGTGTGCATCACAACCATACAATGTAAATGCAGTATCACTAAGTCTGCTCTTTTTTTTCATATTGCACCTGGAAATGCTGCAGTGCAGGGTCTGGAAAAGACAGGAGTTATGAACAGTTGGAACCAAACCACACAGAAAGTAACTTGAGGAAAATCAAAGACTCAGGTGGTGCAAAAGCCTGTGAGTGCACTGAAATAGAGCAAGACTCTCCCAGGGAGAAGGGGTGAGAGGCTACTGACCAGGCATCCAGCGCCAGCTCTCTGAAGGCAGTTTGGTGTCCTTAAGTCAGAGCCCGGCTCTAAACCAGATCTGTAACTGGGGAAAAAAATCAAGGCTACCTCCTTGGGTCCATTGCCTGGAAGGGACAGACATCTTGGGCTGTTTCCAGCCTCTCCTTTAAGCCCAATCTGTGCAAGCAGGGAGTGAAGGAGGAGAGACTGCACTCTTACACCAGAGATTGCAACAAGAAAATCTTTAAACATGCCACAGCCCTTTGAATATTTTCCAGCCAAAGGCACTGTGAAATTGGTAGCTTCCAGAACAAACCAGTTCAAGGATGTTTTCCCTGGGGAAGGTTTTGTTTCCCTATGGGGATTTCTGCACAGATCTTTGCTCTTAGGGTAAGCAACCTAAGCTTTTCTTAAAAGAGAAACTATTTCCTATATTCCTTGAAAATAGGTGACAAATAAGAGCCTGGAAGAACTAGAGCACAAAATTGTTGCCCTAGAGAATAGGGTTAAAAGGCTGTGTAGATCTGCACTCAGTGATGCTTGCAGCAAAGCAGATGTCACCAAACACAAGTGCAAATACTTCCCTGAGTTTGGAGATCTTTTCCTCCTCAAAAAGGAACTCCTGCACTTCAGGAGGGCAACAATAGAGCAGCAGGATGTTTGCCAAGGAAGTGTTAAACGCTAAAAGGATTCCAGTCCTTGGCTGTTCTGGGCTGAAACAAAGAGAAAGAAAAGAGGAGAGACTGAGTGCTAATAAAAACAACATTCGTAGTTTTAAAAGACTACACCAACATTTACCAGCCAGGCTGCATGGTCTCCAAAACAAAAGTCCTAGATTCAGGCCAGACTCCTCTCAAATGCTGCTGAGAACAAAGACATGTTGACACAAATCACCCAAATGCCTTTTGGTGTTCTAGGCCACAAAACCAACACGCAATTTGTGAACAAGCAGGTTTAAATCAAAGTTTGTTGCTAATTAAATACGCTAGTTTAATCTAAGATAAAAGATTCCAGTCAAAGCAACAAAATCAAGCCTTATTTCAGTGCATTCATTCTCTAATTGCAGCTCCAGTCTGACTAACCCTTTGCTGTGCGACTCGCCTCTCGCACAGACAACACAGGGCACTTGGTTTCAACCAACTTTGCCAGCACCTGCAGTCTTGTGACACTGACTATTCCCCATTAAATTAAATAGGCTGTCAGATACCAGGCAAATTACCACAGGAGCTTGGATGTAGCTCTCAGGCAGCTACGGTCCCGTAAGAAAGTCAGTGCATTAGGCTGCAGCTCGTCCTGTCCTGCTTTGGTGAGACAGATGCTTTGAAATGGCTTTTTCTAGCTCTGATTTTCAGAAGACCGAACAGACTACAGCCTCCAGTAAGGCTGCCATGACACGAATGAAATTCTTGTTTTTCAATTTAATTTGGATAAGTACAATTATTGATTCTTTCCTTTTGTTTCACAGTGGTCCTGAAGCCAGAAGTGAAACAAAAGTGCGTTACCATCAAACCTATGAGAACACGATTTTTAGGAAGATCTTGAATCCTCTTCTATTTTTTCCTTCAGTATTGATCCCTTACTAATGACAAACAGACATACTGATGCAAACTCATGGCCCCAGTGTATTTTCCTTATTAGAGAGGCACAAAACACTGTTATCATATGTAAAGTGCTTCAAATAACTGTCATAAAAAAAACACACAAACACAACCGCTCACCTCACTGCTGTTCAAAGGGAAAGACATCAGGGATTAACTACCTTTGTCTCTGGATAACGCCTCTGTAGATGTATCTCCTGCTCACACACGCTGTAGGGAATAGGAAGAGAAGCTCCTTGTGCCAGGACGAAGCCACGTGCCCTGCCCTCGGTGCAGGAGCTCCTTACACCACTGGGTCCGGCGGGACTTTGGGATTTGGGGATCACAGAGACCCTGGTTTCCAAAGGTCGGATTTGTGCTATAACCCAGTAGCACCCCACTGCCTGTTATCAGCACCACTGCCTTAACGAGGAGAGCTGAGGCTGCGATACATTCAGGCCCCATTTCATCACAAGGAGAAAAGCCCTCAAACCACGGGCGCAGCCTGCGAGCCTTGCTGCGGGGAGCCCATTTAAGAACCAGGGAACCACGCTGCCCCCGATCTCGCTGTCCGCGCTTTGGGACCACGATCGCAGCCTTGCACGGGGCGCTGCAGAAACGCCTCCTTCTCTCTTTTCACAGCAATTCGCCATCCACCACTCCCAGTAGCCGCGCACTGCCGGCTCTGGGTACATTGCTTGCAGCTTCCCTGCACTTTCAATCAGGGATGGCAACGAGCTGGCTCCTCAGGGATCCCGCTGGGAGGCCGAATTATTAATTGTTTTATTATTAATATATTTTTTAATTATTATTAATTGAGCCACTGCCCTAACAGACCCGCAGGCCCGGCCCAGACCAAAGCGGGGCCGGAACCTCCCGCCCGCAGCGCGGTTGCCCGGACGGACCCAACCCGCGGACGGACCCACGACGGCAATGCCGCGGGCCGGCTTCCAGGCCTTCCGGCTCGCCTCCGGGAGGAGCGGCCTGCCATTGGGCGCGCTGCCGGAAGGCCCGCCTCCGCCCGCCGCGCTTCCGGCGGTGGCCATGGTGACGGCGGCGGGCAGGTAGGGCTCAGGCCGGAGGGGCCGTGAGGGGACGGGGGCGTTAAAGGGCGCCTGGGGGGGGGGGGGGATCGTGGGGGTGTGTTGATAACCCTGAGGGGGGTAGTGGTAATCCTGGGGGTTGTACTGATAATACTGAGGGTTACATTGGTAATCCCGGGGGTTGTATCGATAATCCCGGGGTTGTATTGATAATCCCGAGGGGTTACATTGGTAATCCTGGGGGTTGTATTGATAATCCCGAGGGGTTGTACTGATAATCCCTAGGGGTTTGTATTGATAATCCCGAGGGGTATATTGAGATATTGTTTGGGTAAAATCGTAAGGAAATGGCATTAAGCGACTCCACGAAACGCAGCAGATCGCCTCCTCAGGCACTGGTCCAAGTGACACCAGGGAGATGGCGGTATGTTCAAATCGCACCCTAAAAAAATAATGTTAAATATTACAACTGAGCCACCTCCTCACCGCAGCAAACCTCAATAAAATAGAATAAAACTTACAGACCTGGTGTCCGCCTGCTCCTGGTGCCTAGCACACCTGTGGCAGTCCTCACCGTCACGCTTTCCATCATTTCTTTTAAGAAGTCCGGCTGGTTCTTAGATTGCTTCTCCCAAACCCCTCCTTCCTTTTCTCTTTTACTGAGGATTCCTGTCCAGGCATTGAGTTCCTTCTTAGGACTTCTGCTGATTTCTACTGACCTCGGGGTATTTTTGACATCATTTTCTGTTCATGAAGTTTGGAGTGAAAGCAGACAGTGTAAGCGCACACAAGCATTTTGTTAATTCAGCTGTCTGAATGAGCGTAGTCGCTTTTTTCTTATGAGATTCTGAGTGAGCTTTTTGAACCTTCACTTACCATTCTGTGGGGATCTGGTGAGTCAGAGTAGTTGTCAAATTTCCCGTTTGCTTGTATTAAATCACTGATTGAATAGACAGTGCTGTCTTCCTTCTTTTCCCCTGACCTCAATGTCTATACATTTCATGTCAATTTCTTTCCTAACTACTTGGGTCACCAAAAACTTTTAGCTGTTGTTAAATGCAAGCAATACTCAGTCTTCTTCCCTGTCAAACACGGCTTAAAAAGGATTTAGTGACTGTGGTTTGCCTGAGGGAATGCCCATTTCCCTAGCAGATACCAGGTGCTGCTGCAGAGTGTGACGAGAAACTCATCTCTCAGTCCAGTTCTGCTCAAAGTTCTCAAGAATCCTGAGGAAAGAAATAAAAAGTCATTTTTTTTGCCTTTTAATTAACAAGACAGCCACTTGAGTGCGCGCTATAAAACCAGAGTACATCCCAAAACCAATTAAAATAATAGGGTTGCAACCAGTTCACAAACTTCGCCTTTTTTTCCTTTTATCTAGAGTGCGTAAAGAATACTGTTGGACTTGGGGATGCTCTGGAAATTATTTCTTAGTCCTAGATATAACCAGATCCTCACCAAAACTTCTACTGTTTTGCATCTGCCTCCATCTTTTTAACCTGGGGGTTGAGTTACCCCACACTTCAGAGGTCGCAGGCCGTCTGCCCGAGGTTTGCTTTCAGAGGCTGTGCTAGCATTGGACAGGGCACGTTCGCCTGGACCGCTGCCACATGGTAACTTAAGGCAGCTGGGTCCCGCGAAAAGCCCAGAGGGAGGCACCGCCTCGCGGTCGCAGGCAAGCGAGCCCCTTTCAAAGGTAGGATTTGTGCTTTCTTCAGATTCAGGTGGGAGCTGACAAAGCCTGGAGCCGCTTGCTGCTCAACAAGCGCTTCCTTAGGAAAAAAAAAAAAGAGTTTTTCCCTCGTGCCCCCTGCCCCCCCTTTAAATGACATCTTTTCGTTTCTGAAAATAGCCGCCCAGTTGCTGCCATTTGTCACGTAAAGGACAATGTGATTCTAGGTGGCCGAAGCTAAAGGAGAATAGGTCTCGTTTCGGGAAACTTAGCGCGGTTTTGATTGCTTTTAGGACTCGGTCTCATCTTTGCTGCCTTCAGTGCACTCTTGACCTTATTAACTGAGCTCCGTATTCCTTCTGAAATCATTATCCTGGCTTTCGTGGGGTAGCACCCAGTTTTTGTTGCAGGGGGAAAGCTCTTAATGGATACATGTGATTTATTTTATGCTAAGCCTTTCAGAAAGTTTCCAGTCACTTGTACTTGCTTTCATTACCAATGCTTTTATTTCTGCTCTCTGATAAGCTTGTTCCAACCCTGCCTTTTGGATGGAGAACTGAGAGTGCAGGCGTTTATTTCAACCTGTAACGAGCAGTGGCTTCTCTCCTGCAGATAATTTGATGTCCTAAATGTTACCTGCCAAGAAAAATTAAGAAGTCCCTGCTTTTTTCAATGTGAGCAGCCACATTTTTGAACACAGGTGAGAGGGGGATCTCGGACCTCGGAGCAAGATGCCTAAGCCGATCCCGTTCACCTCAAACAAGGCGGTGAAACCGCTGCGCTCCCTGCCAGCCCTCTTGTTTTTACTGCGACACTGCCTTACCTGCCCTGAGGTGCTTTGAGCTACTTCAGAGTGTTATCTGCTTAATTTGGGTTTCATGCTGCTTCTCTTCTCCCAGCATTTGCTTTGCAAATTAACGTTTCTGTTGATGGGAACCAAGTCCTTTTTTTTTTTTTTTTTTAATTTGTGATCTCATTCACCTTCAGATCGCAGCAGTTTTTTCGCATCAAATAATCCCAATACTAAACAATATAATTACTCCTTCAGGCTGCAGCATTTTTTTTTTTCTTTGTCCTTTTCCACCAAATACTCCTGAAAACTGAACAGGATGTAAGAGCTGCCCTGTACTGTCAGCGGCCTAGCAGTGGGCTCCATACCGTGGATGCTGTTGAACACACTGCAGCACGCCTTGAGCGGATTGCCACGGCTTTTTGTTCTACTGATACTCATTTTGTGATTCCTTTAAGCATGTTCAATATTACAAACTACAGTAAAGACTCGTGGTTTTGTGACGTAAGGTGGTACAGGAAAATCAAGAAAAAATTATTGCCTTAGGGCTGAAGAGCTGCAAGAATTCCTTCGTCTTTCCAAAACAGCTCGGTTTGGCCAGGCAGTCTTTCTCAAGCTTGGCCGAGCGGGGATTTTCCTTGCTCTGGGGCTCTTCTTAAGGCACCATTTGAGTCCCTTCCTTGGGAAATACCTGCAACTGGACGACCTAATTAAGAAGGATCTCCACCTGTGATTGACTGTTCCTTCTCAGCCTTGCTCCCCTCTTCTGTGCAGTCTTTCCCATTCCCATCCCCTACCTCCCTCCCCCTTTATATCAGGAGGAGTTAAGTACCTGTTGATTCAAACTCCAGCCTGGAAGCTGCAGAAGCGGGCTGCGGCTGCTGACTGGGTTCAGGGCTCGCTGCAGCCTTCAGGCAGGCAGAGATCAGCTACTTTGCCACATTCCTGGACAGAAAGAAGAGAAAGCAACACGACAGAAGGCTTGGAAAGCTTTGCAAACAGAAAGGATTAAAGGCAGACCTTTGTTTGTAAGGTAGATGAATAACAAACGCGGCGATTAAGGAGTAAGTTAAGCAGGCGGAACTGGTTCCCGCTGGTGAGCCACGGGTGCTGCACAGCCAGCTGCGCTGGTGGGCTTGGGGGCTCCTCCACCAGCCCCCGTGGCAGGGTTCAGTCCTTGCAAATTCAACCTTTAATTTTGCCAAAGAACAGGAAAAACCCACGCCGCAGACAAACGCGGGAATGCCTCCCATCGCCTGGCGTGGTTTAGTTAGGAAAAGGGGTCAGAAGAGCTCCCTCGTAGCAGCTCTGTTCCTCCGCTTTGCGCCATCTGCATTTTACCAAAACCAGAAGCGAAGTTGGTCAGGGCCAGATTCCTGAAACGCGTCAGCTTCACTGTGGGCTCACGAGGGAAGTGCCACTCCACCTGCCTGCTCCCGCTTTGGAAATAATCGAAGGTCCTAAATGGGAGCTGGATATTTTTGATTCCAAAATGCCCTGACAGCCGCGCTGGTCGATGTCCGCACCTGTTGTCCCTGCCCACCTCCTGTCTTCTGAATCTCACGAGAGCCTGAGGAGCAAAGAAGGACAACAAAGAGGCAGCTGCTTTAAGTGACCAGCTGCACGAGACAGTAGAAGCACCTCCAGCTTATCAAGCTCTAAAGAAGCCAACAGCCTTGCGTCTAAACAGCTCTTCCCCAGGAATTATTTTTTTTGGGGGGGTAGTTCCACGCTCTTCTCACGTTAAACAACTCCGCCAGGCTGCTTTGTAAATCGGTACAAACCACACAGCGCATGCGCGCTCAGCGCTGAGAGGTGGAGGAGTAAGACACTGCCCTGAACAGCTGGGTGCCGTGCTCGTGCGCTGCCTCGCGACGGAATGAGTTTGATCCTCCTCCCGGCTCTCTGATTTCTCACTGCGGGTGCCCCAGGGGAGCCTGTGCCCTGGCTGCCTCTCTGCATCATGCGCAGCGTGTCGCACAACGAAGCACTCCGTAAAGATTCATGGGTTAGCTCGGAAAGCTCCATAGTAGCTTGAGAAAAGCTGTGCGCTAGCTCGATAGTTTTGCTTTTAGATCTTTGCATGTTTATTTAGAGCTAGGTGAGCTATCTTTGTGGGATTTTGTTCTAGCTGTACCTCCACAAATACTTTACACAGTTCGTTACTGGCTCAGCAAGCTGGCCTGCTCGCTGACCAGCTACCTGAGGAATCCTGTGCAAGCCCCTGATGGAAATCCAGGCGAGCATGGCGTTTTCCACATCAGCTGCGTTCCACAACTAGTAGAGCCTCTGCCATCCCTTCAGCCCCATCCGAGCTCAGTACTACTTAACGACCCTGATTATGGCTTAGTGTTATTACACACACGTCCTTTTCTACTTCTCGTGCTGTCCTTTTGTGTTTGAAGTACTGCACAAGCTGTCTGCCTGATCCCTGCCAGGATCTTCCTGGAGAAGACCTGCCTTGCAGTGCTCAAACTATCTGCACAACAGGGAAAATACGCTAATACTTGGCTTTGGCTCTACGTGCAACCCAAAAGACGTACAGACTCGAGGAAGGCCTTGTAGCTGTCTTGCCTTTCCTCTGAAAACAAGCCTAAAAGCTTGGGGGTACATACAGTAGGAAACTCAGTGACCTTTTTCCCGGCAAAGGTATCACTTACTCTTTGGCCACCTCGTAAGCTGTAACATAAACTCCTCGCCTGAAGGCAATGGCTCAGCAAGGAGATTGGGGCTAGGCATTGACATCAGAACCCAATTCCAGGATGAGCTCGGTCCTGAAGATACCTTCAGCTTGGGTTTCATTCACGCAGGTTTAGTTTCAGTGCATCAGAACACAGGCTCACACTGCTAACAAACCGCACAATTAACGTTGGCATTAAAGAGCACGAATGTAGGCTTTAGCCTGCTAGGTTGGACATGTGGCTCGTTTCAATCAGATAACTGCTCTCTACCAGCAGGTTATGAAAGACACGGGAGATGGAGGCACAGATTTCAGTGCATTAAGCAAATAATATGCTCAGAGAGTAAGCTTGTTCTGCGTCTCCTGAATGTAGAGAGGGTTATGTTCATCTGGGATAATGCACAGTAAGGGGTCTCTAGCATGTAGACACCGTTGTACTGGCTGTTCTAGAGAAATCCAAGAGGTTTTATTACGATCAGAAGCATGCAGAGACATATCCTGGCCCTGAAGAGCTTTCATTCTAAATGCAGTTTGTACAAGGGACGGAATTCAGAGCAAAACGGAAAAGCATGTGGGAACAGCATCTCTCAGCCCAAGTTTGTTACGTGATGCTTACAAGATCCGATACCAGGCGTCCTGCTGGGATGGTCAGGTTAGCATTTACATGCTTAAAATTGGGTACGGATGTGAACTTCTGGAAGCCCAGATAAAGGGTTGAGGAAATTTGTTGAAGATACTTCTGTATGGGATTTGTTTTACTGGTGGTCTAAGGCAAGGGTAGGAAAAAGCATTTCCCTAGTTCTCAAGCGTCTGCTAATTTTCTTGTCAGTAAAGTGGTCTGTTTCCTTTCATCTTGTGGCTCTAGGAAGACTGCTGAGAAAGGAAGACTCATGGATCTCACATCCACCGTCATCATCCCACTGCTCTTTGGCAGCTTGGGGCTCTTTGCCCTTTTTCGGCTGCTGCAGTGGATGCGGATGCGAACTTACCTCCAGGGAGCGGTGGTGGTGGTCACGGGGGCCACCTCTGGCCTGGGAAAAGGTAGGTTCTCAAAGAAGGGTGCCAAAGGCAGGGTGAGTAGCGCACATTTTGGTGTGAAAATAGTCTCAACATTTGTAGAGGAAAACTTTGACCACCCTCCAGTCAGTATAAACTGGAGCTCATCAAGGCAAGAAACAAGCTGCGCTTTCCTGTGCTGTAAGGGGTCTTTTCTTTATATCTTAAAAAAGCCAGGAAGTCAAATTGTTTCTATAAAACTTCCCAGAACCAGAGTTCAGCACTTACTTTGGCTGTTGTATTTCTGGTGCCCTGCCATCCTTTCCCCTCCTTCTCCCTACCCCTCCAACCCCACGTTAAGAACCTTTTCTCTTGTGGTACAAATCCACCTATTTAAATTAAAAACTCTTGGCAGTATTAATATAACTTTTCTTCCTAATATAAGCCATTTTTTTCCTCCAAATATATATTTTTGTGTGAGTGGGATGTTTTCTAATTCTGCTTTAATTTAAAGAAGCTTTGTGTTTCTCCTCAAGAAGAGATGATAGGAGTATCTCAGGAGAGACCTTCCAGCTGTGATACGCTGGGCAGATGAAGCGCTGTATATTGCTGGCTGTTCCTTTCCACAGTTTTCCTGCTCAGGAATAACAAAGCCACCCCAGACCCTTGCTATGTAAAAGAAGTTCTAGCCTAAACATCACCACTAAACATCACGTGCGTCTGCTGTTTGTCTCTGGCATTCAGATCTTTCCTTTTCCTTCCTTCCTCCAAAGAATGTGCAAAAGCCTTCCATGCAGCTGGCGCTAGGCTGGTGCTCTGCGGCAGAGACAGCGAGAAACTCAAAGACCTGGCACAGGAGCTTTCTGCCATGACCAATCACCGAAAGAACGTAAGTGTGGGAGAAAGAAAGGCCGCTCATCCCACGCGGCTGGGATTTCTGTTCAGGCTGCTACAGAAGTTAGAGTCGCTTGCGGGTTGTTCTGTTGAGCAATAGGAAAAATGCAACTCTGTGGTTAGGGATAGATATTGCTCTAGGAGTACACGGAGCTGACATGTCATATCTTGTAAAAACCTGACAAAAATAAGCCAGCTGAAAGACTCCTCTTGCCTTGTAGTGGAAGTGAGCACACAACCAAGTGCAGAGTCCTCAGACCCCCCTGCACCACGTACCAAATCTGGAGAAGTGACTTTCTTTGTCTTGGCCTTTTTTTTTTTTCATGTCTAGTTCTGCTGGCAGCGGATAGGAAAGTTATTGTGGCTTCTCAAGAAAGAAAGGGGAGTTTGCTTTTGACTATATCAGATGCAGTTTCTTTAATAACACAATAGCAAACTTTAACACTCGAGGAAGACCTCACTTGGTATAAGGAACAGGCTACAGGAGCAGAAAAACAGCCGAGTACCAGCTGCTTCTGTCACGTATTCCTATCAAGTACCTGCTGCACTCTGACTGCAGAAGGTTTGGGTGGCCCTGCCTCTGCGCTTCCAGAGCTGGGAAATCCCATCTCTCCGCAAAGGCGGGGAGCGTGACCATAAGCACATTCAGCACCCCCTGAACATCTGTTTGCTAACTTCTGTTTACTCAGCTACACGAACCCCACACTGTGGTATTTGACCTCTCGGACACCAAAACCATCCTAAACGCTGCAGAATTGATCCTGAAGCACTCGGGCCACGTGGACATCCTGATCAACAACGCAGGCATCAGTTACCGCGGCACGATCGTAGACACGGGTCTGGACGTGGACAAGAAAGTGATGGAAACAAATTACTTCGGTCCTATAGCCCTCACCAAAGGTACTTGTGA
Organism: Anser cygnoides; assembly: GCF_040182565.1. Classification (NCBI taxonomy): domain Eukaryota; kingdom Metazoa; phylum Chordata; class Aves; order Anseriformes; family Anatidae; genus Anser; species Anser cygnoides. The sequence goes on from NC_089887.1 coordinate 3,560,562, forward strand.
TTCACAGTACAGGGGGACAGCGGCTGATACCTACTGCAGGCCAACACGACTTAAGCACAGCTTACGGCCTGTCTGTAATTGTATTTGGCACAGTACAACATGAGGGGAGGAGAGTTTTGTGTTATGGGCAGGCTTAAAGTTGATTATTGGGCATAAGCGCATGGGAGGTACCTGATGAGAGATGATACCTTGTTTAAAACACCTCCTGGCTCTAGTTTGCCAGGAACTTCTGAAGAGAGACGTGGCTAGCCTGTCTGCTCTGATAAAACCTAGGGGAACCGAGTCTGGGCTCTAGGAGAGGCTCTGAGCTTCCCTAGGCAGGTTCTCCGGTTATACATAAAGTTCTCTGCTTATACATAAAGTTCATCCTGGAGGGTGCGAGCTGCAGGAACTGGGAAGATGCACTGGTGGCAGAAAAGAGCAAGTCCTGCTGACTATGCCTGTGGGAGACCACAGCGACTGCAAGGCCTTTGCGCAGCCTCATTGGTTGCACAAACGCACTGATTCTCAACAGCAGTAACGGTAGGATTGTCATTGTTATTCTTCTCTCTCTTGCTAGCACTTCTCCCCTCCATGATCAAGAGGAGACAAGGCCACATTGTGGCCATCAGCAGCGTTCAAGGCAAAATAAGCATTCCCTTCCGATCAGCATGTAAGTACCTCCACAGAAGATAGGGAAGATATTTGGGGGACCAGACTGAAGGAATAACCCCACATTTAGCTCTCCATAGAGAGCTAAATTTCCTTTAAATTTCCTTTCCTGCATGCAGGAAAGGCAGGGCTGTAAATTATTCTTAGTATGGTTATCACACTAAGAAACCTCTGGCAGCTGTTGAAGAAGACACGCTCAAATACAAAATCTTAGCCCTGTCCTGAAGTTGTTTTGGGATGGAGAAGGAGAATAAGGGAGGCAATCCTTGCTTAGAACTCTGGTCTTCTGTGGGATATTCCTATCTTAATACTTGAGAGCCCCAGTAAACTTTCTAGCCCTTAGGACTGATTTATTCCCTAATTTTATTGCTTTTTATGCTTGCTGTTTGTCTGATTAATATTCTGTAAGCAAGCAGGAACTTTTTGGTTTAATAGGTTGTGAAGTGCCATGGTACAACCAATACCAAAATTAAAGCTTAAACAGTTACCTTGATCCAGCAAACTCTTTATGCTAAATCAGATATAACAAGAAATAATATTGGTGAGATTACTGGAAGAAGTCTTACGAAAGATAGAAGAGTATTTAGCATAAAAGCATCTGTAAATCATTGAAAATAAACAGGAAAGTGGAAAATTACAGTGGGGATGGCATAAAAGTGGTAGGGCATGGTGCTGAGTGCAGGAGAGCCTGGAACACCTGGGCCGTGAGGGCTTGCAGATGGTGTGGGTATGATTGCACCAAGAAGTGTGTTCTGAAGAGCTGCCAGAGTGCTTATACCGTGACCACAGCCCCATGGACCGGGCAGCATGGGCTCAGCTTTTGCCAGTAGGTCCTCAGACAGGGCATGCGGCCTGTGCTGAGTTCTGGTGTCAACCCTGCAGACATGGTGAGCAGTCACAGTAGTAGCAACCAAGCACACAGGGAAAGCGAGCAAGCAAAAGGAGTTGCCCAGACTTTGAACAAGGGGAGCTCCTGCCCTAGACCACACTACTCCACTCCTGTGTGCTTGTGTGATCAGGTTTTGACTTTTGTGCAGCCAGGCCATGAACCTGCTCAGCGAGTCCATAGTGCTTAGCGCATGTAGGCCAGCAGGGTGCTCAGCAGCAAATGTCAGCCCTGCCTTCCTTTACTGGCCATCTCGTTCCCCCAGCCCCAGTCAGTCTTATCAAACGCTTGCCAAGACAGTCTTCACGGCTCCTTTATCATGAGTGGGAGGCAGCTTGGGTTCACTCCATAATACTTTTGCATGGCTGAGATATTAAGCTCAGGATCCCAGCCAGTTTCCAACTTGAGTATTTACATTTTGCCTTCCTAAATTGCCTCTCACTCCCACTACCTGTTGCTGCCATTCACTAAAAACAACTAGAAGCTGGCGAACAGCTACTGGGTTCTTGCTGTGAAGCAGCTGCGTTTCAGTGAAAGGCCCATTCAGGGGAATGAACCGCTCCTCAGCTCTGCTCCTTCTCCTTAGGGCTTAGCCCTTTTCCTGTTTTCCAGATGCTGCCTCTAAACATGCTACCCAGGCCTTCTTTGATTGTCTACGAGCAGAGGTAGAGCAGTACGAGATTGATGTGACGGTTGTAAGCCCCGGATACATTCAGACCAACCTTTCTCTCAATGCTGTAACAGCAGATGGATCTCGCTATGGAGGTGAGATGTGATTTTGTGTCCTGTATCTGAAGTGTCTACACCTCTCTGAGTTACTCCAAAGTATGCTTGCAGTGTACAGCCTCTGATGGGGACAGGTTAGTGCTGAAGTATCAAAAGACAACTTTTTGGATGCAGGGTAGGAAGAACAACCCCCAAAAATTAGCTTTCATGAACAGCAACTACCTTGGGGTTACTGAGTCTTTAGGATATTTTATAGGGAACATAAACCTAAGCATTGTCTTTGAAGGACCTTTTTGCACCCTCCGTCCATCCACTTTTCCTGGAGCTTGAGAATTCAACACAAAGCTCTCTAGGCCTACAGTGTACATATCCTAGGAAATACGCTAGGTTTGAGGGGAGACAAATTCCAGTTACTGCCCTGTAGGTTCAGCTGAGCAGTAGCACAGAGGAGAGGTGTATCTGCTTCCCTCTAACATCAATTGACGCTCAAAATGAGAAAAATGTACTGAAACGTTCAACTCTGAGCCTTACCTTCAGAAATAGACCACGAGGCTTGTGTAGCTGCAGCCTGGGTACCAGAAGGAGCGCGTGCTGATTTCTAGCCCAGCCATGAACTCCACCTGCCTGTGGTCCCATATGCAACTAGCGCAAAACCAAGAACTAGACCAGGAACCACGTACAGTTAGAGCATTCCTAGGAAAGGTGCTGAAGCGTGGGCTTACCTGCTGACGGTGGTGTTTCCTCGGCTTTGTTTTGGCAGTTATGGACAAGAACACTGCTGAAGGCCAGACAGCCGCAGAGGTCGCTCAGGTGGTTCTCAATGCAGTGGGGCAGAAGAAGAAGGAAGTTCTCGTAGCCGGCCTGATGCCCTCGCTGGCTGTCTACCTGCGAAATCTCTTCCCCAGGCTCTTCTTCAACTTAATGGCAACTAGAGCAAAAAAGGAGAGAAAGGCAAAGGACTCTTAGAGCTCAGCTCGTTCTCGAGCAGTAACTGTAGGGAGAGGCTAACCCCCTGCAGTTCGGCAGGGACATCAGTGGAAGTGCTCCTGCAGGAAAATCCTTTCTGAAAATGCTGCAACTTGCCATTGCGTGGAGAGTGGGAAGCAGTTTCCCTCACGTCAGGGCAGGCCCACGTGCCAGAAGACAGCACCTAAGCCTCACCTGAAGCAGGGTGCTTGGAACAAAGCAGGAGAGCTGAGGCTGCAGGGGAAGGTAACTCAAGGCACACACCTCACAGCAGGAGAGGCCCACGTGCTGGAAGGAGCACTTTACCTCACCTCACCCCAGGCACACTCAGCTTTACTGGCCTGCTACAAATAAAACCCACCTGGTTTGGCTTTGTGCAAGCAGATTTTAGCTTTCCCCACCCCATGGCCCCTGTGAAATACAGTCCCCAGCTGGGAGCTCTCGTGATCAATGTCTCCTTCCCACTCCTTCCAATCTTATCCCAAACACGTTGCTTGAAGTGGAAAGCTTCAGAGCCTCTGCTTGTCAGTGTGCCAAATCATCTGATACGTTAAGCTCAAACTAATTCCAGTGCCACTTTTAAAAAAGTAACTGATGTAGAATGCACGTTTTATTTGGCAATGATGTTATCTGCCTGAATCATGCCTTACTGAGGTGCAGAGCCATCTCACTCTGCGCTACCTGACAGCGCAGCATTAACCCCAGCACAAGTTAATGCAGAGGAAGCATCAAAACAGATTAAAACAGATAAAAAAAATAGCATGGCAAGGTATGTTGTTGAGTGTAAATACCATGCACCTGATAGCACACCTGGCTCACCTGCAGGCCTAGAGCACAGAGTAGGGGTGATTCTTTAGACGCCAGGCACGCCGTCTTCCTAGCAAGCAAAGAAGAATCTGTGCGTGTAGGGTGGACAACACGGGAGACAGGCCCGTAGTTCTCGCCTGTTTTAAAGCGATCGCAGTTGCCCGTTAGGGTCACATCCAGTGAGGGGAGGAGATCTGCCTGACCAGGTACCACAGGCTCCAGGGAGCTGAGCAGCCTGAGGGAGCGCCATATCCCTGTCTCCATCCCTTCCCTTGTTTCCATGCAGCATAAAGCTCTTTCCTCCTCCCAGAGGAAGACAGCCTGCCCTGTCTGATCCCAGCCACGCTGGGAAAAAGGAGCGTCTGGGCCGAGCTAATTCAGAAAGGTTATGAATACATCTATATATTAACTGAAATACAGCCTACGTGTGGGGGCCTGGGCCTAGACCCCTGCTGCCACCTCCATGCACTTCGCAGCATTCTCCCTGCGTACTGCCTTGTGTGTCCTGCCTGTGAGTGCGCATCTGATGACAAATAAATTACGTTGCCATGAACTGCATCCTTTGTTCTACTTCACTCCTCGCAGCAGGTAACTTTGCAGGAAGAGAGATCATTTTTTCCCGTACAAAGCCAAGGCATTACCTCCTCTCCCTCTCTACAAGGAGAGCTGCTCTAATTGTTAGGTGTGCTTTTCCTTTCATGTGTTGCACGTTCAGGTCTTTCATTTCTTGGTGAAATGCAGTGTTCCTGCCAGGCTTGTCCAACTGCTCTGTCATCTGACGTTTCAAATCGTGGCAACCCAGAAAGGACCAAGGGGCCACTTTGCTTTTCTGCGTTATCTTCCAGGGTGCTGAGGGGTACAAAGCAGCAGACCTGAGGAAAAAAAAAATTACACATAGGGGAGTTACTGCAGCTACTGTGCACAGAACTACGGCTCCTAGTCAGATTACCAAGAGTGCACACGCTCCCCTTTGGAAGGAAATTCCCCCTTTTTTTACAAGGAGCCCTTTCCCACATTCATTTCTTCTCCACCTCAGCAGAGAGTGAAAGGAGTGAAAGGTGTGTTTTTAAAGCAGACCCACCTGTTGCGATAGCTGACTTCTTCACTTCTCCTCCTGCAATAAGAGACCACAGGAAACTTGCTCATCTCTAACCCTGGAGCCTTTGATGCAAGCCATGCTCTTAAGGAGGCTACCAGGAGTTAGTACTTCTGTCAGGGTGATTGGTCATGGCAAGGGAAATCTCAACACACACAAAAAAGCGCCAGAACCACAGAGGTTTAGTGGAGAAAAAGAAATAATAGCCCTGACAGTTCTGCAATGGTCAAAAAAAAACAGAGAAAAGAGCAGGAATGCCTTGTGTGGCTAGATGAGGATATTTCAGGGCCTCCTGCAGCAATGATGAACATATTAGCTACAGCAGATCTGCCACTAGTTTAAAATTCATCCAGCAGACAGACAGGACTTAAGGAACAAGCAATGTCAGGGCTCGAAAAGTAGCTGCCCAGCAGTCTGGGGCTCACCACAGAAAGATGAAGCAGTTGCATTTCTTCCCCTCCGCCTTGCCAAGGCAACTGTATATTGTTGCTATAAATAGAGATGCTCTGGATCCCAGCTCCTTTTAACCTTGGAGGGAGGCGACTCACCCACTGTACCAGCAAGAGGCCAAGGCTTTGAACAGGGCTGTTGCCACCTAGAAAAGCCTTGATGCCCCAGAAATTCCTCTAACCTGGCTGGTTATGGTATGGGTGGTAAGAGGATTGTGCAGGACTCCTCGCAAACGCCACTGGCCCAGCACGTGCCCAGCTGGGACGCACGCCCTGCTGACAGAAAACCCGCATCAGCAGAAAAACGCAAGCCGGAGCCTTTGCCAGAAAAGCCTGCTGCAGCCTGGAGGCGGGGGGAGCTCACGCTGCCTGCCGTTGCAATTTGAAGAGATAAAGATAGAACCGAAGTTGGTTTCTGACCTCATGAGACTACCTCCCAAGGTCAGCGCTTCAGCTGCGGAGGTCAGGCCACAGCTGCCACTTACAGGCGAGCAGCACACCTGTACGCAGGCAGGTTTTATTGCGGGGCTTCGCTGTTGTATTCAGATCATAACCCTTGAAGCTGTGCCAAGCTGGCCTTCTAAGTGTGAGCCACACCTATTTTCCATCTGGTAGGAAGAGATTACAGAAAGCAAGCCCCGTCTTTAAAAATTAACTGGCAGATCTTGCAAAACAGTAAATACTTCCCATTCGAAGAACAAGATTTTGACAGCTTTGAGCTAAGAGTTGAATTCATGCAGAAGATCGAATTCTAGAATTTCAGGTAACACAGCTAAAAGACACAACCACCTGGATGCCTTGCAGCAGCAGGCGGCTCCAGAAGTCTGTGTTCCAAGTGGACTCGCGCAGTAAGAGCACAGCTGTCCGAGTGCCAGTGGAAGTAAAAGAGGCAAAAGGTAAGAGACTCGGCTCCCACCTTGGCAGTCCTCAGCTGTACGTGCTCCACCACATTTCAAGAGATGTATCCACATTGTGAAGAACTTGTGCAGTAACTGAGCAGTGTGTTTTGAGCTGGAAACAAGTGTTATCTCCCTTGTGCAAAGAAATAATAGTTGGAAGATGGCAGGGCAGCAGAGGATTTGGACGCTGCTAGCCCCCAGCATCAATATTTGTGCAGTTACCAAAACTGATGGAAATGCTGGGGTAGCTGATACGCCCCCTCTTCCAAGAAGCACAACTAGTCAAGCCAGAGGAAAAGCAACACTACAGCCCTTCCTCCAGCAGACAGCTGTGAGGTAACATGGATGCTGCTGCCATGTGCGACAGACAAGAGGAGTACCAGGTCTGTATGTCAGCACGCATACATCATTATCAGCACTGGAGATCTCACAGCAAAGCTTCCAGCCCCTGGAAGCACACTGTAAAAGGGAGCTACGTTAACAGTAACGAGAGCGCAAAATCATTTGAAATTCTCATCCTTTAATGGTCAATGATAACTTCCGGCTGGTTCTGTGTAATACAATTAAACAATATACTTAAATGTTTCAAAAAAAAAAAAGAAGCTCTCACACCCCCCTCTTTCCATAGCTTTCTTTCATCAGCACTCCACTGCTGGATTGGACTCCCATGGCCTAACGTACATCTCTCATTTCACCACACATCCAAATTCTTAAGTGTAACGAAGAACTGAAAAACCTTGGTGCACCAGTGATGTGTTATTTTAAAAATAACAGCTCTATTAAACCACCTCCTTCCCAGTCTCCACTGCTTCTCAAAGAGGAAAAACAAAATGTTACTGTGGGAGTCTTAATACGCTTGTCTTTGTAGGTTTCTCTCTTCCCTGCTGAAGTCATACAGCATAGAGTTCATAGATCTTCTTTACACAGTACACCAGGGCAGCGAGTGCTATCGTGTTATGCAGTCTCTTTCTGTGCAGGTCGTCCTTCCTCACCAGCACCACCGGAGTGGAGGAGGTGAGCGTATGCAGGGGCAGGCGGGAAAGTTTATAGGCATCGTACTCTACTTGGTACTTGCAACAGGGATCAAATTGCCAAGAGATCCCATAAAGGGTGCAGCAAGCCATGCTCAGCACACCAGCAGGCAAGGAGATGTAGTGAGAATAATCTACTGGAAGTGCCAGAGGGGTGAAGAGACAGGTAGTGCCCGCTAACACGGCGGTCTTGTGCAGGCAGTTCCCCACAGTGATCCAGCGGGCCGTCTCGTCCCCAATGCGAGTGGGCTCTATCACTATGTATTTGTACTGCGCTTCCAGGGCCTGCTCCAGCTCATACTCAAACTGGTCCTGAGCGTTCTCTCCGTTGTAGATCTCATGCACGATGTAGCAGTCCGTGGAGGACAAGGTGACCCTGTTAACAGGAAACACAGGATTAAAACTACGGAGCTAGAAGACGGACTTTTCACCCACCCGGTTGCAAGAGCTTGAGGGAAAAACGCCTGAAGTCAGGGCAGCCCCTCAAGGTCACCCAGTCACTGCCTCTGCTCAACAACGAGCAGCTTTTTCAAATCAAGATCAATTTCACTCAGCTAATTATGCTTTTTACACATGAAGTCATCCCAAATTGAGGCAATTTACTTTTCCTTGCATTTTCCTAACTCGGAGGAACGAAGAACATTTTGAGAAAACAGGATCTTGACAGCAATCCTGAGACAGTTCCTCGCCCTGACACCTCAGCAGTTTTTCTGGAGATGCTGGAAATACCGCACCTTAGTGACCACGCTGGATCAATGAACGAACCGCACGGACTCGAGGAGCTTTCCCAAGAAATTAAGACTAGCAACTCATTTATCAAGAGGGCGAGCTGCACTGGAAGATTTTGAGAGGCAGCATCTTCATTTGAGGACGACGGCTTTCTCCCCACAACAACCACCTCCTTGCCACCAGCACGGCTCGTTTAGTCCTTCACAGCAAGTCCAGCCTGCAGACACGAGAACGGCTGAGAAACGTGGCTGGAAGTGAAGGTGAAGAGGGCAGCGGAGCAGTCACTGTTACAGAATGATTCATTCCCTCTGATGAAACAGGAAGCAGCAAGCAAGCAAAGATTTTTTTTTTTTAAAACCAAGGTAAGTTTTAACAAAGAAGAAAGAGATGCTTGCTTTACCCCGGAACAGGCTCCCTGCTGACAGTCGACTCACAAGGCTCATACATCCCCCCTCTATTTGAGTACCAGCTCTTTGCTACCTAAAGAATCGCATCAATTCCTTCCTTCCACCTTCTTCGTGCACATCACCTTAGCCGCAGCTAGGTTAACGTAACAGACAGCAAAGAGATAAGATTATGCCTGGTTACCTGCACTGAGAAAGGGTAAAAACAGATCCACTGGAACAAAGCAAAATCCTCCCTTCTAAGGGGAAAAAATAACTATTTGACATACTTGTGTTTAAGCAGAACAAAACGGAGCACGTGGCCTCTCAAGGATAAAAATATCTAGCAGATTCCTTCAGCAGAAGAAGAACAAACTGCGCACATATTTGACCTAATCACGGCAGACAAAACAACCTCATCCCAACGGTGTTTAGACCGTCCTGATACTGGGAGGCAAGAGGCTGCTGAAACGGAGAATGCATCTAGCACTTTCTGCTCCATTACTACAACGGCACTTGTGTGCACGCACTGGAAAATAAGGGAGAGAAAACACACATTTGCAAGCTGCCACGTTACCAGCCGTTACCCTGAACGTGCAGCTCTGTTCGTGCTGCAGAGGGGATCGTGCAGTGACCGTCTGTAATCAAGAATATTGTTAAATGACAAGCTGTTGCCAGAAGTAGCTGCTGTTGCGAACAGCGGCAAACACGTCAAACAGCAGGAAGTAGGACGCACCAGCTTCTCCAAAAGCAGGATAATAAGCGGTTTCCATGAGGCTCTGGCTGGTACTTAGAAAAACTACAAGGAAAACTCCACTTAAAGCTAGTTACTGGTTCTCTGCGGGGCACTTCTCCCTTGGCCTGTTCACAGGTAGAAGGGGAAACAAAAATCCACCTGAATGCTGCGTACGCCAGGGGCTTCTTTAAGGCCATCATCTTGTCCAACACCGTTTGGAACATTACCTACAAGTCTTCATCCGATTTTTAAGGCAACCCTCTCAAGAGAAGGCTGGATTCTGTAGACGATTAACTCCTTCAGCACAGGATGTGGCAAGCTCTGCTGTTCTGTAGCGAAGTGGCAAGTATTTAAAGATTAAAGGACAGCACCTATATAGAAGGTTAATGGCACACTACATCTCTAACATAGCTAAGTATCAGCTAGCATTAAGAGTTTCTGTAAGGCAGGATTAGTTAACCAGGATTGCACCAGTATGTTAAAGGACACAGCTGGTAGAGGTTTCTGCCAAGGATTTTTTCCTGACCAGAACCATTCCCAGTGCAGCTTCAGCCCCATGAAAAATCCCAGTTTGATTTCAGAAGATACCCTGAGACTCCCATAAAAAAAATAACACCAGTGACTATGTGAGACCGCTTGGAAAGGTGTAAGGACTTCAGGGAAAAGCTATGGCCGAGAGGCGTTGGTAAGCTGGAGGCTGAGCCATCACTAATACAACCCTGCAGATAAAACAGAGTATTTCCCGCGACAGAGCGCCTCCAGCTTTCTGTAACACCTAGGGACATGCAGCAAGTCTCTGCAAAACAGAAGCAGTTTCCAAGTTTTAGCAGTCTGCCCTCCTAAACATGCTGTTTTTCCAAATGAGGCCCTTAATATGGGGCTAAATCTGTCACAGAGCTGCAGTTGCAGCAGGCTGATTGGACAACCCCAATAACAAAGGACAAAGAGTGAAAAAGTAGTTGCCCAAACAATAGGACACGCGAAGAGTCAGCAGCGCAAGCAGAGCGCCTCCGCTGCTCTAACAGAAGCAGTACGATTTAACTGCATATTTTTGTCTATACAAGAACCAGCTACCTCTGGAGGAAGGAAAGCTGAGAAGCCGATGCAGCCGAGGTGCACGGGCTGAGCACGGCCCTGAGAAGCTTTGAGACCTCGCTGGCGTGCAGAACAGGACCAGGGACCTCAAACCGCAGCGGCAGCCTCTCCTGACGCAGCCTTTCCATCAAGCACAGCAGCTGCCCACAAACAAATCCGAGCAAAGCCAGTGGATTTGCTCAGACACTGGAGGCTACAGAATTTGCCTTTTGGTGCTTGTCATGCCACCCTCCAAAGCAATGACAAAAATGCAGAACTACACCATCAATCACGAACTGGCACCCACCAGTTGTGAAGTGCTGCTCGTTTTATGCAACTCCGTTTTACTTAAAAGATTGGTAAATAACCAGCCTGAGAGAGGATCTAGTTCCAGAAGTCATAAAATGGTGCCACACGTTCCGAAGCCCAACATGCTGTTTACCAGACAGACCAGAAAAGCAGTCGATGATTTTATTCGACCAAATACTTTTCCAGGACCTGCCTCCCCATCTCAAAAAATAATAATAAAAAAAAGGCTAAGTTGTACAAGAGCTCTGTAAGAACAGTTCTAGACCTTATATCCAAATAGTTTACTCTATTGCGGCCTCATACGTTCTGTCCTTGAGAAATTTTAAGTGCCTTATTCCTGGTGCCAACTGTACACGTACACAGGGAAAGGTGACAGTACCCTGAAGGATTCAGCGCAGCGAGATGAAACTTATTAAAAATCACTGCCATAAAATTGTGGTGTTACCAGAGTTAGCAATAAGGAATCGGTTGTTAACAGAGCTGCTACCAGCAGGAGGGACCGAAGCGTCTCAGCTATAGGGCAAGCTTCAGATTCCACTGGATTATCTTCCTAACATGGGAAGCTCAGAGAGCGCCCGCGGAGGGGTTCTGCAGCTGGCTGAGCAGCGGCAACTCCAGCAGCGCCCCCCCTCAGGGCAGCTCCGTTTCGCTGCCTCCTGAGGAGAGCAGCCTGTCTGCTAAATGCAAGTTTCAGCTGGAGAGTCTTTAAGGATGAAGACACAAATACCCAGCTGAGGAGGAGGCACTCCTGCCACTCGCTGCGCAAAGACCTGAAGTTTTGCCAGGTGCCAACTGGCAAGGAGAGGACCAAGCGAACAGTGCTAAAAACAGGGCACACGGCAGCGGCCTGGCAGAAATCCCAGCATCCTCCTACCCCTGGGCGTTTGGAGGGCAGAAGAACCGAGCCTCGGGAGCGTGCTGCTGCTCTCCACCTAATGGTGCTCCTCAATCCGCCCGAAACACTTTTGGTTAGGGTTTCGAGGCCGCCAAGCACTTCAGTTCTGTTTCTGGTCCTGACCCCGGACGCTCTGCAATCTCAATCTCCACGCAAAGTATTTTGTGTTGTTTTTTAAAGGATGTTCCTGACAACAGCGTTGCTCACTGCACCAAACATACACTGGGATGAGCTATAAATGAAGGCAAACCAGTCTGATTAGTACTTAAAAAAAAAAATAAGCGGGGAGAGGCTTGCAGTTGTATGATAATGCCTGTCACAAGCAGCACACAGAAAACCCAGCGCAGCGATGCCTTGGAGGGCCTTAACGCTGGCTGTGTGGGTTATCTGCAGAAGAAGCACCCTACAGATGGCCAAAGCACGGCCTCTGGGGTCATTATTAGCATCCCAACCAAGCCTGAGTAAGTCAAAACAGTTGACGCAAGTCGAATTCAAACGCTAACACGCTCAACTTCCCTCCACCCACCTTAATCCTTCTTCGAATGTCAGGATTAAAAATGAGACGTGGTCTACCTGTGAGGTAGGGTGTTTCCTCTGAGAATTCAAATCACGTCTGACCAGTGCCTTTTTCTACTCAGGACAGCTCCGGAATATGGCATACAAAAAGTGCCAACATGTCCAAGCTGAAACACCCGAACAGCTGCCTCTCTACCAAACCTCTGCAGGATCTACTGCTGCCAGGCCCACGGCTTCAGGAAGGCTGTTTTAACGGGCTGCCCACGGCTGCACTGAAGCTGAGGAAGAACAGGAAAAGCACAGCAGTAAAGCAAGACTTCCACTCAAAAGATGTGCCTTAAATACAAACAGGAGAGAAAACAGGGGAACGCAGGTGAGATCTTCAAGCAGCCTTGGCGAGGGAAGGCAATCGTAAGGCAAACCTCACCGAGCCATACCGAAAAACCCTCCGGCCACCAGGGCAAAAAAGAAACACCGATTTTAGGTCAACTAATGATTAGCTAGGCTAATGGAAACGGGTCAATCATTGCTGCAAGCAAACAGAGTACCAGAAATCCGAGCAGCGCAGGTAGCAAGAGGAGAGACCTCTTTAAGGGCGCGGAGAAGCCAACGCAAGGAGCAGCGATGGCGCGAGAGCTCTTCTTTCTGCAGTTTGTTAGAGCATCTCCCCGGGGAACAAACAGCATTCTGTCTTGTGTTCTGGCGGTCATCGTGCTGAATTTCATACAGAAACCCCAAGCACAATTCAGTGTCTGTTCTGTATTAGAAGTTGTTTTGGTCTACAGATTAACAATTCCCTTTAGACAGTCTCCATTAAAGAGTCTATCCAGAATGCAGAAAAACAAATATTTAGTTGCTTCTCTTCTTTTTTTTTTTTAAAAAAAAAAAGAACTTTATTTTTTTTCCACCACCAGAGAGCCAGCTGGAGTTCACAGCCAGTATCCTTTGAAATTAACGTCCTTACATTTCAGTCCTGTTGAGGAAAGCAGTTTTTGACCAACTACAGACTTCCTTGCATCAATGAAGTCATTTATGAAGGGAGAGAGTCTCCACAGACAGTCACTGGGCCTTTTTTTTTCTTTTATTAAAGAGAAAGGTGGTCAAGTCTAATACCAGACAGTATTTTATTCACTACCAAATCTCGACACCACCTCCCAACACACTGATGTCTTTCTAGCCTAGCTGGCTGACAACTCTAAAAATACCTTGAAGCAGCTCGTTTCTGAGGAAAGCTGGATTAGCACATTCAGTTCAAAGGAACGCGTCTTTGGGCAGGAAACCTGCCCAATGTAGGAAAATCGTGCTCATTTTATAAAAAAAAAAAACCCTACATCACCAGCTGATGACATCAGGCCTGTCAGCCACACCATTCCCACAACTTGCACTGCCAGCAGCCAAACGAGCCCGGTAGGTGCGATTTACAATTAGCCCCTGATCAAGAGGCCCAGTCACGCGCATCTCCAGGTCCACAGGTGCGAGGAAGGAGCGCTGCCTTGCAGACATCACCCGGCCCCGGGTAACAGCAGGATCCGCACGGGGTGACACCTAACAGAACCACTGTCTCCTGATAGGGGTTGTGAAACGCCGCTCGGTGGTGTAACAGTCACACAGATCATCTGTTGCCCTGCTGTGGCACTTCTGTGCTTTCTTACGCTTCGCTTCTCGTTGTAAAAGGAGAATAATGCACGCTGAACGTTCACGAAGTAGCTCATGTTTATGAACAAGTGGTTTTGATCATAAGATCAAGAGGAATCAGAGCTTAAAAATCCCCGCAAACTACAATTACATTCTACAATTAGATTACCGTATAGCTCGCAGATTAACTGAACAGGTAACAACTCACTTTTAAGTCTGCATCAGTTTTCATCCAGGTAGAATAATTATCACTGAAGGCGAGTGCTCTTTTCCATATTTTTCTTCACTTCCCCTGAGAGCGCAGTGCTACAACGTGAGAACTCCTCACCTCGTGGCTTAGCGCTGGGGCAGGTGCCAGCAGTGGGTGCAGTTTTACCACTATGCCACCGAGCTCTATGGCATTCTGAGCTGTTTATACAAACTACGCTGATGTAGTAATTCCATCAGCTCTTCCAATTCAGTTGCTTCTAGATCCCCTCAGCACAGGCAGCGTTTCTGCGTTTCACATCAGCGCTAGAACGTTAAGGGCTACCTGTGACTCCCCACAGCTACGTAGACTCAGCACCACCAAATACAGTCCTCTTGAATTACAGCAAGGGAGCAAAACGAGGCAAAACCCCCAACAAACAAACAAAAAAAAATCAAAGGGATACCACAGTCTCTAAATAAGGCAGCAGGACAAAAGAAAACGTCTCCTCACAATGAAAACGCAGCTGCTCTCAGCAGCTGCTGGTTACATCAGTCAGCCCTAGGGCAAAACGGGGAAAAATGCCAACGTAAGGAAACACGGGATTTAGCCACACGTTTCAAGCAGGTAAAGAACCACGCGCACGGGCTTCAGAACAGCTCAGCACGGTTTCCTCCCGTCCCCCTTTCTCCTGTCTTTAACGCTAAGATCTCAGTTCCCCCACAGATATTCCCTGGGGCGATCCCAGCCTGTCCTTGCAGCCCCTGGGTGCTGCGGGAGCCAAAAAAAAAAACCAAAAAACCACCGAGCCGCCGACCCCACGGAGCTCGACACCGCACCCCAGGCGGCCACCCCCGGCAGGAGGTCACCCTGGAGGAGCCGCCGGTGCCCTCCCCGCCTTTAAAAATAGCCTCGCCAGGAGCCTCCCGGGGGCCGGCCGGCCGGCCCTGCCCGGCCCTGCCTCCTCCGCCCCGACCCCCGGCACCGCGCTGCCCACGCGGGAACAGCCGCGGCCGCCGCCGTCCCTTAACGGGCCCGCTCCTCGAGGCCTCCCCTGGCCCTCCCCGGCCCTCGGGGCCTCCCCTTGAAGGCCCGGTGCCGGTGCCCGGGGCACCAAACCGCCCCCCCCCCCCCCCCCCGCTCCGGGCTCCCCTCAGCGGGGCCGCGGCCCCCCGCCGGCCCGGCCCCGCTCCCCTCAGCGCGGCCCCCGCCCTTGCCGCGGGGTCGCGGGGAGCCCCGAGGGCCGCAGCCCGCTCCCCGCCGCCTCCGAGCCCCCTCGAGGAGCCCCGGCCGCCCCCCGAGCCCCTGCCCGGCCCCGGCCTCACCTCTCCCGGCCGCCGCCGCCGCTGTTGGTGCCGCCGGGGCCACCGCGCCTCCTTCCCCACGCCGCCATCTTGGAGACACTCGGCTGGCAAATGTCTCCGCCAAAGGGCCGCGGGCCCGCCGCGCTGCCCGACGGGAAATGTAGTGCGCGGGGCCGGAGCCGGAACCACTCAGCGAGCGCGGAGGTCAGGGGGCCGAGGACTACGAGTCCCACAGTGCCTCGCGGCATAGAGAGGCAGTCCCGGGGGGGATTCTGGGATTTGTAGTGCACTCAGCATGAGTAGGGGCCCGGCCTGCCCCGCGGCCCTGCCATGAGGGCGGCGGCGGGTGCTGGGGTGGGAAGGGGGGGTGGTGGGGGCGTCGTGTGTCCCGTGCTGCTCGGGGGGAAGAGAGAAGGGTCAGGGGAGCCGTGCTAACCCTCAGCAGAACTCCCTAGGGAAGGGATGGGGTTTTGGGGGCAAATGGAGCCCGTTTGTGCCATGCTGGGCACTGCCGACGTGTCCCCTCTGAGGCGGGGTGGCAGTTGGTAGCCAAACACCTCACTGGAAAATGGAACACATCTGTTGGGCACACACATTCGTTGGGCACCTCACACACCTGCCCTCAGCCTGAGGTCTGCCCGAGCAGAGCTGGGACCGGGCACACAGCACAGCCACGACATAGTCCCAAAGCCTTCCACAGGACCCTCCTGGGGCTCTCCCAGCCCTGTGTCTCCTGCCAGGAGCGGAGCCTTTTCCTAGGAAACCCGTCCTCCCTCAGTCCTCCCTCAGTCCTCCCTCAGTCCTCCCTCAGCAAACCGCAGCTCCCCTGCTCCGCAGCCTGCCCTGGCCCGCAGGGATGCCCTCCTGCAGCCCCTTCTCCCCCCGGCAGCCCCAGCCCTGTGGGTCCCCCCCCCCGTCCCCCACCATTTCCCATTCATTTCCGACGCCCTCCTCTTGCTGCTTCTTCCCCGGGAGCTACCAAGCCTCCGAGGAGAAGGGGAAGGGAGCACATCCGCGGGGATGTACGTCTGAAACGACTGACGGGGCGTTTCAGAAGAATGGCGTTGTCTCTGCAACTCCCCTTCCTTGAAAATTCCTCTTTTTGACAGCATTATTTCCGAGTGAGGTAATGTAACTAAAGAGGACAGCCCCGTAGCTGCCTGCATCTCCCCAGGCGCCGCGAGGCTGTGCTTGCAGGCTGCAGGGCTGTCCCGCGCCTCGGCTTTCTCGGCCGTAATTTGGGGTTCTGCTCTGTCGGCGGAGGTAAATAACGCACTTGCGTGAGCGAGAGGTGCTCGGGGAAGGCTCCCAGCCTGGCAGAGCGTGCAGCCGGGCGGCAGCATTGCTGGGGCAGGCCGGAGCGTTGGACTTTGTGGAATGTGGAATGTAAACAGAGCGTGTTACTAGCAACAGCCCAGCTCCGTGCTATAACCCAAATCCGCCGCGCTGTCTCTTGGGAGGAGCAAAACCCCAAACCCCTCGCCTGCTCAAATTGCAGCCCCGGGGGCCTCGTGTCGCTCGTCACACTGGGTCAGATCGTAACTGGAAATAAGCGGTGCCCCTTCTGCCCGCCACCACCCCTAGGGTTTTCAGCTACTGCAGCTCCAGCCTCGGCCTCCGAGGCTTGCGCCCATCTTCAGGAGGCGAGGTAAACACGCTGGCCGGGAGCCCGAGGGCGATCGCTCAGGCTGTGCTCCCTGCCTGCGGAGCGCTGGGCCCCGCAGGGAAGCGCCTGGTGTTCCTCTGAGTCACCTGCCCGCCCGCCTTGCTCCGCACGAGCACGGCAGGGAAGGACTCCACTAACCGGCTATTTAAATGTTTCGTGCCTTAATGTTTTCAAACACCTTCGACAGATGAACACAAGCGTTTAGTGCCAGTTCGGGAGAGGCTGCGTTTGCAGGATTGCTCCCGAGGACTGTTTGGATTGGAATCTCGAGGCAGGACTGCTTTGTGTGAGCAGGGGAGGATCGGTTGTGATCCCCCTGGCCCCAAGCTCTATGCAGTTATCGCAGTCAGGCAGCCTTAAGACCTGAAATAAAAGCCAAAAGCCTCAGCTCCTGCCTCCCTGTTCATTTGTGGTGGGAGCAGGCAGTAGGAGGGTGGCTGCTGAGAACACCCATGTGCACTGCAGCGAGCCTCCCATCTGCCAGCTTCTGCCTCCTCTCCAAGACACAGACGTGCACAGCAGTTAATAGCCTAGAGTTGGAGTTGGATGTTAGAGGACTTGTTTTTTGGGGGAGATGAGAAAGCGATTTATGTCGAAAATGAATAATTGTCATCAGCGAGGCAGCAGCAATCACGCTGGACACAGCCTGGAAAACAGAGCAGTCTGACGAGACCTGTGCAACAGGCTCTGCCGAGGTGACCCAGCCCAGCGGGGACAGAGCCGGGGACACCTGCGGTCCCCCGGTCACCTCCTCCTGCCCCCTGCAAGCAGCGCGCAGCGAACCACTGCCGATCAGTTAAGCCACACTTTTTATTGTACTGTATTCCATGCAATATGTTCATGTTTTATAGTACGACAGAGGAGGGATAAAGATAAACGTTAGACATAAACAAAAGCAGAAAAGTCGTTTGTAACAGGTCCTGAGAAGGAAAGGCACATCGTAACCACCGAATTCAACAGAACAGGAACCTCGCACAGAGGAAGACAACGCTGGGAAGCGGATGAGGGAGGGGGTGTTTCAAGTTGGGCGAGGTGGAAGCGGGTTTGACAGCAATTTGTATTTCCCCACCCGTGAAAGTCTATAGTTCGAACGGGCTCGGGGACCTCACTGTTCAACCAAACCACTTCCACGCTCCTGTCGCCGGAGAGAGTCCAGGATCCCAGCTCCTCCGGGCTCGGTCAGCACCAAGGGGCAGCGCAGGGAGCTCCTTCCCGCGGGGATGAGCCTCGCGGGAGCGCAGGGGACGGCGGCGTCGCTGGTGACCGGTGGGTATTGCTATTCGCCGACCTCAAACGCCACGGGGCTGGGGCAGGAGGATGGGTACAGCAGTAAAACAGTTGGCACGGAAACCGGCACATCTCCGTCGGGTCGGACACCGGAGGGGTTGTAGCACCTCGAAGGGACGCAGCAGCAAATCCACGTGCTGTGCCTGATTTAAGGCAGCGATTGCCACTCGGGATCCAGCACCAGGAAGCACGAGGGTCCTGCCGGAGCAGCACGAAGGGCTCCGGGGACGCTGAGCCCTGCCCGTGCATCCTCCAGCGATGGGGATCTTATGGGAACTGCCACACAGTGGGAACCAGCACAAGCCCGAGGCCAAGGCTCGCAGCGCTGGGCTTGCGCTATTGCTTCTAGGAGGCACCCAGGCACAGATCTCTTCGAGCACCCAGCCCTGCCGCAAAGCAGATGCAGCGGTGGCTTGGCTTGCAGGAGACGGCTCAGCTTCACTTTGGGACCCAGAGCAGGGATGGTTCTGTCATCGCTTGGCTATAACAGAGCCAGCCTTGCTCCTGTAACTAGATGTCAAAGTGTGTTTTTTCATGTCAAAAAGCAAACGTTTAGCAGCCCAGCTATCTTCTTGGGCTGCTTTTCTTTTGTTCTTTACCCATGACCCTTTCCCAGTCCCTCTAAGCCATCCCGAAAGCTGCAGCCGGGCTGAAATAGGCAGCAAGGGGGCAGAGACGTGGGGCAAAGGTGGTGCTGCGCCTGGTGCCTGTCAGCACAGGACCTTGCCAAGGTGGGTGGTAAAAAGGGGCAGGGGTCTCAGCACCGCAGCAGGGACAAAGCTCGGGAGGTTTGACCCAAGCCAGCGTGCAGAGAGCTGCGTTATGTTGGCAGCGGGCGGCCTGCAAGCACAGGCAGGTGGCCAGGCTTCACCTCGAGCCGGTGGCCAGAAGAGATCAAGACCTCCCTGGCTAACACCGGGCATGGGGTCTCCATCTCCAACCAACCCACCCAGGAGCAGAGGCTGCGGGAGCTTCTTCCTTTGCCTCCTCTGGCTCTGGGAGAGGGCTGAGCTGCCGCTTGGCCCGGGCTTCATTCGGTCCGTGGCACAGGTTGTAAACTTTAGTCCCTGCTGAGAGATAAGCTAGGTCTGGATCTGACCTCCAGGTGAAAGGCTCTTTACCTCCTGCTGCCTGGCTGCAGCCCCCAGCTGCTGGCCGAGCCACCAACGCCTGCCCCACCGCAGCCCAGCCCCGGGGCCCTCACGAAATCCTGAGAGCTCGGGGTGAAAACCTCTGGGGTTTAGCTCAGGAAAGCCCAAACGAAGCAGGAGAGGCGGCAAGCAGGAGCCGAGCAGCGCCCTGCTGTCACGGCGTTACCTCTACGTCCAAGTGCAACAATGCTGAGCCGCGCTACGGGGTCATCGCCCGCGGAGGTACCGGTGCACGGCGAGGGCATTCCACCCCAGCACGCTGCCAGCACCCCGGGCTTGGAGCTGCGAGGAGGCCGGTGAGCGGAGGGGCAATGCCCTGCGCTGGGGCTGCTCTCCCAAGGCCGCAAGGAGAAGCGAACGGCATCCACGCGGAGCTGGGGGGCATCAAGCCCTGGAGATGGGACCGGATCCCAGAGGCCTCACCCCCGTTGCTCTCAGGATGTGGCGTCGGCTCAGACCTTTGGGCCCGGGGCACAGACGGGTGCAGATCTGGAGACGAGGGAGACACGGGGAGCCTTCCTCTTCAGCTGCAGGAAACCACCCCGGGGGCGCACTTCTGGGCAGGCCGTGTCCTCACCAGCAGGCAGCACAGCCAGAACGACGGCCCGGGACCCTGCGGGACGCCGCGTGGGGCTGTGTCCAGAAGGTCGGGCAGGAGCTGGCACCCCCAGGAGCAGCGCCCACCACTCAGCCGTGTTTCTCCCTCCACATGCACACGCCGTACGTGCTCTGTTGCAGGCTCTGCAGGTGAAGCCCGCTCCCCACGCAGCTCCTCTCTCCCGGCTCAGAGGTCTCAGTGTCCCAGCATCTCCGCGGCTGGCGTGGCAAGGGCTCCCGGGCACCACCGCTGCCCACGCGGTCTCACCTGCGCCCCACGGGGCTTTGGGCGAGGCTCGGCGCTCGGTAGACGCTCCTGCTGCAGGACACGACCCTGCCACGGGGCTGGGGCTCCTCCAGCACCTCCCTCTGGTCCGTGAGGCTTTAATCCACAGCATCTCCCCCAGCTGCAGGAGGAAAGGGGGCTGGGACCCCACAGCCCCCCCTAACCAACATCCCCCAGCAAGTTCACAGCCGTCGCCAAGCAGAGGAGAGAGGACGAGGTGCAGGCGGAGTCATCCCCTGCTCTTGCGATGGAGTTTGGGGGGGAAAATCCTCCTCTTCCACTGTCTGGCTTGGGATGAAAAGCACCGGGGGGCACGCGTGCCCGGAGCGCAGGGGCCGCAGCCATGCTCACACGTGGGCAGGGAGGAGGAGGTTGTGCCCACGCTCGTGCGCCACATGGACACGCTTTAAAAAAAAAAAAGGGAATTGTGAGTGCGGAAGGGGGTTTCCTGAGACTGCAGAGAAGCGAAGGCCGCGTTGAACAGTCAGGGACAGGCGTGCTGGCGGCGGGAGCCGTCCTGCCTTAAGGCTGCAAGTGTTCCAGGTACTGCGGCAGCGGGTTCTCCTTGACGTATTTCTGAATATACCAGCACGTCAGGTGAGCTTTCAGGTCCTCCTCCACCACAAAGTCCAGGGCTGCCTGCAACCAAGCGGGGAAGACAGAAGGCGGGTTACAGACAGCACCCCCAGCCCACTTTCCCCTGAAACCTCCCATGGCACAGACCTCTGTACCCCACCCCACAGCAGGCAGCCTTCACGTACCCCGTGTGCGAGGCAGGAGGAGAGGGAGGGCCGGGGGGAGCACGGCCACGCTGCTAGCAGCCCCCCAGCCCTCCCTGCGTGGCTGCGAGCCCCCAGAGCAGGGCACAAGGCAGGAAAAGGGCCCAGGAGGGCCTTGAAAAGCTTCGAGGTGAGCTTCGGAGGGGAGACGTTGAACCAGCCCCCGAGCAAAAGCAGGGTGGGAGCGAGGGCTGTTGGCAGGGAGGAGGAAAGGGCCGAGGCTGGGCAGCGGCCGGAGGCGCTGGAACTCAGCCAGCCCCTCTCGCGGCCAGAAATAGGAACGCCTGACCACCCGTTTCCATCCAGCCCGCCAGGGCACAGCGAAGGGAAGGCAGAGCCGCAGCACCGAGCACGCGGAGGAGCTGCAGCCCCTCGCCCCGACACCGCCGCCGTGCCGAGGTGTCCCGGCGCACCCCAAAAAAAAAAGAGGTGCCTGGAGCAGGGGGGCTCCTCTTGCAAGGAGCTAACCTAGAGAGATGGGAGAGTGCCCGCTGCAGCATCCCTCCCCCAAAACATCCCCCTGCATCGCAGCATCCTCCCGCGTCCCCATCCCTGCTCTCGGCTGCACCAGGGCTGGCTTTAACACGTCCCTTCTGGGGGTTTGGCCACCCCCGAACGCGCTCCTTTTCCCTCTGGGATCTCGCTTTGTGCCTCCATCTGCTGTCGGATAGCGACGGCAAATCCCCAGGGATGGCAGCGGCCGTACCTTCGCGAGGTGCTTGGCTATTCCTCTCCCTCGATAGGCATCCGGGACCTCCGTGTGCTGCAAGTCCACGATGCGCTTCCCCACGTACTCGTAGAGCAGCACCGCCCTGTCGTGGCAACCTGCGGGGCACGAGAGAGCCGTGAGGTTTGGGGTGTCCCGGGGGGGGGACGGTGCTGCTCCCCGTGCCTAAGCTGGGGCAGTTTAGGCTTCCCGAGCCCCTGGACGAGGGGGTACAAACCGAGTGCTGATGCCAGCACAACGCATTTGGGGTAGGAAAGCAGCTGGCAGCGGAGGGGTGAGGTGTGTTGACTGGGGAGCAAGCAAAAATAGGAAAGAACGGGAAAAGCTGACCCAGGTAACAGCCAGTTCCTTTCCCTCTACGGGACTTCGTCATCATCTGTAAAACGGGACAAGAGTTCTCGGGGCTTTGTGTTCGGGACCCTGCAAGGACAGGGGTACGGCGCTGGGAGAGAGGGATCCCATAAAGACAGGGGGAAGCGCACGCGGGCGTGCAAGGGTGCGTGTACGTTCACACACACGCTTCTTGTTGCAACCCTCCGACGTTTCTCACACCGGTTCAGATACAGGAAGAAAGAAGTTTTACACACATGTAAATCAGGGGAGAGCTAATAATACCCCCCCAGCTTCATCCACAGAACCCAAACTTCTGCCTTCAGCACAACAGCAAACGGTTCGTTTCTGGAGGGTTTCTGTACCTAAAAGCAAGCTTCCAAAACATGAGCTTCCAACCAAAGAGGCGAGCTCAATTAAAATAACGGAGGCTTTGCGTTTCCCCCGCGATGCTTACTGGAGGGTGAAGGGCCACAAGTCCACCCGCCTGCACTGCGTGCCTTGGCTGAGCTCAATCCACTTGATTTTACTGCCTTTCAGCTGACGACTCCAGCCCAGTTCCTTCGGTCCCTGTATTTGAGAGGCACGAGGAGCTTTCAGGCAAAGGCTCCGTCCTCCTACACGGGGTGGAAATCCTGGCATTCCCTGCCCGAGTTTATTCCTGCTGGTCTCTACCCGCTCCTTCTAGCGCCAGCATTGTCCTTGGGTGGACATAAATCCCTCCTCTCCCCGCCGCCCCCGAGCACTTACAGACAGCAGCCCTGCCCCTCTCAGCTTTTAATTCAGCAAAAAGCTGAGCTCTTAAGCGCCTCTACAGCCCCAGACCCCTGCGACCACCGCCCGGCCAACCCCACAGCCCTGCCGGGGACCCTTCCCTGCCTCCCCCTCCATCGTGGGGCGGAGGGTTTGGGGCGAACCGCTGGGACGGGCAGGGTGAGAAGGGGCTGAAGGAGCAGTCACCTCTTCCCCGCCGGCCGGAGCGGTGCAGGTGCCATCCTACACCCCCGTTCCAGAGCTGGAAATCTCGGGGGAAAAGGGGAAAGAGGGGGAAGAGGCAGCGAGCCTGGCCCTAGCCCCGAACCAGGGAAGGGACGCAGCAGGCGCAGAGCAGGGGCCAGGAGAGGGCCGGCAGCTCGGCTCCCCCGCTGCCAAAAGCTGCCTGCGGGGCGATCACCGAGGACGAGACATCCTAAAGAACACACGCAGCCCCGGCCGGGATGGCTCCCCGACTCGGCCTCGCTCACCCACGGAGCGCCTGGCACGTTGCTGCCGGGAGGGAACACGGCCGACCGCGCCGAGCGGAGACAGCACAGCCGTCCCCGACAGGCCCCGCTGCCGGAGCGGCGCGGGGGGGCCCGGCAGCGCGGCAGTTTCCTGTTTCGGAGCTCTCTCGAGGTCCGTGGCACGGGAAAAGCGCGGTGCCATCTTGACACAGAGCTCGACCGGCTCCCTTCCACCCCACGGCACGCGGCGAGCGCCCGCCTGAGCAGGGAGGGGAGCATCCCGGCACGACCCGCTCCGGGTTTCCTGAGCCAGCCCAAGCCAAGCGAAGCTTCCAGCAGCCGGATCCTGCCCAAAGCCCGGCAGCTGGGGAAGGGACGGGAGGTTTGGGAAGCACGGCTCGCTGCGCCCACGTGCCGAACGACGGGGACCGTGCGCGCGAAGCCCGGGCATCCCGGAGGAGACAGAGCCGCCCCACAGAGAGCACGGCGTTTGTCCGAGGGATGCCCAGAAATCAAAGAGGGCTCTGCTGAAAGTGCTGCGCCCCTGCCCCAAGCGGCTGCGCCAGCAGGCAGCCCGACCTGCGGCTACTTTGGGGCAGGAGTCTCTCTGGGTTTCTCGTTTTGCCCAGAAACGTTGTCTAAACAGAGAAACAACCGAGAAAAACGACCACCACCTTTATCTGACAGAACCAGCCTACAGCTCCCAAGGAAATGCGCCGCTTAGACCCACGGTCCTCTCCTGTAACAAAGAGGCTGCACTGAGAGTGCTCTGGCTAGCTCGTGCTGTGAGTCACACCTGAACCGGTGACACATCCAGTCGGGCTCCCTTCTGCCCTCCTCTCCGAGGGGACAGCGAAGCTCGGTGAGGTCCGGTTCCGATCTGCTTTTCTTTCAGCTCCTCGACGCTTCCGCGGTTGGGTTGCAAAGAAAGAGGGGGGGGAACGTGTGAACAGGGACCAGCCGACTGTCAGTTTTAGAAACCGCACGGAGCACCGAGGGCTCGGAGGAAGGGGATGGCAGGGCTATGGAGAAAACGCCAAAGGCAACCCGTGTTTCTCACGTACGAGCAGGGAATCCCGCCGGGAGGCTCCATGAGGGCGCAGAGGGGAAGAGGAGGAGGCGATGCTGGAACACGGCACCTTCCACAGCTACGTCACAGCTGCCGTGGTGCCTCGGGCCTGTTGTCGCAGGGACGGCCTCGAGCACATCAGCACACAGCAAGATCCCAACCAGCACCTCCTGAAGTCGGGGCTGTGCTGCCGCAGCCTCGGAACCCGGCGGCGAGCTGTGGGCTCGCCCCAATTGCTGCTGCTTACCCGCAGCTCACGGCACAGGGCAGGTGGCAAACGTGCTCTGGGAGGGCCTCGCGGGTCACGGGGACCCCAAAATCCCAAATCCTACAGGGGCGTCCGCTCAGCTCTGCCGATCCTCAGCCCGCCAGGAGCGGGGCTACGCGGGGAACACGCCCCGAGCGCACGATCCCGCAGCAAGGGCTGCGTCCGGCCTCCTCCTGGGGTTCAGCAAACACCCAACGAGCACAGGACCGTCACCTACCCCGCCTTCACTCAGCCCAGGGCAGGAACACCTCTGCACCGGGCTCTCCATGGCACTGTCCAGCACCAGATTCCCCCCAAACACTGGGAAAATAACCCAAAAACCCATCCAAGCACCTGGGGAAACCTGCGGAGGATCCTCAGCCCCCAAACCCTACCTGACCCGCGGGGCGGCAGGGGGAGGTTTCACCCGGCAAACCCCAACGAAGGCATTCGGTTTCCCCTGTAACTTTTTTTTTTTTTCCCAAGCCCCTGTGAGATCCTCGGGCAGCGACGCCGCAGCTCTCGCGGTGCTGGCGCCCGGGCCCTCGTTTGATGTCTGTCGCTTCGCGAGGAGCACTCGGGGAAAACGTCCTCTCCGCGCCCAGCGCGCACGTCTCCTCCTTGCCTGCCCCGCCGCCGCCGAGCCTCCGGCCTGCGCTTTGTAATTAGCGGTTGAAATTAAAGAAGGGGGAAAAAAAAATAAAAAAAAGGGAGAAAAGCCCCAAATAACCCCAGACGGCTCCTGTTGTTTTATTGAGAACGCCTCCCAGCGCGCGTAGGATTTCTGTGCTGTTTTTCCTATAAGTTCCTTCACTCTTATTATTATTTTTTTTTAGTTTTTTTTTAAACCCAAACCCCTCAGAGCTCCTGCGGGGCAGCAAAGCCTTTTTAGGGTGACAACCCCCATGGGACCAAAATCCCCAAATATTTGGGATTATCCACGGGAACGGTGCCTGGGGGAGCCTCAGCGTGCCGGAAAGCAGCACCAGCACCCCACCCGCGTGCCCCCCGCCCCATAACCAGCAGGGATTGGGGTGCTCGCGCCACGGGGGGTGGGGGGGGGCGGCACCCACGGGTGGGGGGGCACCCACGGGTTGGGGGGGGGGAGGGGGGAGGGCAGCTTTTAGCGTCAGGGGGGTTGGAGAAGGACCCGGGGGCAGCACAGGGGGGCACGGCGGGGGGGGGTCGGGGGGTGCCGGTGCCCGTCCCGGTGCCCGTCCCGGCGCCCGCGGCCGCCCCTTACCGTTGAGGCGCACGGTGAACTGCCGCCGCTTCCGATCGTGCTCCACCTGGATGGGGCAGCCCTGCTCCAGGAGGCCGAGAGGCGCCGAGTGGGCCATGGCCGGGGGGGGACGCGTCGCGACAGGACGCGCTAAGTCGCGATAGGGACGCCCAGCACCGGGGCGCTCGGGGCCGGGCCGGGCCGGGCCGGGCCGTGGCAGCAGCGCCGGGGCCGCCGCCGGCGCGCGGCCGCAGGAAGGCAGCCGGGCGCCACGTGCCCGCGCGGCAGCCAATGGGCGCGGCGCCGTTTTGTTTTGGTGCGGCCGCCCGGCGCTTAAAGGGGCAGCGGCACCGCACGGGCAGCCCCGGGGGGGGGGCTGGGGGGGGGCCTGTGCGGGGTCTGTGCTGGTCCTGTGCACGTCCTGTGTTGGTCCTGTGCTGGTCCCATATTGGTCCTGTGCATGTCCCATACTGGTCGTGTGCATGTCCTGTATAGGTCCTGTGAATGTCCCGTACTGGTCCTATATTGGTCCTGTGCTGGTCCTGTACTGGTCCTGTGCTGGTCCTGTGCACGTCCTGTATTGGTCCTGTACTGGTCCTATATCGGTCCTGTGCTGGTCATGTGCTGGTCCTGTACTGGTCCTATATTGGTCCTGTATTGGTCCTGTACTGGTCCTCTATTGGTCCTGTACTAGTCCTGTACTGGTCCAGTATTGGTCCTGTGTATGTCCCATATTGGTCCTGTACTGGTCCTATATTGGTCCTGTATAGGTCCTGTGCTGGTCCTGTACTGGTCCTGTGCATATCCCATATTGGTCCTGTACTGGTCCTATATTGGTCCTGTATAGGTCCTGTGCTGGTCCTGTACTGGTCCTGTACTGGTCCTGTGCATGTCCCATATTGGTCCTGTACTGGTCTTCTATTGGTCCTGTACTGGTCCTCTACTGGTCCTATATTGGTAATGTGCTGGTCCTGTATTGGTCCTGTACTGGTCCCGTGCACATCCTCTACTGGTCCTGTACACATCCTATACTGGTTCTATACTGGTCCTGTGTGTGTCCTGTACTGGTCCTGCACTGGTCGGTGTTGGTTCTTTCCTGATTCTGTACTGTGCACGTCCTGTGCCGGTTCTGTCCTGATTCTGTGCTGGTCCTGTATTGGTCCTGTGCTGGTCTGTGTGCATCCTGTACTGGTTCTGTACTGGTCTTGTGTGCATCCTGTACTGGTTCTATACTGGTCCTGTGTGCATCCTGTACTGGTCCTGCACTGGTCCTGTGCTGGTTCTGTCCTGATTTTGTGCTGGTCCTGTTTTGGTCCTGTGTGTGTTTAAATACACAAAGCGTGAGTGTCAGGAGGACGGAGCCAGGCTCTTCTCGGTGACACCCAGTGACAGGACAAGGGGCAATGGGGGCAAACTGGAACACGGCAGGTTCTGCTTAAACGTGAGACGAAACTTCTTCACGGTGGGGTGACAGAGCGTGGAACGGGCTGCCCGGGAGGCTGTGGGGGCTCCTTCTCCGCAGACATTCAAGGCCCGCCTGGACGCGTTCCTGTGTGACCTGATCGAGGCGTTCCTGCTCCGGCAGGGGGATTGGGCTGGAGGATCTGTCAAGGCCCTTTCCAATCCCTCGCGTTCTGTCATTCCGTGTCCCGTGCTGGCCCTGTGCTGGCCCTGTGCTGGCACACAGGGCTCTCTGGCCTGGTTTACTGGTGCCACGCTAGGACACGACCCTGCTGGCCTGGTGCTGCCCGGCCGTGAGGCCTGCTCTGTGGTAATTAGCAGAGTGGCTTGGCTGGTGCTGGTGCTGGTACTGGTACTGGTGCCGGTGCTGATTTTGGTACTGGTGCTGCTACTTGTCACCGTCCAGCAGCAGCTGCCCTGCCCCTAAATGACGTCCTGCAGAGTCCGGCCTTTGCTGGTCCCTTTGGCTCCTGCTCCCCAAACTGGTGCCCAAAAGCTGATTAATTCCCCAGGCCACTCGACGTGCTTGGTCCGTGTGCCTGCAGCACCCGCCAGCCCTCGGAAACGGACGTCTCCTCCTCCGTGCAGAGCCCGGTGCAGGCAGAGAGAGGGGCCGAATCCTGCACCCGGCTCGGGGCCGCTGCGGGGCTGCTGATGCCACGGCGATGCTCAGGGAATCAGTTTGGGAAACCCGAGGAGAGAGGAGGCAGGAGAAGGGGTGTTTTTGTGCCTTCGGGAATGCTGACAATCCACAGAAATTCCTGGGAACACTCGAACTGGGATGCTGGGACACTGGGATACCGGGACGCGGCTCTGCCTTAGCCTGGGCCCATTGCCCCTGCTCTGCCCCACGCACGGCTCCAGCCAGGACTCGCGAAGAAATAACGCTGGCAGCCACCGAGCCCAAACCTGCTCGCATCGGCCGCTCCGGAGCTCCAGCCCCGCTGCTGATTCAGAGACCTGGATGGCGAAAAGCCAGGACGGTCCATCCCGATCCCACCTCCTGCTCGCCCGGCCCGGGGGATGACACGGGCAGCCCTTGCGTCACCGCTAATAACCCTGCGGTCGAGCCGTTTTTTTTTCTTTTTTTTTTTTTTTTTTTAGGAAGGCTCCTCGCGTGTGTTGAAAGACTTGAAAGGCGGGGAATCTACTACGTCTCTTGGGGAGGTAATTGCTCGCTGTTAAAAACCTGTAATTTATTTCTCATTTGAACTTTTCTAGCTTCCATTTCCAGCTGCTAGACGTTACGCTGTCGCTGCTGGATTAAAGGTCCAGCCGAGGCATCTGGCCCCCCGCAGACGCAGCCCCCAGCCCCTTCCCTTCTGTATTCCTGCCTGTATTCCTGGCAGGTTTTCCAGCCCTCGAACCTTTTCAAAACACGCTGCAAAGCCCAGATCAGAACCGTGTGTGACTGTGCTCGAGTACCACCCCTCCTTCTTGCCCCCCTGGGATACGCTAGGTGTTTCCTCCAGAAAATTGCACTCGCAACACGAAACCTCCGCAGGCTCCGGATGGCGGAGACGCTGCCGGGACAGCTCGGGGCTGGCTGGTGGGACACGGGTGACCCCGAGCAGGATCCCACGGAGGACGCGACGGCATCACCGCTGACGGTCCCCACGCCTGGGCCAGGTGCCCGTGGGGCTGCAGCACGGCGGGGGCCCCTTGCGTCGCCCCGGGGCAGGCGGCACGTGCGGGCAGGTGAGCCTGATGCATCAGGGCTGCAGATATGTGGGTGATTCTCCTCCGGGGCGCGAGGAGGGCTTGGGGAGAGCCCTGGGTGCCCCTTCCAGGGGCTGGGGAGAGCCCTGGGTGCCCCACGCCGCCGAGGGTGGAGCGAGGGTGCGAGGGTGCGGGTGCAAGGCAGGGGGTGTTGCTGAACGTCCTGCAGCGGGGTGCTCCCCCGGCAGGGTGGCAGCTTCTTGGAGCGTGCCTGTGGGTTTTCCCCGGCTCCTGGCCGGGCTGAGCCCTGCATCCCTGTATCCCTGCATCCCTCCTGCCCCGGCAGGGAGCCCTGGGGGCAAGCAGGATTTTCGGGGGAGCCCTGGCGGGTGGTGGCGAGCCCTGCTTCCCCTTGCCATGGGGGTGGCGTGTGCCCAGCCCGGAGCACGGGGGTCCTGCGGGGAAGGGAGAGACGTGGAAAGGGGGGAAAAGACGCGGAGGGGCCGCGGGGATGCTGCGGGCCCCCGCGGTGAGTCACCGAGCCTCCGGGCGGACACGCTCTTCCCCCCGCCCTCGTCACTGCCTCCCGCCCACGGTGCCCGAGAACCATAAAACTCCCCCCGCGCCGGGGGGGGGGGGGGGGGCGGCGACGTAACCCCGCCCCCTCCCCGCTCTCAACCAATCGGAGCGGGGCTCCGGCGGGCGAGGGGGCGGGGCTCCGTCCGCCGGGCCCTGCCCTTCGCTGTTCTTCCTCCGCCGCCCGCCTCGCTGGGCTGGACTCCGCCGGGCGCCGTGCTCTGCCCGGGCGCTGCGGGGCCGCCGCCAGCCATGTCCGTGCCCAGAGGTAGGACCGGGGCCAAGGGGGGGGCTGCGGGGGGGGGGGGGGATACGGGGACCCCGGGACCCCCTTCCCTTTTCCTCCGTTCCCGGGCTGCAGGCAGCCCACGCCGTTCTATGGGCACAGCCCGGTTGGGAGGCGTGGGGTCGGGGGGAGTAAAAGGGTGTAAGGGGGTGTAGGGGGGTGTAGGGGGGTGTAAAGGGGGTGTAAAGGGGTGTAGGGGGGTTTTGGGGTGTAGGGGGGCAAGGGGGTGTAGGGGAGCACCGGGAGGGGACAAGTGGTGAAGCGCCCTGGGCGTGCAGCATGTGGATAATTTTTTTTTTTTTAAAAAAAGGGTGAGTTTGGTCCAGCTGGGGGAAAAAAAATAAAATCCCCCAAACCCCAAAAAAGGGGCGTTAGGGGGTCGTGGGGCCGTAGTGGGGCAGCGGGAAGGGGGGGGGGGGGGGGGGGGGGGGGGGGGGGGGGGGGGGAAGGGGTGAAGTGTTGTGCGCGTGCAGCACGGTGATAAATAAATTAAAAAAAAAAAAAAAAAGGTGAGTTTGATAGAGCTGGGAAAAAAAAAGCAACAAGCTGACCCTATTCTGGAGGAAACGGCCCCAAATCGCCTCTCTTTCAGTGCTGGTTGGGGTGGTTCGGTGAGCGCCCTGCGTGGCGTGGGGCAGCCCAAGGGGGTCCCCGGGGAGCCCACCCCCCCGCCGCGCGGGGCTATGGCCGTGGGTGGCGGTGCCACCGGTGGGACCCGGCGGTGCCACCCGGCGTGGGGCAGGCAGCGCCGCCGCGGCCCCGAGGCCGGCGAGGGCTCGTCCGCGAAGCTCGTGCCGCCGGCGTGGAGCTCGCGGGGCTTTCCTCCCGCGGCCGTGATGCGCTGGAAACTCGAAGTCAGGAGCCATGTGAGCAGATGAACGCACCTCGGCGTGACTTTTTTATTTTTCGGGGGCTTTTTTTTTTTTTTTTCCTTTCCCCTCCTCTAAATGATCCGTGTCTTAAACGGAGGGAATGTGGACCTGAGTTTCCTGTTTGCTGTGTAAGCCGGGGTGTGAATCAGCGGCGATTTACGGTGCGCCGAGCGGAGCTGCTGACTCACGGGTACGAGCGCATGCCTCCCGCCTGCCCCGGCTGCTGCTGCGGGGCTGCAACGGGCTTCATAAAAAGGCTGCGGGAGCCCCGCCGTGCCCACACCTCCCCCGGGGCCCGCGTGGCCCGGCCGCCTGGATGGAGAGCCGAGGTGAGCTCCTGCAGCCTGCCCGGGGGGGGTTTCGGGGGGCTGCTTCGCTCGTGGGGTCGTGGTGCCGCGCGTGTGTTCTCGCGTCCTCATCTCGTGCCCTGCTGGCTGCCGAGACTTGGCTCGGTTTGGGTTCTGCCTGAAACGTGCCGGCTCCCGGAGAGGGCTCCCCAGCCGCGTGCTGCTCCGGGGGGATGCCGGTGGAGAGCAGGCTGCGGCTCGGAATTTATCCTGGGAGATTCGGGTGGCTTTGGGCTCCTGCTGGCTGAAACCTGGAATTTAACTCGGGAAATTTATGTGGCTTTGGGCTCCTGCTGGAGGTAGCCCAGAATTTAACCTGGGAGATTGAGGTGGCTTTAGACTCCTGCTGGAAGTAGCCCGGAATTTAACCTCGTAAATTTAGGTGTCTTTGGGCTCGCTCCTGCTGGCTGTAGCCCGGAATTTAACCCAGGAAATCCAGGTAGCTTTGGGCTCCTGCTGGATGTAGCCCAGAATTTAACCTGGGAGATTCAAGTGGCTTTGGGCTCCTGCTGGATGTAGCCCAGAATTTAACCTGGGAGATTCAAGTGGCTTTGGGCTCCTGCTGGATGTAGCCCAGAATTTAACCTGGGAGATTCAAGTGGCTTTGGGCTCCTGCTGGATGTAGCCCAGAATTTAACCTGGGAGATTCAAGTGGCTTTGGGCTCCTGCTGGAAGTAGCCCAGAATTTAACTTGGGAAATTCAGGTGGCTTTGGGCTCCTGCTGGCTGCAGCCCAGAATTTAACTTGGGAAACTCAGGTGACTTTGGGATCCTGCTGGCTGCAGCCTGGAATTTAACCTGGCAAATTCAGGTGGCTTTTGTGCTTCTGCTGGCTCCAGCCTGGAATTTAACCCGGGAAATTCAGGTAACTTCGCTCTCCCGCTGGATGCGTCCCGGAATTTATCCCGGGAGATTCAGGTGGCTTCGTGCTCCCGCTGGCTGCTTTCCCTGCCGGAGGTGATCGGGGCAATGAATGGAGACCGCTGCCTCGTGGCTCGCAGGTTGGCCGTGCCCGTGACTGATGCGCACAAAAACTCGGCTGCCGTCACCTTGGCTTAGTCACGGGGCTGTCTCCTGCCTCCGGAGTTGTTGGGGATGCGCGTGGCCGCCCGTGACACGCGGGATAGGAATGGTGCCGGGCCGGAGCCTTTTCCCCGCGCGGTGCTAAACATAGCTTCCGAGATAAACACCTGGTGGGGATTAGGGAAGCTCAGGAAGGATTTCGCCTTTCTTCCTCTTCCCGCTGCCGGGTTGATCCGAATTATCTCGCGGGATGAGGTGTGGGAAACCCTCACCGGCTGGTCCTGCGTTACCTCGCGTTGTCGAGCCTCGTGGTTACCCAAATATGCAAAAGCTTATTTTGCATGTTTGGTTGCCTGTATATATATAGATATTTGCTGGTTGCCTCAGGTCCCCAGCACTCCCTCCAGCTCCGTTTTCCCAGCTTGGTGGCGGGACGGGAAGGAGTTGTGCGAGGAGCCGTGGCGCCGCGCGTGTGCCCGTTTGGGGAGGTCTGCGAGGGGCGCCGCGATCTCAGCACGTGGGCGCGTTTCGAGAGCGCGTCCTTCCCCTTAGCCAAGAGGTTTTCCTCCGGGAGGACCCCGCGGGTTTGGCGGGTGCCTGGACGGGACCCAAGGCCCCTCAGCGCCACGTGGTTGTGTTTCTCCAGGGCTGGCAGCGTGGGGGCTCGCAGCTCTGAACCCGCGGAGCCAGGCTTTTGCTTTGCGCCTGCTGGACGTCACGCCGGGGGTGATAAAAATACTGAGCTGGGCTTCGGCAGCCCCTGAAGGCTGCTTGTCAGCCGCTACCGGTGCTCTGCGAGGCGGCTGCTTTCATTCCCCAGGCCCGGGCTGCAGCGCGGGGCTGAGCCAGGGGTTGCTTTGAGCACAAACCTGGCCCTGAGGCTGGTCGCTGCCAGAGGGAATCCGTGCGTGCACCGTGGGGCTTCTCCATGGGTGCCCAGGTGTCCGGTCCCGGTGACTTTGGGGCCGAGGATATGGGTTTTTTGTTGGAGGGTTGCTTTCACTGGGTTAACGGTGGCGGGCTGCTTGCTAGGGGGGAGAGCCAGGAGAGGAACTTGTGTTGTCTGGGGGTAATTTTACTCGACCAACAAAAACTTTGGGGTTTTACGGACGTGACTCAGGACTGCTTGTGGGTACGCATGGAGCTCGATTTACCCACAGCTGCTTGCTGACAAAACTCTGCAGTGCAGGTCGAGTCCTAGCCAGGGATTTTGAGACGGCGGAGAGGACTTTTTATGGTGGGAACTGGAAGTTTGTGGTCTTTTTTTTTCCCCAGCTTGGGAGATGCCCCATCTCCCCACGGCCTTTTCATCCCCATCTGAGTGTCTGTCCCCAAAACAGCCGGGCATGGACGTGGGTGCCACACCGGCACAAAGCGGGTCTGGGTCTGCTTGGTGGGGTCTTCTTGGTGCTGCCTTATGCCCTGCAGGGGGTGAGGGGGGTCCCATCCTGCCCTCCAGCAGTGATTGGAAGCGATTACCTGCGTGTGCTGCTGGCATTGCAGCCTGGTGCAGGGGGAAATGAAATATTCGGATCCGCGGGCTTTAAGGGTGGAAGGGATGACGGTGAGCATCGTGCTCAGCTGGAGCCAGCCAGGAGCTCAGCGCGTTGCTGCCAGGGCTGCAGGGCATAGCAGCGTCCCCGCGTGTCCCTGGTCCCTTTGGTCCCTGGCTCTGTGACTTTTGCTTACCGAAGCCCAGGGGCAGGAGGAGCAGCCCCCAGCTCCTTTGGGAGCTGCCAGCGTGGAAGAGGAGGAGCTGAGGGGGATCTGTCCCCTCCAGGCTGCGGCAGGGTCACTGCCGAACCGGGTCTGTCCCGTGCTTTAAGCCAGATTTCCATCCTCTCAAGTGAAATGCTTATTTTTTTCAAAAAAAAGGATAAATTTCCTTTAAAAACATCACACGAGTGGGAGAGGAGGCAGGATGAGGAGGAGACAAAACTTACCAGAAATTGTTTGCAGAGCATCCACCCTTCCTGCCCCCTACACCGCCACAAAAAAATAAAAAAAAATAAAAAAAAAATCCTCCTTTTGGAAAGGAGGAAGCCTCCTTTCGGTACAAGCCGTTTCCCATCAGAGGCTGCGAACCTGCGCTGTGGTTTGGAGCTGGCACCGGCGGGGCTGACGTGCCCGATAACTGCGTGGGGCTGAGCCCGGTGCCTGTGTCCCGCATCCATCCGTGCCGGGAGCCGCAGGGTTTGTCCCTGACCCTCTCCTGCCGTAGTAGTGCCGGACGGTTGGTCTATTTTTAGGGAAGGTAAAGCTTTTTTAATTACTGCTTTTTGTTCAGCCGGAGGTCTCACGTTGCCAGCAAACAGAATCCGCAGCTAGGGCTGGGTCCTGCTGGTGCCCCTTCCGAGGCGCTGAGCGGCGAGAGGGTGAAGCGCTGGGTGCAGTTCGCTGGGGGCAGAGCGTCTCCAGCTCGGGCTGTGCCCCCTTTTCCTCCTCCAGGTGCTGCAGCAGCAGTTGCAGGTGGGGAGCGCTTGGCGAGGGCAGCAGCAGCGCGCCAGCCGAGCGCTTCTGCCCCCGGGGCGGTTGTGACACCGGCGCCGCTTCCTGCCGGGGCCGCGGGCGGACGTGTGCTCGGAAAATGGTTTGCAACCAGCGCGGCCGGAGCTGGAAGCAGGGAGCCTTGCTGCTTCGGGGCCCTGGGGGGGCTCGTCCTGGGGGTCCCTGCTCCTCCCTGCCTGTCGGATCCGCGGTGCACAACCCTGTGCAGGTCGGGGATGGGAAGGGAGGGTGCTCGGCGGGTGGTACTGCAGCTGCTGGATCCAAACACGTGGGGTGGATTGGGGTTATTTAGGGGAGCACGGGGTTATCTAGGAAGGTTCGGCGTGCCTGTGCTCGCAGGTCGGTTGGGTACTGCGGTCCCATACATAAAAATTCCGTCTTAGCCCAAATCTTGCAGGAAAGCCCCCCTGCCTCGGCCACCCGTCCCGCTCTTGGCAGCTGGAGGCACCTGCAGCCCGAGCAGGTGCCATCTCCTGCTGCCCGCAGCTCAGTAGCACCAGTTTTTTCCCCTATTAAAGGTAGCAAAGAGCAAATACGGTGTGTGGGGGAGGTATTCCCTGCTGTAGGACAGAGATCTTGCTGCGCTGGGGAAGGGGAGGCCGGCCGTGCTTGGAAAGGAGAGGACGGGTGAGGGCTGTCCCCTGCCCACGGTGCTGCACGCCGCGGGCTGCCCCGTGCAGCTCGTCCCTAAAAGTGACGTGGCTCTTTCTGTAAGAGCCGGATGTGTTCGGCAGCAAGGCTTTTTAAGAAAGCTGCTCTGCGGAGCTAAAAATCCCCTGCCGCCGCGGACTGCTCGGTTTCTCTCCTGAAATGCTGCCAAATCGCGCTTCGGGCGAAAACGAACGGACCCGGTGCCAGGGCTGCTCTTCGCCTCCTCCCGAGCACCTGGTAAAGGGGCGGCGAGGTGGCAGACCCAGCCACGTTCCACACCTGTCTGTAAAACCCCGCGCTTACACCCAGAAAATCCCCAGAAAAGCCTCTGCAACCCGTTCCGTCTGCGTTTTCGGTCGATCCCTGCGGTTGCACGGCTCTGAGCACCTTGAGCTCCGAGCACCGGCGGGGCTGACGGTGAGCTGCGGGAGCTGGCAGACAGCCGGGCTTGTCCCCTGGGGCCGGGCCACCCTTCCGTGCTCTGCAGAGGCTGATTTTTTTTTGCCCGTCGGAAGCTTTTTGCAGGTATTAATTCAGCCTGGCGTTGCCCGGCTTGGTGGAGGATGCCTGGGCAGCAAGAGCAGAGCGCTGGCTGCAGGGGGCACCTCTGGAAATGCTGGGTGCATTTTAATCCAAGCTCTTTGTCAGCCTCGCGTGAGCTTTGTCGAGGAACCGGGGAGCGCCTCAGCTTTTCCTCCGGCACCTCTCCCGTCCGTGGCATCTCCTCTCCGCGTACGTTCCGGGCTGCTGCAACGCTTCGCCCTTGATTTTTGGATCCCCAAAGAATTTCTCGTTCGGTAATCGTGGGCTTCCCCCTGGGGTTTTACAGGCACAGCTCGGCGAGGGAAGCCGTGTGCGGCAGCCGCGGGGCCGGCAGCCAGCGCGCGTGTTCCCCTTATCTCGAGCAGGTTTCACCTTTTGCACCTCTCCTTCCAGCTCCTCTCTGCTCCGTTCCATGCGCTGCCCTGCAGCGCGCCGCTCTTTTCCCCCAAAACGCTGACTTGCGCCTTGCCCTTTGGGGTTAAAAGGGTTTTTTTTTTTTTTTTCCTGTCGTTTTTTTAAATGGAAATGATTCTTGGAAGCCCCGAGCGTGCCCCAGGAAAAGCTGCGAGCCGCAGGCTGGGCGGCACTGAGTCACTGCGTGCTCCTGACCCGCGACGTGAGCCGGATGTGTCGGGACAGCCTCTGCGGAGCCTGCTGCCTTCCCGGGACGTCTCGAACCGGCTCTGTGAGCAAAAACCCGCCAGGCTCATTTCCACCCAGCCTCGGAAACGTTGCGACGCGATGTGAATAGGTGGATTCCCCGAGCAGGGGGCGAGGAGCGCGCAGCAAAAAAATAAACCAAAAACCTAAATAATCCCCAGCGAAACGGAAGCAGGCGAGCGAGGCTGTGCCCTTCCTGTGCCGGGGCTGCCACGTGGGGCTGCGGTGGGGAAACGCTGCCCGAGCCGGGCACCAGCCAGAGATGCCCTGCGGGTGCCGGGCGAGTGCAGGGCACACGGAGGGGTTTTCGGGGTGTGGAGCCGCCGAGAGCCCGCGGGGGCGACGCTTTGCAGCAGGGGAGTTTGGAGGAGCAAAGGAGAAACGGTTGCGGACGACTTCTGCAAAAACGTGGAGCTTAGCAAGCGTGCTGCGCTTTTTTTTTTTTTAATATCAAATTGTAACTTCCTGAGCTGGTGAGCGGCTGGGGCCGGCCTCAGGCAGCAGCTGGATGCGGGCTGGGATGCGGACGTCAGTCTGTCCCCGGCGGTGTCGGGTAGGGCTGGGGCAGAGGGAGCAGAGGCTGCGGGTGGCTGCCGTCCGCGGCGGTTTCCTCCCTCTCGCCTCGCCAAAGACTGAGGTTCCCCCACCACGGGATGGGTCCTGCCTCTTTGCTGCGCCCCAGTTTGCTCCTTTCCTCCGTCTCGGCTTGGAAAAGTGCGTGCGTGGACGTAATCGGGGGAGAAATGTGGGTGAAGGCAGCAGGTGAGGGGTGGTGAGGCAGAAACCCCCGCGCGGCTTCAGGTGCAGCGCGGGTTTGGGCACCGGAGCGCCGCACCCGGGCGTTGCGCTGCCGCGCCAGCGGTGCTCCCGGCCCTGCCTCCGTCGAGCTGCCGGTGGGGACGGACGGACGGACGGACCCGTTCTGACTCACGGACCCCGAGCTGAGTTTGCAGCACCTGCAGCCAGCTAACAGCCCTCCTCGTGTGAGCCGCGTGCGCCCGGTCCTGACTCAGCGGGCAGCTGTGACCGCCGGGCTGCGGGTGCCGGCTCCCCGTCCCCGCGGGTGGCATCACCCGGTGCCTCCCCGCGTCTCCGGCTGCTCCCTTTCCTTCTGCCCCCCCCTCTCCCGGAGACATCGCAGACATTGAGCGCTTCCTGATTATTATAATAATTATTATTATTATTACTTTTCCCCCCGCAAATATTCCACTTTCAGAGCAGGTACCCACGTACGCCATTTACTGGGATGAAATCCCTTTCCCCGCCCGACGTAAATTGGAGGGAGGATGGCAGGAAGCTGAACAAGTGATTTTTAATTCTGTTTATTTATTTTTAGTCGTTAAGGCTTGCATTAAAAGCAGGAAGAGGCAACACTTTGCCCTTTTACCAGCTTTACAGGGTTTTGTGGCCAACTGGAGGTACTCGAAACCTCCAGTTGAAACCTCCAGCACGGCGAGCTCCGAGCAGGTGTAGCCTCTGCCACTGCTTTTTTTTTTTGGGGGGGGGGGGGGGGGGAATCCACCCTGAGCGATGGCTGCGAGTGTGCAGCCGTGCAGGATGCTCTGCCCGGCCCCGTGCCTGCTCCAAAGAGGTGCCGGGCGGCTGCGGGCAGAGGTTTTTGCGCAGGTCCTGCTGTACAGCTGCGCGGTTTTCGGCGTGGCGTAGCGTGTCTGATAACGCCACGGTGCCGCTGCTCTGACACTCCCCGAGGGCAGCCTGGGCTCTGCTCCTGGGGGTTTCCCAGCGCGGAGCCCCCGTGTTGCAGGGCAGCAAGCTGCCATCCGGGAACAAAGCGCAGAAGCAAACGTGGTTGGTTTTTTTGCTTCCCCCCCTATCCCTCGGGGTGACGCAGGTAACCTAAAAATCCAGCTGGAACGTAGCTGGGCGGTGACGTCCTCCCGAAGCCACGGCGGAGCGGGGCCGGCCGGCCGGCCGGAGCGTTATCTGGCTGCCGCACGGAGCTGGGGCGTGCCTGGCAGCCCAGGGCTGGCAGCAGGGGCGTCACCGCGGCGGTGGCTTCAGCTGATGTCCCCGTCCCCAAATCCCTCCCTGTTTTGGGGTGCCGGGCGCTCGCAGTGCTCTCCTTCCATCGCTCTTGGCATCATTTTCCAGCCGGAGCCATCCCGCTCTGCTGGAGCGATGGGAGCAGAAAGGTGACCCCGTTCCCTTTCCTCCTGGGTTTTGTTGAAAGGTTTTGCTTAAAAACAGAGCTGTCGTAGAGCTTTCTGGTCGGGATTGGGGCCGTGGTCCTGCCCGTGGGGTTTTGCTGATCCTGGGTCCCCGCTGCCAGCCCGGTGCATCCTCCCGGTGTCCCCGGCCTCATCCAGCCCTCGGAGAGGCCGCGGGTGGGCAGGGGAAGGGTGGGGAGAGGGCTTGGTGCCGGCAGGCTGCTGCTTGAGCTCATTGCTGTTTTTAAGGGTGTGCTCTTCCCCTCATTGAAGCCTGGCAGGGAGCGGCGGCAGCTGCCCGGCGTGCGAGGTTCGGCCGCTCAGAGCCCGGCAGCAGGGCTGGTGGCCCCGGGAGCTGCAAAATGACGGGGCTGGCTCCAAAAAAAATGGCATTTCCCGGCACGTGGGGTGTGCCGAGGCAGCACGGGCTCCACGAGAGGCTCTAGGGATCCTTGGAGCATCCCCCAGACGGGACGGGGACGCTGCTGCAGAGCCGGGGGCCGACGCGGGGCAGCTCTTGTGTCAGCATCCTTTCTGCGCCGATGATCTCGGCTTGAAACTATACCCTGGGAGTGGAAATGCACCCGAGGAAAATATCTTCCGCAGTCCTTCTGGGGCTTGTATAAACACTATTTAAAATTAGAGGCACTCATTAGGTTGGTATGCGCGTTCACCTCGACCTCTGACTTTTCCGCCGGCGAATGCGCGCGGGGCGGCACAGCCCACGAGTCAGGGAGCGAAGCGGAGGCACGCTCCCTGTAATTAGGGGAGGGTAAAGGAGCCGGTACGGTATCTCCCCTCCAGGCTGCCGGGGAAATTGAAAACAGAGCTGCAGCCCGTTCGGCTTTGGTCAGGGACGTCGGGCGCTGGCTCCTGTCCGGGTGGTGCCGGGAGGAGAGGGGAGGGCAGCGATGCTCTGCCACGGTTCTCGCACGTGTTGGCGGCGCAGCGGACGATTTTTTTTTCCCCGCCTCCGTCGTTCTCCCTCGCTATTTACCAGCGAAATCCACGCAGCGGCTCGGACTCTGCCAGCGGAGGTGCCGTCTCAGCTGTCACCCTGGAATAGCTGCCGAGCTCCGCGCGGGTATTGTAATGGAACAATATTTGCGCTGTTTGTTGTGGTAATGGTTGTCAGCAATTAGCGGGGCACCTGCGGCGCGAAGAAATCCGACCTCGTGCCGCCCGGCGCTCCCTGGGTGCCGAAGGGCTGAGCGTGGGCGCTCGGGGCTGCGTGTTTGAGCCCCCCCCCCCCCCCGGCGCCCTGGTGTTTTCGTGCGCTGCTTCTGCACGGGGCCGCGGGCATCGCCGCGCGAAGCTCTGCGCCGGGGGGCTCGGGAGGGCAGGAGTGATGCTGCTCCCCCCCCGGAACCCATCCGGCTCACGGCAGCGCTGCCCAGGAGCTTCGCACCGCTGGGTTTTTATTCTGGGGATGGGGGGGGGGGGGACTGAGATGGGAGAGGCGAGCTGGGCTCCGAGGGTTGAACCCTCCAGCGGCGAAGGCGTCCCCCCCGGGATGCGCCGCAGCAGCCCTGCGCCTCGATGGCTCCCGGCGCTGGCTCCCCCCCAGCTTCCTGTTGACGTCAGCGGTTATTTCGCCCGCTGCAGTTTTTACAACTGTTGAGCTTTTCGAGCGTAACCCGAGCTGAGAGCGGCCAACCTCGGCGGCTGCCCATGCGGGGACGCGGCACTGCCGGCGCCGTCTCCCCCAGCCTTCCTCGGCCGCTCGCCGGCTCGCGGACCCCCGGCACGCGGCGGGGACCCCGCACGGCACCGGGGGGCTGCCGGCGCCTTCCGAGCATGCAGCCCCGCCGGGGATAAGGCGCGGTGCTCGCCGAAAGGGCCCGGCGGCGGATCCCTCGGGCCCTTTTCCCTCCCTCCTCCGGCTCCCCCATCCATCCCTCCCTTCCGCCAGGCGCGCCGTTTCTGTTCTTCATTTCTGGGAAACCATGGACAAGAAGCAAGGTGGGTGTTGCAATTTCCAAAGCACGTGCCGGGGGGGGGTGGCGGGGGGACACACACCGAACGGCCGGTGGCGGAGCTAAAAGGGGGCGGTGGAACTTTTTTGGGGTCCGTCCACAGAGTTTTTCTTCTCTCTGCTTGCTCGGGACGGGGGGGGGTTCTGCATGTGCGGCTCGGGATCTATTTTTAAAGCTCTGGAAGCGTGCATGTTTTGCACGGGGTTGGAGCGCTGGCATCTTAGCAGAAATCCAGCAGAGCTCCGGGAAGGAGCCTGTCCCTGTTCTGGTGGTGTTCCCAGGGCTTTCCAGCAGCCCTTGCACGCCCGTTGCAGCCGGCGGGGGCTTCTTGTCCAGCCCGCTCGGGTTTTTCTCTTTCTCTTTTTGCAGAAGTGCCGGGCGCAGGGCGGCGGTGCTCTGCAGGAGCCCCTCTGCAGGCTGATGAGTGATGGCTCTCGGCAGGTTGAGCGCCGCTTTTCCGCTTACACAGGGAGCTTTTTCCACTCCCGTGACCAAAGCAGCCAAATTCCCCTCTCTGCTTTGTTGCACCCTGCCT
Source organism: Anser cygnoides (assembly GCF_040182565.1). Classification (NCBI taxonomy): domain Eukaryota; kingdom Metazoa; phylum Chordata; class Aves; order Anseriformes; family Anatidae; genus Anser; species Anser cygnoides. Next base: position 3,601,689 of record NC_089887.1, read on the forward strand.
CTGTTTTTTATTTTTTTTCCCTTTGGGGATCCTTTTTTTTTTTTCTATTTTTTTTCCTTTGGCCCTTCCTTTTGCGGCCAGGCTGGGACCCACCCTTCAGCCCTCTGCCTTTTCTGCAGCGTTTGGCTCCCGTCTCTGCAGGTCGAGGGGAATGGGGGGGGCACCCAAAACGTTTTCCCCAGCAGCGTTTGACTCCTGTCTGCAGGCTGAGGGGGAATTGGGGTCACCCAAAACTCTTTGCCCAGCACTAACCCCACCGTGCAGCCCTGGCGGCAGCCCCTGCGCCCGGCAGGTCCGTCCGTGCTCCAGGACTTCACCTGGAGCGCCGGGGAGGCACGGAGAGGTTTGATTTCAAAGGTCAGCTCAGGCAAATAGCTTTATTTGCAGTTCTTTAGGTTGTCCTGTTCGCCTCTCTCCACCCACGCCGGCGGAGTGGGAAGGACAAACCTCCCGGGGAGAGGTGCAGCGGCGGCAAGGAGGAGGATTTTGGTGTTGAATTGAGCAGTTCCAGGAAATGAATGTGTCCGGTCTTAGCTGGTGCAGGCTGTAGCACGAGGGGAGAAAAAAAAAAAAGCCTTTTTTTTTTTTTCTTCTTTCTTTAGGAGGAAATGGTGCCTTTCTTAGCATAAAGGATGCAGTTACATGCCTGCGGCGTCACGTGGGTTACGAGCTCGGCTGCGCTAGGAACTTCGGTCAGCTCGTTTTCCCCAGCCCGGCTGCACGCACGGTGCTGCGTGCCCCAGGACATGCTCTGGGCTCAGGCTGGGGGTAACGGGGCTGGGATTAATGGGGCCGTGCCCCCGGGTTGCCCCATCTGCATTTGGCTGCTGTGGGAGTGATCTGAGGTCGCCACGAGCTCCAGGGAGCAGTTGCAGGCTCTGTGCCTGCACAGCTCTCTAGCAAGAGCCCCGTGCCCTGCGAAGCTGGAGCACTCCCAGGACTTGCAGGTGACAGAAAGCGTCCCCCTGTCCCCAGCAGCTCTCCCGTGGGGTCCCAAATTGGGGGAGAGCTGCTGAGAGCCTGGCAGGTGACAGGGAGCTGAGAGCAGCCGCCTGCGGGGGCCGACAGCAGATGCTGCCCCGGGACCTGCTCAGGGCAGAAGGGGTTGAATTGCAAGGTCGTGCCGGGCCCGTCCCGCTGCCCGTTTGTTCCTCTGGCACCGAGCGTCCTGCTCTGGGGCTGCCACCAGCTTTGGGGGTGACACTGGGCAGCGCGCTGGGGACAGCGGTGCCGGGCTCTGGTCCCCCACGGCCACCATCTGCCCACCCCGAGCAGGCTGCGGGTGTGCAGAGCTTCAGGACAGGACCGTTTGCCTCTTTCTTTTTCTTCTTCTTATTTTATTTTATTTTTTTTTGTTAAATTTATGTATTTCTGGGCTGTGCTCAAGAGGAAGTGGCTCCTGCCCGCTCCACCCCTGCACGGCTGGACCCGTGCTGCTTGTGTGGCTGCGTGCAGCAGGAGAAACGCTGCCAGCGCTTCCCCCGGAGGTTTGCAGGATGCCAGAGGGTTTGGTGCCGTGGCAAACGTGGGGAGAGCAGGAAGAGGCAAATCCCATCCCCGCCTTGGCTCCCCCGGCTGCGGGGGCAGCGTCCCATGGGGACAGCCGTGTGATTTTACTCCTGCAGGCTTGGGCTGAGCTGGGTTTTCCGTCCCTGTGAGCAGCCCGGGCAGAGCCTGGTGTTGTTGGTGCTCCCTGGAGCTAGGGAATGTTTTCAGGGGCTGGGCGCGACTAAGGGGAAGGGGATTGTGGCTGGCATGGTGACACTGGGAAGTGTGGGGCAGTGGTTTGGGGCTGTGGGGGAGATGGGCTGGTGCACAGAGCCCTCCTTGCAGCAGGGTGCGAGCGCCCTGTGGCTCTCCACTCCTGTTCCGTGGGGGACAACCGATGCACGGAGACGCGACGCGGCTTTGCGGCGCGGTGCACGGGGGGCTTTGCGGCGGGGATCTTCCCCGTCCCGTGCTGACCCTTCCGCCCGCGCTCTCAAATCCCACCGCGGGCACGAGGCTCTGCGTTGATCCCCCGACCCCAACGCTCATCCTGCCGGCTCCTGGGGCTCCAGTGGGGCTGATGCCGCGGCCTCGGGGCCGGCTGCGTGGCGGACCCCGCTCCTGCCGCGTGAGTCAGCGCGCTGCGAGCGGCGCTGTCAGGGGAGCAGGCGGCACAGAGGGAGCATTGTGCTCCTGCGGGGGTTACTATGGCAATTGGGGAGAAGGAGAGCAAACAGATCAAGCAAAATACCAGCCGGGACGACGGCGTGTGTGTGTGTGTATGCACGCCGGGGGGGCTGTTTCAGGGCTTCGGGCGAAGGTCCGGCTGGTGGCTGCGCCCTCCGCCAGGCAGAAGGTGGCTGGGGGAGCAGCCACGGGGTTGCAGGGGTTTGGTTCGCCCTGTCCCGGGGCGTTTTGGCCGAGCAGGAGGTGCAGGGTTGGCTTGGTGGGTGTTCAGCAGCATCCCTGGACCGCTGCCTGCATCCCTGAGCCATCTGCTAAATCCAGCACACCTGGGTGTCTCCTCAGGTTTTGGCTCCGGGGGTGGCTGCAGGGAGGGAAGGCGGTGCCCGAACCCGGGGACGGCAGCTTTCGTTTGGCTCCGTTTTGGGTTTGCTCCCGGCGTTGCTCAACCAGGTGCTTTGCAGAGTCCTCAGTGGGTGCACGGGGATATTTATAGCTCCCTCTGCCAGCCCGGCCGGGCGCGGGGCTGGGAAGGGAAACCTCGCGGGTTCGTGAACCGGTGATCAAACCCCGTGATTGCCAGGACAGTGTCAGCTCTCCAGGGCTGGTTTCCAGCCCAGCAGGATGGGTTTGGTGCGGAGCAGCCAGGCTGCAGCTGCCCACCCGTGCTGCCTCCCCCAGCAGGGCAGGATGCGGCCGGGGGCATCTCCCCTCCTTCCTGCCCAAGTCCCAGCTCCTCGCCTCTTCCCCTCCCTTTCCCAGCAGCGTTGGAAGCGCTGGACTTTGTCCCAGGAGCCGTTCCTCATGGCAGGGAGCCTGCCCAGGGCCACGAGTAGCCGGGAGGTGCCTGCCCCGTGCTCGGAGCCCACCTCTCAGGGCTGCTCCCCAGGGTTAGAGGCACCTTCAGCTGCAGGCCACCGCAGCCCCTTGTCCCTGCAGGGGATCGGGGCGGCAAAGCAGGGCTCTGGCTGTCTCTGCAGCTCCGTCCCGCTTCGGTCTCCGTCCGGGGAGGATCACACATGCTGAAGCTGGATCATTCCCAGTTTCCCTTCCTGGCAGAAAGCGCACGACCCGCTGTGGCTGTGTGGTCCCTCAGCCTCCCTGGGATGGCCTCGCGTCCTGGGGTGGGCACCGGGCTCTTAGGGTCATGCTGCAGCCCCAGTTGCACTCTGGACCTTTATACTGGTTGTCTCTTGTCCCCTTGGCTTTGTCTGCTGGTGTGTGACCCCCCTGGGGCTGTCGGATCTCCTTGTGCTGTTTGGAGCTGGGCAGGAGAGCGTCCTGAGGGCTGCTCCTGACGGGCCCGGCCTTCTCCCAGGTCTCAGCCCGCGCAGACCAGGCCTGGATTCGTGTCTGGCAGTGCTGGGACAGGCAGCTCCTGCCCGGTTTTGTGCTGTTTTCCCTTGGTGGCACGTGGGGGTGTCCCCTTTTGGGGTGGGAGTTAGTTACTGCCTGGCTTACTTGTGGCCTGGTGGCCTTCGTCCCGCTGTCGGCGTGGAGCAGAGCTGGCCTGGCCGCTTCCCTGCCTGCTTCTGCAGCCGTGACGGATCTGCCCCGTCCCTTCCCACGTGCAGCAGGCTCTGTGGGGCTGCGAACCCGCTGAGAAACGGCTCCATGCGTCCCAAACTGGCCCGGCCGGGAGCCTGGGGCCTGGTGGGGAGCGCAGGAGCTGGGGCAGCGGAGAGCTGGTCGGGGCCCCGCGCACGGCTGGTGGCGTGGGGACCTCTTGTGGCTGGTCAGCCCGGGCTGGGGCTGGGTGCCAGCACCCCTCTGTCCTGTCGGCATGTTCCTCTGACCGTGCGCGGGGCCGTGAGGGCTGTATGCTTTGTGCCCGCTGCTCTGGAGCACCAAAACTGACCCCGTGTCTCTCTGCTCTCTTCCAGATTCCAAGGGATCCTTGGAGCCGCACAAACCAGGTGAGCGCCCAGCAGGAACGGCAGCTTCAACCCGTCTCCTAAACGCCAGAAATCAAAAACCCCAAAGCAGAGGAACCCTTAATGGCCACGGGGGTTAACAGGCACTTTTGGGGTGGCTGGAGGAGCCTTGCAAGGCGTGAGACCAGGAAAACGGTTTCTGTTGGTGCACCCCTGGGCTGGGTGGCTGCGGGTGGGAGGATGCTTGAAGGAAGAAAAACAAAAATGCCAATTGCTCACGTGTGCGTCTTCTCTTCCAGTGAAAAGCAAGAAGAAGCGGGAGCTGAGGATAACATGTGTCCCCATCAAGCAGCCCGTTGCCAACACAACGTAAGTGCGGTTTGACGAAAAGCAGGCAGCTGAAATTCCTGCTCTGTGATGCTCTTCCCAAAACACCTTGGGCTGCGTCCCCGCCGCTGAGCCCTGCTTGTTCCAGGAGCCCTCTCCAGAGACCCTTGAGAGCTCCGGGAGAGCAGTGAAATCCTCAGAGGGGAAATTTCACTCCCTAAAAGCCCAGATAGGGCAGATCCCCCAGCGGGGGAGCTGGGGAAGTCCCCCGTTAGTGCCATGCAGCCTGGCATGCACGCAGCAGCCACCTCCTTCCCCTGTGGCTGCATCTCTCTGAATTTCCCTTGGCGAAGGCGTCAGCCTGGAGCCTGCAGGGTGCTTGCACGCCCAGAGCGCTCCTGTAGAGGCTGGTGCCAGGTGTCCGTGATTCCTTTTCTCTGCACTTTTCGAGGTGCAATGCAAATATTTGCGCAGTGCAAGGCTTTTGCCACGAGCCTGAGCACTTCCTTGAAGCTGGAGCTTGCTGCATCGCTCCGATGGGAGCTAAACAGGAGGCTAAAACAAATTGCTCAATTTCCAATCTGACAAGGTCACAGCTGGGGAAAGCACAGAAGCGAAGCACGAGGGACAAAAGGCTAATGTCTGCTCCAAAAGCACCCTGCTACCAGTAGTGGGAAGTGGGCAACGATGGGGAAAAAGCCATAAAGGAAGGCTTTTTGCCAGCGTGGTGTTGTGCAAAGTGTGACGCTGTGAAATGGTGGCTGCTCCGCATGCCAGGCTGCCTGGAACAGGCCGTCAAGTGTACACAAATGACTCACTGGTGGGGAATTACCTGTTGTTCCCTAGGCGTGTGTTTCGGGCTACGTGGCTGTCCTGTTACAACACCTGCCTGTCAAAACATGACAGCTGAGCCGCTCTGCCGCAGAAACATCTCATCTGATCAGTCGGGGTTCCTTGGGCTCGCCTCCCGAGCGGGGATGGTTTCGTAGCCTGCTGGTTCAATGCACGCCTCACCTCACTGACTCCCCGGGGTTCTCGCTGGCTGCGTTCAGCAAATGCTTTGTGGGTGGTGTTCGCACGATAAAAGCGTTTGTGAGCGCTTGGAGGGGGCTGATCTGAGCCCGTAACAACAAGGCACGGTGGAAAGCAGTGGTTGAAAGCGCTTGAAGGAACACGAAACCTGGCCCTGCAGGAGGGGGACCACGGAGCTGTGCTTTCCTCTGACTCTGTCTCTTTCCTTGTAGGCCCCCGAGGAACCTGGACTCCAGGACGTTCATCACCATCGGAGATAAAGTACGTGCTGACGTGGTTTCTTTTTGCTTCTTCCAGTTTGAGAGACCTGATAAAAAAAAAAAAACGCTGCTAGAAATAGCCACTGCTGCTCTTTTATTTCGTTCTCTTGTTACGGGCTCTCCTGGGGCTGCGGAAGGCTGTTTGCAAGTGAGCTAAAAATGCGGGGTGGTGCCTCGGGTCAGCCCTGCGCCTTGCTGCTTCCCCCCCAGGCTGGGCAGGTCGCTCCGTGGGCACCATCGGGGCCCCTCGGTGCAAGGCTTAAGGGTTTGGGGAGAGCTAGGATGGAAGGAGGAGTAAGAGGCAGCTTGAGCTAGGTCCAGGGCACAGCCCCACGGCCCTTGTTGTTTTCTAGCTGTTGTGTATTAATAGCTCGGGGAGAGAGGCTCCCTGTGGCAGCCTGGGCACAGCGTGTGCACTGGGCGAGCGCTGCAGCGTGGGGACAGCTCTCCGTGCTGGTTGCCGTCCCTGCAGGGCCTTTCTCCAAGGGATTCGGCAGCTGTGCTCTGCCTGCTCTGGTGCTTGCAGGAGGGGTCTGCTCTGGGCACTGGAGTGGCACTGCGTGGGGTGGAGGAAGGTTTGGGTCATGGGGTGGAGGATGACCTTGGGTCCATCCGATCTGTGCAGGTGATGTTCTGCCCCTCTGCAGGGCAGGGGGTGAGGGATGCAGCGGGGGGGATGCTGATTCTGTTGTTACATCGCCCCTGCCCCTGGGCAGGGCCGTCCTGGTTCCTGGAGCGTGCTGGGAACTGCCAGCTTCTGGGGAAGCCTGTGGGTAAATGCCAGGAAAAAAAAAAAAAAAACCACAACAATAACCTGGAACAACTGCACAACACGTGTCCTGAAAAGCACCACGAGATCCTTCCTGGAGGCTGCTGCAGGAGCAGCGAGCCTGTACCCTGCCTCTGCCCAGGCCAGCGGGACGGGGGCGGGTTGCAGGGTCCTCACGTCCCTGCTCTCCTCTCCCCTGCACCCACCGCCCTGCCTGGGACAGGGCCGGCACCTTCCCGTGCCAGGCAGCGCATATCTCACCGCTGAGCTCAACCCCAGCCCTCTCCTGCTCCCTGCCTCGGCCGCCTGCCAGCCACATCTGGCTCGCGTAAACGGGGCCGGCGGCGCTGCTTGCTGCTGGCCGCCCCGTGGCCAGCGTGGCTGGGGAGCTGGCTAGCCACCAGCCCGGCAGCCCCGGCTCCCATTTTGGCCCCCCAGCACTGGGTTCTGCTTCCCTCCTGCCCTGGGCGTTGCTCGCGGGCGGTGTTTCCGACGCGGCGCACGCTTTTCCCACCCTTTGTGGCTGCTGGGTCAGTTGGGCATCCTGGTATTATTTTTCTTCCCCGGGACCGGAGGAGGACTCGCAGGCTGGCTGAAGTTCTGCCTGGTTGAAAGGAGGTCTGTAACTTATTAGGAGCGATGAATGCAGCCTCCAAAAATAGCCCGTGGCTCACTCGAGCAGTTTATGCCCTGCCCAGCAGCGCAGGCAATTACAGGGTAACGCGTGTTTAGGGAAACTTGTCTGGGGGTTGCGCACAGGCTCGCTCGCTCCCTGCTGCACTCGGCTGCCTGAACACTGGGGGTTTGTCTTTTTTTCAGCCTGAAATGAAATCTGTAATTGCGCTCGCCTGAGCTCTTCCCTTGGTGCTAGCTCACGTTGTGCCTTGCTGGCTGCTTTCTGGTGGCGGGATGAGGTGCTGAAAGCAGGCACGATCCGAGCTGCCCGATGCTGGGAATCGGGTTGCGGCGTGTGCCACCGCATCTAAGAGCAGCTTTGCACAAGCTGGGTGCTGTCGGACACGCGGGTGTGCTTGCGGTCACACGGGGGTGGGCGGGGATGCCCTGCTGGGCACGGGGATCTGGTGCCCATCCCAATCGCTGCCCATGCTGGCAGGGGAGCTGCTGAAACCCTGCGGGTTGTTCACTGCAGAAATATCCTTGGGGCGGTCGTCCTGAGCGGGCAGACAGGCACCAACTGCTGGGGCCCTTTCCAGGGGCAGCGTGCCCTGGCTGTAAGGATGAAACTCCTCAGCTCTAGCTTCGGAGGGAGAATTTAGTGAGCTCTGGTGAGTTTGGGGCGCAACAAATAGGGAGGGAAAAATGCATCCATCTCCTCTGAGCCTGGTGCCTAGAGCTGCTGGAATCCTGTAGGCACCATCATTTGGGAATGCTCTTCATGAGAGAGATGCAAGCTTTGGATTTTGCCTTTGGCGATAAGCATGCCTATGTCTGATTGTTTTTGTTTTTTTACCTCTCTCCCTAAAGAACTTCGAGGTGGAAGCTGATGACCTGGTGACGATTTCGGAGCTGGGCCGTGGGGCTTATGGAGTGGTGGAGAAAGTCCGGCACGCGCAGAGCGGCACCATCATGGCCGTGAAGGTGAGCTCAGCTGCCTGCCAGAGGGCTGGGGGTTGGGACGTGCAGCTCCTGGTCGTGACAAAATGGGGACAGAGAGGTGCGGGAGGCTTGAGGAACGCTGGGTTCGGCAGCCTCCGGTGTCCCTGTGCAGCCTGGTGTGGCTCTTTCAAAGCAGGCTTTGAAATCCAGGCGTGGAGCCCTGGGCTTAGGTGGTGTCATCCCTTAAGGAGCTGTCTGGAAGAGGGAATCTGGGCATCGCCTGAGGGTGCTACTGGCTGCAGAACTCCACCTACATCAAAACCTTCTTTTTCTTTTTTTTTGTATATTTGTCTCAGAGGATTCGAGCGACTGTGAACACTCAGGAGCAGAAGAGGCTGTTGATGGACTTGGATATCTCCATGAGGACGGTCGACTGCTTCTACACCGTCACCTTCTACGGAGCCCTCTTCCGAGAGGTACTGGGCTGGTGGGGAGCTGCTGGGCTGTGCAACACCTTGGGGTGTGTGGGTTCTCCAAAGGCACAAAGCTATCTCAAGCCACCTTGGCTTTCTTCAGCCGAGCTGGGCTGCTTGAGATGGGGCAAAGTCGAACTCCTGCCTCCTCCAGGCAGCGTGCAGCAGGTCCCTTTTGTCCCCACGTTGTCCTTGGCTGGGCTGGATTTCAGGGAGACCCTCCTAGGGAGGCTGTTGCAGGCAGTTTTGGTGGTACCTGAACGTCTGTGCCCATCGCTGCCTGGTGTGGAGGCAGCGTGCTGGTGCCTGGGGAGCTCGGTTTGCCCTGGGTGGAAGGGGCAGGGTCTGTTTGTCTGTCCCCACCACTCCCTTCAGCTCCTGGGGTTTTCCAGGGAATTCCCACTCAGCTGCTTTCTCTCTATCTGCAGGGCGACGTGTGGATCTGCATGGAGCTCATGGACACCTCCCTAGATAAATTCTACAAGAAAGTACTAGAGAAGAAGAAAACCATCCCTGAAGACATTTTGGGGAAAATGGCCGTGTCTGTGAGTGCCTCTTGGGTTCATAAGTGGTTTTGTGCTCCCCCTAGGCCTTGCAGTGATGCATGCCACCCCTCACGTGAAACTCAGTGCTGTGTTTTGCCCTCATGGGGGGTTGAGTGCAGCCTGTCGGAGGTCTCTGCTCAGGCACACAGCGTTTAGAAATGGGTGGTGTGTTTGCAGTGAAATGCTGGTGCTGCGTGTGTCTAACAGTACTCTTCTGCTCTGTTTGTCACCAGATTGTACGGGCTCTGGAGCATCTGCACAGTAAACTGTCCGTAATCCATAGAGGTAGGTGCTGGATGGGATTCGTGTGTTGTGGTTGGAGTGCTAACTTTGAGATAAGTTGTATGGAGTGTGCCTCTGGGGCCCCTGCAGTGGTGTCTGGTGGCACTTGGGGTCATGGTGGGCAGACCCGGGTGCCCAAGACCTGTTCCTGAGATGTATCTTTAATGTGTCTCCTTGCGTGATGTTGTTCTCTTCATCCTTTCTGGATGAAGGGTTGAATATCATGACTGAGTTCCTCACTGCCTGTACTTCTGTGGACATCTCTGGCCCTCTCTGAGCACAGAGATGCATTGCAGGCAGCTCCTGGGGACAAAATCCCATACCCCTCCTGGCTGAGTAGTTCTGGCAAGGTGAGAGCTGAAGGAGACCTTGCAAATCATAGATGGGAATCGTAACACCCAGGTCCTGCTCTTCATCTTAATGTAGTTCCTTGTGGACAGCTCATGACGAGCATGGGACAAGCTGTCCCGAGAACTTGATAGGGGTTGAACTTTCAAGGCTGTGTTGGGCACACATATGCCCCCTAAGGAGCTGGGTATTAGCTCCTCAGCATTTTTATTTCAACTGCGTAAGGATCTTTTGATCTCCAGGCCTGCTCTGCCTGGAGGGCAGGGTTATAGTCCTGCCTGTGAATATTTACTTCGATAAAAGCACAGTGGGGTTTTGTCTCGGTTCCCTGGTCCCCTCTCAGGTCAGTGGGGAGCTCCCGGTGTTGTCCCAGGCTCTGCGATACCTCTGCAAAGGCCCCATCTGCTCTCTTGTGTTCTCTCTCTTAGACGTGAAACCTTCCAACGTGCTCATCAACAAGGAGGGACATGTGAAAATGTGCGACTTCGGGATCAGCGGCTACTTGGTGGACTCGGTCGCAAAGACCATGGATGCCGGCTGCAAACCGTACATGGCTGTAAGTGTGCTCGTGGGGAGCCGTCCAGCCTCGGCTCAAAGGCTTTCTCAAAAATCAGTCTGGATTCACCTCTGTCCTGAGACACAAAACCATTACAGAGTGCTCTGGGCTTCCTGATCCAGCAGGATCCTTCGAGGAGGGGATTACCCTCCCTGTAAGCCCTCCTGTTTGTGTTAATCCTGCAGCAGGCTCTTCCTTTGCCACCTTCCCTTCCCAGAAGGGTAAAAGCCTGGCTGGTGGTGGTTGTGGTGGTTGGACGGGCTGCTCTTCTTGGTTAGAAAACGCTGAGGCTTTTCTTGGCAGGATCATTTCATTCCATGCTCTCAAGTCAGTATGAATTTCCCTCTGCCATCCGTGGTGTGTGTGGGTAGCTTGTGCTCCTGGGGCAGGGACGGTACGAGTCACGCTCAGGAGCTGGAGGGGAGTGTTTGTGGCGTTCAGGTGGAACAAGACATGGCTTTCATCGGTGCTCGTAGATTTAACCTCAAACCCTGCCTTCGCGGGGACATGACCCAGGGGAATCCACCTAGCCTGGGTTTTGGAGCCAGAGCTTTGCTGTGTGTGGTTTGCACTGGGAAGATGAGACAGAGTTGTAATATCTTCCATTTTGCTCTTACAGCCAGAAAGAATAAATCCTGAGCTGAACCAGAAGGGCTACAACGTGAAGTCGGATGTCTGGAGTCTGGGGATCACAATGGTAAGGCCACGGGCTGAGGCCAGGGGGTGGGATGGGGTCTGCGTTGGGGGGCTCCGACCCTGCTGCAGGCACTGGGGTCTGATGCTTTCACCCCTGGGTGGATGCCCGCTAAATGGGGCTGAATTCTGAGCGTGACAGCTCAGGGCATGAGCAGATAACCCAGGGCACGGAGGGGTGGTGCTGCCCTGTGCATGCAGGGCCGCTGGGCTTTGGTGGGCATCCCCGAGCCTGGCTTTTAAAGCCACCTGCAAGGCTTTGCTTTGCAGTTCCCCACGCGCTGGCTGGCGAGGTGGTCAGCAGAGCTGGTTACAAGGAGCGGGGTTCTCTGTGGCTGGGTCGCAGCCTTCCCACGAGCACACCCCTCCCGTATTAGCAGTGCCTGCTAGGAAGATCATGATGAGTTCGCCTGCCTGCCTGGCAAGGGGTGATGTGCATGGCTTGCAGCAGTCCTGCCTCCGGGGTAGCTTGCAGCAGCCAGCAGAAAGGGGAAATGCTTTGAGTTCCAAAATCGCAGCTGCACAGGATGGTGGATCTACCTCCTGCAAGAAATGGATCTCACAGAAAACAGCTGAAGTCTTCTGGCACTGGAAGAAGGAAATCCCAGCTGTTGGCTTTAAGGGGATGCTGCCCGAGAACTCTTCTCTTGCTTTCCAGGAGACCGTCTCTCTGGGGCTAGATTACTTTCACGAGTTTGTCTTGCACCCTCTTAGTCACAGTTTTGTTTTGGGCACTGCATCCAAGCATTTGGGTGTGCTGCACAGATCTTTTGACAAATACTCTTTCCCTGGCTGGTCTTGTCCGGGGTGCCAAACCCAAGCCCCTTCTTCTCGGTACCCCCGTGCCATGTGGAGCTGGGCTGGCTGGCCAGCTGTGAAGCAGGCTGGAAATGTAATCAGCTCCGGCTTTCCTCCGAGATGCAGGAAGCTGTGGGATGGGAGATTGTGTCAGTGACGACATCTTTGAACCTTTCCAGTGCTGGATGGGAGAGGGGACCTTGCTGAAAGCCTGCCAGCCTGCAGCTGAAAGGAGCCCTGACCTGATTCCCTTTAATGTCTTCCTCCTGGGCTGGCTTCCTGTTTTTTTTATTTCTGGAGGGGTGTGATTGATTTCAGACCGGCTGAATTTAGGGCCATGGAGGTGCAGGGCTAATCCAGGCCCTTCTGGGCTGCTGGCTTCATTCAGCTCTCCAGCAGCGGGAGCTGAGTTCCCCAGATGGGGGCCCCTGGCTCTGCTCCACATCCCTGCACATTTCTCATCCCTCCCATCCCGTCCCACCCAGCCAGGCAGACCTGAAGGCTTTGCTGTCCAACTCCAGACAGGAGCTGGCCCTTGGCATGAGATGCCCAGGAGCTGTGAAGGGCTTTTTCCTGCTGGAATGGGTGATGGAGCAGGGCTGACGTGTACCAGCGACCCAGTAACTGAAGTGGTTTGGCAACAGTCTTCCTAAATTATGTTCTAGCAGTTTTTTGGGGGATTCATGGATTTTTTTTTTGTGCTCATGCAGCACTAGCCCGAGGCCCAGAGGCCAGTCCATGGTGAGCAGAGCACTTCAGAAGCCAGTGCAGAAACGGTGTGCGCGCTGCTGCTATCTTTTAAAATAATCCCATTTTACATATCTTTGTCTGCTTCCTGTAAATGCATTAATTTGCTGAGCAGGCCTCAAAAGGAAGTATTTTTGGCCTCTGGGTTTTTGTATTTAAAAAGGAAAAAAAAAAAAAAAGGTAGCGTGACCCAAATTGAGAACTGTTTGTAAGGAAAGAGGTTTTTCATTCTGAATCTGAGCTTGCTGCAGCCTCGGAGGCAGCAGGCTGTGTGGGGTGAAGGTGGCCCCAATGTCTCACGTCAGCCTGTCCCCGTCCCCAGATCGAGCTGGCCATTCTCCGCTTCCCGTACGAGTCCTGGGGCACCCCCTTCCAGCAGCTCAAGCAGGTGGTGGAGGAGCCGTCGCCCCAGCTGCCTGCCGACCGCTTCTCCAAGGACTTTGTGGACTTCACGGCGCAGTGGTGAGTCTCCAGAAGGGTTTGTGGCTTCCCCTGGCCTGCCCGAAAGGGTCTGCAGGGGTTGGAGCAAGGCGTGGGGCTGGGTTTGTCTGGCTTTGGAGCCCGCTTCTCCCTTCCTCCCTGTACCAAGCTGGCATTCGGCCACGGCAGGAAGCGCAGCCCGAGCGGGTTTTGCTCTCGGCCTGACTCACCCCAGGCTGCTGGAAGGTGCCGAGTTTCTCTTCCCCTTTTACTGTTGGCGCTGCTGAAATTTTGGTGGTTTCTGGCGAAGCGGCAATGAAACGAGAACAAACCCCTGGCACCGTCTGGGTGCCTCGGGGTGAGAGCTGATCCGTGGTTTTGCGGGCACCACGGCTGGAGAGCTGCTCCCCTCGGGGTGTCCCCTGCTCCTGGCGTGCTCTGAGCCCCTTGGGGAGGTGCCAGGGCTCCAGCGGGTCTTGAGGCGCTCTGCCCAGCCTGCCAGCTGGTGGGAATCCTCTCTCCTCCTTCCCTGGTTTGGGGGCAAGAGCAAGGCTGCCTGCTGCTTGGCTTGTCCCCTCCGTGGCAAAACCCTCACTCATGTTTTTTTTTTTTTGCGGTTCCCTCCCTGGCTGCTCTGCAGGGCCGCGTGGTTTAGGGAGGGAGAGGAGCCGGAGCAGCCCACGAGAAGGGAGTCGTGGTGCCTGGGAAGTGGAGGTCCCATCCCACAGACCCCATACAGAAGCGGGGGTGTGAGGGGAAGGAAAAGAAAAAAAGAGAAAAAAGATCCTACAGCCTTTCTCTTGTGTTTTTTCCTTCCAGCTTAAGGAAGAACCCCGCTGAGCGAATGAACTATTTAGAACTAATGGTAAGTGCGGAGCTGTTTCTGCTGGCCTCTGTCTCACTTCTGAAACATTTTGGGATAAAGGGCCCTAGCAAAACGGGGCAGCAAGACATGGGGGTGATTTTCAGGTGCATAGTGGGGTGGGTGTAGCTAAGATGGAAGGGCGTGCTGAATTCAGGGGTGGTAAGGTCAGGTTTCTAGGTGTTTTCTCCCTCTCTCCTATCTGCTCTTGGTGGCTTTAGGCAAACAGTGTCAAACGGTGGTAGCACAGCTGCCGGGGTGGGGTTAAACCCAGAAATGCCAAACCTGGAAGCGTTAAGCTTTGAGCTGAAGGATGGTGTCCACAGGAGCCTGGAGAGGGCACTGGTGTCCCCCTGGCCAGCTGTGTGACATCCCCCGGGGCTGCTTTTGAGCTGGTCTATCCTGCGATGTGACTGATGTCGTCTTGGTTCTTGTCGGCAGGAACACCCCTTCTTTACCTTGCACGACACCAAAGAGACTGACATGGCCTCCTTCGTGACAGAGATCCTCGGGGAAGACTCCTAACTCAAAGCTCACGGCTTCCTGCAGTCCCCTCCACCCGGCATCCCTGCAGCACAGCCGACGAGGACTCGAGTCAGTGGTGGTTTGCACAGATCACATTTCCCCAACCCACGGGCGTCTCCGGACCTGGCCGCCCTTGCAGTCTCTTTTCTCTTTGCCCCGTAACTGAAATCCCCCAGGGGGGAGCCTTCTGAAGCCGACACCTTCCCGACTAAGCCACCACAACCGAAGGCTCGGGAGCTTCCCGCGGGTGCCAGGCGCGTCCCCCACCAGGAGGGGATGGTGCCCACGGTACCCGAGCGGGGCCGAGCATCGGCTGTCATCAATCCTGGCACAACAGGCACAGTCTTTACCTTTCTTCCCCTTTGCTGACTGGGGAGGGCAGAGAGAAAACATTCTGCTGTGCTTTCCCACTCCTCGTCTGCGCTGCCCGAAGCCCCTTCCCCAAACCGTGTCCCTTCTGTGCCTGGCTCTCTGCCCCCAGGCTCCTGGGCAACTTTTTAGGAGGCTCCAGAGCTCCCTGGGTACACCGCTGTTCCCCCAAGAAGCCGTTTCAATGCCTGGTTCGACCCTTCAGTGCAGCACCAGACCTGGCATCCCCTTCCCACCCCCTCACCGACTCCATACGGCGGTCCCTCGAAGGTGGAGGGGGAAACATTTTTTGGATGAGCCCACCTCAACGCAAGTGGCAACCCGCGCTTCCCGCAGCACCTCGCCCAGCACACGGTGCTCTGTGTCCCGAGGGGCCGGGGTGGACGAGTGGGTCCTTGGTGGCTGCCTCCAGCCTCCCCTCCAGCCTCAGGTTTGGAGGACGCGGGGAGAGCAGGCATCCACCGCCTCCCGCAGCCGCTGCCTCTGCCTTTCCCGGCTCCTCGGCCGGAGAGGACGCTGCTCCATCTCCCTTCCCAGCCCGGGCTCCTGTAAGACCTCGCACTGTGACACCCCTCGTTTCGGAGGCCCTGCTGGCACCCTTGCGTCCCGAGCTGCCTTCGAGCCCCGCGGCTGCCCGCTGAGATGTCAGCCAAAACCGAAAACCCAACGACTTGCACGGGGGCTGCTGACAGTTGTACATTTTCCGTCTATATATAATGGACTTCGTAACGCGTTTCCTCGTTTTAATCTAACTTGCTATAAATTAAAAAGCCCTTCTGTGGGGGAGGAGGGAGGAGCGGTTTCTTCTCCGCTAGCAAATCCACTGTGAAAACCTGATGTGTTTCCCTGCTCCCCCAGCCTCAGCGCTCTGCGAGGAGTTACGGGAGCAAAAGGGATTTCTGTCTTCTGCTGTACGTGGTCACAGGACAAACGCACCGGCTGTGGATTTATTTTTTTTGATAGATTGAGTTTTCAGAGGGATTTTTTCCTTTTCTAATATATATTTGTGTGGGTGTATGTGCGCGTGCTCTATATATTATATATTTTTTAAAATCAACGATGAATGTGTGAATGTCTGTGTGGCTAGCAGTTTTGGTGAAATGGCTAGCAATTTTCTGGCTAAATTTGGGGTGGTGGGGAAGACTCCTGAAAGAGACCCTGGCTAAGATTTTTTTTCTTCTTTTTTTTTTTTTTAAAGAAATGCATCTATTTTTTAAGCGAATCTTTTAAAAACATTTTTTCCTGAAATCCCTGCCCTGGAGGTCTGGATTTTAGGGTGCATTTCCCTCCCGTTCGGGGTCCTCCACCTGCTGAAAGGCTTTTCCCCAGGGTCTGATCCCTCTCCCTGGGCGGACAAGCCCTGAAAAAAAGCATCAGAGGTGTTGAGATGGACGAACCCTGTTCAGCTTTGGGCTGACCCCGGCCCCCACCCCACCTCTTTGTGTAATATACGCTGATTGATGTTCTCCATGCCCCCCCCCCACCTCGGTCCCACTCTGCAAACCACCCGGCACTCGCTGAGCGCACCGATACCGGCTTGGTAGGACAGCTTTGCAGCTTCTGTACAAATTTGTACAATTGTAATTTTTTTTTTTTCATAGTCGTTTACTTTGGATTGTTTTTGTTTGCACGTTGAGCTTTTGTTTTTCCCCTTTCTCCTTGTTTTGAACCCTTTCCCCTTTCCTTACCTCACCCTTGTTTTGGTGCTTGGGGGAATGGCGATTTTTTTTTTTTTTGCATGTTTTTATTTTTGGCTGCCTTTCTCCTCTTGGACGCGATCCTGACTCCCGTGTTTCGGGGAAGGGGAACCTCTGCCCTTACAGATACTGGGCGATGCCTGCGGGGTGGGCTTGGGACCCTGCCCATGAAGCCAGGCGCTGCGGAAGAGGCGAACGCAGCAGCTCCGCGTCCCTCGGCTGGGGCTGGGTGCCACCAGCTTGGCTTTAAGGTGGGAGAGTTTTTTTTTGACCGCAGCGAAAGCCCCTCCGGCCCTGTATGTCTGAGAACGGTCTGTACCCACCCGACCCCATCCTTTTCAATAAAATCACCCCCCCAAACCAGCTCCTTGTCCTTCCTTTCATCGTTGGGGCACCCTCATCTCTCCAGCCGCCGGGGATGGGTGGGCGCAGCCCAGGACACCGGAGTGGGGTGACGGCACCGGGGTGCTTTTCCTTGGCCCTTTTTAGGGCTGGAGCAGGCACCGGGACCGGGGGCACCGTCCCCGGGCCGCCGCGAGGGGGAGGCAGCGGCCAGCGGCCGCCCGTGGGCTCCCGTGGGGCTGCGCCTCGCGTGGCCGCGGCGCAATGGGACGGGGAAAAGGGGGGGACGGGGGGGAACATGGGGGCTTCATCCCGAAATATTTGCCCTACGAGCTCTCCCCCACCGTGGCACGGAGCCGGGCAGGATGAGGCCGGGGGCAGCGGGGAGGTGGGGACGTGCTGGGAGGGGGGTGCGTGGGGTGCAGTGACCCCAAATAATGGCATGGGGAGGGGGCTCAGGGGGCTTCGCCTTCTGTGGGGCCAAGCTCGAGGGCTCTTGTTTCAATTAATAACTTAATAACTACAGCGAGAGCCATTAAAAATGTATCAGTGCCTCCGAGGAGAGAACTTGAGCAGAAACGGAAAATCCATCACTTTGAGCTCTCTTATTAGGAGAAGGTTTTTTGTCCCCCCCCCCCCTCATTTGTCTCAAACACCAGCAAAAAGGTGATTTCTGCCCGCTTGCTTCCCCGGGGATACACCAGAGGTGCCCAGAGGTGCCAAATGGGACCAGGCCTTGCCACAGAGAAAGGAAACTCATCGCCCCCAGGCCGAGGCGAGGACGGTGGCACCAGCGGGGCTGGGTGGGAGCACGGCGTCCCCATATGGGCTCCCCCAGTGCGCTGGGGGCACCCTCACTGGTCATACTGGGAGCTGGTGGGGCTCCTGGGAGCTTGGGCTCACGCCGTTCCTGAAGAGTGTTTGTGGGGGAGGCCGGCTGATAGCGATTAGCAGGGGGTGTGATGACGTGGGCAGCTTTCTGGGGCTGCGGGTTACTTATTTTGCTTAATTTGTCTTCTTTTTTACCTGAAGGCGGCTGAGGCTGGGTTTAGGGAGGGTTTCTTTTTGCTTCGGGTGGCCCAGGGAGACCTCCGCAGTACGGAGTGGCCTTTCCAGGCCCAGCCAGGCTGCCGGGGGGCCTGAAAATCATTTCGGGGTCACCTGGAGTGACCGGGGCAGCCCATCAGAGGGGGAAGGGGTTTAAGTGAGGGGCACTGGGGTGGGGAAGGGCCTTGCTGCCTGTGGGGAGCTGCTGCGGGCGCATCTCCCAGCTCTTCTCTCCAAGCAGAAGGTGGGTGCCGTGCTTTGGGGTGAGGAGAGCCCAGGCTCTGGTTTAACCACAGGCATCCAGGTGCTTCGCTGCCCTTCCCGATAACTGGCCGTCCCTAGGGGTGAGTTTCCAAGTTTTTCTCTGTTTTTACCACTGGTTTGGGTACTCTCCGAGCCCTTTCTGCCCGTCCTAGCAGCCTGGTTTGCAAATCCAGCACTGGGGCCAGTGGCAACTTCCCCCATGGGTGGGGTGCTGAAAAACCAAGGTAACCCCGTGCTACCTTACACAGGACCCCAAAACAAAGGAGCAGAAGAGGTTGGGTGAGAGCTCCTGGCTTGCCCAGCGGGTGCAGCCCTCCCTTCCCTTCCCATCCCTGCTGCTTTTTCAGAGGTGGCAAAGCTGGCGGGGAAGCACGGGGGCGAGCAAAGGAAGCCTTCACGGTGCAAAGCCTGAAAATATCGCATGTCGGGGCGGCGCTGGGGTCCCCACGGGGGTCACCTCCCGCGTGGGAGCCCCGGGGCTCCAGCAGGTTTGCCAGGAGGCTCCCCAGCCCCACGCGTGGTGGCCCCGGCCCGTCGCAGGCTGCGTTAACCTTTCCCAAAATACCGAGGGTGCCGGAGCAGGCGGCTGATTTCCAGACGCTGCAGGCACGTGGGAAGAGGGCTGCGGAGGAGCCTGGCGAGCCGGGGTGGCTTTTGCACTTGATTTGCATCTTGGAGCTGCTCGGGGTGTGGAAGATGGGAACGTCGATGAACCGAAGCGGTTACCTCGATATCAGCTTTGCTTTCCTGGGTGCACTCCCAGCTCAGGGACACTGGTGTCACTTCCAGAGTGATGCACTCCTTCTGGAAGCCAAGATTTCAGAAATGCTCGCCTACAGTGCAGGGTTGGAGACAAAAGCTCTAGCTTGGGTTTGAAGCTACCCCAAAACGTGCATTGCGTGCAGTGCGTGGAGGAGCGAGGCGATCCCTTGGTGTTCCTGGGGTCATGCTGACCCTCTGCAAATGCCCTGCAGAGCATCGCCGCCTGCAGCAGTCCCACACGGCCTCGGTGATGAGCAGGTGATGAATGAGCCGGGGGGACCCCACGCTGCAACTGTGCGATGGAAAACATGCCAGGAAAAAGGAAAGATGGCCTTAAAATGGCAGTAATAGAAGCTCTTCCCTGGCTTTATTCAGGTCGCGCCTCCCCACCATGTCTGGAGCCTTCTCTGCATGCACCGGAGGAGCCCGGACCCCACTTGGGGACAGGCAAGGGACAGTGTCCAGTGCTCCCCTTGGCACCGAGCATCTTAGCGGGTGTCTGTGCTCCCCGAGACCAGTTGGCAGCAGGATGCGCCCTTTGCCATCCTCCTGCCTCGCCCTGCATTTCTTTAATTAAAGCTTTCGGAATGATCTTCCCCTTTATTCCCCCAAATCTTGTCCTTAATTAAAATCCCAATCTGGGCCAGCGGGAAGCAGCTGTTGCCTCTTTGCTGCGTGCTCGTGTGTGCGCTGTGAGCCGCTAACCCGGCTGCTGGCCGTGCGGGGACAGGACGGGGGACAGCTCGGGGACCCCACGGGGAGGCAGGGAACACCACTGTCAGCTGTCCTGCTTGGCTCCTCCAGCCCCCCGAGGGATGCAGGCTCCCAGGTGGGTGCAGGACCCCCAGGGAGAGACGAGACGCCCCATGGACGCCCCGCGGAGGTGGTGCTGAGCGGAGATGGCCAGGAGGATCGCCCTCATTTTGCCAGCAGGAGCTGAAATCGTCCCAGGCACCGGCCTCCCAAAACTGTCACTGTGGGTTTGCTGAGCTCCCGGCCTGGAGGAGGGCTGGAAGATGCTGGTGGATGAAGATGAAGATGGAAACAGGGTTTGGGAGTGTTCCTTGAGCTCGAAATGTCACCGGGGCTCCGTGATGTATCCAGACGGGGTCAGCTTTCTCGTTCCTCTTTTTTTTTTGATGCTCCCACTTGCTCATTCAGAGGAAGCATGGTAGGAGCCAGCTGCAGCACTGCGGGACCCCAATCCAGCCCTGGCACCTCGCAGGGGGCTGGGACAGCCCTGCCACCCGCTGTTCCCAGCCCTCACAAGGGGGGGCACAGCCTCGGGAGGTGACTTCCCCGCTCCCCTCCTGCCCGGGGCCGGTGCCGCTGCAGCCATCCATCATCGGAGCAATTGGGACGCCTTGGGGACAATTAGTGAACTGGCAGTGTTAACTTCATCAGGCGATACGTCTTTTTTAATGAAACTCGTGGAAAAAAAAAAAAAGTGCTGACAACAGATGTATTATTTCACCTCCAATTTACCGGTGCATGCATTTTTCATTCATGGAAGCGTCTGATATGCAGATGTATTCAGGGCAGAGCAGGTTCAGCACTTGAGGGATCAATTCTGGTGGCACACTTGGAAGAAAGGCACTTGGCTGAGCGCATGGCTGTTCCCAAAGCAAACCCCAAATGCTGTGCCCAGGACGGGCTGAAAAGGTGATCATCTTTTCCCAGACCATTGTGGCCGCATCGAGGTGGCTTCTCCAGGAGACCCTTCTTCCCTCTCTGGCTCCCTGCTCACCACCATCACCCCTTAAACATCAAGGCCAAAGCCGGGTGCCCCTTATAGGTGGTCTGAGTTTGGCCTCCAGACGTGTCTGAAGCTCCTCTCCCCCCGCGTGCTGCACGTTTCTCGCTGTGCTGGGGGGAGCCAAACTCCCGAAGCCAGGTGGAGTTTCAGCTCCGTGCACCGATGAAAAATATCTGAGGTCTTTTTCCCTCTCATTAGGAATGGAAGAAGGGCGTCTTCTCTTTTCTGGGTACTATGCAACCAGCATCAATTATTCAGGCCAGCATCTCTCTGACAAATAATTTTTTTATGTGGGGAGATTAAATCCAATTTTTTAATATAATAACAAAAGCAATCTCTCTCTCACAACTCCTCATATTTCATGCAGAAAAGAGGTCCCGGGCATCCATTTCTGTATTGATCAGCAAATAGGTCCTTGTATAGATTTAGTTCACCTAACCTTGTTTAATTTTGGATTCATTGATTCAATGCAAAGATCTAGATGAAAAGCAAGTGGGCTGTTTCCAGTGCTGGTGATGCTATTTTTAAATAAATCTAGTGCACGCTAAAATAAATATGCAAAGCATCTTATAAGTCCGTATACGGGTGGGGAAGAGGAGACCAGATGTACTAAAATATTTAACAAACTTTTTCTTGACTTCTCAAACCACGTGTTTGGTTTAGTAAGCACTGGTGATGTTTAACCTGATATAACTTGCTGTGCCCTGCTGCCCGTTCCCGGTGCGAGCGGGTCCGCGGGAGCCTGGTGGAGCAGCGGTGACATCGGTGCCGCACTGAAATGCAAAGCTCATTAACCGTGTCTGGGATTTTTGGTTTGTTTGTTTCTTTTTTGTTTTCACGTTCCTTACAAGAGCAGGAGACGAAATACCCATCTACAATTCTCTTTCATCTCCAGGCATGTTTTTTTTTTTTTTTTTTTCTCCTACCGTTGCTCGGATGACAAAGTTTCTCCTTCGGATTTTTATTTGATTTCAGAAGATGAGAAAGAATTAAAAGCATCTCAGGGAAGGCTGGGCTTATGTTACCCTACCCGGGACCCTGCAGAAGGGGGGCACAGGAGCTGCCAGCAATGCCTGGCCCCAGGGGCAGTTGTTCACCCATTTCCATCACCGGTAGATGACTATGCCACGGAGCTCAGCCCGCTGTCCTGGGGAGCAGCATCCCGCTCAGGCGTACGTGCCTGTCTCCTCGAAACCCTCGCCTTTCGATCCAATCAAAGCTAATTGAGTTGCGGTTTTGATCATGTCTGATGCTGATAATCAGATTCCCTTGGGTGACACAAAGATTGGGCTGGTGGAGATGGGAGCGAGCTGGGGGCTCACGCAGCCGTGCTGGTGCTGCTTGGTCTCTACAAGACACTGGAGAAGCTACATGGGAACCTGTAGCTTTGGGGCTGGCCAGATTTAGTGCATGTCTCAATAGGAGCTTAACTAAGTGGGCTGGTCTGGTTTTGGTCAAAAGAAAGCCAATTTGCAAAACGCCGATGTGGCTCCATCTTGCTGAAGCCTGATGGGAGCACTCCCAGCACTGTGGCACTCATCAGGTTGGGGGAAAGTCAATACTCCACCCTGACCCTGGCTTCTGGACCAGAAAGTGGTGAGCTGAGGATGTGCAGGTGGGCAGGCTTCCAGGCAGCATCAATGGTCTCCGCAGCAAATTCCTTCCCACCTGGTGATACCCAACCCACAAAAATTTGGGTGATTTTTTTTTTTTTTTGCCTTTGATGAAACCAGCACTCAGATCTCTTGTTTCCACTGACTCATCCTTATCAACATTTCATGTGAAGGGCTCGGGAGGAACGTTCAACGCAGTCGGCTCTACCTGAAGTCTCAGGAAAGGACTTTAACCGAGTACCCAGCTCCTGAGCCTCCATGTTGTCCCAAAGGACTCCTATTTATGTAACCCTTGGGAGCAGTTTGCTAATCGTGGTGCTGATACGTGGCAGCTCTGTGTGGTTCCCAGGGAGGGCTGGAGATGCAGCTCTTGAGTGAGGAATACTCAGTTATTCTCTGTGTGAATAATGGAGACTTTGAGGAACAGGGGAATAACGAAATACAAAGGGAATGGGAGAAAGGAGGTGTGCTTCTGCAGGGCTTGGTGGCCCTGAGGCACTCGCTCCCCTCTTGTAGCTCAGCGGGGATCTGCGGTGTCAAGGAGCAGGTCTGTCTGTCCGAAGGGCTGGGGGAATGCTCTTCTCCCTTGACTTCATCTGACATCTTTTTTATTTTTATTTTTTTCTTTTAATCTCACTTTGTATTTAAGGCCCTGGACTGAGACTCAGGATTGCTAGTTTCAAAAGCTCTCAGTTACTTTTTTCTTTTTATTGCTGATTGTTTCCTTTTTCCTTTCATATCTTATTTTCATAACTTACTCCTTAAGGAGTGCCAAAATACCGGAATCACAGAAAGCAAATCCAAGAAGCCCTGGGTTTTCGTGTGGCTGCAGTCAGGGGATTTCAGGTTGCAGTGGATTTCCACCACCGTGAAGGCAATCCGGCCTGCTCTCTGTTTTCCAGTTTCTGACACTAATTGAGGGTGCCATCTCTTCTCTGTGGGTTTGCAACTGTGGCTTAATACATCTAATCTCCTTGAATGTGCTTGCTTGTGTTAATTACACCAACACTTGTCAACAGCAATTCTGCCACTTTGGTTGTCTTTTTTTTTTTTTTTTCCTAAACATTTTCGTTTTCCTGGTCAATCTTTAACACCTGATTGCTCTGCCTTCAGCCATCCCCTGTGGCAGGACCCAGCTCTGAGCCGGCAGAACGGCCTCAGGGAGGATCCTGCTGCACCCAGGGTGGCTTGCGATCGAGGGAGGGGATCTGATGCTTCCTTCTCAACCCGCAAAGCCACCGTCTTTCCTTGGCCACCCATCGCTACTTCCAATGAGGCAGCAGAGGTCTCTTCAGACCTGAGCGTTGGCGCTGGTTTGGCCATGTGGGGATGAGCAGTGGCTCCCCTAGGTCCCTGTGTGGTGGGATGTGGGTGGAAGCGTCTGGGCCAGGCTCCGGTGGGGCTTGGAGCTGGAGGAGCCCCCTGTCACTGAGCTGCCAGAGGGAGGGACGTGCTTATAAGAAAGGGGCATAAAAGAGAAGAGAGAGCCTTTTGCACGGGTCCTGCTGATGAAGTGCGCTAGCCTGGCGCAGGAGGCGGCAAGAAGCCAGGAGCTCTGAATGCTGTGGCCAGAAGGATGGAGGAGAGAGCACTGCCAAGCCGGCGGCCTTCAAGCAGGCCGGAGCCCAGGCCGGAGGAAACGTGGGCAGCCTGGGAAGGAAAGGACGAGGCTGAGAAACCGGAGTGTAATGTAGAGAGGTGTCTTTGTGCCGGAGGTGTCACTGCCCTTGGAGCTGCCACTGAGGTTCCGAGAGGGGACGGAGCCGGGCCCGGCAGCAGGGCCCTTCTGCCTGTCCACTGGTGTGGTTCAGATCACTAATGAGCTAATTAGTTGCTATGGAAATGCAATGTGGGAGAACTTTGGGGAGGAAAAAAAAAAAAAAATTATAGGTAATTTTTATTTGTTTGGGCCCAGTTCCTATAGCAACAGGAGAACTTGTCACCGACTACCAGTTGGTTTCCATGGCGTTGGCTGCTAGTTCTGGGTTATTAATGCCTCCGAGCACGAAGCAGAGCGACTTACCAAGCAGGGCTCACGGCTCAGGGCTCGTCCTCCATCACATGCACGGGAACCTTGTGTTCGGCCAGGCTCTGTCCTCGTCTCTGCCACGCAGTCAGCACGTGCCCAGGAGCTGGGGAGAAGTGCTGCTCACCAGCAGGTACAGTGCTGGAAGCATCCAGTAGCTTCCTCCTGGCCTTCGTTTCAAGACATCCCGAAATGAATAATCCATCACCTTGTAGCTCGCTCCCCTTGCAGCATCGCTTGATTTTTAATTGGATTTTCTCTGGGTTCAGCTTCCAGATGCTTGGCGGTGATCTGCCTTTCTCTGCTAAATTAAAAAGTCTTTTAGCACCTGGCAGTTTTGCTGGGAAGGGACTTATTGTAATTAAGTCACTTCTCGTCTCTCCCGAACAAAGCAGTTCGATTTCCAGCAGCCTCCCGCTGCCATCTTGCCCCTCTTTGTGTGCCACCAGACAAAAGGGGTGCAGACCCCGGTGGAGGTATTGTGAGACCTCTACATCCCCTTCAGATGCTGAGCCTTGGAGCCAGACCAAACACCGAGGCTGTGGATTTGGGAGAGAGACTGGTTTTATTCTTGTTTATAATCCCCCCCCACCAGCTTTCTGCAGGTGATAATTACCCGGTAGGAGCTAAAAATCTCCATCTCCCTCCCCACTTATCAACCCGTGCTCCACTTTGAAGGCATCAGCCACTTCTCTCTGACCAATTCCTGCAGCCAAGTGATGCTCAGCAGGACCGTGCGCAACCTCCATCGGCTTTGAAGGTGGCGGTGTGACAGCAGCTACCGCCTCTCCGTGAGGAGAGAGATCTCAGTCCAGCTTTGAAGGCAAACAGGGTGATCAGTGTGCGGGTAAACCTTTAAAAACATTTGGCTGAGGGCACCGCGCGGTTGGAAGGGAGGCATGAAGCAAATCAGCCTGCAAAGGCCAGCTACTCCTCACCGGCCTTTTTCCCTCAAACCTCTTGGCAAGCCTTGATCCTGGCCTTGCAGCGCTGCGTGCTGTGCTCGCAGCTGCTCCTTCGGCGTTGGAAGAAGCACAGCCCAAATGCCTCGACACGAGGGTTGGACACAGCACAGCCCAAATGCCTCGACACGAGGGTGTGGAGGAGGCTGGAGGATGAGGTGGGGAGGAAGGCCCTGGGCCACTGCGGTGGGGTCGTGCTGGCAAAGCTGGGGAAGGCAAGTCTTCAAGGTGGAAGGAAGGGTCCATGCAAGTGTTTCTGTGTCAACCTTAGTGCCTCCTGAATGACAGAAAAATCTTGTTAGAAGTCCCTCTGCAGGATCTGTGTTTGTTCTTTCATGCGTTTGTTTCCAAGTGGTACCCATGGGGAGGGAGCCTTGGGGAGTGCTGTATTTAGGCAAGTGGCGATGGTGGATTTAGCACTGAGACAGGCTGCTGGGTGGAGAGTGACACCGGGATGAAGGAGACGCATCCAGCGCACCGGGAACCCAGCTCCGAGGCAGTGATCCCAGATAGGAACCCGGAATGGGGGCACAGGATCCTCCTGCCCCTCTCGGTATCTCAGCTTTCGATAACAGCTATGCTCAGCGGTCACCTCCAAGCTGCAGCCTGCGACTCACAGGCCTCCCATCCACAGCAGCACTCCAGGCCGACCCACGGCTCCCCAGGAATATTTCAGCCCGACCCCACAGCCCTTTGAATTCGGCAGACGGCACCGTGTCCGTGCGGGCGAGAGGACTCCGCTTGTAGGCCGCGATCTGGCTGGCATCCTGCAAAGACAGGCGGCAGATGGTGCTTCGGGCCCAGCCTCACCTGGTTCTCCTCCTTCCCTTCCTTTGCTCGTGGCTGGCAAGAAATGCTTCCTGGCTCGGTTTGAGCTGCAGATCTCCCAGCTATGGTTTGGCTTCTCCTACGCTATTAGAGCTCCTTGCAAAACCAGCGTTTCCCCCTGCACTGCTTTGCTCCGAGCGTCTGGCCCCGTTGTGGCAGAGGAGGGGAAAGAACGACACGTGCCTCATCACAAGGAACGTCTGGGTGCTGAGGGCTCTGCAAGTGCTGTTGGATTACCTGTAAAATCAGAAGCTCTGGGGCTCCCAAGGCCTTTGGGCAGCTCCAGGTGCCAGCTGGGGTTGAGTGAAGGAACCCAGATTAAACATTGTTGTGGTGTGGAGGGGGTGGATGTGCCTGGGGTCACTGCTGGCTTTCGGGGCTCTGGAGATGCCCGTGGATGGAGAAGGACCCTTGGTTCGGCCCCATTAGCTTCTGCTTGTTCTTCCTCCCAGCTCTTCCCTCACTCTGAACATCCATGTGTCGACCACAGGTGCTGCAGGAAGCAGGCCCAGAGTAAGCAATCACCAGGGCTGCCCTGAACTCCTGTCCTCCTGGGGTGTTCTCCTTAACGATGGAGTTACAACGATGCCGCCTGCTCAGGGAGCCCCGTGGTGCTCTCAGAGGTCCTGAGTGCCCTGCTGAGGACATCCTACAGACCTTTCGGGGACGTGATGGCTCTTGCCATGTCCATGCAGGTCTCCTCCACCCTGTGAGGGGCTGTGGCAGGGCCACCTCAGGAGCAGTGACGGGGAAGGAGCTCCTGGCACTGCCGGCAGCGTGGCTGAAGCCCTGTGGCGAGCACTGGCCATACCGCCCAGCTCGGTGGTGAGGGTGGCGGCAGGAGGAAGCAGTGTCAGGTTTTATGACACATACACGCACGGACGTGTTTTTAGCCTGAGTAACCTTCTCCTAACCAAAGAGGGGAGCCTTGTGCTGCACCCTTGGGCTCTCTGGGGAGGCTGGTGGGAGAGCCGCAGGGCACACGGTGTGGGTGCTGGCACCCCAAAACGCATCGGCTGTGTCCATCACCCGGCTGCGAGGGCCTCCGTCCACTCCCGGCCACCGCTGGCCTTGCCTCTCTGGGAACATGTCTGTCCGGGTGAGCACGGCGAGGTGTTTCCTGTGGGGCCACTAACCAGCGGTTGGGCGAGCGTTGCTGGCTCGAGTGCAGGTTTTCCCACTTCCCCAGCCCTTTCCCCGCTCTCGATCCATCCACGGGAGCACATCTTGGGCGAGCTGCTCGCACCGCCCGGCTCCTCGGCCTCACCCGCTGGAGGAGCGGGTGCGCGGTGTCAGAGGACGGCGAGGGCTGGCTCCGAGAGGTGAGACCTTTGAGATTTTTCTCCACCAGCTCCTTGGCTCCAGGGGCTGTCTTTGGAAGGAAAAACCGAGCTGAGCTAGCGTGAGTCCACGTGGGTGAGTCCGGGTGGGATGGGTGAGCTCGTGTGGCTGCTCCGGCCGTGCTTCGCCGCCCACTGTGGTCGGGGAAGGCTCCCTGCCTGCCAGGAGGGGCATTTGGAGGTGCAAAGGGGTGGTCACCAGCCTGGAGCATCCTGATGGGACCTGGAAGGACTGGGAAGAAATTTTTCTCCAGGGCTGGGCTCCTCATCTGCCCCCGGCAGGGAAGGAGGCATGGATGTGGTGGTCTGGGGGTTGTCCTGGTGTTTGGACAGACGTGGGGTGGTTTTCTGGTCTACCTTGGGGTGCAGCAATATGCTCTAGCACCTGAGCAGGGATTTTATTCCTGGCTGGCCAACAAGGCACTTGCTTTTGGGGGAATAATCTTTACAAACATTTTCCCTTGCTCCGCTCCTCCTTCCCCAGCCTGTGAGCGGCTTTGCCGTGCCTGTTCCCGGGGCTGTTCACAGCGCGCGGGGTTGTATCTGATGGGACGCCCTGGGCTTTCAGTGGCCAACAGGGATTTTTGCTCCGTGTGTGGGCAAACCACTTTGCGTCTCCTCTAACCTGCAGGGCAGGTTGTCCCGGGGCTGGTGGCTCTCTGCGGATCCCAGCCTCTGCGTCAACGCCACCGAGGTGCTCGCGGTGTCAGGGAGCCCGGGTGGAGGGGCGCTGCTGCAGGGATCCGGGCCGTGTCCCGTCTCCAGGACACCCCTGCTCTGTGACCCTTCTCCATCCTGTTTAAACTTTCATGACCAGCTTCTGCAGCAGAGCAAACATCCTCCTGTAAATAAACCGCACAGATGGGGCTTTATTTGAACAAGCTGATGCGTGCTGTGCGGCGGGGTGCTGGGGTGGGGGCACCTTGCCCAGCCCTGCGGGGGGCTCGCCCCGTGGCCAGGGGGCACCTGGCACCCCTGGATCTCCCAACCCGTGCCTGGGGCCAGGGATGTCCACGGGTTTGGCTCTGATATGGGAAAATGGGCCTGGGAACGGTGGGAACCCCGCTGGAGCTGGGAAAGTGGGGAGGTTCCTACTCTTCCCCAGGGCTTCTCGCCTCCACGATCAGAGCAGCCAGCTTTGAGAACGGAAGGTAGTAAATGCTGCTGGAGGTCTCACCTGGAAAATGTCAAAGCAAACAGGTGTCTGCACTTCCTGAGAAAACCCGAGTGCTTCTTTTGGAAGCACTGAAATGCTTCAACACCCTTGATTTTTTTTTTTGCCTCCCCCCTCTTTAATTATGTTTGCTTTGCACTGAATTTGCAAAGAGTTCCCTTTGCCCTCATTTTTCAGCCAGATCACTGTTAGCTGAGGTTTTGCACGGCTCATGGGCTGCAGGGACTTGCAGCGTCCCAGGGCTGTGTCTGAGCTGATTCCCCTCCCTGCTCGCTGGTGCAGGTCCGGCCGAGCCCACCCAGGGCAGCATCTCCCCTGCCACGTGTGCTGCTGTGGGTGACGAATGTCCTGGAGCCGAGCAGCTCTGTGTTGATAAATCACAGCAGAGCTTATCAGCTGCAAACCTCAGAGACTTTTCCATCCACCTGGAAGCCAGCCTCGAACCTGAGCTGCTCTCGGCCCTGGCCTTGGTTCTGCTTTGCTGCCGGCAGCTTTATTATTTTCTTCTTTTTAATAGAGCATTTTGAGACTACGGCGAGTGACAGGAGAGTGATTTGTGATGTGTCAGGTTTCCTGCCCTTTCTCTTACAGCCCTGGCTTACAAAAATATGCTCCCACTGGGATTGCTTCGGTTCCGTCTCTTGGCCTGTGCAAATTCCTCTTCATTATTTGTACTGAGGATGTGCCTGGAGGGCTCAGGAGGGCTTCTGCCTCCCTGTGCCCTCGTGGGAAGGCTGTGTCCATCCCAGGAGATGAAGGGAGGTGCTGTGGGCACGCTGGCGGGTGGTGGCACCTGTGGAGGTGAGACCCTGACCATTGTGCAGTCCGGTCTTGCAAAGCCTCATCTCTTCCATGCCCTGTACCTCGAGGTCTTGACCCTGACACCTTTATAAACCCTCTGCTCAGCAGGGAATTGGTCAGTGTCAGCGCACGGGTGTGAAGCTGCTTTTGGTGGTGGTCAGTATGGGGCCACAAGCACCAGGAGCCCCTCAAAGCCCTTGCGGGGTGGCCGGGGCTGTTCTGCAGCACCGAGATCCCGGTGACAGCAAGTGAGCAATTAGCTGAGGCTGATGAATGCATCTGAGGGAAGATTTTGCTCGTGGAAATGAGCACAGCTCGTACCTGCTGTTCCCCGCCACCCGGCCGTGCCGCGCTCTGCCTTCCTGCAGCTTCTCCCCTCTCCCGGAGACCTTGGAGTGCTGCACGGCCAGCACCAAATTAAGCTTTTAATGGGGAATCAAGGAGGTCTCTGCTTCCCAGACAGGGAACCAGGAGCGCAGGATGCGATGAACCTGTTCAGCCCCGTGCAAAACCTCCGTGGTAGAGCCGAGCCCCGGCCTGCAGCGGGGCTGCAAATCCTCCTCCTGATCTCTGCTTTATTGAAGAGCACCGGGGGATTTTTAGCGGCCGTGTTTAGATTACTCATTCATTTTCCTCTCCTTAGTCCCTCTCCACCTTGGCAGAGTGCACCTCCTTTATTAGCTCTATACTTGCAGCGCGGTGACAAAGCTACTAGCAGATCCTTTTGCCCTGCAGGCCACCCTCTTAAAAACCAAGTGAAGCATCCTTAGCTTGTGTGAGTGGATGCGGCCACATTTCCTAGCGGTAAAGGTTCCAGTTCTTCCCCTGGAGAGCACTTGTAGCACTTACAGTCCAGCTTTTAGGGTTACAGCACAGACCTCGCTGGGAGCTGAGTATTTTAGGACCTACAGGAGGGCAGAAGTGGTGGAGGGGTTGCTGAGGGGTGAGCCTGTGCGCAACCATCC
Source organism: Anser cygnoides (assembly GCF_040182565.1). Taxonomy (NCBI): domain Eukaryota; kingdom Metazoa; phylum Chordata; class Aves; order Anseriformes; family Anatidae; genus Anser; species Anser cygnoides. The sequence continues at coordinate 3,631,875 of NC_089887.1, forward strand.
CAGCCAGGCTGACGTGCTGACTGCTGGCTGCGGCCCTGCGCTGCGCTGGAGGCTGGACGGCGGAGCTGGACGGAGCCCAGTGCTTTCAGCAGAGAGAGAAAATTGCCTGGCAGAGGAAGCAGCGAGAAGTAAAGCGCTTGTTGCTCAGGCAGGAAATTGCCATCCCCCCCTGAGCCTGCATCTCCAATAGAGGCTGCAGGCGCAGGGGCAGCCGAACCCTCGGCCCGCGGTGCCCAACAGAGCCCAAGGAACCACAGCTCACAAAAACATTGGGAAATGCAAGCCCTGGCCGTTGCCACCCATAAAAGCACCGTGCCGTGGTGCTCATGGCAGGGCAGCATCCGTCCTCCCTTGCTGGCAGGCACCCGGCGTGGCCAGGCAGACGCATTTTGGGCGGCTGAGACTCTTGCTTGTGCGACGGCAGGGCTTGGATTTGGGGCTGATCCTGGCCTGGCAGAGCTCTGCTAACGCAGCTCCCCTGGATCAGAGCCAGCGGAGCTGTGGGTGGAATTTCACCTTTCTCCATAGAGGGAGATGCTCCGAGACTTGGATGCGCGCAGGCAGCAGCTCTCTTCTGCTTAGAAACTGCTTTGGTTCCCCAAGCCAAGCGGCAGTGGGAACTGCTCGCCCAGCAGAAGCTGCTGGGTGGGGGCAGCCTGTGGGCCGGGAGCTCATCCCGAGCGCCTAGAGCTGCTTGGATTCTGTTAGCCCCTTCCTTCTCCCTCCCTCTGCAGACTAAGGGGGGTCCGGGACAAATGTTTTCAAGTTGGAAGGGGTCTGGAGGGTCTGGTTTCCAGGTCTTAGGTGATGAAAGACCCAGAAATGCCAAAATGTGTGATGGCTGGAGCAAATCCATGTGTCCAACAGGCTCAGGGGCTGCGACACAGCAGAGGCGGCTGCATTCCCAGGGGTGGGAATGGGCTGGGGGGAGCCTGCCTTGTGGTTACACCATCCCTCGAGGAAACCGGGGTCCCAAACCAGCTTTCACCCCCTGATTAATCAGAAGGAGAAAATAATAAAAGCACAGCATCCCATCAAATATAATTAACAGAAAAAAAAAAAAGAAGAGATTTTTCAAAGTTTGGGTCCTGAGAAGGGATGTTTTATTCATGGCCCGGCAGGGAAGTGCTCGCGATGCCATTAATTATGGGAGCTGCCGGGTGCTGCGCCTGCTCCAACAAGCTCGGCTCGGCTTTGTCATCCTGACACCCAGCACCGGGAACGGGAGCAGCGGGGGGGAGGCATGGGGCTGGCCCCCCCCCCCCCCGGGCTCCCCAGGGTGTGTGGGGTGAGGGTGGCTGCAGCCCCCCCTGGGCTCGGTGTGGCCCCAGGAGCAGCGCGTGGCTCCGAGTGTTTGCTGTGCTAGGAAATGTCCCCAGTAACTTTCCAGGGAGGTAATAAAATATCTGGTATTGAGCAAACAAGAACAGGTGCAGGGACAACATGAGGGGGGAGAGGGACCTGGGAACGGTCCCCAAGGGAGGCGGCAAGGAGCAGCCCAAATGCACATTTATAATATTGCCATGGAATAAACTTCTCCAAAAAAAAAAAATATATATATATATATTTTTTTTTTTGCAAGATGAAAGCGGTGAAACAAGGCTGGGAAGTGGGACAAGCACCTGGGCTGGAAGTAGAGGTGATGGTGGCATCATTAGCTCAGCTCCAGCACTGCACCCAGGGATGCTGGTGTGCTCCTAGGCCAAGCACCCGGCTGGTGGCACTGCACGGGGAAAAGCCTCCTTTGTGCCTGCGGCGTCCGATGCTTTGAAAGGGCAGGAGTAGCCTCCAAGGAGCAAAACATTAATGAGGGAAGCATCCGCTGGCTGCCCAGCAAGGAGGGACGGTGCCCAGCAGCGTTGGGTAGCCGCAGCCCGCGGTGCTCAGCGGTCTCCTGGGTGCCTGGTGGGCTCCCTGCAGTTTGGGGAGCTGGATGCGACCCTGGGGCCAGCAGGCTGCATTAACGCCTCCCTTTTAATCAAGGTAATGCTCCCTTGCGCCTCGGCCCAGGCGGTGTCGGGGGGAAGATTAATCGCCGAGCTGCGGTGCTCCAAAACCTGAGCGCAGCGACAGGCTCTGCTCAGACAGCCCCGCCGCCCGCCTGCCCTCAGCACTCCATTTTCCCTGGGGATGCAGCAGCCGAAGGGAATTCAAATGGCAGCGCTGAAAATCCCAACTTTTCCGTGGGATTTCAGCGCGGGGCTTAGGAGGGTTCGAGCTGCAAGGGTGCAGCGGGGAGAGCTGGTGGGGGCTGCGTCCCTTTGTGGGGTTTTGCTGTGCCGCAGCCACCTCCTGCCCCAGCTCTGCTGGCTCAACCCTGGGCAGGAGGTTGGTGACGAGGGCTCCACCAAGCCCCAAACCTCGGCTGCTCCATGGAGCCCACCCTGGCTGCTGCATTTCAGAAGGAGCCAAGAGCAATAATGGGTCTAAAGGGTTTTTTTTATCCAGGGGATCCCATCCGGCACGCAACAACCTCCCCTCCCCTGAAGTGCAAAGAAACCCAAAGCCTGCGCCATCAGGGAAGCAGCATCAGCTACCCAGGGGGGACGCAATTAGCTTAATTGCTGAGAGTACTTGTGGGAAGATGGTGAGCTCTGCCCGGCTGGGACTAATGAGAGCAGAAGCACCCTGCTCCCCAGCCTGTTGGGCTGGTGGCTTATAAATAGGGGGAACGGGGTGGGTGAGGGGGATGTTGGGGAGGGCAGAGCTGGCCCGTGGCTCCTTATGGGGGTGAGTTGTGCCCCTCGGGGGCTGTGGGGGGGGGGGGGTCCCAACGTGGTGCTGTGGAGGAGGTGGTGTGGGACAGTCTGTCACCGCAGCGGGGCTGGGCTGGCTCCCAGGCACGCCGGCTCCATCTGCTCCTGCAGCAGAGCCCTCCTGTTCGGCCTCCGAGTCCAGCAAAGGTAGCTTGTACCCCTTGCTCGGGGCTGGCTCTGTGCGAAGCCACGTGCTCTGCAGAAAACTGCTCTCCCTGGGGAGAAATCCTCCTATGCTATTGAGACACCTGATACAGAGACAAAATCCCAGCGTCCCAATAAAAGGTATGGGATGGATGCTTTTGGAAAGCAGCTCTGAGAAGGCAGGGTTTGTGGGGAGGAAAGAGTTTGTCTGTGGGGCCAGGTGGGCAGGGACCTGCACTGTGCTGCCTGCGCTGCACTGGGTTAATTAGCGGCACCCGTCCCTGAGTCTCTGCTTCACTCCAAACGTGTCAGCCCTGAAACTTTAATGCCTCTACACTGCTGCTTCAATTATTAACCGCCGTGGTAATGGAGAAGCCAGGCCGGGCTCAGGCTCTGTGCGTGGCTCCGGGGGCACGCAGGAGGCAGCAGCGCAGCTCTGAGCATCGTGGGGCTGCTCGCTGCAGCTCAGACGTTGCTTGGCCCCCAGCCTGCTTTGGCTGCCTCCTCGGTGCTTTGGGGAATTTCCTCCAGCTTGTTCCTGCTCTGCAGGGACCGAGCAGTGTCCCGGTATCTCTTGCTCTCTGCCTGTGCTGTGTTTTCCTTGTTAAATGTGCTAGAAGGGATTGATGTTCTCAAGGGGCTGATAGAGATGTCTGAACCCTCCAAATTAACATTTGCGATGCTGTCTGCAATCCAGGCAACATCTGTGGCTTTTCCAGGGTCTGTTCCCTATGGTACAAACGGTGCCCGATGGGGCCAGCAGAGAAGCGTGTGCTGGGTGCAGGGATGGGGCTTGTCCCCTGCCACCAGTAGTGCCCAGTCGTGCTGGGGGGGAGCCTCCCTCTAGCTATAAAATGTGTTTGCCAAAAATGTAAAACTCCTGTGCTAACAGGCTAATGAATTAATTACAGCTCATTAGCAGAATTACAATCCCATTAGTACCTCTGGAAGATGGTTGGGAGGGGGGAAGCTGATCCTGGGAGGATGTGGGCTGCTGAGCAGCAACGTTTGCGCTGGGGAACCTGGGGTGCTTCAGGGCTGGCTTGCAGAAATGGGGTCATGCTCTGGCAGCCCCTCTTGAGAACCCCTGAATGATGGCCCTTAGCATCAATTTCCACGTATGCTTTCCTGGAAGCAGCCTTCCCGGAACAGAAGCGTTGACATTTCCCAGCACACCGGGGTGTCAAACCGCGTTTCATCCTGCCTTTGCCTAGGCCCCTTCTTGGAGCAGGTTCACAAAAATCCCCCGTAGGTGTGGATGGACGAGGGGAACGGGCTGAGTCCACGCAGGACAGGTCCTGGTGTCCTTGCCCTTTGCTCTCTCTGGGAGCAGAGGCTGCCTTCTGCCCCACTTCTCCCCTCAATCTTATTAGCGCTTCCTTTATTCTCTGTTCTCATTGCTGTCACTCAATCCTTTGATCCTTTTAATTTATTATTTTTATTTCAAAGAATTTTTTTTTTTTTAAAAGGCTCTGCCGGCAAGGTGAGGTGAGCGTGGACCAGGCTGATTAAATATAGCAGGGAGATGTGCTGATCAAAGCATGCCAGCCTCGGGGTGCGTCGCCCGTCCTCCGCACCCTCAGGCCCTTTCCCACCTCCTCCTTCCCCTGCACCCATCCCCGATGGGAACTGGGGCGGTGCTGGGCCCTGCCACCCGCCCAGATAAATGGCTCAAGACCTTAAGCCCCGGCTGGAACAAACACCAAGTTTTCCTTAATTTCTGTTCCCCGAGCCTGATGCTTAGGATCCGGGTGCTTCTGTAATGCAGCGACACACCTCATGAATAAAGATTAAGTTGATTAAAAAGGAAAACCCAGAGCATGGCAGAATAAAAGTGATTTGCAGAGATTAGATGCTCTGGCACATCAGGAGTTCCCTGAAGGGCTGAGCTAACATGTTCAAGCATTTAAGCCCTCTTCCCTGTTTTGTAACTAATGGCTTTGGGTCAGGATGACTAACTCTCCGAAGTGATAACCATCCCCTCGAGACAGAGGTGAGCTTTCGTGTGCCGAACAGCCAGCCTGGTCCAGGAGGCCTGCGTGCCCTGCCGAAACCTGCTCTGTGCTCTCTGCAGGTCCTGGTGTTCCCCATCGCAGCGGCCAGGTGTAGAGGTGGGGGTACAAGCCTTGCACCCCAGCAGGCACAGCCTCTTCCATCCTCCTGTGTCCTGCACCCAGGGCATCCCTTGCTCTCAGGTGCCCAAAGAGTAGGATTTCCATGAATCAGCCCAGGGGGAAAAAGATCAATGTTTTCCTTCCTGTTTGCAAATGCGAGGCTGGAAATGAGGCTCCTCCAAACGCTGCTCCAGCCATCAGACCTTGCAAGAAAGCAAAGGTACATCCTTCCCTAACAACTGGAGAAAAAGGAGGAAAAAAAAAATCCAAACGTTATTTTTCTATCCCCAGGGATCTTCTTCCCAGGAGAACCCCAAGGCTGCTGGCTCTTTGTTGGGCCCCTGGGGTGATTGCTCCAGCCGGTGCTGGGAAAAGGGCACGGAGCATTATTTAACGAAGCAGTGGGGAGAGGAATGTGTGTGCAAAACCTAGAAAATCCCTCGGCTGGGATTTACAGGGGTAGATACGAGGGCAGAAAGCAGCCTGCTTCGTTTTCAGTGACGCAACCTCTGTCTTCATCAGAATTTATTATATGCTATCTGGTCGGCAGAAACATCTCTTTTCTGGGCAAGGACCGTGTCTTGTTAAGCCCTGTTTGAACGAACAAGACCATCCCTGTACCCGAGAGATTATAAAGTAATTGGCCTTTTAATTCTGGCCTGACAACGCGATGCTCTCTGTGCCGCAGTTTTTCCTCCGGTTTCGTTCCTCTCTAGAGATGCCGTCACCGAGCCAGCCGGGGGAAGCCAGCCCCGAGGCCGTGCGTGTCCACGTGGGGACCTCTGCGTGTCCCAAAACGTGGGGACAGCCACCCCGGGGTGGGCGTGCCGGGAGCAGAGCATCCTCGGCGCTGTCGGAAGGAGGCAGCTGCAGAGCAGGAAGCCGGCGGTGGCAGGGGGGGAAGGCAGCAAATTGAGCTAATTTTAAGATTTCCATGATAGATTTCCGAATTGGATTACGCGGCTCGGTTGCTGGCGATGGCAGGGTCTGGAGCCGATGATTCGAGGCCCTCTCTTCCCTCCTGCCTGTCCCTGCGTGACCCAGGAGCCTCGACTCCCGCTGTAGTGTTTCTCTGTGCGAGCCAAATTCCATCACGGGTAATTACGGTCCCGTATCTTCAAATTCCCCGGGGGGGGCAGCGATGCAATTCGCCGCTCCCCTCCCCGCCGAGGCGGGCTCCGGTGCTGCAGCCCGGAGGTGGCTGCATTGCAGGCGCCCGAGCCCCGGCGATGCTCGCGCCGCTTTGCTCAGCGTTGCAACATAAAACAAGTGCTTTGCTCCGGGTTCCTGGCTGGTGACGGTGGTGGGGAGGTCTGACGGGTGTGCTCAGACCCAGCACGCCGTCTGTGTGTATCGGGGTGGCGGTGCTTGGGTGCTGGGGGATGCAGCTGTTTTGGGAAGGTGGCAAAAGCTGTGAATCCGACCAGAAACGCAGCTGGCAGAGCAGCGGCTCCCCCCGCTCCTCCCTGCAGTTACAACCCTTCATCCTGAGCGGTTGTAGCCGGTGCTGTATTTTGGCAGAAATTGCCAGCCCATCAATCCAGGCAGCTATTTCTTTTCCCCCCGCAGCTTCGGCGGGGAAGAAGTACGAAGCAATACAAATATTGAAAGGCTGCACGTGGGGGATTAGTGACTTGGCAATGAAAATATTTGACCTACATCTTGATGAGCACCGGCAAGGTCAGATGGGGCTGTGTTTCTTCCCCAACTTCTGCCCAGAGGAATTTCAGTGTCGTGGTTATTTCTTTTTGAATGTGCTGCTCCTTTCCTACGGAGGAGGAAAAGGAAATGCTCAGGGACAGGAGCTGTGGGGCTGTGTGAGGGCTGAGACCCCATCCGTAGTTTTTGGGGTGCTGGGATGCTCAGGTAGGCGATGTCATCTGCAGCACAAACACCCCTGAATATTTGCAGGACTCTTCCTGCAAACACAGAAGGGAACAAGCAACTCCTTTTGTTCTGAGCAGAGATTGTACGTGCTGAGAATCCTCGTCTGAACAAACGAACGGGTTTTTCTTCCAACAAACATCACTGATCTTTTTTTTTTTTTCCCCTCTCCTTTTCACGTGTTGTTCGCTCTGTTCTACAAACAATGTTCTTTTAAGCCCGGGCAGAAAACTGTCTTCAGAGCATGATGCAATGGCAGAGAGCAGCGATGTCTGCTTGGCAATGAGATTAAGCGGAAGTCATTTATAAAGGTCTTCTCATCCCAAAGCAGGGGGGGGGTGGTAGAACAAAAACGAAAAAAAAATAAAAACCCGCCCACAACCCAGAGCACTGTTTGGTTTGGACGGCCGGGCATGCAGCTGGGGTTACAGGGACAGCAGTCCAAGAGCTCGTGGACACCCCAGCCCCAGATCTGCCCGCACAAAGCCTCCTTGGTTTCCAGCAGCAGCAGCGAGTGCCTTTTGGTGCTGGAGAATAATTTCAGATTCACTCCCCTGGGCCACAGGGTGCTGGTGGTTTCCCCAAAATCTGCTCCTGTAGTTCGTAGCCCCCCATGGCCTAAAAGGACATTTGTAGCAAACTGGGCTTTAGTTTGTGCTGTGGCTGGGTCTTGGAGCTCTGGCTGTGGTTCCTGCTCTCGGACAAGTGTCTCTCTTGGGCAGGGCTGCTAAAATATCAGTCCGATGGGAAACCTGATTTTGGGGGGATTTGGAGCTGCTGCCTCCTGAGGCAGAGTGAGGGAGGCTGTTGGCATCCTCTAGGTAAGCACAGAGGCAGCTACAGCCCCTGTTCTCAGACACCCATGTGCCCTGCATCCATGATTTTGATGATCTTGAAGGCCTTTTCCACCCTAAATGATTTTATAACAGTGTAAAATCCACCCAGCTGGGCAGGCAGGGGGCTGCTGGCAGCTCCAGCACCCCAAAGTCCCTTTCCCTGCCACCAGGCTCCAGGGAGCTGTCTCAGGGAGGTGAAGCCCAGGCCTTCCTCATTCTTCCCAGTGCTCAAACTGGAGCCCAGGAGCCTGGTGCGAGTCTCTCCTGAGTGGAGAGAACTTCATGAAGTTCATCATCGCTCTGCATTTTTGCTGTCTGCTTGGGTCCTGCTGGGCTGCCCTCGCCTCCCCAGGCTTGCTCCAGGTGGGTTTTGATAGCTCACTTTTGTCGAGTTTCATTGGCCTTGGAGTCCAACAGCAAGCATCTCTTGCGGAGACAGAAATGTCTTCAGGGCTACCAGCTTGCCAGCCAGCAGGGAGCGGGGAATTGCTGAGTTTGGGTAAATTTTTCATTACAGAGAAAACAAATTCTACAGGTTCTTCCCAGGGTAATGCACAACTTCGAAAAACCCAGCAGACACAACAGCCTGGCTCAAAAGAAAAAGCACAATTTCTCATTCGGCGTTTTCCTGCACCCGCTCCCTGATTTTCTTTAGAAAATGAACTTCTGGTTAAACCCATTCAATCTCACAAAGCATTTCAGTTTTGACAGGAGTGCATATTTTGGAGGAACGTAGTTCCATCAGGGTTTCTCCAGCCAGCTCTAATCCCAAATGCCTTGCTGTGACTAAACCTCATTTCTATGTTAAGTACCTTAGCTTGCCTGTAAGGGCCAGGTAAAAACTCAATCAGTCAAGTAGCCTCCCCGCAGCTGTCTTGTTAAGTGTTGGGTTTTTAAAATGTTTTTTTCCTCTTTTCTTTAATGGAGCAGAGGTGGAAGATCCCCAGGGAGAGGCACAGTTTGCTCCCTGACAAACAAACCCATGATTTTGCACTGGCAGCTCCCTTACCGTGGGGGAGAGAGGGATGCACTGTAGGAAACTGCCACTTCTTTGCCAAGGATGCTTGGGACACCTGGGTCCCTGGGGGTCAGGCTCTAGGAAACCCTTTGCTGTTTTCTCTTTCATTATCCAACATCCAGAATGGAGGAAAAGAGAGGGAAAAAGTCCAGTTTTGGTGAAGCGCCTTTGCTGAGAAGTGTGGAGTGCTGGCTGCAGTCCTTGGAGAGGAACACGCATACTTTGCTCCTCTTGTGTGTGCATCAGTATACCTGCTGGCAGCCAAATTACCAGCCCAGCAGGGCTGAATTTAAGGCACAGGCTGCTGTAGCAGAGGCACAGCTTTTCTCTTCTCCTAGGGAGCTTGATTGTACTTCTCCAAGCACTGCACCTCCTCTTTGAGCTCCTTGCTTTTCACCCTTGCTCTCCCCGTGAATGTGCCACCCATGCAGTGCAGGAGGGTACGGCCTGATCCTTCCAGGAGGGATGGATGCCCTGGGAAAAGGGGAATAACCTTCCTCCATCCCTTTATGAGCCTCCTGCCCTTGGTTTGTGGGGCTCCTCTGCCCCTACGACCATGACTGCAGCTTGGAGTTGGTGTTTGCTGGCAGCTGCAGGCACTCAGCACCGGTGCTGTGGGTCTGGTGCTGTTCCCAAACTCATGCGGTGTTGGGAAAATGTGTGTGATTGTGCAAAACGGGGGAGTGAAACAAATGAGGAGATCATGATGTTTCACTTTGGCTTTGGAAATAAAATATTTTGTTTCAAGAACAGCCAGGATGCCCCATGTGGAGAGTTTTTATTTTTTTAATAAAACTGGGAGCTAACCTGCAGCGCAGGGTGGGATCCAAAACTTCTCAGGCGGGGAGAGCTGAGCGCTGGCGGAGGTCTCACGACCCCGTGCGATGTCTCCATCACAGCCAGTGCCTAAGGTCCTGCCAGAAAGCTGTGCTTGGGCTTGCTCCGGAGAGGTGCTGGGCTCTGCAGGCTCTGTCTCCAGCTGCTCACCCAGCTATCAAATCCTGGAGGGCAAATAACCAGGAGGTGGGAGTGACTTGTCATTGTGGCCCTCCTCTCCTGTCCTTTCCATCCATTTGGGACGGATGGCATTTCTCCATACACTGGGGTTTCTCCTGCAGCCTCCTCCAGCAAAGCAGAGGAGATGGGTCCCCAAGAGGTCCCGTGGCCACGTAGCAGGTCCCTGCTGGGGACAGGGTGTTGCTGCCCGGCCCCTTGTGCCTCCATGCAGGAGGACATCGCTGTGGCTGAGCTGGCTCTGACCCCGGGTCAGAGATGGTTATATAAAATACTTACTGTGTGCCCCAAGACCGCGTTGGGTGGAAGCCAACGTACTGATTAGGTGACGTCTGCTCGGGACGGGGTGGATTTTGTCCTCGCAGCAGCTGGTGGTCCCCGAGCTGCTGCCCGGAGGCTGTTTACATAAGGAACCGGCTGCAGAGCGCTTGGGGGTTATTTTTGGGGGGTTGTTTATTGGCTGCCTCGCCCCTGGGGTGCCCATCTCCTTGTGATGAGCATCCCTAGGTCACCAAAGCTCTTTCTTTCTCCCTCTGTTAAAATAATCTGCCCCATGGGCACGTGAAAGGAAGCTGAGCGCTGGTGGTGGAGCATGGAGAGCAGCAAGGGGATGGGTAGCTGCACCCCGCTGCTCCGAGCAGCTCCTTCGGGAGCATCCCGTGGCACAGAGGCAAAGCCGTGCTTACCCCTGCTTGTCCAGGGCCTGAGCTAGCACCGGGCTTATGCACGAGGTCTGGGAAATCACAGCTGCTGCCCCAAATCCTCCCCCCCAAACACGGCAGGTCACGATAGCAGCAGATAAGCTTCTTGCCTCCTGCTTCGTCCTATATTTGCTGGGCAGGATCCCAGCGGGACACGGTCCCAGGGCAGATCTCGGGGTGGTGGTGTGCTGAGGGTGGATGGTTGTCCCAAAGTGGCTCTTTTCCTGCTCCCCAGCTGCGGGCAGGGTCTCCTTGATCATTTGTCCCACCAGCGTGGCCTTGGCCTTTTCGCAGGGACCCTGCTGGAATGAGCTCTGACGGGTGAGACGAGGCTGAGTACAAGGGAAAATTTCCTGGTGCCGAGACCTGTTGGAGCATCCCGAGGGCTGCAGCGCGATCCCAGCTGCACTCTCCCCATGGCAGACGTGGGGGTGTAGAGGGGGGGACCCCGGTGCCTGAGTCTGCAGGGAGCCTGAGCCCGTGGCATGGGGCCAGCCCCCGGGGGGACGCCAGCGCTTGCATGCGGTGACGATGCTGCTAACGTCGGCGTTGCAGCTGGGGACAAATCCAGCTGGACGGAGCAGTCCTTTATTAGCAAAATCTGCAGAGTTTCACTGGCTGCAAGCAACCCCGTTTGTTGGCTGGCAGGAAGGCCAACGTCTTGCTCCCTGCGCTGGATATTTTCGGGGAGGAATGGCTCGTCTGCTCTGTGGCTCCTCATGGGGCAGGGCACTAATGACAGCCCCTGGTGGACCGTTCCTTGGGCAGGATGTGGCCCTCGGCTCTGCCGTGCCGACCCAGAGCAGAAGGCCCAGCTCCCTGGCCCTGTTCAGGGCCACATCCTGCACTGGGAGCCGCACCGAGCACCGCAGGGCTGCCTATGGAGCATCAGGGCATGTTAATAGCGTGGTAACGGCTGTATTTAATTTGGGTAGGTGACTCCTCTCGTGCACCCAGGCTGCCTGAGCAGAGCCAGCACCTGTACGGATGAGGGCGGTGTTGGAAGGCTGCTTTGGGCCATCAGACTGCCAGCCAGAGCCCCAAAATGGCCCTTCTAGGAGCAGCACCTCACTTTGGGGACATCCCACAGCCCCACAGTGCGCTGGCACGGGGTGAGTTAGAGGAGTCTCAGCCTGGCTCTGGGATGGATCCGGCATCCAGGGGCCTTGGGTCCCCTTCAGCTTGTGCTTGGGAGCACCCCAGCCCTGAGCTGCTGCCCTGTGACCCGGTGCCATGGGCAGGACGGGTGACTTAGCATGTTTCTCGGGCCCTGCTGCCCACCCCCCCCCCCCAAGCCTCTTCCTCCAGGAGCCCTGACACTAATGCAGTGCAAGCGCGGGATTTATGGGCGGCAGCCCTCCAACCCGCCCATCCGTCTTGATTAAATTAGCCCTAATGGCTCTGCGCTGACTCGCTCGCCTCCCCGCGCAGACGCGGTGCCGGCGCTCCCGGGCGGTGGGATGGGGCTCCCGGGGGAGAGGGGGCTGCAGGGACCCCCCCAGAGCACGCTGCATCTCTCCCCTCTCCATCCCTCGCTTTAATAGCTCCAAAGCACGTGGCCAAAGCTGGTCTGGCTGTGGGATCAGGCCAGATCCCGACCCCTGGCCTCATCTTTGGCATCTCTTGTGGTGCTGGGTGCTTGTCGCCCTCCGAGCTGGCCTCCAGGGCTGCGGACCCCCCTGAGCATCCCCTGGGGTTTGGGTTTTCCAGCCAGGGATTTCAAAGCCTTGGTAAAAAGTCAGTGTTGTGGGGCTGGTGCAAGCAATAGGGTGAGGCTGGGGCAAGACGGCGTGGAGAAGGGGAAGGAGGCAGCATGGCAAGGTCTGACCTGGCCTCGGAGCTCTTCTGGAGCTTGAGGGTGTTGGAGAGAGGCAAAAATGGTGCTGGGAAGCACGGTGCTCCATCGGACACGGCTGGGGAGAGAAGGGAGATGGGCAGCGGGGGCGAGGAGAGTCACTGCCCAAGGGAGGAAGGGAGCAGCAGTCCCAAACCGCGGGGGGAGATGAAGAAGAGGGTGAGGAATGCACAGGAGGATGTGAGGAAGGGAGGTGGGGAGGCAAGCCCTTAACGTGCTGGGGGGCTGCGTGGGTGTTACGTGACCCGCGGGTGTGCCACCGGTTTTTAGGCTGTGGGACGGCTCAGCTGAGCGGTGCTGAGCATCGCTGCTGAGGCTGGAGGTCTGCCGGCTGTCGTTTTTAACGAAGCCTGCAAAGCTCCCCCCAGGAGCAGGAGGCAGCCCCGGGATCTCGCGGGTGCCGGAGAGCGGAGGCAAACACAGCAAATGTTACAGCCGGGGGCTGGTTTGTGTCTCTTGCTGGCTGGGGGCCAGCCTGGGTTGGGAGCCCACCGTGGGGGAAGAGGCTGCCGGAGCAGGACTTTGCTTCGACCCTCTCCAAAAAGGCCTCACTTTTATAAGGACAGGGTGACCTGGAGACACCCGAAGCCTCCCAAAGAGCTTAAAATAATGCTCACCACCAAGAAATAAACTTGGACTCCAACCAACCTTAAAAAAAAAAAATAAAAAAAAAATCCCTGCCCGCAATAAAAAGAAGTGGCTTTGCTTCCCCGCCCTCCCCCTGCCCCCTGCTTCTCTTCCCGCAGACCCTGCCCCTAAAAGAGCCGAAACGGGAGCGAAGCCTGCGGGGTGGCCGTGCCCAGCATCGATTTTTCGTGGAAGGAGCCCAGAAAGGGCGGTGATGGAGCACGGGGCCGCGAGCCCCCGGCCGCAGCAGCCGGCGTTGGGGAGCTGAGCTGGAGCCGGGGGGAGCATCGCCGCCGGCCGGGGCTCTGCTCAGCCAGGAAAATCAAAGGGAGGAGGAAAATCGAGGTGGAGGAGAGGAAGCGAGGAAGAAGAAGGGCCGAAGGGCTCGGGCGAAGCAGCCATTAGGAAAGTGCTGATGCAGAGGTTCACTTGTGTCTACGGGCAGAGTTGGAGGAGTTGCTGTTCACGGACAAAGGCGGTAGGAGGGAGTGGAGCTTTGTAGAAGCTGGAGCCTGTCTCGCTGGGTGTCTGCGTTTCATTCCCTGTCAAACGGCTGGGGAAAAGCAGGGAAGCGCCGAGCTGCAGCGCTCGCTCAGGATCAGATAGCAAGGAAACCAATAGCAGAGGGAAAAAAAAAAAAAAGAAAAAAGAAACAACAAACCACCGAGCAAGCAAGCAACCCACCCTCCACGCTGAGACCGAAGCAGGCAGGTCCCTGCCAACTACACAGCACGCATCCAGCAGCGAAGAAGTCTTCCCTCCCCGGGCAGGAGCGGAGTTGAGCCCGAAGGATATTTGATGACACTTTTGCAGCGATGGGGCCCCCAGCATCTTCCAGAGCCCATTTGAGGGTGAAGCCTCTGAAAGCGCAGAGGGAGTTTGAAGCTAAATTCACCTGAGTCTGGATCTCTTGGCCGCTGGGATTTATCTATTTTTTTTTTTTCTCCAGGGAAACCAAACAAAAAAAAAAACGTGTTTTGTTGTTTGTTTTTTTTTTTTAAGCTCCCTCTTTTTTTTTTTTTTTTTCTTTTGGAAGAAGATCTTAATTTTTTTTTTTTTTTTCGTGTGGTTGCAATGGAAGGGTTGGGTCTGTGCCTACGAAGCAGCAGCCGAATGCTGGTCCTGGGAGGAACCGGAGCGGATGCGGGGTCCCTCGCCAGCTAACTCCGCAGGACCCGGGGCCGGGGGGCTCGATGCAGTGAGAGGTAAGTGCCTGCTCCCAGGGCGGCAGCGCCACGGCTCCCCCGCTCCTGTAGCTCTGCCTGATCCCAAGTCGGAGGCAAAAACAGCAGTCTCATAGTGAGTCGATCACTTCCACCTATTGCAGCCCTAACGTAGGAATAATACGGGGAAGTTTCACGGCAGCAGCTTCGCCGGTGAAGTTCCTACCCTCGCCCCCCTCCCCGTGTGTGGCCGTGCCCTAAATGCCAGGGTGGGTTCGACTTTGCCAAAAAAAAACCAAACCAATGCCTCGGGCCCCCTCCCTGCCCGGCGGGCGAGGATTCCTGCTGCCTTTCGGGGAGTGCCGGTGCCGTGCTCGCCTTGTCAGCCAAAACTTTTGCACGACGTTTTTTTTTTCGGAGATGCCCGTGCGGGGTTGTGCCCCCGAGCACGCACATGCCCGTGCGCGATGCCCGCTCCCGTGAGCCTGGAGAGGGGCGAGCCGGGAGCTGGGGGTGCTTAAAAGCAAACTGCAAAGCGCAGGGAAAAAGCGAAGCGAGCCGCCGCCGGCAGCAGCAGCAGCAGCAGCAGCATAATTGCATCACTGTAATAGTATCGGCGCTGAGCGCGAGCCAGGCGAGTAAAATCGTCCAGAAAATGAGCTGTGCTAAAGTGCCTCCAGTTAGCAGCACCTGCACGCCTTCTCTGGGTGCATGAGGCTGTTTGTATTTTTAGCAGGCTCTCTTAATTATAGAGCAAAGCGTGTTAGAGAGAAAATGGTGTGTGCTTAGCGGGATTCATCCCCGGACGGTTTTGCAGTGAATGTGAGCACAACATCACCAAACCGGGGTGGTTCTCCCCCGTACCCTTGTGGTTCTGAGCCACCTGTTTTGCGGTGGTGTCGGCGGACGAGGTCTGGATTTTTGTGTTCCTGTTCTTAGAAAGCGTGCCCGTGACTTCGTTTGCTAGCGCTGTTTACCTCTGGTGTCGGGAAAGCTCCGGCAGAAATGGCCCGGGCCAGGAATTTTGGGGATGGCTTTTTCCCAGGGGGTTGAGCTGTCCATGGGCGTAGGGCCTGTGGCAAGCACTAAGCAGCGTTTTGCTCTCAGAAAGTGACCGTGTCGCCGTCCCACGGCCCCCCTGCACCCCAAATCGGAGCAGCCCCAATCGGCAGCATCTGGGGGATCTCGCTGGGGTGGCCCGATGGGGACAGGGAACTTGTGTGCCTCTGGCAGGCACCGAAGGACGGGGATGTTTTACAGCTTGCTGCAAAAAAAAAAAACAGCAACAACTCGTTTTGCTCCTGTAGAGCTCCTTCCCCTCATCCCTCTCTCTGTGCTTGGAAAACTTTCCGTGTCCTTTTGTTCTGAACAGCAGGTGAAATTCCCTTTGTGTGAGCACAAAGCCACGGAGCCAGAAAACAATGAAAACAAGGTTAAAAAAATAAAAATAAAAATCCCTGTCGGCTCCTTCCAGGCCTGGAATAACGCCGAGCATTCCCATACACGCCGAAGGAGCTCAGTAAAACACGGGCTGTGCTCGGGCGGGCACCTTAAAGGCCGCTTTACCTCTCGCCTCTGATCCATGACACGCTTTAAAACCCCTCGTTGTCTCTGCTGGGTCTTTACCTGAAGGAGCTGCTTCACCTGTGAATTCAAGGTGGATTTTTTCGGAGCCCTGAGGTGACCCCAGCGGGGTGGCGGCGGTCCCCAGGCGGTGGCACGGCGCGGGCGCGCTCGGCGATGCTCGGGGCACGGCCGCAGCTCGACGTGAGCTCCCTCCTGGGGGGCAGCAGGGGGGGGGACCCGGCCCCTCTGCAGAGAAACTTCTCAGGAGCTCCCCAGGCAATGGCACCGTGAGCTGAAAACGCTTAAAACCGGCGTTTTCTCCCCGGTGGGAGTCGGGATTTGGGGTCTAAACGTGCTTGAGCAGCGGGGGAGCCTCAGCCAAGCTCTGCCGGGTAGGAAATAGGATGGGGAAGGTGCTCCATGAGGGTGCTGCCTCTGGAAGGGCCAGGAGGGCTGTCACCGAGGGGGGAGACGGGTCTGGCCCCCTCCCCACTGTGCTGGGGTGCGGGGCATGCAGCCACCTTATGTAAGCACCATCCTGCTCCAGCACCGCAGGTGCTGTGCGGCCTCGGGCACCTCCCGTAGCCCCGCTGCTGGTGCTGCCAAGCCTCCTTTTTTTGGGGGGGGGGGTCCCGATGGGTGTGGGTGCTGCTGCGTCACTGTGAGGGTAGCAAAATATCCCCAGCATTGGTCGGGGGGGGGCCAAGGGGACCGGCAGCAATGGGCAGAGTGCTCTGCCATGATTTCTGCAGAGTTGGTGCGTGCAGCTTTGCCTGGCAGGGGCACAGGGGCTGCAGCCCATTTCTAGTCCCTTCTGCGCCTCTCGGCTCGCGCCCAGCCCGTTTTGGGTTCAACACTCAATGGCCATGGCCAGGGTGAGGGCTGGCGCTGATGGGGAAGGGAGAAAACGGCCCGGTTTGTGCCTATTCCCCGTGCTGCCGACCCGCTGTGGGAGCTGGGGTTTGTCCCCCGAGCATGGGGACACCAGCAGGCAAAGGACCCGTGTCCATGTCCTGGATCACCAGCCCGTCCATCCATCCGCCCCGCGGGCACGCAGCACGCGAACGCGTCCTGCTGCCTGCTGAGACCACGGGGAGCTGGCCTCGGCCCCGCTGCAGCATCTCAGCTGGGGTGGGAGGGAGAAGGGTGGGATTTGGGGGCTGTAGGGCGCTCGGGCGTCCCGGTGCTGCCCCCACAGCTCCGGCTGGTCGTGTGCCTGTCACCTCGCGGGGACGTGCCCCTCTGTCACCGTTGCTCTCGTGCTCCCGGCCCCATCCCCGGTTCCCAGCTCCCTCCCTCGCTCCCAGCTTGCAGCGAGGCAGGACTGCCGGTGGGCGACGGTTTTTTTTCGCAGAGCTCTTTCAGATTCCCCCGTTGGACTTTTGAAGCATCTGGTATCACTATCTCGGCGTCATTATGAATTAATTAACATTAATTCCCTGTTCTGGTATCTCCTATTGCCAGGAGCCTTAGCCTGGGATTTATTTTTTTTTTTTTCCCTCCCCCCAAATGGGAACGGCCAGGTCCAGGCTATGCCTGGTGGAAAGCCGGGGGAGGCAACAGGGCTAGGGGACCATGGGGTCCCTTGTCCCTGTCCCCATCCTTCAGGGCAGGTGGCATTGGGGCAGGGGAAGGATTTCCTCGTCGGCTCTGGAAAGGCCTGATCCTGCCTCCCTAGCTTGTGCTGGGGGCACCAGGGATGCTGCTCCCTGGGATGCTAATGCCAAGGGTCCTGTCCCCAGGGGTGCTGTCCCCAGGGAGGTTATATGGGGGGTGCTGTCCCCAGGGGTGCTGTCCTCAGGTATTCTGTCCCTATGGATGCTGATCCAGGGATGCTAATGCTGAGGAGGCTGACCCCGGGAGGCTGACCCTCTGCATTTTCAGGGACGGGAACGTACCCATAGAGGGAGGAAGCAGGCTGGGAGTGAGGCCGGGATCCTGTGTCCCCCCAGCTGGTGTTCATCCTGCTCCCGGAGGGTGACAGCACCCAGGAGCCCCATCCTGGCCACCGGGCTCTGTTCCCATGCTTTCACCTGTGAGGTCATGGCCAAGGAACACAGGGGGGGGATCAGTGGGGTGTGGGCGCAGCGCCCACCACCTCCCACCCCACACCACCACCACCCTTGTGCCCCCACACATCCCCCTACCGCTGCCCCCTGCCACCACCTTCCACAGGGCCACAGCGACCCCAGGGCCACCCCGAGCCCCCCGCACCCCTCGCAGCACAGGGATGAGGGGCTGGGGATCCCCACGGTGCTCCGCGAGCCTCAGGGACTGAGGTAGGGTGGGGGGGGACACCCCCGGGTGGGCCGGGGGACAGCCCCGGTGTCCTACATCCCCAGAGCCAGCTCGGGCTTACGTAACGGCCCTGCTGCAGTCTGCTCTGCTCAGCCGCCACTGCCACCGGCAGAGCTGCGGCACCGAGCCCGTGTCCCCGTGTCCCCGTGTCCCCATGTCCCCGTGTCCCCATGTCTCCATGTCCCCGGGGGTTTGCATTTTGGGGACAAGGAGGGGATGCTCCGGGGGCAGGTGAGCCCTGGAGGGTGGGCGGCAGCTGGCGGGGGGGGGGGGTGGTTGGCAGGGCTGCTTTGGGTAGTTTCCTTCTGCCACCCTGGGAACTGAAATCCCTCTGGGGTGGCAGCACCCTGGGGATGGAGGGGATGGGGAGGGGGGCAGAGGAGAGGGTCCTGCCCCGGTCCTAGGTGCAGGGTGTCCCGGTGGGGAGGGTGCATAGGGAGACCCCACCGACATCTGCGCTCACTTCTCTGCCCTTCTCAGAGAGAAATCCCCTGCTGTGCAGACGGGGAAACTGAGGCAGGGCGCGAGCGCAGCCGGGCAGAGCGATGGGGCTCCCATGGCGAGGAGGAGCAGGAAGCGGGGTCCTCCTCTGGGTGGGGACAGGGGACATCGCCAGCCCCTTGTGCTGGCACCGTGCTGGGCAGCGCCTGTGCAGCGAGGTGCAGCTCTGGACCTTGCCACACGTGCTGTGACCCAGTGGCGTGGGGACAGGAGGCCGGGCAGGGATCACGGGCTGGCCGCGGCACCCTTCCTGCCCCCAGCTGGAGTCCCCGGGGCCACACGGGGCTCAGGGCACCCAGAGGAAAGGCCTCGGTGCCAGGTCGGGCTGAGCTGTGGTCTGGCCGGGGGCCAGCGCGTCATTGGGACCGATGGCAGAGAAATGCACACCTGGGAGCTGCCCTGGGGACAGGAGCCGCAGGTGGCCCCGGTGCTCGTGGTGCCACTCACCCAGTGTCCCCCTCCAGCTCTCTTCCAGCACAACCTGCGGGAGGCAGGAGCAGGATTTGGGCACGGAGGCGTGCAGGGCCTCCCCAGCTCTGTCCTGATGGTGCGGGGGTCACCCAGCACTGCGGGGTCCCTGTCCCACCCCCATGGTTGGGCAGGATGCCACCTCCCACGGCTGACACCCTTGGGGACACCCGGCAGGGCAGTGCAGGGCGTCCCTCTGGGCTGGAAAACCCGAATGTGGCACCAATGCAAAAAATGTGGTGTCACCCAGCAGCATGCCCCAAGCACCCCGGTGGCCCCCCGAGGCCACTGGGGATGCCCCATGGTGACCGAGCCTGCGTGGTGACCGTCCCCTGTCCCCTCCCATGCTGAGGCTCAGCCCGTGCCAGCATTTTTTGGGTGGGAGGTGCCCAGGCACCCTCCGGAGCCACCCACCCGCCCCGCTGTCCCCTCCCGGCTGCATGGCACAGGGACCCCACGCCCCGAAGCAGGGGGAACAAGGGCTCCTGTGATCAAATCCCTCCCGCCTGGGCCGGGAAAATCATGGCTTTGTCCTCGCTGCAAAAGGCTCAAAGGCCTTTGGTTCCCTTTTAGGACACGTCTGGAAGTGAGCCACTGAAAGAAACGCCAGGAAAAATAAGCCTTGGGTAGCAGCTACTCTTTTCGTGCCAGTTTTGGCCTTCCCAAATGGAGGTCTCTCATCCTGGGGGGGCCCCAAAGGGCCCCCCTGGTGCTCAGCGTGCCAGGCTGAGAACGCCCTCCAACTCATCACACCCGGGGGCCAGCTAATCTCCATCTGACAGCGAGTCATCCTTCCCACCGTGCTGCAGGCTGTAATGACAACGTGCTTAAAGGGGCTGATGAATTAAGTGCATCTTATAAATGCATCAAATTCCCGTATAATTACAGCGCGATGGATTATGTGTGGTGCTGAAGGGGAAGCAATTCAGCGAGGCGAAGGAATTACAGTCAGCGAGGAGAGGCCCCGAAGCCGAGTTGCGCGCAGCTCTGCTCTCGTGGTGCTGTACGGCCAGGCCTGGCGCGGAGCTGCCGTGGAGCGGTGCTGAGCGAGTGCCGGCACCGAGGGCTTGTCCCAGCTGCTGCTAAAGGGTTAAGGGAGGCAGGCTGGCCCCAGCGGGCTCCGGAGGGGGCTGGAGGGGATCATGCTGGGCTGGGCTCCGTCCCCTCTTCTCCTCTTCTTCCCAGGAGGAGAAGACCCTGCTGCCCGCGGGCTGGCACGGGTCAGCAATGGTCTGGGGGCTTTGTCTGCTTCTTGTCGTGACACCCTGCTGCTCTGTGCACACACACGGGTGCTCCTGTGTGATATGGCAGTCAGCAGCTAGTGCTTGAGCAGCTGAAAGACGAGAGACTCTGATTTTCCTTTCCTTTCCTTTCCTTTCCTTTCCTTTCCTTTCCTTTCCTTTCCTTTCCTTTCCTTTCCTTTCCTTTCCTTTCCTTTCCTTTCCTTTCCTTTCCTTTCCTTTCCTTTCCTTTCCTTTCCTTTCCTTTCCTTTCCTTTCCTTTCCTTTCCTTTCCTTTCCTTTCCTTTCCTTTCCTTTCCTTTCCTTTCCTTTCCTTTCCTTTCCTTTCCTTTCCTTTCCTTTCCTTTCCTTTCCTTTCCTTTCCTTTCCTTTCCTTTCCTTTCCTTTCCTTTCCTTTCCTTTCCTTTCCTTTCCTTTCCTTTCCCTCCCCAGGGTGCCCTTTGCAGGGCAGTACCCCCACCCCAGGGGACAGAAAGCACAGGGAGCCACCACCGTGTCACCGACACCCCAAAATACAGAGGCGCAGACCCATAAGAAGCTGAAACGACTTTAGAGGTGACAACCCCTTCCCGGGACATGGGGGCACAGAAGGGGATTAAGTGGGACCAGGCACCGCTGGTACCCCACAGAGGTTCATCCACAAGCCCCAAAAATCTATTACCCCCCCAAAACCTCCTGTCCCCAGAGGGTCCCATCCTCTGGATGGCTCATGCATGGGGAGGCACGAGCCCCGTGCCCCCTGCCCCCTTCTCCCCCTCGCTGCGGCTGGAGCAAAGGCTTTTGTGCAACGAGCTGTCGTCTTTCTCCTCATTAATTGCGTGGAGCGGTGCCACCCCTGGACAAGCAGGCAGTGTTGTCCCGGGCTCTAATAAGGGCAGGGAGAAAGCCAGGCGCTGGATGCGGCGCGGCGGCACGCATGCGGGAAGGAGAGGGGACGTGTCGGGGCGGGGGGGGTGCTCCACGCACCCACGTTGAGGCACCCGTGCGTGGACACCCTTCACAACCCCCCCCCAAAACCCTGCGAGCATCGCTGACCATCCCACCACCACCCTCCTCCTCCTCCTCCTCGCCGGCAGGGCCATGGGACTCCTGCCTTCGCTCTCGCAATTGCGCCTCTTCGCTAATTAGCACAATCTGGCAAGGCGCACCGCTCTCCCAGTCATTAATTATTATTAATTATTTGTTATGCAAATAAAGTTGAAGAGCGCGGCGCTGGAGGCAGCACAAATGAAAACAGCCCCGGCTCTGGTTTATGTAACCGCAGCCGGGTGGGCACTGTGCGCCCCCCCCCCCCCCCCCCCCCCCCCCCCCGGGATTTGGGGACACGTCGGTGGCATCGGCGGCAATGGGCGCTGCTGGGCCGGTGCTGGAGGGGATGGCAGGGGTGCCTCGTGCAGGCTGCAACGGGGAAATCGGTGATTTTTGGGGGCCTGGGGGCGAGGGGAGATGGGGCACCCAAAGGTGGAGGGGGAAATGTGTCGGCTGAGGTGGGTGCTGCAGGCGGAGGGGGACAAGGTGACGTCTGGTGTGGGCTTTGTGGCACCCAAAGGGTCCTGTCCCAGCCCTGTGGTCTGTCCTTGAGGACATCGTTTGGGGAAAAAAATGGATGTTTTTAGCAAATTCTGTCCTGTCCCAGCTGGGGGGATGGTCCTGCTGGCTCGCCACCTGAGCCCCAGGGTGTCATTTTGGGGCTGCCACTGCCACATCCCAGTGTCACGGAGCGATACCGCGGGTGGCCTCGGGGCACCGTGCCGCAGGGACACGGGCTGGCGGTGACGGGGCCCCCACCCAACGCCTGCCTGAGCAATTGCAAAGGGAACCAAGAAAAATTGGAAATTAAAGAGAGGAAAGAATTAATAAGGATCCTGGCTCAACCACAATGGCTTTGTTTCAGGAGAGCTGATACCACACGCTCTCTAATGCCAGTCCTCAGAGGCCTTCGGAAAGAAGTGGGGTTTGGGCGATGCTCAGGAGCGTTTTTGGTGGATGTGAGTGCGTTTCAGAGCTCTGCTTGGTTTCTGCCCTAGCCGGTGCCACCCCCTGCACCCGGCTGCAGGTCCCGGCCAGGCTCTGCCACGCCGCAGCGCATCAGCCACTGCGGTAATGCAGTGCCCCAGAGGAGCGGAGATTTTGGGGGGATAAATGCATTTCTGCACAGCCATTCCCCTCCTGCTGGGCGCTGCTTTGGCAATAGGGCCCTGCCTGAAATGCTGGGGGCTGCTCTGTCTCTATTTAGTTAGGAGATGACCATATAGCAGCTGTAAAGTACCCCGATGCGCTGAGCCCGACCTATGTGCTTATAAAACTGATAGCAAGCTGTCTTGTGCCATACACGCAGTGTCCGTGCGGGTTGCCTTTATGTCCCTCCCCAGCCCCCGGTGTTGTTTGCTTTTTCACACTTACTAGATCCCCAGGAATCACCCCATAAGCCTTGTTGATAGAAATTCTGTATTTCCTCCATCCTGGGCTGCCTGTCCTGGATATTTCCTTAGGGGGGGGGATTCAAAGCAGGGCGGGGAGAGGCTTTGCCCAAGCTCTGCTCTGCACCGTGACCAACATCCCAGCAGTGCTGGGGGCTTGCAGAGGTTCCCTGCCTGCCGTGGCAGCTGTCCGCGCACTCGTGCGTGCTCCAGCACAGCTCCGCACGGCCGCATCCTGCGCCCGGCCCGGCGGCCGCGCGGGGCTGGAGCCAGCTGCTTGTTTCTAATAAAACACATCTCCTGCCGTGAGCCATGCTCATCCTCGCCTGCTCCAGATGATGATGGCGAGGCCGCTGCCGCGGGACACCTCGCCGGGCAGACCTCGTGCCGGAGGCAGAAAGCGGCTGAAGGTGAAAGGACCAAGCTGCGGCTCTGCGCACGCTGAGCATCACCAGAGCAATGGGACTGCAAAGGGTGCCCAGGGCCCCGTGGCCGTGCCTCACCAGGGCTGCTGAAACACCTCGTGCTCCGGTGAAACGAGGATGCTCTTTGCCTCGAGCCAAAAGCTCGTGCCTGTGAGCGGGGCCGGGGGCTAGGACGCGGCAGCGGAGCACAGCAGGAAGGAAGCGCTCGGCGAGGACACAGCCAGCACTGCATGCACGTACTTACATATGTGCTATTTTCAGCTTGACGGGGAGCAGGCCAAGTTCTCCAACAGATTGAGTTTGGATCTGAAATCCTCCTCTCCTCCTCCCCCCCTGCCCAGCACCCACTGCTTGCAGGCACGGGGAGTCCGAGTGCGTGCCGGGCACCCCGCTACGGGCCATTTGCTCGTTGTTCCTGCCAGGAGCTCTCCTAGTGCTGCTGCTGCCCAAGCCCCACGTTGCAGCAAGAGTGATGGATCTGACTCTGTTGGGAGCAGCAGCTCCTGCTTGCCCCCTTCCCACTTCGGGCTGGTCCAGGCAGCAGCGCCATCCCAACAGGGACATGCGTCTCCGCTTGTCTTTGCCTTTACACATTCATGCACGCTGCCACCTGCTCGCTCCTTGCCTTTTCCCAAGCAGAAAACATCCCTCCTTCCTCTTCTCCCCAAATCCCCCCTTCTGCCACCCCCTCTCTCCCCTGGTACTGCGACCCCTCCAGAAGTGCAGCTGTTTTCGCAGCCGTGTCCTTGCCCTGCTTGAAATGCAGGAAGAAATCCATGTGCAACTTACTGTCTCGGCACCCTGTAATCATTTTGTCAGCCGAAAAGCACTTTTGTCAAACCCCCACAGGCAAACCGGGAGGGGACGGGTTGGGGAGAGGCACCTGACACCAGCCTGTGCTTTTCTTCCCCATTTTTAATCCTGGGTTTTGCTTTACTGGTGGGACAAGAACTGGGTTTCCCTCTCCTTTCCCTTCCTGGGTGCTTCGGCAACTGTCCGGGTGGAGGCAAAAGAATAAGGCAAACGTGGCAGAACAGCAGTGAGGCTGGAGAAAATGCATCGCCATTGGCTGGGTTCGCTTGACAAAGTGCAATTACACAACGGGAGGAGAAAGCCGTCGGGCTCAGCGGAGACTTCGGGGAGTTTCCAGCAGGGACTAATGGTGCCCCAGGCTCAGCCACCTGGAATGGCCCCAAAGTGTCCCTGTCCCCTGTTGGATGCTGTGGGGCATGAAACGTCCCCTCTCCATCCCACCCGTGAGCTGTTCTGGGGGCTCTTTTCAGCAGGAGGTCCATGGGATCCTTCTGCTCCATCCCAAAAACACACAAACCAGACGGCAGCAGGGGTCCGGGGATGGTGTGCTTTAAGGGCTTCT
Source organism: Anser cygnoides (assembly GCF_040182565.1). NCBI lineage: Eukaryota > Metazoa > Chordata > Aves > Anseriformes > Anatidae > Anser > Anser cygnoides. The sequence goes on from NC_089887.1 coordinate 3,656,281, forward strand.
CCGGGGGCTGCATCCTGCCCCCGGCCCCAAGTGCCCGGAGAACATACCTGCCATCAGCAGCCAGGCTCTCTGCGCTTATTTTATTTTATTTTATTTTGGCTGGTGCTTGCCTGAGCATCTGCAGGGGCTGCCCTTGCCAGCCTGCATCATGTGAGCCCCATGGGGAGCTTGCAGAGAGCCGCTCCTTTCTCCCCAACCTTTCCGCTAACGAGGAAGCGAGCGCCTGGCCTGGCTGCGGCGCTGGGAGCTCAGATCCGCCCGCACCGCGGTTGCATCCTGCTCACGTCCTTCCCTCTGCCCTTAGTAGTGCTGAGGGGGGCAAGGAGGCAGGGCAGGGCGCTGTGTCCTGCGGGGAGCAAGGTGCTGCCTGGAAATCTCATGCCCGGGTGGGGAGCTTCGGCTGGAAGATCGATCAGCCGTAACGCAAAGCAGTCGTTGACTAACGAACCAGCAATCGATAGCTCAGGGCGGCCAGCACACAGCGCCTGCCCCAGCGTTTGCATCTCACCGCCTTGTTTCCTCCGGCTTTAGCATCTTTTCGGGTTACAGCCCCCCCACACTCCGAGGCAGGATTTGTTACGGGCTCGAGCACCGCTGCTCACATAAAGCAGGGCTCGGACGCAGAAAGACACCCAGAAGCCCACTTGCAAATCCTGCTCGCCTAATTAGGGTACCGGGAAAGACTCATCCATCCTTGCGTGTCCAGCTTGTCCTCATCTGCCCATGTGAAATTTGGGCCATCAACCACTCGCAGGCAGCATCGCAGCACGGCGCTCCCGTCCGGAGACAGGTCTTTAAATCATCCGCAAGCACCAGGGAAATTGCAGACAGCTTGAGAGCAGAAAATGAAAAGGCGAAACATCGTTCCTGGAGTTTTCACCCTGAATTATTTGCTCAGCTTTGATAATAAGTTACACACAAGCAAAGCTGAGGCGGCTCTCGCTGGCTTGCTGGAGGAAAACCTGCCAAGGGGATGCTGCGGAGCGGTACCCAGCTCTGCTGAGAGCCTTTGGGGATGGGGACCGGTGTGCTCCGGGGAGGATGGGCTGGGGTGAGAGGAGGAAATAAATCCTCTTCAACGTGTTTTGGTTGCTCAGCTGCGGCAACCTGAAACGGGGAGGATGCAGGAGCTGGGGTTGAAGCTTTTCATTCATTTTTCTGGAGGTGGAGGGGAAAAAGCGGCTGCGGGGCCGGTCCCACTCGCTCTGCTCTCTGCTGGCCCCGGTGCTTGGGGCAGCAGCAGGGAAAGCTCTGGGCTGCCTCTCCTGTGCTATTCCAGGCTGGTTTGACTAAATCGAGCTTGTTTAGGATGAATCACTCTAGCACTGCCGGTTGTGACCTGCTGGCCACTCTGCTTGCTGAGAGTCTGCAATTCCCCGTTTATTGGGAAAAATGAGAAGTTGCTTTTTCTGCCTTTTTCTCCAGGACTGCAGATTGCAAATAATGATAGCCTTAAACACGGGCTATTTCACAGCCTGCTGGCACTTTGGGATGGGATCGCGGTGTGTTTGGGGCCGGTGACACCATGAGCCAGGCCAGCCCTGCGTTGGCACGGTCCATCGGGCACGTTAATTTAACTCTTCCCTTTCTCTTTGCCTTTTTAACGAAGCAGAGTGGCTGAGGTTTTGCCGTGCACCACACGTTACGTGCTGCCCACCCTGCCCAGGGCTCTGGGTCTGTGCCGCTCGCAGAAAGGCGATGGCTGGGCTGGATTCTGCTTACTTGCACTGTGAAGGATCCCATTTTTTTTCATGTCCTGGTGTCTGTTTGCTGTTTTTCCTCCCGGTTCCTTGCCATGGGGTTATTTATGGCTGTTGCTCCCCGTCCTCCTCTCCCTCCAGCCTCCCCAGGAGCCTCCTCCCTGTGCTTTGGGGAGGCAGGTAGCTCGCTCCCAGCGAAGGAGGCTGCCAGCACTTTGCCCGAGGGCGTTCGAACCTTCCCGGCACAGGTAGAAAACTTCCTGAAGGAACAGCTTGCCGTGGATATATTGCTGAGCTGGACAAATTGGTTGGTTTTGGGGGAGCAACAGTGAGAGCACCGTGACGATCTGCCCCGCTTGCTTCCAGATGCTTGAGCAACTCAAAAATGATTCACGAGGAGAACCTAAACTGCTGATTCTTTATTCTCTGGACTGGACTGGGACCTGATTTTGGAGTTTCTGGCAGTAACCAAGTATCGTTTTCCACCAGCTCCTTCCCCAGATGACTGATGAGAGCCCCCGAGGGTCTGGGCGCATGGTGCACGAAGCCAAGGAGGTGTCCGGGAGCCTGGAGCACGGCTTTGCATCTGCTTGGCTGCTGGCAGGACTGAGCAACCTTTTCCCCCAAAACTGGAAGCGTGTTTTTAAAGAAAGAAAGTAAAAACAACAACAAAAGTCAGTAGCTGCGATGCCATCTGTGTCTGCAGCATCGCACAGCGGGGGGAGCAGCCCGAGCAGGCTGCCGTGCTCACAGCCCTCCGAGCACCTAGGCGGAGAGCTAAAATGGGTGCCGCGAGCCTTCCTCCCCGCTTCCTCATCCTCGGGGAGGAATGTCCTGCTTCTCCTGGGAACGGTGTGTCTTCTGGGCATCTCTTTCTTTGGAAGCTTTGATTTCTTTTCCAACTGTGGCTGTCCAGCCCTAGCAGCATGTCTCGGATATTTTTCTCCCCGCGGTCCCCCTCCCGCTGGTCCCGGTGGGGAGAGGCTGGTCGGAAATCTGTCCCGCAGCCCTGGCTGGAGGGGACGGAGGGCTGGGGGCAGCAGGTTGCCAGTTCGTTTGTTTTCCTTGGTGGGGTTTCAAAAAGCGATGGGCTGATGGGTTTTGAGTCTCAGGGGGGCAATTTCCCCGGCAGCATCCAAGTTGTGTCACCTCTCCGCTTGGCTCTGTGACGACAGTGTTGATTTGAATTCTTCCAACTTAAGACTGATTTAAATGATGGTGAAGTTGGGGGGTGGCGTGTGGGAGTAGAGCACTGAGCGCTATTCTTTTTCGGTTGTCATATGCCTCCATAAAGACTTCTGCCTTGGGGATTTGCATAGATCCGTGGTCCAGATTGCGCTGCAAAACCCACCGGTGGTCGGCAAAGCTATGGCAACGGCTCTGCGGTGGCTCCTGAATCGTGCCGAGCCGCGAAGTTGGAGGGTGTTTGCAAGTCTCGTGCCGTGGCTGTTTCTCTTTTGTTGGAGGTTCGGGGGGCAGCCGGGAGCCCGCTCCCCAGTTTTGGCCCACAGCATCCCCTGCAACCCCTCGCTCTGCATCCCTGTCCCCCAGGGAGAAAGCCTGGCGCTTGAGGCCGCACGGCTGTGACAGAGAGGCGGTGAGGTCAGGGAGAAGCCAATTCTCCCTGCTTTTGTGAAAAATCGGTGTTTGGGTGATGACCTCATGGAGAGGAGGCTGCAGAGCGAGCCGCTCTGCTAGCAGCGAAACCGCAGGAGGCAGCGGGGGGAGATCTTGCAAATGTCCCAGCCACGAGCAAAGCTTAATTCGGTGGTTGTAATTGCTGAGGACACGCACATCTGTAGGAAAGCAGGCTCCCTTCCTTGCAGTGCTCCCAGAAGGGCTTGTTTGTTTAATTTTATCTCGCAGAGAAAATTATAAAAGGAAAAAAAAAAAAAAAAAAAACAACCAACCAACCACCCTGTGGTTTTGCTCAGCTGCAGCACGAAACGCCCCAGCGGATCCTGGAGAGCGGCGGGGACCGAGGCCCTCGCCTGACGCAGGTATTTCTGTCGGGGAACGGGGTGCCCGGTGTGCCAGCAGCACGGGGTGCACCCGGTGCGGGATGTCCCCGCTCCCGCTGGGACCCGCTGCCCGCCCGCAGGGTGCTGGGTGCCGAGGAGCTGCCCGTGGCCGTCCTCAGACCTGCAGAAATCCCGACGTCGCACTCGTCCCCCCGCTCTGAAGGCACCGTGGGGCATCCCCTGTCCCCCTGCGCTGCTCCAAACCCACTGCCCGGAGCACCGCAGCTGTGAAGGAGGGACATCTGCACCCTGTGGGGGTCCGGAGCAGGACGGGGGTCTCACCAGCCTGATGGGTGCCAGCCGTGTGCTTTCTGATGGAGAGTGAGTGGGCAAGGTGGCATTTTGGGGCAGAACGTGGAGATATTTCTGATGCTTGGTGCTTTGCAAGCTCTCATCTAAACCCTGCCACGGTCCTGGCTGGGCAGTGCTGGCGTGGCTGGGTAACATGGGAACGCCTGTGCTCTGGTTTCAACTCATTTTCTTTGCTGTCATTAGCTTGAATTTCCAAGGGAGCTTGCGCTCGGCATCAGATGATGACATCCTTTAATTTAGCAAATGCAAAAATGGGACCTTTTCCAACCGGCGTGATTAGGAGAGTCCTGCTCCTCTCCCACCCACGGTGCACGGTGCTGGCTGCGCAGCGCCCCGCTCCCCTTGCCGGTGCTGGGGCTGAGACCTGCCCCACTCATCACACCCATGTGCCACCCATCCTCACCGCCCCTGCCCGCTCTCCTGGCTGATAAACAGCATGGGGGGGGGCTGGATATGGGATGGGAGCTCACCGGGGGGGTGAGAGGGCCGGGTCCCCCACCACCACCTCCCGGCACCCTCCGCAATCCCATCCCCAGCCCTAACGCCCCTTTGCCCTGCCAAGGGCCTTCTCCGCCGGCGGGTTTGCGTAGAACGGTGCGTGTCCCCCCTAAGCTGCTTAATGAGGGTTAAGAGGCTAACGGGCTTATTACCAGCAATTATTTCCATAGCCCTGCAGGTGTCCCTGAGAACAGCAGGGCCCCACGGCCACAGCATCCTGCTGCCATCGCCGCCAGCCGGCCCGGGGTGCTGCGAGCTTGTCGGAGCTCAGCCGGCCGCCGGAGATGAAGCGGTGGAAATAGGACCTTTTAATACATTTTTTTTTTTTTTTAAACAAAAGTCCAGGCCGTAGCTTTGCTAGGAGGGTGGAAGCGGGGTGCAGCCCCCCGTGGAAACCTCCCCCGCCCCGGTCCCTCTTGCTGTGCCTTCGGAGCAGCTCTGCAGCATCCCTGCGCTCGGGCGGTCGCCTGGAGACAGCGCGGCGGGTTGCCACAGCGACGGAGCCTTCGCTCAGCATCCCTCCGACTCCGCCGGCTTGGCCCAAGTTGGGGCGAGAGAAAAAAAAACCCGGGGAGGGGACCCCGCCAGCAGCGGGGCTGGGGAAACTGAGGCACGGCCGGTGGAGGCGGCGAGGTGACCGAGGAGGTTTTGGAAGCTGCCAAGGGCTGAAACGGGGGAAGAAACGGTGGAAATGGGGATGGTGGAGGGCTGGGGGTACCCACAGGTGTTGGGGGGGGGGGGGTAGAACTTTTTTGGGGCACATGCTGGTGCAGCATTTCTGCCTGAGGCCTCCAAGCAGCAGCATTCGAGTCACCGTGGCAATGTCAGCCGTGCTCGGGCTGCCACCAGCCCCGATACCCGACGTGTTCTGGGATGGGACGGACGGGGTGTGCGCACCCCAGCAGCCGTGCACACGCAGGATTTGGCCAACCTGATCCCAGCTGAAAATCTGGGTTCCCCCACTCCAAGCCAACCACAATGCCATGAGCACTGGGGGACCAGTGGGGTCACAGTGGCGGCACGACCCTGGGGACCTGCTGCAGCGAGGGAGAGGAGGATGAAGGCTGTTGGGGCGATACCAGTCCCAGTACCCATGCCAGAGGTCTCCCCACCCCACCAAGCCTCTAATTATAAATGACAGAAGTGGAGGGCGAGTTGGGGTTACGTAACTTTGGCGTTCGGAAAATTCTTTCTGCTCCCTTATCGGCTTTATAAATACCTCCAGCTCGGCCCGGCCAGGCTGGGGGGAGGTGGTGGCAGGGGCTGAGGCCAGCCCCAGGCCGTGCCTCAGTTTCCCCTTCCCTATGGACAAGAGCATCCCTGCTCCACCCCGCTGCTCTGCTAGCGGAGGGCTCCTTGTTGTCGGTGCGAGCACTGGGGGGAGCGTTTTTTCTCACCCCCAGCAGCAAAGCAGGCTGATTCTTCTTCCATCCCTGGGGAAAGGCTTGAAGATGCTTTCTGGGCCATGCCCATCATCAAACCGCAGGCTCAGAGAACCAAGGTGCTGCCTGCGGCCACCGCCTGCCTTGCCCCTGTCTGGTGCCACGTCCCCCGGATCTGAATTTGTTGCACCCTCCAGGCTGCTCCTTCACATCCCCCAACCCCTTGGGCTGGGTTCACGCTGCGCATCAACCGGTAATGGCTCAGCACCCCCATGTCCTGCCCCCCCCCAACCCCCTGGCACGGCCCAACCAGGGCAGGCTGAGCCCCGAATATCACTGGCACCCGCCGCGGGAGGTTGGGGCCCCCTGCTCACGTGCGCCTGCATTTACGCTGCTCACAAAGTTACCTCCCCGGGGGGTGTTGGAGGGCGGCTGGGGCCGCGTCGATACGAGCCCATGCACGCAGCACAGGGCAGCGTTGTGTAACTGCACGTGGCTGCTCGCCGGGGGCACCTCTCCACATCCCACCGGGCTGCCCCCCGCCCCAGCGCCAGGCTCCTGCCCTCCGTGCCCACCCGACGCCACTGCGGCCACCCCGCCGTGCTGGGGTGCTGTGCGGCATCCAGGTCTGCATCTCCAAAAGGGGTTGGGAAGCGTGACCAGGAACCTCAGGGTGAGGTAGCCAGCGGCGTGCTGTTGTCTTTGCCCCACAAATCTTCCCCTTCTGGTTTTTGGTTGCTGGGGGAATGACGCCTTGCCTCTCACAGAGCCGTGCGTGCACGCACAGCGGTGTGTGGGCGCACAACTCTGAGCTTTGCACTTGCCCTGTTTGTTGTGGGGTCACCCAGGAGCACGCGTGGAAGTTGTTTTTATGGGGCTGGTCAAAAAGAAAGCATTCCTGGCTTCTACTTCAGTGCTTTTCTGATCCTGCAGAGTGCACCTGTGCGAGCCACCCGAATACTGACCTGGGCTGTGCAAACGGGCAGAGGAGCAAAGCAGCTGGGTGTGCGCCGAGCCTCGCTGGCTTAAAAATGACATTTTAAATGCCCCAGTCTCTCTGCTCGCCCTGTCTGCAGCTGCAGGCCCCTTAACCAAGCGATGCACGGGAGCGCCCGAGGCTGGGGCACAGAAATAATGAGAATGGAGTTATTTTAGGGACTTCTACCTCTGCCTTTGTAGCGATCCCCGTTTGAGCAGGGCTTCCCAAACGAGGCGGGTGCCTGAGCTTGCGTGGTCCCAGCCTGGCAGATGCCAAAATTGGGCAGGGATTTGATGTCTTGCTGCCGGGCCCCTGGGGCTGGTACCCACGGGCAGGGAAGGAGGGGGATTAATGGAGCTGTTGATCCCTGATGGCGCGGGGGGCCGGGGAGCAGCAAGCCCCCCCGGCGTTACACAACTCCTGCACTAAATCTTCCCTGCATCAGATAAAGATGTTGTCTTGTGCCCCAAATACGCTGTCCAGTTGGATATTGGGGTTTGGGGGTTGATTCTGCAGTCTGGGGGTGCTTGGCTGCCCAGTGATGGTACAGTGGGGTGGGGGGGCCAGAAACCCAGCGCTCCCCAGCCCAGCATTTTGCCGGGTATCCCCAGGAAGGAAACTCCTCCAATTGGGAATTGCACCCTTACCGGGAGCCCTGGGAGGATGTGAAGGGCAGGGAAACTCTTGGAGTGGGCAGAGCCCTGAGCTGGGGGAAGGATGGGAGCAGCAAAGCTGTGCAAAGGCCCCTTTCGTCTCGGAGATGCCAGGCAATACTGTGCATGCTTATCAGCCCCAACAGAAAAGGAAGGTGGCTTTTCTTCTTCCCCTGGGAAAGGCTTGAAGATGTCTTTTGGATCATGGCTGACATTAAATTGCAAGTTCAAAGAACCGAAGTCCTGCCTTGGGCCACCGCGTGCCTTGCCCCTGCCTGGTGTCCGATCCCCCGTGTTTGAATTTGTTGCATCCTCCAGGCAGCTCCTTCGCCTCCTGAAAACCTCTGCAATCCCTTTCAAGCTGCTCCTCTTCCATTCCCCTGAGACCAGCCATATCCTGAGCACGTTCCCACTGAAGTATCTCAGCCTTTCCACCGCCGAAGGCTCTCCCTTCGCCACGACCGCCGCTTCGCTCCCTACCATTGGCAATCGCACCGAGGGCGAGCGTCCCCCCTCGCTGCCGCTGGCTCCCCACGGCCGCAGCCGAGGTGCCAGATCCTGGACATGTAGGGAAAAGGAGTGGCTGAAATCTGAGCCTGCAGCAATTAGCCGGGAGCGAGGCGAAGTCCCCGCCGGCCGCGGCGTCGGGCTCAGCATCTGCCTCGTCCCCGGCTCGGCCGCTCGCGCTGCCTCCAACGTGGGGTAAGTAGGGCTCGGAGGGCAGCTCTGCCCGAGCGTGGCTTCTCTGTCCCCTGTCCCCATCCTCTTGGGCTCGAGGACTGTGGTTTGGGCTCTGCTGACAACGCGATGCCAAGGGGAAGTGGAAACGCAGCTGCTTCTGGGGTGGAAGTTGCAGTTTTGTCCTGGCATGGCGAAGGAGCTGGGAAATGATTTGGGAGAGTGAGGATGGACTGTGCTTCTAACCAAGAGCTGAGGAATTGCTGGAGCTTGGCTGGAGTGTGAATGGTTGGGTTTGTAAAGCTCAAAAAAAACCAGGATGCTTACAGGAGAGTGGCGGTGCCTGCTCCGTGGTGGTTCATGGTGCAGCCTTGCTCGCGTCTTCTGCCCCCTTGCTGGAGGGACCCGAATGTCCCCAGCTGTCTCTCGCGCTCATCCTGCTCTTCTCCAGCATGGAAAGGTGCAGCTTTCCCAACGGGAAGCTGGTGCTGAGCAGTTCAGCATTGCTCCCTTTGGGGTGGTAGCGGCTCCACCTGCTCCGGCTGGCAGCCCCATTGCGCCCAGCCTGGCACCGTGGCAGCTTCCCATGGCACCTTCCCGTGTCGCCTTCCCCGGTGCTCCCGGCTCAGGATAAACATTTCCTGGGTGCCGGCTCTGCCCACACAAGATTTCCCTTGAGCTGGAGGCACGGCTTCTGGGGAGGTTTGCGTTGGGTGAGAGCATGGGAAAACCCACTTTGGGCTTCCCCTTAATGGGATTTGGGAACGAGACCTCGACGGGAGCCTGGGCTGGGTGAGCTGTGTGCAGGAGGAGGCAGGATGGGTGAAGGTGGTGGGAGGTGCGGGTTCGTCCTGCTGCAATCTGGGGCCGAAGGGGCTCCAGATCAGCCCCCCCTCTGCCTCTAACCCCAAGGCACAGGCAGCATCGCTCCGTGTGACGGCTTTTAAAATAGGTCGTGCCCATGGTAGCCCGGGTTGATAGTGCCAGAGGCTCCTGCGCCACCCTGGGATGCTGCGGAGCACTGGCCGGGCTCTTCCCGCGGTGCAGGAGCCACCAGCACTGCAGCCTATCTCCTTCTGCTCGGTGATAAAATCCGCTGGAAGACATTTGCCCTTTTGGTCCTGCTTTTCCCTGTCTTCCCACGGTGCTTTTTAGCAGCCGATCCATCCCCTCCCTGGGCCGGGGCAGGGGTCACTGCCGTCCCCCTGAGCCCCTTGGCATGGGCTGGATGGGAACACGCCATCCCCTGATGGAACCCACGTCACCGTCGTGTCCCCAGGCAGTGACAGGAACGTGGCCGGATGATTTCAGCTCCGCCACCACCTGCCCCCAGTCCCAGCGCCCTTGGTTTGGGGCAGGGGCTGGCTCACACAGGGCCGCGGCAAGGAGCTGGGCACGTATCGGGGTTTGGGGACAGGGGCACGCGCTGGGCACGTGGCAGGGACTGGAGCCACGTGGCGGAGGGGAGTGGATGGGGCGGGCACGGGGACACCCCAAGGTCACCCATCCGAAAACACCCTCCGGTGTCCAGGGACGGGGCTTTTTGGGAAGCCGGAACCCGGCGTGCCTGGGGACATGCACATCCCTCCAGGCCCCCCGAGCACCCCGGCATGGCTTGGCTGGATGCTAATGCATTTCAAACCCCCAGGCTTCTTCCATCCACGAATCCCTCCAAAGGGGCTCCCATCCTCCCCCCATAACCCTACTGAACCCATAACCAGCTGCCTTCCTCCGCCGCCACCATCCCAGCCCCAGGGGCTCTGGGGACACCCCTAGAGTGCTACCACTGCAGGACATGGGGACAGGGAACAGGACACGTTGCCCCTCCTGGCTCCTCGCTGCCTGGATCAGATGACATGGCTGAGCCCATTTTGCAGGACAAATCCTACGGGATATGGGAGCGGAGTGGGACCGGGGGCTCGGCGGGCATGAGCAGGCTGGGAAACCTCCCCTCCCCCTGGCTAAATCCCTTCCCCAGCACAGGACAGTAGGTTACGGGACTCGAGCAGAGGTTGGATTTAAGGAGATTACAACTTCTCCCCCAGGATAATCTAGAAATTCAATTAAAACTCTCTGTCTCTCTCCCGGGCTGCAGCAGGGCCACGGGGCACCCTGCACCCCGCAGCCATGGCCGGGGAGCGCTGGGGAGACCCCCCCGGGCTCGAGCCAGGTAAGGGCTGACCCTCACCCCGTGGCGTGGTCGTGCCCCCCCCCACCCATGGCTCTGCCCCTCCCTGGGGGATTTGCTGTGGGGATTAACCCCAGGGTTTGGGGGCGGGGGGCTGTGGGACCCCAGAGATTTGGGTGCGGGTTCTGCAGGGTTAAGGGCTGGCTGGCTGCATCCTATGGGGTTTTGGGTGTCCCTTAGTGCTGACTGACCCTGCCAAAGCCTTCGGCCCCCCCCTTGCCCTCATCCTCACCCCCCCCCCCCCCGCCGTGTCCCTCCCCGTCCGGCTGTGCGGATGTGAGCAGACAGACAAACAGCCGGAATATCCCGGGTGATGGGATACCAGACCCAGCGGGGTGGCTGCAAGCTGAGGGGGGACCACGGGTGCTGTGGTGCTTCCTGACCCCCCGCCCTGTGCTGCAGTGGGGCAGGGGGAACATCCCTAGAAACAACAGGGGGGGCAAAGGGGTGGACGTGCACCCCCAGGGCCCCACACTATAGGTACCGGTGCTGCCAGCGCTGGGACCGAGGTGGCTGAATGGGGATGCTTGGTGCCCCCATCACATGGTGGAGGTGGGGGGACCTTCCCCAGGGTCCCCACTAACCCAGAGCACATTTAGCAGGGCTTTGAGGGTGCTTAATTGCAAACCCGTCCCCTGCAGAGGCCACCCGGCTCCTGCACTGTGCGTGTCCCCTTTTCTCCTCCCGTGCCTGCGGTGGCATCGCGCACAGACCCACAGGCTGGTCGGGGACGAGCCAGAGCCTCTCTGCTCTGAATCCACCTTGTCCCCGTGCCTCAGTTTCCCTCCCGTGTGCACCACCGAGGCTCACAGACAGCGACGTCTTGGCTGCTCACTGCCACTAGCGGGGTGCGCGGGAGCCGTGTGGCCAGGTGCCTGCCCGTGGTGCTTTTTCACCTGCGTGTCCCTGCTAAAATCAAGCAGTTTTTTCTCATTATGAATGCACTGCCGTGGGAGACCCACCCGTCCTCCCTGACAGCGGGGAGGAAGTGGGGGGCCATTTATCTTCCGGATTTTGTCAGGGCCTGGCCCTCCTCGTGTCAGCCTTTAATTGACTGGAAGTGCGCAGAGACGGGGCGGCGACGGCGGCGCGAATGCTTCAGGCAAAATAATTCTGCCGCTCCCCCCCCAGACCCTGTGGGAGAGCCCCCCAGCTCTGTCACCCTGCCCTCCCCAGTTTTGTGGGTGCCCGTTTCTGCCCGGGGCTGGGTCCCTCTCCATCGGGACGGGGTTTGGGCACAGCCCCCCTGCCGGAGCTGCGCTCCCCGCTCAGCGCTGACATTGCCGTCCCGCTGCCGGGGCATGAAGGGCATCGCTGCGGGAGATAGGGACGTTATCTCCTGCTGCAGGGCTGCCCGGCGTGACCTCCTCGCGCCGTCCCCTCTCAGATCGTCACCTCTCCTGTGCCAAGGGGACCCGCGTGCCCCGGCTCCTCTCCTCGGGGGTAAGGTGTGATGCTAAATCATGTCGGCGCGCCCAGCCGCCTGTAACTAACGCCCTCCCCTGCGCTCGACGAGCTCTTCCCGGCGCGTTTGCTGTTCCGAATATTGTCATAACATTTAAGCCCCTTTAAAAAAAATAAATAAAATTAGCAGAGCAGTCAGCAGATTGCTTGAGACGCTCGGCTTCTCAGCGGGAAGCTGCTCTGCGGCTGCTGCAGTTTAGGGGCAGGCGTCGTTGCCTCTGAAGGCAGCCACGAGCTGGCCTCGGCCGGGGCGTCGCGGTGCTCAGAGCCCCCGGGGGAGCTGGGGGCTGCCCCTTTCTTGCTGTCACTGCTGTGGCCCTGTTTGGGTTCCTCTGCGTTAATGCTGTTATGCTGTGTAATGAGCAGCACGTGCCGGGGATGGCGATGGGGCTGGTGGGCACCGGTTGCGTTAAGTTTTTGTGGTTGGTCTGGAGCTGGGATGCTCCAAGTCTGGATTTTGGTGCGGTCGCAACAACCCTCTCCCGGCCCGAGCCTCCCGTGGCGGCAGCGTGGGGCTCCAGTGCTCAAATTAAAACCAAACTCAGCTTTCAGCGAATTTAAGAAACTGTGTTTCAAAACAAAGCTGTGCTATATAAAGTGCGAGCTGCAGGCGGGCGCGTGCTCCGGCACAGCCCCACCGCGCTCCTTTATTCAGCTGCGGTCTCCCAGGGCTGCCGCTGCTGTCCCCGGCTGGAGCTGCTCCCGACAGCGGGTTTTGTGCCCCCCAGGGCTCTGATCTCCATCCACACTGAATGTGGGTCCTGGGGGGAGAAGGGGGTAGGAGCAGGGCCCCGAAACAGACGGATGTCATGGCATCGCCTGCAGCAGGGGGATCCCCATCACCTCGGTGGGGTGAAACCCTGCGGGACCTGGTGGGGTGGAGGAGAGGGAAGGAAGGGAGGAAGGGTGGGGAGAGAGAGAAAGGGAGAAAGAAAGGGAGAAAGAGAGAAAGAAAGGGAGAAAGAGAGAGAGAAAGAGAGGGAGAAAGAGAGGAAAAGGAAGGAAGGGAGGGAGGGAGGGAGGGAGGAAGGAAGGAAGATGAAAAAGGAAAGAAAAGAAAGAAAAGAAAAAAGAGAAAAGGAAAGAAAAGAGAAAACAGGAAAGTAAGAAAAAGAGAAATAAATAGAGAACTGGAAAGAAGAGAAAGAAAGAAAGAAAAAGGAAAAGTGAGGACAGGAAGGAAGGCTGAAGGGAAGGAACAGCAAGAGGAAGCGAGGAAGGGGAAAGGCAGAAGGCTGAGGGGTGGTGGCGGTGACGGGAAGCCCCAGGGTCCCCTGAGCGTCACTGGGGTGAGGGCAGTGCCGCTGCCCCTGCAGCCACCTGGGCACATCTCCCTCCCAGCACCACTAATCCAGCCTCAGCTAATCCTCACACAGGTCACTGGGAGCTCACTGCCTTTCGTCCACTTCTCAAAATGCATCTAGAATTAATTAAAAAAACAGCAACAGTGAATTCATCCCGTGGCAAAAGCATGTGGTGTGTTCCTTCGGGTGCTCCTATGGGGCTGCGGGGCGGGCCAGAGGGCGTGATGGAGGGACAGGCAGCTTATTGTGTCTCCAAATGCTCATCTTTCATTAAAAAGGAGGAGAGGAAGCCTGAACGGATGTAGGCAGCGTGGTGCGGAGGAGGACGTGGACTGGGTGACCAGGCTGGGTTTGGCTGGCTGAGCCTGCAGCCAGCCCAAAACATCAGCTCTGTGAGCAACCTGCTGGGTCCCTTAGGCTTACAGTGAGCACGAGGTGGTAAATATTAACTGTCGGTAGTAATTTTTAGCAGTAACCTCACTAGTAACTGTCAGTGCCTATTTTGCTCTTCCCTTGGCTGTAAGGAAGGAGAGCATCTCCAGCAGCAGTCATGCTGAGTGCCCCCAGAAGCAATTTCTCGGTGTGCTGACACCCTAAAGAGTGACTGCGGTGCTTGAAAAATCAGCTTTGGGGATAAAAATGCTTGTGTCTGGATAGCAGCAGGTGGAAATATGGGATTTGGTGCATAAGATGGTGGCACATGTAGGTCTTCTTCCAGCGCCTGGGAGGTCTGGGCAGTTTCTTAGTGCTCCTGCTTGCAGTGCAGGGCTTCTGCAGGGATCCCCAAGTCCCAGGCTGGGTTTGGGGAGAATTTATGTAAAAGGAAATCTGGCAGATTGCTGCGAGCCGGGATGATGCAGCCTGAGGCAGGCAGTGCCTGGCAATGCTCCCCAGTGCTGGCGACGATGCTGGGCCGGCCGCCCAGCCCGGGCTGCGTGCAATGGAAAGGGTGTGCTTGTCCCTGCGTGTCCCCAGGGCTCGCGCTGATTGCAGGGATCGAGCGCATCGATCGGCACAGCGGGTACAGAGCAGGGCGTGCAGCCATGAGCCGGGCACCTCTGGGCTGGGGGGACAGGGGCGTCGGGGTGTACCGCTGCCAGCAAGGTGGCTTCATCCCCCGAGACACATCCCACATCGCTAAATAATAGGGCGAGCTGTGGCAGAGGGGTTGGGGAGCGCAATCTGTTTGGGGTGCTTGGGATGTACTCTTTCCATAATCCCTTCTGCAGCCTGGTGTGCTGGGGAGGGGGCAGCAGGATGTGGCTGGGCGCCCCCATCACGGGATAAGTTGGGCCAAACAGATGGGATCAAAACAGCCCCCCCTTCCCCAGCAGCACTTGTTCCTTCCTAAGACTTGGCCACCGTAACCCACCCGTGACCGTAGATGGCTCCGTGTCCCAGTGGACCTGTTGGGAACGTTGCTCCTCAGGACATCTGCCCAGAGTGAGTGCCTTCCCGGGGCCGTCTCCAACCAGCTGCACGTTGGCCATGTCCTCTCCCACCCCCGGGCAAGGGAAGGGAGGCTAAATCCACATCTCCCTGTGGTTTCCCTCGACCCCAAAAGAGCTGGTGCTCAGGAGGTCGGGTGACCGCTGCTGGGCAGCCGTCCATCTGGCACGGGTAATGTGAACTGCTGGAGCTGCTTCCAGGCGTACCTTTATTAATATCTCTCCATGAGGAAGGAGAGCAGCCTGGCCTCTCTGCTCTCTCCTCCAGCAACCTGACCCTGCTCCGACAGGAGAGCTCATGAGGAATGTGAAGCTGAGACGTCTTAAGAGACTCCAGTGCAATCCAAGGTTTTTCATCCGCTGGTTTCTTTGGGGTTCCCAGAAATGCCGAGTCTCCCCAGCAAGGTTTGCAGCATGAAAGAACAAATTTTAAGACCTCTTCCTTCCTCCTGTGTGGTTTTTTGGGAACAGCCTTGCCACAGAGGCAAGAGAAAGGGGATCAGGGAGGTCTTGCAGCCAGCATTCTAGGGGTGCGCTCCAGTCCCTTTGCCCAGGGAGGTAACGGCCGTGTCTTTGTTTTCTCATTGCAGAGCCTCTCACGGGATCCGCGTGGTGACGTGGCCGCCAAGACGTGGAAGCTTGGGACTTCTCTTCCACCACAACAGAATTTGGGGGGTGGGCAGGGGTGGGCCAGGGGGACGCCAGGAGTCGTGAGACCCTTCATCTTCACTGTGGGCTTGGCTCAGGGATGACTGCAGGCAGAGTCAACCCCTACAGCATTGTGTCCTCCGAGGAAGACGGGCTGAGGTTGACCACCATGCCAGGAATCAACGGCTTTGGCAATGGGAAAATCCACACCAGGAGGAAATGCAGGAACAGGTTTGTAAAGAAGAACGGTCAGTGCAACGTGGAGTTCACCAACATGGATGACAAGCCGCAGAGGTACATTGCAGACATGTTCACCACGTGCGTTGACATCCGTTGGAGGTATATGCTCTTGCTCTTCTCCCTGGCATTTCTGGTGTCCTGGTTATTGTTTGGGCTGATTTTCTGGCTAATTGCACTCATTCATGGAGATCTAGAAAACCCAGGTGGAGACGATACCTTCAAGCCTTGCGTTCTGCAGGTCAATGGCTTTGTGGCTGCTTTTCTGTTCTCCATTGAGACCCAAACGACTATTGGTTACGGCTTCCGCTGCGTGACGGAGGAGTGCCCGCTCGCTGTCTTCATGGTGGTTGTTCAGTCCATCGTGGGGTGTATAATAGACTCTTTCATGATTGGTGCAATAATGGCAAAGATGGCCAGGCCCAAAAAACGGGCCCAGACATTACTTTTCAGCCATAACGCGGTAGTGGCAATGAGAGATGGGAAACTCTGCCTGATGTGGAGAGTTGGGAACCTCCGGAAAAGCCACATAGTAGAAGCCCACGTACGAGCTCAGTTAATTAAGCCCAGGATCACAGAAGAAGGGGAGTACATACCACTTGACCAAATAGACATCGACGTGGGGTTTGATAAAGGCTTGGACCGTATCTTCTTGGTGTCCCCCATCACCATTCTCCACGAGATCAACGAAGACAGCCCGCTGTTCGGGATCAGCCGCCAGGACTTAGAGACGGACGACTTTGAGATTGTGGTCATCCTCGAAGGCATGGTGGAAGCCACCGCGATGACGACGCAAGCTCGGAGCTCCTACCTGGCCAGCGAGATCCTGTGGGGCCACCGCTTCGAGCCCGTCTTGTTCGAGGAGAAAAACCAGTACAAAGTAGACTATTCCCACTTCCACAAAACCTACGAGGTCCCGTCCACCCCCCGCTGCAGTGCCAAGGACTTGGTGGAGAACAAATTCCTCCTGCCGAGCACCAACTCCTTCTGCTACGAGAACGAGCTGGCCTTCATGAGCCGCGATGAGGATGAGGAGGACGATGACAGCAGGGGTTTGGATGACCTGAGCCCGGACAACAGGCACGAGTTCGACCGGCTTCAAGCGACGATAGCGTTGGATCAGAGGTCGTACCGGAGGGAGTCGGAAATATGACTCTTGGTCCTCTCACTGACTTTTCCGAGGGTATTTTTTTTCCTCCTCTAATCTCTTCCCCTACAACCCGCTCAAATTATGCAGAACAATGCAAGTGCCATAGGAATGCTTGAGAAATTAGTATTGTTCCTAGTTTTCAGTTTCATCGCAATAACCACTGAGCGGTCTGCAGGAGGGGACGGGGCAGGCACGGGCGCTCCCCGCACCCTGGGGACGCGAAGGGGCCCCGGGCGTGTGCGTGCCCCGCACCAGCTGCAGGGCTGGGCTCTCCCCGCGGGGAAAGCGCGAGCGTTTTCTTGGAGCCGAGATCCAAAAAGAGGAAATATCAGGAAACAAATCTTTCTCTCTTTCTTTTCCTTTTCCTTTTTTTTTTTTTTTTTTTTTTTAACTGAGCAGCAACAACAAAAAAATTGCTCCTTCCAGCAGGCAGTATGATTCAGTTGCACAAGATCAACACTTGAAATAACATGCAACGTTAACGTACTTCTTTTTAATTTGGGGAAAAAAGGGAGGGGAGGGAGGTGAGAGGGTTTTTAATTTTTTCAACGTAACATTTGGGAGACTGTTTACCAAAATAATAATGACAATAACAATAATAATAATAATAATAAACCTGAAAGGAGTGATTCGGTATTTTTTAAAAGTGAGCAAGGGAATGAATAAGTCACCAAGGTCCTTTGGGGGGTGACTTGCTGGGCAGATGCAAGAGCTTGAAGCCAAGATGGCATCCGATTTTCGGGTGTGCTTTTTTTCCACTGGCACGGCTTCATAGGCAGAAAATAGACGTAAGTGGCTGCAGGTCCGTGGCAGCGAAAGCGAGTAGCATAATTACTGGCAAAGTAGCTGATAGGGAAAAGCCAGACTGCTATAGAAAGAATCTTTGTAAACACAATAATTAGCCAATTTCTGGAAATATTGATCTTCAGGGTGGAAATTGGGTCTGGGGCATCAGCTGCTGAAGTGCTGTGTCTCTGGTGGGGAATTCATAACTTTCACCATAACTAGGATGAAATAATGAAAAGCACAAAGGGCAGACTCGAAAGCTCTCAAATTCAGGTATTTCCCCACTTCACAAAAAAAATTTGCTATCTTCTCCTTAGAAAACTCATTTGAAATGTGGAAATCCAGGTGAAATTTGTCTTGCTGGGTTGCATTTCTTCTAGCCCAGAAGCAGGATGTGAACTCTGCCCTGTCCGGGCACAGCAGTGCCTGTGCCGCCTCTGCTGGGCTGGGATTTATGAATTCCCCATTCACTGGAGAGTCCTGGTTCGGAGCCAGAAGCTTTCCCAAAACCTAGAGATGTCAGTCAGGAAACCCACCGCGTCCTGCGCATCACCCTTGTCCCCACGCCACAGCCTCGAGGTGGATCGTGCCTTAGAGATGCAAACTCATCCCGCGCCCGTCCTGCCCCGACCCCATCGCTCTGCCCTGCGGCAGCACCCCCATCCCACCGTCTGCTGCGTTTTGGGCTGCTCTTGACTGCTCGCTGGTTTGCCATTTGCTATGCCACGAGGCGAACCACGCCGTGCATGGGAAGCCTCTGGTCCCTTTGCACAGAGGGAGGTTGGGCAGCTGCAGCTCACTGCTCCCTATGTCCCGGTGCTGGTGCTCATCGGTGCTCCCCGTGCTGCAGGAAAGGCTGGGGCGCCCGCCGGCATCCTGCACCCAACTCGGGTGGGTGCAGAAGGGCTGGGAGCAGGGTCCCCGGCAGCGTTTAGGCTCCATGGGCTTGTGGCTTTTTCCTCCCCCCAGCCCACAGCGGGGAAGCCGCGTCCAGGGGTTGTAACTCGGCGGCAGATGTCCAAATATCAGCAGCGCAGGCAGGGTTTGTCCTCTGCCCCCATCTCCAGCTCTTTTTGGCAAAGAGGAGCCGCTGCCCCCTGCCCACCCCTGCCGCACAGCCTCTCTCCATCCGGATGGGGTCGAGGGCTTGGTCCCCACAACATTCCCTCCCCTCTCTTCTCATGCCCTTAATCCCACAGCTTCGCCCCCGCAGCCCCACACTGCCCACCCAGGGGCTGGGGTATTTTTGGCTTCCCCTAAAAAACATCCGCGGGGAGAAACCATCCCCTCCTCGGGCGCCACTGGGAAATAGCCCGCCGTTTTGGCACCGAGTACCCCAAACGGGATGACCCCAAATCTGGGGACGTGCCGTCAGGTGCTGGCAACAACGTTTGTGTTTCCAAGGCAGCGACCGTGGGCATCATCCCATTGCTGGTCCCTTTGCCCTTGGGGGGGATGTTTTTTGCCACCCACTTTTTGCCCCACAGCATCGGGGGGTGGGGGGGTGGGGGGCAGGGCGACGGGGGGGCAGAGAGATTTTGTGTGCGCACTACTTATTTATTTTTTTAAGAAAAATGCTTTTAAGTGGTTTTAGGTTCTTTTGAATAAATAATAACTGTGTAAAAAGGTGCACATCTTGCTGCTGTAGGATTCTCAGAGGGTTAATTTCTTTATAAATATATATATATATATCTCACAGTAAATATTTGTACAAAAATGAAAGAGAAATAGAGATGTCTTTAAGTAAATTATTGCTTTTAAAGAAACTTATATGATTGTACAGTGTTACCTGGGAGAATAGAATAATATATACAGATGTATTTTTAAACTATCGCATACGGGGCCGTGGGGGGGGGCTGGGAAGAGCCCAGAGAGGCCAATTTGGGACCCTCCCCAGCTCCCATTCACGTGCCCCCTCCCCAAACCCCGCTAGTGAGGCTCTAGCTCTGGCGAGTCGTCGTATCTGCACTGTATAGTCCTCGTCCCGGCCATGGGCGCGCTGGCACATGGTGTATAAATATTATTTTTGCCTACCCGTGAGTGCTCGGAGCTCTTGGGCGTTTTACTGCCATCAGGGAGCACGGTGAAGGCTGCCCAGGAGGCTTCCTTCTGGCGGCTCCTTGGTGGTTTTATCACACGCATCGTCAAAGTGTGTGTGGGGGGAAGCAAAAAGAAGCCCCAAAGTGGTGGGTGTTCCTGGGAGGGGGCTGAAAACGCACGGGGATGCTCTCAGGGTGCAGGTTTTGGTGTCTGTGTGCAGCGGGGATGGAGCAGAACCTGCGAGGTGGGTGCTCAGAGCCAACCTTGGGGGGCTTGTCCCCCAAAACCGCCCCCAGCCCAGGCTGCTCCTTCCACGGAGCCCCCGTTGGCGTTAGGCTCGAACCTTGCAGGATAACGGGGGCTACCCCACTAATCCTCCTGGCCAGCATCCCGCACAGCTCGCCCCTCACCTCCGAAGAGCACCCGCTGCCTCCGGAAGATGCTCGCCCCGAGCCTCCCCCCGCGGCCCTGCGCCATGGCACGAGGTGTCCCCGCTCCCGGGGGTCCCCGGGGCCGGGAGCCGTCGGGACGAGCCTTAGCTTCTCATCACCGAATTTAGTGCACTTAGTCTTTAGGGCTGGGACAATCACTTTAGCGCTTAACCTTTCGCGACGCGGTGCCTGCTTGACCTTCAAACCTTTTGTAGGAAATGAATTCAGAGCCACCTTTTCTATCTTTAATAAGGCAGAACAAATACGTTTATTTTTAAACCCTCCTGCTCTTTCCTTTCCTCTCGTGCTGACAACCAAAAGAGCCCCCCCCCCCCCCCACCACCACCACCCCGTCCTTCTCCATTTCTCGCACGCCGAAACGCAGCGCTGCTCCGGCGCGCGGCCGCATCCTGCTCTGCCCCCAGCCCCAATTCAGGGATGCTGCCACAGGGGGTTGGCGCAGGGCCGGGTCCGGACGCCCGCCAGCTGTGCACATCTCTCCCGCTGTCCCCTCCCGGGTGGGCGCCGCCTCCGCCACCTCGGAAAAAGCCCCATCATTTCCTCCCCCCACCCCAAAAACGCACCTCGGGGCTCCCCCAGGCTCAGCCCCGCGCGGTTTGGGGGGGCCGAGGCAGGCCACCGGTTCGCACGGGCAGGTTGGCAACTGGGAGCACTGGTTTCCCAGGGGGTAAAAGGCAGAGCCCGTTCGCTGGGGCTGTGGTGACGTGCAGCGGTAGCGAAGCTGATGGATGCAATGGAAGTCTCTGTACCTTCTCCACCTCCGGTGTTTCTCTGTCTCATTGCACATATATTTGAGATATATGTGGCAATGTATATATATATTTGTAAAATGTATTTCAAATGACAAAACTGGCCAATTTTATGTTATTTTAAATATATTATATATATTATATATAAGTCTCCAAAAGATATAAATAGACTAGAGAAAATAATATAAATATGTAATAAATGTATTTTGATCTATTTAAAATATCTCGCGTCATGCTGTATATTTTAAAGATCGCAGGGAATTGTCTGGCTGTAGCATACCTGAAGTGGGATTTATAGGCTGCCAGTTGTCACATATATATTTTATACGTGCAGCAAACTTTGAGCAAGCCTTAGGGTTGGTGGGACAGTGCTGCCCAGGAGCTGGCTAGGACAAAAATGGGTGGGTTTTAGGAGTTTTCAAGTAAATTCCTGTCCTGCTGCTTCTAGGTAGGAGCAGAAATCCCAAGTTTAATCTCAGCCCTTCCAGAGGAGAGCTGATGCCTGGGAACGTGATGGGATTGTGGGGTGTGCAGGGCACCAGCCTGCCGGGACGGAAAGGATGCTGAGGACGCACCAGCGAGATGCACCGGCGAGCTCGTGCAACCCCAAATCAGCTGCTGAGGTAGCGCAGGGACCGGATCGGAGCGGCTCAGCCATGCAGGGAGCCCGGAGATGGGAAAACCATGGCTGGCGGCCGGGCAGAAAGAGCCCAGTCATCCGAGGCTGGCCCAACAAATCTTCCCTGAGCAACCTTGGCCGCCCTTGGGCTGCACGAGAATCTGTTTCCTAAGGGCACTGCCTCCTCCAGGGACGCCGTGCCGTGTCCAAGTGCCGGCTTAAATGTCTTGAGCGGTACGTCATGGGCGAAGGAAGGCAGAGGGAGCGTGAGGGACATAGTGTGCGGGGAGGTTAATTGCCTGGTGGACAGGGAGCCTCCTGGATTAGCCATCCTGGAACTCCCTCCTCGCTTTGCTTCTGCAGGGAATGGTGTTTGTGTACCGAGGTCATCACGGAGGAGTTATTCATCATAATTTCTCCAGCTGGTCACTAAATGAGGCTGGGCAACCGGTGACCGACGGCTTCCAGCTGCCGATGCTGGGCTGGGTCCGGCCAGCTCCCTCCCTTCCCACACTGGGAGATTTCTGGTTATAAAAAATAAAAATAAAAAATTATCTCTGCCAGCCACTCGCTCTAATCACCAAAGGTAGGGCCTGGGCTAAGCATGATTTAATAGCGCAGCCTGTTTAATTTATCAGGGGGGAGACTGAGAGGTGACTTGATTACAGCATTTGTCATGGGGAGAAAACACTGGTACAAAGAGGTAACTTAATCTACCAGGGAAAGGCATAATAACAACCTCTTCCTGGAAGCCCAAGCCAGACAGATCTATCTTAGAAATAAGGAGCGATCTTTTAATAATGATTAGCTATTAGAACAAGCTACCGATCTCTGTCTCTTAATGCCTTTAAATCTGCACCAGATGCTTTTCTGGAAGCTTTGCTCTTGCTGAGGAGCAGAGCAGGGCTAGTTGGGAAAGGTAATGGGCTGTTACAGGCACACAGGAGGTGAGACAGAAACCTCCCTGCTCTCCTCGAAAACGCGGGCTGGATCTTGGGGGCAAAAGTGCCCCGGGGAGGGCAGGGGGGGTCCTGCAGGCTGGTCCTGGGGACGAGCCCCAGCCTCGCCAAGCTCCTGCGCCTCTGCTCCCAGGGTTTGCTCCCCCCTGTTTCAGTGACTCCTCACGCACTACAAAAGCCATTGCTTCGTTTGTGGAAGCATTTAATGATTCGGGAGCCAGCAGCTCCCTGGGGACGGTTCGCACTGCCTCGATAATTCCTCCCTCGGTGGCTGCTTGTAGCAGAAATCCCTGGGGAGCCAAGCTGACGCTGGCACTGCAGGAAATTGGCTACTGGGATGCTTGGTCCTTGCTTTACTTCCACACCGACCACCCTCATCTTCAGGGCAGGCACGGGCAGGGTGTTTTTTGGCAGGGATGCTAGCGAATACCCCAGGGATCGCTGATGGGCTGCAGAAGGGAGGCTGTGCAGCTGCCAGAGGCATTGGGGCTGTTTCTTAGATGACAACCTCTGCTTTCAATAATCAAGATGTCTTTAATTGCTAAAACCCTCTCTTCTCTCACCGATGTAGCAGCCCAAGCTGACTGCCCTCCTGCCTCTTTCCCTCTGGCTTCAGAGGACCGGGGCAGCTCCCCATGCCCTGCAGATTCCCGGTGTTTTCATCCCCTTGGATGGGCTCGGCTCAAATATTCCTCCACTGAAACCTGGGTGCGACGATCCCTTGGCCAGGCAGGGAGCAGGCAGGAGGGTCTGTGAGCCTCTGCTAGCTCTGGATTCCCACCAGGATGGGGCTGGTGAGGGGCTGTGTGCTCTGTGCTGTGTGCTGTGTGCTGCAGCAGGGCTGGGTCGAGCAGGATCGTCCCCATGGCTGCGGCTCCTTCTCCCAGGCAGGAATCAGTCGGATGGGCCCTGCCATACAGCATCGGCATTACTCTGGGTGTCCGGCTCCTTTGGGTCGGATCGGTGCCAGGCAGAAGCTCTCTGAGCCAAATCCCTCATTTTGGAAAGGTGGAGGCAGGAACTTCACCCTGACCCTGGGGCAGTGCAGCTCCTGCACGCATCCTGGGTGCATCCTCCCTCCTGGCCTCGTCGCGAAGCTCAGACCCTACAAACCTCTCCTCCTTTGCTCCCCTGCCCACCCAGATTGCCCCTGCACCAGCCCAGGCACCCGGGAGCAGCTCGGGTACCGCGGGGCGATACCCAGGGATGCTCGCTTGTCGCTGGGGGTAGCCATGGCAACGGAGCAGCATCCCTGCTCTCCTGCCAGCAATTTGCTTTTTCATCCTGCATTAAGGTGGACCCTCTCCGGCTCCTTTCTCCCAAGCCGAGAGCTCTCCCACTGAGGGTTTCGCTCTCCAGCTCCTCGTGTCCCATCTCACCCCGTCCCACGCTGGTTTGTCCCCGCTCCGTAACGGGGTGCCGATGGGGAGCCGTCCCCTGCAGCCTGCGGGGCGGCCGGGAGCACGGCGCCTCGAGTTTCTCCTTAACACACGTTTATGAGTGTCAGTGGGACAAAATTAAGGGTTTTCCTTATAGTTGTTGCTAAAAGGTCGCTGTCAAGGTTAAAAAATCTTAAATACTTTTTTTTTTTTTTTAATTGTAAAAGGCCTCTGTTAGTAATAACACGCTGGCTTATTAATATGGACCGAATTTTTCAGTACTGAATGTAATTATCACCCGTTAAGTACTTTGTTCACCTTTCACATTTCTCTCCGCTTGGGGAAGGCAAACACATGAGTCAGCGTCCCTTTTTCTGTCGGTTTTAGGCAGTTTCTGTGACAAGCCGTCGTGAATCAGCACAACGCTGCCAAGTTCAGGTCGCAAACGCTCGCCACGACGCTGCTCCTGGAGAACACGGCGCTTTAACGCAGGCGAAGGAGAGACCCCTCCTGGTCCCGGGCTTCAGGGAAAACCCCTAAACCAACAGATTTTGGAGTCAAATCGGGCATGGCGATGCTGCTTTAAGGGAAGACACGCAGGAGGGTTTCTGATCGGATATCAGGGCTGCGGATGGGGAGGGAAGAGGAGATATGTCCGGGCTGGCAGAGCAGAGCCCTTTCCCCAGACATTCAATGCTTCCCCTCCTCTTCCCCTCCAGCTGGCACGTTCATTTTGGCAATACCCCGTCAGCGTGTAATTAACCCTCCCCTCTTTGCTGCCTGATTGCCTGATGACCCCAAGCAACTCGCCCGTCCCGCAGGCTGGGGCGTTTCTTGCTGTCCCCTTCCAAAATAGGGTCCCTGCTCGCGGGGCTGCAGCACCCACGTGGGGTCTGGGATGGGGATGCCGGGCATTTGGGGACAGCATTAGGGTGCTGAGAGGGGGGTGACCCCGTGGGGCTGGCCCTGGCAGCCCGTTCTCCGGGGGATGGCACCCCTGCCTCGTGGGCTTGCTGTCCGTTTGGGTTCGTGGCTGACTCAGCCCCAGATGGTTGCTGCGAGCGCTTATATAACGGCATGTTTTGGTGGGGGCCGGGACGCGGTGAGCGGCGAGGAGGTGGGCGCGGGGGCGAGGGAGGGAACAGAGCTAAAGATAAGCCTGGCAGCTCCGGCACTGCTTCGCCAGGCCCCCGGGAGCCGGCAGGGGAAAGGCGCTGGGGATCGGGCGCTGAGCTCTCAGCCACGGCCCCGCTCGCTGAGACGGAGCGTGGCATCCCGCTGCCAGCGCCGTTCCCCTCCCTGGTACCCACCGGGCTACCTTCCCCAAACTGCTCTCCAACAGCACAGAAATCACCCCCATTCCTTAAAACTTTTTTATTTTATTATTTTTTTCCCCGTGTTTCCTCACCTGGGAGCGGCAGGGAAGTGGCTTTGCCCCATCCCGGGGCTGCACCGAGCTGCACAGGGCCCCCCGCAGCCTTCATCCCCACCGCTCCCCTCCTCCCGCACCCTCCGCTTTGCTCTACCTGCCGACCAGCACCGAAGCGCGCGATTGTACCGGAAAACTGATGTTTATTTCTCTTAAAGGGATGTTCTGGGTGACCTTTGACCTCTGTAGAAGTCTTCCTCTTCTGCCCAGTTTACAACTTCAATGTAAACACAGAGATGACCCCTTGTTTTTTGGGAATTTTATTTTAATGCTCTGGAGATTTGCTAAATAAAAATGATTCTAACGTGAAGGATGCGCTGGGTGATGGCCTTGCTCATGCTGATGCCTGCGGGGGCTCGGGCTGGACCGTGAATAACTACAGCCCCTGCTCCGTGCCCGGGCAGGCAATGCACCACCCTCAGCATCGGGGCTGACCCCAAAACCCCAGGGGTGGCTTTTATTTGGCTGGAGCTTCCTCTGGAGGAGAATTCTCCAACCCCGAGGGGCTGGGGCTGGATTTGACCCCCAAACACCTTCTCTGCCCTTCAGCAGGTGCTTGAGTTTGGCCAAGAACGTGTGTACGGAAGCAACATAAAGAAGTTTTGGAGGCTGCCGGCAAGCGTTGGAGCAAGGCGAACCCGGAGGGCGAACCCTGCCCTCTCTGGGCGGGGGGGGGCCACCAGGAGCAGCCCCCGGCCGTGTCCCACTGGCTCGACGTCGCCGGCCGAGGGCTCCATACGGCAGCACGGCGACGATGCTGTGTGGGGGCGACGGCAAGAACAGGCGCTCGGTGTCGGCAGGAGGCAGGAGGAGCGCTGCGGGCTGGCGGCAGCGCTCAGATGGTAGGGGGAAGTCCGCAGCTCCTGATAATTAGGAGAAAGACTAAATAAATCGCTTTGAAAAGACAATGTTGGGGGGGGGGGGGGGAGAAGCTCAGGCCTGGGCTCCTGCCAGCCGTGGATTTGCAGCGTGCTCCCTCCCACGCTGGATGGGAAGAGAGGGGCTTCGGCCCCCGGACAGGTTGGGGTGGCCACGCTGCAAGGGCTGCGGTGACAGCCGGCACGCGGGGGGCTGGCGGTGGCATCGCTGGCCGTGCCAGGGCTGTGGGGACGGGTGGGGGGTGTCTGGGTGCCCCCTGCCATGCAGGCCCCCGCATCGCCCCCCCAGGACACGTCTCCGTCCCGCAGCCCCTGACGTGGAGAGGACTGGCCTTACGGGGAGTGGGGATCTGGGGATTACACTGCCAGAGTCTGACCAGCCGAAAATGGTTAAAAATCAGAATATCCGTAGCTCAAATCCAGCTTACGAGTCAAACCAATCATCCAAACCATCTGCCTCGCCATTGAAGATAATACTACTTTTATTGTTTCCGTAAGCTGCTAAGCAGCTTTTCAGCAATAATAAAAAAAAATAATAATAAAAAAACCCCTCTCTGCTGGGACATTTGCTGCGGTGGGACAGCACCGGGGTCCTGCTGGCACGGAGAGGCAGGGCACAGTGCGGTGACAAGGGGGATGTGGTGCACGGGGGACAGCAGGGACGGCGCTGGGGTGCGTGGCATTGCTCCCACACCACGGGGGAACGGCTGATGCCCAGCTGCCTCCCCAGCAAAGCGGCTGCTGGAGGAGGGGTCGCAGCACCGGCTCCCCTCCAAGACATCCCCAAAGGTCTCCGGAGACTCTGGCAGCCGGGGGTGATGCGTGACAGCCTGTAATCGGAGCCGCCCTCGCTGCTGCCCACCTGACCTTCTCCCGGGGGTATTCTTAGCCCGCCGAGAGCAGCCGGGCAGAGCCGAGAGCTTTCCATCTGCAAGGCGTCCCCGGCTGCGGGCCAGGCGCCGGGCAGGGGAGAGGATCTGTGCCTGCTCCCAGCCCCAGGGAGACGGGCTGTGCTGAAGGCTTCGGGCCGCCCTCCAAACCCATCCTCTGACCCCTCTGCTGCCCCTCGCAGCCTGTGCCGTCCCGTGGGGGCACCTGCCCCAGATTCCCCTCTCCAAACCCCTCTCCTCCAGCAGCCTCTCGGGGAAGACGAGCTGCGGGCCCTATTCCCGTCTCTGGCTGCTCCGCTTTACGAAAGCATCTCCTATTTTCCCTTAATGGCATCCTTCCTGACAAATAATTAACAGCCCTGCAGCCCATGGATTTCAAAGCAGGACGTTGATGGTGACAGAAATGTCCAAGTCCTGTTGTTTGCCCCATCCTGAAGGAGCAGGACACGTGTCTGGGTGTCTGGGGTGAAAATTCATTGCTGCCCATGAGTCTGCATTGGTGCAACCCGTGCGGTGAGAGCAGGAGGGCTTCGTAGAGAAACCGGCCCAAGGCACTCGGCTTATATATCCGTGCTGGCACCTGGCTGCTCCTCCTGGCTCTGCTTGGGATGAGCTTGCTTGGAGAGATTATTGCGCAGCAGAAGACACACCTGAACCAAAATCAAGTTGTCCTCACGTGGAAATAAGGAAGGAGAAAGAACTGAGGGAAGAGGAGAAAGCCAACAGGAAACTGTGCCCCCAAAGGCTTCCGAGCTCTCATTTTCAGTGCATGGCCCTTCTCCTCCCCAAGAGAGACGTGGTGCTGCCAGCTCCCTGGGTCTGCCAGCAGCCCCGTGTTTCCAGCCTGGGGGGCTCTGGGGGCTCTGGTCTCTGTGCCTCCCCCCAAGGACCCTCCTGGACACTCGGCTCCTTTGTGTGGTCCCCAGGGCCGGCCCCATCCCTCCCCACTGCCCCGGGCTCGCCCGGGGGACCTGGCTTGCAGCCGGCAGCCACACCACCGCCTCCTAATTAGGGAGAGCTGCAATTAGTGGCACACCAGCACAGTGAGAGAAGCCCTGACCTGTCAGTCTTGTCCGCCTCGCAGTGTTAACCTACGAGGTCCCTGACACTTCCCCTAACGAGCCCCGAAAGGCGCGGTGCTTGGAGCAGGGCGCACATCTCGCTCCCAGAACCGACCCCACCTTGCATGCACGCAGTCAGCTCCTGTGGGTCGGCTCAGCTCTAAATGTCTGCAGAATTTCATCCCGAGGAGCAGCAGGGTCATTTCCTACATGGGGAGACTGATGGGTGGTACCCACAAATGTCATTTTGTGTGTGCCTCTGTGTGCTTTCTCCATACAGAAGTGCAATAGTCGTGCCGAGGAGGGCAGCACTTTGTGCCTGTACCCCTTCTGCTGCGCGTTTCCAGCCCTGTGCATGAGCACAGCCCCTTTCATCTCGACATCAGAGATCTCCAAAACCACGATCCAGGGAAACGCAGCTGAAAGGCACTGGCAGGGTCAGTCCCTTGGCGCTGTGTTAGGATCGATGCAAGCACTGCCAGAGGGGTCTATAGATTTCCATATGCCACAAGCCATAAAGCAGCCCCCAAAGCCCCTGCGTCAACACAAATCATCTGCTGTATACATGACAGCAGGCCACAGAAACCATGCAGAGCAGCAGGCAAGGCCAGGATTTGCTCCACATCCCTGCTAGACATGGGAACGCAGTCATGGGCTCCCTGCTCAGCAAGGCCGGGGCCAGCATCACCCCACGGACTGCGAGAGGGAGCTGCTTCCACGTCTTCCACCTTCATCCTCCTGCCACAAGCGGTATTTGCTGCTCTGAGCTGCTCCGAGCAGGTCCTCGGCTGCTGGTGCCGTGCCTGGGCACCCCAATGCCATTTCCGAGATGCTGGCAAGCACCCCTCAGGAGGAAAGCAGCGCAGCCAAGCCTGGAATGGCCTGCTGGGGCAGAGGAGGCTCCTTCCACACGTGCCTCACGTGCTGGGATTTGCATAAAAGGGTATTCTTCGCAGGCTCACAGCCCACAGCTTGAATCCCCCAGGCTTAGGGAGAGCCCCAGCCGCTGCCACGGGGCACCTGGCTCCCTTTGGGGTCAGGCTGGACCCGTGCAGCAGGTGACACGGCAGGGCTCGTGGTCACTCGTGTGCGCCAAGTGATGCTGCACGTGCCTCCAGCACTGCCTGCACCCCCCGCAACAGCACGGTGCCCTGGTCCCTCTCCTGATCCCAAGCTTGGAAAATTCAGGTTTTGTTCCTCGTGTTCCCATGGCGCCACTCAGCAAACAAACCCCCAGCCCCATGCATGCCCCACCTCCCCAGACCCTGGTGCAGCTCTGCTTCCCCGGGAGCTTCCTTCAGCCGTGGCCACTGCTGTGCGCTCCCCAGGCTTTGATTAACTCCAGGCTCCGCTCTCTTCACAGCCCCTTGGGAAATGAAAGCCTCTGGTGATGCACATCGAGCCTGAGGTTGGCTCCTGGCTATTGCCAGCTTCACCTGCTCCTTTTGGGGGTTGAGGGAGCAGGAGGCTCCAAAAATCCCTGCTCAGGACCAAGGCCAGTCCACGCACCTCATCTGAGCACCCCTCAGGCAGGGCAGGAACATGGACCCGGCTCCTGCCCCAAGCCCCTGTGTCCTTGTGCTTTTTGGAGTCAGCAAGAAGCTCAAGTTTCCCTGATGTGTCCCAGGGACCCTAAACATTTATCGTTGTGTCCAAGCCTGCTGAGATTTGGCCTCCTTGATAAACTAGTTAACTCAGAGGTTATCTCACCTGCCAGGCCAGTGGCTCTACTAGGATGGGATGGGGCTCTTGGTCACTGCCCAAACCCAACCCGGGATGGAAACCACAAAGAAAGGAGGAGGTAAGCTCGGTGATGGAGACTGCACAGGTCATTGGGAAACTGGGCTTCCCCTGCCGCCACCTTTATATGTCACCTTGGTCACCTCCTTCAACGCCCATGATTTAATTTCACCAAAACCTGGATTCTGGGCCCTAAATCCAGCGTCAAAGCAAAGCCGCTGGTGTTGACTCCCCAGGCCGAGCTGCAGAGCCCCGTGCCGCCCTCCCCGCTCCGCGGTGCCAAGCGCTCCTCGGGCGCCGTCACCTGATCTCCGCATCCCGCTCCAAGCCCGGACAAAAATAAATCCGGGAGCGCTCTGGCAAGGCGGGCGCGAGCTGAGCCCATTGTTCCAGCGATAATGCTGGTTCCCAGTGAGTGATCGAGCAGAAATGCAGATATTCCCCGCGCCTCGCCAGCCTCCAAACCGCGGCTCAGCCTCCAGGAGTGGCTGGAGGCGTTTGCTGCCCTGCAGCCCTCAGCCAAACAGAAAAGGATGCGTTGTTTTTTTTCCCTCTTGTGTGAAATATCTCGTTGATGGAAAGTTCCTTCCTTGTGGGCAAGGCTGAAGTTTCCACATGGATTGTTTTTTTTTTTTTCCTTGGAAGTTTATTTAACTGGAAGGGGAAAAATGCCCTCACTTTGAATGCTGGGAAGGAGAGGTCCGAACCTCCAGCCCCCATCTCGGCTGGGGACATCACCCCGGCGGGGCAGCATCCTTAAAATGCAGCTACAGGGAACTGGCACCTCCTTGCAGCCACCACGTCACTTCCAAGCATATAGAGCCCACGGAAGGTCACACCGAGGCCTGCCAACTCATTTCGGTTGTGACCCAAGGCAGCGCTTGGTGCCCAGGGGACACCACAGAGTCTCCATGCAATGGGGAGGACCAGCAATTTGGGGTCTTCTTCAGCAGTCAGCCAGGACACCTGCCACAAGCCAGCCCTGCAGCAGGGAGTCGCTGATTTCCTGGTATGTGCTGTGTTTCCATGTGTCCTTGGGGGAGTTTGCAAAGTTTCCCTCGCATCCCCGGTTCCTCTGGTGATGCTGAATGGCTGCAGAGGCTCTGCTCAAAAGGATCCTCTCCTGCCACCGCCGCAGGCACAGAGCTGGCCAAGCTCAGCCCCTTCCTAGACCCTGCACGAAAAGCCCTGTGAAGGCTTTGCCACAGGAGCCTCCTGCCAGCAGAGCTGAGACGTGGGCTTCAGCTGCACCTCCTGGTGCTCCAGGTGGCCAAGCGCCTTCCAGGGCCCCTGCCCGGAGCTGGAGACATCAAAGTCCCCCCCCCACACACAGTCCTTCCAAACAGCCCAGCGTGCTCATGGCCTGGCGTGGTGATAAAGCAGGAGAAAAAGCCAGAGCTGAGCAGAGAGCTAAGAGAAAAGACTGCAAAAACGGAGCCATGGAGAAAGCAGGAGCACAGCCCCTTGGCCTCCCTTCCCTGCTGCTCCCCTTGCTTTGCAGTGTGCCTCAAGCTCCGCATGCCTTGGCCTTACAAAGGGACGGTCCCCTGGAGCCTGCTGGGCCCCATCCTGACCACGTGCATGGTGGTTTGGACTTCGGTGCACCCACCGAGGAGCCTCCCGTTCCCACCGTGACGTGCTGGGGACAGCACGAGGCACCAGGGGAAGCGGCTCCCCTTTCCCAGCACGGCCACGGGATGAAAGTCCTGCCTGTCCCCACGCCGTGCTGGCTTTCACACCCCGCTCCCCCAGGCCTGAGTTCCCTCACCCCCTCCCCAGGCCATACCTGCTGCTTCTTCTGAAGGCGTCATGACTTCACTGCCTATTTTTATCCAGCCCACTGCTAAGTAAAAGCAGAGTTGACACTGGCTTTTGTAGAAAAAAAAAAAAAGAAAAAAAAAAGTCATTTTTCTTATTGTGTGGGAAAAGATCCATGGGTTGGGTTTTCTTTTTCTTCCCCCTTAACTTGGAGATCTCCCAAAGCAAACAAGTGCGGTTAACTGGAAAATAGGATGATTCACCAGTCCCCTGGGCAGATGGTACCCGGGTCCTCTATTCTCCAACTCCTGGCAAGGGAAAATGCCCCCTGTAAAACTTAAAATAGACGATCCTGTATTCATCACGGGATCTGTTTTGCAAAGCCGGCGTGTCTCGAGTGACCTCCTCCGCGCACCCACACCACTTGGTTCGCTCTGCCTTGGTGCACCAGAGGGGCACTTTGGGGTGTGCGGGGACAGATCGGGGGCACGGGAGGTTTCCAAAGGCTGCAGCCTGCCTGGGGATGCTCAAAGCAGAGCTCTGGGTGACATCCCCAAAGGGATGGAGCAGCCTTGAGCTGCCCCAGGAGGTGCAGCAAAGCCGTGGCTGTGCGACGTGGTGTCTTGTCCTTGTGGAGCATCTGCTGCATGATGCCCTTGCTCCGGGGTGCCGAGAAGGTGCTGACACATGGAAAAGCTGGTTGGGAGGTCCCCGTGGGTGACCAGAGCAATGGAGCAACATTTGTCTTCCCTGCAGCCTCTGCTACGTGCCACGTGGAGATGGTTTCTCCACGGTGTGACCCAAGCCCCATCTGGGCAGTGCAGTGCTGCCCTTCGCGGAGAGGCAAGGCCTGTTCTTATCTACCCCATCCTGTGGGCAATGGGACCAATCAGGCTCATTGCATCTTATTTTCCCCTTAAGGACACCCAAATTTTGGCCTCACCGGCAGCAGGGCTGTCACTGCAAGGTGGCCTCATCTCGGGGGCATCCTGAGCCAGCGACGGGCTTTTGAGGGGCGTTGGGCGTCGCAGCCCCAGAAGCACATCCCGTGGGGAGGTGTTGGACATCGCCAGTGCCCTGCCGAGTCCTGGGAGGTGGAAGAGGCTGGGGAGAAAGCGGGAGCAGATCTCAGGGTGACAAGCCTGAGCTGCTGGATCCCCATCGGGAGTGGGGCTGTGCTCAGGCTCTGCTTTTCCCTGCCCGGGCGTTACAACACACAGGAGCCTGATGCACAGCCCGAGAGGCCAAATTCCCAGCACTTTAAAACTCCCCCTTGGAAGATTTTTGGCTTCTCGAGGCCCAGGCTATTTCTGGCGGCACTCGGCAGGGTGTTTTTCTCTTGCTTGGTAGCGAGGCAGGGCTGAACAAAGCGCTCAGCTCTGCCTCCTCGGGGACAGCCCCGCGGCCTCTCGGCCTGGCCAGGGCTGGCGGTGCCACCACGAGCCCGGGCCCCCCGCCTGCTCTCCAGGCCAGGGACGAGCTCCCCAAGGTCTTGAACCGCTCATTGCGTGAGCCAGAAAGACAGAAAGTTTCTTCCTGCCTCTCGCCCTTAAAGCAAGACTTTTCAGCCCAGAAAAAGCCGCAGCCCCCGCTCCTCGCAGCGGGCCTCGTGCTGTGCCCTGCGCTTTCTCCTGCCTCGCTGCTGGAGGAAGATCAGAGCCTGCTGGGCTGCACAAGTACTTCAGCTCCTAAGAGGGCCCTTGGGACAGGAAGAATGAGTTTTTTTATTTAAAGCCAGCCAGAGTTGATAAGCCTCAAAACAAGTGGCTGCCGATAGCAGCATCACCTCATCCGCATTGCCACAGCTGCTCTGGGCATTTTTATCAGCTCTGCCCTCCTCCTGCTGCCTCAGTCGTTTATTCAGATGCACCCACTCACCCCCCTCGTCCCTCGGGGTAGGCAGCAACCTGCTGCTCTGGTACCCACTCCGCCTCCTCTGCCCACATAGGAGGCTGTGACAGCCGCTGGGTCACCCCTGGGCGCGCCCGGAGAGGGATTAAGGGGAGGAATCCCGTTTGTGATGCCAAATCAAATACCTTGAGTAAATCATGCTGTTTTAAGAGAAGCAGCAAAAAATGTAAAAAATAAAATAAAATAAATTAAAAAAAAAATGAAAGGAAAAAGGAAAGGAAAGGAAAGGAAAGGAAAGGAAAGGAAAGGAAAGGAAAGGAAAGGAAAGGAAAGGAAAGGAAAGGAAAGGAAAGGAAAGGAAAGGAAAGGAAAGGAAAGGAAAGGAAAGGAAAGGAAAGGAAAGGAAAGGAAAGGAAAGGAAAGGAAAGGAAAGGAAAGGAAAGGAAAGGAAAGGAAAGGAAAGGAAAGGAAAGGAAAGGAAAGGAAAGGAAAGGAAAGGAAAGGAAAGGAAAGGAAAGGAAAGGAAAGGAAAGGAAAGGAAAGGAAAGGAAAGGGAAAAGAAAAGAAAAGAAAAGAAAAGAAAAGAAAAGAAAAGAAAAGAAAAGAAAAGAAAAGAAAAGAAAAGAAAAGAAAAGAAAAGAAAAGAAAAGAAAAGAAAAGAAAAGAAAAGAAAAGAAAAGAAAAGAAAAGAAAAGAAAAGAAAAGAAAAGAAAAGAAAAGAAAAAAGAAAAGAAAAGCAAGCACGACCCAGGTGTTCTGGTTTGGCAGAGATGGGGGCACCCTGAGGGCAGGAGGTGCTCTGTGGGACGGGGGTGAGGGATGGTTTTAGGGCTGCGATTGCTCCTCTGAACCCCCTGCTCCCTGTGAGGGGCTGGGACATGCTGGCTCTGCAGAAGGCTCGGATTTTGCACAGATGTTCAACAGAGCCAGGATGTTGAACATCATTCCTCCCCAGCCTGGCTTCGTAGCCCCTGCTCTGCACCGGAGGCGGGTGGTCTCTGCTCCGCACCGCGTGCCTGGAAAGGGACGAGATGTCCGCTGTGAGCATCCCTGCGTGGGGAGCTGGCAGAGGTGCAAGCATCCCGGGGCTGGGATTTGGGACTGCCAGGAGCCACTCCGGCCACGGACTTTTTCTGCTCTGGCTGCAGATCAGAGCACAGGGATCTGGCACTCGGGATCCCAAACAGCCCCACAGCCTCACATCGCACCCCGAACTCACCCCCAGGGGACTCCTTGCTTGGATGCAGTCCCCAGCTGAGCCACAGCAGCCTGGTGGCCGCCAGTTGATGTCTCTCTGGAGGGGTGAAGGCGGCGGGGGGGCCTTTTGCTCAGACCCCAGCCTGGGATCGGTGGCAGGTACCACGGAGGGTGGGGACAGGGAGCCTCTGCGACAGCAGTGCTGGGGCATGGAGGATGCAAATCCAGTGCAGAAGGAGCAGCAAGGCCTCAGGAACCCCAGGCACCCACACTCCACTCTGATCACCCCATGGGAGCTGCTGCTTTCACCCTTCCTCCCCCTGACTTAATTTAGAGGGGTCCCCGTGCAGGCCCCACAAGGCATGGGCATACAGGAATCTCCCCCCAAAAAAAGTGTCACCCCACTGCACCTCCCGCCTCTCCCCTGGGCTGCCGTTCTCCATGGAAATTTGCTGTTTTTTCCCCCGAGAACAAACCCTGCCCAGCACCGGGTCTAGCTGGAGCTGCCCCGCAGCCCTTCAGCCCCCCCGGCACCAATCCATCTCCGGGCTCAGTGTCACAAGTGCATCATGGAAAACGGTATCGATCCCGCGAGGTGGTGACTTAATTTGAGGGCTCTAATGAGGCAGTGATTTAACCTTATTACGCAAAGGTAAGCGGAGCTCCGGGTGCCCTGTGCCGGGAGGGGAACCTGGTTGTGCTGTTGCCCAACTCTTCACGCAGGAAGGTGCCTCCAAGGACACGTCGGTCTTAGGGAAGGGCTGGGGCTGCTGTGGAGCCGAGCCAGCACCTC
Source organism: Anser cygnoides (assembly GCF_040182565.1). Classification (NCBI taxonomy): domain Eukaryota; kingdom Metazoa; phylum Chordata; class Aves; order Anseriformes; family Anatidae; genus Anser; species Anser cygnoides. The sequence continues at coordinate 3,691,524 of NC_089887.1, forward strand.
GTTGTTCCTGAGGCTGGAGAGCCCAGGCTCTTGGCCACGCTCACAGTCAGAGGGGAGTTGAGATCCAGCACAGCCCCGTGGGAGCTGCGTGAAAATTTGCTCTCTGTGTGCTTCCTTCCAGCTCCTGGCTTCTTCATCCCCACCTGCTTCTAAGAAGGCACTTAGCGTGGAGTTAATGCACTGCCTGAAAGCAGCACATCCTGCTTCACCATAGGGCAGAAAACCCAGGGGAAGGCGCCCATTAGGCAGACTGAGAGTCTCCACCAACTCCCTTTACATCCCTGGTCAAGCCATTTAATTCGATTTCCCCATTAATGCACCACGCTATCAGGCTCCCCCCCTAGCCCAGAGGTGTTTGCCCTCCCTGTCCCCAGACCAGGCAGCTTCGCTCTGAACACCCCCTTTGGACCTCTGGGGCTCTTGGGACGCAGCCAGGGCAGAGCTGGGGCTCCCCAGGATGAAAGCATTGCTGTGGGGTGAAACTAGAAGCCCCAGCTTTGTCCAAAAGCAGCTGGGGGGGGGGGGAGATGGGGGCAGCCGAGCACCAGCCGAGGGGCTCCTCACTTGGGAGGGGGGGATCAGCTTGCACTGTCCGTGGGCTGGGGAACGCATCCCCTGCAGCCTGAGGTGGCTCACGCCTCCCAGGGCTTCCCCCAGCAGCTCAGCTGTACAAACCACCAGGACGATGACCACCTCTGAGTCCTCTCCTGCTGATGGCCATGATTTTCCAGCCACCCCAACCAGAAAATCACAGTGTCAGGCTCTGCCATGCTGAGCCCAGCAGAGCCCTGGTCTTTCCCGGACCCCTGAGACACCACCACCACACTCTCCCCCCCTCCAGAAGCATTTCCTCTCCTCAGCTGGAAGCAGGTGCAGGTTCCTGATATCTCTCCTTTCTGTCCGCAAAGGAAACGGGGCGTGAGAACAATCCTGCACACGCGCAGGGCAACAGCCCCGTTCCCACCGATCCGCACCGAGACCCGCGGGTGATTCTTCCCTGCTCTCTGCCGGGCCTGGGAAAGCAAGACAGGAAAACAAACGCTTACATCTCCCTGAGCCAACGATCTCACCGATGCCTCAGTACAACCTAAGCGAGGATTCCCTCCTCCTCACGGCTGCTACGACTGTTCCAGCCCCCAGGACTGTCAGTGCCAGCTAAAAGGGGGTCTCAGCACGTGCAGAGTAGGATATTGCTCTTGCCAGTCGTGGCAAGTGCTGGTACATCTGGGATGTCACAGGGCTATGTGGTCCTATGAGTTCTTGGTGTAACCAGCCTCAGCATCGTGTGCAGGTACAGCCTTACTGGGTGCAGGTGGCTGGAAGCAGCATCCCGAGGTTTGTGCGCTCTTACCAGCAAGGTGTGAGCATCGTCCCAGCTCTCCTGCTCCACGAGGTGTGGGCAGCGAGTGTGGATCCCCAAGGAGAAGAGTGGCACAGAGCAGGCAGCCACATGTGAAGGAAAAAAAAAAAAAAAAAAAAAAAAAACCTCCTGGAAACTAGGGAAGAATTGCAGAGTAAAGGGAAGGAGAGAAAAAATTCTCTGTCTTCTAGTCATTCAGGCAGGTACCACCTATAGCGGTCCTGCTGTCCTGCAAAACCTGGGCCATTTTCTTGTGCACACATACGAGACGGGACGAAATGGACCCCACAAGGGGGGCAGGGAGGGATTGCTGCCTCCACTCCTTCCTCCCACCCGTCCCCAGCTGGCAAGGACAGGGAGCGGGGCTGGCGGCCTTTCTCTGGCAGGGACTGGAGTCACCATGCCAGCAGCAGCTGGGCAACCGCCGATCCCGATCCCGTTGTCTCGGCACGTTCAGCAAGCAGTGGCTGCCTCCGACGCGTTCTCCCAAGCAGCCTCCCCTCACCGCCTCCTGCGTGCGGGCTCCAACGTCACCGCGCGTGGAGGAGAAGCAGTGGGCTGGGGACCGAACCTTGGTCTGCGTGGGAAGCTCCCTGCACGCAGCAGGAGGGGCGAAGTTTAACGAGGATGATCGCCGGGATCCAGCAGCTCAAGACACCCCAGGATCTCTCCCGTGAGGAGATGACTGGCTGCTTTAACGAAGCGGTAACTCATTAATGGCAGAGCAATGCCAAAAGGAAAGCTTGGGGGAAGCAGGGAGGGGGGGAGAGGGGAAAGAAAGAGGCTGGAGAGCTGTCCCCTGCCCTTTCCCACTCTTTGACATGTAAATTACATTTCCCTTTCAAGGAGCAATGAAAAACCTTTCCATCTTGCCAGGGCTTGGAGGGAGCAGGCTAAGTCAGACCCATGGAATAACTGCCCCCTGCAGCCGGCCTGAAATCGTACCCCACAGACTATCACATACTCCTGCCTCCGTCCCCAGCAACCCCCATTTTAAACTCAGTCAGCACTGGGATTTCTTTGCAGCCATAGGAATTTCAAATAGGTTGCCGGGAGAGATGGATGCCAGGGGAGAAAGGTTAAAGAGGCTTTGCACTCTGAGGGAAAAAAAACGAAGGATCCAATTCAGCTTTGCAGTTTCTAAAACAGTCTCATTAGACCCTGACTGAAGTGCACGCAAGCAGTTTTGGCAAGGAGAAACAAAAGTCCTGAGAGGAGCGAGAGGAAGGATGAAGGAACAAGAGACAGGAAAACTGCACAGGTTTTCAGTCCCTGACGTTCACTTGTCTCTCTTTTAATGCCCAAGCACTTTTCTTCACAAGGCACCTTTGGGAAAGGTAGGAGATGGGGGTGGGAGATTTACTACTACCGGATTTCTCAACAGATCCCATTAAATAAAAAGAATGGGAGTGAGGAGAAATTCCCAAGGCGAGAAAAAATCCATCATCAATTGCCGGGCCCCCGGGGGGCTGGGGCGGAGATGTTGGGCTGAATTCAATTACAGAGCCGGTCAGAATCGGGCAGGAAGATGTGGCTTCTTTCACCGTGTCAATTAAAGGAGTGACTGGGAGCGATGGGCTCTGCGCAGCCTCTGACCCGTGAGTCCAAGCGTGCTTCCATCCGGCGCTGCCTGATGGCTCCGCGGCTCCTGCTGGGAACATATGGGCTCACGGACAGCGCAGGGATGCCAGGAGGCGTCTTCGCAGGCTGGGCTCTCGCTAAAACCGAGCCTTATGCCCTCTGCAGAAATTGCTGCGCTCTGCAGGAAGGCGGCATCGTTGACGGTAATTAATTTGCAGCCACCGTTCTTCTCCCTCGTGTTACCTGAGCAGAAGGGAGTGCACGGCCCAGCTGCATTACTGAGCTTAATGCAGTCCCACAGCCTGCTCCTGAGGTCTGGGTATATAATTGCCCAGGTACCTGCTTAGCATTTCCCTCAGGGAACTAGGGAATGGCTGGCCATGCTCTCCTACAGCTCTGTGAAAAGCGATGGAGAAGTTTCCCCGAGGTGTCTGGGGACTGCAGATGTGCAGACCTGCCTGGCTGATGGGAGCAGGAACTGCCCCAGTCGCTCCAGCTGGGCCCTGCCCTGCTTGTACCAGGAACTGAGAGCTGGAGGGAACAAGAGCAAAATGCAGGTACCAGGGAATATCACGTCCCTTCCCTTCCCTCTGTCCTCCGCCTCAGGCTAGGTTTGGGTAGCCCCAGCTTTCAGCCTTCCATCGTTTCCCTTGCAAGACCATCACACGGCCTAAGAGCTCCCAGCCCCGCAGACCTGGCTGACCCGTTTACCTTCTCTCTTCCTTCCTCCCGTGCCTTGCTGCTGTCCCTGCGGTTCACCTTTAGCATCTGGAGAACAGGCATTGATAGAGCCAAAACCAGAAGCTAGGATGTGCCCAGGAACAGGGAGAAAGAATCTGCTCGGTGATGCCTTCAATGCAGAGCAGTGCACATGTGTCAGGGCAAATAAACAGGAGAAGCCATGAAAACTAGAGAAGAGCAGCAAGGGAATCCCAGGCTCATACAGGCAGGACTCAGAGCACGGCCCCAGAGCACCTGTGCTGAGCACTGACAAAGCAGGGCGGAGGTGGGACCGTGGCTGCTTCTGCTTCTGATTCCTACCGGGTTCAGGTGAGCAGGAGTGTGTCCTTTATTTTTGATTTTTTTTTTTAGGACCAGAGCACATCAAAGAACCTCCACTGCATTGCCATCTCCTGCTATCTGGGGTAACCTGCAAGTCCTCCCACTTCCAGCTCACTGCTCTGATCAAAGCAGTAACGCTGCTCTGTTCCTACTGACACCTTTTCGCACTTTAAAAGGATCTCTCTTTCTCCGGATTTCCCTTCAAGGACTGAAAACACCCTTTCTTCTGCTTGTTCCTGCTACATTCCTTTTACTTTGAAAACATTTGTGTTATTGAGCTGCCACCGTTGCAACAGCTACAGCTTATTTCTTACCATCCCGGATCCACCACGCCTGACCGGGTCACAGGACACCACGTGCCGTTTCAGAGACATCTTGGTGTCCTTAAAAATTCCTCCAAAAAAAAAAAGGCAAGAAAAATGAAGCCCAGAGGTCAGATTCCCCTCTGTCAGCATGGCCCAGGGTGCAGGAATCCCAGCAGCAAGAAGGCCGCAGCTGGCCCTGCGCTCTCCGCGGACCAGCTGAAAGCCCCATAAATTCAGCAGGAACAAAGCCTCTCTTTATGGGCACGCATCTATACACGCGGACACGTGTGTATGGCTCGAGTGCTCCTTTCTTGTTGGTGCTAAAGTGGAGTTGCATCTCCCCGGGAAGGAGAGCCTCAAGAGATGGGCTAATTGATGGTTCGTGGCTAGTTAATGGATAACTGCTAATTGGTGGAAGAGCCTGAGCAGGGCGGGGGGGTTGTTGGAAGAGCTTCTCCGAGGCATTGGGAGGGAGGAAGAAGCGAAGAGCAAAGGGTCTGTGCAGCGTCGGGCAGGGATTTCTATTTCTCGTGCTCTGGGCTTATTTGCAAAGATTCCCAACACTCCTGCAACGAGCAGGATGAGCAGTGCTTCGTTCCCAGCCCCAGAGCACGGACCCAGCAGCCAAGGGAGAGGTTTGCACGGACAACAAAACCCAGCAGTGCTGTGGGAAAAGGAGCTTTCTGCTTCGGCTCCAAACTTTGCCTCCAGCCCTACCTTCACGGGGACCCCGGCCAGACCCCCAGCCTGGGGGAGGCTGAGGCTGCGGGGGGCTGCGACTCGAGCTCTGCGATGTCCCCCATCACTGCTGAAGTGGAAAGGACAGGCTGTGGCTGTAACAGACACCCCAGGAAAGAGCAAGGATGGAAAATGCCGTCCCCCTTCTACCTGGAAACTTTTAGGTCCTTTGCATCACTTTTCCACCCTCTAGAGCATCCTCATGTTTCAAGGCACTTCCAGCACCTCTCCCTTCTTTCCCAGCCTTCCCTCAGCTTCCCTGAGGCTCAAAGGGTATCGAGAAGGCCTGGAGCTGAAAGAGAAACCCCTAAAAAACGCTCTCCCGCCCCGAATCGACGGGCTCATTCCCGCCGAGAGGCTGTGGAGCTGCGCACAGCCGCGTGCCAGGGAGAGCTGTCAGCGGGAGGGGAAGGAGGGAGAGAGGGAAGAGGCACGTGCTCTGCCCGCTGGCGCTGACTAAACCCGCAGGCTTTGTTTGCTTGGTCTCTGCAGCCCTCATAAAAGTCAAATGAGCTTCCTCGCTCGGAGCCAGGGCTGGGATAAGTGAGGCAGAGGGGGTCTTTGCCTCCTGTCTCTCCCCGTTGGGGGCCCCAGGGGAGCCCTTTCGGTCCTTACAGGAGTTCCTCGGTCTGCGGCTCCTGCAGCTCTGTCCCTGCTGGAGCGATCGAGTAAGAGCCATTAACTGGCCAAAACCCAGATGTCCCAGGAGGCTGTGGAGAGAGCTGAACTTCTGCAGGTCCCAGCTTGAGGCTGAGCTGGGACTGAGGACGCACAGAGAGGAAGGAGAGCTCACGTCCCCTTCGCCTGCCCCTTCCCAGCACCTCCTGCCAAGACGCGGGGCAGCACCAGAGGGGTGCCCGAGACAAGGAGGGTTTTGGAGCGACGAGGCACTCAGCACAAACCCTCCTGACTCCGTTCCTCCAGCTGGGTGCTGGAACAGCAGCAGGAGCAGCAATTTCTCCCATCAGGAGGAAGGGAAGGAGAGGGAAGTGCTTAACAGGGAGGTGTAAAGGTGTAAATAATATTTTACAAGGGCCCAGGCAGTCCTGCTTGTACCAAGAGGCAAACCCGATGGGAGCATTTAGTGACAAAACACACACAGTGTCTGGAGGGTACAAAGCAACAGCGGGGACTGAGCGATCTCTGCCCCACCGGGTATTTGGATGCTGGGAGACAGCTCCCAGGTAACACGTGGGGCTTTTTATTTGAAAACTGCTCCTTTTATTATTATCTTTCCTCCCACTGCAAGAGGCAAAGAGAAAAGAGACAGGGAGAGGGAGAGTCGCTTGACAAGCTGAAAACTTTTATGGGGGAAAAAAATTGAATAAGTGGGAAAAAAATGAATAAGTGGGGTAAAAAAAAAAAAAAGAATTAGAAGTACAAGTCACTTTGTAAGGAAGGAAAAACAAAGTCAAAAGGCTCAGGGCTGAGTCAGTGTGTTGCAGGGCTCGTGAGGGAGACTCTTGTCTTTTGGAAATCAGTAATCCAAAGGGCTCCGTGCGTGTGTAAAGTTATTGACTGACTGCATTATACCCACTTATCCCCCATTAAGCAGCAGGCTTCAGTCTGATCCCAAACAGCAAGGAATTAGAGTAAGCCTACCCTGCGTTTCTAGAAAGGTTTCCATCCCCGAGGAATCCCAAGAGCTTCAGCAGCCCTCCGGGGGAGGCAGGACTGAGAGGCAGGTGCTTCTGGGCTGGGGGCTGGAGGGAAACCCTCGTGCTGCTGCAAAAAGCTATCGCATCTCTCTTATGCAAGCAGATTAGGCGAGGTTTAGCTTCCAAGGACAGAGAAGATAATTAGCCTACCTCAGAACAAGTAGCAATTCCCTTCTCCCAGCTCAGCTTCAAACAAATCACCTCTCCTCCCTCCCCTGCCTAGGTCTGCTGGCTGTGTCTCCGCACACAGGAGCGGCTCTTACGGTCTGGGAGGGACACGGACCCAGCGGAGCACAGGAATTTTCAGCGGTGGAGCTGACTTGCAAAGTTTTTGTTCCTTTCTGCCCCCACTTCAGTTTTCCACCCCCTCAGCTGTACTGATGCAACTGCTTGTGGATCTGTGGGGAAATCAGACCACATAAATGATCTTTTTTTTTTTTTTTAATTAAATCCTTCATTTTTATATATATTTTTTTTAAGATACATTCACTCGCATCACTTCAGCAGAACAGGTTCCTCGCAGCCCCCAGCCTCGGAGCAGCACAAAGTTTTTTGGGAAGAGGCTTCCAGGGGTGAGAAGGAAAGGGAAGGGGACATCAGGGTCCCTCCACCAGCTCCTGCTGCCCCAAGGCTCTCTGCTACGGACCCCCCCCGGTGCTGCATTGCCCCGGTGATCCCCACAGCCTTCCCCAATCCAGCTCCATCCAGACGTCGCTGCAGCTGGCACAGGGGATGCTCAGGCTCTCTTGCTGCAAAGATGCTTTGCTTTGTGTCCCCGGCTTCGCTGCCACGTGCCAGCTGACTTTCAGTACAGCAAAGCCGCTTTGTAATGGATGCCACTGAAACTGCTGCTTCTCGTGGAGCTAAAGCACCGGGCAGCTCCGAAGGAAAAGGACACTGCAGGTCCCTCAATGGGAAACGGGGTCATTTGAAAGCACTGAAATCACCCCAGACCTCTAGGGCAGACCCGGGGAAAGACCTTGAAGGAATAGGTGAAATTAGGGTGTTTGACCCCTGCTGTGACAGCAGCCATGGAGGTCCCAGGACCTGCACCCTGTGCCTTAGCTGTCTCCTCCCAACATCGCTGGGATCCTTCCCTTCTGCTTCCACCCACAGCGGTGGTCCTTGGCCACGTTGCCTCTCCCCAAATCTTCCATTTGGGAGCTGGGCTGGTTGTGCTTGTTGTGTTGAAAACAGCTTATGCCTCAACACCAACTGGTTGAAGAGGGATCTGTCAAACTTCCCTGCGCACCCTTCTGCACCCTGCAGCCCGTGCATCTGAGAGGCACCTCGTTTATGGGCTTGACACTGGGTATGACTTAACCAGCTGCGACAGGGGGGAGCCTATTTATAGGAGGAACTCCTAATGCTTCTCATTCAATGTCATGTTTGGGAAAAAGTAAAAAAATGAAGCACAAATGACCCCTGAATTTCTGTCTCCGCTAATGGAAATTGCAGCTGCTGACCTGGCCAGGACGGGCAGTGTTTAGCCAGCTTCAAGGTCACCCAGAAGTTTGCATCACAGTCCAGCCTCTCCACTCTGAATCTCCCTCCCCTCTCGGCTTGGCACTCCTGAAGCATTTCAGGTCTGGACACACACACGCACACACACACTCCCTCCATCTCCTCATTCACGACAAGGACTTTTGCTGAGGTCTGCAAATGAATTGTTGGGGTTTTTTGTTTGTTTGCTTTTTTCCCCGTAGAAAAAAACGCTTTTTGTTTGTTTGTTTGTTTTTTGTTTGTTTTTCTAGCATCCCAAGGGATAGCTGGCCACATATTTGGCCACCAGTGCCAACCCTCTCAAAACCTCTGGTCATCTCCTGCCTCGCTGGGCAGCAGCCAGGAGCCAAGGAAGGTGTACCGCTCTGTGCTGAGCCGTGCCGGAGACGGCACGCGTGCATCTTGAGCTCCAGGTGGCTAGGATGAGTCAGAGCCAGTCGCCTTTTTCCCTGCGGTGCAATTGTACCAGGCCCTGACAGCATCAGCCGGCTTTTATCATTGCTCCACATCAGAGCTGTCAGTCCTGAAGACAATGGAAGGTGTGTGGAGGGGGAGGAATTGAGCATCTCTGCGCTCCGTTGGCTTCCCAGAATGATGCCAAAGTGGCGAGCGAAGAGTTTTTGATTAGCAGCCTGCTGCCGCAAGAGGATTAGCGAGGACGTCAGTGACTGTGGCAGCACTGAAATTAAAAAGCAGTACTTCTTGAGCTTCCTCCGCTGCTCTTTCATGGGGAAGAGCTTGACTGATGGTGGTGAGAGCTCTGGCGGGCATGTAGCCTCTGCAAGTCTCACCCATGCTCTTGGCCCTACGCGTGGAAAACACTTTTTTCAGATCTGCTGGCACAAGTGGGGTCTGCAAAGGGCCAGCACCACCAGGATTCATGTCTCCCCCATGCAAATTTGCCTTCCCCTGTGTGTAACTCAGGGTGGGAGAAGCTCTTCTCAAGCTCACATGTTGCCGTGGCGGTGACAAAGAATAAGAAGGAAAAACGACTCGAAAAGCATGGCCCGGAGGCATTTAGCGAACAAACAAGTGAATGAAAAGATCAAATCTTGCCAGCTGAGTTCTCTGCGAGGAGAGGGGGGTGGCTGTGCCTCCCTCAGGCATATCATGGAGTCTCCCGTCCCCCGATCACCCACGTGGATTCGCAAACTTGTGCGCCTTGTCCCGTGCTTCTCCCTCGCACCCGGGGGTAGCTTCCTGCGAACGCCCACGGCGTGATTCGTTCTCTCCCTCCGCATCCCTCCCCGGCGAGATGCCTTTGGCAACGCTGGCAGCTGGTGGGCAATGCCCGGGGCCTCTTCGCCAGCCAGCTCTGCCTCATTTCGTTGCTTCTTGGCAGACTTGCACCTGCCTGTCGTCTCTATCTTGCACTTACACCCTGAATTCCCCCCAGCGCAGAGATCAGCTTTTTGTTCTGTGTTTGTAAAGCACATAGCACGAGGACTTTGGTGTGTTCTAGACACTAGGTTTATCTCCTGAAAGGCAGAGGTAGGGAAGGCATTGCTACGTCGGTTATTTTCCAGATACAGAAATTGGGTTCAAGGCAAAGTGATTCGACAAAGGTCACTTGCAATCTGTGAGCACTGTCAGGACAGGACCCGTTTCTCCTGGATCTCAAACCAACACCCGAAGCGTGAGTCCACCCTTCCCTCCAGCACAGAATTAAAACTAGTCTGATTCCTTAAAGCGCACGGCGCTGAGGCATTACACAATATAAATTGGCTTGGTGTGCACAGGGCCAGGTATAATGGGCTTCTAAATTAAACCCTTCTATATGGAACGGTGAGGCAGGTGTGAGAGAAGATACCTCCAGTCTGGACAGCTTAATCAGAAACAAACACTGCCAAACAGGCCAGATAGAGGCATTTTGGCAAGAATCGCATTGTGTTGCTGCAAAACAGCAAGAAGATGGCTGTTGCCTTGATGATCCCGTGCAAGGTGCTGTGCCCATGCTGCAGATGTACTCATGCGCTGCATCACCAGGCTCCTGTGGCCTGTTGCAGTGACAGAAGTGGCCAGCTGTCCTAGGGCCCTGCAGGGTCCCAGCCTACGAGTCCCCATCCAGCCCCCCCAGGTAAAATGCCCTGTGACGGCTGAGTGGCATTTCATCTCACAGCATCCCTCTGGAAGTGACACATGGAGGAAAGAACACATTCAGCATCAGGACAGAAGCCATAAAATAAGCAGAAAGGGAGGAAGTTTAAAAATTAATCAGAGCTTAAAGTGCTGTCAGGGTTCTCCACCTCTCTCCCTATACAGACACACAGCTATCACCAAGTATTAAAATTGATTGACTGGCCAGGTCAGGGTAGAGAAGTTGTGATAATAAGGCAGTTTCCCAGTAATTGGCATAGACTAAGAAAAATCCTTGTGCCAAGCACCCCGTGCAATGAAAAGGTACAATATATTCGTCATCGGCTGGGCCAGGGCCAGATTAGCTGAACAAAAACTCTCAGCACAGGACAGTCAAATGCAGGCTTGGCCTCCCTTTGGTAGGACCATGGAAAGCCAAATCTGACCAGCTTTCAGAGACTGGCATTAAATTCTCCTAGAAAACAATTTGCAGATCTCTCCCTCCTCCCCTGTAACTAGTTCCTGTTCCCGTGCTATGAAAAGTTTGGTTGTCTTCTCCTTTTTTTCTGGCTGAATCTTTCCACAGCAGTTAGCTGCCATGGTGATGGAAGTTACAGAAATTAGTAAGAAGAAGAGTCATAATTAACAATTGACTGACAGTCCCATCTGACCTGAGACAGCAGCTGAAAACTGCCTCCCACCTCAATCTGCTTGCCACAAAACAGCCAGGAACACACAGATCTGCTAGCCAAGGTGGCTTGGCTACTTGGCTGTATTCCTGCCGTGGCTGTCCTCGGCTGATTTGGTGCTCGGGGCGCCGGTGGGGATGTGGCACCATTGCCCTCTTCTGGATCCACAACCCAGTCTGCTCCCAAGTTTGGGGGATGTCGCCGTCTCACAGCGACAACACACGGTGACTCCAAGGAGGGTGTTTCGTAGGTCACCATTGGTAACTCCTGCAGGTGCTCTGCAGGATTTCACCCAAGGATCCTGAAGTTCTCCTGCATTTCTCCTCCCAGCATGGTGACTACACTGCGGTGCAGCTTTACAGATTCAAACGGGTGGAGAAGGGAGAAAAACTTCACCGCTTAACCACCAAATGTACCGCTGTTAGTTAAAATGTTGGAGGTCCAAAACCTCCTGGGAACAGGGAGATTTCAGGCTCAAATGGAAGGAGATGCGTGGTTAAGCTGAAGGACTCCTTCCCAGAGGATATTGCGTGAGCTAAAAATGTATATAAACTTAAGGGAAGTCTGGAAAACTTTGTGGAAGAGAAATCCATTGGGGGTTGCTAATTACATAGAACTTCTGACCATTTATTTAAGTTATAGTTCCAAATGAAATGCATATTTATGGACGAAGAGTTCCTGGTCCGTCCTGGGTACCTGCTTTTGGGTTATATATGACAGGATACTAAATCAGATGGCCCTTTGCTGACCCAGTATAAGCACACTTCTTATTTTATGAATATGGAAAAGCACACAGATCTAATCAGGGGTCAGGTCCTGAGCTTCTGATTCAAGGTTTTATTCAGCTTGAGGCAGGCAGAGACTCAGTAATTGCTCAGCGACACACTTGGGGCCTGGCCCACCATCAAGCTCTCGAGATCTGGTGTTTTTGTAATGCACAAAATTATGCAGAAACTGCACTGTTTTATATGGGGAAGAAAATTAGCCAGACTCAGCGAAGCATGTTACTTACGGACTGAGCAAGGCAGTTTTTCACACTCAGCTGGAAAGCATTTCTCCCCTCATCTCTCTGCTGCAGTACATGCAATATGGCAACAAGGAGCATCAAACCTAATTGATGCCCAAAATTATGGGGCTGTTGTCAACATCCAAGGACTGTAAATAGGCAAAAACTGGGGTACAGAGCCCCAGGAAACCGGTGAGGAGTTTCAGTAGCTTGTCCCAGCTCTATAATAGACTTTAGAGTCAAGAGCAGGTTGATGATAGCTGTTAATGTATTAATGTATTTCCCAAACAGGGAGAAAAATGGGAGTGGGCCCCCTCCTGTAAGGGGGAAAGGAAAAATGGGGAAAATGGCAAGTCCCTGGCAGAGAAGTAAAGAGAATGATGGGTGAGAGAGGCTGGGGATGCGCGAGTGCTTGGCACATGGAAGGAGAATGGTTGACCCTGGATGAGTGGGGACTAGTGGGGACATGATAGGAGGGCACATATATCCCCTAGCCAAGGATACAGGGAAAAGGAGGGCACCCAGACCTCTTGGATCAAGGGCTGGATCAGAGGGTTGTAGGGTGTCTCTGATATTGGTCTGGCAGGCTGGGACTACTCAGGTAAGTATGAATGGAAAGCATAGTACTGCAATTCCAACACAGTCAGCCCCAGCGTGAAACCCTAAGTCTGAAAAGTGAGTTAGAAAGAGACAAACCCACAGCTGGGGTATCCGAATGTCATCTCCGATGGGTCTCTGCGAGATGAAGACCCAGACGCTGTACTGTAGGCCTCTAGAGAAGAACCTGAGAGACAGAGATTTCCCTGTCATTTTTAAGGGTGATAAATGGGATACAACACAAGCAGCACACAGCACGCATAAAAGACCCTCTTTAGGGTCAGGATGACAGAATGCACGGCAGATAGATCGGGCACCACGAGTCAGGATTCCTGACCCCTGTTTAAGCTTTGGCACGTGCAGATTTATATTGGACAAAATACATGCTCTGTTCCACTTTCCTGCTTTCCAGTGAGCATAGCAGTCACTGCCTGCCCTAGCAAAACAGCATTCTCCATTCATGTTTGGGGAGCTCCTGGATAGCAGAAACCGTGCAAGTGCAGAACATTATCTTGTCAGCATCCTGCAGGAGCATACCAGCAACACTTAACCTCCCCTCAAATCCGGTGGCAGGTCACAGCGATTGGTGGGTCTCGCATGTGTGTGACTGTGAGTCACTGAGCATTACTGATCTTCATATTAATCTATTGTTGCAAGTGACTTGGAGCTGCCTACAGACAATCCTTCAGAATACGGAACAATGGAGAGCCTGCACATCTGAAGAAAGCCTCCTCTGCATGGCATCTTATTGCCATCGTAACCAGCATAAACAAGAGCAATTAAGACAATTTCAGAGCATCACCTCCTCCCTCTGGGGTCTTAATGAGAGCACGCTCAGAAGGGGGCTGAAGAAGAAGCAAGCAAGGGCTGGGAGTTGGCTTGTGTGGGAAAAGAAGGGTGAGAGAGTTTTAGATTCAGAGGGTTGCTTCCTCTCCACCCCATAGCATAACACAAAGGGCAAGGAGGGGGAGAGATTAAAGCATCTCTGTGGTAGACAGAAAAGGTTTAGAGAAGCAGAGCTTTGCTGCTGCCTAACCCTCACACCAGGAACCTGCGTCTGGAGATGGAAATTTTTGCTGACATACCCAGGTAACTAGAAGTAGCTAGAATGGGTGAGTGCCGTGGGCATCACTCCGTGTGACGTATAACAGGGTTCAGAGCCAGAGGTCTTGGTAGAAAACAGGATAGGATTGGACTGATGGACTTTAAGAAGCAAGGTGTTAGGAAGAAGCTCTTCTAAAGATGCTGATTATCCATCCCAGAAAATAAAGACAAGCCTCAACACGGTGCTGTTGGATTAGCATTTGGGTTGTTTGCTCATGCTCTGTAAAGCTTTGCTATATGCTGGCGATCTACAAGCATTCAGATGACTGAAAAGCTCTTTGTGGGTGGCTTTGCAGTGAGGAAAGAAGGGAAATTGGGACGCTCTCCTTTGAGGAAACTGCCAGGCGATGAGAGCTTATGTATTAGAGGAATTAATAAATACTCTGGGGAAGGAGAGAGGATGGCTCCTGTCAGCCTGGTGATGACACCTGTTCTTTTGGCAATCCGGCTGCTCGCAAGGGAAAAGAAATGGATGGCGCTATAGAGCAGAGCTTCTCTTAAGGTATTGATGTGATCTAACACTGCAGGAACTATATGATTTTCAATTTACTCTTCCCAGGTTTAAGGCAGAAGTCAGAAACTAGGCTCTGGCATTCTTACTGTGTATAAATAGCCCTGATGGAAGTGTAACAGGAGCTCAGCTAGGTTCTATCCAGCACAGCAAATGATATATCATAGACTCAAATATTTTGAGGATCACACATCTGGTCTGATAACCTGTACATAAAACAACCATAGGATTTCATCCAGCTACTCTTGCAGCGAGCTCTCTAGCTTCTGTTTAATGTGTGTGGAATGACAGCCACCCATGCCTCAGGTGGATCACTGAGCTTACCCTAGAGCCAAAATGACTCCTTCCATTCCCTGCAGAGACAATCTTTTCCTTTTATCTTGAAATTTGTTATCGCAGATTTGATTGTCTACTTTAAAAAAAAAAAAGTGGCACTTTAACTTGCAGAGAGAAGAGAGGAGCTAAATCTGAGACCTCTTATCTGAATCTTCCTGATGCCTAAGTGCTGGGTAATTGGAAATGCTGTCTGAACCATAAACGCTGTTTTGCTCAGATTTTGCTAACCTCATACAGACTTCTCCTTTCTGCTTTCCTAGCACATCAGAATCCTGGTTCTGGGATCTCAGAAGATACCTGAAATTTTCTGATCTTCAACAGGGAGAGACTGTACAGAAAATTCCTATAAGCCAGCAGGAAATTAGTGCTCTGCAGTTTGAGAAACCCACTGGCTCTGTGGTCAGGAACTGTTCAGAAGCAAAGCTTCACTCAGCCAAGCTACATGGACCAACTTTCCCTTAGCTAAGACTTTTGACAACTGTATTTCAAACCCTCTCAGTCAAAGGACTTCATATCATCGTGTGTGTGTTTTGGACGGACATGTGAAATAGTCACACCACTGTTAATAGCAGTTCAGGAAATTGGAGCTATCTGATGTGGTCCTCCTTGTCCTGTGCTGGTTCTGTGTGCATCAGACTGGGTGGGTGTGCAGAGCTAGAGTCCACCTGCAAAAACATGAGCGCATAAGTAGGAATAACTGTTAGTGGCTGCCGATGCTCAGGACAAGACAGCTTTCCCCCATGGATATCTTGTTTAGGTACTGCCTGGGGGGGAACTAGTGAGCACTCAGCAGTTCTGAACATCAGGTTACATATTCAGGAGCCTCGTTTCAAATGCCTTCTAAAAAATAGCAGAAATGCCATTTGATAGAAAAACGGTGTGATGTGAACAGCTGAATCTGTTCTCTCCCACTGACTCACCCAGGGACGTGGAGCAAGTCACCTTATTTCTCCATGACTCAAGAACTCCTTTGTGAAACAAGGCCAACAGAAAAGCGGGTACAGCATTTTCTGCAGCGGCCTGGTTTGTACCTGCTGATGTGTGTGTCTGGCTGGGCTGGAGTGCACAAGAGTTTTCAGTTCAGAAGAAAGGCCTGTAGAGACACATCTGTGTTAATTAACCAGTGCTTTATAATTTTCTGATATCTGGAAGGGCAGAGCAGCATCTTTATTGTTGGGATGATGACCACTCTTTTCCTTATTAAGAGGAAATTAAAAATAAGAAGCGGTTATAATTATCATTTTGGACACCATTCCAGTGGCATTATTCTCAACAGGGTGTCAGGATTATAATGTAGTAGCCTAGTGAATGCCACCCTACAATTCTTTTATTCACTGCGGCACAAACATGAGCCAGTAAGATCCCCGTTATCTCCCTCCCTGACATCCAGCCACGCATTTCCCAGTAAGGCCAGCTCCCTCCCTCCGAGGGCCATTGTAACATTAACAAAGGCAGCCAAGTGGTATTGTTAACATCCAAATGACGGAAGGGGACGTGGAAAAACTCCCCACTTCTCCAGAGATGAAAACACTCAGCTTGCACCATTCCAGAGGAAGAGAAGAATTTCCCAGATAAAGATTTATCACCGTCCCCGTCTCCTGCTCTAGGGCCAAGTGCTGTTGCTTGTTCCAAGCTCTCCAGTTTTGCATGCTGCTCCACGCAAGGAGGATAGAACCTGCCTTTGAAATCCGCTAGCCTTCTCCTGCATTAAAAACCAAATGAGCGCTTTTTTTGGGGAAAGGCGTTTGCTGGGATTCATAAAAAGCCATCGTCAACGTGACAGGCCTCGTTATTGACTTGGAGCCAAATCTTGAGGTCCTTGCCTGAAGGATCAGGAGGGTTTGAACCCAGAACTGTTATTAGCCTTGACATCATCAGCTCCTGACATGGGATAGCTTTCCAGTGAACTTGCTTGAGATTGTTTAGAAATGTCAAGTGGCCAAGCCACAAGGACACAAGAACGAGGTGTCAAATTCGCCCAATTGAACAGGAGAATTTCAGTCCTCCCCTTTGCTCTCGTTGGAGATGGCAGCGCTGCTGACAACGTACGTCGGGGTTACACTGTGTTATCAGAACGCCTCTCAGCGCAGGCATCCCTTGTCAGCACAGTCCACGTGTGAGATCCCTGCTAAGCAGGAGCAACGGGATCCCTGCTGAGCCTCAGAGACCTGTGAGAGCACTTTCTCAGCGCTAATTGCACCGTGGTGGATGGAGTTTATACCAAGCCTGTTTAAGCAGAGGATGGACGCTGCGTCAGCTGGACAGGGGCCTACAAGTTCTGGTTGTGGTGTGGCAGCATTTTGCCAAAGGACACCCGGTGTCGTGTCACAGTAACCGACAGCTTTGAAGTCGGGAAAGGAGAAGGGCAGAGGAGGCTAAAGAAGCCAGATAGCTGCAAGCAATCTGGCCTACAGGTGCAGCAATCCCCACATGTTTTCTCCTACTTCACAGAGGCAAGAGTTCAGTGTTTGAACCCCAGCTGAGGGAAGACAGTATGTTAAAACCTCTGGCCGAACTCTTTCTCCACAATGGGACCAGGTACTGCTCTCTGTAACACTTGCAGAGTACTTCAGCTCACCAGGGTTTAAATGAACCTTCTCAACATCCTTTTCCTCTCTCCACTGTCTTCACTGTTTTCAGTGCTGCCAGCTTCCCCTGGGTACACCCACAACCTGAATTAGACAGGCTGAATTAAGACCCCTGTGCCCATGGACTCAAACCACCATTCTGGCTGTTGACACTAGTCAAGGCCTAACAAATCTACCATCCACACCTCCCAAAACCTAACACCACAGAGGTGCCATTAGCCAGTGACAATCACATTGTTTCATGCAGTTAAAACCAGTTCCACTAACAAAAATGACAAGGGATCAGAACACTTCCCATATCGATCATATATCCACCTATCCATCTCGCCATCTCTCCGCATTTTCTGCAATCCTCAAGGGCACCACTTGTTACTGTGCTACAGGACCTCATCCAAAACGCTTTAAGACCCCTAAACTAATCATGGAGGATTCACCCCCCTTTCCATCAGGGAAAACAAAAGTTTGAAATTCCAGGGGAGGGCTGAAATCTACCCAGCCGATTGGCTGGAAGATGCCTTCTCACCCACACGTCCCGCTCGGTAACATTTCCAAATATTTTTGAGCAAGCAGAAAACAATTGTGTTGGAGGGGCAGAGAGGGCCTGCTAATACCCTATCGGTTTCACATTCTTAGGAGAGCTCCCAGCCCACCGATGTGCTGTCCTATATCAGGCAATCAGCCTTCAGCTGGAAACTTTACCCTGGCTCTACCTATTGTCCAACGTTTTCCTTCCTGCCAGATGATTGGAATCGCACCAGTTGTTAATTTTACACCTGCTGTTTGTTAATATCCCTGGGTGACCTTTCCGAGGACAGCTAGCAGAGGGGATTTCTCGGTGGAGAGATGCACATACGTGCATGTGGGAGCAGACAGAAAGGGAACAGGAAGGGGCCTCCCGATGAATGATGAGGGATTAAAATAGTTCTTGCTGGGGCCAACGTGGGATATTGGACAGCAGGAATGGTGAAGCGGATGTTTAAAACAGATTGAAGTGTTGATCTAAGCACAAAGGGCAAAATAGTGTTATCAGATCCCTTCCTCTTTGCAGCTCCCTCCTTGTGCCCAGTCTGCTGAGCAATGCCACCCTTAGAACTTCTTGCAAAAGAGGAATGTCTCCCTGAGATGCTGAAGCCAAGGTCTGGACAGCCAGAAAAGTTTTTAATTTGGGAATCAGAAGGGCATATCTGCCCTACGGCCCTATTCATCTCTCCCTTACCTTGGTGTAACTGATCTTACTGCTATCTCTGGAAGTTATTAATCACCCAGAAGAGAGATGTGTCAGTGCAGCATGAACAGGAAAAACCATTGGCTTCACAGTCCTGAATTCTAGCTGGTCTGAGGAAGTCACAGGTGCTCAGATATCACTGGAACCAGCTTTGGTACTCAGATTAGGTTAAACAGATCTAGCCCACATTAGAACTGCACTCTGGTTATTAAAAATGATTTATGGGGCCAGAGATGGATCGGTGGAGAAATTGGCCATGGGCCACAGCCACGTTATCTCGAGGTTTCCTACAGGAGGCAGGCTCAGGCCTAGCAGGTACTTGGCTGTAAGACGTGGAGTTAATATATGTGCAGGAGCAGGAGATGGCACATTTCTCTCCGAGGAAATACTGAGTATTGCATAAATGTCTCAACAGAGTGGTGGATATCTGCTGAGTGGTAGCAGATGCTCAGGGACAGGCAAGCCTGACCCTTGCGGAGGAGAAATCACTGATGTGAGCATCAACACGATTCTGTGTGAGTGCTGCTCAGTCTCAGGCCTCCATCCATCCTTCCTGGTACAGCAGCAATCAAACAGCAAATCAAACAGCAAATCTTGCTCTTCACACAGTTCCTCTGCCCTCTAACCAGGTCAAGCACAACTCAGATGGAAAAAGCCTTCTCAGAGCTGAAGACCAGGTCCAAAGCAAGCTGGAAGAGCCTGTGGCAGCAGCCCACGACTCCTGTGACTTGTCACAGCAACAGGATGAGGGCACCCTGTGCTCTTCTACATGCCATCTTGCAAGTGAAGTTCTAACCACATCTAAGCCAACTATCAGCCCCACCGCATCTTGTGTAAAATGGGAGATTTGGGAGTTGGCCACTTCCCAAACTGAAGAACAACATTCCAACAATCTAAATTCCCACTGTTTTTTTTGACCCCTGAGGACATCGCTCACATCTTCTCCTCACCAAGTGTGGAAGACAGAGCTGTATCTTCAGAAAGCCTCTCTACCCGCACCAGGTGAATGATCTTGACCAGCCTGTGATACAGCTCTCAGAAGAAAGGATGTTTCTGACTTAATTGTTTTGCTATGGAGCTCTTGTGATTCCTGTTCCTGTGACTTTCAGGCCAGCAAGCCATGACTTTCTAACTGCCCTTGGCCAGAAACTCCCTCAAATGCACAGGCAGCTGCAAGCAGTACAATGCACCACAGGCAGCATTGGAAGCAGTCTCTGTGTCAAGTTTCTCCAAACTGGATTTGGAAAACAGGGAAACAATAGTTGTTATCTGAAAAAAAATAAAATATAAAAAAAAAACCCTTCAGCTCAGTGAAACCCATCTTTGAAGATCAGGGATGGCAGATGAGCTTCGCTACACAGCCTTACAGATACACAAGCAGCCATCTGCATCTCTGGATCCAGTTCTGTCCTTGGTCAACTCAGTTCAGGAAAGATTTTGTTTTTCTTGGGCTGTTTTTGTTTACAGCGGCTTGACCGAGGCAGAGAGTTCACCAGCAGCTGAATGCAGCCCAGGCTCTCCCAAGTGTAAGTTCTCCAGTGAAACATCTGGCTACAAGGCAAGGTCAAATGGGCCTGAAATGGAAGAGGGCCACAGTCTCTCCACAGAGATGCAGCCAGCTGGGAAAAGAACAGGCTTTTCTGGGTATGTTTGAGCATTAGGCTGGGAAAAGTAAAAGAAAAAGAGGGAAAGATACTGCAGAAGAGCCAGGGATCAAGAGGTTGGTTCTTTTATTGGTTAAAAATCAAGACCACCCGAATTGCTACATGAATTGCTGAGTCTTATTTAGCAGTAATTTAGTTGTTCCCGAACTGGCAGAAGGACTCTTCAAGTCCCTCATTTTTACATGTTTACCAGTGTACATACACGAGTTTCTTTCTTTCCCAGTGTCCCGGAATTACCTCAGGTAACCATGAGAGATCAATAACAGAAAGAGCAGCTTCTCAAGCAGAAGACCCTCTTCTCACTCTGCTCTTTCTATTAGTTACCTCTCATGATTGCACTAGAGCTGGAAGGACAAAGAAAGACCTGACCTGCAACCTACCGCAAATCCTGATCCCTTTTTCTTTTGATCCTAAGTTCCTTAGACAAGGACCACCCGGTTGCTCTGTGTTTGTACAGCACCTAGCACTGCTGGTGCCCAAGTCAGTGTCTGGTTGCAATAAGGACACAAATAACAACATTGTTCTTGGATGGCGCAAGAGCTCCCGAGAACCAAAGAAACCATTCAGGAAGCATTAAGAGTGAATCCTTCCCTGCAGCCCCAGGGAATGTTAACAGCAATCTAACATTGAGGATTTTCTTGTTTTTAAAGAGTCTCCTTCCTCTGAAGGAGAATCAGGATAACTCCCATGTGAGCCTAATGACCAACCAAGCACGCACAACACCTACAGAGAGAGAGCTTATCATGGAGACACAGCGGGAACTGTTTGGTGTGATTGATTCGTGGATTACCAAAAAACAGTGGAAAAGACTAAATTCACATTATAGTGCTTCTACTGCGCAAGCTGACCAATCATAATAACAATAATCCCTAGTACACGATTTTCAGAGAGAAATAGGTGAAGAATAATTGTCTGTTTCTGAGCTCTGCCTCCTTTAGGTACCTTCACTAAATCTCTCAGCCTTTTTGTGCTTGAGCATCCTTCTCTACAAGGATAAGGACAATAGCAGACACTCACCTACTTCACCGGGTAATGAATGATTCAGATAGCTCTCATCGACCTCTTCAAGTCCTATACACAACATCCGATGTGTCATGCAGCCGTTCGCATCAGCCAGAAAGCTATCGTCTCTTAATGGGACTGAGTTTCAAGGGTGATGGACAGGGCAAAGCCTGTGGAAGGACCTGGCCTCTGAAACTTCTTCCTCTGCCAGCTCTGTCCAAGCTGGGACTGGTTTGCAGCAGGATCCACTTTCCTGTGGGGGGAAGCAGAGGGGGGAGGAAGGGGAGACAGCTAGCGCCGAGCGTGTGACTGCTATTGCATCCGGACGTCAGGGGCAGAAGCATCTTTTGAGGCACAGCACATCAGCTGCTGCCTTCCTGCACCAGAAATAAAGGGCTCCAAATCCAAACCTGGAAGCCAACCAAGATACCGAACGATCGTTGTGCTTCTCATGTGCATAATCTGATGCCTAATTTGCACCACTTGTGTATCTTAATCCCAGCTTTCCAGAGCTGTCCCATCCCTGATCCCACCAGCAGATGGATTACATCTGCCCCAATGAAAGCCACGGTTTCACCCTACTCAGATGTTTCCCACCAAACTGTTGGACTGCAGCTGTTGGATACAGTTGGATGCAGGCCCCTGCCTCATACAGTCTTTGGTCTGAAGGCATGGATTTTCTTCCACAAGCTTGTTACCATTTCAGTCACCCTTCAGGCTGCCCGGACATGAGCAAGCCCTGATCTGGAGTCACTGTGCTCCAGTGAACACAATCAGCACTTCTGAGTGCACACAAGTGCTAATGTTTGCCTGGCCCGGAGCACAAATGCCATGCAAAAACTCACAGACTAGCCAGTTATTAAGTCCATAGGGTACATCTGGATTGGAACTTTATTCACACAAGTTTGGGAGCCCAAGTGTAAGCCATTTCTCATTAAGCACCCACTTTCAAAATCTTGCTCGTAACCCCACTAAAATCCAACTTTCTACACCCCTCATCCTATAGGGAGAATCCAATGAAAAGAGACATTTGCTCTGCCCGTCTGGTATCTGCAACAGTATTGGTGGAGTAAAATGAAACCCGGTCCCATGCTTTTCCCAAAAAGTCTGAGGGATAACCCAGGAAACATATTCCATCCCCTAAATAACACGAGCAGAGAGAATCCCACCCTCTGCTGCCATTCCTGTGGCTCTCATCCAGGAAGCACCATGCCTGAGCCGAGACCAGGGGTACCTGTGGGTACCTGTGGGTGCCCCTCCATCATCTTCTCATATCAATGGTTTAAGGGTGATGACAAAACCTCCAAAAACTGTGACCAGGCAGCTGTCCAAGCAAATTGAGTGCAAGCTCAGCTGCACTTCCATGGGCTAGGATCACGATCCTGGATCACAGTGTAGCCAGCCCTGAGCTTGCACTAGGCAAAATCCTCAGCTAGGGAAACAGTCCCCATGAGCTTGTTCCCTCTCCGGTTATTCACAGCAGGGATAAGCAAGGCCTCATCTATAATCACCTAAAAACCTCACATGATTCATGCTCTCACAGTACAACAGCTGAGCACGCTGCAGGATACACAGCAATATACATTGGTGATGCACCATTACCCACTTTCCCATCGCAAGCCCTGTTGAAATGCTGCCATCAAATTATTTCAACTGATCAAAGTAGGAAAAAAATAGAATATTAAAGCCCCAGATAACAAATTAATAAGAATAAAAGCATGTAGGTGAGAATTAAGAAGGCATTAACATTCTGATGGCATCTGCTGCCTAAATTAAACTACAGGAAAAAAAAAAAAAAAACGAGTTCAGCTGACGCTCAGGATCAGGACAAATAGTTCTCAAATGGAAATTACAGTTTTGAAAATTATGCACCAAAAAAGGATCCAATTTAGGACATTTCTGATTTGTGAAGTTCTTTCTCCAGGTGGGGATCTCAGGCTTGACTGGAGGGCTGGCAACACGACTGGCAAGAAGCTGAAGTCGCTCAGTTCCTGCATCCCGCAGCAGGACCAAACTGGCCCGTAGCCCAGCTGGGCCAATGTCTGGTCACATCTCCAGTCCCCATGGGGCTCTGTCCCCTTTTGGAATAGGACCACAGGGTTTCAGTGTGTAAAGTGTGTTTCATTCATGCAGACACCAACATGGAAAAGGAGGAGGAATTAGGCCTCGATTTTCAAAGGAGCTCAGTGTTAAATTATGTGGATAAGTGCATCTGTAATTTACATGAGCAGTTACTGTGACAACTAATAGTGAATGTCATAAGTAGCCAGTTGAGCATGTAATGACCTGAGTTATATGCACCATCATGTCTCCTTGGCACACCAAATTAGGTGTGCGTACATATTTTGCATGCCCCAAAGGACTCCTAGCTCAGCAAAGAGCCCTAATTTCACAGCACAAGCCTGGTCTCGGCAGCCTAGTACAGCACAGACAGTTTATGTGATGCAAAGAGCTGGCACAAGCTCCACAGCCCAGGTTGGAATGGATCCTCAGACAGCTAATTAATTTTTACTGCTCCTTTGTGAACTGTAAATTACCCTTCCTTTCCTAGATTTCTGTCCCATTTTTTCCCTGCCTTTCTCTAGTGAAGCAGTAAAAAAGGAAAAGTGCCAATAATGGGCTCTTGTCGTGATAAAAGCAGCCGCCGCTCACTCGCACTTTGAACAGAGCTCTGCCTCTGACCAGAATACAAAGGCAAGTGGGTTTCAAGAAGCTGTCCAGAGATAATGACTTTTCCTGGAGACGGGAGGATACAAGGGGTATTTAAAAAGAAAAAAAAAGAGGGGGGGTCAATGTCTGTTTTTGCAGGACAAACACAACCAAGTTCCTCTCTCATACGGGGTTAGAAACAAGATAAATAATCTTCACTTAGAGACCGAATTCATCAGTATTGCCTGCGCAAGAGCGAAGGGAAACTGCTTACCATGCTGAACATTAACAGCCTCCCCTTCCCACTCGGAGAGGAAAGAAAAGCCTCTCTCCGAGAAGGAGTGACCTTCAGACCACACACACACCGCAACCTTTAGAGAGCAGCCCCTGAGCAAGTGGTGCTGGAGCAAGGGTGGGCAGCTTCTTTTCACTGCTGCTGTGACCCTGCTCAGCACCTCAAGCTGCTGACTTTCTCCTTGAACCCAGGTAGCAGCAGCCTGCCAAGGGAAGACCGACCAGGATAGGCAAGATGTGGTTCTAGTGTATTTTCTTTGCTGATGCCACCATCCTCCAAATGTGTTTCCCATCAGCGGCAGACGCAGCTGCAGGGAAGAGACCGTAACACACCTGAGATGAACTTTGGACAGGCTCTGCTGAAATTCGGGACTGCTTCAGCATGGTGAGAATCACCACTTCAACCTTGTGTCGGGACACCAGTATCTGCGTTAAATCTGTGATAACAAAAAGATATTACTGGAATTTTCACGTGGCTGCATTTACCAAAAGCCCCTTGAAAGGCCACGGCCGCAAGAACATATGGAAGATCTCCGGGTCCATGCTGTTGGGATGCTGCAGGAATGAGAACACAGCATTTCTGGGGTGCCTTTACGGGGCCTTCAGCATATTAGGTACTTGTATTGCAAAACACCGCATTCCTCAGCTCTGACTGAGCCTCTTTTATCTCAGCTGCAGATTCCTGAGTCGAAATCGCTGCCAGATGACTGTACACAGCGAGTTAATGGCCACAGAACCTGAGCGCCTCTTGCCTCAAGTCATTTATCCACAGCATCAGTGACGTTATCATGTTCAGCCCATATTTACTACAGCTACAAACTGATTCAGAGAAACCTGGAGTACAGGATTAATCATTTCTCTTGGGATGTTGAAAATGGATACCAGAACGGACTTCCAAATTAGGCATCTAAAAGTCCTGCATCTCCCAGGAGAGCCCCATTACATCTCCCCACTCGTTCTAATGGAATCTATACTATGTGAGCACGGCTTTGCCTCCCACCAGCCCTCCCTGCATAATTAGCCCCGGCTCAGGCTGCTGCTTTCCTTAATGGCTGGAGAACCACTTTCTTCAAGCTACTGAGATGTACAGAGGAAATGTTTATTGCAAAGTGCAAGCCAACCACAGCCAGTGGGTCTGGGCCATGGTGGAGGGATACAGAAATGGCTTCTTCTTTTTTTTTTTTTTTTTATTTTTTTTTTTTTTTGCCTCAGAAATAGAACTCACTAAAAATAGCAGTTCCTCAGGAACAAGACTGCCTGAAAATAGCTGTTTCTCAGGAGCAGGGCTGGCTGCTTCTGAAAGAAGTAGCTATTAATGTATAATTGTCCCTGAGGCTGGTTTCTGAGAAAATGCTGTACATACAGAGGGCTGTAATGAGATACGTTCACAGGCGGGAAACATAGGTACCCCTCTCTTGTCAGAGGTCCTGTAAACTCCAACAGCTCACATAACATAACATTTGACTCACAAATCTTAGCCACAGATCCATCACAGCACTGGGAGGTATTTTCCTCCGTAATGGTTACAGCAGTGCTCTGGGCTGCTGTTGTTATTTAGACCAGTAAACGGCAAAGCCTCCATCGGCTCTAATCAAAACTACAGCGGTTCTTCTCCCAGGACTTAGAAAGCTTTACAAGGTGGAGCCAGTGCTGTCTTTCCATACCAGGTCCAAGAACTTTGTTGAACTGCAGATTGTGCAACCTACTTCCAATTTCCTGCTCTCCTCGGCACTCAGTTTTCCCAAGCAGATGCTACAGGGCAATAAATCTTTTGAAGAATGGTCTTACATTTATGCCACTATGGTTTCGCTTTATAATGAGAAAAGAGAACTTGCTTGTGAGATTCGTTGATTGGCTGGTTATTCCTTCAAATGTCTCACCCTCTCATCTCACCAGGGGTTCAACAGTTCATTTCTCGTGTCTTCTTTTCCCTTCCTGGCACAACCAGCCGATGCCTGCATAGAGGCCATTCTCCTTCTCTTCTTTCCTTAACGAAAACTCTAGATGACCGAAAGAAGCAGAGATTATAAAAGATCCGGAACAGGTGAATTTTGCAAAGTAGCAGCTTTAAGGAAACAGCAGTGCAGATGAAGTACAAGGGACTCTGACTGATTGCTCTCCTCGTTTCAGTCCTACACCAGTGCCAGAAATCATAGGATCCTGTGTTTAGAGCATGCCTGGATCCCAAAGGCCGGGTAGGACTGGGCTGTATCGTCACTGGATGG
This sequence comes from Anser cygnoides, assembly GCF_040182565.1. Taxonomy (NCBI): domain Eukaryota; kingdom Metazoa; phylum Chordata; class Aves; order Anseriformes; family Anatidae; genus Anser; species Anser cygnoides. The sequence goes on from NC_089887.1 coordinate 3,717,697, forward strand.
AAATCTGTAGAATGCCTCTTCCAGGCTGTGTTTTAAGTGTTTCTTCAATTAACATCTCTCCTCCCTTCACTGGTGATCTGACACTTTAACATTCTGGTAACAGCAGAAGCAGCCTTCAGAAGGAAGCGTGAGGCTGAAGATCTAGCCACCAAGTAGCCCACGCAGTTCTTCTAGCTCAAGAAATTACTCGCTTTGTCCTGACCAAATTCCAGCAGAGTAAATGGCACTCTGCTCGCAATTACAGCAGGCTGCAATTTTCGTTATGGAAACCACCTTTAGTTCTGTGGGTAGGTTTACATTGCAGTGTGCAACAAAGACGGGCATTCCCAGACTTAATTTTAACCTAGCTTGCTTAGGAGGGAGTACCAGAGAAGCTGCAGCCACACTGATTTCACATACCCACAGTTGTGGGAAACTTGTAAAACACAAAACACGTGGTGCCAGAAATCTGCTGCCTGACACGGCCAGGCAGAACTAGAGCAGGTACACATACCCCTGCCACACAGCCGTGACGTCTCACCACTCCGTGAACTGCTCTTTCCCTTCCCTGTTGCTAAGTGGTATTGTTATATAATCTAAACTGCATACACAAAAGGAAAAATCTATAATATATATAAATATATATACACATATTGGCCGTGCCTTTTAATTTGTTAAAATTTTGGAAAATGCCTTGGGACCCTCAAACCAAATAGCCCATGAAAGACAGACTGCTTGGCATCGTTTCTGCCTGATAGCAGCAGGGTGAGGATATTTTGCAGCTCAGATTGGTTTGATTAAACAAGCATTTTGTTGCAGCCGTCATAGAGCGCTCATTAAAAAATACTCTACATTTGTATAGCATTTATCATCCAAGAATCTCATCATGTTTTACACAATGTAATTAATTAAACTTTACAGCTCCCCTTGGAGAGGGATAAGGAAAAGGAGAGTTGCTTTAATCCATCACTGTAACGCAGCAGACACTGGGTTAGAGGGAAGCAGCTGTTCAACAGCATGCAGCAGCTCTAGGACAAGAAGAGAAGACTCCAGGCAAAAGTCACTCAGGGAATGCACTACACACCTTGTGTTTGCCTGAATTGTGTGCTTCCACTGCAGCTTAAATCCCAGCTCTTGCAGAAAAGAGTGATCCCCCCAGACCTCAGGTTTATATCTGAGACACCTGCAGTACAGCACGCCTTGTCTCTGCAAGAAGTATGCCACCTATTGAATCCCCAGCACTGCTAAAAAAACAGGGGCACCACAACCCTGGCCGGGACCGAGGGAGGCAGAAGACATAAAGCCACACGGCCCCAAACTGCATCTCGCAGTGCTGGAATGCTGTGCAAGCTGGTGCTTAAAGGGGAGGCAGGGTAAAGTCCCCTTAATCCCTCGCTTACTTCCCTCTCCCCTCCCCACCAGTAAATCCACACCTGTTAAAGGTCACCCTGAAATGAAATATATTCAAGCGCTGCCTGCTCCAGCTTGGCTCCCCGTCCCAGCCGCTCGCAACCCCCCCCAGGTCGCGGAGCAGGAGGGGGACGGGGGAGCCTGCGTGACCTGCTTGAATGTCAGAGTCGCAGGGCTGAAATCCCACCCGACTCTTAGCTGATCTTTGGAGAGGAATCTCTTCCTCACCCTGGCTTTAAGCTCCTTTCTCGCCGAGCGTATAGGATAACACGACCACTGGGCGAGCCTGCTTAGACTGATCGGTTGTGCCGCTTCCACTACCTTGCAAAAAGCAGGAACCTGATCCGGTGCAAGTCGGGAAGGGGGTGCAAGGCATCACCCGTTTGGGAGTGAAGTATGACAACAGAAACACAGAGATATGTGTGGGGAGAGAATGGTGCAAAGAAACACGTGCATCCACTCTGCACCCCAGAGCAGCACTGAGAAAAGCGGGAGCAGGTAGGCAAGTGGGTGTCTCACCACCTCACCAACTAACAAACACAGCTGTGAGTCCTGTAATGATGACTGCACCCTTTTTATTGGAGATTTATTGTAGGAAGAATAACTCTCCAGATGTGCAAGCACCTGACTGAAGGGCCTGGGCTTTTAATACAGAGTGCAGTGACAGACAACTTGCTGGTGGGGGCTGAGCTGGGGCTCTCCCACTGCAACCTTACAAACCTCCTGATTTCTTAGTGTCTTCTCAGAAGATGCTTAGCTCCCTCGCTGAGCTTCTTCCAAGATGCAAGCCAGCAGAAGGAGAATAGCCATTGACTGCTTCAGCTGGGAAGGCCAGACAGACATTTTCCACGCAAGGCCGTGCAAGTGCTGAGTATTTTCATCAGACGTAATGGTGGGAAAGAAGGAAAGAAAGGAAAAGTACAAGGATTGTTCTGGAGGAAGTGATGGCGGATTCAAAGATGGTAGCAAGGTGATTTTTTTAAGCCTCTGTCATGTTATTTAATTGGTCTCCAAGTCCTTCCCAGAAAATATGGGGCCTGTTCATACAAGTCTCCTTCTGGGCCATTTATCTGTAGCCCAAAACGGGCATTTTGGTAAGCTGGCGTTCATCACACATGATGTTCGTGAATGCAGCTCTGCTTGCACAGACGGGAAGTGTTCAGCCCTTTGGGATTGATACCACCTTGGTTCTTCCAGTGGGTACATCTCTTTCCTCTTTTTAGCACGAAGAAACTGATTTTCACTGGTCCTTGGTTTTATTTTCATGTTTGTGTATGGGAAGCAGGCAGCCTCAGATACAGCTGTCGCTGCAGCAGATTTATCTTAGTGAAAATTCCTGCTTTGGCTTTGCAAGTGTTTTAATTAACGTAAATTATTTTACTACACTTTACTACTGATAGCATGTAATTATCTCCCCACAGGTATAAATTTAGCTAACCAGAAGGCTGATCAAAGACCTACAAAATAAGGTACTTTTGCAACTGACACTAGATACAAGCAAAGGCTAGAAAGACAGGACCAAAGAAGGAAGGAGGAATTACCCCTTCCCAGTTCCAAACACAGGGCTTAAATTTCCCCATTTGTAAAGATAATCATAACATTAACTTACACATCTTCTCAGAGAAGCATGAAGATGCATTGATACTTAAGTGCTGTGAAGGAGAAAAGAACTATGCGCATGTTAAACTGTTAATTATTGGTAAGCAATCTCCTTTGCAAAGTGTTTTGAGGTTGACTATGGAAAATGGCTCTGTAATAACACAGAGCAAGCAATCCGCTTACAATCATAGGTTAATTCTCTCAACTGCTTTTGCTGGGTCAATCCCTAGGTATTATTATCTGTGCAAGGGAATTCGTTTTCCTGAGGAAGTCTGGCCATGGAAGAGATTCCAAACTCCACACCCAATTCTCATCCTATTCATCTCAGCAGCCTGGTTTCCACTGCAAGCACATTTTTAGATGAATGAGGTTGAGACCTATGCAGAGCAGCTGCACTGCTCTCGCCACATCAAACTGCTCATGCAATTCAAAAATAACAGGTTGGATCAGGCTACCTGAGATGCCTGTACTTTTTCTCCAAATTACCAGTTAATAAAACATGCATCTCTCCGTTGAGCTTCTGCAGATGCTTGTAGCCCATGATTTCTTTTTCTCTTTGGTGGCTGCAGCCGCTTAACCTGTGAGAGCGAGAAGACACCAGATGGAAATAAATGTTTAGGAGCCAAGAGGCATCCTATGCCAAACCGCATGTTTCAGAACTTTATCTGTCCACTTGTGTAGGTTTGATCCTTTATTAAAAGCACTGGGTGCTTTGTCATCAGTTTGAGTGGGCGTAGGATCAGTTAGGTAAATCCTCGTCTCTTGACCTTCCTGAAGGCCACTCTGTGCTACTTTATACAACTATGGATAGCGTCTGCATATTCCTATAGCATCACTGACCACCAGTCCCAGGTGAGACCCTGAATTTTCAAAGGGTGGCACACAATGAGAATATGATTCCAGCCTCTAAGATCTTATATTCCTAGGGAGGTTGTGTTATGCTTTTTGTTTCTCTTGTTTGGTAACTTCAATGAAGAGTGTTACTTAACTTTTCAGCCCACAACTGAATCTTTGGAGTGAAAGAGGCAATATTATGTGTTATGTTTGCTATTGGAAAAAGGCAGAGTCTTTCATATTTATTGACGTCCTTTGCAAAATACTTTTTTTTTTCTTCATTTTTTGAATGACGTACCCCCTATTATTTCCATGCCATTACTTATAAACTTCACAGCATTTTCTGGAGGGGTCTTCAGCAAGATGAAAACCTCAGGGCAACAGTCCATTAGGCTTTTATTTTTATAGGTTGGGTTAAACCTTCTTGAAACTGGTATATTTAACTGCATTCTTTATTTAGGTTAGCTGAAGGAGACATTATGTCTGTATTTCCACCCACAATGCAAGATTGCTCAAGTACCTGAAGGCTCTGAGGGGACAGTCTCGGGTAGGATATTAAAAGGAAAGAAGGTTTTGTGTGGATGGACAATATGGTTCAGGTGGAGGCGGAGACAGAAAGAGAGCATGCTGAAACAGTCAGGGAACGGAAACTCCAAACAGCCTGAATAATCACTGATACAAAACCTGGACTGAATACAAGAAACAGAGGGCTATGGGGTCATGATGCTGCCTGGAACAGGTGTGGAGCAAGGAAACTAGCTTTCAACTGTGTGATTTCTTCCCTGTTCAGGAAAGGAGGGCTGTGAGCATTCTTGTAAGTAAACAGAGATACATCAGAAATACCTTTCTTCATCACTTCTCCTCCTCCAATCTGGATCAGCCAACAATACCTTGAATTTTGGCCAGCAGCACAGGTCAAAGGGAGGAAACATGCTGCAAGGCCTCCCACACATCTGTACCATTTAACTCTTACTGCTTGGTTTGGGATTAAAATGGCCTAAAGAGAATGATACGTCTCCCTTTGTTGACCAGAATGGGCAGTTCAGGCCAAGGTTTAGGACACTGCTGTCCCTAATTGCTTTGGAGTTGTGTCCTTTTTATGGACTTCCATTCCTACCGTTAGAAATCACACTTCCCCAGGCCTTGCTATAAGCAGTTTGAACAACTCTGTGTGCTCTTCCACTCTGCAGGGAACTCCTTAAAACGAAGCACCTGCCATTGGCTTTTTTCCTGTAGGTGAATTAATCTGCCTTGCATGAGTAATCCTATTTACAACAATAGGTTGCCTTGCAAGAATGAGGGAAGCAAGTCTGAAGCATGCTTGTATGCAAGTACTGTAAAAAGGCCACACAGTAGTTCACGAGGGGACACGTCTGCAATAAAACGACAGTTACTGGTAAAGTGCAATAATAAAACAAAGAATAATTTAATAAAGGGATTTTTAACTCATTTAACAGCAACTAAATTCAGAACCCTTTCTTTACGTGACCAGGCACACTGTATTCTCCTAATCCTACTTTCTGTTAATAAGGAAAAGAAAAATAGCAGGCAGTAATCTACTCCTTCTGATTCTATTTTTATGTCACAGGAGAGCAGTATTCATGCAAATAAATTGATTTCAGTAAGATAAAGGATCAAAATACAAGCTGGACATCTAGACCAGCCTCGGAGCAAGATGCATAATAGAGTACCATCTATGTAGAAACGACAGAGGTCCCATGCCACAACTCATTTAATACCAGGTAACACAAACCCTACAGATTAAATGCAAGAATCCTGCAATGGCAGGAGGAAAGCATGTGGAACAGGACTCCGTGACCTAAGGGAGGTAAAAGCTTCAGAGACTGGTAGCTCGGTGTTTATGTAGGCGCCCCGCAGGCCCCCTTCAGCATCCTTAATTTAGTCTTTATCATCTCCGATCCATTCTAACAGTCCCCCGCGGGACAGAGATTTAATATCTAGAAGGTTGACCCGCCAGATGCAGTGGCGGGTGGCTGCTCCCCGTTTACCGCTGTGTCACTTTGCTTTTCGGATCCAGCACAACGAACGGCAAACCCTGACACTGTTTTATGAACAAAGATGCGATTTAAAGCCTCTAGAGGTCAGGCCAGCTCGCAGCCTCCCTCAGCAGAGGCCTTGTGCTGCGTGCCAGTGACACCTGCTGGAGCCCACCCCAGGCCGGTTCCTCAGGTGTCCCTCGGCCCCCCTGGGGGTCTGCGGGCACCAGAGCCCCCAGAAGAAGGCAGGTGGGCGGCATGAAGGGGATCCTGGTGCCCCCTGAGCTCTGCAGGGAGGCAGGAGGTGGCTTCACCCGCACGCCCTGCTGCTCGGCTGCCTCCAGCGCTCCATCTCGGTGGGTCTCCTTCCATGGCCTCCCCTTTGGTCTGTGACATCCCTCCAGAGGAAGAAGGAGCCTTCGTGGGCGCTGAAATGGGAGCGCGCGACCGTTGTGGCACCTAAACCGTTGTGTTTCCACCTAAAACCTGTGGAAAATAGGGGCTGAAGTTCCTCCTCCACCTGACGAGACCGCATGAGAGGGCTGCTTACCCCAGTGACCCCTCACAACCTACACTGCAATGTATTGTCACAAATAGGATATATTTGTACGTGTGTATATGTTTATATATTTGTATATCTGTACGCAATGTATTTTAAGTTTACACCCTGGTGTGTGCTGTCTATGAATAAGTGTGTACAGCATTAGGGCTGCAGCTCTGGGCCCCACACTGACAGGCCTCAGCCCCGTGCCCGTGGCAAGCGAGGCAGCGCCGCAGCCCGTCCTGGTGGCCACGCTCCGGCCCTCAGGAGGCGGCACGGCGACACGGCGACACCGCGACAACGGGCTCGGTCGCGACGCGACACCGCCTCAGGGAGGCGGCGGGGGCCGCGACACACCCAAGATGGCGGCGCCTCCCCCCCGCTTCCCTCCCGACCTTCTTCCCGTGAGCCTCAGCGGCCCCTTCCCGCTTCGCCCCGCCGCAGCGACAAGATGGCGCCGGTGCCGGGTGAGTGCCGCGGGCCGCCAAGGTGACCGCGGCCCCCGCCCGGCCCCTCGCCCCCTGACCGCGCTCTGTCTTCTGTCTCTGTCCCGCAGTGCCCCTCAAGGACATGAAGCTGCTGGACGTGAAGCTGGGCCAGCTGCCCACCTGGCTGGCCATGAGGGACTTCACCCCCGGCGGCATCGGGGGGGCCCTGCGCAGAGGTGAGGGGGGTCCGGGGGGCCGCGCTGGTGGCGATGCGTATAAACGTCATTTATGAGTGTATAAATATCGTTTACGAGTGTATAAACGCCATTTATGTGTGCATAAACGTCGCGGTGGCAGGCTGCAAGGGCTGCTTCACCACAATTTTTGTGTTCTTGAAACCTCGCCTCACGTAGTGCCGCGTTTGGCCTTTGGTAAATCTGCTTCTCGCCTGGGCTTTGTGTGCCAGAGGTTTGTTTTCAGTGACCCTTCTTCCTTAAAAAGGAAATAAGGTCACCTTATTCTCTGAAGATAAGTAGGGACACAGGGCTCTTATGGATCATATAGCAAAAATTTTGACCGATGCCTTTGCTATAGATGCAGATATGCCATTTAGGCAGACTTAAAAATATCAAATGCAAGTATCTATGTACTGCATATATAAGTATTAAAGCATCCACGTACTGCATATATGTTAGTATTAAAGCGTGAATTAATTCCTAAGCAGCTTGAGCTTATTAAGTCGTAGTAATGTTTTGGGGAAAATGATAAATAGCTTTATGTTAACTTTGCTTAACAAACACACCAGCTGCCTTTTCTCTGACTTGATTCTGAAACCTTTGCATGTTTCATCAGAAACACTTTCCTGAAGCCCTGTGAATCCAGCGTGCTTCTTTCTGACACAGAAAAATATACAGCTCCTCTGGCTGCTGTGAAAACCGCTTTTCTCCTACACAGGGTATGAGAGGTATTACAATAAATATATCAATGTGAGGAAAGGGGGCCTTGGTGGTATCAGCATGGTGCTCGCTGGATACGTTGTCATCAGCTACATGTGGAGCTACAGTCACTTGAGTAAGTAAACACAGCACGGCTGAGTGTGCACAGTGCAGCCCGGAAGATTGCTTGGGGCAATTAAAACAGTAAACCCGTTAGTGCTTTTAGAAATTAAGTGAAAGACTATGCTAACCATTGCCACTTCAATCTGAGACTGTCTGTGGGCAGGCAAAACTTGTTTAGCTCTAGAGCACCTGAATAACTTTTAATAGATTATCAAATAGCCAATATTTTTGTGTGATGAAGAAAGTATAAATCTTGTTGTCTGTCTGACCTGATGTTGCTTAGAAACTGCACTTAAATTTCTTGTAGAGTGCTTTCTTTCCTGTAACTTCAGTATTATTTCTCTCATGACTTCAGTAAAATTAACTTGTTTTACATCGATACAGAGCACGACCGTCGCAGGAAGTATCACTGACGCACGGATTTCAGAAAGTGAAGGTGCAGCTCCTGAATAGACTTGGCTACTGGAACAGTTACCCAACAGGAGACATCAGAACTGTTCATAATAAACTCTGTACTATTATGACCAATAATAAAGTGCGTACACTTTACACCCCCTGAGCTGAGGCTCTCATAACTCGCTTGTTAATTGTACTGTGTGGGTTTGTCTTCTCAGCTTTTACGTCCCTTGAGGACAAGTTCAGAGATGGCTGGAAAAGGGTCTGCTATCTAGGCTGCACGATGAACTGGGGAAATTACTACAACTGATTGATATTGATTCGTATTTAACGGTGTGATAAGAAACAATCCAATACTTTTTTTACTTCTAATGACCTAAGTGTTACTGATTGGACAGCTAGATAAAAGGATATGATGTTTTATTTTGAAAGAAGATTATCTGAGCTTTAAGAGACTTCTTGTTGTGGCTGTGTATTTCTGATTCACGGTCCAGCTGTCATTTGGGACTGGAGCTATTAGAACAATTTTTCCACTGCAGAGCACTTTCTGAAATCAGTTTTAGCTTTGTTACCTCTGTTAACCTGTCAAAACTCCAGCTACTTTCGTTACTAAGAGAAGCTGGAAGGTTATTCTGAATGGGTATAAGCCTCAAAGACCATTAATATAATGAAAGTCCATGAAAAAAAAGGAAAGTCTTTGCTTATTCACTTAAAGGCAGGGGCGAGAGTACGTGTACAAATGCAATTTTAAATTTTTGTGTGTTTGTCCCAGTTGATTAGCTTCCTCGTGCACTTCAAGCAAGGGCATCCTATTGCTACAGCACTACCTGCTGAAGCTTGTGACTGCACCTGGGCATTGCAGCTAGGACCTGCAGTATACTTCTCAGTAGGAGCAAGAATGAAAACCACTTGTTAAGGGATACAAAGAATCTCTCAAGCTTTATCGGTAACAGGAAGGCTTTCAGTTTCAAAAAACAGCAGTTCAGGGAGCGGAGACCTTAAACTTCTCTGGACTAGATGGGAAAGGGAGCTAGACACTCAAGGGTTTGTTCCTTTTCATACATACAGATGACACATCTCAGCGTGGCTACTACTCAGCATCTAGGGGCACACGATGTTATAAAAACTGTTTAATGGTCTGTCATACCATAGTCACTTAGTCTTGAAACTTGTATTTTGACTGACTTAATATCCACAATAAAACAACAGCTGTCATTCAAACCAACACAGGCTCTGGTCACCTCTCTTATATAATCATGTTACTCTGTTTAAAAAAAAAAAATCATAGCTTTTTCCATCAGTACATTTCAATAAAAACAAAGTATAAAGGCAGCCAGCAAATAAGAGAGGGGTTAGACTCAATAAGGCTCAAGTTGTAGGTGCAAGTTTTTCTTTTTTTCTTTTTTTTTTTTTTTTTTAATTCACATTTTATCATTGGCCCTTTTGAAATACTGTTTCACAAAATGAATGGGTTTTGGCTTGGAGTTTCTCAGAAGAATGTTCTACCACTTCTAAATGCAGTGTTCCATAAGAATAGAGAGCTCCACTCGGGTCTTCTCTAGGCTACGGAAATCCCTGCTCAGTGTGAGCTGAATGACGGGTGCTGAGAAAAGGCTCTCCTATTCCTACGCTTTAAGCTGTGTTCATTTCCCACCTGCTTTGCAAATGGAAAATGAGCACAGATGTGAAATTCCTAAAATCATTGCTCCTCATTGTTTGGCTAACCACAGAGATGCCAATTTATTATCCCCCAATTTGTTTTCACCCAGAAGATTAATTTCTAACCTTCAGAACGGCAAGAAACATAGAAACAAAGTAAGTGGACGAGTTTTTGCAGCCTGGTGTATGTGAGGCCTTAAGTCAGCCACCAGGACAGGTTTATCTGGATCTAGGAACACGACTTTGCTTTTTAAGAGCTACAGGACAGCAGAATTCCTACTTCCTCACTGAAGGGAAGGCGTTTCAAGTATTAATTTTCCCAGTCAGTCTTCCTGCTTCCACAGGGAGGGCTGAAACGCTGCAGGTTCTCCAAAGAGAAGTGGCAGAAGGAAAACACTTTAAAGAAACACTGGAGTAAGATGAGTTTACGTTGAACGCTGCACCGGTGAGGGGTTTGCGTATCTATTTGCTTTTAGATCTACTTTTCAGCAGGGCTCAATGAATGTAGACGGAGGCCAAAATCTATTTTAAAAAGGTTAAAACATAAAAAAAGTTGTGGACAATTACAAAAATCTTGCTTAGCAGCAACCAGCCTCTGACCAGTTCTTTCAGTAATGGCATTAAAAAAAACAACCTGATTAATAGTTCAAGAAATAGTGCTAGGCAGAAACCTTTTCTCAGTGTTAATAGCTCCCTTGCGCTCTTCTTTCTGCTCTTTCACTGTCCACTGAGAAAGGCCAGATGTCCTTTGGTGCATCTGTTGGCATAATGACCTTTTTCACCACACTAAAAAAAGAAAGAGAGAGGTAAGTTAGTGCAGAGTTACAGCTTCTTCCTCCTGCTGCATTTAATAACGTAACCAGCAACTGTTCAATTCCAAAACTTTTTCCAGGTACGGAAGATGCAGGTTCAGAGGTGAAGCAAAACTTGGTGTCACGAGGGTCACCACAACTTATGGGCTATTCCCACTCCTCGGAGCAAAACCCGCTCCTGTGCTGGGATCAACCCGGCCCCATGTTATTATAACACACTGCAAAGGAGGCGGATCTCGGCGCACAACTGCAAAGAGCCCAGGGCTGTAATACACAAGGAGAATTTCAACGTTTGAGGCTTCCAAGACCACTCCACTCGATAAGAACTCTTGACGCAGAGAGATATACTGGGGGCTCTGCTGATCAGCTATCCCAGATTAGACAGAAAAGTGCATCTGAGTAAGATTCATGACTTTGCACCTTAGGGCTACTCAAACGCAGAGAGAAACGTCAGTATCTGATATTACAGCATTCTCCACATACGTAATTTACTCGCTTCCTTAAATCCTAGCTCTATACTGCTCATTTACTGGAGATGAAGTACAATTAAGGTAGCCTCGGGCAGAGATGTGACTTTTGAAACCTGCAGTTGCAAAAAAAAAATGGGAAAGGCAAGATGAAAATTCTGTGCTTTCTCACTCACTGTAACATTTTGCTAGTTCCAGTTATAGGAGCTCACGTCTCTGAGGCTGTCACTGTCACAAGATGCCTTCAGTGGAGTGGGTTTATGTTGTCAGCATTTACTAAAACTTTGTTTTGGAACTGAATAAACAGCTACTAAACATTTTGAGTGAAGTTGATTCAGCTTCTTAAATACCCTTGTCTGGTCACAGTAACTTCTACCCAGACAAACACTTGAGACACGAAGTTGGCACGTACAATAATATAACTGTGAAAGATGATGGGAAATAAAGTTGGTGGGTTTTTTTTTTTGTGTTTTTTTTTTTTACTCTTTTCTAGTGGCTAGGGTTGTGGCTTTTGGGGAACAACGAGCAGAGATGGAAACCCAATTGTGTCAAAGTTTTTCCCGTGATCCTGAATGAGAAACCAAGGTGAGTAGTTTACTTCTTGGTTTGACAGGGAGGGCTTGCTGAAATTGCAGCTGAAATACTGAACAGTCTGAAACAGAACAGAAATTTCTGTTCCTATCTGAAATCGAAATATTCGATTTCTGTTACTCACAAGGACCTTCCACACCAGTCATTCCACAGTCTTTGGGTATAAGCAAATTAACTCAGGAGATAAAACTAATATTAATCCTTATTTTGAAGTGTACAGTTTGATAGTCTCCTTTAACCATCACTGTGGTACGGATCCTGTTTATTAGCAGACAAACCCAAGTCTGTCCTACTACAGTCTTAACTGGTCACAGCAAGCCCGAGCTGGCAAACCAGCAGTCTCTACACTTAAGAACTCGATTCCCACAGCTATATCCATTGCTAAAGTGCAATGTCTAATGAGCAAAGCATGTTTCACTGTGAAAAAAACCTTTCGCAGGACCAACACCACAACCACACCACTCCATTTCTTTGCCCGTGACAAGCAACCAGTAGCAAAGCAGCCTGAGGCAGTCCAGACGACTCTGTACTTCTCAAATGTAGTACCCCCAATCTCCCTCCTTGTGCCTCTTCTAAATTACCTTGTAACAGGTTACTTGCTCCAGCGGCCGGGGTCCTCTGTTCCCAGTGTTGTTATTTTGAGACTGCATGACTCCGATGACTTGGGGCGTCCTCTGTTGGTTGGGAGAAGAGTTCTGACTCGTTAAGTGCATCAGGCATGATGACCTTTACGGTTGTTATTTTGTTAAGAAGGAAAAAAGAACACCCCACATATCGAATGATCAATTTTCTTCCAAATCTATGTGTGGGTGATCTGCCAGCTGGAGCACCAGAGAGAAGAAATCAAAAACTGAGGCTTACAAAGCCCAGCAATCCTGCTTTTCTCTGAAAAGCAAATTTAGAGTTGGTTTAGGCTGCTAAAATATCATTGCCATCACTGGGAGATGTCATGCAGATTCCAAAAACTGGCAGAGTGCTGCACAGCCACATATGATGTGCTTCTAGGTAATGCAGGAGTGTTCTGTGACTAGATTTTCATGTAAAGTTGGAGCAACCTTAGGACCTTCATGACTCTAATGGCACTCAGGGCCGCTAGCTGCTTAATTCTTGTGTAGCACTTCCCCTGCTTCCAGGCTGTCCCCTAACTGCCACTGCTGGCCTCTGAACTGAAGAATGGTAACAACGACTGAGGAAGCTGGCCAAGTTGAGAGGAGAAACAGAACAAAGCAAAACGCCATGGTCCCAGGACAAAAGCAGCAGAATCTGTCATGATCAGATGGCAGGCATTAGAGGGCTGGGAGGAAGGTAGAGAAGGGGCAGTGCTTCGTGGTTCATTAGGATTTTTCTCCAAGTCCTTATTAAGAAAAGTATATCACACACCATTGTAAATAAAATAGGAGAGGTTTTCCCTCATTTAGTGAGCATTTCTCTATGGTTTTCCAAGCAAGTCAGATCCAGGAGTCCAGGTATCCTGTTTTGACCACTAGAGACCATAACCTCTTCTAAAGCGGTGTGGGAAATGCTTTGAGAGCGGGTATGTAGGGGAGGCAGGGAAACTGTGTACCTTTTGCTGTGTTTGTGTCGGCTGAGGCAGTGGTGGTTGCTCTGTGGTTCCCATAGGCAGTTCAAACCGAGGGCTGGTTTAGACCAAAACAAAAAAATTGATTCTCAAATCATATGCCAACGTTTTACCATCAGCTCAAAGAACACAAAACAAGAAAACAAACATTCAGCTAGTTAACTTAGGTTCACGGGAAACAGGCCTCCCCTCCCCACTTCTCTTCGCATTTTGATGCTCAGTACTTATGTACGCTAAAATGCTAAACCGGTACGCAGCATCTCCCTCTAGCTGTGAAGTCTTCTGGAATCTAAACCCATGAAATTTCACTGCACTGATGGCGTCCGAGCACCACTCCAGAGGCTTACTGGTAACTACCTGAGGAGCCCCTGCCCCACACCCTCAAAGTGAAAATACACAGTACAACAAACTAAACGTCGGCCAACTTTCCAAAACCATTGGGAAGCACTAGAGCACCCTCATTTGACATGTATCAGATTACGGAGGAAACGAGATTACAGGACAAGCCTGGAAACATACTCACTGCATGAATTTACAGGTAGGTCCCTCTGGACAGAATCCTACTAGGTAATTCACACAAATGACTCTTCGAGTGTGTCGGTGTCTGCAGAGGGGACCTGCAACACAAAGCTCAGTGGTTCACGTATCATAAATACGCACAACAGCACTCACTAGCAGCAGGTACACAAGCAGATCATGCAAAGAAAGAACGGCAGCACCCTACCCTTGATTTATAGCCACAGAAGCAGCAACTACACAACATACATACCATGTTTACAGAAGCCTCTGTCATACCAGGGACAGTCTTTGATCTTAGATTCCGGGTCGATGTGCAAGAATGGACATTCTTTGTTACTGCATTCCCCTGTACCAAAGGCAAACACACTTCTTAGTCAATTGTACAAGTTCAGGATCAAGCCACTCCTAAAGCATTACCTGGATCGTGTAGCTCCCACAAAGCTGTTACCAACATTTACACGTTCAGGCACAACAGTCTTACTGCCTGCCTTAACCTAGGGGATGAACGCCAAGCACTCACCCCCGGTGAGCCAAGTTCTACCAGACTGGATTATTTATGTGTGCTTTTAAAAACAATGCGGAAACTGAATTGGAAAGAGCAGTCATGATAACAAAAACCAAACATTTAGTGCACCAAAAGTGTGGAGAAACTACAAATTGCGCACTAACCTCACAATCCAAGGAAACCTACAAGACTGTAAGTTTCTGACAGCAAGTTGCCTCATTATGTCCAGATCTCCAGAGCTGGAAAGCAAGTGCATAAAAGTTTTGCACCCCCATGCCCTCTGCTGCTCATCAACTCCCCAAAACAAGAGTCATGCAAAGACCACCTGCTCAGCCTCCTCAACTCATAACCAAAACAGAAAATAAAGTATAAAACCCAGTAACAGCTTTGAACTTCCCCCCTCTTCCCCCAAGGGACAAGCTCTTGAGAGAGAAGCCATCTACAGCGCATGGCAGACTTAGGGGTATAAGACGAAGCGCTAACCAGATCTGAAAAGCTACAACCTAACAGTATCAGCAAACTCAGAAGAACTGCAATGCTCTGCACAGTACAAGAGGGATGTACCAGGATCCTCTTCATCAGACTCCCACACTTACAAGGAATGCTAAGTAGGAGCTACAATGCCCCTTACCAAATTTGGAGTAGAAGTAACACTCAGGCATCTTGGTCATGTCGTACTCATGCAGAAACTCGCACTGGTCTCCCTTTTTGCACAGTCCTCGTAGCCAGTGTTTGCAAACAACTGTCTTTTCCCCGCTGATGTGTCTGAATGGGCACATGCCTCCTGCAGAAGGATGGGATGAGCAGAAGGAAAAAGAAGAACAATTAAAATCTGCAGCGCAAGCAGGCACACAGCAACAACACCGCTTCACTCGCCTCTGCAAGAGGGGTTTCAGAAGACTTTGCTTTTGTTTATGACTTTAGCGTTTAATGGCAATGACAAAACAGGGACTTCCAAACAAGGCCTATTTTACCCTCTAAGGAACTGAGCAGTGTAGTGTCCAGCTCTTAAAGCTGACAATCACAAGCCACAGCTACTAATACAGACACAACCACACAGGTCTGCTCGTGGTCAATTCAAGCCTTCCCTTACTGGCAGATTTTCTCATTCACCTCCCAGTTTCCAAAAACTAAAACTATCACTTCACAGTTGCTGGAGTTAATCCAATATCCTTGACTTTTATGCACAATCTCCGTTAGCTAGTGCTAGCAAATCTAATTTTCTTACCCTTCATATGTGTTTGACAATATTGGACATACTACTTGCCTTTTCCACAGGCCGCTTTTAAAAAAAATTCACAGACAGCTGCGCCTGATTCTGTAGAGAAAACAAAGAAATATAATTAATTGCAATGAACTTTTGTAGCAACTTTCAAAACATTTCCTTTCCCAAGAAGCAATCTGGTCCTCAATTCCAAAAGAAAAGCAACATTTCGGTTTGGTGAATTTACTTTCTCCTACACGAATGCCTTGTTCAGGTCGGGCCTTCACAAATATCTCTATTCTCCTTGGTAAATATGCAGCAGGGGAACTTGTGTTAGGTTGGTGGTGCCTGTTTGGACTTTCAGAGATTTAGGTTTTGCCTCTGCTGTTAAGTCAGTCACTGCAGTGAAACTTGTGTTCACAGTCCTGGCAACTACGGTCTTGTAGTAGACCAGAACGGCCTGAAACAGTCATCGCTGTGTTGTCCCTTGCTGATCGTGAGCTGCAGGAATCACAGCATTCAAGAGAATTAAAACACGGGTATTAGCCTAGCCAGAAATCTTCAACAAATGTCCAGGTCTCGTCTCCTTAGGCTGCTTGTGCCGGGCTATCAGACTGCAGGAGAGCATTTCGAGACCAGGCCGTGAACGCACCTAGAGTTGAAGTTTCCCTGCCACCAAAACACCTCAGCTATCAAAAGAGAATGAAATAGAGGGTGCAGGAAAGCGATCTTTATTCAGGTTAAAGCCTTGACTTCCATTTTCTAGGCCGGTGTGGTACAAACTAAAGCTTTCAGAAGGGAGAACGGGAAAAACGCCTGGTCTGAGACCAAAATGCGGCCTCACAGAGAAACCTGCCTAGGAAAGCAGGAGCGGGGTGGAAGCAGGGGCAAGAGCCGAGCAGGGGGAAAGGGCAAGAACAGAGCAAGGGGCAAGGGCTGAGAGAGGGGCTCAGCTACCCCAAAACCCCACAGCAAAGGGGGGAAGGGAAGGGAAGGGAAGGGAAGGGAAGGGAAGGGAAGGGAAGGGAAGGGAAGGGAAGGGAAGGGAAGGGAAGGGAAGGGAAGGGAAGGGAAGGGAAGGGAAGGGAAGGGAAGGGAAGGGAAGCCCCCCCCGCGCCCACACGCACTGTCCATGCCGGGAAAAGGCAGCGGCTGCGCCCCCAGCTGCTGCTCCACGGCCAGCTCCAGGTCGAACTTGATGTGATCCACGCTGGCGATGAGCTCCTGCATGGTGGCAGCCGGGGGGCGACGGCACCGGGAGGGAAGGGGGGGAATGGTGGGGGCCGGCTGCGGCCAGGCCCGGCCCGGCCTGGCCCGGCCCAGCCTGCTCCGCTTCGGCAGCGCCTCGGCTGACGGGGAGGCGGCGGCAGCGCCGCTCCGCGCCGCGCCGCCCGCCTGCGGGATGCCGGGAGCCGGCCTCTGACCCCCGCCTCACGGCACCGGGGCCGCCCCTTCCTCCCGCGCAGGCGCCTTGGGGAGCCCGAGGCACCCCCGTGGTGCCGCCCCCGGTCCCGGTTGCCGGTTCCCGTCCCCCTCAGCCCGCGGTCTACCTCAGCGTTCCCGCCCCCCCCCCCCCCCCCCCCCCCCCCCCCCCCCGCCATGAGGCCCGCGCCGCTCCGGCTCCTCCTCGCCCTCGCCCCGCGGTGCCGCCGGCAGCCCCCCGGGGTGCCCTCAGTGCCCCCCGGTGTCCCCTCGGTCCCTCACGGCGTCCCCCCGGTCCTTCCCGGTGTCCCCCCGCCGCTGTGGGGCCGCAGGGCGCTGGGTTCGTCGCCGGGACCCCCCCACAGCAAGGATCAGGGGGAAGGAGAGGGCTCGGGAGGCTGCGGTGAGGAGGAGGAGGAGGAGGATGAAGGCGTGGAGTTTGGGACGCTGTCCACGAGGTTTTCTGGTAGAAAGTTTTATCACAAAACCACGCCGCGGTTCCGGGATTTAAAGCTCGAAGAAGAGGGAGAGGAGGAGGCGGGAAGGAAGCCCCGGCGCAGGCCTAGGAACACCCCGTACTGGTACTTCTTGAGGTGCAAGGCCCTCATCAAAGAGGACAAGGTTTGCTCTTTGCTCGTCTCTGGAAATAATATTTAACTGCTGCCAAATAGCACACTCTTGGGTTAGAGCTAGAGTAGTTCAGTTGGAAGGGACCTACAACGTTCATTGATTCCAACTGCCCAACTGCTTCAGAGCAGAAAGTTAAAGTTGTAATCAAAAGACGTGCTCTGATCCTATTTGCCTGAGTTCTGTTCACGCCACCTTCCTACCTCATTTTTCCCTTTCCAAACAGGAATGGAGTTAGCTAATCATTTTTGATGGTGTCCAGACAGTGACTCTAGAAATCGAGCCGCTCCTCAGTGCTGTCTCCGCTCGGTCAGTCCAATGTCCCCTTTGGCAGTCATGGCTTTGGTATCTGTGTGCCACCACCTCTCATCCCAACCCCCTGCAACACCATCTGTATTGTCTTACGTGCTTCATTTGTATCTTTACAGGAAGAAGCAAGAATTTGTGAGGAATCCGCTGCTCTGTAGGACTTCTGCCACAATCTGACTGCAGCTGAGAATATTAATATCTGTTGTGACCGATTCTGTTGCTGCCTCGTAATGGATTTTCCTTTTTCCTGTAGCTAGCAGAGGCTCTGGAGCTGTTTGAGGTGCAGATGCTGAAGGAAGAGCGAGTGCAGCCGGAAGAAAGCAATTACACTGTTCTAATTGGTGGCTGTGGCAGGGTTGGCTACGTGAAAAAGGCGTTCAAGCTCTACAATGATGTATGTAGGTTTATGTTCTCTGCTCTCTCATACCTTCATTGAGTTTTTTCAGCTAAAACTGTTTCTTAAATTTGGTCGTGTTACTCTCTCTTCAAAATGCCTCTGAGTTAGTGTTTACATCTTCTTAGCCTGAAACTTTAAAAACCAAATGAGGAAATTCTAAAACTGTCTTCCTAAAAAGAGTTTTCCCTGTGTTTTCTTGTCTTCTTTTAGATGAAAAAACGAGGCTTAACTCCCACAGAGCCCACATACACAGCCCTGTTCAATGCCTGCGCTGAATCACCGTGGAAAGACTCAGGCCTGCAGAGCGCCCTCAAATTACGGCAGCAGCTAAAGAGCAAAAACCAAGAGCTGAATCTGATAACTTACCATGCGCTGCTGAAAGTCTGTGCCCTGTGCTCGGACCTCAGGATGTCCTTTGATGTGCTGAAGGTAAATATGCAACTTTTCTTACGTCAAGTGCATTCTTTTCTAGTTAAAGCTCCTGGGCTATAATCTGTAATTATCTATACTTAAAATGTTTCTATTTCATTGATCTTTGGTTTCATACAATGAAATCATCCTGGTACGTACCGAGTTTAAGTAGCTAAAATGAGGCAGCTACAGGGTTAAACAGGGGTTGGCTTTGAAACTGTGGTCAGGTGTGTCAATTTATTGAACAGTTTTTGGGGGGCTCACAACTATTGCGTCTCTTTCCCTCATTTTGAAGACCCATGTATTGGCATGTACCTTCCTTTTAAAGCTCTGCAGCAGCTTTTCTCAGAAAGGTCAGTCTAGGAGTTGCTAAAAGGATTGCTATCCCTGTGCCCAAATTCCCCATAGCTCCCGTAAGGGAGAAGCTAGGATCTACGCAGGCATTTCAGGCGTTTTTTAATTCTGGAGTAATCGTTCTGCTCACGGCGCTGGGAGCTTACCCTATGCTTTGTTGTTACTCCATCCCCAGAAGATAGCAGAAGCATTTGAGCTTCACAGCCAGCTGCAACTTACTGTTTGGGTAACTGGGAAGTTCAATCCTCTCTCTGCTCTCTCGCTTCTTATAGGAAATAGTGCAGAAGGGTCATGTTCCCACAGCTGAGACCTTCAGCTTCCTTCTCATGAGCTGCATAAAGGACAGTGAAAGTGGCTTCCGATACGCCTTACAGGTTTGTCTTCATGTACTAATTAAGGAAAATGCGCTTCTGTACAGTAACTTGTCACTTGAACGTACAGAAAACAGCAGGTTATGACGAGCTGATGAAATCAGGAGGAGCTCAGCACCTCCTAGGACAAGTTCTCTAAACTAGACTTCCATCAGGACAGCCTGTAAACTGGTGAGGTGCCCTGAATGATGTCTCAGGACCGTACTAGCTCGAGGTGGCTGTTCACTGCCCACTGCCATTTCACCTCTTCGTGCTGTAAACTTGCTCCTTTTCCGCAGGTAGATACTGTCCCAGTAGGCACTGTGAACGCGCTTACAACCTGCTAGAAATGCTCTTGTTATTCACTGTTACTGACGTTTGATGTTCGTCTTCCCCTCTGCAGGTTTGGAAGCAGATGACGAAACTTGGAATAAAGGCCAACAGCCACACGTACAACTTGATGCTGCGCGCTGCTAGAGACTGCGGAATTGGCGATCCGGTTGTGGCTTCCCAAGTACTGCTCAGACCCGCCGATGAGAGCTCACCTCAGCTAAGGCTTGCACCCGGCACGCAGAAGGTGAAAAATCAGAGAAAGAAGGGATCGGAGGGCGCACCTACTGTCCAGCTGGATGTGGAGGCCATGGAAAAACAATTATTTCAGCAGAGTTTGATGCAGCCTGAAGAACTGATCAGGCAACAAAATAAAGACGTGAGTCAGGCTGAAACGAAACTAGTAGCAGCTGGTCTCAACAGCAGCACCGAAGCATTGATGAGGGTAGGCCAGAACGAGCTAGAGCAAGACCAAGCGTGCCTAAGCCAGAAACTGCATTTGTGCAACCTGCCCAACTTGCTGGATTCACGGATACCTGATGCAGCTGTGGTCTCCTTGGGGACAGTGGCCACGCCATCCCATAGACTGGCTCTGATGGGGGACGTGGAGGGCTTCCTGAACAAAATGAAAGAGGACAATGCAGAACCCAACATTAAAACTTTTACGTTACTGGCTGAGCTGGTGGAACCCCAAAGCCCGTCAGAATCCTCTCTTCTGGCGCTCCTGGATGAGCATAAGGTGAAAGTAGACGTGACCTTCTTTAACACCTTAATAAGGAAGAAAAGCAAACAGGGAGACCTAGAGGGAGCAAAGGTAAGGAAAAACTCAGAACCAGCCCCGTTGCTGCCTTCTTGTTTCGGGCCTCCAGTTGTGCTGTGTTTCACTGCGGTACCCATTCCTCTGTCCACAACAGAAACTGGGAATCTGACACTGCTTTCCACTCAGCAGTGCCACAGGGAGGCTTTTTGGAAACCGATGTCGATATTTGTATCTTGCAGAGCCTGCTGCCAGCTCTTGCGAAGAGGAGGATATCGCCTAACCTCCAGACATTTTGCAGCTTGGCAATTGCTTGCCACCAAGAGAAGGATGGGTTGCAGTTACTCTCAGATTTGAAGGTAATTAAACTAAACCCCTACTGCTTAGGGTTCAAACTGCAGAAAGCAAGAGAAGTGTTAATGCTTCCAAAAAGACCTGCTGAGGCTTCTAGGGCGAGGGTGTTTTCATTCCCTAAACACGCAGCTCTAGAGCAGCTGAGAGACCGTAGCTTTGCCGGGATATGACTGGGGCCAGGGGGAGAGAAGCAGGTGCTGGAGCAAGAGCTGCGCTCCTTGTGCAAGAGGTGCCAGAACGAAAAAGGCACAGAGGAAACCCTGTGCTAACTGGCAGGTAATTTGTCGTTCCCAGACGTCCGGAATAACTCCCAATAAGTACATCTACAGCGCCCTCATCGGTGCCGCTGTGAGGCAGCTGGATTACAGCTACCTGACGGAGATCCTGCGAGACATGAGGAGGAACGAAGTGCCTCCCAACGAGGTCATCATACGCCAGCTGGAGTTTGCAGCGCAGTACCCGCCAAAATTTGACCGGGTGAGTGGCTGTGCCTGGTCGCAGGGTGAGGGACACCGCCGAGGGAGGGGAAGCGTCGGTGTCTGCCCCAGGCTTGCTTCTTCCTTTGGGTTTGTGTGATCTGGTGGCAGTTTCTCAGCAGCTCCTTACTTAATAACAGCCTCTAGCTGCTGCGTGCTGGTATTAAGAGCTCTGTTCTAACAGAACTTTTTTTTTTTTTTGTTGGATTTCTCTTCGCAGTATAAGTCAAAGAACCCCTACCTGGCGAAAATTGACGGCTTCCGTGGCTACTACCACCGGTGGTTAAAAGTCATGGCAGGAGAGGAGACGCCCCACCCCTGGGAGAAATACAGAACAGCCAAACGTTCGGTGGGTGAGGATAAGGAAGAGGACGCGCAGGGGAAGCTGCGCCAGGATGCTGCAGCTGACAGCTAAGTCCTGCATGTTCCGTGCGCTGGAAGAACTCTGAATTCACTCCCTCAAACTGCCTCCCTGTAGGAAAGCTGTTTTGTAGATCCAGGAACCCGAGTTCTTGCGATAACCACTAAATAAAATATTTGTCCTCTGTTTCAAGGAGAAGCAAATACATTTCCAGTGAATTTCCTTCAGATACTTACATGAATCACGTTAAAAAAAACAAACGCACGCCCCCACGTCCAACAGGAGAAGAGGGGCACAGATGAGTTTTGCCAGAAGACTGCTCCACTCTCTCAGGAAAGCAGACTTTATTTTAAAATAAATGGCTACACAGAAAGCTACTCCAAAGCAACATCCTTTGTAGCTACCATCCAGGTGAGCACGTTGCTGGTTTAATTGCAATAAGCTATCCAATCACGCAGAAGGTGGTTATAATTGCACTCACAGTCCGTGGTGTAAGACGAGTTCAGAGTTCAAAAGGTAAACTTGCGTCTCGGCACTTCACCCAGAACAACCTCGGCATCCGCAGTGAGTGCATTCGATGATTCTCCCCTGGAAAAGGGACACGACAGCGATATTTCAGCCAAGCTCTGGTGAGCGGGCAGTCCCCCAGGCCTCAGCCTCGCTGCAGAGGCTGCCTTTTGAAGGGGTCCCTGTGAAAAGGCTGCCTACAGCCGAGTTTTATGTCGTCTCCTACCCTTTAATGACTTGGAGCAACCACACGCCAAAGCTGGTGGCGACTTTAAAGCCCCCAGATATTAAATCTACCAGCAAAAGGTAAAAATCGATAGAACTAGAGGAAGTTACCAGAAGGAAGAATGTTCCCTCCCCTGCTGTCCCTGGCCAGGGTGAGGTTAGAAAGGCTCCAGACGAAAGGGCAGGGACAAGCTGAAAACCCTTACCACTTCCAGCTTGCTTTTGGGGACCCTACAGATGCAGTTGGTCCCGAAGTTGGTGTCCCGCGTCTGGATGCAGCGCAGGCAGCAGAGGTTCTCGTAGCCCTGCTTCTTCCACTTGGCGATCAGGTTCTTGTCGGCGTATCCTTCCTTGATGCAGTACTCGTAGAGCTCTGCAAAAGAGCAGACGTTATTAGCACAGGTAGCTCCCAGGAAGCGTTTGAAAACAGCCCAAGGAATTTCTAGCTGTGCTCCTTAGCTATTAGAGCTACACAGGTGCCAGCCTTCCCTCCGTCCTCCCTCCATCGACAATGATCCCTCCCTTCAGCACCCCAGTTCGGGTGCACCTGCAGGCAGACGCCTCACCGCATCCCCCTGTCCCCCAGCCAGGGGGAAGCGTTTGTGCTTCTCACCTCTGCTGATGGCTTTTCTTTTATAGAAGAGGTCAAAAATGTAACGAGTCTTCTGGTGGTGAATTCTGAAGATAGGCCAAAGCGATTCCACTTTCCTCTTCCCTTCGTGGGGCTCAGTCTCCGCTGGGAGGGAACAACAAACACCAGATTTTGTCAGGTTTCATCAGATTTCAGCTGATTCTCTCCGGTTTCCAACTTCCTCAGTCGCTTTAGAAACTGCTCCGAGAACATTCCTGACTTTAACAACTTAAGAGTTAGGAACGAGCTTAATGGGAGAGGATTCCAACGAGAGGGACGTGGCCTGGCACGGTCCTTTTAGGAAATGAAAGCCAAAAGAGCAGGACAGGGGGAATGACATGACCTGCAGTGGGACGGAGCAGACTTTAGGGCTGCTGCAGCTTGTCAGACCAGCGCAACAGCACGGGCAGGAGCTACCGGTCCCTCTGCCTGTGTCAGCGAGCTTCAGCCCAGAGCTCGGCCACGGAGCGCCCCACAAGAAATGCACCCCGCCGGGGCACTGCCCGGTGCCCCCCACACACCCAGGAAAGCTCCCGGCCCTGCCCCAGACTCGGCCCGGGACAACCCCGGGGCTCGCACCGCATTTTTGGGGGTGCCCGGAGCGTTAGGGCCGAGCTTGTTTCGGGACACGTCCCCGGGGCGCCGCCGCTCCTTCCCTACCTTCCCTCATCTTCTGATCCAGCTCGTCCAGCGTGGGCTCGATCAGCTCCCAGCCGTCGGGGGGCGGCTTCCTGCTGCGCTTCACCTTCGGCATCGCCTCGGGGACGGGGACGGTGGGGTGTGTGTGGGGGGGAAGCACCGGGGGAGCCGCCTGTCTGCTCCGCGACGCGCGGGCACCTCGGGTCCTTCAGAAACCGCTGCGAAAGGAGAGAGGGGGGGGGCGGCTGCAGGGTTCCCCAGGGGCTCCGGGACGCGGCCGCCGCCCCCCCGGTGCCCCCCCCGGTGCCCCCCCCGGTACCCCCCGGTGCCCCCCGCGGCCTGCGGCTGACACCGGGACGGGGCCCGGCGGCCCTGAGGGGCTCGGGCCGTGCTCGGCGGCGGCGGGGGAGAGCCCCGGGCCCAGCCCCGAGCTGCGGCCTGATCCCGGCCCGGTCCCGGCCTACCCGCGGCCTGATCCCGGCCTGGCTCCGCTCCCGGCCCGGCTCCGGTCCCGCAGCCGCCCGCGGGGTCCTCTTCCCCTCCCCGCGCCGCGCTGAGGTGCCCAGCGCGGCGCCTGAAGAACAACCCCCTCCCCTCCCCGCGCCCTTCCCCATTTTAGTCCCCTTCCGCAACCGAAACGCTGCAAAATCACCTCCTCGGCGGGCGGGCCGCGTCCCGGCTTCTCTCTTGGCGTAGAAAAAAGCCGCGGAAGGGCGGCGGGCGAGCAGGCGCTGAGGGGGCAGCCTCCGCGGCGGGGACCTCGCGGGGAGGGCTCTGAGTGGGAGGGGCGGGGCGGGAGGGGACGGCTTCCGCTTCCGGGTCGGCGCTGGGGGCCGGGGGGGGGCCGCGCTGCAGCCGCCATCGCCGCGATGCCGAAAGGAGGTGGGGAGGGGGGTGGGGGGCAGGGCCCGGAGCCCCCCCCCACCCCCGTTCGGTTTATTTCCCTATTCCCCTTTAATTTCTTTATTTGGGGGTCCCTCGTGAGGCGGTGGGGGCCGGGCGGGGGGCCGCAGCCGCGGGTTGGGGCCGGGCCGGGGCTCCCCTGAGGCGCTGGGGCCGGGGCCTCGCCCCCCGGGGGGGGTGTGGGGGGGGACTCTCTCTCGGGATGGGCTCAGAATGGGGGGTTTTGTTTTTTTGGGGGGGTTTTTGGTTTTTTTTGGGGGGGCCTGTGTGTAGCCGGGCGTTGGGCTCGGCGAGCCCGCCGGGCGTCCCCCAGTTCGGGGCGTTCCGCTCGGTTCTTCTCGGTTTTTCCCCCTCGCTTTAATTGTTTTAATTGGGATTTAATTGGCCAGCCTGACCCCGCCGGGCAGCCGGCCCCTTTTTACCTCAGCCCACCTCCCCCTCTCCGCGGGTCGCGGTGTGGAAGCGGTGCCGGGGGCCGGGCGCCTCGCTGCTGTTCCGCTGAGGCCCTTGCGGCCGCCCCGAGGTGCCCGGGGGGCGCTGCCAGGTGCGGGGCCTGCCCTCAGCTCATCCGATCGCCCCCTGTGGTGCTCATCCAGCTCCTGCCCTGCGCCGAGCCCCCCAGGCGGGCCCTGTGGGGGCCGAGCCGGTGGCACCGCCGGCCCCACGCGGGGTGCCCTGCGCCTCGTCCGCTCTGGGCTGGCTCAGGTGTAGATCAGGGCAGCCCCGCGGCTGATTCCCCCTTCGGTTTGTTTGCTTTTTCAAGCTTTTGTGCAAGATAATTCCTTTCAGGGTGCTGTTATCAGGGTTTTGTCATCTTCAGTTCAGAGCCTGACGTACGGCAGGAAGGCTGCCGGCAGCTGCCGAGCCCGCAGCGAGCGCTGGGGCAGGCCGAGTGGATTTTCTTGGTGCCGCGCGGTGTGTCAGGTGCCCTGCCGGTGCGCCTTTCAGAGCGCTGTCACTTGCTGGGCGGCGACGTGACGGCTCCAGCGCTCCCTTGGAGCTCGAGTTCCCCACGTGTGTCGGTGGCGCCACGTGGGGTGGCCGGGAACGGGGAAAGCAGGGCTCGGGGGGCAGCGGTGCCCTGCTTGTACTGGTGGGGTGAGTGCCCGTGAGCTTCCAAAACTGATTGTAGAGAATTGCGCTCCCCGTCTCGTGCCAGAAAAACCTTTCGGGGGGGGGGCTCTGTGAGGCTTCCTAGGGGCGTTTCGAGAGATTTTACCGCGCAGCTCGGCTTTTACCAAGCTAAAACGTATGAGAATTGGTCTGCGCTCGTTTTCTGAGCCAGAAGTGCTCAGAAAACGAATTCCCAAAGCCCTCGAGGGCTGCCTCAAAGAGCCCGACAAGTGCGGCCGGGCGTGGCCGTGACATGGGGCCCGGCGGTGATGGGGCTCCCCCGTCAGGAGGGACATCCGTCCCCCCTCCACGCCGCTGGGAGGTCTCCTTGTCCTCGGCAGGTGGGAAGGGAGAGGAGCACGAGGCTTTCCTGCGGGCTGCGAGACGCCTGCAGGAGCACGGCTCCCTCGCACGAGCTGCTGGGGTTTTGCTGGTCTCGCGCACGGGTTTTACCCCGAGCTTTCTGGCTTGCTTTTGGCAGCAGCTCTCAGCTCTGACGACATAAGCAGAGCAGCCGCTTGCAGGAAGCACTGATGGCTTCGCAATTCCACGGGAGCCCGCAGGATTTTGCTCTGGAGGGCCGAGCAGGCCGCCCAGCCGAGCCCCCTCTCCTTTCTTCCTGGTTTCTAGCGCTTGTTTTTGGTTTCCCTTATAAAGCGCTGAAACATGGAGGCTCCTTTTACGAGTTCCTCAGCTCTCGCTTCAATTCCCGAAGCTTTTGTCCAATTGGCTCCCTGTTCTCCCTTGGCACAGCCTCAGCTCAGGGAGGGGCTGAGGAGGCGAGCCGGGCAGCGGCGGAGCTGCTGGGAGCTGCTGCCGCGGCACGAACGCACCGGGATCCCTGCAGGGGAGGGAACGGGAGCGGGGCTGGGGCTGGGAACAGCTCGGCAGCCCGGGAGGGGAATCAGAGAAGCCGCAGGCTTCACTGAGGGTAGCAAATCCAATGTGTCTCTTTTTTTTTTTTTTTTTCCTTTGGGCTCGTCCTGTGCATGCCAAAAAATCCAGAGCGTGTGCTGCAGGAGGAGTCAAGCTTTTTGGAAGCTCATCACTAACCCATTTATTGATTAATCTATTGATTTTATTTTTGTGCAGGTAGAAAAGGAGGCCACAAAGGCCGGGCAAGACAGTACACGAGTCCCGAAGAGATCGATGCGCAGCTCCAAGCAGAAAAGCAGAAGGCAAGGGTAGGTGTTTGCCTTGGTTTGTGCTTACCGTGCTAACTCCGGGCTTGCGCAGCACGCTTGATTCGCAGCTCACGAGAAATGTCAGCTCACTGGGGTGTTGCAGACCATTCCGACAGGGATCGCAATGTGAATTCTCGACACCGGTGCCTGGGGAGGCTGCAAGGTGGGATCCAGTCGAGTTCCTCGTGGAGGTGAGGCCAGGCCGACCGTCCGTCAGCACTCTGAAGGTTAAAGGACGAGGGAGGTGATTACACGGCAGCTCTCGGCATCTTTTCCTCCCGTAGTTCATCGTTCTGCTCTTCAGCATAAGCTTGTTCCTCACTCCTGCTCTGCAGCTTGGCTGCGGAGAAAAGGGGCTCACGTCTTGACAGCTTTCAGTTCTTGAAAACAGCGTATTTGACCTTTCTCTAGTTTTAATGGACTAAATTCCTTTGACTTCTTTCTTTACACGTGGTTTTCTTGTTTGTCTCCGGGAGAAGTAACAGATTTTTCTGGTGTGAGCTCTTTTTTGGGCGTCTGTGTGCCCCACCACGGGTTTGTGAGTCCGCCTTCCCCTGCAGCTACCGGGCTGGCATTACAAAAACCACGGCTGCTTTCTGCGGTACTTGCTCTCTTGCGTTGCCAAATTATCCCAGCTACGCTGACTCTCAACGCTGTTTTCGGCGACTTTCTGAAAGTGCTGCCTAAGCCTGAACTCACGATTCCGGCTGAAACCTCACGGCACTGACTGCAGCGGGATAATTATACCCTGGGTAGGAAACACTGATGAGTAAATCCCAGAAGCAGGTTACCCTTCCAAGCTGTTACGAGCCATATTGTTGACTCCCTTTGAATGATTTGACCAGCTGTAACTCTAGATGATTGCGTGGTTTGCTGCTTAGCCAGATATTCCGACTTTGTGTCGCATTTCTTATTCTGTAGCGTGACTCCTCTTGGTTTGTTTTCTGATTCCACCTTCCTGGCTTCGTGCCGTCCTTCCAGTTACTGAAGCCGCTTACGGTTCTGATCCTGTTTTCCAAAGTGAGCTCAGCTCCTCGCTCTTGCACAATGTCATTCACAAACTTTGAATTCACAAGACTTTTCGCCATCCAAGTCGTTAATAAAAATACCAAGTGGGAACAGAACAGAACGAGCCTCGATGGGGCCCCACGTGAGATGTCTGTCTGGTTTTATAAAAACAAAAACACAACAGCCCTCAGAGGACTGCTTTTTGAGGATTTTTTTCTGCTGTGATCATCTGTACCACATAGTGATGGTTACATCCAACCCAGTTTCATTAAGGGAGGTCTGTAAAAACTTAAAATACTCCTCCTCCTGCCCATAGCTCCTCTGCTTTGCCAGCTGCTCTGATGAGGGATGTTTGATAATGGTAAAGCAAGCTTTTCACACCCATGTTAGTTTCCCTAATCTTATCTTGGAGTTGGACTTGATGATCCTTATGGGTCCCTTCCAACTCGGGATATTCTGTGATTATCTTCTAATGATTTACAAATTAATTCCTAGACGCTGATTAGTAAAAGCTGTGCTGGAAAGGCTGCAATTTCTTATGTTTCCACTAGAAACACCATTCTAGTTGATGGCTGGCAATTTTCTCTTTAGTTTTTTTTTATCTGGATCGAGGCTGGGATCCATCATGCCACATCTGTGTAGCTTCTGGTCCCTCAGAGGCAGTGCACTGGAAATTCAGGCCAAAATTCTTCTGGAGATCCTTCATTTGGGGAAAGCGAAGAGCCAGTTCTGTCTTTTACAATAGTTTTCGTGGCCTGTTAAGTAGAGAGAGCAGCAGAGTTGCTTGGAGGAGATCTGCTGGGGCAGGTGATGCTCACGTAACTGTGTTGAGAATGAGCTCTCGTTCTGGTAGAGCGAGGCACCCTCGGTGGGCCGTGTCAGGAGCAGCAGTGCTCGGAGCCGTGCATCATCCCTCCAAAACGATCTCGTTTAAGTCACTGGGAATTCTATTGACGTGTTTTCTTCCTGTGATTTCTGTAGGAAGAAGAGGAGCAAGAAGAGGGAGGCGAAGGAGCAACAGGGGACCCCAAAAAGGAGAAGAAGTCTTTAGATTCAGATGAGAGTGATGAAGATGACGAGGATTATCAGGTAGTGTAATACTCAGGGCACGTAACGCATTTGCATGGAGTTCTCTTTCAGAGCTATCTACAGTAAATCTTTTATGGAATAACTATTTTTAGAAGCCAAAAAAAAACCTTACTTGACTCCCTTTTGTCCTCAGAGTGATAATCTGGGTATTTTTTAAGTGAAATGCAAAGGCAAGATCATCTTCAAAGAACACCAAAGATGTTTGGTGGTTATAAATCTTGGTTCACAAATGGTTTTGCTGTCTGGTGGGGAAACTACCTTGAATTCTACTTTTGGGGTGTGGTGCAGGGCATTTGATGCGTTCTGATGCAACGTGATTTGGGGTATGGCAGAACAGAGCTTCTTACCTTTCCTCTTCTTCTTAAACCTTAGCAAAAGCGCAAAGGCGTGGAAGGGTTGATAGACATAGAGAATCCCAATCGTGTAATTCAGACAACCAAAAAAGTAACTCAGCTGGACCTGGATGGACCCAAGGAACTCTCGCGACGAGAGCGGTGAGTTTTCCTCCTGCCTCGGGAGGAGCTGGCGTGGTCCTGGAGTTTCCCACGTGCTGCTGGCAGCAGCTTAATGTGGAGAAGCGTCTCCCTGCCGCGTGTGCGCTGGTGTTTCAGGGAAGCCCTTCATCTGTGTTGCCCTCTAAGGCTGATGCTGAGCAGCAGCAAACTGTCAGGCAGGATTCACTTTGTTTCAAAATGGCTTTCCTTACAAACTTTACAGAAGTTTTTACAGAAGCCGTCTGTCTTCTGGGAGTAGCTTTGTCTGCCCCGGGGCCAGGCACTTCGGCCCGCTGTGCTGAGTGAAGTTTGTCGCCGTGAAGCAGACGTAGGCCGTTTCTCTCCTGAAGTTTTATGCCAAAAATGAGGTGTAACCAAAATCCATTAACCAAAGTTCACGCTGAGGTCTGCTCTGATCTTGCTACAAAAGGTGCCCTAGTGGCAGGTAGCAGTTTCCCAGACTCCTGGGTTCGTGTTGAAATTTTTGTTTGAGCTGATGAATAAGGTGAGAAGCAACGTTTGATCTCCTAGTTTCATTTAGCAACGGAGAGTTTCAGAGTGAAAGATTTAAGCTTGATTGTTTGGAATAGATTGTTTAAGTTTGATTAGTTGGGATAGATGCCTTCAGCAGAAGTACCCTTGAGGTGTACTTCTGGGGAGAATGTTACAGTGCTGCGTAGTCTGGGGCTAATTCAGTGCTCTTATTTAGCTGAAGGTAGAAATTCCTTGACTTCACATCATCCCTGCAACAGATGTAACGCCCTTGAAAACTGGTGACAGGGTCCCCCAGTCCCTGCAGGCAGCCCAGCTCTGTACTCACCTTGTTTTCCAGTCAGAAAGCTTCCCCTGGTGTCTGTCAGTACCTGCACGCTCACCGGGGTGCTCTAACGGCCGGTGTGTTTCGCTCAAACAGGGAGGAGATCGAGAAACAAAAGGCAAAAGAAAGATACATGAAAATGCACCTAGCTGGCAAAACAGAACAAGCGAAGGCAGATCTCGCCCGACTAGCCATCATTCGGAAGCAAAGGGAAGAAGCTGCCAGAAAGAAAGAAGAGGAAAGAAAAGGTTAGAGAGTAATTAATCCTCTCCTATTACTTTTGCAATGGCCGTACTGCCGTGAGGTATGACTTCTGCTATCACATGTTGTAGTCCCTCCTCGCCTGAGACTGCGTGGTGTTGCTGAGTGTCGTTGCGACTCCTCTCATCAGAACTACATTCAGCTGGTTCACTCTTACAAAGCTCTAGGGCGTCTGAATAGGGAGCAGGCGAGAAGAGAAGGGAATTGCTCTTGATACCCACGTTGTCCTCAGCGTCCCGGGCAGTGCTAGCTCTGATTTTGGGGATTTATCGAGTGCCTTCTGCTGGATGCATGCTGGGGATCCAGACCGCACAGGGAGTTTGCAGCATTCCTCCCGTGCTGGGATTTCCTCTTCAGCTCTGATAGAGAACCAGAACCCTAACGAGTGTGCTCCCAGCGGCTTCCACAGGGAAACTGCATCAGCATCGGGGTGGTTTGCAGAAGCCTGAAGGGAAGCCAGGGCCAGAAGGGAAGGAGCAGGGAGGGCTGCTCCCGCTTACCCTGGAGGGGCGGTACCAGGAGTTAGTGGGGAGGGTCAGAACTTTTCCCTGCTTACTTCGCTGCACGTGGCTAGCAAGATTTCAGTCTCGGGGGCTGCCAGGCTACCACCAGCCCCGACGTGCGCTGTGAAACCCTAACCCCTCTGTTCTTTCCCTCCTCCAGCAAAAGACGAAGCGGCAATGGCGGGTAAAAGACTGCAGTCCCTGTCCCTTAACAAGTAAGCGCAGGACGCGCGAGAGGAGGAATCGCCGGGAAGCCGTGCCTGGTGCCTGCCAGGAACTCTGTCGTGTTGCATACCATAGGTGCCACGTGGGGTTACATTGCGGCATCGAAGTCACCTCCACCTCCAAGAGACACTGACGATGTGTTTGTCTTCATCCTGGCACAGATTTCCATTTGGGGTTAGGGGCAGCTGCTATCTTCGGTGCAGAACTGTGCTGAACAGCGATTCTCTGTAACAGTTCGAAAACCTGAATGTTTTTGCTGTTTTTAGGATTAAGAACTCATAGATTTGGGCGGGGGGGGGGGAAGCAGGGGCGGGAGGGAGCTGTGCGGGAGGGGAGATGCTTTAAATATTAGATTGCAAGAACATAGATTGTGGGGTCATTGTGGGGTGGGGCATATGGGGTGGGGAACTTTGACTTGCTCATGAAAACCCAAAGGATAATGTATCTGAGGAATCCTTTCGGGCAAACGGCCCATAAAATTTTGCTGCAGGGTGTTGCAGTATAATCGAGAGCCTGACTTCATGGACATCTGGAGTGCTGTTCCTTCCCGTTTTCATCCCTCATCTCTTGCAGCCGGTCTCCCCCTTTTCCCTCCTCTTCGTTATTTTGTTTCTTCTCCTGATTAGGGATAGTGCCAGTTTTTAACCACATCATCCTTTGTTTAAAGGAAAAAAAAAAAACATCATTAATTGTATCAGACCCAGATGGGGGGAAAAAAAACACTCGATAAAGGTGGAAAAAGGAAAAAAAAACAACAGAACTTGTATATTTGGCTGATTAAAATGTAAATTATAACTGCTCTGTTCTTGTCTTGTGTGTTTGTGTAAATGAACACGCGTGTACAGGCGGCTGCTGCGATGCACGGTGCGGTAGCAGCCTGGTGGCGGGGTGACTTCCGAGTCTGCTGCTTTGCTGCTTCTCTGCTCTTCGTGGTGGTGAATTTGGCTCAGGGTTCGGGAGCTCTATCAGCAGATGCAGCCCGAAGGCAAGAAGCTTTTCCTCTCCGTCTCTGATGGACGTCTTGCACAATCCAGTTGCCGCAGTGGAGCAAACAGTTACCTTCGGGCTGCCGCCTAGCCCAGTCGGTGTGTCAGGAGGCCTGGCCCCAAACTGCCAGCACCCCGTCCTGGTTCGCAGTGCGGGGCTGCAGGAGATGCTTTAACCCGCTATGCCCCGGGGAGCCCTGCCCTTAGCCTGCGCCAGGACACCAGCGCTTCCCAGGCTCACCAAAAACTGGAGGAGATTCAACCCCAGAGCTGAGACGGGAGCTCCCGGCTCTGCAGGAGTTGCTAGCAGAGGTTGCAGGCGTAAAGACGCAGGATGGCAAACGCTGCGATTTATTCTCTGTGACCCTGCCGTCCGTGCCCGTCTACACGGACTCGGCTGGGAGGATGTGGCAGAGGGATGTGTTATGGGGAACCTCACTGCGAGCTCAAACCACAGTGGGAATTTGCTTTTCTGGTACGGGGAGGCTGCACGTGGATAAAGGCTGGCAAAGGCGTAAACCCGAGGAGTGATTTGAGAGGAACTCTTGCTTGGCAACCTACCGGTCCTCCTGCCTTTGCCCAGGCTTTTCCAAGCACTTAATCTCCACTTGATGCCCTGTGGCCTTGCCTGTTGTTTACCACGTGCAATTAAACCCTGTTTAGATATGCACGAGTATTTATCCACTTCTCTTGTAGCTTCTGAAAAGGATCCCGTCTCCTTGGCACTCACGGGAACAGCAGAGGGGCTTTGTTTTCCCGCTGCGATGAGGGACTGCTCTTGCCCTGAGTGAGAGATGAATTTAGAAGCCGGGCATGCTGCGATCAAAGGTGCCGGCCAGCCAGCCTGCCGTATCGAGCTGGAAAGGGTCGGGTAGGTTCAGCACCCTGGGGTGCCAGAGCTGGGACTTCACAGCTGGTGCTGACGGGACTTGTCTGGCGTCCAAGAGGCGCTCGGTGCCCGAGCAATTCGAGGAACTGTGCTCCTTTACCGCCACCTGCCTCCCCCGTACCTCTTCTCTGCTGTTCCTGTTCCGAAAGCTGTGCTGAAGCAGGGACCGGGGAGGTGACGTTCCCCTTGTCCCCGCGGTCCTGATTCATCCTGACAGCAGAAATTACTTGCACACATGCTGGCACAGTGATGCAGCCGTGATGAGCCGTACTTACGTGTATTCACATCAAACCAGCTTAAAAAAAGGAGCAAAACCATCGTTGGATATACACAGGAAAAAAAAAAAATCTCTGCTTTATTTTTTACTTCTTTAAGCGACGTATGACCAGCATCGGTTAGGATGGTAACAAAAGTAGTTAAAAAAAACAAAAACAAAAAACAGAACAACCTTTATCTTTGTGTTAGAGCAGCCGCGGGGCTGGCTGCCCACCGGCCCGGTGCCCCGTGCTGGCTGGCAGCCGGGGGAGCGCGCGGGCGGCTCGCGGGGGGCTCGCGTGGCGCGGGGACAAAGCAGGCAGGAGCAGCGGAGCAGGGGCGGGCTGGCGGCCGGACACCTTCCCGGCTGCCTCCTTCATTTGATCTTGAGATCCTTCAGCGCCGACTCCAGGCTCTGGAACAAAACGGGGGGGGGTCGATGACCGTCTGCGTGTGGCTTTTTCCAAGGCAAGCAGAGCCCTGGAGGTGGGTGGGGGGTAGAGGGGGGCTGTCCCCTGGGGTGGGTGCTGCTGGTGGACCCGGGAGGTCCCAGCTTGGTCTCGTTTGGGCTCGTTTTTTCAAGCCCTGAGGGCAAAGTGGAAGCCAGGAGAGGGTGCTCGATATCTGTGCAAGGGGATGGATGCCCCAGCCTGGCTGGCTACAAACCCCCTCTGACGGTGAGCTGTAAAGTGTCCCCCAGCCAGCCCCAGCTCAAAGGAGATCCCAGTGAGGGCCCCAGGGACAAGGTGCCCCCCTCCTGAGCACACCGAGGGAGCGCTGATTGCAATTAGAGCTGTGGCTGACGAGGGTTTGACACTGGGTGCTCCCAGCGGGGGGGGACACCTCACCTTGACGTCCCAGATGCTCATGCCGCCGTCCATCCCCGTGGTGCAGAACTGCGAGCAGTTGGCTTTCCCGCCCGCCAGCACGGAGATCTGGCTGCGGGGCACAAAGAGGCAGCGGGGGGGGGGTCAGCCTGGAGCCCTGGGGGCTGCCCGGACCCCTCCCCAATCTCCCCAGGGATGCTCCAGGGCCGGACAGGAGCACAGCCAGGGGACGATGCTCTGGGGCCAGCACCCCCAAGCAGCCCCAGGGTTCCCCAGAGCCAAACCTGTCCCCCCCCCAGCCCTCCCCACTGCGCACCTGATGCTGTTCTTGTGCACGGTGTCCAGCGTGGCGTTGGAGGTGTCCGAGCTCGCTTTCTTATCCAGGTTCTGGAAGCGTTCGCGGGCGGTGAGGCCGCGCTGGGAGCTCTGCTTGGGGACGTCCAGCTTCCCCCCGAAGGTCAGCGCGCCCTGGCCCTCCTCGTAGGTGAACAGCATCGGGTAGCAGTCGTGGCCCTGGGGGGGGGGGGGAGCCGCAGCCCCGCTCAGCACCACCCCGGGGCTCAGCACCACCCCGGTGTGGCGCCCGCCCTCAAACCCAGCCCGGACTCACCGCGGCCACCAGGCTGTTCTCGGTGATGAAGGTGACGGCCAGGAGGGGAAGGGTCTCGGTGCAGAGGGAGGCGACGCTGCGAGGGAGAGCAGGCCATAAGAAGTGAGCCAAGACCCCGTGCTGAGCCTGGCAAAACTCATGACACAAGTGGAAGATGCAAGACAGCACGGGAGCAGCCGAGGGGAGCGGGGCTGAATGGGGCCAGGCTGCGATGCTGCAAGGAGAGGCTGTGCCTCCTCCTCCTCCTCCTCCTCCTCCTCCCAGCCCTGTTCAGCCCTTCACCTCCTCCCCATGCCATCTCCATCTCCACATCATTTTGGGGTTCAGCCCAGCTCCAGCCCCAGGAAAGCAGCTGCACCCCCCACGCCCCGTAGCCCACCCCTTGGTGGCACCCATGGCAAAAATCCCCCCCCGAGACCCTCCCCCTCCGCACCCCAGCCCCGCTTACGCCATCTTCTTGTTGGCATCGGCGAGGCAGAGCGTGCTGTCGTGGCTCACCCAGGCCACGCGGGCGCCGCTGGCCGAGAAGCAGATGCTGTGCACCCACCCGCAGCTGCTGCTCGACTCGAACATCAGCTCCCCAAAGGGCATCTTGGAGCCCCACGGCGTGGGGCTCGGCCGCTCCTCCACCTCCTTGATGTAGGCGGAGAAGATCCTGGCGGGGGGAAGAGAGCCGTGATGTCCCCCCTGCCCCGAGCGACCTCCGTCCCTGCTCGTCCCATGCTGTGTCAGGACGGGACCCCCACACCATCCCTGGGGTCCCCCCTCGTTGTCCCCCTGCCCCTCACCGGCACTTGAAGTCGCAGGAGCCGGCGGCCAGCAGGACGTTGTTGGGGTGCCAGTCCAGGCTGAGCACCGTCGAGCGGATGGGCTTCTTGATGTGCTTGCAAACCCACCTGCGGGGAGAGTAGAGGTGTTGGTGTCCCCCAAAACAGCCCCCAGACACCCCCGTGGGCTTGCGGAGGGCTGGGGGTGGTCAGGGCTCCGGGTGTCTCCCCAGGAATTGCTCTGGGCCACCAGAGCATGACAGCAGCCAGGGCATGGGGCGTGCAATATCCCCAGCAGTGGGATTTGGAACAGCTCCCTCCATCTCCCCATCAGTCTCCTCATCTCCATCCTCCTCCATCTCCCCCTGTATCACCTCCACATCCTCATGTCTCCTACCACCCAACCCATCCATCCATCCACCCACCCATCCTTCCCTCCCTCTCCCCACCCATCTATTTCCCCCGTCCCACCCCCGAAGGACCCCGCGAGCCCTTGGCCAAGCCCCACCAGTCGTTCTCCTGCTCGAAGTAGCAGATGGAGATGAGCCGGGAGCCGCTGCCCACGGCGAACTTGTTCTCCTTGGGGGACCACTTGACGCAGCGGGCGGCCCGGTTGATCCGCAGGATGACCAGGGTGGGCTTCCAGACGTTGCCCTTCAGGGTCCAGACGTAGGCATTGCGGTCGGTCCCGCACGTCACCAGCCGGTTGCTCTCAGGGGCCCAGTCGATGCCTGCAAGGCAGAGGGGGCAGTGGTGGCGTGGGGGGAGCCGTGGGGATGGGATGGGGATGGACCACGTGGGGATGGAGGACACCTGAAGGCAGAGATGTTCTGCCTGCTCTCTGACCCTAAGTCCCTCTCTGTCCTACTCCTCCATGCCACCATGCCATGCCATGCCAGCCGTCCCGTCCCATCCCTTCCACCTCTTCCCATCCCATCCCTCCTATCTCATCCCACCCCATCCCACCCCATTCCATCCCATTCCTCCCACCTCTTCCCATCCCATCCCATCCCATCCCATCCCTCCCGTCCCATCCCATCCATCCTGTCCCATCCCATCCCTTCCCATCCCATCCCTCCTACCTCATCCCATCCCATACCATCCAATCCCATCCCATCCCATTCCTCCCACCTCTTCCCATCCTATCCCTCCCACCTCTTCCCAACCCATCCCACCCCACCCCACCTCTCCATTTCTCGGTGCCCTCTGACCCCCTGGATCAGTCCCAGGAGCACCAGACACGAGCTGCTCCCTCTCCACCCTCTGCACAACCCCATCCAGAAGCCACCGGTGCCCCACCAAGTGGGGCTGGGACTGGTTCCCCCGTCCCCATCCCCTCGGTCCCGGGGGGACTCACCCGTCACCTGCCCGTTGTGCTCCTTCAGCTCGTGCACCTTGCTCCACTTGGCGCCGTCCTTGCGGTAGATGTGCACCTCGTGGTTGTTGGGGCACAGGGCGATCTCTGCGGGGGGGACAGCGGCCGGGGCAGGGCCCCCACCTGGGTCACGGCTCTGCTGGCGGCGGGGACAGGCTCCTCGTGTCCCCGTCACCCAGGCTCGGTGGGGTTTGCCCGGCCCCATGGGCACTCCTCCACACCCCGCAGCCCTGCATCCTCCGTGCCCCGGTGCGGCAATGTGGTCCCAGGGGACGCGCGGGATGGGACGGGATGTTTTGGGATGTTTTGGGATGGCTGCGGGTGCTCAGGCCCCGTCCTGCCCCGCCTGCCCGGCACGCTGCCCCCGTCGCAGAAAGCCCTTTTTGTTCTCTCCCACATCCCCCGCTCCCAGGCCGGGAAATGCCATCGGCCATGAATCACCCGCAGAGCTCCTCCGCTCTGCTCTGCTCTCCTCCGCGGTGCTTCACCGTCCCTCTCCGTGCTGGAGCCGGAGCCGTGCTGACACCCCCTGCGTGGGCTCCGTCCCGGCAGCGGGACTGAGATGGGGAGGGCGACGCATCCTGACCCAGCCCCAAAATCCATCCACGGCAGGACCCGCAGCCCCAAATCCGACCCCATGCCAGCTCCATCCCACCCGGGGGGACATCGCTCAGCCCCGGCAGGGATGCGGGGTGCCTGCCCCCACCCCGGCATGCTCGGCGCTTGGGGTCGTCCCCGGGGATTTGGGGATGGGGGGGCCCTGGTGTGAGGAGCTCCCGGTCCCGGCGGGGCTCGGGGGTACTTACGGGTCCGGTCCTTGTTCCAGGCGTGGCAGCTGATGGGCTCCAGCAGGAAGCTGTGGTAGGCCATGGCGAGCTCGCTGCGGGTGGGACGAGACCACGTCAGGATGAGGCCACGGGGACAACCCCAGCGGGACACCTCTCCTTTCCATCCCCCCAAACCTCCCCTGGAAGGGGCATCAACCTGGGGGGGGGGGGTTCCGAGCTCACAGCCTGCCCAGGTGAGGCCAAGGGGACCCCACGGAGCCCAGCTTTGGGGAGGGGGGTGCCGGAGGAGACGCTTCCTGCACCCCGTTGCTCCCTGTCCCACGTGCCCCCGATGTCCCACCCCGGCCACCTCGTTCCCTGCACCGGGACCGACCCCCCCCCCCAGCCCCGCAGTCCCTGGCAGGAGCCCCCCCGCGCTGGGAGAGGCCGGAGGAAGCGGGGGCGCCCTGATAACGCCCTGATAACGCAGGAAGGCGGCGCGGGGACGGCTCCCGGCCACTTCCTAACCATGTCGGCACCTCGGCACGGCCAGCAGCCATCCGGGCACCCCGGGCAGACGGGGACCCCGGTGCCAGCCCCGAGCCCACCGCGGGGTCCCCAGGGTGCTCAGCACCCCCTCCCTCAGACTGCTCCCCCTCGCTCCTTCCCCGCCTCTCATTTAGGAAGAGCCAAAGCCCGGCGGCGGAGGCGCCTCCGTCCCATCCAGTGACTAATCCCTTCCCCTGGCCGCTGCCAGGAGCCGCGGGACGGGGCGGTGGCACGGTGCTGAGCTCCCTGTGCCAGGGAGAGGGTGCCGGATGCGTCCCCTCCGCCACGGGGTTGGGGCAAGGCACCGAATTTGGGGGACACCCCGGCAGGGCGTTAGGGGTGAGGGTTAGTCACGGGCGTTTCGGTGTTTCGGGGAGGCTCCCAGAGCGTCGCCAGTTTTTCTCTGGCAGCTAAAAACCTGACAGGGGAAGGAAAGAAGTCCCTCCTAGCTCCGTCCCTTGGGCGGAAAGGAGATGTGGAGCTCCGCCACCCGCGCTCGCACGCAGAGAAATCCCGGCGGCGATGTGGGGCGCACACCCTGCCCCTACACCCCCCCCCCAAAACACCCAAACCCACCGGGGAAGGACGTGGGCATCCCACTGACCCAGCCCCACGGGTGCTGTGGGGCCGCAGGCACCCATGGGTGGGTGCAAGCCCCCTCCAGGAGCTCCCCCCTCAGTGCCTGTGAGCCTCGGAGGGTTTTTTTTGCCCAGAAATAACGCTGAGCACCACCACCAGCACCCGAGCGTGAGCCTCGCTTGGTGCCCCGCTGCGCACCCCAGTGCAGCTTCACCCCAAAAACCTCGCCCTGCACCCGGAGGAGACCCGGCAGCCCCCAGCCATGGCCCGGGGACGGAGCCACACCGTGAACACTGAATAAAATCGACGGACGGGGGCCGTGCTGCTGGCATGGCAAAAGATCTGGAGCAGAAAAATGTGCTGCATCGGGCTGACACCGCTCCGGGGCGGGAGGCAGGGGTGCGAGGCATCGATTTCCTGCTGAAATGCGCTGTAAGGAAATGGGAATGCCTTTTTTTTTTTTTTTTCTTTTTTTTTTTTTTTTTTTTTTTTGGTTGGTTTGGGTGCTCCAAGGCCTGGGAAGCTGCCCGGTCTCCCTCCTCACCGGGCTCATTTGTCACGCTCAGCCCCAGCTCTGCCGGGCAGGGCTCCGCTGCCGAGCTGTTGGAGCGGGGAGCGGAAGCTCTCAGAGAGAAACTCGGCTTTCGGCCGCTGCTGCACCCGTCAGCAGCTTACGTCTCGTTCCTGCAGCGCCGGGCTGGCAGCCTCAGTAATCCCCTGCTCGTGCCCCGGGCAGAGCTGTGCAGGAAGATGCCCCAAAATTCGGGGCTGTCCTCGCCTCCTGCTCCCCCTGCTCGGAGGCAGAGGCTCTGGAGGGAGGGAAGGGGCTTTTGGGGGACGACGGAAGGCAGGACTGGGGATGGCCACAGCTCGGTTATCTTCCCCGCTCAGCCCCGAGGCGCCGAGAAGTTGGGAAACATCCTTGGAGGAGATAACCAAACCTTGGCAGGGGCCGAGCAGGAGGAGGAAGCCGCGCGCTGAAGCTGCTCTGTTTTCGCTTCTGCCCGAGCAACCGAGCCTGGCGTGCAGCCACCAGGCCCCCCCAGCAGCCCCCATCCTCTGCCGAGCCCTGAGGCCGAAGCACGGCCCCCCCCGAGCACCCTTCTCCTCCCCGTGGTGCCCGTGGGGTGTCACCCACCCTGCCGCAGCCATCCCGGGGGGGACACCCGTCCCTGCGCCTCGCTGTTGGTGCGGGTGCCCCAGGAGCCAGCCCGGCCCCGGGGAGCCATCGATGCCCCCAGGCGTGCAGGGGGCAGGCGAGGGGCAGCTCCGACCCTCCTCTTCCTCGTGCTGGGCAAAGCTGGAGGCTGCTGATGGCCGGGGAGGAGAGGACACATCGCCCCCAGCTCCTGCTCTGCTGGCACCAGCCCCTCCCGGGGCACCCTCCCCAGCACCCTGGCGCTCACCAGC
This sequence comes from Anser cygnoides, assembly GCF_040182565.1. NCBI lineage: Eukaryota > Metazoa > Chordata > Aves > Anseriformes > Anatidae > Anser > Anser cygnoides. The sequence goes on from NC_089887.1 coordinate 3,758,036, forward strand.
ACCTGAACAAACCTCTAAACTCGCCACCAAAGCCTGGCAACAAACTCCCAAAACACCCCCACGACAAAACCCACCAGCAGCGAGGCGCTGCCTCAACCCACCTCGGTCCCAAACCGGCCCCGTCCCAGCAGGGCTTCGCCCCCTCCCTGCGTTCAGCAGCCGGGGTGCGAGGTCCCCCCCGGGCGCAGCGGGACGCACCCGGCTCTCCCGGCAGCCTCCCCGCTCCTTACCTTGGCGGGCAGGGTGAGTTCGTGGACTCTGGGCAGTCGACACGAACCGGCCAGCACGCAGCGAGCGGGAGTTGCTGGCTGCCCCGCGGAGGCAGCCCGACTTCCCTTTTCCTCTCCGAGAAACGCAACCACTTCCTTACGTGGGCGTTGGGGGAGCGCGGAGCTGCTCGGCGGCCGCCCTGCCCCTGCGAGCGCCAGGCCTCTCCGCCGCACATGGACGGGCTGCCGGCCACGCAGCGGCCCTGGGATGCTCCCGGGATGCTCGGTGGGATGCGGGAGGACTTCGGCCCGCGTCGTACCAGAGCCCACCCGCGGGGAGAAACGCGTGGCAGCATCGCACGGGGAGAGCTGGGGCTCGGCAGGACCTCGCCGTGCTGGGTGCCGGTTCCTGCATCCTGCTGTGCCCAGCGGGACCGAGCGGGCTGCACCGTGCGCCTGCACCCCCTGCACCCCTCTTTTTTTTTCCTCCCGCTTCAGAGCCAGCTGGTTTAAATCCCGTTCTCCGGGCGACTCCTAATTAAAGAGCTGGGAAAGGAGAGAGAAGCTTCAGGTCCTTGCCGCCCTGCTGCAGCCAGGGTGAAGTCACACACGGGGATGCGCTTCCCTCTGACCCCAAAAGCAACCAGGGAGGGGATGTTCACATTGCGGAACCAGGGCAGCAGCACATCGGGGTCTCACAGGGGGAGGACAGGGTCCTGGTGGCATTTCCCAGCTGCAGGAGGTGGACGCAATAACCTTGTATTTGTTAAGCCACAGAACTGATCCCCAGGTTACAGGTCAGCTGCAGGTAAAAGCTCTGTGGGGTGGCGCTGAGCAGGTAACTCATCTCTCCCCTGGTCCTAAAACCTTTCTGAAGTTTTTCCTTCTGCCTGCAACTTTCCTCCAGTCCTCTCTCGGTTATGAGCTGCTCTGAATCTGCACTTGACCAGGAGAGTTCAGGCTTTTCCAGCATCCCACTGCTGCCTCTTGCACCAGGGCTGCGAAGACTTGTGCCAAGAGCAGCAGCCCTCATCTGAGCAGGACGGGAGGACAGGACAGGAGGACGCAGGACAGGACAGGAGGATTCAGGACAAGTCACCATCCCTCTGCCTGCCACTTCACATCAAACGCCTTGCAGGCAGGGACGCGCACGAACAACGGCTCAGTAACTCCCGCGGCAGGAATCGGGGTACCTCCCTAACCAGAAGGGGAGAGGAGCGTCAGCCTCACCCCAGCACTGCCTGCAGAGCACTTTCTCGTCTCCTGTGGCATTTCCTCATGGTTTCTCGAGGCTGCTCCTGCTGCGGCTCTTCCCTGAGCCGCGCTGATGAGCGCAGCGAGCAGCCTGCACCGGAGACCCACCGGCTTTGAGCGCTGCTTGGACTTCCCCGGGGCTCGGCCGCCCACGGGGGATTCAGCAAGCGCTGCCGAGCCCGGGGAGGAAGGAGCAGCCCCGCTGGATCTCTCGCCAGATCCCACCCAAGGTTTGACTAAACCACGTAACTGCTTTCACCACCGTTTCCTTGAGCGGAAAGATCCTCCTGCGCCCACTGCCGCTTGTGGTGGAAAGCTTGGGGCCTCTGCTGAAACGCCCCCCGCACAGACAGGGGAGATGCCAGAACGGTTTTTTGCTGGGAATGATTTTGGAGGTGGGGAAAAGGGATGAAAAGCGGCAGCAATTCTGCATCTTTTTGTTCAGAGACTCGGAGCTTTCAGACAGGCCCCCAGGAACACTCTGGCATCCCCGCTCGCGCGGAGCCCCGCTCCTTGCCCCTAACAGTCTGCTAGCTGGCGCGGAGCAGCGAGCATATGCAGCCAGCCTGTAATTAAGACTGCAAAACCACGAGCTTTCTTGTGAACATTGCTTTCAAGGGCACCGTTAACCCCAGCACATACTGCAAGCACGTGCTAGCAGGCCTGGTGCTGCAGCTAGCTGAAATACGGGAGTGAATCCTCACCCACGCTGGACACGAGGACACCCCGACGGTGTTAAGAGACGGGGGAGGCGAGTGAGAAAGTGGCAGAGGCCAAGCAAAGCACCTGCCTTCACGTGGCTCACAGAAAGAGGAGACAGAATGGCAGCAGGACATCCTGCCGGACATCACCTCCGGCCCTCAGACGGCACACAAGGTGCAGAGCTCTTCCCTCCTCACCCACGGGACGGTTTTAAGTTGAAATATGCCTCGAGTGATGGCTGTTTATACTCCCCTCGCTCCGTCCTTTTCTAATATAAATATCTCCGCTCTGTTTTTAATCTCAGATTTCTAGCAGACCCGTTCCTCTCAGACAGTAACCTAGGGCGGTCTCATCAAACGTCAGTTCGGTGGCTGGTTGGAGCCAAGAGGCTCCTTTTACCTTCTCTGGCTCGTTCATGCAGAAAAAGAACACGGCAAAATTTAAAGATCCATTTTCTCCACTCTCTCTTTAGATGATTTTTTTTCTCTTTTCTATCATTTGGGCCATATCTTTGAGAACACAGTTTTTAGTAGACTTCTTGGAAATTAAACAGCACGCTTTCAAAAGTGACTTCAGAAACAAAATCATTACTTCCTGTGAGATGTAAGTGTCTAACACTGTTTGCAGAGATGACCAAATCCAAGCCCATGCCCTTCCACCCATCCTCCAAGGCCGGCAGTGTCACTTTGATCCAGAAGACATTTAACTCCATCAGCGCTATGTCCTGGCTGGTAAACCCAACGCCCCCCAAGTCATCGTACACAGCAGACCACGAGACTGCAAGCTGAGTAAGCAGTTAGAAAAGCCGTTATTCTACATTTAGAAAGGAGAGGAAATTGCAAAGCCATACTTGATTGTGGGGGGAAGAAGGTGGGAGACAAAAGAAAACCGAAAGGAAAACAGTCCGTGCCCTACGTGCAACAAACGCTGCACCTGAAAATGAGGCAGCTCTGCGAGGGACACGGTTCACTTTCAGAAGAACACGAGCAGTTGTCAGCGTTGTGAGCTTGCCCGCCACCCTTCCTTTTCAATCACTCAGAGCTAAGAAACGAGCAGTGTATGAAGAAACACTCCGGTTCCAGAGGAAGTGGTAAACTTTAGTCATTGGGTTGTGTTTTTTTGAGACACTTCTGCATTTTCAACAGAAGTGACACGTCTTAGGCCTTATAAAGCAATGCTCTGAGCCAGGTAATCCCCTCCCAAGCACGGCCTGAATCGAGCCTCAAGGCAACAGTACAGTTAATCTTAACTGGACTGCATGAACAAAATAAGTTATGTGCAACTGCCTCAGTGAGCTACCAAGGCTCTGAACTGAGCTTCAAAGGACTGTCACGTGGAGACAAAGGATCTGTGCAGAAGCCAGTGTACGCTGTTACCTCTGTTAAATGTGCTTCATTTCTCCACCGGTCATTATAAACACAGAGCTTTCTGGGCTGAGCACTCAGCTCTAACACGACGTGCAGGTCTGTGCAGCTTCATGGGCTTACAAAGTGATTTGCTTTTAATTTGTCTTCCCTAAGATCCGACTCAGATTTTCACCTCACTTTCCACACGCAGCCTTCCACACCGTATCCTAGGCACCACGCTGTGAGCAGTCTTTGTACAAATCCCTGAAGGTAACTACAGAGAGTTCTGGTCACTTTGTAAAACCACGACCCGCTAAGCAGACAATGAAAAAGACATTCAGGTTAATTTGCTGTTATTATGACCAGATAAAATGCCAGGCAGACAGAACTAAGAGTCAGTAGGACAAAACCGTTCATCCTCAAAGATCATCACCTCAAGGGAACAATTCCCCTGAAAGAAGCCTAGCTGAATCTTCACATCCAGATCTTCAGTACTTTAGATCTTCATCTGTTAACCTGAAACTTTCAGTTAAGATGAACTCTTCCTGTTTTAAGGCTATAAAACACCAGTTCAGGGGGTTTCTGCACTCTTTATCTGAGTTCATTCCCATAACATCCTTTTTTAAATAACTATTAATGAGCATCAAAACACAAAGAATCTGTTTTTCTTTTTTTATTATTATTATTATTTCTAGCAGACAATTTACATAAAATTCCCCTTTTAAGTTAGTGATTCATAACTTCCTGCAATAAACTACTTAAGGAGCAGCTTTGGTAAAGAATGGAATGAAACAACCAACTGAAAAAAATAAAGAACAATCACAGCTGATTTTGAAACCAACACAATTCACCAAATTTAGATTCAAAAGAAAATCTGCCAAGCTGTATTTTCTCAGTGTTTCCAAATATTCCACCTTTCTCCTCCCTTTTCGGGTTTGTGCAGATGTGGGAGCTGCATTCTGTCAAGCAGTTTGTCCTGCTAGATCACGGAAATCCATCTTTACATGATTCGTAGACCTTGAATAGAAGACTCTAAGGTCTTGAAAGAGAGAAAATTTTAAATCACAGCCTGCTACAGTACCCTGTGTCAAATAATTCACTGTAAAGGCTGATGTTAAGGAAAACAGAGCAAAACAAACACAATACTTGAAATTACTCTTATTCAAGAGCCAGAAACCACTATAATTATTAATTTCAAACTCACACGCATGGCCCAATGGTTTCACCCCCTCCCCCTGAAACTGCATTCAGACAGTTCATGTATTACCTCAATTTCTTATTTGGCCCCTGTGCCCACCAGAGCATTCTGGCATTATATATTATAAACAAACTATTATTTTCCTAAAAGCCAGCGCATAGCCTGGGGAGGTCAGCAGAGACCTCTGTTGGCCAGTCCTTGACAAAGCAAGCAGGTGCATTAAATCTCTTTGAGGTTTTGAATACAGTGCTTAGTGTATTTTCTAATTCGAGGTTTTTATTTTTTATTTATTTATTTATTTATTTATTTTACCATTTTGATAAGTTCATTAAGAGATGACAGGACCCTGTTCTGCAGAAGGGCACTAAACAGAGTCCAAAGGGACAGGAGCAAGAAGGGACAGTGGGCCTTGTCATACCAATGATCATTCCAGCCTGTGCCTAAGGTAAGGGTTGGAGAAGGAAATAATTAGTGGGATCCCTACAGGGACACTAAGTGATCCCATTAAAAAAATTAAGTCTGGATCAGCACCATCTGGTAAGCAAAGCAGATCTGCATTTACACTGAATCTTGAATCTGCCTTCCTTATGGGATTCACTAATGGTCTTGATATTCCAGGCTGGATTTCCTAATATTAATAAAATCACATTAGGGTTAAGCCCTGGAAGCTGATACTAGAGATCAAGAAAAGTCACCACTGCAACCGGTTCACATAAACATGGCAGTAAAAGCATACCTTGAAATCCCAGATGGTCATTGCTCCATCAATGCCGGTGGTGCAGAATTTACGACAATCTCGTTTGTCTATCTCATAAATAGACACTTGGCTGAAAACAGAAAGCGATAGCTGTAAGGCAGACACCCATTCCAGAGAGCCAAAAAGCTGGGAAATTTGGGCTGAATTCAACTCTACTCTTCCAAGGGGAAACACAGAGTATAGCAGAGCTTATGCTAGATCTTTGGTACAATGCTTCAGAAAAACAAGCAGAGAAAAAGGATGCTGAAAGCTCTTTTATCGCTTGGTGGCTGTAGTCTAAACATTTTCTTTGGAAAAAGACAAATTGCTTCAGAAATGTTAGCATCCTCTGGGCTCACGTTCTTTTTTAAATGCAAGGATATTTCACTCGATTAACCTGAATCAACCCTTTTGATGAATAATGCATATAGAAATAACATCTGAAATAAGTTGGTATGTGAATTCCTGCTTCAGGTGAATACTACTGACTGGATTTTGCAGTACTACCACCCTCTTGTGAATTATTTACATATTTGATAAGATAAACTGTGTTCAAGTTACAGAACGCATTAAACACGAGCAAACAGAAGTAGCATGCATACAATGTTAATGATTAACGTTACGAGCTTCCACAACTCCCAGAAATAGGCAGCTGTCCGTGAAAGGCTAAAATGGGAATGGGATACCAGCTACACCCATCTGGAATGGCAAATTCAAGCTCTCGTAGGTTTGCGGTATGCCCTGTGAAACCGAAGCGATGAGGAGAGCATTCCTTCCCCTCATTCTGATGGCCAAGATACTCACGTTATACTGTTTTGGTGCAGTGTCTCCAGGGTAGTGTTACGATCTTCTGTAGTGGCTCTTTTATCCATATTTCGGAAGCGTTCCATGGCGGAAATATTGCGCTGGATGCTCTGTTTTGGAATGTCTAGTTTCGAAATGAAGGTCAGCGAGCCACGGTCATCACAGTTGAAAAGCATTGGGCAGCAATCGTGGCCCTGCAACCACACATCATGAAAGCATGAGAAGAAACACAACCACCAGAGTTCCTTTATTCTGCTGCTGTTAATTGCAGAAATGCAAAGACTGACACTACGGGAGATCTTGCTTGTTACTAACTTTACAACGCATGGTGTTTCTCACTCTCCAAAATTCTAAAACGCTCTACAAGGAGGAAATAATAGACACTTACAGCTGCCACCACACTGTTCTCAGAGACAAATGACACGCTCAGGAGTGGGAGGAACTCTGTTTTCAGCTGCGAAACCCTGAACACAAGAACATTTGTTAGAGGACTTCAGTGAAACCTCACATCTTTGGCTCCAACAAAAAAATTAAAGAGACTGTTCCCACACAAGGATTATTGGAACACAAGTCAGTGTAGCTCAGTTCTCCTGAGGTGACACCAGAAGGCTGTAATTTTTATTAAAAAGTTTTGACCTAATAAAGCGTTCTCGAAGTTCTGTTAAAAAAAATAAACTTTTCTAAGTGAAAACATCTAGTATTGTGTCTGAACTGTGGCTAGAGTTTAAAAAAGAATAACTTACCCCCCCAAAGTTTCAAATTGACAAAGCTATTAGTTTGATTTGCAACAAAAAAGCACTTAAGTTTTAGTGTTTGACATCATCTTTTTAGGAGAAAAAAGCCTGTATGTTAGGTCATTTTTTGTGATTTTTATAATAAACGAGAAAGGAATTCTAGAACTTTATACCTAATTATGTCCTTAGCCAGGTACTTACACGGCTATAGCCATCAGAACCATAATTCAAAATTAAGCACAGTACTTCCTTAGAAAGCCACGGAGACTGAGAAGTTATCAACATCAAGATGACGAACAGAAGGAGAAATTGTTAATAAAATGCTTTGCTGGATTGGAAGGTATAAGTAGAGACCCTGCAGCAGTGTCTGAAGGACAGCATTTGGAATTAACATTTCATGAAATGAACAAATTATTTCCCAGACCCTGATTGGGTATAGGGTCTTAGTTACGGAGTGAGCATGTTTCTGCAGGTCTCTTGGATCCATTTACAAGGAAATAATTTGTTTCCAAAATCGCCAGAGTGGAACATTTTTTTTTCCAAATGCTTTTCTTTTTTCACCCCCCCGCCCTTTTTCAAAAGCAAATGACTGTGCCCTCACTGAAGAATTCTTAAAAGAAATTTGAATTATATAATCTAAAACTCTATGAATTCTACCTTATTTACGTAGGCCTCAAAGAGACTCCTGGAACGTACAGTAAAACTGTCAAAACTGGAAATAGCAGTCACAGCTTTCCTCTTGTAGCTGCGAGCACAGCATTCCACATTCTGCTTCTTTCTAGTGTCAAACATTTAATAGCTATCAGAAAGAGCATACTTACATCATATTTTTTGAGGCATCAGCAACTGACACAGTACTATCATGACTGACCCAGGCTAGGCGGTTACCGCTGGCAGAAAAACTGACACTGTGCACCCATCCGCCACTTCCAGCGCCCCCAAATTCGGACATCAGCTGCCCAAAAGGCATTTTGGAGCCCCATGGTGTACTTGCTGGTTTTTCATCCACTTCCTTAATGTAAGCAGAAAACACCCTGCAAAGAAAAAAAATCTGCATGAACACAGACAAAAAAAAACCACCCTCCTGGGAGCTGCATATACATTTCACATTGGAGACAGCTAGATGCATTCTATTTCTACCAAAATAAAATTCCATATTATCTTTCAGCAGCAATCCACTACTGGCTAGGAAGATTCAGTATACAAGGAGAGAAAACAATAGCACAACGGGTGTAATGCATACAGGTTTCTCATAAATGCTCTATTTTTTACCTCTCCTTGTTTCCAGAAGATGGCACAAAACCACAGAATATCCTTACATTTTCCACTGTGCTAAGATTTCCCTTTCATCCTTTTGCGCTGCTAATAAGCCTCAGAGTCAATTCTTCAGTTAGAGGAAAACCCAAGAGTTACAATCACAGAATCATTTAGGTTGGGAGAGACCTCCAAGATCACCTAGTCCAACAATGTATAATTAGACACTAATACAAACACCGAGAAAATTACCCACTTTTTAAGAACACTGACTTTTTAGCAGGATTCCAAAGGGGGGAAAAAAAAATAAAAGATGTTCAAATGCCAGCAAAGGGGCTCTGAACCACCTTAATCTGGCTCATTACTGAAAGAATGCCTTGAAAACCTGAAATACCATCATGTTTTTATAGTTTTTTTCCCAGCGCTACAATTTTCAAGATATGTTTAAATAGAACGCCTCCCCCTTTCATCAAATTCCTTCTGCATGATTCAGACATGCCACAATATGGTGTTCTCGACTGTTACCATGGAAGTTACAAGGACGTCACAAGCATAGGATTAGAGTCCATCGAACAGGAGGAACAAGTGAGCTATGCCATACTACTACCACCAGAGAAATATTTCAGTTTAAAAAAAAAAAGGCAATCAAATATTCACGGTTGCAGCCAAACACTAAAAGGAATTATTTTATAGTGAGTTTAAGGAAACGTTGCTTCCCCTACCACCATTCTAATTTTTTTATTTTTATTTTTTTTAATCTTTTACATATATGGGGTATGCACTTCAAAAGGTGCCTATTCAATTTATTCAAATACAGTTGATCATTTGGTACGTGAAGGGTTTAACTGCAGCTATATTAGGTACAGATTTTCAGAGAATTAAGTACGAAATTATGCTCAGCTATATCAGTTTAAATATAATCTAATGGTAATCCTTCAACAAACTTAATTTTATAGAGCCGTCTGAAAGGATGGTTCTCTTAATGTATGGAAATAGGACAAGATGTTTAAAGCAGCAGCCTTTGACACAAGGCAGAAAAAGCATTCCTAAGTAGTGAGAGACCTTGCAGGTACCTATTGGTTTAAAAAAAGTCTTTTCACTTCCTCAGCTACAAGGCCCTAGCCTTCAGAGAATATTGGGAAATGACTTTCATTCCTGCAGCAACGTTGTTCAAGCAAGACTATAAAATTCACACCTGTACGGTGCTGTTAGCTGTGTACATTACTAAAGACAAATGTAAGAGCAGCTCATCTAGGCCAGCCACCACAAAAACTGCTCAATACCTATCAACTTGGAGTCTCTTCTGCCCTCCATTCTTTTTCCAAAATGTCTCCCCACTTAGGTGCTTATTAGGTGGCAGTGGCTCTGGCAGATCCATTTCATAATTTTCTTCAGAACCACCTATCAGAACAGATGCATACTTCAGGCCCAGATATCTTTACCATCTTTAGTACGTAACTGAACATTCCCTAGAGCTGGAATTCTGGAGATCTTCATTCATCATTTAGCAAAACAACATTCCTTCATGGGTTTGGGGAAACAACAGAAACACAAGCTCAGTACCAATCTCCACAACTTTTCCGTTCTTCCTTTAATATTCCTCTATGGAGATTTCTACACTAAAAACAGCAAGATTATTAAATGGCTCATCCTATGGTATAATTTAAATGAGAGCAGAGAGTTTCCCAAATATTTTAAACCAAGATCTGTTTTAGTGTTGTGGGTTTTTTTGTTTGTGTTTTAAATATACACCGTTTTCAGACAAAAGATATAGGACAGAATGAGTTTCCTGATGGGAAACAAGAGACAGAAGTAAGTCTTCTAGAAAACACACCTAGAAAATTGACAACCATGTCTTGACTTTCTTCAAAAAAAATTAAATCGTAATGAACAGAAAATAATTCAATTCCAGTTTCTCAAAGTAGGGAAGAGGAAATAATCAGGGATCCAACGTACGTAATAAGCACTGAACAAGGCTTGGAGACAAAACAGCAAAAGACCAAAGTAAAAGACATGTATCAGCTGACCTAATGTCAGAATCCCAAGATGCTTTATGAACACATATGGGAAAAATTCCCCATGTGAATAGCAGCTGCTTCTGGAAGATGAATGAGTACTTTTTACATCACATTTTTTGTGAAAGGAAGTGAACGCTTACAGTTCATTTAATTAAAACTGGAGATAAGGCAGGAAAGGGAGACAACTTTCCTCTTCTTGCCCAGATGCTATTTAACATCTCTCCTTACATAAAAAGGTAACAAAGGATTGACTGTAGATGCAGTGTTTCATTCTGAAATAAGGAATGCAATAGTTGGTCCCACCTCCCCCTCCCACTCCTTCTTAGTCATTTTTAGTACACACTTTGAAGCTAAAAAATTGCCCTATTACATAAAGAATTTAAGAAAAGCAGCTTTCATTATTATTCAAGGTACAAGTGGTTAAGTAAAATATGAATTAAAATCAACCACTCATGTGTTACCCATGTAGGCTTTGTTGCAGCATCCCCAGCCACTGAGCACAAAGCAACTTGCAGAACCCATATCCCTCATGGTGTAACTTCACAATCAGTTTGAAAAACTACCCCATCCACCTCACATGCCCATCTGCTTATACCAGCCTTCTTCCTAGCGTGATGCAAAAATGGTGTTTTGTCGCACTGAGTTTCAGCTGGATCGATTTCTCGACCTTGCTCACAACATGGCTGCAAGAATGTTAAGGCTAGCACAGGCGAAGTGGAGTGAACAAGTGACTCAGGAAAGAGAAAGGTCAGGTACCTCCTCTGCAAGCTGCAGCGTTAGGATACTGCTTTTAATACTCTAAATAATTAGTAGTGGTGTTTTCCTATAAGATAGCACCTGTAAGTCTAATTTCAGGCTAACAACTTGGCACTCATTGCACATATAATAGTAGTACTTCTGTGAACTGCTAGTAAAGAAACCCACCAGTTCGCTAAATTCAGGTGTACCCCCAAGAGATAAATGTTAGTAGCCAAAGTGTGCATGCAGTAGTGACCCGGTCAAAATCTCTTAGGCTGGACATTTTATTTTGGTAATGACATCAGTATGTGCTGAGCTATCTTCTATTTTGATAGCAAATGTGTGATCAACATGCTCGTGTTACTAACCAGCCAGCAACCCAAGCTTATTTCCTGATGCTTTATTCTCTCTCACCTGCACTTGAAGTCACAGGATCCAGCAGCCAGCAAAACGTTGTTGGGGTGCCAGTCCAGGCTGAGGACAGTGGAACGGATGGGCTTTTTAATGTGCTTGCTCACCCACCTAATTTAAAAGAAAAGACAAGATTTATATATGAAAATATTTTACTGGATTCCCCCAAACCCAAGAAATATGCCTCAAAAGGTAATTTATTGCCAATGACTAAACACATCAGTTTAGCAAGCAAACCCACGTTATGCCCAAATCCTTCATATTCCCTTCTACAGTCCATGACCTCTATGTGGTTATCTAAATTAAAATTGTAAATACAACCAACAAATGTTGAATGTACACATCTTCCTCTGAATCCTTTTCTCCTTCTAATTTTTATAATGCATCAGACTGAACTCCTTAACATGAGTTTTGCACAGCTTTGACCGTGATATTGAGCTAAGGAGCATTATTTTATTAGATCGCTGAGTACACTTCCTCTCCAGCTCCTTCCAACAAGTTTTACAGTCACCTCTCTCGCTTGCCAACTTTTCTACTGTTTAATAGAACAGCAGTTATAAAACCCAACACATAGATGGGTGAACTGCCAATGATATATCTCAATTATTTCAAGTACAATAAAAATGGATTTGTTTGAACCATTTACAAAGTAGTAAGGAAATCTGTTATTCACTGGATGGCCTTTGGGATAATGGTGCTTTTTCTTTGAATTTACTTCCATCAAGCACAAGCAGTTTTAAGGATCACATTAAATTATTTGTCTTCAGCACAGGAGGGGTTTCATTCTTCTGCAGATGAGGCAGAGAAAACATTAATAACTGAATATACTGGAAAGTAGAGAAGTCCACAACAAACTAAAGAGAATTTTGCAGATGGTCTCATTGTTTAACATCTCCATATGGGAGAATGCACGCAGAACTGTGGGAACAGAGACCTGTGTTTTTATACGTCTACCCAAAATAATAGATACTTAAAATGTCAATGGTAGAAATATTTGTGCTAGTCCTGTCTGAAATCTATGAACAGTAACAATAGATGACAGAATACAGAACAGGTAGGTGACAAGCTTGAACATCTTCTAATAGACCACCCTGGAGATAACTGACAGCTTGAATTCTTTAATGACAATAAATGGTCCAAAATAATCAATATGGAAAAAAGACTTGAGACAAAGTTCTTCACTCATTCTGGAAAGGGCGTGGGGCAAGAGAAAGCATTTCTCTTTTTTCAGCCATAGAGCTGTGGTAAAGAAATTTCTACTCTGCAGAAATTCTAGCACTTTTAAAACAGCAACATATGTTTATGGCAGTCAACGAGAACACACCCATGCCAACATGCAAAACCTGAAAACAGGCCAAGTCAAACGCCTCTAGGTGCTACACTACAGTAAAGAAGTAGAAGAAGGAACCTTTTCCCTAGGATGTAGAAGTCTGTGAAAGAACTGATGAGGACTATCCCTCTATGTTTCCTGAAAATTTTAGAATTATTAAAAGAGTAAGCTGGTTACTACCACTAATCTCCAGACTTTAGCTTTCCCAAGCTGACCTTAAAGGTATAAATGGAAATAAAACAGCTCACCAGTCGTTTTCAGATTCAAAGTAGCACACAGATATAAGTCGAGCTCCACTTCCTACAGCAAATTTATTCTCCAAGGGAGACCATTTCACAAAGGTGGCTGCACGATTAATTCTCAGGATGACAAGTGTTGGCTTCCACACGCCGTCTTTCTGACTCCAGACATAGGCGTTACGGTCGGCACCGCAAGTTACGATGCGATCGCTTTTGGGAGCCCAGTCAATACCTGCAATTTAGACTTCACGTTAATAATCCTTCCCATTTATACGGTTTGCTTTACAGTAATTCAAAACAGAGAAAATCTTGTAGCCTTCCCCCACAGAGACAGTTAATAATGTTACGTTACCATTCCCCTTGTTCACTTATTCTCCAGGTAGTATTTCAAAGTGTTATGGATATCACGTTCTCCATCTAGCTTTCATCAAAATCGCAGATCCCAAGTTTCGAGATTCCACAGAGAATTTGCCCGCTAAGGAAGCCAGCTCTGACAGCTGGCCAACAGGTGGAGCTCTGCAGACTGGCTAAAATCCGTCCACGGGTACTCTTCAAATCACTGACTTCTGCAAGAGGCTGTTTCAGACAGCTGAAACCCAGCAATTCTAAAGCTCTGCACAAACCTCTAACAGAGCTGTCTGCGCGATGCCAGGCCGCAGTCATGATCTAAAAGTTTAGATAACGGGGTGTTTTTCCCCCAGTTAGCAGTTATTGATCTTTATGCACTGATACAATCGTTACGTTTAGTCCCTGCTATTTAAGCTGTGCTGTGAGAAAGAAAAGTTAACCAAGCAAAAATAACACATTCAAAGAATAAAACAAAATGAAACCTTTGATAAACCTGCCATTGCTTCCTTCCCTTTCCTCTGCACCGAAGGACATTCTTAACTGGAAACTCTCAGGGCGACAGTATTTTTCATCTTTCTTTAGCATCCGTATTTGAGATGCAGGGTGCGATCCTTAACTCTACTGCCACAAACTTAGATTTCAACTGATTTCCATGTTCAGTATTAAAAACATTAAAAGTTCAATTCTGAGGCAGCCTGAAACCATAGTTATACAAGTCAGTCTAGCACTGCTTACGAAGGAGAGACCATCGTGCCTCTTTTTATCCTACCACCTCCCCTGCACCAGCAGCAGTGTCCTGATCCCTTGGCAAGTTCAGATTTTCAGCTTTGCAGAAAACCAACCCTGCAGAAAGAGTGAATAACATTCTTACTGTACGTGAACAGAGGCAGCTCACCACAAATCCCTGAATCAGGACACAAGAAGGCAAGATTAGGGACCTTGTCCCTAATCAGAAATCAGAGTGGCAGCAGCCTCCTGTCAGAACCAACAGGCAGTTTCATCAATCTCTCTCCTGTGTCTAACCACAGTTTATGTCCACTCTTTAAGACGACCACAGCCATGTGGTATTCCAAAGGTATATGCCTTGCTGGAAAGAGCTCCTTTCCCAAGCCATGAGTATTTAGCTTCTCTCTAACACCAACAAGTAAAAGAAAAATGCAGAGAAACATCTTTGGGGAATGGCATGTCATTTGTAAATTCAGCCCAAGCGGCTCTTCACGAAAGAGCACGTACAGTTGTGCTCTGACAGCAAAACCCAGACAAATTGAATAAAGTTCCTGCAAAACGCTGTTGGGCAGACAGTTCTGCCCATTAGTGAGTTGAGAACAGAATAAAGGATATTGCTGTTTTGGGCAGGTGCTTGTATTAATTACAGTCACTTCCTTAGAGAATAAAGCCCTCATAAAAGCATCTCACACAAAAGACTACCACAGAACAATGACCTTTTAAAACTAACACTTTGTGACTCGTTGTGCCAGCCCTTCTTACATTTTCATTGGGGCTCTACAGATACCACGGGTCTGCAGTAAAACGTGCTCACTGAGCGCCTGCCGCAAGTCCAAGACTGAGCACTTTGAATGGAATTTTACCTCAGAATTGTAGTTTTCTTGAAAGACCAAATTTCCAGCCACCAATGAGTAATTGTCAAAATATTAATTATAACCAATCCAATCTCCTCCCAAACACGGACAAAAGAGGCTTTTTTCTGTTATCTTGCTTTTCACTTTGCAAAGTCAAGCCAGTTCTTAGAAGTTTTCTTTCCTCATGCACCTGACTGGAAAGGTGCTCCCCTTTTGCTCACTGAGGACGTGACATATTTTTCTGCATGAGCACAAAGAAAGGGAAAGACTGTTTCTCTTGGCAGCTGTGGTAATTAAAACACTTATCAACCCATTGCCAGAGTGCCGTAGCAAAGAGGAAGGAAAAATGTACTGATATGAACTTGGTGCAATGAATCCCTACGAAAGGATATTTATTGCTGTCGGAAACCAGAAACCAACACTTGTATAATTCATGAAGTTACAAGCCAGCACTCGAAAGGGAGCAGCATGTAGCACCAGGAGAGTTTATGACACAACCAGATTACTTCAGGAGACTGAAAGCTCGATCTCGTTACGTTATCGGGGATGAGAAATAAGCAATAGTTAAGAAAGAAAGTCTCAGTTACTCTACCAAAATGTCTGGAAATGGAGGAGAGCTTTTCTTCCTAACAATCTCAGCATGCAGTCCAGGAAAATGCTGCAAAGCTCTCCATAAAGTGGGAATGCCAACCTATAAAAAGATCTACTTACTCGACACTTGCAGATTTCCTGTTCAGATGCTCAGCTGGGGAAAGCAGGGGGCGGACACATTTAAAGTCTGGCACAGCACATTCTTCTCTTACCTGTAATGTGCCCATTGTGCTCCTTTAGCTCGTGAGCTTTTACCCACTGGTTCCCGCTCTTCTTGTAGATGTGGACTTCATGATTATTAGGGCTAATGGCGATCTCTTGAAGAAGAAAAGAAACAATCCAATAGTACAGAAGGCTTTTTAATACCACTATACATGGAAAGATACATGCTTATACTATATATATTTTACTTTTCCAGTCTAAAACCGGTCTTCTCAATTTTCAGAGCATTACATAGGTCTTGTAACCAAACAGCTAACGTCCCTGGATAATCTCAAATAATCACGGTCATAACAAGATCAGGAGCATACTGAACAGAAATACAGAACATTTTGATACAAGAACAGTTCAAAGACTAAATTAAAAACGAACACAGTACTTACGAGTACGGTCTCTGTTCCACGCATGGCAGGTGATCGGCTCCAATAAAAACTGATGCAGAGACATTCCGAGTTAAAGACGTTCCTATGTTGTAAAAATTGAAAAAGCTGAAAGGTGTAAAAGTGAAAACAAAACTATTCAAAATTTAATAGTTATCGAAACAAAAATCAGTCTTCATCACTTACAAAGGTTGCTCCAGCCCAGTATAATTCATTTACAATGACACTTGCTCAGTAAATACGCTAAGACCTCCAAACAACTCCTTTTGCCACACATCCTGATACCTTCAATAGGCCAATAAAGTTTAACTGTTCTGCTCACTATAATTATTTGCAACTGCTCTAAGATGCCCTCGCTTCTTGGGATATCCTTAGAGGTGAGAGAAGAGATTCTTATGAAGAAAACTAAAATTGTGGAATTACAATATTGTAACTAAATAGCTCTAGTGACATATCTCAGTGAATTGATTCAAAATCCTGACACGTATCAAGGCTCCCAGCCCTATGATGACATCTATTATTCGATCTATCAGGAGGTTAAATTGATGTGTCCAGAACACTGATATGTAACTATAATCCGCTGATATGCTATTTGATTTTACACTATCCTAGGGAAAAATGACTAAGATCAGTAATAAATTAATTAGTAATTTCTACAAATTAATCCTAGCACTTAACTGTTTTATAGTTAGGATTTTGTCCCCACGAGATTCAAGTAGTGAAAGAACAAGCTGAATTCTTCTCATTTGTAAATATCTTGTTTAAAAAAAAATCTAAATAGCTATTTTTTCCTTTAACTTATGGCTGTAAAAAAGACAGTGCTGAACATCTGCAATCGGAGGTGCACTGCCAAGCGATTACAGAGCTGTTTAAAATACCATATCGTGTTCTATGTCCTGCATTAATCAAGGGCAGCATACACGGATGGAAGATAACTCTGTAACAACTCAAGGTCACCTGTAATAATTAAAACGCACATAGCTCGACGCATACAACACAACTCGGATTTATCAATTCCTCCTTCCCTATATTCCAGTCATTTTCAGGGCAATTTCTCCTTGGCTGATGGTACAAAGTCTTCTTCCCCCTACATATGCATCTAAAAAGAAAAATCTCTGTGATGTCACTCCAAGACATCCACACCCATTACAGCCTGAAATTACAACATACCCAAGTATGGCCATGTTAGCAGAGGGTGGAGACTTCAGGACAAGGTAGGAATTTGGAAGCAAACAGGAAATGAGTGGCAGTCCAACAGAAACTCGGGAGTGAATGAGAGATGAGTAAGCCCGTAAGGAGCCGAGCAGTTACTATCACTCCGCTAGTTTAACAAAGAAGCGGAAAGTGCTGAGTCTTGGGGTCGAGATGATACAGTACCTCACCAATGTATGTAACTGGAAAGGTTTTTTTTTTTTTACTTTTTTAAAGAAATCGAGCACTGTTATCTTAAAGAATTAGGACTTACAGTTACATACTAAATGTACTCTAAATATAACTTTTGGCTACACGAGCTTGAAGTCCAGTTCATGATTTTAACTGGCATGATTTTCATTTTTCTTCTACTCATCACGTGCTACAGATCAAACAAAACTATTAAGTAAACGCAGTCCTAAGCAAAATAATTATTATTTTTTAATTAGTGTGAGAACACTGACATAATCCGAGTTACCTCTGACCTTGGGCAGCCATGATTTGAGATTCCATGTGTTAATATAAGCAAAACACGACTGCAAATTGCTTTTTCCACGATCTTGCTTTAGCACATGCCAGCATTCAGTAGCAGAGCATTTCCATATACAGGAAAAGTTGAAGAGCTGGGCGACCAACAAGGAATGCTCAGCCTTTTCTACTCTTTCTGAAATAAAATGTAAAAATATCCCGTCTCCCCTCCCCAAGGAATGCAGCTATTTCAAAACACTTTCTAATACAACCCTGGCATTTATTTCACAGGCTGCCCCTATGCACGAACACCCCTGTCCCACCCCAATAACTTCTAGTTCAGGAATTTTTAGCCCCTAACCTACAGGCTGTTCCCAAAGCTTCCATCTAGCCAAGAGACATGACCCATTCTTGTCTCAAGGACCAGAACCTGTGGCAAGCTACAGATTTCTGGTTTGGTAACAGGTTCACAGAAAACAGCAGTGATGATAATCTCAAAAAGCACAATTATTTCATTCACTTGGTCTGACAGTTACAACAGTATTTTCTTCGGGAAGATAAATCTTTATGAAATCTTACAAATTGCGTTTCACTAGAAACCTGAACTCACATTTTGCTAGAAAATGCAATTGGCTCTATGATTCTTGACATTTCATCTGTAGTAACCCCCACATTATTTTCCTATCAGCCAACCTCAGCATCTCACTTGGGAAAGATGCTGTTCTGATAACTTTGTTAGCCAGGTATTTAACGCACCCATCCCTGATCTTTTTTTTTTTTTCCTCTCTTCCAAATGCAAAGTAACTGTCCTTGAATGTCAATTTCTTTTTTAAAAGGGCACAGGACGGAAGTCTTGCACCTTTACACAGCACAAGCTTTTTGAGCATGCAAGCCGAGAAGCTCGAGGTTGGGAAGCACAGGACTCAGCTGCTGTCAGCTCTCAGCGGGGTGCAAAATCTGTGGCACGAGGCCATCCCTGGACAAGCGACGAGCAGGGATGCTGATTCAGAATTAGAGACAGCGCACATGTGTGTGAGACAGAGCGAGGGCGAGAGAGGAAGAGAGGGAAAGGGCTCTTTTTAGACCTCACCTATTTTCAGAGCACCTACACCATTTTCAAACAGGGGGAAGAGAAGCACCCCTAAATAAAGGGCTGCCTCCTGCTGCTGTCATCCCCTCCCGAATCACCCAGCGCAGCCTTCCCACGGGGGTGACCCCTCACAGGCCGGCCCCACAACACTGTGAGCGCTACGAAGCTGCTTCGGGGTGGCTGGCTAGCTGGGGCCCTGCCCTGCTCCCACAGGAGCATGGAACCGAGGGTGAAACGGGTCGGGGGGCAGAGGCAGGAGGATCGGGGGGGGGCAGGAGGGTCTGGGTGGGGGAAGGAGGCCGAGGCAGGAGGATCGGGGGGTGAAGGGAAGGTGGCAGCAGAGTCGTGGGGGAGAAGGAGGCCGAGGCAGAAGGGCCGGGGGTGTAGAGACCGGGGGTGCAGAGGCCGAGGCAGGATCCGCCCGGCCGAGCCCCCCCGCGAGGAGCCGCCCCGCTCCTCCCCCCCACAGCCCCCGGCCCCTCAGGAGGCCTCACCCCCCCGAGAGCTGCCCCCAGCCTTCCCCTCCCCTCTCCTCAGCGGCGAGGCCGGGCCCGGCCTCCCCCCCGGGCCCTGAGGCGCCTCCCCGCCGCCATCCATCCCCTCAGCACCGGGGGCGGCGGGGCGGACAGCCGCTCCCCGGCACCGGGACTCACCTGAGGCGACGGGACCGGAGCGGGACTCGCGGACTCTGGGCAGTCAACGCGACTCCGCTCCGGGAACCGGGACCGGAACCGGGACCAGGACGGGGGCAGCGGCAGCGGCCGGCGGCGGAGGCCCGGGGGGGGGGCGCGGGGGGGGCGGCCCGGTACTGACAAGGGAGCCAGGAAACGCGCTCTGCGCATGCGCGCCTCCCGCCCCCCCCTTCCTACCCACCCCGCGGGCCGCGCGTGCGCCGCCGCCGCGCCGCGGGGGCGGGGTGAAAGGCGGGGAGCGCCGCGGGGCTGCACTGCGCCTGCGCGGGATGGAGCAGGGGCGGGGGGGGGTGCGCGCGCGCCGTGCCCGCGCCTCACGCCTAGACACACAAAGGGAGGGGGCGCATGCGCAGTGGGGTGGTAGCGCACCTTGGGGGGGGGGGGGTCAGTGCCTGAGGTATTCTGAGGAGCGAAAGATCCCTGAGTGAAATTATCATAGAATCACAGAATTATTAAGGTTGGAAAAGACTTTCAAGAGCATCTGGTCCAACCATCCCCCTACCGCCAATGTCACCCACTAACCGTGTCCCCAAGCACCACGTCCAACCTTTCCTTAAACACCCCCAGGGACAGTGACTCCACCACCTCCCTGGGCAACCCGTCCCAATGCCTGACTGCTCTTTCTGAGAAGAAATGTCTCATTTCCAACCTGAACCTCCCCTGGCACAACCCGAGGCCGTTTTGTGATTGATACTTTTCTGGACACTCAGCTATCCAGAATGCCAGCATCCCAGGTAGGTGGCCAGCATTAAAGTAGCACACATTCATGATCGCAACAAGCATTATTCTAATGGTCACTGCAACGGGACAAGCCAGCAAGGTGGAGATTTATGGGTGAAAATGCCTAAGTACTTTGGATGGTCCAATTCGTCTGAAATTATTGTTGGCTGATGCTTGCGCTCAGCGTGTGTCAGGGGAGTTCTGACACCTGGTCAAGCTAGCTATTTCATTAAACAAATAACCCATCCCCTCCAGGTTTATAGGACTGGACTGGTTAGAAATGAAAACTCGTTTCTTATAAATTACTGAAGTGGGTCTGACAATGTTTTTTCTGATCTCTGAGGGAAATAAAGAGTTTGTAAGAAGGTGAATGCTAGCCAGCATGGCTTTATGGTGAATGAATTGAGTCACTCTCACGTCCTCTTCTGGCAGCGTAACTGGGCTTGCAGATAGGGATGAGGCAGTGCACGTCATATATCTTTTTTTTTTTTTTAAGTAGAACCTATGACACTGGCCTGCAGGATGTTCTAATAATAAACTGGAGAACCAGTTTAGGTGATACTCCTCTAAGGGAGTTGCAAAACTGGTTGAGGGAAAATGTACCTGATGCCAGTGCTTGTACGGGGAGCTACCCTGGGTCCATTACTCATCTGCAACGAAATAGGCGCTGTAATTGCTGTATTTGAAGATGGGATCGAGTCTGAGGTTGTATCAAACAATTAGAATGCAAGATGGGAAGTCTACAAAAAAAATGGGATGCAGTTATTAACAGGTGTGCTGCTGTGTACTTCAACATAACTTCACGGTTATGAGATGAGGAGAACTGGGCAGCTGGCTGTGCTGTAAGGAAGGATGGAGGGGCTGCTGTAGGTTGTGAGCTAAATAGGTATCCATTTCCTTCTGCTGGAGAAGGTTTGAACACCGTGCAGGTCCCTATAAGTATGAAAACTACCAGTAAGATGCAAGCAGGAATCCATCCTGCTCTGCTGACCTGCGTTAGAAACGTGTGTCTAGCACTGGGCTCCACAGGAGAGGAAATTGGGATCACTTGGAGGAAAAAATGGCAATAATGATTGAGTTTTCAAACATATGACTTTTATAGAGCCTGTTCAGAGAACAGAAAACTGCGGAACAACGTGGTAAGTCTTCAAATAGATAAAAGGCTGTTGCCGTGAGGAAAGGAACGATTTGTTCTCTTATGTCCACTGGGGGTAGGGTGAGAAGCCATAAGCTAAAATAACAGCAAGGCAGATCTGGGTTACAGTGAAAAAATGTTTCGGTGATTCCTTTGAACTAGTCATGCGCTATGTTGGACTGCCTTGGCAAGACGTGGGCTCTTTTTAGAGGCTTTTAAGAACAGATCAGACAAATATGTGTCATAGCGGCTAAAGCCCAATATAAGATCTTGCACCAAGGAAGGAGGCTAGATTCGATGGTCCCCTAAGCTAGAGTTACTGTGGTTCTGTAACCCCAAGATACGTAACCATTGCAGCCCTTATTGGCTTAACAATAAACTAGATCAGCTGCACAGATTAAAGATACTCAACTAGGCCAAGTAAAATTACGAAACAGGAATGAAATTGTGTTTAAGCATGGTTTTATGTTTTGCACCAGATGGGGTGAAAGTATCTAAATGAGGAACTCTGCAGAGCTTTTAAGCATTAAAGGCTAAGGCCTTGTCTCCAGCGTAGCTTTCCAGGGAATGTTCCACCTTTGTTCCTGCTGTATTGCTGATGCAATTAAGTGGTGGTAATTCAGAAAGGATGCCAATGTTTCTTGAGATTAAGGCCTCACAGGTTAGGCTGAACTGATCTTAGTAAAAATAGTTTAGATCCAAGCTGACCTTAAGATACACCTGAAAAAAAATTGAACTGGAACATCCTTTGTGTTTCTTTGTTAATTTTTATGTTTTAAACAGCAAGTGCATGCAGTTGGTAGCAGCTAGTCAAAAAGAGGTCTTTTGCAAGTGGGCTGTTAGATACGCGAACTGGTATTTGCAGATGAAAACACTTGCCTTGAGAGGCATTCTAGATGTGCGTTATCCACCCCAGCAGTTTCCAACACAGAATATCATACCATGCCTGGTGCTTAAAAGGAGGGCAGAAGAAATGTCATTTTTCCTAAGTGCATTCCTTTCATCTCTAGAACTGCCATCTAGATGATAATAACTTAACAAAATTTAATTTTCATCAGTAATATTCTTGAATTGCCGAGATCATTTGTCTTAGATCAGATGAAGTCACTCATAATCTAAGTAACTGCAAATTCAGGATTTCTAAGCATGGAAAGTCAATGTATCCAATTGTCCTGCTGTTTTTGCTATTTAATACAACCGACAACTGTTTTAACTTTGTGGAGTTTGTGCAGTGGTCATAATACGAAATGAGAAGGAGGACAGGCTGCTTCCACTGCTTGCAGCTTGATCAGCCTTTCACTGTGCAGTCTTCTTGCATGCTGGTTTTCTAGGCAATGTCAAGCTTGATGCTGACTGCTTTTTCCTCCCTGCCAGAGGAGATCTGCGGTGAAGCAGGTAGGAGCCTGTGTGCTCAGGCTGGCTGCCCCGAGGCTTGGGCTCTAAGTGACCACCTTTAGAGCAAAGTGTCAAGTGTGTGATGCTCGGCAGCACCTGCCCTGCTGTTAGCCTGCTGTACAAAGGTTATGTGCCTAAATGCATTTGTTCTAGCTGTCCAGGCAGGGCTTGGTGAATAATAGCAAGGTGATAGCGTTCACAGCACTGTGAACAACTTCATTTTCTTTTCCATACAATAAGCTTTATTAAGACCATTAATGAGACAAATTATTTGCAAAAGACATTCCAGATCACACCTTCTATCGTTGCCTTAAAATCCAAAAATCTGCATTACTACAGATACTTCTCAAGTAGTGATGATGTCTTCTGTTATTCAAGGTATACTTGAAGCCTCAGGTCTCACACAGGTAACTTCTATCTGCAGGTTGTTGCACACTTTTTCAGTCTCTTCTAGTCCGATTCGTGTGTAGACTTCTTCATGATCTCACACCTGTTGCTGTAATCTCTAGCAGTTTTTCGATGGGTGGCCCTTGGCAAGGTGCACAGTACTCTGGAAGAAAAGAAACCGAAGATGTATTGCAGCAGCATCTTATTTACCTTTCAAAATGTTGCTAGAAAGAAAGTAAAATGCTATAGCGTTGTACTGGGCCTGGCCAGGATGGAGAATTTTCCTCACAGCAGCTCTCATGATGCTGTGTTTTAGATTTGTGACCAAAACAATGCTGATAACACACGAACATTTTAGCTGTTGCCGGATGGTGTTTGCACAGCATCGAGGCCTTCTGTGTTTCTCACTCTGTTCTCCTCCCAGTGAATAGACTGGGGATGTTCAAGAGGATGGGAGGGGACACAACCAGACAGATGACCTGAAGGTACCAAAGAGATGTGCCGTGCTGTATCATGTCGTGCTCAACAATAAAAAGGGGGAGGAGTGGGTTTAGGAAAATTAGCCGCCTTTTGCTCAGGAACTTTCTGTGCCTTGGTCTGCCTGTGGGACGTGGTGAGTGATTGCTTTTGCATCACTTGCTTTGTTTTCTTTCTCTATTCTTCCACTTCTCGTTTGCTTATTAAACAAGCTTTATCTCGATCCACAGGTGTTCATGCTTTTGTTTTTCCTTTCCTCTTCCCCTGTCCCACTGGGAGAACGTGGGGTGGGAAGCAGTGTGAGCGACTCTGCGGTGCTTGGTTGCCTACCAGGGTTAACCCACAACAAGTGTGTAGGCACGTTCCCATCGCCGTGTAAATAAATCCATTTGTTAAGCAACGATGTGCAACCCTTTGTTTTTTCCCCTGGAGGAAGGCAGAGAGGGAGTAGGAGTTAGGTGGTACTTGCTTCATGTGGTTTTGTCCCTTCCTTCCCTGCTAGACTGCTGGGGCGTAGAGAAGTGTCCTGGAGAACCGTGACCCCCAGATGAGGGGGAGTTTTTCCTAAGAGAGGTCCTTGCTATGCAATTTTGGTACCCTTGTGAAGATTTAGCTCTTAATGATCTTCTCTTTTGCAAGTAGTAGGATGCTGCTCATTTCCCCTTTCTGTTTTACTGTTAGTGAAAATACATCTGTACCAGTCATTTGCCATTTCAGAGCTTATTTCCATGCATAAGAAGTGACAGATTTTCAAAGTCTGTTTATAGGGAACTGCATGAATCAGTTTCAAGAACACACCTATGCTTTCTTCATCTCAGTTCCACGCCCTTTTCTGCTCTAATAAATTCATGACAGGTGGGTTCAAACATGAGCTCCAGCTCCGGTGCCTATTCCTGAACCACTGACATGGAGGACGAAGGTTTAGGCACTTGGATAATCTCCCCAGAAGCGAGCCCTTTGCTTGCTGAGGCACAATTCCTGGTGTGCAATCTTAGAGCTGACTCAGCCACCCCATCCCTCTCCTCTGTGTCATCCGATTTGTGTATGGTCTTCCTCTACGTGGACAGGCTTTGGTTGGCCTCTTGTGCCTGTACCAGCGATGTGATTTAACGAGATAAATGTTTGCACGAGAAAAAGCTGTCTTGGAATACATCTGCTGTGTTCCTTCGGTGTGACAGCAGGGTGAAGAGTACAGTCGTGGCCCTGAAGAATGGTAGTTAATAGCTGTGATTTATATACACAAGTATGAACACAATTATTGGAGACTGTATTTGAGGTCAGGAAGTGGCTGCAAAGAAGGGAGGGGAGAGGAATTCTTTGTAAAGAATGCTGCGTGGTTTGGGTGACTGTCTCAACAGGAGCGTTTGAGGCTACAATGGCCCTTATGTCTATAGGGAAGCTGTCAAAATGGACTGAACGTCTGCTTCCTGCAGTGGGTGCTCTGGAGAGAAAGTGCCCATGGGGCATGAGATGTGATTGTGTGATGAAGCAGCGAGCTAGAGCAGGGGGTAAATCCAACTGTCTCAGTTTGACTCTCGAAGTTTTCAGTTCTGCAGCTCCTCCAGCTATTCCTGCGTGTGCTAGTTGGTTTTGTTGCCATGTTTTTGTGGAAGGTCAACTCGTTTAGGGGCCTCTTGTGGAGAATTTTCAGTCTCCACATGGTGTTTCTATTCAGAGGAGTCTAACGCTATATCCAGTTCTTTGATCTGAAAAGGAGCAGTAGGATAAATAATCACAGAAGGGACCTGAAGTGTTGATATGGAGTTATGAGAATCAGAAAATGCAATAGGAAGATGGTGTCTGCCCCAGCAGTTTGGAGGTGCTCACGCTCTAGGATTTTGTTGCAGTTCAAAAATAAACAGCAAGTCCTACCACTGTGGACAGTACCCCTTGCAAATCCTCCTTCGTGGCTGCAGGTCAGCTGCTGATACCAGTAGCTCGTTCCTGCTGTATCCCAACGCCGTAGAGCTCGTGATTGATGAGTTCTGCACAGGGTGTAAAGTGCTGAAGTTCTCTTGCGCTCCGGTGGACTGAGAGTGTCCTACATACATCTTTTCTGCCTACTTTGGTTTTCCTTTTCCCATTTTCCTTTGGGACGTGTTGATTGTTAAATGGAAACATTCCTTTTCAGATATTTGTGCTGAATGTGGAAGCTGAGGTGCAGGAAAGAGCTTCACAGTTGCTCAGCTGGAATGAGCTGTCTAATATATTTGTACATGTTTTTCTTAGCCTGGAGTTTTGTGATGGTTTGCTTTTCTTCCTTTCAGGCCTAACTGCTCAGCCTATTCAGTCTTGAATTACAGATCTTTTATTGTGATTTAATAGTTCTTAATTTCTTTCAGGTACATACTGTGGTCCTGCTCCTGACACGGCTCTTTTGCCATAGGGGAAGCCCACGAGGAAGGTATGGAACAGATTGACAGCACAGCTATTTATACAGAGCATTGAAAGCTAGGATATGTAGACCCAATACCTGTATGTTGCCTTCTGAGAAACTTTGGCTCATCTTTAACTTTTCTGTGTCATAGGCTGCCTTTCTGAAGACTGGATCCATTGAACTCAAGGGAAGTAATCCCAGCTGACTTGGACGACTCTAAACCAGGTGACAGCATGCTCACTGGACTAGTCAAAGGTATTATCCCTGTCTACTAAGTCAATAGCTTTGGTTCTAATAATACTTCAAGCTTTGATTTCTACCCTTCAGTGGAAAGAAGGTGGCTTAAAGTTGCTATAGATGGAAAGTAAAGATATTGTCTGAATGTGCTTAAAGCAGAAAGGCAGGAGGCTCATCCTCGTTCTGGGAGGAAACTGTGCATTAAATCCATAGCTAGTTATGATATTTTTGAAGTGCCAGCTGTCAGTACAGTGCCAACAGAGCAATCTGCTCAGTGCTGGCAAGTTTTCTCCCCTCTGTGCCAGTTATGAATGCCATTGACTAGCTAGAAAGGGAAGCCTGCCTACTCTTGTGTTGGAGGCCTGAGAGGTGTGATGAGTGGAGTTGTGCAATGAGTGAAAGAGGGGATAACGAGAGAGGAAATGGAGGAATTCCTCAGGGTGCCATCTGTGATGTAGATTACGAGAGAGGCACAGAGGAAGTAGATTTCTTTTGTGGATTAATTTTGCCAAACTGCAATCAGTGAGCTAACAAGCATTCTGCTTTTTAGGATCATAAAGAGCAATGCAACAGCTAACATGTATTATCAGCAGTGTGCTTACAAATAAGCACTGGAGAAAAATAATGGAATGTATACTTTAAGGTTTCTAGCTACCAACATAAAGGGCAGAGGGGTGGGGAGGTGACTTGCATCAGGCACAGCTTTCTTTGCTTTCTCATCAGCTTTTCAGTGCTTGCTGATGACTTCCTCATGCTCATTAATAGTGTGCTGAAGGTCAGATTCTAGCTTTCGTTTAATAGCAAGCAGGCTATTTCTAGAGGGCAGGAAGAAGTCCTGGAGACCCAGAATATGTTAACTGCTCAGCTCCCAAAGTGGTTTGTGGATAAGTTTTCTGCAGTTTGTTTTTCTCTAAACTTTTGCACTGTTAAGCCAAGTGGGATTCACCCCCTACTGTATCTGCATTATGGAACATTAGGACCTGCATATTTATTGTCATGTTAAATGAAAGCTAAAATAATGATGCACCTTTGAGGCAGAGATAGACTCTGTTGTTTATGAAGTCCTTGAGCCTGAGTCTGTTTTACTGGATATTTGTGTGTATGGATTTGATTATATATACCAATATTATTTATTTCAAAGTGAAGCTGCAGTAGCAGCAGCTGGCTTTAGACCTGACTGAAACTGTGTTTGATTGCAATCTCAACAAACGAATGTAGTTTCTGCTCCAGAATTTATGATCTGTATGTCTTTTTATTTCATGGAAAATATGAGCTCTACAGCTCGTTTAGTGCTTACTGTTTACTGATATGAATCACTGGAGGACTGTTGTTGCTGTAAAAATAATAATAAAAAAAAAAATGAGCCCCACTCTAAGGAAGGAGGACTACAAGGGCTTTAATAGAACAACTGCATTCTAGCAACACACACGGCTCTCTAGCAAAACAACATCAAGTAAATGTGCCATTGTGTTCCAGAACGCTGCACAGGTTCTGAGCTCTATAGGTTCCATATAACAAAACTTCTAAACTCCAAATTTAGTATGGAGATAGCAGTTCACTTGCTAAAAATGTATCCTTTCATCATCAGTCAGTTTTAAGTAAATGAATTGATTGCATTGCTAATCTGTTCGAATAAAAATTGCATTTTTGACTCAATTTTTATAACTGATGTCCCATAATTGCAGCTGAGAAATACTTTTCATGGTATCAGTCCATTCCAGAAGTTATACTTTCTTCTTTGCAAATGTTAGCAATGTTTCCTTTATGGAAAAGAACTGCAGGCTGTAATGGTGAATGTTAAAGTGGCTTCTAAAACCTATGCACAGAAAAAAGATAGCAGGTATGTCATTTCATACCGCAATCTGTAAAATTTCACTAAAATGGATCTTGCTGTGGGCTACGTTCCATAGAAGAAATCCCAGCACCATGGAAACAACGAGCAAAACTGTAGTTTCATTGGAGGCAGAATCTTACATTGTCCTTTTTAAGGTAGGGTTTTCAACCGTGCTGCCCTCCTGGCTGGTCCGTACTGCTTCCAGCTCTGGCTGTATCCATTTGCTCATCTGCTTTTATCCATATCCTCATCCATTTGCTTCCAAAGGTCCTGAAAGCAGATAAAAAATTAATGTAAATAATGGAGAGGAAGCTGAAAGATGTAGGAGGTCTCCCTGCAAAGCTCTTCCTTAAGGTGATGCCAGATTTAAAAAAAAAAAAAAAAAAAAAGTGCTTGATCCTAGTATTGTATATGCCTGTCATATGACTGTAGCCACACTGACTTTAAAAGAAGTATTTCTGACTGAGACTGGTGTCACTGAGGACGGGTTAGGTTTGGGTGTGTATATGCGTAGTGTAAGTAGAGGGAGAAAGAAAGAATCTTTGTTACTTTTTAAGTTACTAAAACTGGATTTTTGGCAGCGATTATATTACTTGATTCCAGCAAAGAGTCTAGCTTTTTGTTACTAGTTTACTGGGTTTTATTTTTGAAATGAAGAGCCAAAGGAAGCTCCTTAGTTTTACTTCTTGGTTTGTTTCCAGTCTGTTACATGGCTACACCATTCAAACAACAAGTGCAGTGGATCCATTTCTCCTAACAGCACAACTTTTCTTGCTTTAATTACATACAGATAGATCTTTGGGTTTCTAGTTTGGCAAAAGCTGACAGTAATGCTTATCCTGTGTAAGGTTTGTCGGAACTCCTGCACGTTGAAGTGGTATGACTGGGAGAACCAGGGCTTTGGAACAAATTGAGATTTTATATTCAAGATGTCTGTCTAAACAAGAGTACAAAACCTACTGCTTTGTTGCTTAAGCTATAAAATAAAACTGGCGTGCTTTCCCATTCAGGTACCTGCTTGCACCCTCTCCAGTTTACCTTGAGATGCTGTTGCAGTTTATTCAGTGTCTTGACGAGCTCACTGTTATTCCTGTTGGCACGATCCACTTGGATTTCCATTTTGTTCTGGTCAGTTTCCATCTCCTTGAGCCTAAGTGCTTCAGCATGCCCTGTCACTTCAGTCTCCAGACTCACCTGCAGAGACGGGATTGCATACTGGTGATTTTCTGCGGAGTCCAGTGAAGCATATGGTGCAACATTCTGTTATGTTGAGTCTAATCCAGCCTTAGTATCACGTTATTGCCCACCGACTAACAAAAACACAGGAGCTTTCCAAACCTGTTCATAACTGTGGTACCAGAATTTTGAACCAAGCCATTTATGAACGCATTTTAAATAGAAGATCGTGACAGCTTTCAAATGGCAGCTTTAACCTGAAGCAGTTCAAGCTGAATGCAAATCAGTTTACTTTATTCGGCCTGTAAGGAAATATGCAACAGAAGGATGAATAAATACCCTTTGTAGGGTTATACACACACCACCTTCTGGTGGAAGGTGGGCAGTAGGCATTGGACCTGCCTGCAGTTCTCACATCTGTACCACAGGGAAGACTCTGCCTCCTCCAGTGCCACCTGCAGTTCATCCTTCTCAGTCTCCAGTCTCTTGTCTTTTGCAACTCATGAATGCTGTTCCCTCCCTTTCCCAGCTGATTGATTAGAACCTTAATTTCCTCTAGGGAAGAAAACAGATATTTCATATGATAGGTTTATTTCAGGACCGTGAACTTTACCAAGTGCACCAGACAGATTCTTTGAATGGAAATGGCATGAAATGGTTCCAGTCACTTTACATTAGCTGCCCTTTTTTTCATTGCTAAATATTATCCTGGATTTCTGAATGAGCCACACTAGTTGCATGTGTTTGTGGAGGCGGAAGAATGAAGCCCATTAAATCACGAGAAATTTCTTCCAGTTTTTAACCCAGCCTTCCCCTCCCCCCTTTCGGATGGTTGCTCATACAAAATGG
The DNA here is from genome assembly GCF_040182565.1 of Anser cygnoides. NCBI lineage: Eukaryota > Metazoa > Chordata > Aves > Anseriformes > Anatidae > Anser > Anser cygnoides. Next base: position 3,788,155 of record NC_089887.1, read on the forward strand.
AAATGGGACTCCGCATCATCTCTGTACAGCAGAGTGCGGCTCTCTGCCAGGTGATGTAGGACAGAGCAAAGGGTTGGGGGAGATAGCCCAGAAAGCACTGGGTCTGTGCCAGAGAGTCCATCACTGTTTTCTGGTGGCTGCAAGGGCAGCAGATTGTAGCATCTTCTAAATATTTACGGTGTCATCTTTCAGCCCCCTGTAGGAGATCAATTTTTGTAATTTACAGAAGTTAAAAGAAAAAAGGCAGCTGCCCTCCCTGTACAGTAAGTGGGGGAGAAGTGATGCCAAGAGGGAGACTCTGTGCAGGAGTTTAACTGACTTCCTTTGAACTGATTTCTGGAGATGCCTAATTCTCCTCACTGAGGTTAAAGGGAGCTTCATCTTCTTAGAGTAAAGGTGGTGATTGTAAATAGTCCTTTAAGTGAATTGCTCAGAATTAGGGAGAATGCTGGTAGCTGGGTTGGGACTGCAGCTTCTTTCGGATTTAAGTCTAACGATGTAACCTGTTTATTATTGCCTTACGTAGCGCTCTAGTGATGATACATGGCCCAGCTTGGAGTGATGAGAGTGATGACCTCCTAGTATAACAGTGAGTACAATCAAGCTGCTATCGTGATCGTGCTTTGGGGGTTCAGAAAGGATCTTTCCAAATGTTATCCCAAGAGTCAGTTCCTGGAGGCAGTACACAGGCAACTGTTAGTATCTTGGGTGAACTGGGTGGCGGGGTGAATGTAGACCCAGTCCCAAGAGCAGAATCTAACCTGTGACTTCAGCGCTTCTAATGTATGTTCCCAGAGCATGAAAGCACTGCTAGAAATAAGAAAACTGGAATTGGTGCTAGAAGATACCACAGGAGATTAAGGAATAGCTAAGTAGGAATCAAATGGCCAATGATTTACAAAGGTTTTTAATGTCAAGCCAGTACTTACCATGAAGGGCCATGTTCTTTCTTCACAGATTCCAGATGCTCCAAGGGTTTTTCACAGACACTCTTAAGCTCAGAATTTCCAGTCAATGTACATTCCTTCTGTGAAATATTCACTTCCACCTGCAGCTCTTCATATTTTTTGTTGCCATTCTGCCAGCATCTTATCAAAGGCTCTCTGCTTCTTGTCCTCAGCAGCACAAGCGGCGTTGGCCTGGAAAGATAAAGCCAAGCATTCACTGGACACAAGTTTTCTTTACACTTCACTTCTCTGCGTGTCCTGCCAGCTAGTCGCAGTTAAATTGGCAGCCGCTCTAATGACTGGCAGAGTTTCTCTTGGTCACTCTGAATGGGTGATTAAAATGTTTACAAGGCTTTCTTTCCTCACCATTAGGAATTTAACAAGATCACCCAGTTCCCATCAGTGTGATAGTCGTCCTTGCTCCTGTGGTTATAATGATGCTGCTGTGGAGCAAATGTTTCCCACTTCAGATATTCCTTGTGCAGATGTGCTGTTAGTAATTGCCTGGGTTGATTAGTGTGACTCTATTTCAAAGACGTTTCAGTTACAAACAAGATGTTATTCAGGACTATTTTAGACCATGTTTAACTGCTTGTCATGAAGGGAAAGAATAAAGGTACATTTTTCTTTCCTAGGAGCTTTTAATCACAAATATTCTACATATCTTTATGATCTGCACATGCGTTCAGATACCATGGTGATAAGCGCACCACAGGAACCAAAGAATAAAGGACTGCTTCATTAAAGAAAGTGATGGTGAAACAGATTTTCAGCCCAGTACTGTAATGCTGTATGTGGGATTGTCAGCTCTTGAGACCTGTTCTAAAGCCAACTGCAGTCATTGGCAGAAACCCAAGGACTTCAGTGGATTTGGAGCAGCCTTTGTGCCTATTTTAAGTAACATTTTTATTCAAATGTCCCACAGTTGCACTGCTATTCATGCTCTTACACTAGCACTAGCAAGAGGAGAAATACTAATTTAATGAAGGAGCATTCATTGCTGGTGTTTAAACTACATGTTGTTTAGATCTGCTTTGAGTGTGGTAGTTAATAACCAGTGGCCAACCCACTGGTACTGCAACACTGCAAAGTTCAAAGCAGGATATCATTATCCTTAAAAAGAAGATGAATACCTTGCCTTGCAGTTAGGGAGGGCTTTTGCTTCAGCTGCACTCTTGTTTCTGGAAGACAGTTAATGAGTTTACAAGAAGCATGCTGAGTGCTCCTAGGAATTTGCTGCGGCTCTCGTCTAGGTTTATTCATGAGGTGATAAATCTTAGCTTTGCTTCTCATGGCCATACAGATTACTGTGACATTTGATAGAGAGATCTTAAAATACTGGGAAATAAGGGATCCGTGAGTTAACAGAAAGACTCCAGCACCAGATCTTGCTCATCAGGCTTGTGCTGGATGCATTCTTGAATGGCTGGCTTTCTTGGCTTTTCCAGGTTGAGTGAGGTTCTCCGCTTCTGTCTGAAGCCTCTGCTTAGTTTTCTCGGGGCTGCCAACACAGGCTTGGACTGATTCAGCTGTCTGCTCTGCTTCCTGAAGCCTCACAGCCGACATTGTCCTGAGGGAAGGAGGGCAGAAATATCTTGGTGAGTAAGTAGCTCATGGAGTGAGGAGTAGTAAAAGTCAGAAGCTGTCACCTCCTTGGGCGCTATTGCTGTTTTCACCAGTAATCTTGGAAGCAATCTCAGAAAAGGGAATGAAAACTGCTACTGGGATGTGGCTGGATCTTCCCTTCCATGGGTGGATGAGACAGATCAGGCTGCAGCTCAGCTCTTTATTGCTGGATTGTTACCTAGTGATAGACTCTTCCACTTTCCATTCAGATATCTCAAGGACTGGGATAGTGTCAAAGAGCAAAGCAGCTTCCCTCCCTGTGAATATCTGTGGAACTCTGTACTAAGGCAGAGATGTAGGAGCTTATTTTGTCTCAATTTGTTTCAGGCTCACAGTGAAGCCCCCCAGGTGTCTTAATAGCAACAGGAGCTAGGACTATGTGAAAGCATCTTTATGTTAGGTCTGTTAGAGAAACTGTTATAAAGATTGGCTGAACTTCTAGCCTATAATACCAGATCTCGAAGTCCAGGTTGTAATGGATTTAATCTGCTTTGGTGCTTTCTTTATTGTTAGGAAATGCTAGTGGCTTTTGTAGGGCTGTTGGAGTAAAGAAAGGCTACTCAACTTCAATCGTTTATTGGAAAGGTTCGGCATTGGTTTTCTTTTGTTAGCATACAAGTGTTAGGTCTCAATAGTCCCTGTTTGTTATTGCAAGTATTTATTTTTTCTTTTCTCTTAGCCAGAGCATTGTACTTCCTTTCTCTCTTACCAAGTTGAGTTCTAACAGATCACGTCTATAAGCTGTGACTCAGCAGCTAAACTAAATAATAAACCACCTTAAGTCCTGTCCCATTCTTTCTGAAAGCTGAGTGCTCACCTTGTTTCTTCCAGCTCTTTGGCTCTTGTCTTGTATTTAGCCTTCCAGATTGTGATTTCAGTATTGAGTTTAGAGACCGGGAACCACGGTTCACTTTGCCCTCCTCCTTCTCTTTCAAATGTGCTTTCATCAGGTCCAAGTCCTACTTGGAGTTGGCCAGGCTTACTGCAGCAGCCGTGCAGGATTTGAGATAGTGCAGCCATTCCTATGCATCTGTCTGGTTGGATTATGAATGCACCGACCTCACTGCCCTGAGCTGGAGTGTTACACTTGAACAACTCAGTTCTGGACCAGCTAGAAACATTTCAGGTTTCAAAATGTCTTCCTGGTCAGGAGCCAAGCGTCTGTTCTCCGTACCTGCTTTTTTTTTTTTTTTTTTTTTTTTTTTACTGTACTGCAGTGAATTGAATTGAGTTCATATAACTGAAAACAGAACTTGGCTTGTCATCATCACTGTTTTCTCTGCAAGTATTTCAAAAGAATTATGACAGTAAACCCATTTGGTGATTGTTCTGAACACAGAGAGAATTCTTGCCAAGCTTTTGATATGCAGGTGCAGCACTTGAATTATTCTTTGGAGATAAAGAAAAATTTCCAAGACAGACATGTCAGGCAGAGACTTGAAATACTGATACATTTTGAGCCAAACACGCGTGACCTATGCAAATAAACTGCTGTACAATCCACTGAACAGACACTGGACCGAGAATCAAGAGGTGTGTGTTCTGCTCTTTGCCGCTGACTCACGGGAGGCTGTCCTATTTTCATATCCATACAAGGCTCATGCCCCCACACACCCCCACCAAGATTAGCTGGTGACAAGCCCAGAGATTAATTTGGATGAGAAAGTTTCCCTTTGCGAGAGCTGAAACAAAAGATTTGTTTCTCTGAGGTGGGGAGCGTGCAAAAGAGCAGGCACTGCACGTCCCACGGTATCAGCATCCTGTGCAGGCAGTTGGTGGTCCCCAGAACCTTTGACTTTTCATCCAGCTGTCCCTTGAAGTTACGTACTGTACCTGAGAGTTGAGAGGGATCTTCATGTGGACAATCTGGTTAATCTAGGCCAGATCTTCCTTGTGTTCCTCGCTCATCTGGCTGTTTCCAGCTGAGGGAAAAGCTCACAGGGAAGCAGGAGAGGAATTAATTCAAGCTGACTTGAGAGAAAGAAAAGCGAAGGTAGAAGGATTGGGCAGATTTGCTAAAGGAGGCAGAGCAGGGCTGCCAGAGTTACAAGAAATGCAGGGGTAGAGTAGGACCCAAGGGAAGTAACATTGCACAAAGCTGTCAAGGAATTTACCTTGGAGCCTGATGGCATTAATTTCAGCTTGGCTCTTCTCCGCCTCAGCCAGCTGGGCTTTGGCTTCAGACAGGTTATCTTCCAGCTTGTGAACATGAGTCTGAGTTCAGCTGTAGGAGAAGGCAGTCATATGATGCTGAGTAAGGCTTGAAGGGCCAAAATATCCTCCCTCCGTTGCAAGCTCAGTTTATTCCTGTTGGTTGTAATTATAAAGGGATGACTAATAGGCAGGGGGAGTGCAAATTGTCCTAATCTTTAGCGAGGGGGATGCCTGCTCCATCAGCCAGGGTGGGCAGTGCTCAGTGCTAGCCTGCAAACGGCTGCTTTCTGCTGGCAGCTTTCTCACCCTGCAGAGAGCTGGATTCTGCCTCGCACTGCTGGCTGCACTGGTGGTTGGAGAAACTCCTTCGTGTCCTCTCCCCCTGGATTTCTGCAGAGTGCTAGCACCGAGGACACTCATCTCTGCTTTCATGACCTCTTTGTCCGTCTCCAGCCTGGCCTTCACTCAGGGGTTTCTCCACAAGCTCTGCCATCCCAGCCACAGCATCCGTGTGCTTTCTGCACGGGGTAGAGGCTGTGGCCTCGCTCAGCAGGACTGCCTCCTCAGCTCAAGGAGCAACTTCAGCAGCCCAGCTTCCTGCTTGCAATTCTGTCAAAGCTGAGAAGGGGCCAAGTATGTGTTGTCAGCTGAGGTCTGGCAGCCCTAGAGCCTTAGTAAGGCTCTCGGGGATGCTTTGGAAGAAAGGCTTCTGGAAGCCTTTTATTTAGTTTTAATAGGCTCTTTATTTGGGACAAGTCCCATCTTTGGTATTACTCCATTAGCAGGTTAGTGAGTGGTATCTTCCAGAAAGATTAACCATTTCTAGGCCTTACTGCTAAAGCAGAGTTTTCTCCAGACTGTGGGTCATGTATTTCCCGTGCAAAACAATAGAAAATAGACCAAACAGTCCTGCCTTGTATTTTTACAGTGTGCTTCTGAATTGGGAACCTTCTAACAAATCTCGGATCACCTTCCCCTGCAAGATCTGGCCTGCTTATGAGCATGGAGAAACCGCTGAAGAAGTGTCGTCTTTAGAAAGTCCCAGTGACATGTCTGTGTCTGAGGAAAGCAAGATGCTCAGATGCTGGTGTATGGGAAGCCGTCTGACCTTGGGGCAGTTGTTGCAACACCAGCCTCTTCCACGCAGTTGGTGAGATCATGGGGCAGATCCTTTCCTTGCTTCTCCACCTAGTGGAAAAGTGTGGAAGAAATTCTCTGCCAAAGAGCCTATGCGTACTTAGAAGCATACCCATTTTGGAAACTGTGGCAGTGTGAGGTATAATCAGAGGGGGGAACGGGAATTCTCAAGTGCAGGCCTCTGATGAACGTTGCTGCTTCTTCTGTCACCAGACAAGATCCTCTACCTCCGTTTTCCCGTCTGTGCAAGGTGTCTAACAACGCTGACCTATCTCCTGATATGGTTGAGAATTAATTAGCTAGCATTTCTAAAGTGAATTGGAATGGAAATGTTACTTATTATTGATGCTATCAATCTGTATTAGTCATTAGAATGTGTTCAGAGCATTATATTAAAATATAACCTTTTTGGGACTAAATTACCTTCAGGCTTTTCCATTGTTAATGAATCTGATTATATATTTAACATCCACATCCTGGCAATTTGCTGAAGATTTATTAGAGTAGATCCATCCACCACTATAAAACTGTAAAAATAGGTGGAGTGAGTTGATGGCTGAAGCCCAGAGAAATGCCCATTTTCCCCAGCCTGCTGCACTCCTACTGGTGGGGCAGACCTCCGCAGAGCAGCTGCCTTCTTCAGAGGCTCCTGTGAAAGAAGTAGTGTTTGCAGTTTTTAACAGTAAGTTTGCATAGGCTGAAGCTGGAGTTCAATATTGTCCATCTTTCATGGGCAATTCTGTTTTTTAATTAGTAGTTTTGTGTCTTTAGGCCTTTTCAGAGATTTAATCACTTCCCTTTGGAGTTTTTTCTTCCTTAGAAAGACGCTGCTACCTGTGTTCTTACAGCACGCTTAGTTTCCAGCTCTTCAATATATAGGACTGGAGAGCACACCACAAGCACAGCAGTGTCTACAAGCAAGAGATGCAAGAGAAATTTGTGCAAATGCAAACAAGAGTCTTAATTTCTTCACTCTCCTCTCTATATGCCTGGCAGGTCGACAGGATTTTTTTTTTTTCCTGGGAGAGATCTACAGCTGGGAATACTCAGCCAAGAAAATGGGAAAGGCCTGGCCATGTGTTCCAGGAGACAACTGCTGTTATCTGCAGTATGGTTAGCTTCCTGTATTGTGTCGGGATTTCGCCATCAGGAATATAATCAAGCTGATTTGGTGACTTGTGGGAAATAGAGGCTCGTTCGTAGAAATTGCTGCAATGTAGGTTTGTGGGTCATTTTTTTTTTTTGTTGCTGAGTTTTCAGTTGAGTATTTGGGCACTGAAATATACTGGATGAAAGAAATATTTGAATTCAGAATGTCAGCACTTTGCTTACTTTGGGCTGAGGTCCCCTTTTTGGTTTTATTTACCACTTTTTCTTCCATGGTGAGCAGAAGAGTGCTTTGCAGGAGCTGCTATGGAGGAGGGGAGGTCAAGATCTACCTAAGGAAAAATAAACAGTGTATCTCAGCTGGTTCTATTGCTTAAGGTTTTACTGGGTGATCGGCTCCATTTTAACAGGATAGGTTTAAAAGCACCCCAGAAAGTGGGATCATCTGTGTGCACCTCTGAAGGGCAAACACCAGCACTTAATTTTTTTTTCTGTCCACACTTAAGCGTTCCAGCGATCTTGCTCTGAAGCACAAGTATCTTGTACTCCCTGTGGAGCTCTGTGTTAGGATTTATGTCAGCAAGTCTTGCCGGTATGTATTAATGATTTTACATGTTACAGTAGATATTTAGCTTTTTAACTAGGTAGATTAGTTGTTTGGATAATATGTAGTTGTAAATTTGTATTCTGGAAAGTTAATTTCTAAGGGGAGGCTTGTCAGAGAAGTACTGGCAGACCCATCACTAAAGTAATCAATAGTGACACTAAAATAAGTTTAATTTGTGACAATATTTTGCATTTCTAAAACAATTTTTATCTGAGGATCATAAGGCCTTACATAAACATGAATCAGTTAAGCCTCATAACTTCCTGGTGATTATACACATTTTATATGTGGGTGACTGTGGAAGATGAATTATGAATATCAGACAATGAGTCAGAGAAAAACTTAAGAACAAAATCCTGTATTTCTGATTTGGCTTGTCTGAACAACTGAACTGTATTTCTGCTTGTTGCTACATTAACACTGAAGAGATCAGGGTATGACCATGGATTTTCCTAGTGACTTTCTGGTCCAGCAACTTTACAGGTGTGGGGAAACACCAAGTCTACGGAGCACAGAGTTGGATGTGAAACTAACACTGTCCTGGTAATGGGCTGGAAAACAAACAAACAAAAAAAATAGATTTACCTGAGGTGCTTCCTGAAAGCAGAATGAGCTTTGAACGTGCATTTTGAATAGGCCTCGAGGGACTTGGTCCAGCACTATTTTAGAAGAATCTAGCTCACTCTCAGCAATTCACAAAGCTCTTTCGGGCAGTGGCACAAATTGGCAACGCTTTGCTGTGCTGCCATGAGTTAATACCTAGAAAAACACAGTTGCCTTCCTGTTTGTGCAGCAAGCTGTGGTCTCTAAGCAAGCAGACAATGATTTTTTTCTTTTCCCTAGACGGGGAGAATGAGCGCTCCATTTTTCTTTACTCTCTCCCGGTTATTTCTGCCTGATGAACTTCCTCCAAAGCGCTCTCGTTCTTTTGGAGTTTAGTGACTGAGTCATTCTGAGCAGAGATCTGAAGCCAGAGTTCAAACTCTGTGGTCTAATGCCTGCAGGCAGGGAAGGGAACATCACACAGGTTTCATGGATCTCACAAACTATTTGCAGCATCAGGACAAAATGTCATTGGAAACTTGTATTTTTTTCTAAAGAATTTGAAATTCAGTTAATAAATTCTGAAACATATGAGACATCTATGAGTTTAACATCCTGTGGATGTTAACACTGACTTCAGAAGAAGCAGCAGACAGCCACATGGTTGCTATAGTACAGATTTAAAACTTCTCCAGTTACATTAAATGAAAACCTATCCAGGTGCAGAAGAGGCAGAAGTATTCCCTAAGGCAAGGTGGAGAGCAGTTACTGGCTGTGGAGGAGGAGGAGCATTTTGTAAGCAGAGGCTTATCAGCACTGCCATGTAAAAGTGGGTGTAATTAGTAAAGAATGTAGAGGAGATGCTGCTGTCTTTATGTAGAGGGATCCCTAGAAATTACTATGAAATTACTACTACCGTGGTGGTAAAAATGTGAAGTGTAGAATTAAATCTGTCTCGAGACTGAGGTACCGGAAGACAGTATCAAAAATTGTGGGGAGATAGCTGAGTGAATCTGAGCATCCCAGAGGGTGTTCCCTCTGGTGGAGCTGTAATGGTTGTCAGGGTTCATTTCTTTGGACAATGAGAAAGGGGGGAAGAAAAAAAAATAATAGTAATAACAAACTGTCGTGCTTCATACATGCATTTCCTTCTTGGTTTTAGGCCAAGGTGGTCTCCAGCCCTTCGAAGTCACATTTCAAGTCACTGAGCTCATCTTCCAGCATCTGTGTGCTACTACTCCTGACAGCTCTGTCATAGCGGGGATTCGGCTCGGTAGGTCGGTCTTTGATTTTTGTCATTTGGGGCAGGCACTCCTCAGCACCCAAGAAGTTCTCTCATTCTTTATGAAGGGATGGGAATCCAGAATGCATCCCATGAAACATCTTGCTGTCTGTGGCAGGAGTTGCAGCAGCAAGCCTCTATTTGCAAGAAATGCAAGTTTTGCCTCGTTGGCAGAGTTTATTGAAGATTTCTTTAACATAACTAGTCATAAATGATCTGAATCTCCGTGACTCAGACCACACAGTCTCTTAATGTTTAGGCAATAAAAATGGGGTTTGTTCATTTGTATACAGACAGTTTCTTAAATAAGAGTTCATATTTTAAAACGATGACACCCTTATTTGCCATAGACCATGCTGAGCATCAGTGGTTGTCCAGGAAGAGAACTCAGGACTTGTGAAAACCATTCCTTTGCTTTATCCACGAGGCCTCCTGGTCTCCTCTGTATTCTAAGGACTTAACTGTATTTAAGATACAGACTGGGTGTCTGCAAACCTCACGCATCATTCCCATATGCTCTTTTTTTTCCATTCCGTATCCTGAAAATGAGCCTCTTACTGAGTCATTTGAGAAGCTGATTCCTTGCCTAACTGAATTCTAAGCCTTTAACCATCCCCTATTGATAACTCTCAGCCTGCAGCTGGATGGTGAGGTCAGTCTCCTGGGTGAGAGTGGCTGTCTTCTCTGTTCCTTGACACATTCTTTGCATTTCTGCATCTTTCGTATGGTGCTTCTCAGCTCCTCTTCCTTCAGTTACATTTCCTTGTCCTGCTGGGCCCCATCCAGCAAAAGTTCCACCTGGAAGTAAGGGGTTCAAGGGATGAGGTTCCCAAAACAAACTTTTTCCATTGTGATGGTCCCCAAAAGCTTGAGTATCTTGTTCAACACTTTCTTTCTTCTCAGCAGGAAATCATCTGAGTTATCCAGCCTGGATTTAAGTGAAGAGAATCTGGGCTGGAACTGCCCTTTTATGCTGACAATGTGGTCCCGCTTAAGAGAAGTGAAACAAGCAGCTTTGTTTCAGCTGTTAAATGTTAATGAATAGTGAAAGCTTGTATTCCCATGCTCAGAACCTCTCCACCTCTCTGTGCTGTTTTTAGAACTGGGAAGTCCAGGTCTTGAATTTCTAAGGTGTTCTCTTTCCAGTCCCTGGAGTTAGCAGCTAAGACTCAGCTTTCAGGGCTTTCTCCATTTACTAACTTTTCTGGCATTGATTTGGAAAGCAATCAGTCAGGCCCATTGCCCTATTAATAATTAACAAGCAAGTCACTAGCTTTCAGTGTCTTTACTCAAGTGAACATGGCTGCTCTTTTTTTTCCTGGTGCTTATCTTTCCTGCCCAGACGTGCCAAGGTTCTCAGTGTCTGTAATTGCCACTGTTTAATTCCGCAGAACAGGATAACCTCGGAGTATTTTCCTCACCTTATTGTACAATTTCCACCTGCCTCAGAAATGCAGCTGCGAAACTTCTGGACATTCCTCTGAATTGCCAGAATATGTGTGGCTTAGAAACAACTGTTTCCAGGCAATGTATATAGGGGGTCTCAAACCGTTCATGCTCAGTCACACTCAACAGAATGCTGGAGTCAGTATGTTGTCTAAATAAAATGGGATAGGCTGAGATGCCCCTCAGTTCTTTGGCGTGCAGGAATCACAGCAGTTTGCAGACAGAGGAAAAGGTATGACAGAACTGAATCTGTTTAAAAAATGCTACTGTGATTGTAGAAATTATAGTTTCCTTGCAATGAAAGAAACAAATGCTGCTCATAAGCAGGAAGCTAATTGAAAGGACATTTTTTGCTTCCTTCTCTTTCCTCTTTTCCATCCTGCAGTTGCAGATGTTAAAGGTGCACAGACCAAAACCAAAATCTTGTATCTTGTAAACGTAAGTATCATAATTGAGTTCCATGGAATTCAGTGTATCACCATGTGAATTAGGGTTTCTGGATGGGACTGAGGCTTACATCCGAATTATAGAGATCCTCCAGTTGTTGGCCTTCAAAACCTTTTCCTTGATGAAACCCAAATGTGCCTTTGTGCTCTCTTGCAGCAGGAAGCACAGTAGTCTCAGTAACAATGGAAAAAATATATATATTAGTAATCTTGTGGCTGTTGACTTTAAGAATAAGGTCAGGGGCTGTATCTGGCCCACTTTAACCTTCATCCATAATTTGAAATTTAAGGATGGAATAGTCTGAAGGAGTGATGAATACTGTATAATTATTATAGAAGTTAGGAAATGCAGATTTTAGGTTCTTGCAAAGAGCAGAATGCTCCGCTTCCATGGCTGTTACAATAGATACCTTCATTATGTTATGACAAAAACGTATGTGCAAATTGATGATATATGCTGCTAATATTAGACAGCTACAACAGTCTCCTTCCATTTTCCTTTCTAGTCCTAATTGGATAAGTGATCAGTTAGTAGGATTTTTGCCTGACTAAGGAATAGTAAAGAGCAAGTGAGATTTATTACAAAGCTTAAGGTGTACTCCATTTGCATTATATTAACTGTAGTGTCTGATTAAAAGTCAGGTTTGGGAGCATGTGTAAGAGAGAACATTATATGCATGAGGAAATGGGTTGCTGTAGAAACTCTAACTCTGCAGCTATATCTACACCAAAGGCATGCTGAGTCATAACTGCCATCAATTTATTTAGCTCAGTTTGGCAGGAGTAAACAGTACCTTGTTATGTCCGATTCTGTTCTTCTCCCCCAGGTCAGTGGAGTCAAGCAGCAGCTCTGATGACTTCTTACTGTTCACCAACCCTGGAGGGATTATGCTGGATTCAATCTCTGGTATCTAAAATAAGAAAGACAGGCATGATGATAAAAGAGCTACAGTTGTGCAGAAAGGCTAATCACTGCTTAAGATACTCTCCGGTTTAGCTTCCTAGCCCCACGGCCACGACACTGGCATACTGGTGCTTGTGGACATTTGTCTATCTTTGCAAAGGGAAAGTTCTCAGAGGGGGGTGCAGGAGTGTTAAAAGTAGACATTCATACCCACTACCTCTCTTTTTTCTCATGGACAAGATCACTCACTGCCCAGGATGCATATCTCTGTCATCTGAACGTGGAAGACATGCATTCAGTAATAGTGTTGGAATTCAAACAGCATGACTAACTGCCTTTTCACAGCCGTTTTGTTTGCTGTTCGCTGCCCTTCAAGTTCAATATATATTAGGTGGAAACTTACCTTCCTCTTCCCCTTTGCACCTCTGTTTCCATGGTTGATCCTGGGGAAAAAAAAATGGTTACTGGAGACAATGGAGCCTCAAAAATAATGGTGCCAGTTTGTCTAGTTAAAGGTCAGGTATTGGTCATGTATTTCCTAATTCTTTGGGTTTCTGTCACAACATGAGAGGATTATTAGACATCCCATCTCTAGTCATGGCACTGGGAGCACCTCTCAGACTAACATTCCCTTGAAACTCCCAAGGTGGTCTGTGAAGCGATGACCCGAGTTCTGTCGTTGCTGAATAAAGATTTCTGTTCAGCCTGCCACAGCTTGTGCTGAAGGCACCGTGTGGCTTTGCCTGAGGATTGCTCTACAGTGCTAGACACCCACCAGACTGTTAGAATTCATTTGGAACAATGCAGTGGATGAAATGTGGGCATACACTGTGCAAAGTGTGCAAAACTAACAGGAGTTACCAGGGCTGGGGAGAGAAAACCTCCTGTTTTATAAACTCATTCACATTTCACGACTGGAAAACAAGGAGACAAACAAACAAAACACAACAAGGTATGAGATGAGCCCGGTTCTTCATGGCCCAGGGGAACATGCTTACATGCATGGTGTGAACCCTGAATATTCGTCTGTAGAAGGCACTTGAAGCAGTTCAGGTAAATGTCACTTCGTGATTCTGGCTTACGGTGTTATTTAACGTTTCCTTTGGGGTTACCATCATACAAATAGCTACCAATGACAAGACGTGCTATCCACCAGCAAGCCTGTAGGATGATAACAGCACTTTTATTTGCTGGGTGCACCATCCCCTAGAGACAGAAGCATGTTACAGAGGACAGGCAGCACGTAATAGCCTCATTTAGGCTTATGTGAAAATTCCTGCATGGCTGTCAGCAATCAAGAGAGGGTGAAGTGGCAGCATGATGCATAACTACAGCAAAAAAGAATGTCTGAAAGGACTGAATTGAATTCATCCATACTTGTATCAGTTGGCAGTCAGTTTGGATGCCATAGAAATAATAATGCAGGACTTTTCTTGTAATGTATTTGCTCTCTTCACATGTGATTTTTCAGACCAACATGCTGACAGGCTTCTGTAGATCTTTCTTGTACTGCTTCCACCAGTCGTGACAGGTAGTGTAAGTACCATGACACCAGCTTCAGGAAGGTGTACCAAGTCCTTAGGGTGCTGGCCTGCATCTCGAGAGGCTGGGTTGTAATTCTCTGCCATGTCCTTCCTGTGTAACCCTGGGCAAGTCTCTTAGAGAGGTTTCAGTCGCCTAAACATAGTGCATTTTAGGTGTGTTTGGGTATCACCAGCCGCCGCTCCAGCAGGGCATGGGTCTCCTCTAAGCCCTGTGTCATATCTTTTTGCCCCTTGAGGATGTCCCAGATACCCAAGGACAATTTAAAACGCTAGATGCCAAACTTTTGGTAACTGAACAGCATCCTTCCCTCTTTCAGTGCTGTATTGGTAAAATCAGGGTAACAGCATTTGCCAGCATTGGGAAGGGTTGAAGATAAACTAGGGAGACAGAGCTGCTGCTCAGTACAAAAGCATTGATGGCAGTTTAAATACAAAGGCATCGACGATTGCTTACCCCACGGAAGTTGGAGGTAGACATGAAAGAAGACCCTCTTTTCTGCCTCTCACCGCCGTCAGCTAAAATCAATATTATTGTGCAGAATATGTGAGAGAGGCTCTTGAGGAGGAGTTTCGCTGAAGTGGTGTACTGTAGCCTCCAACATAAATCTGTCTTAACTGACTAAAGTTAGCAGTTCAGTCCTGTCTGAATAAACTACTAAGCAAGTAAAAAAAAATGCATTACTTTACCTGCATTATTTCTTGGTTTAGAGGCTGCTCCTTTTATTTTTTTCTTTTTTTAATTGCTCTAAGGGAATCCTTGGACCACGATTGAACACAGTCCTTGGAAAAGAAGAGAAGCTGCATTCGCAACAGTATGTTGGCATACACGGTTTTTTGCACTCTGAGTCAGTCTCCTTGGTGTTACGCTGGTGCTGCTTTACCAGTTTAGCATAGGCTGAGATGGAGTTGCACATGCAGGCAGTAGAAATAAAATCTGAGCCCATCTATTCGATAGCTTGAAATCTGAAAAATGGTCTAGTTTTTCCTAGGCCATTTCCTATTCACCTTTCAACTGCAGAGCCCCGAGTTGAGCTGATGACAATCCTTGTAGGCAGCAAGTTTTTCTGGTTGATAGAAACCTGACATTTGTCTGGGCAGCAGAAGGCCACTGACTGCCAGGAGGGGATTATTTAGCTTGTCATTAAGCCAGGACTGCACTCATGCTTCCATCTGTGCAAGCATGTTTCTGCAGCAGTGCTTGGTATTGCCTTCAGTGAGCAAAGTGAACAGTGTGCCTCTTTTGGTGCTGGAGGGGCAGAATTTTCAAGGACAGAGCTAGATCGTCTTTCAGCATGGAAGAGAAGCATACACAGGCTGTTACCTGGATGAAGAGAGCATTACGCTGACAGGCTTAATCCTTTCCACAAAAGAATGATGGGGAAACACTGGGGGCCAGAACTGATGACATTTACTTGCTGACATGTTGCGCTGACAATATTGATTGTACCACATAATGTTCACCCTACCTGCACCTCCTCCTTAAAGAGGACCCAAAGCACGCTGGATTTCTGGAGCAAGCCTGCCACTGCTTCATTCGGGGGATCCTCCTTCCTCTCCAGCCACCCTGCTACATGGAAAGGAGCAGGGAGAAAAAGACATGACCAGTCCAGACAGAGAGAATATCCCAGTAGCACTGCGTAAGAAAGCAGATTTCTTCTCGTTAACCTGGCTAAAGAGAGGAAGAAATCCTCTGTGGGTGTAAGAAAAAGAAGCAAGTGAATGCTGACGTGGGAACAGCATTAATGCACTCTCTGGAGTCTTGGGACTCGTGGGGGGCCCTTGCCATGGAAAGCACAAATGCCCTGAGTAAGGGATTCTGCAGGATTGTGAAAGGAAAGGATGTTGCGGAGAGATTATATTTTTACCTTTTAGGCTCGTACGTTTATACTCTGACAGGGGACAATGTGGTTTATAGACTGGTGTAACGATGTGCAATCAGAATGTATCTTGGCACAGTCAAATGCCTCTTTCAAAAACCTGCTCAGTGGCAAGAAGGGAAATAGCTGCTAAGTGTAAAAAGAGGGAGCGAAGGACCTGTGATTCATGCTCTGATCATGTTCTGTCAGTATGTCTGTGCAGTGGAGTCGTATGAATAACTAGTGGAGATTGATAATATGCTTAAATACTGTTCCTGCTGCTAAGCATTAGCATGGCTGCTTGACAGCACAGCAGAGAGGCCAGACACGTTCACCGGGAAAGGCTAGGCAAGCTGCAGCGAGCTGCAGGACTCTGGCTCTTCCAGCAATGTGTGAGCAGCAGAATCGAAAATGAATTTAATCCTTTGGCTAACGTGCCTTTTGGGTAGCTTTCCTACAGCTTAGTGTTACTCGAAACAAGCTATGGCTTGAGTTTTTGGGGTTTTGTTCCTTTTCAGACTATCTGTAAGGATTATATTTTAAACCAAGGCCAGTGGCAACATGTTGTAGAGTCATGAAACTGCCTTGCTAGTCTTTGAACGTTAAAATGCCCAACTGTTGCATCACTGTCAGGCATTTGCTCAGTGTTTTCAATTAAATGTTACTGAAAAGGACTTTTGAGATGCACATTTCTGTGTGGCAGAGCCAGTGTCTGGCTGCAGTACTCCTGTAAGGCAACAGAGCCATGGTAATTTGCACCAGCAAAGTACTTTTCCTAGTGCTGCTGTATGTTAAAAGCCATGGAAGTTTGATGTGATCCATACGTGCAGAGGGCTTGGCCTCGTGTCTAACCTTGCTAAGAGCATGTTCCAGCTTAGCCAGGGGTGCTGCACATACTGTGGCCAGCATAACACGCCAGCTCAGGGGAGCTTCTGCCTCTTCACGTTTGCCTCCCTTGGGCTGGAGGAGGCTCGGTGATTTGCCCAGGTCATAGCTGGCAGCCTTGGGGAACGTGTGCTGCTCTTCCAGGATGGAGAAAATGCCCATGGGCTGGGGGGATGGAAAAAAAAGCATCAGGGTATCGATAGAGTCGTGCCACTGGTCCATTTTCTGCACCATGTTTCATCCTTTCACCCTGGACCTGGTAATGTTCTTCTGGAGCCTGCCAGAATTCAGACCCGTGAGGGAAGCAACTTCGTCAGCCACTGTTGGAGGGAAGAAAATCACCCTTCCCCTTAATGCATACTCAGGAAAATGGTTACAGGCTGTGCTTTCAGGGACAGGCAGGCTCTCCGGTCCTGCTGGGGACAGACTGGGAAGGACAGAAGTCTCAGCTCTGTCCCTTCACACACACACCATTCGGCAGAGCTTGCTGGGTGGAGAGGAGGCAATAATACACACCTCAGACAAGGTGTTACAGCAACTGCTCTGTATCTGGGCTCCCATATGCTCCGAGAGGTATGCGCCTCTTTGCTCCACCATGGCTCCAAGAAACACCTGCAAAGCAGGGATCTTCAGCAAAGAAGGATCAAGTCCTTAGCTGACAGCTCAACCATCTGGCTAGGCCTGCTGCCCTGTGGCAGCTGCGAATGCCAGCTCTGACTCTCAATAGCACATCTGTTCATTTAAACAACAACAACAAAAAATTAGTGTGTTGTTTAGGGTCATTTGATATTCCCTGGAAACAGAGTCTGGCTTTAGCAGCTTCTCCAGTCCTAACAAACTGGCTGAGCTCGTAGCACGCTGGCTTTGTCCTGGTGTGTAAGCTCTCAGCCTACCTTCTTGGTGTCCACCTCTGCCTGCTCCTCTCTTGGCTCCTGCTTGAACTTCGTAGCGCCGAAGTGCATGAAACCCCTAGCCAGCTTGTAAACACAGATCTTCTCTTCTGGACCAAAGCCCAGTACATCAAAGGCCACCTGGCAGAAGGGACGGAGAGCCACTCAAAGGGATTCTTAATCTGCACCATAAACTGGAATCCGGCCCATAATGCTAGACATCTAAAATAATTTTCCAGCCCATTGAAATTTGACCAGCCAGGTCCCTTCAGACTAACATGGGACAGAGTAGCTTAAAGTTGCTGTGAGCCAGCATTCTGCTCGGCTCTCCTGTACTGATTTATGCTAGCTAAGGACCGTGTGCTTTGACTGCAGTTGTTCCAAGTGCCTCTGCGATGCCACAAGCAAAATGCAACGTATTGTCTAGGGTATCAGCTCGTTCCACTCTTCACCACGCTTTTTAAAATCAGCAGGACGTGAGCAGCAGCATCCCCTCGCAGCGACTGTCCCACATCTCAGCTGGCACGGATAAGGAGGAGGCGTTAGCTCTGCTGGCAGCACTGTGCCTTGCTCCCACTGCGTGCCCAGGGATGGGGGAGCCCACGACTTGGAGCACGCCGGAGAATCTTGCAGACAATGTGCTACTCGCGAGCCATGATTTGGGGCTGCCTGTCTTAGTGGCTATGAAAATCGTAGCTGCTTTGTACAAAAGGCTTGTTTGCAATGTACAAATCCTGGAAGCTGTAAAATACCAACAGCTGCTAGAAAGGGCACTGTAAGTTCAGCAGCTGGAGACTGTTTGATCTTTCTGTAGCTCAAGTCCTGCTTATAATAATAGTCTCGGGAGCCAGCAGATATTCCCAATAAGCTCTTTTCGCTATCAGATACTCTTCAAAATGATATTAAAAAGGAAAATGTGTGTCAAAACCAGACAAAGGGTCAAGTCTTCCTTTACAAAAGCTGCTCCTAGAGATTACATATGCATGTGAGATGAACAGGTTCTAACCCATGGTCCTTGCCTCAGTTTTCAGATCTGTCAGTTTTCAGGCTTCAAACAAACACTATAGCCAGCTTGTTTGAAATCCTGCAAACCCCAGGCCATTGAATGTTAACCAGAAACTCCTACGTCAAGGTCGTTTGCTCTGGAGCAAATGTTTTACATCCAGGCTTCAACTTAGAGAGAACTGAACAAATCTTTACATTATTGCTAGCTGCTCTTCCAGTAGTTCATTTATCCTCAGGTTGAAGAAGCTGAATTTTATTATTAGGAGGACCTCAGGCTGGGGGCAGCGTTGTGTTTGCCGCATCAATTTCATCGATGTTTCTGCAGGCTAACGTTATTAAGAAGTGGCTCTTCTCATTGCCCAGGTTGTCTGCTGTGATCCCACCTCGATGCATCGCAGATTGGGAATGGGCACAAGAAGCGGTTTCTGCAGCAGGAGACAGACCAGGAGGTTATTATACCAAATGCCCTAATCAAGGCACAACATGAGCTTTTTGGCTGCAGACCGAGGGTTCTTCTAGGTTTCAATTCCTGAGCACATTTTGAGTGTATCACTTTAGAAAAAAAAAAAGGCATTTTGGGGATGAGTTGCTCAGGCTACCGAGATTCTGACATAGCAGCTGCATCAATGTAAGTGGGATTGAACACCCAAACCTTTTCAACATTTATTGAAAAACTTGTCCTGGCTGTCTTTCCTGTCCTGAGGAGATGTAAGCAATTGACATGAGGCAGCTCAACCCTTCAGTTTGAAAAGGATTGGTTTTACTTCAGTGGCAGCCCTGCCAGAACAAGAGGGGCCTCGCTGCGCATTGATCAAAATACAGGAAGACAGCTTTCTTTCCTCACTCTGGCCTGCCTAAGGAGAAGTCACTTGCAATCCTCTTCTTCCTGGACATGAAGCAACAACCCCTCCACTGCACTGAACCTGTTTCAATCCCTAGCCAAGTACATGGTTCTTGTGAGTAGGTTTCTTATTCTGGAAACAGAGGATTGAGCAGGGAAGGCTGCATTAAAGGGAGTGAATCACTTGAACACAAAATGCCATTATCAATAAATTCAGGTTTATTCTTGGAGATAATCTGGTAGAAGAGGTGATAACCTCTCTCCTCTGCTTCCTGGGGAATGACACGTCTTCTCTAGATCTGAAACATGGGGAGAAACACATCCAGGTGCAGGTGGCAGCCAGAGATTGAAAAATTGCAGCCCCATGTCAGTGAGACTGTACGTTTTGATACCAGTGAAACCAGCAGTTCACCAGTGTCCTTTGGAAGTCCTGTAAGTGCAGCATAGCTCATAATATCCTTCACTGATGCTCTCCGAGAACGCTTTTAAGCTTCACAACAGTTCCCTTTGGGATAAGGTTTAGTACAGCTATTTTGGCAGCTCGTGACGTGGAGGCGAAAAGATGCCATCGCTTTTCCTGTTGTGTCAGTGCTGGGTTCAGGAACAGGTCTCCGGACTGACTCATCCCACTGCTAAGCATCCTCTGAATTGCCCGTGCAACGTTTGGAGATTGATCTGTGAAACGCCTCCCTGTACTGCCCTTTCTTTCTGAGAAGAGCTCTGGAAAAGATGTTTTGTGTGCTGTAAACTCTCTGCCAATACCTCCTGTCAGGCCCTAACATGGTTAGTTTGACTTCTGGTATTGACAGAAAGCACACTTCCCCAGACCTCGGGGTAGCGATTCATTCGGCTGTACCAAATAACCAGACCTCGCTGGCTGTCCTGGCTGGGCATTTTCATCTTTGCCTCTCGGCTGAAGTCATCTGTCCACATAGGCCTGTAGGTGAAAGGGATCGTGTGAGTTCTTCAGACGAATTTGGGTTGGATCGAACCACCTTCATTGTTAATTGTAGCTAGTCCAGGTGACTTCAAGAAGCACTGATGCAATCCCTGCCAGCAGAGCTCCAGCGAGGGTGCAGAAGGGCCCTGAGCCAGTGCTGCTGCTTGCACAGCGAGGGTCTGTCCGTGCCCTCGCTCTCCCGGCCAGGCTGGAAGGAGCTGCAAGCTGCCAGAAAACAACCTGAAACCTGCCTTGGCCCACGGTCCAGAGAGGCAAACCCAACATGTGGTCTCTTGGTGTGATGCGAATCTGGGATGAGTTGAAAGTAGGAGGGATGCAGACAATCCCACATTAAAGAATAACCGGTCCATATGTTTCCTCTCTCTTTTTTCTGCATGCTAAAGGGCTTTAGTCAGGAAGCATAATGGGGTCTTTTTACCTTGCGAGCTGGGATTTGAGGTTCTTAATTTAGTCTTAGGTGCACGTGTGCAAACAAAGAACAATGCACCTTCCCTGGACTGTTATTTTTAGGATCTTGATTGCAAGACCATTATAATGTTGTGCTGATGAATGTGAGTAACGGTTGCAATGTAATTGTAGAAGGAAAAGTGCACAGCTTTGGGGGGAAGCATTGTGCCTTTTACGTGTTCACACAGAGCCTCGGAGTCAACTAAAGAAAGAAGAAATAAATTTGTCATCATCTAAAGCACGTAACTCCACTGTGGAAGCAGGGCCAGATTTTGGGTTCATCTACAGCAGTGCAGATTCCTCGAGTTAACAGAATTAGTTTCAGATTTTCTCAGGCCTGATGTAATCAGAACAGGGTCCATTCAACCCCAGAAAAATCCAACGCAAAACAAATATAAAGAATTCTGTGGTTACTCAGAGCTCTCAGTGCTAGCCCTAGCCAGCTTGCTTGTGCTACCAAAGTGAATTTGGATAAATTTGCCCTACATGAGAAAATAAAAGATGAGTCTGTTAATCAAGATTGCAATATCTGTAGGAAAACAGAAAGTAGCTGAGAGGTTCTTTGCGTTCATCAGGGAGAGACAGCAGTGCCTGTAGGGGCAAATTTGCAAGTCAGTGAGAGGAAATTTAATCTTTTCAAAGATCAGATCTATAAAAAAACTCTTTCTTCTTGGATTCTGTATTAGAGCTTAAAGAAATCCTCCTTCTCTGCAGCATATGGCAGAAGTATGTAGCACACAAACAGAGAAATGAGACTTCAGTTGAAAACCCCAGTGTTTTCCATTTTCACTGTCAATTTCAAATTTAAAAATAATAATCTGGAAAAAAATGAAAGCATTTTGAGTCTGCAGAAGTAAACAGTGAAAGGGCATTGATTTGGGATTGATCAAAACAATTTTTTTCTTTTGACATATAAGAACATAAAGACAAAATCCACTGAAACACTTGGTTCAAGGAAATGTAAGATCTTAGAAAATACACACAAACTGCAATGCTTTAGGAAGCACTTGAAACTAATTTTTGTTTTTATTATTCTGATAGGGAACATCTTTGTATGATCTGCCAGGGACCTAACAGTGAAATCCAGAGATCTGGTACTTGCAAAATGGGAGAATTGTTGTTCCTCTTAGTCTTGGCATTACCACAGGCCTCGAGAACAGGTTTGCTTGGATGATTTGATTTTCCAGTGATCCCTATAGAAAGAAGCAGATGAAAGTCAGTGTCAGCAGGATGCTAAAGGACTTTAGGCTTTGAGCACAGCTACTCCTCACCATCCAAAGCAACCCAGTAAGTACATTTGCTCCCGCAGAAAGCTGCTGTGCTGCTGGGAGGAACTCTGCAGGCTGTGCTCCTCCATCCATCCGGCACCTCTGCCTTCCCATCTGCAGCCTGTTTGCCAGCGCTGCTGACAGCAGCAGAGCACCAGATGACCTTCTCATTTCCTCCGTCTTGCCAGCTCCAAATTCTCCACTAGGCAAAGTTAGTATGGAAAACAAACATCATGTTGGCACGAAAATAAAGCAAATAAAAGGGCAGATTGTGCAGCAGCAAGGGGAAGAATTCAAGAGGCAAGTAATGCGGCAAGTAAGAGGCAGGAATTGCTTGAAAGGGGGTTGATGCACCCTAGCCCTGCTGTGGATCTGGGCAGGTGTCGAGGTCACCTTCAAGACCTTCTCAGGTTCATCCCTACTAAAGGCTTTCCACAAGGGTCCAGCCTTGTGGATTTGGGGCAGGCAGGAGTCTGGTTGATCTCCCCGGTTCCAAGAAGCAACACCAAACGCAAGGTACAATGCAATTTTCAGTGCTTGGTGCTTCACCCTTCCAGAAAAGGTTTTTTGGGACATGCTAGGAGCGAGATGTCCACAAGGGAATGGCAGGGCAAGGCTGGGGTCAGCAGGCAGAAAGCCTGGAAAGAAGAGTGAGCTTCATTGCTTGCAGGAAGAGGAAGGTTATTCCAAGGATAGAGGGCAGCATAAGACAGGCTAGGAATGCGAGTGCGGTCGGGACAGCCTTGGGGGAGAAGTTGTGGAGGAGGAAACAGGCGCAGAGGTACAAGCTGGGACACGACAGTCCAGAGCTCTGGTGGTAAGGAAGCTGGAAGGAGAAATAGGAAGCCACTGAAGGAATCCCACAAGGCTAGAATAACAGGATTTTTGCTGCAAGGCCAAATGTAGTTGCTATTGATGTTTTTAAGTTCTGAATTGTGTTACTGACCCCCCACAGCAGAGTCGGAGAGGAGAGGAGAGGAGAGGAGAGGAGAGGAGAGGAGAGGAGAGGAGAGGAGAGGAGAGGAGAGGAGAGGAGAGGAGAGGAGAGGAGAGGAGAGGAGAGGAGAGGAGAGGAGAGGAGAGGAGAGGAGAGGAGAAAAGAAAAAAAAAAAGAGAAAAGAGACAAGAAGATAGAGAAAAGAAAAGAAAAGAAAAGAAAAGAAAAGAAAAGAAAAGAAAAGAAAAGAAAGAGAAGAAAGAGAAGAAAGAAGAGAAAAGAAAAGAAAAGAAAAGAAAAGAAAAGAAAAGAAAAGAAAAGAAAAGAAAAGAAAAGAAAAGAAAAGAAAAGAAAAGAAAAGAAAAGAAAAGAAAAGAAAAGAAAAGAAAAGAAAAGAAAAGAAAAGAAAAGAAAAGAAAAGAAAAGAAAAGAAAAGAGAAAAGAGAGAAGAGAAGAGAAGAGAAGAGAAGAGAAGAGAAGAGAAGAGAAAAGAAAAGAAGAGAAAAAAGAAAAAAGAAAAAAAAAAAAAGAAAAAAGAAAAAAGAGAAGAAAAGAAAAGAAAAAAGAAAAGAAAAGAAACCAATGCTCTCAGCCATGGAAGCCGCAGTGCCTGTGCGTGCTGAAGCAGCCATTAGCACGGAGGGCTTCTATTTGCTCCCAACCAACGTACTTCATTGCTATTATGAAAAAAAGGCCAGGTTTCCTCCCTGCTTATTGATGCATATGCCTCTCTTATTATTTGGACAACTTGCTCTTCACAACGTTTTACCCAGATAAAACACTTTTCACTACGGTTTGTTTTTGCAGGTGGCAGGAAATAAACTGCCGGGAAATCCCGCCTGGCCGAGGATCCCCGAGGCTGCTCTACAGCTCCGTGCTCTCCAGAATCGCCATGTCTCTGCAATCACTGTGATTAATCCTCCCACCGCTATTTATTTCGGTTTCCAGACCACCTGCGAGTCCCCAGAGCTCTGTGTGAGGGTAGATCCATGGCAGCCGCAGATCGATATCACCCTCTGTTTTATGAATGAGAAAAAAGAAACGCAGGGAATTCATCCGAAGGCAGAGCAGAGCAAAGCAGAGAACTCAAACGTCCTGGTGCTTCGCCGCTTGCTTTTAACAAGTGACAGACAGGCAGAGAGAAGGGACTTGGACATGAGCTGGAAGATTTAAGTCACACACACACACGAATTACGGCAGCACAGACTGGCCACGTGCTGCTTTGCCGTTCCTCTCTGCCCTTCCCCACGCAGACATGCTCCTGTGGGTGCGGGGCTGGCACAGGCTGTCCGGGGAGCTGGCCTTGTTCAGGAGGGTCACGTTGGCCCTGCCATCCATTTGGTGAGCTTCAGCATGTTCATCTGCTGGCCCTGATCCACCCTGCTGGGCATCCATCCGTCTGCTGGCCATTCCTCACCATGGCGTGCAGTGCCGGGGAGCGGGATGGAGCAGGGGAGTTCACGGACGTGGGTCGTGCCCCAGGGCTCTGCGTTTTTGGGGACCTGTCCCACGTCGGGAGCAGACTGTCCCACGGCTCCAGGAAGCCTTCCTTCACAAAGCTTGTGAACCAGCTTTAACGTTGTCAAGGCAACAGCCAAACTGCTGATGCTGAGCTGTCTTCGGCACTGTCCGGCTACCTACAGACGTGCCTCCTGGGGACCTCCGGGACCTGCTCAACGTGTTGCTCTGTGCGGAGACAAAGCTGATCTTGTCACTGCTATTATTGCCTGTGTTGAATAGATTAAAGGGAACTTGGGCTGTGCTGTGGCTTGGTTTCGCTGTGTGGACACGCTGCTCAGGCCAAGAGCTCCTCTCCCTTCCACTGCTGCCAGCCCCAAGACGTGCTTTGTGCCAGCTTCGTGAGTCACGGCGTCTACACAGCGGGGTAAGAAGGAGAAGCCCCCGCTGTGGGCTGGTTGCTCTTTGCCATCAGGGTCTGGTTTTAGAGGCTACAGCTTGGGCTGAAGTCAGAGCAGCCTTGCACTGGCCAGGGACGATGCTAGCGCTGGCCGCTCTGGTGAACTCATTTTCACTGCCATCCTCCTGAAGACTTGGGTGGTCTGCAAATGTATGTGTGTGTGTGCAGGGACTCCCAGGCAGCAGTGCTGCACCTCTGGAAACTGGTTTCAGGGATCGGCAAGGTCCTGGTGTAACACTAACAATTGTGGTCTGCTAGTCTGGGATGAGTTTCACCTATAAACCAGGAAGGAGACACTTTCCTCTGTGCGTTTCCGCTTCTGATCAGGCAGAGATGAGGAGCTATCATAGCTCAGCAATCATTTCCCCTTCCCACCTGTACTGTTAAATCTGTAGCCTTGCTGATTTTAGATGCCCAGATTTGCAGCGTATATTTGGGACTTGATTCTGCAGCCCCTTCCCACCGAAGGCTCAGGGCTACAGGCTGTCCCTCCCCTGCCGTACACGGACTAGCGTGGTCTCTGAAGCAGATCAATGAAATGTTAAACCAAACACCTACGGAAGATAAATGCCTGTGAATAAAAATAGCTCGTACGCACATCAAACAGGGTATTTTGGTGCAGGTCTCAGAGCTTTATGAATTTGAAGTGGTTTGTGTCTCACCATCCTTCTACAGCTGGGGAAGTTGAGGCACAGCATGACTACAATTTAAATCTGCCAAGTTGTCCACCCATCGGTAGTCCAGTCTTTGGCAAAGGACCTACAAAAAAAAACTATTTTATTCTTCTCTTTCAGTCTGAAGTCAGGAGGAGTGACTGGTGCTTAGCTTCTCTGAAGGCAGCCCCCAGCTGTGTTGTTCAGGTACCCTGAGACAATCTAGGTTTTTAAAAGCTTAGGCATAGATATTGTCCCAAAAGCCATGGGTCAGGGAAGTGGTAAGGCCGTGCCAGTAACTGGAGGTGAGTTAAAAATTTAATTTTCCCCAAATCACATGGAGTTTAATAAACGTAGAGTTAAAATACCTGTGGGTTCAAGTCTGCCTGATATAAAACACAGTAAATATAAATCCAGACTGGCTTCATGTAGACCAGCAGGCACCGTGCTTTTGTCTTTTTGCCTCTGCTTGCAGTTTGTGCCCCATGGAGGTGTATGGTCCTTCCTGATTCCACCACGCGCCTCTTGCAGCAGTCACACACAGCACGTACCTGCTGGGCCAAACCCACGATCCCGGAGGACGTGTGTTTACAAGGCCTGGCCAGGCTCTTTCATAGCTGTCCAAAGGGCCTGAGCCAGCACTTAGGTTTTTGAAAAGACAACACATTCCTTATCCACAGGTTCAGCAGGCTGTAGTGCTGGGAGCATGACTGGGAAAGCTTTGGTCCCTCGGGTGAGATCAGATAATGCCTTGTTTCTTGGGATTTCTTGTCTTTCTTTCCTTACAGGGTGCCTTAGGAACTCAGCTGCTGGTGTATAAGGATGAGAGGCTGCAACAGAAAGATCATCTAATGAAGGCTTTGTTCAAAGCCACGTCTCCAGCTGCGCCCTTCTTGCCAAGGTGGACTGGCAGATTTCAGCGGTGAGAGGAGCTGAGCTTTGGCAAAGATCAGACTGAATCCTCGGAGGGAGCAGACAAGTTGGTGACCTAACTGGCTTGTAGCGGAATAAAAGTTTCATTTTAAAATCATTTCTAGTCCCCGTGTTCAAGATGAATAAATTCTGTGTTTGTTATGAGCAAAGAGGATAAAGGCTAGCGCTGAGTGACAGTCCTGCTTGTTTCAGTTGCTCAGTGAATTGTGAACTTCCCGAGAAGACAACTGCTTTTGTATCAGCTTTAAGCATTTATTCCTCTGCTGTACTTGGCTCTGCAGGAACGTCTGGGATGTGGTTGGTTACTCTGCAGATATTGTCATCGTGAGTGTTGCAGGTGAATACGCTTGGGATAGGGTTTCCAAGCAGGAGGATTCAGAGAAACAGTCCCTTTGAGGTGAAAATTAGAGAGTCCGTGTTACACCCACCTTGAATTTGTAACCGGCTATTCACACTGAAAATCTGATCCTAAGAACTCAGCGTGTCCTGTCAGGAGCAGGATAATACCGCAGAAACCATGGCCAGCTTGAGTGCTGAATATTGAGAACTGTGATTAACTCCTCAGGAATGTATCTGGAGCAAGTCATATTTTCTGGGCTTTTTTAGGTAATTATTTCAGACCTTGAATCTGTGAATGAAGATTGTAAACAGTTCTCAGGCAAACATCTTAAAGAAGGACGTGAAATGCATCTAAATAATGGGTTCTGACCTGTTCGCTCATGTGTAACACACAAAAATGTCTGTTTTGGCTGCACAGGAGGAATCAGCTGCAAAGGGAGCAATCGCGTCTCTCCGTGGAGCGATGCAGGTCAAAATGTCAGACATTTAATAGACACGAGCTCACTCAGCCCATGGACAGATCAGCACCGGCTGCAACTCAGCCAAATCGCTTCCTGAGTAACTTGGACGCCTATGGCTGAGTTTAATGCAATGCTGCAGTTTTCGTAGCACAAGCCCCGTCCTGCATCTCGTCCCTGGCTGCAGTTCTCCAGCACAGCACCACGCTGCATAAATCCTGCTGGGACAGCCTGGAATGGACTGCAGCTCCAGCCACATCCCCTTAGAGCCATGCTATTACCTGGGAGGGAACCTTTTGGAGGATCTCTTAGCAAATGCAGGAGCCGTTCAACTTGCTGGGTCTGGACAGCACTGCACAGCAGGCAGCAGATCGTGGGGAGGGAGGCGTCGGCTAGGCAGGATGTCTGCCTGCCACGCGGGCTCGGTTTCTTGCTCTTGATACTGATTTCTTCATCGTAAAGCGAGCCTAAAAGTCCAGCCTTCCTGCCTGAAGGGACTGGGAGCATCGCTAGATTTGAGATTGGAAAATGGTCTTCAGATAAAGGGGCAAATCCGTCCCTACAACACGACCCATGCGGAAGAAAGGTTCTGGTGTCTCACCCTGAGGGATGCCAGGGTTCCCAGGCTAAACACCGACCCAGGTGTCCATAAGGGCACTCCCGACGGAGGACGCTGTAGCTGTACAGAGGGCAGGGAGGGGAGCAGGCTGTACAAAACCGCTTGTGATGGCTCACTGCACAGCTTCGGCCTTCGCACTGTAGTGGCAAGCCTGGGAATAACAAGGACCTCCCTTTCAGAGGCTGCCTTTCGAGGCTGCTTTAGGTAGCAGCAGCAAACCCATCTCCGGTGCTTAGGGGAGGAATGGCGCTCGGGTCAGAAAGCCCCACCGAAGGATCACAGGGTTATACAAAGATCTGGCCCAGAAGGCTGCAAGACGTTTGTGCGTTTATTAATCATTTAGAAAATGACGCTGATACCGTAATGAAAGCTGCATCCTCATTCTCAGCTGTTGTCTGGTCCTTGCTGGGGGGGATCACAGCGTATTCCTGCGAGGGCTGGAGGGGCACTGGCTGCACGGGGACGTGTCTGGTCTCTAACCAAACCAGGGGAGATCACGGCTCCGTGTGAGCACACATTTTTACCCTCCTAGTCCCCACAAACAGGCCGGCCCGGGTCCCACAGCAGGCTCAGCCTCCTGCCCACGTCCCGGGGAGCAGAGAAGGGCAGGGGCAGAAAGGGATGCCGTGATGGGGAGCCCCCAAAGCTCATTACCAAGCCCGTCTGTGCTGAGATGTGAAGCAGTTGAAACGGAGACGATTATCACCCCCGGGCTCAGCAAAAACTACCTTCGGCTCCTAAGGGTCAGGTAGAATACGCAAGCTGAATTCTTCTTCTTAGCATTTCCTAAGCAAGCCTTTCAAACCAAAGCCCCTAAATACACATTTTGAACAAAACCACCGATTTCTGGGGGAATGCTGTCCTCGATTTCTGGGGGAATGCTGTCCTGAGCTGTAATGACCAGGGACGCCTGAGCAAGGTGAGCCCATGTCTGGCGGCTGCTGGGGGATCTCAGCTCCTCCTCTAAATCCCATGTCGGCTCCCTGGCAGCAAAGAGGCATCCAGAGGCTGGACACCCCGTGATTTATGGGGGATTTCTGATGTTTCCATGGGGCTTTTCTTCCCGACATGATTTCCAGTGTACTCCACTCCTTTAGGAGTGCCTCAGCCCTTCCTCTGCTGGGTGCCACCAAGCGAGGTCATGCAGGTTTTTTCCGCACGTCCAAGGTTTCTCCAGCACCCCGTTGTGCCTCATCCCCAAATTAACCACTGTTTTTTTTCTGTTTCAGTTCCTTCAGTTACAGATTATGGGGCTAAAGGAATAATCATTACTGGGCCCCCATTAAAAAATAAAAAAAACTGTAAGATTTTCGGCCGTAAGTGATTATCGTTTCCGCAGCTGAATAAATCAGTGTCCCATAACTGACAGAGGATAATGGGTTTAATAAATAGCTATGATTAAGTCTGATGTTATTTTTAAATAATTTCAAAAACTGTTACTCTAATCCCTCCGTGGCTGGCAGAAAGGATGCCGCTTAGAAGTTAAAATTAGTTCCTTAATGTTCAGCCCGGTGTGGAGTTACAGGCCCTCCAGGGCTGTGCTAGTTTTCGGAGGCATCCGCTTATGCCTGCCTAATGGACGTTAACAGCTGCATTTGGCAAGCGTGAAAGGCCTCCCACAACTTGCTCTCTGCTGCTGCTCTCCTCGCTGGGGCTCCATGAGCTTGTCGGGAGCTCCCACCGACCGGTGGTGCCCAGCGGATGGGATAATTCTTGGTGTTACCCTTCATGCTTTAGCCACTTCACAACCCGGAGGCTCCAAAGCGGCGTTCACGAGCTCTCTTCCAGCACAGCAATTCCCTTGTCCCTAATTCCCGGGGAACTCACAGCCCTGCCGAGTCTCTTTATCAATAAGTGCAGCTCTCTTTTGTACGGTGTCAGTGGGACTTTCCAGCTCTACCTTTCTGAGTGAGTGATCCCGCTCCTGGCAGGGAAACGGCGCTGAAGAACCCTTTGCCTTGAAAAGCACGGCACAAAGGGACAAGTTTCCCGGTTTGTGTAACCTCACGGAAGTGTTAGACGCGAACACTGCATTTATTCAACCAAATACAAAGTCCTAGAGTCGAGCTTGGAGGTCCCACGGTGCAGCGGGTGACCGTGGGACAGCTGGCATTTATCCAACACGTTTTAAAGAGCCCAAATCCCAGGCGTCTGGGAGAAAACCAAAAACCAAGCCACCATTAAGACAAGGCTTCCCTCCTGGTGCCAGCACATCACCGAGCCCTGGTACGTTCCCGAACCGACCGTGGGGACACGGGGACACAGCACTGCACCAAGGGCCACTTGACCCTACAGGCAGCACAAGGTGCGATGCCATGCTCCCACCCGTCCTCGGTGACACCTTTCCTCCTTCTCTGCAGGTGCCAACCACCACGAAGCCACGGCAGGATTTGTCTCAGCCAAACTGATGGAAAATCGTCTCCCTTTCTTTCTTTTTGTGGGCTGCTTCCCCTTCAAGTGAGCTGTTGGACCTGGCGCATCCCCCGGCTGCAGAGGATTGGGGAACGCAGCAGGGAAAGGGGACGAAAGCAGGACGGCTGCTTTGGGGCAGCTACATTAAATTAGGAGGAACGACAAGCTTCACCCTGAGCCTCGGAAAATCCAGCTGCTGTGCTTGGCTTTGCCGCTGGCTCAGCAGTAAGGCAGGGATAACAATAAATCCCTTCTCCCACCTTCCTTCTGCATGCCCTGATTAGACAGACTGTAACGGACAGGGGCTGTCACTTATTATGTGCGTGTTTGGTGCCCAGCACAATGCGGCTCTGACCTCGACCCCGATCCGTGCCTGCTGCACGAACGGGACCGCAATGAGCCCCACGGGCTGGCAGCGGGGACGTCACCGGCTGCGGGACCTCCATACCCCCGGCAGGGATCGGGGCAGGCTGCTGTGCTGGGAGGACGCTTCCCAGCCCCAAAAGGAGGAATTTCCAGGCTCCGTCCCCTCTCGGGCATTGCCCTGGGGGTGCTGTGCGTGGGTTTGGCAGGGCAGGAGGAGAAGAGGTCCGGGCGTGTTCGCATCCAGCAGCCGTCACCCCGTGTGAACGCGGCTGCTGCAGCTGGTCCGGGCAGCCCACGCGGATGTTGCCTCGGTTGTACCGTAACTAATAAGGAAAATTAATTTGTTGATGTTAATTTAATGGACTACGTGAGAGATGACTGAGAAAACAGGCCGTCGGAGAGCGGGCGTGCAGGGCGTTGGCAGGGATCCCTGCCCGTGCCCTCCCTCTGCCAGGTGAGGGTTTCCTCTCGGGAAGGATCACCCCGAATTGTGCCTGCAGCTGCACAGCCTCGGGCGATGGAGCCTGGGCTGGGTCTGCCTCTTCTCACCCCGCTGCAGAGCTGCCACGTGTGGGCTTCGTTCCTGGCCAGGTCCTTCCGCCACGTGCAGTGGGGATAGGCATTTTAGAGAGACACACATAGGAAAAAAGGAAAAGGAAAAGGAAAAAAAGGAAAAGGAAACGGAAACAGAAACGGAAACGGAAATGGAAATGGAAAAGGAAAAGGAAAAAAGAAAAAGAAAAAGAAAAAGAAAATAAAAAGAAAAAGAAAGAAAAGAAAAAGAAAAAGAAAAAGAAAAAGAAAGAAAAAGAAAAAGAAAAAGAAAAAGAAAAAGAAAAAGAAAAAGAAAAAGAAAAAGAAAAAGAAAAAGAAAAAGAAAAAGAAAAAGAAAAAGAAAAAGAAAAAGAAAAAGAAAAAGAAAAAAAAGAAAAAGAAAAAGAAAAAGAAAAAGAAAAAGAAAAAGAAAAAGAAAAAGAAAAAGAAAAAGAAAAAAAAGAAAAAGAAAAAGAAAAAGAAAAAGAAAAAGAAAAAGAAAAAGAAAAAGAAAAAGAAAAAGAAAAAGAAAAAGAAAAAGAAAAAAAAAAAGAAAAAGAAAAAGAAAAAGAAAAAGAAAAAGAAAAAGAAAAAGAAAAAGAAAAAGAAAAAGAAAAAGAAAAAGAAAAAGAAAAAAAAAAAAGAAAAAGAAAAAGAAAAAAAAAGAAAAAGAAAAAGAAAAAGAAAAAGAAAAAGAAAAAGAAAAAGAAAAAGAAAAAGAAAAAGAAAAAGAAAAAGAAAAAGAAAAAGAAAAAAAAAGAAAAAGAAAAAAAAGAAAAAGAAAAAGAAAAAGAAAAAAAGAGGCAAAATCAGTGCATTTATCTCAGGGATTAAAACTGTGTTTTCGGCCCCGGCACCAGTCAGCGTCCAGCCAGTCAGTGGTGCTGTGCTTGGGGTGCTGGGCGAAGGCTGGGAGGGAGCAGCCACAAAGCAAGCCCCCAAGCTGGAACCGCGGCTTCCCATACCTGTCACCACGTGGATTTTCAGCTTGAGCACACAAGGCTGAGCTCAGGGGACGCTGTCATGTAGATTTAGGGTTTTATCTCCTTTCGTCTCCATTAGCTCTGATACCCTCCTATTATGCTGAAAACCGAGACGCTTTTTCCTCCAGCGGCTCTCCCCTTTCCCCGTGGGCAAATATCGATCTGCCCGTGTCCTCAGCGCGGGTTGAAAGCAGCCCCGCTCGCCGTGAGCCTGCCCGGGGACCGAGCGCTCGGCCGTGCCACCTCTGGTGCCATCAAGGATGGAGGAGAAGGGTGGGGAGGAGGGGACGGTGATCAATTCGGTTTTCTCTCCCCATCCTTTCTCTCTCTCCGCTGGCAGCGACAGGGCGCTGAGCGGGACGGCTCCGATTGCGCCTGGCAGGTGGAAGCGGGGATGAAAAGGGATGGGAAGGGCAGAAAGGGAAAGAGCAGCCGGGCTAACAGCAAGCGTCTCCCAGCCCGGCTGCACGGGCAGCTCCTGCGGCACCTGGAAAGCTCGGAAGGCAGCGGAGCAGCTGCTCTGCCCCCAGCTCGGGGCTGGCCGGCGCGAGAGGCTGCCCCTGCTCCTCCCGGGGCGTGATTTTGAGCCAATTTAATTAAACTGCTTGGAAAGGGTGCAAGGACTCATCTATTTCGGCTCGAACCAGGCCTGTTTTGATTTAGCGCTGGCTGATGAGGAATTAGCTGAAACAAACCGCTCAGGAAACAAAATTAGAGGGCACACACTAACTTTTGCACCAGATTAAGTTGAATTAAAAAGCAATTGAAATGTAATTTTCCTGTCTCGAGCAGCCAAGAAAACGAGATAATGCAACCAGTGGCACTTGAAACTTAAAAATACGGCAGCTAGGATTGGCACAACCAGCTTTTAGTGCCCACGAGCAACAGGTTTATCGGAGGTCTTCTCTGAAGCCCCCTCCCCACGCACCCTCTGCGCAAAGCTTTGCACGAGCTGTTTCCTTTGCCCTGAAAGGGAGCCTTGAATCCATGATTTTGGAGCAGCCCAGGTGCTGCACAGAGCATTTCCACGGGTGTTTCCATGCTGGAAATAGCCACACACTGGAGTTTTTTGCTGTAATTCTCATAATTCACATCGAAATGGCCACGGTGCCGCACGGCTGGCAGGGTCGGAGGGCTTGCTGCACTCCCGGGGTCTGGGAGCAGAGGTTGCTGACCCCAGCGCTGCGTCCTGTCATTTAAAATGTGGTTTTAATGACATATTTTAATAGCTGCTTTTCCCCCATTTGGCAAAAGCTGCCTTTCCTCCTGCCCCAGCCTCTCTAGTCATTCCAGGCCGTGCTCCCCGCACTGTGCCCCTGCCTGTGTGGGTTTTTACAGGGCTTTGCCAAAAAGGGTGACGTTTTGGAGGGCTGGCAAAGCCAGGGTGGGTCCCCAGAGACTCTTCGGAGTCCCCAGAGCTGCACAAGCGCGGCACCAAGCCCTGCTGCGAGCGGTTATTTGATGCTGTGGTCCCGGGCAGGATGAGCTGTGCCAGCAGCCCCAGCATCCTCGTGTACCTGGTGCCAGGGCGCTGCGGGTGAAAATCAGCTCTCAGCTGAAGCTGCTGGGGATGGACGGACAGATGGACATGTAACATGGCATGAGAAGAGCTGCCCAGCAGCCCCGGCTGAAATTTAAAGGATTTGTGCAGAGCACGGGTCCCTGCTGGGTGTCTCTCCCTGCTGCCTCCTGCCACAGCCCGGCCAAAAAAGAGGCACCCCCAGGCTGCTCCCCCGAATAACGCCAAACCGGGCGACGTGCAAGTGCACAGAGGAGGTGCTGGGGTGCGAGTGGGGTGGCTGGGGCAGGAGGAGGGCTCAGGAGAGAAGGCTGCTCCCCCAGGTGCCCCCAGATTGCCTCTCCAAGCAGCAGCTGGAGCTGACGAGGAGGCTGCCCCGGGAGAGCCAATGGTGGGGCAGAGCAGGGCAGGATGCGGCCCCTCGGGGGCAATAAAAGAGGCAGATGAGGGTGAGGTGGGCAAGAGAGAGGGTTGAAGGGTGAGTGGCTTCTTCTCTAGGGGGTTAGGGGGCAGCTTTCTGCCCTCTGTGGGTTTTTTTTTGGGTTCTCTTGTGCAGGGTTTTGGGCTTTGGAGGCTGCTTGGGGTTGTGCTGGGTCTCCTCTTCCAGCTGCTGAGGTGGGCTCGGGGGAAGCCCCCAGAACAAAGAGGCCTTTTGGGGTCGCACTGTGGCTTCTTGGAGGTGAGGTGGAGGCAGGGAGGCTGAAGCAGTCCCTGAGGCTGTAGCAGAGGGGTTAAGGCTGTGTGGTGCTGGCGGCAGCTGCTGGTGGCCCCCTGGGCCTTGGGGCTCAGAAAATGGGGAGGGGGGGGACACAAAAAGGCCTTGAGCTCAGAAAGGTGAAAGCAGGGGGCTCTTGGGGGCTGCTCCGAGCTGCAGGGGCTTGCTGTAAGCCTGGGGAAAGGGGAATGTGCCCCAGCTGGGGGTGGTCAGGCCCTGAGGGGTCGATGCATGGCGTGGCTTTAGGAGGCCCTTGGTGGTGTCTGGCTGCTCTGAAAGCACCCCAGTTTCTGCTGGGTGGAAGCCGTGTGGTTTTTTTTTTCTTTCTGATTTAAAAACTGTCTGGAGGTCTGGTCCTGGTCTTATTTGTGTGTGTGCCTGTGCTTTTCTTACCCTAATAGGGTTAGAAATAACTCTGCCTGTCCTACTTAATTCCTCTCACCTGGCAAACCCAGGAGCTGGGTCTGAAGGAGGATTACTTGCTTGGCTGCACTCGGTCGCCCCGTGCCCTGTGTGTGACCCGATGCCTCTCCCTTTGGAGGGGTCACTGGTGCAGGAACCCCGCTGGGCCGTGAGGTGGGAGGGGTGGATGTGGGGCCTTGAGCTGATGCTGTTCAGGTGTCCCTGCTGGTCCTGCCAGCACTGGGATCACACAGAGCCAGAGCTGCAGGGAGGTGGCGTTGCCATACCCATGAGAAGTGGGGTGCCCTGCTTCCTGTGGGGTTACAGCAGTTATAATCTTACTAGCCTGGTGTTTAAGTGGTGGTTTGTGCCTGTGTTTAGTTTGGAGGCTCGGCTGTGGTGTGTGAGGATCTCACTGAGCTCTGCTTAAGGCAGGAGACCTCAGTGTCTCCCTCGCTGGGGTGGTGGATGTGCCCTAGGGGTGGGGGGTCCCGGGCCCTCTGCAGATGGAGGTGGGTGTTGCTGTGACCTGACTCTGTTGTCCTGCACCCCAAAAGCACGTGGAAGCTCTCATCTGGCTGCTCTCAAGCCTCGCCGAGATGCCAGTCGTGAACGAGCCCAACGAGCGGATGAGGAAGTTCAAGAACAGAGGCAAGGATGCAGCTGTAAGTACAGACCTGGGGCATCCCCTCCCAGGGCAGGCAGAGCCAGCTGGGGCTTCGGTGTCACCAGGAGCTGATAAGAAGGTTTCTGAACAGCAGTCACCCCCAAATCCACCTGCATGGGGTGTCAGGGAGCTTAGAGACATGGTGTGGAGCTGGGTGAGAGCTGGCTGGGCTGTGTAGTGACAAGGGGGAACTCAAGTTCTGGGTGGGCGGCTGTGATGGGGATGATGAGGGTGGTCCTGCCCAGCTCCTGGCAGCAGTTATCCCTGCTATGGGGTCTGTCGGCTTGCTTTAAGGCAGTGCAGGAGATGAGGGTTTTCCTTTCAGCGAATCTTACTTTAAAATCAGCCTCTGGTTGCTGGTTCAGCCAGCCTCCTTGGGAGGCACCGAGTGAGATGTTTCCTCCTGCCTGCTCCTGTGCGAGCCTCCAGGCCATGGTGAGGAGCTGCCTGAGAGCAGAAGCTGCCTCTGCTCCTCCTGAAGGAGATTTGAGGTTGTGGAGCTGGACCTGAATCAGGTGGAGTGGGCACTGATATGGTGATGTCCTCTTCTCCCGCAGGCCATGCGGAGGCAGAGGGTGGAGGTGAACATCGAGCTGCGGAAGGCCAAGAAGGATGAGCAGATCCTGAAGCGCAGGAGTATTTCCATCGTCTCGATGGAGAAAAGCCCCACTCCAGGAGAAGACAAAAATGTGGTGAGTGCTGGGTGCTCTGCACCTGGACAGGATCGGTGCTGCAGCACCGTGGGTCTCACTGCTACTTCAGTTTTTGGGCCATCCCCAGGTCTGGCTCAAGGGACCTGGGTTAAACAGCCAGTGCCCTTCCTGATCCTTATGCCCAGTGTTGGGGAGTGCTTTACAGGTGGCTTAGCCCTTTTCTGGGTTATTTAGCATGGAAATGTGCTGTGCAGCTTCCCTCAACGGCAGGTAGAACTGGCTGGAGCCCCAGCTCTGGGAGCTGGCGATGGTAATTACTGCTCGTAGGGCCATTGCGGTGTCAGTGACTCTTCCAGTGCTTGATTACAAGGATTAGTTGCCTTGAAGGTTTTTGTGGATTCTCTTCCTCTGCATCATCTCGAAACTGCGTTGCATAAAGAGTAGACACCGCTTAGATATGGAGTGGTGACTGACTTGGGTCTAGACGGCTGATTGACTGTGGAGATTAAACTGGAGGGAGCCTTGGCTTGCTGTCTGACTCTGAATCATTCCCTGTGACACAGATTATTCAGCTGTCCTTGGAGGAAATAGTCAAAGCTGTGAACGGGAACAACCCTGAGCTCCAGCTGCAGGCTACGCAGGCTGCCAGGTATGCTGCCCGACCGGGAGGGACTGGGCTGGCTGTGGTGGGTCCTGCGGGCTGCAGGCATTTCTTCCTGTCAGAAGAGCTCTGGAGACATGACAAAGTGCATGGGGAAGGAGCCTGGTAACCCCGAGGGGCTGCAGCTGATGGCTGAAGCCCTGCAGTGTGCCCTGGGTGCCTGGCTGGGCTCCATCCCAGCCCTGGGTGGTGCCTGCAGCAGGCAGGGACATGTGCGGTGTGGTTGGAGCCAGCCCAGGGCTTGGCTGTGCCTCCTGGAGCCCCTGTGCTGGGGCAGGGGCTGTGCTGGCTCCAGTCAGCTGCTGAGACCACTGGGGAGGACCCAAAGGCTTGGTTGGGAGGAGGGCTGGCTCCACAAGGGGAGGCAGCTGAGCAGGGCTGTCCCTTATGGGTGGGGGGGTCACAGGGAGACATACACCACATAGGTGGTGGCAGGGATCTGTCCCAAGGCTCTGGGAGGGGCTACATCACTGCTGGAGTTTCCTCGGCTGCTCAAGGTGCCAGATCAGTGCTATCTGCCCATGCACTGGGGACAGCACGGTCCCAAGCAATTGCAGCCTCTGTCCCAAGGGAGCAGAAGAAAAGCCTTGCTCCCAAGGTGTCTGCTGGAGGCTGGCCAGAGCAGACCCTTCCTAAAGGGACGAGTGCTGCCTGGCTCCCCAGGCTGCTCCGCAGCACAGAGCTGGCTCTCTGCCTGCTCACACCCAGCCTGGCAGCACCCTGAGCTTGCACCACGGGGAGATACCTGGCGGAGGTGGTGAGGCAGCTCTAAGCCATGGATTCCCACCTCTGCACTACCCTGTGCCAGCACTGTGGCTGCAGAGCGAGCCAGGCTGGGGAGCAGATCTGGCTGAAAACATTTTTCAGGCTGTTTTTGGGTAGGTCAGTGTCCTGATGGTGCCTCACAGCCAAGTAAGGCTTGGTCTGCTCACGGTGGGCTGTGCTGTGCCGTCTCTTGCAGGAGAATGCTGTCCAGGCAGAAGGACCCCCCTCTCAACCAGATCATCGAGCTGGGCATCATCCCCAGGCTGGTGGAGTTCCTCACCCGCACTGACAGTGCTCCGCTGCAGTTCGAGGCCGCCTGGGCGCTGACCAACATCGCGTCCGGCACCTCCGAGCACACCAGGGCGGTGGTGGAGGGAGGTGCCATCCCGGCCTTCATTGCCCTCCTCTCCTCCCCGCACATGCACATCAGCGAGCAGTCCGTGTGGGCGCTGGGCAACATCGCAGGTAAGCAGCGGTCCCCAGTCAGGAGTTATCGGGGTTCCTCAGGGTGGCCTTGTCTCCTCCTGGCTTTGTCTCCAAGCTGGTGATGCTATTGAAACCCCTCTGTCCCTTCACGTGGGACTGAAGCCTTTGAGCCCCTGTGTTGGTTCTGCAGGAGGATTTTGGCCAAAGCCAAGTGCAAGTGTCCATCCTGCTGGGATGGTGTCACCTGCTGGTGTCACTAGCAGGGGGAAAACAATGGGATGTCTGGCTGGCCGTGATGGTGCTCGGTCTGCTTAGGAAATCCTCCCTGCCTGGAAATACTGAACGGCGTGGGGCTGGTGGTGAGCCCTGGCAGCATGTCTGGCTGCTCCCTGATGTCAGCATGTCTCATGACTTGTGCAGATGCAATTAACATCCCTTTTTCCTGTGCAGGTGATGGTCCTCTGTACAGAGATGCTCTTATCAATTGCAATGTGATTCCTCCCTTGCTGGCTCTGGTGTCGCCTGTAACTCCAGTAAATAACCTTCGTTTTCTCGACTTAACAGCTCTTCATCACTTGGGCGATGGGTGAATGGTGATTTGTCATCTGACTTAGAAACAACCAGATGAATATATGAGTTGAATGAGGCCCTTCTCTAAACTGTTTCTGGTGATCCTGCCTCTGAAATACATAGACCTGGGCATGCCGAGCAGTCTCCAGGTCAATGTAATGACTAATTCCTAGCTTGAGATGGTCAGAGCTGGCTGGGGAAGCTCAGACTAAGATGTCACTGGTGCGTGTGAAAGGGCTGAACTTGCCCTTCAAGCTTCCTCCTGCTGCTTCTCAGGTAGCTCCAAGCTGTTGGCTTCATGCCTTCTCCTGCCCTTCTGCAGTGGTCCTGCCCTGCTGCTTGCTCGGGGGAGGCAGGAGGTGGACAGAGCAGCTTTAAGAGCTGTACCGATGCCTCCAGGTGTCCCACCCCTGGGTGTGGTGGAAGCCGTATGCTTTCTGTAGGCATACCTATGGCCTCTCAGGGTAGTGCTAAGAAAACACCCTCCAGGCCTTCTGTGAGTTTATATTGCAAAATCCTTTTAAAGGACTTTAAAAGGACTGGCTGCTGTTCCTGACTCACCCTCCCCTCTTCTTGGGGGAGTCCTGTGAGACAGGGCAGAACACCGGCCCATGCACACCTTGATAGCTGTGATGTTCTGAAGGTAGCTCCACTGCTCTCCTGGAGCAGCTGTGACTCCTTGCTGAGATGAGCTGGTTGGGGCAACTTCAACCCTTGAGGTGCCCTGCTCAAGAACAATGAGCTGCTAATATTAAATAAGGCTATATTAAAATAACAAATTCCTAATCTCGTCCAAAGAATGCTTTGTAATTTGTCCAAGGGACCCAGCAAATAAGCTGTTTGGCACCTTTGTTAGTCATAGCAGCTTGTCACACCACTGGACTTGAAGTTATTGGAACTTAATATTGGAGAGGGAGGAGAGGAAAGGTCTTACCTGTTTCATCTTCCTGCTTCAAACAAGCCTCAGCCCTTATTAAGAAGGCTGCTTCTGGCTACTCGATAACATCTCTGAGCTGCAGGGCCCAGAAGCAGGGTGCTCCTTCTCCTGTGCTTGTTACTCCAGTGAGGCTCTGTCGGCCAGGGAGGATCTTACACCTCGCTTGTGTTCCAGATCGGGTTCCTGAGGAACATCACGTGGACTCTGTCGAACCTCTGTAGGAACAAGAACCCCTACCCTCCCCTGGATGCGGTGAAGAAGATGCTGCCGGTCCTCACCTGCCTCATGGAGCACGAGGACAAGGAAATCCTTGCTGACTCCTGCTGGGCAGTTTCCTATCTGACCGACGGCTCCAACGATCGCATCCAGATCGTAGTGGACACGGGGATTCTCCCAAGGCTGGTGGAGCTCATGGGCGGCCCAGAGCTGATCATTATGGTAGGAAGCAAACTCCTAGTCTCAGTCCCTCTCCTCTGATGTCCTACATTAAGGGAAGGAATGTCATCTTGCTGTCTGTGGCTAGTGTGGTCGGCTGTCTTCCCAGACCACAGTTTTGCTTGGTTACTGGTCAAGCCAATGCTCTGTCCCAGCTTGCTGTGGCTTACAGACTCATAAGAGACTGTAAAGCTGCTTAGAGCAAAACAGGAGGCCAGTAGGTCTGTAACAGTAATCAGCCATGGTGCTCCCTTCGTTTGAGGGATCAAGCACTTAGGGAACTTGTTGTCTTCCTGGCATGTGTCCCTTGAGATAAGGATTCTCCTCATCTTCATCTGCTCTAATTTGTCTAGACTCCAGCTCTCCGTGCCATCGGGAATGTTGTCACGGGGACCGATGAGCAGACCCAGGCAGCTATTGATGCTGGCGTCTTGGTTATCCTGCCCCTTCTCTTGCGACACGCGAAGCCAACCATACAGAAGGAAGCCGCGTGGACGCTCAGCAACATCGCAGCAGGGCCTTGCCAGCAGATCCAGCAACTCATCACCTGCAGGTTGTTGCCACCTCTGGTGGAGCTGCTTGATAAGGTGAGGGTGCAGTGCCGTCTGTCCAGCTGCTGTAGAAGCAGTGTTAAGCTTCAGTCCATGACACTTGGTTTGTGAGGCACTTGGTGTGCGCTCAGGAAACACAAGAGATCTCTGGAACAGCCTGGGCACTCAGTATGCCTGCATGTGGCACAACAGCACAGCTTGGAGCTGCCCTTGGCAGCTCTGCAAGGTGTCACCAAACTCTCTGAGTGCTAGGGACCAGTCCAAACTGAACACAAACTGGCTCTCCTCTCCTGGCCCCTCCTCCTGCTCTAAAAAGGATGCTGGAGTCTGGTAGTGCCTTCACTGTGCTGTTCTTCCAGGGGGACTTCAAGGCTCAGAAGGAGGCTGTGTGGGCAGTGGCCAACTTCACGACTGGAGGCACTGTGGAGCAGGTGGTGGAGCTGGTCCAGTCTGGGGTCCTCAAGCCTCTGCTCAACCTGCTTTTGGCTAAAGACAGCAAAACTATCCTGGTCATCCTGGATACAATTTCAAATCTCTTCCTGGTAAGATTTGGTACTGTTCCTTGCATCCTCTTCCCCCCCCCAAAAGCAGTAGGATGTGAGCTGAAGGCTCACACGGGGTGGCTAGAACAGCTGCTCTTACAGCAGCTAGCGGTCTTGCAGGAGTCAGGGTTGGACTCAATATTACTTGTTCTTGGATCCGCTTGGGCTGTCTGGAGGGCTTGACAAGGTTAAGTTCCCAAGGGTTCATCCTTTTGGCAAGGAAAAGATGTGGTGTGCTGATCCTGTTAGCTGCACAGAGGCAAAGGTCTTGGAGAAGTAGAGTGGTCCTAGTTTCTTCACAGAAACAGAGCAGAGTTCAGCTGGCTTGTTTGGTCAGTGAAG
The DNA here is from genome assembly GCF_040182565.1 of Anser cygnoides. Classification (NCBI taxonomy): domain Eukaryota; kingdom Metazoa; phylum Chordata; class Aves; order Anseriformes; family Anatidae; genus Anser; species Anser cygnoides. The sequence goes on from NC_089887.1 coordinate 3,829,388, forward strand.
CCACAGTACAATAATCCTAACAGGGTCTGCTTTATAGGCACAGTAGTCATATTGCACAGTCATATCACAAGGATCTCTGCTAAACCCAAAACAGGGAGGGACCATAAATACAAGGGGCTGCAGACACTCGACTCCTAGGTTCAGGACCTTACAGGAGAGATCATCGTGGGCCTGTTACTGACACAAGGTTGTACTCACCTCTTTCATCACAGGCAGCTGAGAAGCTGGGAGAGACAGAAAGGCTGTGTCTGCTGGTGGAAGAGCTTGATGGTCTGGAGAAAATTGAAGCCTTGCAAACCCATGACAACAACATGGTCTACCGAGCTGCACTGAATATCATAGAGAAATACTTTTCTGGTGAGGTATGTGAGCTCTTGCTGCTTCTCATCTGAAAATGAGCTATTGCATGCTGAAATGAAGCACATCCTTTAAGGATGCTGAATTAGGTCCTTAGAAGAAATCTATATATGAATAGGGTAGTTCTTGCAGCTTGCTCCCTTTACTTTTAGAGCTTTTTGAAAGCTATGATTTCAGTTGTCAGCTGATTAGTTGTGCAACAGATACGGATGCCTTGATAGCATCTTGCTGCTGGAATTTAAACTGGCATCGGCTGGGGTTACTGCAGTTGCTGGTATGAATACCAAATGTGGAGAAACTGCTTCCTTCAGAGCTGGGCTAGCTTGTCGCTATGAATGGAAGCCTCCTACTCGGCTGATAACTGTGCTCAGGTTCCTTCTGGATTACTTGACCCTTCTCACATTAACGAACTTGTGGAAAAAGAGCATAGGACATCAGCTAGCAGTTGCAAGAGTTCTCTAACTGTCACAGATGCTGTCCTTGGATCTAGCCTTAAAGTCTTGCAGATGGGGGAACACCAGGGAAGAGGCTTAGTGGTTCAGCAGACCTTGGAGCTGAGGCTCGGTCTAGATTTGAACCCCCTGCAGCAGGGAGCAGATGTATGTTAGGTTTTTTTTTCCCAGCACCAGGGTTGCAGGGTGTCCTGGTGAGAGGGTGTGGAAGAAGCTGTCCTACACACCAGCACCTACCTGAGGGGCTGGATGCCAGGGGAACGTCTCTCCAAAGCAGCCCTGGTTGCTGTTGGAAGCAGACAAAACTCAAGCAAATTCTGCCACTCCAGTTACTCCTGTCTCCTGCCCCGGGTGTCTGAGTCTCTAGATTTGCTCACTTTTGCACATGAGCCACAGAGACAATGACAGGGTGTGCTATACAGAACAGGAGGACTTGGTGAAGCTGCTCTGCTGCTGTAACAGGCTTTTAAAATGAGAATAAGCAGTAAGCTGCGGTAAAGCTTCAGGCAAACCGGTACAATAACCTTCTGCTATAAAGATGCAGAACCATTAACTAAAGGCCATCAACTTTCTCCTAGGAAAATCCAGATCTGCAGCCTGGGACTGACCAAGACGGACTATATAACTTCTCAGTGGAGAAGCAAGACTTCGATTTCTGAAGATGAGGCACTGCACAGCTCTGAGCTAGGCAGTCTTGGTAGAGCCAGGATGTCCAGATCAAGAGGAGCAAAGTTGTGGGATCTTTTTACATTTGAAGCTTATCAATAAATTGCACTTCTGGGTTTGTATCTTATGCTTCTATTGCTTCTGTTTTTCCCCCTCATAAGCCACTGTTGCAAGGAGTTGTTGCAAAATATCTTCCTATATGTTTAGGCCCTGTGGAATTGTGTTAGAGCTCCTGGGTGCCTTTTCTAGGTGAAAAGCACAGCCAGAGACTTCCTGCTAACTGCTTGACTAGAGTCAAACCCCTAAAGAGCAGGATGTTACTACCAAATCCAGCTTGGTTTCAGTGCTTGTGCTGAAATTTCTAGGCTTGATTTGGAGTGGCTGAAACAGCTCAAAAGCTGTTTGAGAGGCTTTGTCCTGCCATTCCAGTCCTCCATGGATGTAGCAGGATCTGGACATAGGAGCTGAGTAAACTTGGGCCCTTTGGCAGCACAGATGTTTGCAGTGGGAGCTGTTCTACCTCACAGATGCTGCCCACTTCCCTGGAGCCCATTGATCTGGCTCTGCCTAAAGCTGCCCTCTGCTAGCAAGGACTTGTGTTCTGAGTTTTTATTGCATGTCACTGCTGAGGAGTCCTCCCTGTCTTTAATCCCTCTAAATTCACCCTCCCTCCATGGGCTGAGGAGGGTGGATGTGGCTCTGGGGTCCCAGACTGGAGGGCTCTGCTGGCACCTGCCAGACCCCAGGGGCTGAAGCATTTTAAGGGCTTTGTTCCATGCAGAACTGGGGGGTGGGCGGCTTTATCATCCATGCTTTGCTATGTTTGATTCTTCAAAAGGACCCCAGGTGCTTCAGGGCTCTGCTTTCTCAGATGTGGGGGGAGGTGGAGTGACAGAGGAATTAATGTGAAGGGAAAACATGATTTCTGGAGGGAAGAACCTCTTCCTCTGCCCTGAATTTGTTCTCCACAGGATACAAGCATTTTTCTTCCCAGGCTGCCTAGAAACAAGGAGTGAAGCCTGGCTGTGCTCTGTGAGGGGCTGTGCAGCCCTCAGCTTGTGGGCCAGAGCTGGGCATCACTTTTATTTAATATTAAAATGCTGGAGCTGCTGAATAGTATAAGGATTCATAGTCTTCAGTACATAGTTTTGGATGCAGGAAGTAAAGCTATGACAAAGCCTGAAATGTGCACTGGAGACAAGTGTCTCTGCACATCCTTTGTTTGTGCCCATGGCCTAACACAAAGGGTTTGGCTAGCTGTGCCTTCTTGTAGCATGCTGCTGACAGGGCTGATGCAGCATCTGGAAGTGATCGGATTTCAGCAGGTAAAAAGAATCTGAGGCAGGTGCTTCCTCAGTGTAAATGGAGATGCAGCCTGGAGCTGGGCTCCTGCACCTGCCCTGACTTCAGCTTGTGGAGTTGCACAGGCAGCCCTGCTGTGCTTGGGCAGCAGGGGTGCTGGTGCTCTGACTTGGAGCAAGGCAGAAGGAGAGGATGCAGCTATTTGGCTGTTCCCCTGCTTCCCTGTGTGTGCTGGATGTGAGACTGCAGTAGAAAGGCTGCTTGCTTCCACCACTGCAGCCTTAAGCCTCGAGAAACTAGTGCCTGTCTAGCTCTGCAGGTGATAGAGAGGAAAATGTTCTCTTTTAGTATCTGTGCCTGCTGAACTTACTGCAAGTTGTGCAGCTGAGGAGGCAGCTCTAAGCCCATAGCCACCTTCCTGTGGGGTCAGCACCTACCCCCTGCTCCTGGATGAGGCTGGCCTTGTTAATTAGAGCCCCTCTCCTTTACTTTATCCTGGCCCACTGGCTGTGGGGGTGATTTTGACTCCTGCTGTGGGGGGGTCTCTGGGTGGGAGGAGGTGGGTGAGCCCCAGGCCATGTCCATAGCACCCCATACCCCCCAGCCATGTGTCCCTATACACCCCCTGGGCCAACTTAGAATCCTAGAATCATTAAGGTTGGAAAAGACCTCCAAGATCATCTGGTGCCACCCATGTCACCCATTAAACTATGTCCCTAAGCACCACATCCAACCTTCTTTTAAACACCCCCAGTGACCCCACCCCCCCCCAGGCAACCTGTTCTAACGCCTGGCTGCTTGTTCTGACAAGAAATGTCTCCTAATTTCCAGCCTGAACCTCCCCTGGTGTAACTTGAGGTCATTCCCTCTAGTCTTACCGCTAATTTCTGTGACATACTCCCATTCCTGCCCCATTTCCCCTACAAATCCCCTCCAGCCCCCCTATGCCCCCCCAAGCCTCGCCTCCCCCTCGCCAGGGGGCGCTCCCCCTCCCTCCGAGTGTGGCTTCCTTCGACCTCCCCAAGATGGCGGCGCCGCGCCGCCGCCCCGCTCTGCGTGCTGACGTCACGCCCCTCCGGCGGGCGCAGGGCGGGGCGGGGGCGGCTCCAGCGCCCTCTCGGCGGCCGGGCCGGGTCGGGCTGAGGCGGGCGGGCGGCGGCGGCGGCTCCGGGAGCGGCTCCGGCTCCGCGTCTGGCTCCGGTTAACGGCGGAGGAGGCTCCTGGAGCGCTCGGCCGGGGGTTAGGCCAGGCCCGCATGGGGTTGCGCGGGGCCGCCGGTTGATCTGGGCGCGATGTCGAACCCCGGGACGCGGCGGAACGGCTCCAGCATCAAGATCCGCCTCACAGGTAACGGGGCCACGGCCCTGGGGCTCCCCTTCACCACAAAACCTCGGCCCGGTCAACCCTCCCCTCACGCCCAGGGGCCGGGGAGGGGGCGAACGCCCCCTCCCCGGCCCCTGGGCGTGAGGGGAGGGTTGACCGGGCCGCCGTGGGCCGGCTTCGGCGGTAACCGGGCCCCAGCCACCTCTCCTCAACTTTTATCCCTTTATAACCCCTTCTCCCACCACCGGGGCCCTGTGGAGGTTCTGTATTTTGAAGTTATTTCTGTTGATTTTCATTTTTTTTTTTCCCCCTCGTGGCACGTTGTTACCTCCCCCCCCCACCTCCAATACAGCCCACGGGCTGCTTCATCCCCCGGCTCCCTCAGATTTTGGCCTTTCCTGGCTTTGAACGAAGCCTTTCCTTTCATAATTTACCTCGCTTTGATTTACTTAAACCGTTTACCTTCCCCTCTTGCTAGTGAAGATAACCCTTTGAGCTTCCTCTGGAGGAAACGTATGTTTAATTGCTTTTAGCGTTTTTACCCCCCTTTTTTTTGTTGTTTGTCCTTTTTTTTGAGTTCTTTTTTATTATTATCATTTCCCACAACTTGATTTCCTTTCAAATATCACGCATTCAACTTTTGAAGTCCCTTCCCCGAGCGAAGGATGACAAGAAGCGGCGCGTTTCGTGGCTCCTCGCGAGGTCTGCGCTCGGGCGCGCGTGCACATATGGATAAGCCAATTTATGTGGCACCCTCAGAGGTCTGGATTAAATCTTCTGAAAGCTGCTCCAGTTGGTGCCGAGGTTGCTGCTTAAACAGAAAGGGGCACGGTTTCTGCTTCTTAAGGCTGCTGTGTGAATTATTAATAGATAAGGCCCTATCCGGCCTTTCAAAGGCAACAGGTGGATGCTTGGAGATCTCTTGGTGCGAAGGAACTGCTCAGCCACCGGCATTGATCTTCACAGAGTTGTGTCTGCAGGAGCATAAAAGATTGCCAAATAACGAGAAAATGGCACTAGGTAAACTTCGGTTACAGGGTAACTTGCTCCTGGCAGATACTGCAATCAGTCAGAAGCATCTCTTAAAAAAATCCCTTTTTTCTTTTAATTAGTTTTCTGATTCTGCGCCGCTCGTGGTTTAGAAGGCTAAAGTTGGTGAGGGAAATGTAAATCTGAAAATCCTTTTGGACATGAGAAGGCTGAAAGTATTTTTAGGGTGTATGGATGATGTTTGATCTGAAACGAGTTCTGTGGCGATGTATACTAAATGTCAAATCTGTCATTAATGTGGCTTATTTTTATGCAAGTCAGTCAATAAAAATGTTGGGAGTTGAGTAACTTATGCTGCGGTCATAGCCCTTCTGAGCAGGAGGATATCATTTAAATAACAGATAGAAGCTGTTGGGTTTAATTTTAAAGAGTGAACGCTGCATCAAAGTGCTCTTTTCCTTTTAGCATGCGCTACTTTTCTCTCCTAGCTGAGGACGTTTATTGGAAGGGACTGAAGTTTTACTGCATTGAACAACTTGGTGGATTTTCTCACTCGTATCTTTTTTTTTATTATATATAATTAAAGAAATCTGCTTGCTCAAACATTCTTCTTTTTTATAAGCATGCAACCTGCGTAGTGTGAAAAAAATGCTGTATTTAATCAGAAAATAAATTGCTTTGGGAGAGATTTCCCTTTAGAATCATTAGGAAACATATTCTTGGCTTCGCTGGAGACTAGCGTGCTGACTTACCTGTTCCAAAGAGTTGTAGCTGGCGTGGCTTTTTCTCCCCTGTTTTGCTATTGGGAGATTTGAGCGGAATTAAATCAAACGGAGGGCTCCTTCCGTTATGATTTACTCCTCGCATTGTGTTTCCTGTGATTAGGAACAATTTGGTTTGCCCTACCGAAAATAGCTGTGTAAATACCACTTAGTCTGAAGGCGCCTGTGAGCGGTACGTTGGGAAGTGAACGGGAGTCAAATCCTTCATGCTTTTTCTTCTTTTTCTTGCGTATCGGAAAGGTATGACCAGGGTGTTGGGAGTGTTTTATTTGTGTGAAGCTATCTAAAAGTTCTGGATCCTCTGGTTATTTTCAGAAATGGTCTTTGTGCTTATGCAGAGTGGTGTCGGTCCTGCCCCGATAAGAATTGTAATGAAGCAAAATGGCAAATAATGCTTCCTGTTAGAAATGAGGAAACAACAGCAAAACCCAACAGCAAGTAACCCGGGTGACAGATTAAAATGATTTGTGTCCTGTGGATCACAAATGTGCTGATCTCTTGTTTTATCTCCATTTCTCCAAAAGCGCGTGCGAAGTTTCTCTTATTTCCACTGGAGCTTTCACGGTTACTGGTGATGCAGGAGCCAAAGATATTTGTGGCCTTGTCTCTTGCCACTTGGAGCAGTTCTAGGCAAAGTAAGGTAAAACTTGTCGTTGAGTCCGTGGTCTTTTTGTATTTGTGCTGCCACCAGGGTAGTGTAACAGGGATGGATGTCTCAAGAAAGGGATGGAAATAATAAAATGATATTGTGCTCGAAGAGTCCGCCTGGGATCTTCTGGGTCAGGGAGGAACATGACCCACAGACGAAGGCACCTTTGCGGAGCACACATCAATCCCTCCTTTAACTGACGTGCTCCTCTAAAACCTTTGTTTGCTGCTGCAGTTGCTCCCTGGGGAAGTTCCTAAGGGTTTGTCAACTCCAGGGCTTACACGCTTCTTACTCATACTGTTATATCACGCAGAAGTACTCGTGAAAACTGCAGTCTCATTGTGCTGCTATCAGAGACACTCCTGTTCCAGGTAGCCTGCGGATGAAAGTTGCAGATGGAATGGGAAAAATTGTGAAGTGGACTCAACGTGCAACTTCTGTACCAAAAAAGCTGCAGGTTGTATTCGGACTTCGTCGGTACTGGCTTTTTCAGCAGTGTCTCAGCTGAGGTGTGAAAAGCTGGTTGGCTCCTGGTAGTGCAGAGGAAATTAAGGAAAGGTTGGGAAGGAAAAGGAATTAGTTCAGATGTTACGGATCGCTTCAGAGATGGAGCAGGAAGGGGAGAGGGGCTCACGGGTAAATCGGAGCCCGTTAAAACGCATAGATGGTTGTGTCGAGGGCTGAGGGCAAAACCGGTTTCTTTCACAGAAGAGCAGCAGTTGGTATAACAGGAGAACATAAATAGTCAGCTCTGAGCATTAGGTGGAGGCGTTCCTCGCCGGCAGACCTGGTCTAGGAAGTCGCTGGGCCGCTGTTTGTTGTCGCCTCGGTAGAGGTTTGGGAGGGAGGGTGTACGTGAGAGAAAGGAAATTCTGGTGTCGGAAGTGTCAGGGAGGGATGACAAAGATGGTGTGGAAGTGGGTGGTTTGTGTGAGGTGCGGGGATTTGTAGGCGGCACGTTGGATCGCTGTAGGAAAGGTTTTGGTGCTTAGCAGTGGCAAAGAAAGGGAAGGAGGGAAGAGGTGGTGCAGATAAGTAGCCTGGACACCACTTTCGGTTCCCTGTAGTTAGCACGGTTTAGGGAAGTCCCATTTGCAAAGCATGAGCGGTTAGTTGCTTCTAGACGGGTGGCTTTAGGTCAATTTGTAGATACTCATTTGTAATTTAAGGAACACATTAAAGAATACAGCGATTTCTGGTACAAAGTAAAATATTACGTTCCCTTCATGCATACACGTAGGATCGCTCTGAAGGCGTATGTTAAAACGTGTCACAAACGCTTCCATTTCGGGACTAATGTAGTATTGATCGATGCAGCAAAGTTAACGGGCTGATCGATAGCAGCACTAATATCGACGACCTGGGCAGCTTTATGTCCTGTGTTCAGAAACGATGAGTATCTGCGTAGGCATCTCTGGATCAGAAGCGGCGCATACCTCGTGGGCTGGCTGTAGTTTTATGTTCTTATCTTTAGAAAGAGCTCCGTTGCAGGCTGACGGTGCTGGTGCTAGTGCAAGGGAAGGCTAAAATGGCTGGTCGGTCAGCCTAGCGTTTGGGATTTAAAATCGAGCTGGTTTCCTACAGTGGGAAGCAACAGTTTAGTAGCTCCAAGCTGATTTTGCCTAGCGATCCGGGAGGATGTCGAAATCTGTCTTGTTATTTGGTCTTCTTCACGTGTTTGGGAGCGGGTTGCTCGATGTGCTGGTGGTTGGAGCGCTGGCCTGGAGCTCGGTCCGGAGCCCCGCCGCACGCTTCCTGCGTGGCGCTGAGCAAGGCGCTTAATCCCCCGCCTCCGTTCCCTGTTTGCACCTTGAAGTGCTGGCGTTTTTGGGAAGGCAAACTTGTGGCTGCTCAGAGGCCCTTTGATAGAGATGGCAAAGAGGCTTAGGGCATGTAACGAGGGGGACTTAAGGGAAAAATACTACTAATAATCTTGCTTTCATGGGGAGAAGTCTGGGGAGCAGCCTTTGCAGCCAGCCAGCTGGCATCTCTGGGCTGCTGGAGTGGGAATCCAACGAGCTGCCTTTTCCTCCGGGCAGGCTGGTGGGTAGCGAGTCTCCTTTTGTGTTTCTCCCAGTAAGCCCGAGCCGTGCCAGCACCATTGTCCCGGTGGAAGTAAATTAAATCTCCAAAAGGAGTTCGCTTGAATATTCCCCTCAGGCAGGGAAAGTAGAAACAATAACTACTTTATTCCCGACTCGAAACTTTATTTTCTCAAACTGAATGTCTTCATCTAAAGAAATGTAATTTGGGATGTTGCTGTGCAGCTCCTTAATGATTTCTTTCTAATTCCATGCTAGCCACCAGTCTGAGAGCAGTTTTCTCATCCGCTTCCTTAAATGGCTGCATCATGTTATTCAATTCTGTAGCGTCACGTTTTCTCCCGGTTGCAAAATTGAGCATTCCGGGGTTACACAGCAATTCCCCTGCGAGGAAGTCAGTTTTACACTGGGATGTTGTGTGCTGGTACCTGACCTCTTACTGACGGCGACCGAGGAGCTGCTGGAAGCACCCTTGCAGGTAAATCCAAGCGAGACCACAGAGGTTGGGGCCTGCGGCTGGAAGGTGCCTTCGGTGGCTCACAGGGTGAAGAAGTGCTGTACAGAAACACCACGTGTGCGTGTTGGCAGCCTGAGTTTCGGAGGTTTGTCTGGACTGCTGCCCAACTTTAAGCAAGTCCAGTCGACATGCTTAAAGTTGGATTAATCTGGTTAGATTACTTGCTACTATTTATGGTTCCAGACTTAAATACTCGCTCGGCTGCCTTGTTCGTTTGGGCCGCGTTGGTCAAAATAGCGTGAGAGGGAGGATTGGTCTGGAGAAGGTAAGGTTAAATCGGTGTGGTAGGCTTGTGAAGCTTAGGTATGTACACTTCAGAGCAGCTCATTTAAGACTTGGGGAAGAGAATATCAGAAAAAAAGTCTGGAAGAGACTGCTCTATCTGCCATTTTTTTCCCTAAGTTAGGAATTATTTTTTTGTTGATTTATTTATTTTTTTTCCCCATGATGATTCCTCTGGAACCGGTCAAAATGTTATTGTGGAAAAGGCCCAGATTCTGCAGTACCATTGAAAGCTTTTATCTGTATTAGCGCTTTGATAATTTGCATTTGGGAACCGAAAACCGCTGCTGATTTATTCTCCTGGAGTGGAACCAAGGCTGAATGGCCCCATTACTGCAAACGGTTTGTTCTCCCCTATACCAGCAGCTCGGGGTGGGGGACAGGAAGACGTCAGTGAGATCTGAAGTCTTGAGATCTCTGTTGGCAGCCACCCTGTTGTTTCTCCTGCCGTGGATCTGTTTAGGTTTTGGGGTGTGTGCCGAGGTCTTGAGTGTAGTCCTTGGCGCTCTTGGTGACACCAGGATGTCCCCTCTGCTGACGGTGAGGACAGCTCTCCAGCTGGCTGCCTTGCCGCGTTTTTACCTTGATGCCTTCTCACCGCGTGTGTTGGAAAGCCCAAAGCAAGACGTGCGCTTAGTTAGGACCGAACGTGTTACTGCTGGTGGTGGGGAAGCCGCGCTGCTCTCAGGTTATGATGTTTCAGGTGCTTACAAACGAGTTCCCGCAGATGTAGCTGCAGTAACTTAAGATGTTATCTCCTTGCTAGCCTGCTGCCCCCCGTTGCCAGAAATTTGTCACCCGCTGCAAGAGAACTGGTGGAAGAAAACCCGTGCTCATACCTCACCTGCGTACGTGCAAATCCAGCTTCTTGGTGTGAGTCTGTCTCAAGAATTTAAGGCAAGATGCTGGACTTTGAAAAGCTGAGGTATGAGCATGAGTTGTCTTCTGGTAGGGGGAGCTGAGCTTGGGAGAGGAAAACGGGAGACAGAGGGACAATAGTGATTTCCTAAACCATGCAGCAAGCTTTGCTGGAGCTTGCCTATTGGTATATATCAATTTATAAAAGATGAGATAAATATTAACATAATAGAAGAAGAAACCTGCATGTATGTTTGCTAAAGACCAATCAGTAGGTCAGTAACAGGTTAAGATGCTACCAAAAACTGTTTATAAGCTTTGTTTCCCATTTATTTGAGTGGAAACTAGTAATTTTTCAAAGGGGATCCCTGCGCGTATTTTTCAGGCTTTTCCAGCTCTCTCTTTCCTTGTGAAAGTCTTAAAATGCAATGAGAGGGCAGAGCAAAAACGTTGCAAGATTTTCTTTTGCATATTCTCTTATGAACTGGCATCTGCATTGGGAATATTTGGGGATAGAGGAGCTGGATGATAAATGTGACGATACTCTAGTTGAATTGGCAAAATAAGCTCGCATGCTGTTTTAGAAAGAATCTCTCCACAGGGCTGTAATAGCTTGATGCCTTCCTCTTCAGTAAGTCATTTTTGTCAAGTTAAAGGCCAAAATTCAAACTGGCTTGTTGTCAAGGACACTAAGCACAGCAGGCAAAAAATCCCCAAGGCTACCCAATTCACAGCGTAGATGGATAAAGCTGGCAGAGCAGAGTTTACTCTCCCCTCCCCCCTGAAAAAATCCTTTTTTTTTCCTCTTTTTTTTTTTTTTAGAGGATATGGACACTATTATGCATACTAATACAATTTACCCGAAAGTATTTAAATGGGAGGTTTGTTCATCTGTTTGCGGGCGAAACAATCCATTATTGTCTGGGAGTAATGCTAAAATAATGCACAATCCCCCCAGCGACCGCGCGGCGCTGCACGCCGCTCCCGGGCCAGCTGTGCTCACCTCCGCTGCAGCTGAAGGCGATGGCAGCCGGCCGAGGAGCCGCTGCGGCAGCATCGGGGCTCGGTGAGCATCAGCCCTGTGCCTCGGCTGTGCCGTGGGGATGTAACCCTAATCCTGAATCACTCCGGAACGGTGAGAAATCCCGTGGAATCAGGTGTTTGTGAGAGCTTTCCGTTTTACGCTGTGTTTCCTGGTTGTCACTTAAGCGTGTGCTGCAGCTCATTTAAGAATAAAGGGCAGTGATAAACCACACTATTAACTCCGAGTGGTATTGACCACTAGGATACTCCAGGAATACTACGTGTCCCTGAATTTCCTCGCTGATGTTCAGCTCTAGCCATGGTGGTTGTTTTTTTCCTTTTGAATGCTTCTTCCCCAATGGATTATGAAGAAGCCCTGCTGAAGATGATAATAACACTTCTTTCTCTCACTTTCACGGATAGCCTGGTATTATCTGATCTTGCAGTAATTTTTGCTCTTGCTGTTAACCCGTAGTAAGTAAAGAAATATTTTCAATAAGACGCCTTTTTTTCCCCTCAAGTTGATGAGGTCTGTCTCGCTACACTTTATTATTTGGAATAAAATGACATTTTGTGTGTGAGTGAAGGAATAGCATTTTCTGTGACCTTTTCATATGTTTGCATTTTAGTCTTCCATAAAAACCTGCCTACTCCCTCTAATCGTTAGACTAAAAAAATGCGTATGTTCATCTCAATTTAAAGTTTCCATCTCTTGTTTACTTCTTAATTAAATTTGCACGTGTTAGAGAAAATCTATTCTTCTAATTAACCTTCCTAATTTCCAGGACACTATATTGAAAGTTCTCCATTGTGCTTCTTCCTCCTTAAAGTAAAGGTAAAAAATTGTTTAAGAGAGTTGCCTTTGCATTTATTTTGAATTCAAGGCAGCTGCTACCATCAGTCTGAGCTCTTTTCCATGGGCCTGTTTTTTCTTCCTCGAACCCAGAACGCGGTCCGTGTCGCATCCTCAGTGTAAGCTGGGCATTACAGCAGGAAATTTAGTCCCTGTGGTCAATATGTTTGCATCTTCTGGTATGCAGGTGTACGGCTCAACAAGTTTCTTAAAAAGGAAACATCTTTTGAAATGCATATGCTTCATTTTACTGATGAGCATAAGCAAAAAAAAAAAAAAAGGGAGTCCAGACTGCAAGACTGCACATGAAAATTAACTGAGTATATGGATTGTGCTGTTGCTTTAACATTTTTTTTGGCTTCACAAGTGCAGAATTTAGAAAAGTGAGGAATTTCAGTTTGATTCAGACTGCAGTGATTGATTCGTTTCCAGTGGAAGCTTTATTCTTACATCTAGTTGTTTTTTTTTTTTTTACATGTAGACATTTTTATAAGCATGTGGGACCTTCACTTTAAACTTAGAATTAGGAGGCAGAGGTGTCGTATTCTACAAGTGTAAGTCTAGTTAATGGATACCTCGTTGTTGAACAAGGCTTCTTGGGAACTTCTGGCATTAATGGGGAGGAAATCCATTAGATTTGGTAAACTCTGAGTTCTGGATTGAGCAGGTGAATGTCAGCTAAAGATACGGTATCAGCCTTTGAAAGAATAACTTGAATTTTCTGGGTTCTTGAAATGATATTTACTTCAGCATTATTATGGCTGTAGAAATTACAAGCAATATCTCTTGTAACTCTCAAAATTGTCTGCAGACAGGTAACTATCAAGCTGTGATGGGCACGTTTATATTTCATGTGTCTGTAAATACCCTATTAAATAGCAAATCGGAGAGAACAGAAGTAGCTTGGTGGCAAAAAGAAAAAAAAAAAGCCTGAAATCTGGGGTCTTTGAACTTGTCAGAAAACTGTGCATCTAATTTTTCTCTCTCTCAGCTTTTTTTTTTCTGTCTGTGTGAAGAGTTTTTGTGCTGTGATCTGCTGATGTATTTAACCTATTCCTGAAATATTTTGACCAAAGACTGAAAATACTTCTGTTGGGTTCCCCGTTTTACAGATGAGTGCTGAAATACAGATGAGATACGCTTGAAGGTGTAAGCGAAGTTACAGAGCTGGTAGGTGCTAGCAAGTTCATGGACGTTTGGAGCGCAGCGTGGTCCTCCGGACAGTGAACACATCGGATTCAGGAAAAGGGTGCAAGTTGTAAACCTACACTTCAGTGACCGTGTTCAACTTCGGTAGCTGTGCGATGTAACCAAGTTAAATTTGGTTTTGAAAATGTGACTGTGATTCGTTAAATAATCTAATGTTAATTTGCTAATGCAAAAGCACAGGCTACAGGATTAAATGTCCGGCTGCCTTTGTAAGGCTGACTTCCACAGATTGTGCAATAACTATCTAAAATACGCAATGCTATATCTAAAGTTAATAGGACATTATAGGAGCGTCTACACCTCTTATTCCTTCTTTCCAAGATTTTTAGGGAATTGAACGTTAATAGACTTTTTTTTTCAATATATATTTAATTAGATGGGTCTGTTGCAGCCCGATAAACCGGCACAGGTGTGAGAGTCAGCCAGCCAGACCGTCACGAGCGTGCAGCCTTTAGATCTACTTAGGGGAGCATAATAAGTCCCAATAATTGTGCTGTCACCAGGCCTTATTAGCAGTGCTTTTACCTGGTCTTGTACAAGACTCAGGCAAACAAAAGAAACACGTAAATGGGTGCTTTTTTGTGTTGTGTTCTCCCGTTGAAAATTAAATACCTTCTCAGAGTTAGAAAGGGCTGTCTGGTAACAGGATAGATAATGCTTCTGCGTAATCCAACAGCCTGGCTTGGACTGGCAGTCACAAGCCATTTTTTTTCGTTGTTGTTGTTGTTCAATCACAGAAGTAATTTGACTCGTCTACAAATAGTGTTTTGATAAACTTCAATAGAAATTAGCAAACCAGCCATCAAATGGGATTTATAAAAAGTTGCTTGGGAAAATGTGCTGTAAGTAGTCTGCAATTCAAAGCATTTCCTTCGCAGGATGCTTATCAAGTCCGCCTGTGCTACTTCCAAATTGAACTAGAGCGTAGATGAGAACTATTTTTTGATAGAAGGGAAAAAAAAGGAAATAAAGCCCAGCTGAAAAATAGTACCAGGTTTCCTTTTTATTTTTTTTATCATTGCTTTAGGATGCAAATCGTACAAGTGTGCAGAGAGAAAACAGACTTTGAAACACCAGAAGGAATCAGATTAATCTGTGATGCTTGAGAGATGCTGCAGGTAGTGTAAACGTGATTGAAATAGTCATTGTAGGACTGGTGAGTAAATACGCTAGAAACCTTTAGATAAACTGACTTCTCTTGGATAGTCTCTATACCAAGGAAAAACAAAATGCCCTGCTTGTTTCTCTGATGTTTCCTTACTGCGGCGGCTCTATCAGGCAAAGCAGCTGCCAGTTGTTAAGACAGTCATGCTTCCAGATGCCCATGTAGAGCTTTTTTTTTTTTTAATGATAGCAGCAATCACAGAATTGTAGCATAGATGTGCAGGAGGTCCTAGTCGTGGCTGCCAACCCCTTCCGAAGTGGTGGAATTATTTTAAAAGGCCAGGGGGAAAAGGATCTGGCAAATATTTTTGCAGGGACTTCTGCTAGATCAGAAAGCTGATAGTAATCAGTTTTCTAGGCTTCTGGAGGTTTTGCCAATCAGCAGTGAAACCTGGCACGCCAAGCTGTCCGCGGCTCTTGGAAGACAGCACTGCCTTAGTTGACCATCAGGCTGATGGATAAACGGAGGGGACAGGCTTAAGCTTCTTTCCAGACTGAAAAAAAATAACCAGGCTGAAAAGGGGATCACACCTGTCATTCTCTAAATAATTTGGGGGTCTTCATCCGATTTCAGTCAAATCGGGTAAGGGCAGAGATGCTCAATATACAGTCTCCAAGCCTGCTGAAGATGCGGGGCTGGGCACAGTCAGTCCTCCCTCACCCACCCGAGCCGTGGGCAGGGTGCAGGACTCGGTCCCTGTCCCACCAAAAGGCAGCGGGCTCAGGCCTGCAGGGGGGGACGGGAATGGGAGAGGAGCTCCGAGGTGGGCCACGCACCTGTAACGAGTCGCACTTGATGCGCTTAGCTCGTAATCCAACAACTGGAGTGAGCGGGCTGTTGTCTTTTGGGGGTTTTGTTTCCGAGAACTTCACAACGTGCTCTGAGGGAAAGATCCAGAAGACTTTATCAATCACCAGTGGTAACACCTTGTCTACATCTGGTTTCACTTAGGGGTTTCGTTTTGCTTCTTAACCCAGATGAAATTGCGCGGTAATTCCTTACACAAAGATTCATCTGCATCCTGCGAGCCTGTCGCTTACAGCATCACACAATGCATCAGCCTCCTACTGGCGTTTTTTAATTAAAAGAACAGCGCTATCACTTCAAATTAACGCCACGTAGCTTATTTTAGTAAGGAGGGAAACGTTGTTTATAGGCTTTTCTCTTATGAAAAGTGTTTATTAAATTTTGCTCTCTTTTGGTTCTGTCTAGCCGTTTGTCATTCGGAGCTCGGACAATATCAGATCGCTAGGTGTGCGAGCCGTCTCAGCGATATGAATGGAAATAAAGGCTCACGTTTAATATCTCGGCTCTTTGATAAATGGGAATCACCTTAATAAAAAAAAATCAAGTGTTATTCTACTGTCCCCACAAAGCCTTCGCCTCTCTTCAAGTGCGTTCCCTGTGCTGAGTACCTAGTGAAGAAATAGGTACTTCTGGGAGCTTCTGTGTTAAACTGTGAGGAGCTGGTTTTTGTAATCGTGTTCAGTGAAATTGTTAGGCCTCTGTTACACTAAATTACTGTGAGAGCAAGTAATACATCTGCTGAGAGCTCGCCCTAATATTCCTCGCAGAGCGTTTCATTTTATCTAGAATATTAGCACTGCTAACCATCCATGCAGAATTTAATGTATTGGATCTATTTAATCAATTTAAAATGGAAAGCAAACTTCTTAGGCTTTGACTGAAGCGGCTGGCTCCATGCGTTGTTTTTTAAGCACAAAGGCTAAAATTTAATACTTCTATAGCAGTTTGATGAGACCATTTTGTTTAGAGAACTTTCTTCACGTTTTATTGCTCCATGATCCAGCGAGCGAGTGTTGTCACTTGGGTGAAATCACGTCTGAATATGAAAGGCGTACACGAAGGCACTGTAGGAAGAGACATGGCATCTTTTCATTCATGCTCCGTCTTACGTCCGTAGCACCTTTGATCGAGGTATCAGAGCAGTAGTGGGTTATAATTTATTGATGGAATGGACGCTGACATTTCGTGCCAGGCAGATAGCGATCCCTCTCGCAGGCAAAGCGATGAAAGTATAATGTCGAGAAAAATTGTAAACAAGCACCCTGGTCAGAACAATGCAATAAAGCGTTTTCATCAAAATCTCAGCCTTTGTGACAGCAGATTCACTTGGGATTAGCAAGGGGGTTTCCTTTATTGAATACCTTGCATGGTGTTCTTTAAAAATCGCTGGGGGTTTCCACATACCTTGCCGCTGTTGAGAAACTGTTGGCAATGAAAGCTTTTTTTTTTTTTTTCAAATTTAAAACCATCTTTGCTGGAAGGCTACACGCACACTGTACGCTGTTTTCGTTCTGAACTATTTTTATTTAGCTAGTCCGTAAGTAAAACAGTCCGTCTGCTGGCAGAAGGTTTAGTCAAGGACATTTGTCATCCTGCTTTCAAGACGGTGGTTCCGGCCTTTCCCAAAGCGGCTCCAAAGCAAATTTCCTTCAGCAGCGGGTACGGTGACAAGGAGGGAAGTCACTGCTTATGGTCCAAAGGCTTCCCGATGTCCCCTTGTTGTTGCCGTGTGCTACCATGGCTTAATCTGAAAACAAATGTGAAATATTTAACATAGCTAGATGGTACAAGATAAGGCTCGGAGTCCTTCTGTATCCGTGATGTTAGTCATGCTTGAGCTCACGCAGCTCACAACTTCGCTCTTCGCGGAACAACGCGGATAAATGTTTTATGGACACAAAGGGAAATGGGGCGTCTCGCTGTGGCAGTGGGCTTCCCTCCCCACCCCCCGATTAAATCGCAGGTTGTGGATTTTTCGTATGCACCCCACCTCAACCGCAGATTTGCTGTAACCAGTCTGTTTGTTTTGTTGTTCATCCCTGGTGACCGTCAGTAGCGCTGGGCTGAATAAACAGAGCCTATTGATCAAATTCGAAGTCATTAACTTGGCAGTTTAAATAGATGCTGTCCTATATAATTAGAACAAGGGAGTAACACATAGGCTGATACGGCTTTATTCGGAATAAAAGCCTGCTTTTCATGAAATCTTGTTTGGTGCCATTCAGCTCGCGCGGTTTTGTGCCTCCCGTAGGTCACGCAAGAATTAGACGTTTTGTTGAAAGTACCTAAAGTGGAGAGGCCGGCTTTGCTTGTGTAAGAGAGCGGTGACATTGATCTGGCGTGGATCTGCTGAACTTTGGTACTGCTGGGGAGCCCTGCTTGGCAGAAGGGCTGGCTAGCGCGCTGCGTGAGGTTACTGGTTAACCACATCCAGCCCGGGCGCTGCCGGGGGAGGCAAATGGGTGCTTTCAGGGCAGGGTACCGCTCCTGATGCCTCCGTCCCCAGTCGAGCAGCCTAGTCTGGTTGTCCATCTTGCTGCTGCTCGGCTGAGCGAAACACATGCCTGTTAGATCGGGATGTTTATAGGCAAACACAACGGGTGATTAATTATTTTCAAAGGCAGACGTTTCCTCTTAATGGCTACTGTTGCGTGATGTGGCTGTCGGTGTTCCACGTCGTTTTAACGTTTTCAGTGCTGTTCAGCACGGCCGTAAAACACAACATTTCGCTCTGTGAGTGCTGGGCTCCTTGAAGATCTGTTCTAGCTGCCTGGCGGCGTGGTGTGGACAGGCCGGCGAGGAACGGTGATAATCTCATTAATAGACGAGCATCGTGAGCCTGCAGCCAGCCCGCTGCTCCTGAGTCACGCCGCCGCGAGTCCCTGGAGAGCAGCGCGCACGTTCAGCGGTAGGATGCGCGCTCGCTGACCCACATTTCCTCGGGCGCGTGCCTCTCCGCGCCGGGAAGCGCGTCTCACTGCCTGGAAATCGGAGGAGAGCTGATGTCACTTGGGTCTCCCAGCCGTTGCACGACCCAAGCCAAAGTACTTGTAGGGAATTACCACTGGGGTGACTAATAGGTGATTAGGGAGATTGCGGAGGGTGCGTGAATGGGCTTCTTGTGGACAAGGCTAACTGTACGGCAGCAGCAACAAAAACGTTTCTTACTCATTGTTTCCTTCTCCTGTTATACCTTTAGCTTGGACTCATTGTTAAATGAGATTTTTCTTCCTCCACGTACTAATAGCTTTCATACTAATTCCTGGCAAAGTTTATTACAGTACAAGGAATGTTTCCCCTGCAACAAGTGGGCAAATGTCAGATAGAAGAAAACAGCGACTCCGTATTAGGGTTAATAGAAAGAGCAGAAGTAGGTGAATGAATTATAAAATCTTGCCTTCCAGAAGCTATTAATATCTCTGTAATTACAGTCTTTTTTTGGAACAAGCCTTGCTTCTGTCCCGTTCTCTTCCTTTCCCCTCTGCCGCGGCTTCCTTACAGCTGCGTGCCCCTGCTCCTGCTGGCTGAGGGGTGCCACCGCTGTCACCCCCTGACTTGTCCCCACATCCCCTCGGTGTTCAGCATCTGGCACCAGGCCCGAGCAGCGAGCCGAGACGTGCATTGCCACTGGCAGGTAGCCAGGGTCACCGCTCACCTTTTAATGCTGGTGCCCTTCACCAGCCAGGAACAAACACTGTCGTGTGTTTAGGGCTTCCTGTGTTTTTTTTATTTCGTTTGCAAACAAGAAGGGTTTAGGCTGAGCCCTCTGAACAAATGAGGGGAAAAAAATGCATAAGGAAAGCGAGGAGCAGTTTGTAACATCTCGGGCGGATGTTGAAAGGGATCATAACGGACTGAATAATTAGCAAACAAACCTAAGATTGTGGAGTTCAGTTTTTCCAGGAGTTAAAACCAGTGTTCTAAACCAGCCAATGTACTTCATTCAAAATCAGAAGCGATGCCAAGAATTTAACTTGAGCAAACAAAATTTTTCTTTTTCTGAATTTAAACTGTGCACCTTTAACTTGTGTTTGAATTCCTGGAGTCATTCTTCCATTTTTGTAACTTAAGTGCTTAAACAATCATTACTTTTGAAACTTTACCTGGGCATTTGAGGTGTCTTTTCCTACAGCAAGGTATCTAAATGGTATTTTGAACTACTCTGGGAGGTTTTTTGTAATAGTTTCTTTATTTAACTGATTAAAAAACAACAGGTAATCTTCCCACTTCGGTATTTCATACTGTCTGTTTTGTATTGACAGCATCTACAGCAAAAGGACTGAGGTTAGAAGGGCTCACTGAGTGTTACATGTACGGGAGCTGGTAACAAGGTAATCACCGAACAGAGAGGTCGGTAGAATTCTTTAATTCCGTCTACCTTGGGCAAATCCTACAGTTTTTCCCACAAGACACTAGGAGCGTTTATAACTTAGTCCTAAGGTCCAAGTTAGGATCAAAACGTCATTTATTACGGGCCATTAGGCTGGGACACTTCTTTCGAGCACCAGCTCGATCCTGATGATCCGTGCGCTTGTTACTCTCAGGTTGATAACTGCAGCCCGGGGAGCTCTGGGAAGCAAGAAGTACTTCTGAATGAATTCCAGCTGGTTCAATTTTTGGCTGACCCTTTGCTAAGTAGCCCAGAACAAAATGAACTCGTTGCTAGAGGCTTTTGCACGCTGTTAACTCTTTGCTGAGTATTGGCTTTCAATGCCCTGATTTTTAAATCGGAGCTCGCTCGCGCTCTGTTCAGAAAGTACTCCTCCATCTCATCTGTTTGTTATCATGCTTACCGCAAAATGAACAACAGATTTGCAAATAAGGAAGGCAAAAGCTGTAAGAGCATGAAAAAGGGTTTTTTGGTGGCGGGGCCTGTAGCTTGGAGCAGCATATATGACACAGCTTGTGGCGTTTTATCTTTCTATCCAAACATGCCAAAAAGCACTCAGTATACCTCAGTTAGACATTTTCCTGAATTTCTAGCACATAAAGTATTTTTCCATGCCCATATTCTAAGTCATTTGTTACCTCAGGTACGTGATGTTAAAGCACTGATACGGTACTGATGCCTTGCTTGATATCAGGAATGCTTTTCATTTACTTATGAAAGAATTCTAGGGTGTTGACAGTGCCTGTTGAAAAGCCATCCAGTATCCACTGGAATTTGGTCTGGTAACAGTTACTGAAGCTGTAGTAGTGCTAGAAGAGGTGCTTGATGAATATTATTCTCTGCAGAAGATTTCGAGCAAATATTTATTGCAAGAGTTTTTAAAGAAACACAAAATGAGCCTGAGTTTTAGAAAAACAGCTTAAACCCGGTATATGTTTTTTCTTCCCGAAGTCTGTTCTTTTTATTTACCAGCTATTGTGTAGGCTAAATTTCTGCTGGAATTCTACATTGGAATTTCTTCACTCAGATGTTTTAAGAATGAATGAAGAAATGTAGGTTCTTGAATA
Source organism: Anser cygnoides (assembly GCF_040182565.1). Lineage (NCBI taxonomy): Eukaryota > Metazoa > Chordata > Aves > Anseriformes > Anatidae > Anser > Anser cygnoides. The sequence continues at coordinate 3,850,122 of NC_089887.1, forward strand.
TGCTTAAACGTGGTGATGGTGGTTTGATACTTCTAAATTTGAGTTCTAAAAATAACTAGCAAAATTGGTTGTTCCTTACTTTGTGTTTTCAAAGACTTTGTTGTTGTTTTCCCTTTTGCTGGCGATTAATGTCACCATCAGCAGGATCCTAGCTCACCCAAGCAATTCCCTTGCCAGCTTCCTTTCCGTGGTTCACTGTGCAGCTCTAGGTTAACCCTGAGTTGAGCAGCCCTGCCCTGACTAGGGCCCAACCTGGAAATTTAGCTGTAAGGCGTTTTTTCGTGTGAATTGTTTAACTAAAACTGTTCTAGTGATACATCTGAACCTGCATGACTAATAGTTTACATAGTTTACAACTTACACATGACTTCACACCATTCGTTTTTGCAATAGCAATGTTTTTGCTTTTAAGCAATCTGCTTAATGTTTGATGAAAACCAGACTTTTTTTTTTTTTTTTACTGTTCATTAAAATACCCTCGTTGGAGAATGTTCTTCCTTAAAGTTGATTTGTACTATATTTAATTGCTGTGAGATATCAAAGAAGCTAAATATTGGTTCTGTCTGGAAAAACATATCTTAGTGTTAAAACTGAGATTAAGAATGTGTTAAATTGTGTTCATTTTTCCTCCCCTAGAACAGTGTTCTACAGTCAAATTGCTTGGTTGAAATATTGACCCTACCCATATATGAAGGACTACATAGAAATACCAACCACTTCTTGGAGATACAAAACACCTTTTAGGTTTTAAAGGGAGAAATATGCTTAGTTTTAGCTTGGTAATTTTAGACTTTTTATTATTTCATTGAAATTTAATGTTTTTATTGCAACGTCAAACCTGCCAAGATTTTCAATACCATGTTTCTGCTTTTGCAGCTTTTGCATGTTTTGCCCTGGAAGGTCAGACTTTTTTCTGCCTTCTGCAGAACAGGAAGATAGTTTGAAGCTGGACTGCATGTATGTAAAGAGAGCTGGAGATAACGCTGGGTCAGAAAATGCAGTAGCTGTAGTTCCCTGTAGCCTCGGGTAGGACAGCTGACCCGAGGTTCCGTTTGTCCCATTATTTCAGAAATGTTTCGCTCCGTGGACAGGACCCCAAGGCTGGATCTGTTTTAATTGGTGTGGTTGCATGGTCCGCTAATTTTAGCCGCGTGGTAAACATCCTCAAATGTCTTGCTTCTGGTTTTGGTCTTCTGTTTTACACTTTTCCCTCCTTTATAAAGCAGCAGAGAGCAGTTGGGCAGGTTTTCCTATCAGGCTTCGGAAACGAATGTCTTGTAAAAACTCCGGGTCCATTAATTGGATGGCGTTTTGGGGGGGGGGGGGGAGCTGCTGTTAGGGTATAAATGTGCTTGTAACTGGAGTCTCACAAACTGGTTATAAAAAATATAGTTGTGCTAATGGTATGGGTAGCCCCACAGAGAATATCTGCAAGGAGGGGAATCTAAAGTTCTGTGTTTTATGGTGAACATAATGTTTATTGAAAAGCCTTTTATGTACTGAATTAGTAAGCAAATGATCGGCTGCAAGGGAGAGTCCTCGTAAGCTTCTTTTTGATAATGAAAATAAGGTGTTGAACACTTTAGACATTTAACTTATGGAAATGGAGATCAGAGGCATTAAATGAAACACACCTAAATTAAACGCTGACTTAGCAGTAGGCCGTGCTGCACAGGGGCTTTCATTCTCAGAAAGGAGAGTCAGCTAGTTAAAATCCGACTTCTGCCAAAGTGGTAGTGAAAAGGAGCATAGTTTTGTATTCATCTCTAGAGTGGATATTTTTTTTCTGTATTTCCGTTGTAATGCACTGTTGTTCATCTGGTGTTTTCCAGAGAAACAAATATATATGTCTGAAGATTTGGATTGTTGTTTTTTTTTTTTCCAGAAGGGACCTGTTGTTTACTGAGGGTATGGAATGGGACTGGCTTTGGGCTCGATCCCGGCTCTCTTTGTGAGCAGTGTTAGGCTGAGAGTTCAGTCCTGTCAGGTATTGACACTTGTATGGCTTTGCGAAAGGTGCTTTGAAAACTCCAAGTGTTAAAAGTGCAAAATATTTTTGGCAATCTGAGTAAAATTCAGTTTGGAATCTGAGTTATGAGTGCATGTGGGTGGAGGAACATGTTTTTCATGCTTCAGGAATTTTTTTCCAGATGCTTTTTCAGCACTTGGGTAACTATAAAAGCTAAGTATTAAGACTTCAACACAGTTTTATTCCTTAGTTCTAATGTCATTTAAGAAAACTGAGCCCCATAGTCAGTCCTGTGGCACGCTTTCAGCTTCACAGCACTGATCTTGCACAACGCACGTTGGTGTCTGTTTCAAAATGTGAGCACAAGTAAGTGCAAGCCGTGCAGATAAGCCTATCTTGAGCAATACTATTTGCTTAAAAATAGAAATTATTCAGGTTTGTGTGGTGGGAGATGCAAGATGTGTAAGGGAAGCAGCGCAGAGCTGTGTTGCTCCCAGAAGCTAACGCACAATGAAATGGGGAGTAACTGTAAAATGCCGTTTTGTGTTTCCAGTAGGAATTTTGTTATTGAAATTGTTTTATTTAGCTGTCAGCTAAGAGATTGAATTTGCCCTGAGAATAGAATATTATTCTGTGTGGTTTTAATGAAAAATTTGAGTTCTTTCCAGTTGTTTCTCTTTCTTACTTGTGTATACAGAAGCTGACAATATCGCTGAAGCCCGAGCATTTGCTCCGTTTTCAAGGAACTGGGAGGCCGTTTGTGGACATCTTACCAAAACAAAAACTTGACCGCGTTTGGTAAATCTCTACAGAATTATTTATTCCACTTGGTTGTGATCCTGGCAGATGTGTTGGTGGTGGCTGAGGACTTTTTTTTAAGCTGTAGGGTAGTTCCATCTGACTTCCCCTGCTGTTAACGTGTTCCCTGGTAAAGCTGTGAGCAATGGGGTGTTTTTTGGGAGCGGCTCTCTTTGCGAATGGGTTTTCCAGCTGCTATAAAATGGGGACGTTGACTGGTAACTTACCTCTTGAACTCCAGCGCCCGAAGAACATGGTTGCGCTTTGAACGTGTTGGGAGGTGGTCTGCAAGGAAAAGGTAAAGGAAGGCGAAGGTGGCTGGTGCTGCAGGGGCACTTTGTTGATGGCAGAGGAGGCTTCGCAAGGCACGGTCTCACTCTTGCCCCAGTACCTCTGGTTGTATCCCCTACAGCTAAGAAATCGCTGCAGGGCCAAGATGAATAATTAGCCGAAGGTGATGAAGAAGCAGTTTATGAAAGGTTTGCCTTCGTCACCACCACCAAAGCCCCTGGAACTACAGCTTGAGTGAGAAGGAGGAGTTCAGTGCAGCTGGAAATTGCGCCGTTGTACGAGGGGCAAATAAGGTCCATGGGTGGCTCCTGCTCTGAGGCCTGAGGCTGTAACGCTCCAGCCGCTGGGGTTCTTGCACTTGGTATCTGACTAGGAAATAGACGCGTAGAGAACAGGAGAAGGTTCTTGGCCTGGATTAGAGGAAGCATAGCAAACTTGTAAGAAAACTGATGTGATAGCTAGGATTTGATGAAAAATTTCATCTGGGTGTTCGCCTTTGTGTCAGGCATTTGTTATGGGTGAACAGAGGGAGAACAAGAGAAAAGTGTTACTCTGAGAGATAATTGGATGTGCTTATTTCCACTTGTCTGATCTGTGCGCCTTTCTCTGATTCTGTACATCAGCATTAATTCAGCTTCCTATTGATCTCCTCTTTTTGTTTAATCCCTGCAAAGGTCTTCAACTAATTCCATAACCGTTAGCGTTTCTCCAGGGTTGGTATCAGTTCATTCTTGAACTTGCTTTACTCGCCGTACTGCATGCAGTCTCAGGTAACTGGGAATTTAACGAGCCTTGTTCTTCCAATGGCCCCGTGCTGTTTGTTTATTTATTTTTATTGTTTTACCGATTTACTTTCTTGAGGGCTAAGCAGCCCTTGCTGCTGTGTATGTGTAAGACGTGAAGGCTTACCGTCGGTCAGTGCCCAAGAGGATTTTTCAGTTTGAGTACGTCTCAGGAATCCTGGAGATGAAACCGCTCTGTTTTGTCAACTTGGTGGTGTTTGCTCTGCGAGGGCTCTCTCTCATGCATGACGTTTTTATGCTTAGGTAGGATGGAATTCTGATTCTGGGCTAAGTAGATACTTTAATGACATGTTAATGGACTAATAAAAATGGCTTTTTCTGGGTGTGTGGTTTTTTGAAGATCTCTTCAAAGTTGTCTAGTGTTTGCGACTGGCTGTGTGAAGCCAAGTTCCAGCCCACGAGGAAAGCATGCCTTGAAAAGAGGCTTTGATTTTTACTGCAGCCTACACAAAAGGGCCACAAAAAGGCTTCGTGTACCAAATCTAGCAGCCCTCTGAGAGCTGAGGTTTTCTAATGAAGCATTGCTTTAATCTGCTAGCTAAATTCAGTTCTAGCTTGAGTTCAGGCAGAGTCTTCAGATGGTGGGGTGTGACGTGCACAGCCCTGAAGTCGGAGGGGCCTTGGGTTTTTTTGGGTGGCTTACATGTCAGATTGCGAGTTTTTTGGCACTGTGATACCAAGCTCACTAATGAAGGCAGCTCCGTGTACACATCAATGCATACGTGTCTGTAAAATGAGTTCTGTACAGGTAATTGCTCTGTTTCGCAAACGTAACGTAAAACTTCGAGGTTGTTTCTGTTCTGTGCGTTAAGCACGGCAGCGATTCAGGCTCGGTTACTGAAAAGTTAAAGCAGTCTGTGGATTTATGCGTTTCAGGCTGAAGCAGACAGAGGGGAAGACCAAAAGTATTCTTAAAGCAAACAAGAAGACGACTAGAATAGAAACCTTGGCCTTTGTGGTGACAACTTAAGCTTCGATATGTGAATAAAATGGGGTGTTTTAGCTCAGTGATGTGGTTAGCTGCAAAGAAACCACATTTTTACACACTTGGTGCCTTTAGCCATCTTTCCTTTTCCATTAAACTTGCTCTTGTACCCCCATCAAACATAAATGATTGTCAGCCTTAAAAAAAAACAAAACACTTAAGAACCTTCCTGGGTTGCCTGGTAGTAGAAATAAACCCAGACGTTTATCTGCAGTGAAGTCTCATTTAAGGTTACGTGCAGGGAATAGAAACGCCAAGTAGAGCCATTCGTAAAGGCGTTTCAGGAGGGGTGGCTCGTGGTATTCGGAGTATTTTCCACACGAAATGCACCGAACCGTTCGGATGAGAAGCGATTTCATAAAACAGATTCAGCAAAGATTTTAATTGTGGGCTGTGGTGCCTTGGGGGGTTGGAGCAGCATGTGGTAAATGGCTGATGTTCGCTCTTCTTTTTTTTTTTTTCTGGGGGATTTTTTCTTTACACTTTGAGCACGTTATTTGTCTGCGCAGTCTGCTGCGGCCCTTCTCAGGACGGAAGAACCTTGCCGAGAGGAGCAGGCAGCAAGGCAGCGCGGGGTCATCGTGCCGACACACCGGGCCCTCCCCACCCGGCGCACAGGTTGCCAGCTCCGTGAGCCAAAAGAGCCCGGCGGGCTTTGCAGCGTTACCTGCGACGTTTCCATTGCTCGGCTGCATCACATTTTTCAGCCTTCTTATTTTTCACTGGTATTCAGTAAGTTCAGTTTCATTTTATGATGGGATCCCTATTCCCCTCTGCTCCAAAGAAAGCTTTCCCTTGTTGTTGCTTACATCTCCAAGCACTCCGACAGCCCGTGATGCTTTTAACGATCACGCTGCGTATCTGTGCGATTCAAGATGGCCTGCACAGAAGTAAATATTAAGTAAAGTCCTTTCTACGTCACCGGCCTGCTGGCCTTGTGTTTACTTTCTGTCAGAAAGTAAAACGAATGTATCCTGGAATCCAGCTGCGTGTTTGTGCAGGCACAAATGATTAACCTGGAATATCAAAGGAAGGCCGAAGACGGCTGCGAGGTTTACCTGCTAGCATCTTGCAGTATGACCTGCCCCCCGTTCCTGCAGCAGACGTGGACGTAATGCTGGTTTGTCTTGTCTTCAGAATCAGCTTGAGCGCTAAATTGAGTGCTGTTGTTGGCTCAGCTCCTATCCACATGCAAAAATCCTTAATTTGAGCAAGGAGGTGCTTAGCTTTAACTCCAGAGCACAGAGCAAAGGGTGAGTGGACGCGGCCCAGCCACAGATTTGGCTGCTCTGTTGCACCGGTGCAGGCTGGTGCCTACTGAATCTTTCCATCGCTCCCCATTTTTCCTTCTGTGTCACAAAACACTGCCTCGTTTTTACCGAGTGCAGCTGAAAACAATTACAGTGGCTTAGTGCCGTGGGACGGGGCGTGCTAGGTGTGGATAAATGTGGTGGTGGTGCAGAGACGGCAACGTGCGGGCTGTCTGGCAGGCCAGCCACGCTCCTTGGGGCGCAGACGAGTCGGGAGGAGGAACCCGCACGCCCCGGCTTTGATTTGCAGGCTGGGTCTGTGCGCTTGGGCTGTTTGAAATGGTTCCTCGCCCAGGCTCCCTTCCTCAGCCTCCTTCCCGAAGAGGATCAGTCCCGCTGCAGAGGTGGGTCGCCTGCTGGTGGAGCAGCAGCTTTCTGATGCAATTCTCAGCCCGGGTTGTGAAGGCGGCGGTGCCGCCGCGCTTTTCTTACTACACCTGGCTGCAGTCGCTCCCGCGGCACCTCCCGAGCCGCAGCAGCTGATTCACCCCTGCCTTGGAGCTGGGTGGACAACGGGGGCTGGCACGGGAACGGCTCCACGCACTCAGGCTGCACTGAAGACATCCCCAGGGTGAATACCGACTTTGTCTACAGCTCGTCCTTTCTTCACCTCCTGCCAAATATGCTTTCACGCTCGTACTTTCCCCAGCTGGCTAATTTAGCCTTTGAAATTATCTCAGTAATGTCAGGTACTTAAAAAAAAAAAAACCTTCCCATCCCTTTATAAATATTATAATCTCGATGTGAAGACGTTGTTTGAGCGGTGCTTGGGCTCTGCTGCATGAAAGCAGCTCTCCAGCACCGCGCGGCAATGCGCAGCGCCGTCCAAACAAATCCCGTGTCAAGCTGAAACAAGTCAGTTGACTTTCAGAAAGCAGAATGCAAATGACCGAGGCGGGAGAATCGGTGCCTTCCGTAACTTTGCAACAAACGCGGGGAGATCCCTCCTGCTGACAAGGAGCCTTGCTGGCCTAGAAGAAAGGAAAAGGAAAAGGAGAAGCACGCTGGACAGATCGAAGGCTGGATTTTGCGCAGAGCTTGTGCAAAGCGCCCTCCCGAAGCAGCGTCCATCCCTTTCTACCCCTGCTCAGTGGGCAGCCGCCTATGATGCGGGGATAAAATCGGTAGCTCTGTAAGCCTTTGGAGCTAAATCTGCCCGAGTGCAGGGGTGTCGGGCCTGAAGGAGCAGCAGTCAGACCCATCTGGCAGTCGTGCACAAGTCCCGTTGGAGGCAATGCGTTTAAGAAGTAAATCTGGCACGAGCACGGCTTCGCAGAGCAGGGAGGGGCTGTCTGCCCGGCTGCTGGCATAGTTTCATGCCCAAGTGTCCCGTTGGTGACCTTTGTCACCCGTTTCTTTACTGGAATTTCGAACCGTATAGCTTTTAAGCGATAGGGCACTTGAAAATATTTTCGCCGTAGTCAGTTTAATGTGCAAATAGTAGAGCAAAGCCACCGGTGGCTCTTGGGCAGGCTGCTTCTAGAGACTGCTCCGTCAAGGTTTCTTTCTGCTACCAGCTGTTGCGGCAGTATTTTTCTTACTAGAAAGAATAATGATTTTTGCAACCCGAAATTGAGGGTTTCACAGGCTGCAACTGGAAAATTGGCAGCCGCGCTCCTCTACTGCGGACCGAAAGCCTGTGGCAGAGGGAAAAGCATTAAATGAAAAATATAATTCTTCAATAATAGCTTATGAAACTTGGGCTGCTAGTTAGCTCTAGAGAGCACACCTGAAATATAGAATAAATGGAATAATTATACAGTCAGACAGCACTCGGGTTGTTACAGATGGCGTGCTTTTCCAGCTTAATGTGTTCGTAGAACTGGGGACAGGACACGGTGTGAGTTATTTGATTTTGAGAAAGGAAAAGCAGCACCACTCGCGGGTACTTTAAAATTCATTCTGGCTACTACGAGGACATCCAGGTTCTGATTTTACCTGTGCTCGTTCCTTGGTTTTCTGGTATTTTTTCTTCCAAAGCACCCAGGACAGGAAGAGGAAATTAAGCTTTGCTCTGATGCGCTTCCATAGAGCAGCGGTCTGTGATTGTAATCCTGTTTGATTTCAAATCAAACTGCTGTAGTCCTCCAGCCTTCTCGTCTTTGGTCAGCTGTTGAAATTAAATACATAAGAGGAGCTTTCTCTGATTCCGCGGTTTGCCAGCGTTAGAAGTACGTAGTTTTTAATCCCTTCTAATCATAGTTTCCTGTTGCAGCTGCTTTAATTATTAAAAAACAAAGGATTTGTGTATTTTTTACACTAATTTTAACATCTGGGTTAAGACTTCGATCTGTTGACGTGTGAGGCAAGGTAGATTTTATTCTGCTGGCTATTTTGGAAGGTGGGCATTGCTCTGGAGATGAGAGGTGGAATTCTAGCAGAAGTACAAAAAATGATGACGATAAAAAAATTACCACGTTTTTGCTACCATGTCTTCACTTTGTCCAACCCAGAGCCAACGTGTGTAAATGCCCCAAGTGAGCCTGCAAGCTAGGAGTGAGGTGGGATGGGGTCTGTGCCAGGGGACGTGGCCGTCTCGATGTTTTCTGAGCGTTCGTTCTTGTGCTAGAACATCAGAACTTGATGGGGAAGAGGCTACCTCAAAGATAGTTGGGTCTTTTATAATCGTCTTTCTTGCTTCTTTCTCTCTTTCTCCCAGTTTTAGGTAAGTTACAGCTCTAATGTTTTCATCTTTGGCTCTGTGGTAACTTTTCCTGGCCTGCTATAAGAGTTTAATGGATACCGAGCAACTTGAATTGCTGAGAGCGTACTGAGCAACCCTTACTGAAAAGCAAAATGAGGCTTGTGGCTGGTAATAGACCTAATAGAAATAGAGATTGATGCAAGTTTCCTGATCTAATTTTTGCTTAAACGACTCTGTTATTCAGCACAATTGGAGACAGGGAAATGATGTCTCGTTTGGGGCCCTTCCAAAGGAAAAAAAACTTGCCTTCCCCCCCCCCCCCCCAGTATATCTGTTTTCTCCTGAATGAGGCCGTGTGATACTCACCCCAAAACCTTTCTGTATTGGTGAGGTGTTGGGCTGGTACAGCACGCCACTGATACCGTCTTTTACAACGTACCACAAACTTTTGCATGCAAAGAGCAGGAGGTTGCGCAGCCTTTGATGGGACTCCATATAGAAGTTGTCTCCAGGAGCCCCAGAGCCATTCTTGGTTCAAAAACTGCTTAGTCCTCGTTGTCAAATGGATGGGTTCGGAAATAATGGCAGCAAAATTCTGTTTTAGCGCTTGCGTGAGCACGTAGTATAGAAAGTTTGAAGGCTTTAATGCAAAGGGACGTTCGTTAAATCTTCTGTACTTTGCAACGATAGAACAAAAGCAGCAAAAGGATTTTTCTCTTTCTGTAAGTGCAAATTCCAATCACAGGTGAAGAAAACAATGCTCGTATATAATATCTGGGTTTCTTTTAAGAGTGCAGATCGTGTACTGTTGTAATTGGTATGATTGCTGGAAGGTTTTGTTTATGGTTTTAAGATTTCTTTATCCGGTATTTTGTTTTGCAGTATTATGTGCCAAGAATCTTGCGAAGAAAGATTTCTTCAGTAAGTATGCCCCAACTGTATAACTTTCTGCTCTTGATTAATCAGGTTTGTTTGCAGATTGTGCATTACCGTCATGGCTTATTTGGGTATGTGATTTGTTCTGTGGTTCCGTGCTTGCATTACTACATAAATGCACATTGCTCTGAATTGTATTTGGGCGGTGTAGACTCTAGCCTTGGAAAGACCAAGGGCTTGCAAATTCAAGTTGGAAGTCTGGCTGATGAGACTGCAAGCAGGTTGCTACTTACAGATTTTTTTTTGTGAGGGTTACCAATGGCATCTATCTCATAGGGATGTAGTTGTTAAAAACCAGCCAACCAAAAAAACTTGCCAAGGGTCCAACTGGAGTCTCGATGTCACGTTAAGGACTGAATCAAAATGCCTGCTTTCTGAATCAAAATGCCTGCTTTCTGTATGCATGGGCCACTTAAGCACTGTTAAATTGAGCACATTTAACCTTTCGTTTTCTAAATTCTTGTACTATTTATGGCAGATATCAATGTGTAGGGCAGAAGTACCTTGTTCTTTAATTTGGAACTCATTTTGGATTTACTAAAATAGTTTTAGGAAAATGGCAGCTTGCTTAAGGGGGGAAGAGCTCATGATAGCATTGTATTGGAAGAAACAAAACAAAGAAAAGAAAAAGCATCGAGTTTAACAGCCCCTTTTCCCTTCCACAGGACTTCCTGACCCATTTGCGAAAATAGTTGTTGATGGGTCAGGTCAGTGCCATTCCACTGACACTGTGAAGAACACGTTGGACCCCAAATGGAACCAGCATTATGATCTGTGAGTTATTTCTTAGGTCATAAGTAAAAACTCTTTGAGATTTATCTGTTAAACGAAGTGCAAGGGTTGCCACTGCAGCTTCATTTTTTGTTACCAAGAAGAATCACATTTGCTGAGGAGGACTAATTTTTGCAATAACAAAAAATGACCTGCAAATAAAGGTTTACATCTCTTGCTTCTAGGTGTTTGAATGTGGCAACATCTGCGTGTTAGGTACACAGCAAAACTGCTTAGAGCAAGCTCTATTGGAGCAGTGCAGGCCAGCTTTTAGAAAAGATTGTCCTTGTTGTAATGATTTATTTTCTTCAAAATATTAGAAACATAAATTTAAAATTTTTGTACATTAATTAGCTTGACGCATAGGTTTTAATGAGGCTGTCTGTAGTTAATTCGTGCTGCAGAAATATCAATTTAATGTGCTGTGTAAAATCATAGCACAGTAATTCATTAATAACACTTTTTCAGCCTTAAGCACTTTTGCATTTATAATAAAGGAGCATGACCAATGTACTAAAATGTGTCAGAATTTGTACCAAATAAAGCATAAATGCTATAGAGTAAAAAGGAGTTCTTTTTTTTTCTAAAATTACTCTTCCAATATGTGTTTTTCTAGATACGTTGGCAAGACGGATTCCATAACCATCAGTGTATGGAACCATAAAAAAATCCACAAGAAACAGGGAGCTGGCTTCCTGGGGTGTGTCCGACTCCTCTCCAATGCCATCAGCAGGCTAAAAGATACTGGATGTAAGAGCAGTCCCTGCCTGGCACAGCCAGGGGCCTTCAGTGCCTCGTGTTTGAGTAGTGGGTAGTATTCTCCCCCAGCCCCTCAGTGTTTTGTTGATGTTTCCAATTCTCATTTGCAGACCAGCGTTTGGATCTATGCAAACTAAATCCCACAGATACTGATGCTGTACGAGGCCAAATAGTGGGTAAGAACGCTCTTGGTTAAACATTTATCTTCTTAGGTAAATACAGTACATGGGCAAATGCTGTATTAAAAACAGAAACCCCCAGCCGTTGCTTCAATGCCTTTTCTGTGTTGTTTCTTCAGACTTTAATGGGATTAAATTGCATAACATGAATTTTTTTTTGTTGTACTCCTACATAGCAGTTTGGTTTCTCTCATTAGATAATGGGAAACAATATTAAAAATAGGGAGCGCATTTGGCAAGGTTTCTAATGCAGCTCTGGAAGGGTGAATGTTCTGTAAAACTGATTGTATTAGGATGGAGGTGACAGGCAAACAGAATGTTACCTGGAAAACAGGACCTAAAGGAGGTAAAAGAAATGTTGCGAATTGCTGTTTTAATACCATTCTTGATCGCTGGCTCATGTAACCCATTTCCAAATTTCAGCAATATTTTTTCACTTTCGGCAATGCTGGTTGGACGCCTAACTTAACCCATCTTACCACACTGCGGTGCCTCACCCCCGCGTCAAACCCAAGCTTTTCAATAGAAGTGCATAAATGTTTGGCAAAGCCCAGATTCTAACCGTAACGATGACATCTAGTGGCGAGCTATTTCTTTCTAGCTAACCTTTCTGAATCCTCGTGAAATGCAGATGTAGCAGCTGGCATGTTTGATATTTACAGAAACAGACTCAGCTTAAGTTCTGATGATGTGATGCCTCTGGTTTCTTTTCTCCCTTTTTAAAAATGAATAATGCTTTAGGGTTATAGAAGGGGTTGTGGTAAGTGGTGTGCTCTCGTGTGCTAAGCTTTAGCGTTCCTTAATATTTTACCCTATATAAATGTGGCTTGTTCAGTGGTTGCTGTTATTGTTTAGGGAACAATTGTTCTTTTATTATTAACTTGTGTTCGGTTTTTATTGCAGTCAGTTTACAGACACGGGACAGAATAGGCACAGGAGGTTCTGTAGTAGACTGCAGAGGGCTTTTGGAGAATGAAGGGTAAGAATTGCTTTCTTTACACTTAATTAGAAAAACAGTTTATACATGGAAAGAATATAATGAACACTCAAAATATTAAATAGTAGTGTGACTAATATCTTGTCTGGGAATACATAACAGGTAGTAAGGTTATAGCTGAATACTTATTTGAAGAAAATATGCTAAACTGGCTAGAACTTGATATTTCTTGTTACCAGTGCTTCTGGCGTTTCTGTTCAGCTAAGAAATTTGGGGTATAAAAACATTAAGAAAGTGTCATAGCTTGCCTTAGAAGTTGTGGTACTTGAAGTAACAGAGAGAGAAAAACAGTTATTTCTGCATTCACTTCTTTGTGATGGAAACTCTTGAAGTTTCCCCATTTTCAGAACGGTTTATGAAGATTCAGGACCGGGAAGGCCGCTGAGCTGTTTTATGGAGGAACCAGCACCGTATACAGACACTACAGGGGCTGCTGGTGGAGGCAATTGTCGCTTTGTAGAGTCCCCAAGTCAAGATCAGAGGCTTCAGGCACAGCGACTTCGGACTCCTGAAGTCAGAGGCCATGTACAGACACCTCAGAACAGACCACATGGTCACCAGTCTCCTGACCTACCAGAAGGCTATGGTAAGAGTTTTCCAGAACTATTAAATTTCGGTTTTCAAAAGACTTCAGAGAAAAATTCTCCCATTTTAACATATAGATGTGGTTTGCCTGTCAGGACACGCAGTATGTGTGTGCATCTAATGGTCTGCATTTTGGAAAAGGAACTAAACAGTGCAGATGCAAGTCTGAGATTGTCTAATTAGCAGTTGCCTACTCCAGGATACACTGAGGGGTTGATGGTGAATTAAACATGAGTTTGTGGTACGATGCTGTTATAGAAAACTCACTGCTAATCTTGGCTGTGTATCTAGGGAGAACGAATGTAAAGAGCTCTTTAAACTAGAGCAGTAATGCTATTTTTTTCCTTCCCCCTTGGCATGTCGTGTAAGTTTGAGCCCACGTTTGAGAAAAGATCGGGAAAATATAAAAGCAACAAAGAAGCCAGTAGTACAGAAGATTAGGAAGGATAAGATTAAGGAGAATTTAAAGCTCAGAAAAGAGCACGCCAAATCTAGGAGGAAAGAAACCCAGTTTGGGGGTTTGGGTTGTCTGAAAGTCTAAAAATACAAACTGGAACATGTTGGTGCCTGGATTTGTGAGTTTGAAAAGGATTATTGAAATGTGTAGTCAAGTAAATTTGTGAAGACAGTGTTTAAAGACAAAGTAGTCCATGCTGCAGGACATCAGGTGGGATGGCTCAAGTGCTTTCTCGGAGAGCTGACAGAAAGACAGTATACACTAATGGTTTCAAACAAACTGTTATTCAGGGTTGTTGTTTTCAGATTTGTAATTTACAGTAATCTTTTCTCCCTTTTTGTAGAACAAAGAACAACAGTACAGGGACAGGTTTATTTTTTGCACACACAGACTGGAGTTAGCACGTGGCATGACCCTAGGATACCAAGGTATGTATTTATAGTTGCAAACTCATCGCTGGGGGGGAATTGTGTGTGTGTGTACAGAAGTAAGTTGAATCTTAAAGAGCAAAAAATCTGTAAAATGGACTATCTAAATTTAAAGGGAGAGGCAAGAGCAGAGGAATAATTTTTGACCTCTCCAGTTAGCTTTTCACCATACATTAAAGATGACTTTTTGAAAGAGAAAATTATTCAGCTGTGAATCATGTAAAACAAAGGAAAAATCTGTGTAGTCCTTGGGGAATTCCCATTTGATAAATTCTTCCCAGAATGTCAATGTGGCTTCCTTTTTTTTTTTTTGTTAAAGTTACAGATTTATGAATCTAACCCAAACTTTGTTCAAAACCAGTTTGAACTGTACATTAAAGAAAAAAGGTGACTGCTCCCTTAAAGCCATTGCTTGTTGAGTACTGAATTTTCAACTTCTGCTACAATAGTGCCCACTCCTGTATAACTGAAACAGAGATCACTTGTCATCTTTAAACTTGAAATAGCGTTGGGGTTTTTTATGCTTCAGACCAATGATTTGCAGCTAGAAAATTTGAATCCTCCACATGATTAATTTAGTAAAGCCTCTTTAAAACTTAACCTGCAGTTAATCCAGCTCTTCGTGACTAAGGTCTGGCTCTCTTCCTTGAGGGGCTCTGAGTCTGGGCTGTTTCGCTGAGCCACCTGCACACCAGATTCTGTAGTAAAACACAAAGTTTGTAACTCTTCAGCTGCTGTGCTGGCTGCATTATACACCGGCGTGATACAGGATATTAGAAAAATTATATAAAGCAGTGTAGGCAAAAGCGTTGATATAATAACAGCGTATGGGAGGATATTAGAAATAAGGTTTAGAGAGAGAGAAAATAGCTGATGTTAGATTAGCTGGTGTAGTTGGAAGAAGAAATGACAGTGCTCATTTGTGTCACTCACGTCAGGCTTGCGTGCCCAAAGCCGTGTCTCTTCTTCCAGTGATGCCTAACGAAAGTTATTGCTTCTTTTCTGTACAAATCTTAGAGCCAGGTTTTTGGGACCAGCAAAGTACGCGGACACAACAGTTTCTTGTGTCACAGGTCACTTGTTTTATTTCGGTTAAAGGTGGCTTTTCTTTACTAGTTACAGTGCAAAAACCTAACCTTGGCATTTAGCACAGATGTAGGTTAAAACTTGATGTAATCAGATCTCTAAAGTACTTTCAGATGCACAGCTGATTGAAACAAATGGTTACAACTATAATCTTCTTTTAAGGAGCCTAACAAAGGCTTGTCTGTCTCCCTGTGTACCCCCTGCTGGCTTATACTCACTCTGACAGTAATGAAGCCTTTGATGTACAAAGTGTTTCTACCTTTTCTGAAGCCTCTCGGTTTACTTATGCTGATGCTGGGTGGTTAAATTTAGGTAAGGAAATCTATAGAGTGATCTCTTCAACCCTGGATAATAAATGAATCCATGTCAGCTGTCTAGAGAATATTTCACTTAACAACAGCTTTCTGTCTAAACAACAATCTTCAAGTTCCTCTCCTTCCTTTTCTTGCCATTCTTCGGTTTTACTGTATTAGGTGTCTGGGGTATTAAACATTTTAAATTCTCTAAATGTAAATACATTCTATGCATTGAATTCAGATGTTACTGTGCTGCCTGCAAGTGAGTGACTACCTTTAGCAGCACTTAGAAAGAATGATACCTTAAAGCTATCTAGGATGAAAGGAGTGAATATGTCACTAAAGCCTTCCTCCGGATGATTTCTCAGTCAAATACTTAGGATTCTAACCTTGCTAATTAACGAGGTGATTTTTTCTTTTTAAGTGATCCTAGTGCTTGGCTGTCTTGGCTTCTTAACCTATTGGGCATTTGGAGGCAGCAGTTGGTGTAGAGGCCTTTGTTTAATTGTTGGGTTTTCTGCACAGAGATCACGCTGGTGTTAATAGGATTTTTTTCTGTAAAGTTTTTCTATGGAAAAAAGTCTCTTCCTCCTTTTATAGCCCTGAGAAGCCCTGTCATCACCTGAATGACGACATTGCATATTGAAGTTACTTCTAAGCTGCATGGCTTTATTACTTTCAGACTTAAAAGGACAGACATAAGGAGTTGCACTGCTTAGACTGAGGATTCTAAAAAGGCAACATAAAAATAGCTATTCTCTCCTTCTTCCTAAGACTTTCATAGCCTAGAATCACTGAGCACCAAATGCATTCCCCCACCCCACCCCCTGAATGTAATTGGTTTCATCTTAACTTCAGAAGTGCTTTAACTTTGTTTATTTTTCTCCTTAGAGACCTTAACAGTGTGAATTGTGATGAACTAGGACCTTTGCCTCCAGGTTGGGAAGTTAGAAGTACAGTTTCAGGAAGAATATATTTTGTAGATCATAACAACAGAACCACACAATTCACAGATCCACGACTACATCACATCATGAAGTAAGAACCTTGTATGATAAATAATTCCCCTCAAGTTTGGAATATTAAACCATGTATTTATGTACAATTTTAACTACAGTCTTGGAGTCATGAAGGGCTGAAAAAAAAAATGTAATAATGATATTGGGGAACAGATGCAAGGAGGTAGGTTCCTGTGTGGGTCTAGTCGGTCTGAATATTGGTTGTCAGCATTGGTTCTGGCTAACCTTCGTACAAAAACTCTTCGAAAATGTTTTTATTATAATTTACAGTCAGGTTTAAGGGAGGACTTGCATACTTTGGCAAAACGCTGATCTTTTAAGCTGGTTTGGCAAAATTGGACCACATTCTGCTGGAGCAAATAGGCAGTTCTAGAAATGCTGGGATGCAGGGTAGGGGTTCTGCTAGACAGTTCCACAGCGGTCAGCTCATGTCTCTCTGACAGCTCTTCTAGCTCTGTGCTAGCTCTGCTAGACCTGAACTGGATTTGTGCTTCCTTGAGCTCCAGACAACAGGAATATAAAGCCAGCCGCAGTCTGGTTGCCTGGTGCTGTGCACAGCCGGCTTGGGTTTAGCAGGATTTAATAAGTTCAAGCTCTGCATCACACAAAAGCAGCTGAACTGTTACAGACCTGACCCTGGAAGCAGTCTGACAGTGCTTGTGCCTGAGCTAAGAATTTTTTGTGGATCTGAGTTGTCTGTGCTTGAAGCGAGCTGTGGAATCTCTGGATCTAAAAAACAAAAATAAAACAACAAAAAACAATCAATCAAAGAAAAAAATACCTGCAACCCAAATAAACCCCTGATGGATAAGGATAGTTGAATATTTGAAGCTGCATCTATCTGGGACAAGTACCCCTTTCTCTTCATAGATGCAATTCTTTTTACTGCATCAGTAATCCCCAGCCTTATTTTGGGTGGAGCTGGAAAAAAAGTTCATAGCAGTTGTTAGGTGGTTCCATTTATAAAGCTGCTGTTGTGTTAGAGATCTCTTTTCATGTTACACTCTTGGAAGTTGTCTCCATGTGGGAGAAATACCACAAAGTCTTTAATTACTGTTCAGTCAGCATTCAGTGATCTTGCTCCATAGTAACAGAGGATGCCTTCTGCAGTGTATTACCATTAAAAAAAGAAAAAAAGAGAAAAAAGAAAAAAGAGAAAAACCTTAGCTGGAAATTGCTGAAACTCTTGACTATTGTACAAGTCTATATTCCTTATATCCGTGAATGTTGGGTAGTGATGTTATAGACGTTACCCACCTGAATATATATTTTACTCCAAGTTACTCCTAGAGAAGCTTGATGAGTTCTTTCCACTGTTGCTTGTCCGTCTTCCTTATTGTTATGCTTCTAGGATAAATATTTTACTTTTCTTTCAAAGCCATCAATGCCAGCTAAAAGAGCCCAGCCAGCAGCCTCTGCCAGCTCCAAATGAGGGGTCACTAGAAGACGGTGAGGAATTGCCTGCACAGAGATATGAAAGAGATTTGGTACAAAAATTGAAAGTTCTTAGACATGAGCTCTCCCTTCAGCAACCGCAAGCTGGTCACTGCCGCATTGAAGTATCCAGAGAGGAAATATTTGAGGTATTTGACTCTTTACTACTAATAGCAGCTTTTGTCATTCAAGAGGTAAATAAAACTGATCTTTTATTACATCAAGTTTGTTTAGTGAAAGAATTGGTGAATCTGGTAGCATCAAATGAGTTGCCTGAACTCTGATAAAATATGAAACTAAAGGAATGGGGTTTGACATGGGAGTTGGTAAGAATAAATTCTGAGTGCAGATTGCTTTCGTACTCTTTTGCCAATACAAAATTTCAGTTGCTAAAACTCCTGCACCTTACATAAGGACAGGTAAGTTGCATACACTTTACAAGGGTTTTACGGACAAATATGAGCATTCTTTTTCATTTAGAAATGACAGTAGTTGAAGGGCATCTGTAGGCTTGCTGTTACAACTTGTATATTTAGGCATTTAAAATGTAACTGTGGTTAGGAATTCTCCTATTCTTGGATTGGATTACTTTCTAAGCACCTTTGTGTAGCAAAAGGGAATTAAGCATTCTGTGGACTTTATGCTAATAAATATTAGAGTTGTCGTTGGAATGTGCTTTAGATTAGTCCTTCAACAGAATGTTTTCTGTAGCTGAGTAACAATCCAGGTATTATACTAATGCTTCTTAGTAGAGTTAATTATAGAAAGGAAATAAAATGTCTAATCTGATTTTTAAAAAATTATATGTTTTTATATATCTATACACACGTACAGGAATCCTACCGTCAGATAATGAAGATGAGGCCGAAGGACTTGAAAAAGAGGCTTATGGTAAAATTTCGAGGAGAGGAAGGCCTGGATTATGGAGGAGTAGCAAGGTGAGATTTTGGGTTTGTCTGGCACTTTTTAACTAAAATTGTCCTTAAAGTGACTCGTGGCTGATATTCCCTTTCAAATGATCTGTTGATAGTATATGCAGATTTTTTGTGATCTTATTTATAGATACTGGTCTTGGGTTCAGTCTTTGTTCCAAGGTAGATTGGAAAGTGAAGGCATGTGACTTAACAGTTGTCCTGCAGCCCTCCTACTGTCAAAGGCTCATACTGAATGATTTGGTACGCTTTGGATTTGGGAATGCTACTGGAGTTAACGCTAGATTGAATTGTTTCCATTTCTCCTCTTCCCCATAAATAATCCGTTTTCATCACCATTACCTGGTGATTGTAGGAGGCTTGTTTAGGGTAGGCTATTGATCTTACTCTAGGAAGTGCTGATCTCAGCAACATGATGCAGTTTCAGCGGTGAATATGAGATCAGCTAAAACTGCAAGGTCTGTCAAGAAGCATACAGATTCTGAAGTAAAATCCAAACCAGAGTACAAGTTTTGTTAAATACACGTCTTATTTTCAGTGAAGGAATTCCAAGGCAGTGGGGCTTCTTTTTTAACGTATAAGACACATTCAAGAGAGTCCTGATCTGTTGGAGCAGTAGTCAAGATGAACACATCCTAAACAAAGGCTAAAGTTTTAGATCAGACTTGCCTGCCTGTTAAAAACAGTCATTCCTTAAGAGTCTCATCAGTTCTGGAGTTGATTATATCATTGCCAAAATGCTCATCTTTGCAGTGGCTGAGATGCATCACACTGATCAAATTCACCGGGGGATTTTTCAAGTCCACAAAAGCTGCATTACCCAGCAACCTATGGCTGGACAAAGGAAAGAAGTTAGAACATTCTGAGCTGCCGTATGCAAGGCAACCTTGAGAGTCTTCACTGTTGATGTCTGTATTTCCCTGATGGCTTTCATAATTGCCCATTGGCTGGAAGACTCTTTGAAATTAGTCCTGCTCCACTTCAAAGCATTAAAATTCATAGTTCTCTCAGAATATTTTGCACCTGCAATGGGTGTCCTCTACCAAATTTAATAAGAAAGGAGTGTTGGTGATGGGAAGTGGGGAGGTCACAAATAGCTTTTGTTCAGTTCTGGTCCTTGAATGTTACTGAGATGAGAGGAGAATTTACCAGACCCATCTTCTTTTAATGGGTTTGGTCTCTGCCCCTTCTGAACTCTGATGAAAGCAGAGATTCTGTAATCATCAAGTATCCTGTAAAAATACATGTTTGTTTTTGAAATGGATATTGTTCAGATACGATTTCTTTAAGTATGACTCTGACAGGTGAGGAGTATGATGGTATTGCCTAATTGCTTACTAGCTATGCTAATTGATGTTAATTCCTTCAGTACTTACAAACTAAACCAGGCTGCCTGTGAGTGAAGTAAGTCACTTGATGCTTTCTAAGCATACCTCTTTAGTCTGCAAATGGAGGGCAGTACAAAATGATTTGATTAGAAATAAGAAACTCGTACCTGATAACTCTGTTGATGATTCACAATAACTGTGTTGCCTGAAACTTAAGTGGAAGTTGCTCTCCCTTCTAAAATACCACTTTTTTTTTTGCAGAGAATGGTTGTATTTACTGTGCCATGAAATGTTGAATCCATATTATGGACTCTTCCAGTACTCTACAGATAATATTTACATGCTGCAAATCAATCCAGACTCTTCTATCAATCCTGTAAGTATCGACTTCTGAGCAACATACCTGCTTCAAGAGATCGTTCGTCCCTTGCAGGTTTTCGTTACAGCTGTCTTTTCATGCCAAGAGTGTAAACAGACAGTGAAGTGGGGTAAGAATGTGTTAATGAATCTTATATCGACATAGTACAGAGGAGAGGGGGTTGTACAGAAATGAAGCACATGAGAGAGGAGATCTCCTTTGAGATCTGAAGTATCTGAATTCTTTAGGTTGTCATTTGAGACTCAGTACTGGATGGGGCTGCACATTGCTTCTGATACGATATGTGTAGGTAAAAATGTTCTTTGCTTTACATGCAGATGGTTGTGTAAATCATTGCATCATGAGCAGTGTTCACTTCATGACTGTAGGGGCTCGTAAGTCTTGCTTGCCCTTTTGCAGTAAGCTACCGTGCTTTCTCTTTTTTCCCTTATTGGAGAACTTGTACTGATGCAGAACCTAAAAGGAGCAGCAATTCTATATTAGCATGGGGGACTTTTTCCTGACATAATTAATTTGCTGTGTGAGATGGGGGAGATAAATTGGGAGAATATTAACTATAGAATTTAAACTAATTTGAAAACTGAGGCATATGAGTAACGTAAAAGACATGTGAATGAAACAAGCACATGCCTTGCTTCCTCAAGAGTAAGTGAGCACAAACATTCTGGTGGTTAAAAAAATAAACTAATTTGTTTGCAATTCTCATATATTTTTGGATTCCGGTGCTTTCATGGGGATTTTTTTTTCTCTGAATTTTGCTGTTTGTGAGGTCTAGAAGGTTTGCATCCAGTTTATTAGGTAATGCACAGACATTTGTTTGAGATGTTTAATTATTAAATGCTTCTGTTCTTGGTTATGTTATGAGGAAAAATGGTGGCTCCTAGTGCCCAGAGGGTTGCAGATAACTTGCACTTATGTAGCCACAAGATGTCAGTGTTGGAGTGTCTTCCTGCTGCCTGATTTTTCTCTCCTCTCTCCCTGCAGGACCATTTGTCTTATTTCCATTTTGTTGGTCGGATAATGGGTTTGGCTGTGTTCCATGGACACTATATTAACGGGGGTTTCACAGTCCCCTTTTACAAACAGCTTCTGGGGAAACCCATTCAGCTCTCTGATCTGGAATCTGTTGACCCAGAACTACACAAAAGTTTAGTCTGGATTTTGTAAGTACTGTATTTACCAGTTGCCTTGCTGTGGAGGAGATGGGGCAGAGTATGCTGGCAGTAGTGAGAGAGTGCTTCATGGAAAATGCTTGCAAGGATCTTGTGGTGGGGGAGAGCTGTACAAAATTACCAAATAACTGTTTCTATGCCAAAAAGCTCAACATGCATGAGGAAGAGTCTCACGCAAAACTCTTTGTTAGCCCTCCTTGCAGCAAATTAGGTTCTGAAACATTGTGTTGCATGGGTGTGGTAGAATGCTACAGTTCCAAAATCCAAACTCAGAGTTCTGAGGAAGTACAATCTTTGTTCAAAAGAAAACGTGGCTCAGTTACCAATTTTGTTTAAAAAGGAAATAAATGGAATTAATTTCAACTTCTGTACATTTACAGTTCAGAACAAAATCCACCATTACTTACAGCTTTGGGACTCTTCAGCATTGCTTTGCATTGTCTCTTTTTTCACAAATGCTGTTTTAAATTTTATATTTTAAGTTATTGGTATGTTGTCCACATTCATTGAATGCAACCTCTTCTGTGCTTCACACCAACACATGGCAGCAAATTGGTTTATTACTGTGTGTGTGCACATGTGTGCATGTATAGGATTTAATCATTTCTTCATTATCCTGAGTACTACTAAAATTAGAAGAGTGACAGTGACATGTCTGGACATCTCTTCAGCATTCATTAAGCTATACAAAAATTGATGATTGTGGCAGTACTGCTCTAGTGGTGTGAAATGCAGATGGATAGTTGCTAGGTTTATCCTGAAGACTGTCTCAGTGTTCAGATTTAAAAACAAACAAACAAACAAAAAAAAAAAACACATCAGCATCAGCTCTGAGAGTTATCAAAATATCAAAAATGCTAAGTTTACCTTCCATTTTTCATTTGCTAGAGAGAATGATATCACCCCAGTTCTGGACCACACTTTTTGTGTGGAGCACAATGCTTTTGGGCGGATTTTACAGCATGAACTCAAACCAAATGGCAGGAATATTCCAGTGACAGAAGAGAACAAGAAAGAATATGTCAGGTATTGCAAAACAAAAATACTTCCTGCAAATGTAGTGGAAAGAAGGTAGTGAACACTTTTTTTTATATATATATAGTGAAACTAATGGAATGGGTATTTTAAAGGGAAATACCTGAGTCATAAATTACCTGAGTGTTTTCACACAATGTGCTATTGTAAGACCTGGGAAGATGAAGGTTGTGAATTGTACTTTGTGTTTTCTGTTGATGGTGCAATAATTAATTGTTGATGGAAAAAGGAACTAATAAGCACTTCCTTCATAAAACAAAATGCGTCTATTAAAGCTAGTTGGTCTGTAAAATGAGCTTTTTCATGCTCTGCTATAAAAAGCCCAATGCCATCTAGCTTGTCATCCCTGACTTTTTTTTTCTTCCCCCAGGTTATATGTAAACTGGCGATTTATGAGAGGAATAGAGGCACAGTTCTTGGCTCTGCAGAAAGGTTTTAATGAACTTATTCCTCAACATCTCCTCAAGCCTTTTGACCAGAAGGAACTTGAGGTATATATATTATCCACTTGGAATATTATTTCTTAATTTTTAAGATCAACAATAAAGCACTGATTTTTAAAAACCGAATAAATAAATTTATCAACACAATTATAGTTTACATACCAAAAAGTTGTGTATTTATTTAACTAAACATTTTTTGGTTTATTCTAGACATTCTTTGGGTTAGCGTTAGTGAGAGGGCTACTTAAACAGGGAAAGACAAATACCTCACGTTGTGTAACCAAGGACTAATGCTCAAAGCAGGTGGTCTGGGCAGAGAGGGAGTACTGAAAGTCTGAGGAATTGTTGGCAAGACCTAACCTGTTATCTACCCCAGAACTTGTTTTCTTCAGTAACTGCTTTAATACGTGGCTGTTCCTATATGCACCCAGGGCATGGTTTCCAGTGGGTAAGACAGAAATGTTAGAGCATGTAGAAAAGAAACGGAGTTGTCTTCTCATGTAATCCTGAGGTATAGAATGCTACTCCTTCAAATAACTCTTATAGCCATTTTCCATCTGTTGTTTCTTAATAAATAAGGTGTCCTGTGGAACGTGGACTGTTTTGGGGTATTGGAAGAAATAGTTTCATGCTGGTAGTTTTTGCATACCAATTAATCACAAAGTTACTGCACTCCCTGTGCTAGCTGTTTGAAAAGGCAGATTAAAAATCCATTAAATATTTCAATGTCGTCTAAGTTAGGATAGTCACAACTGCCCTAATAATGTAAATTAGCCTAAGTGGGTGCTATCTTGGTGGAACAAAAAGACAGCCGCTAAATGCTAGCTCTCAGAAATGTGATACTCAATATGAGATATTATGGGAAATAGAATATGACACACGTTTTGTTTTGAGTGATGATGTCTTCTGTATGCCATTTATTTGTTGTTGCCAGGGTAGCTGGTTAGATTCGTGGCCAACAGTGACTTTCTTTCACGGTATTTTGCAATCTGGTTTCATCTGGAAGAGAGATTGAATTGAAGTAATACATCTAGTCCTTGTCAGAGGATCTCACAAAGGACATCAGAAAACAGATGCAAAGTGTTTGTAGTTTGTGGTCAGTTCTGGAACGAAAAGACCAATTAGGATGATACCAGGAACTGAGCAGGATTTTCTCATGTTTTGTTATTAGCACTTCTATAACAAACCCAAGTCAGGGAAATGATGTGTGTAGATGACATGCCTTCTTCCAATTCTGTGCTGTACTCTCATAAAGATGTGCTGTACTTTCCAGGTAGGATAGATTTAAAAAGCAGGTATTGAATGGGCATTTAAGTCTAGTTTCCTGTGAAAATGTCAGTTCTGGTAAGTGTAATCCTCAGCCTCAGTTTCGTTGCAGTTTAACTGGGGAGATTTACTTCCTGTTCTAAACTGTTTTGGAGCATTAACTGTGCACCAAAAAAGGTGGCTCAAGTGTGTAAAGAATGCTAGCCTTTGCGAAATGGCTTGATGTATGATTTTATAGCTGAAAACCTGCGCCGACTTTGAATGTTAAAGCATTTCCTAATCCTTTAACAGCTAATCATAGGAGGCCTGGATAAGATAGACCTGAACGACTGGAAGTCAAACACACGTCTAAAGCACTGCATGGCAGATAGCAATATTGTGAAGTGGTTCTGGCAAGCAGTCGAAACATTTGATGAAGAAAGAAGGGCAAGGCTGTTGCAGTTTGTGACGGGTTCAACGCGTGTCCCACTTCAAGGTTTCAAGGCTTTACAAGGTGACTGATGTGGAGGCCGAGTTAATGTGTGGTGGGAGAAAGATAAAAATCGTGGTATTTACTAGGCCCTCGTAGAATATCAGCATGTTACTGGATAACTCAATTACTTACAAACTTTTCATCCCAAGAGCAGTTTTACATTTGTCAGCAGCTGACAGTGACCACTTCAGTTGTTTTGCTGATAGTGATACAAGCTGGAAAATCTGTCATCGTGTGGCACTTAGGCTGGTGTCAATATTAGCTTATCAGTCTCTTACAACTTTCTGGACTGATGTTGTTAGTGTCATTGCATGCAAGCATGCACATGATTATAGAGCTGACTGAACAACTCTTAAGTGAAAAGTGTGTTTCCTTCACTCTTTGGCAGCAAACCATTACTTTAAAGTAAAAGTTCCTGAAAATTGGAATATTTGTCATCGGAAAAGGTGGCAGTGTTTCAGGCTGTTGTGATTCTCCTGATGATGTTCCAACTGTTTGCTGGCAGTAAGCTGATCTTCAGAATTAAAATGCGTAGTTCTGTTTTGCACGGCAAGTCTGCTTGCGCTTGAGTCTCTTCATTTCTGAAGGTGCAACGTTGTCGATGTGAAATTTAGCTGCCTTCCAAAATAGTAGGCTGCAAGTTTATTGTCATTAAGAACCCCACCACTTCTCTTATCTCTTCACTAGCTGCACATCTGACCTGTGGATTTAGTCATATAACATACTTGTATTTGCATCTGGAACTGTAATTTTCTCACTTTCCTTTTTGTAAGTAGCAAAATGCATGTGCACGAATGATGTTTTTTTGAAGTGCATTAACTAGAATGTCTGTCTGTAAGGTTCTACAGGCGCTGCAGGCCCCAGACTGTTTACCATCCATTTAATAGATGCAAACACAGACAACCTTCCAAAAGCCCACACTTGGTAAGATGAAAACACTTTGTTTGTCGGTACTTGCTTTCTCGTTGTCTTGGTTTAAAGTAGTCATCTCTCTTGGTCCTGGATGTAGATCAACCCATGTGATGTGTCTAGATGAATCCAAGTGTGTTCTGCTAGCTTGGAAATATCTGCACTCCGCAGCCAGCAAAATAATTGACTTCTGTTCTAGCTTGATTTATGTTTTCTGTAATATCTGTGGGTTTTGTTTATCCCAAGGTTGATTAGCCTCAATAGTGAGATGCATGGTTCCACATGTTTAGGATTACAAAGAATAGTTTTCAGATGTAAAATGTAGGATGTGTGCGCTATTGGTACAGTATAGGCACAGAACTAAGCTCTTGTACAGAAATCTCACTCTGTCAGGGACAGGAAATCATTTCAGCAGAGGCACAGATTATATGCAGGCAGAGCAGGGAGTAGGCCTGCCTGGTGTCTTGCTTTATTTGCAAGTCTCCTGCATCTGCCACCTGTCTCCTCCTCCCAAACGCAGCCCTGGTAAGTAACGCATTCCTGCTGCAGAAATAGTTTCTTTGATCTTGTCTCCTTCAGCCATTGAAGGGGCCGAGGCTTTCTTTGACATTAATTTTACAAATTCTGCCTATACATAGCTGATCTAGGATTTGATTGCGTTTTGTTGTTTGTTTAGTTGTCTTGTTTTCAATAAATGTGTTAGATTCGTGTGCTGCAACGTGTTGTTATTTTACCTCTAGCTTTAACCGGATTGACATTCCGCCTTATGAGTCATACGAGAAGCTTTACGAGAAGCTGTTGACAGCTGTGGAAGAGACATGTGGGTTTGCTGTGGAGTGACAAAGCAACCAAAGGAAACAGATGCTAGCTCATGGACCACCAAATCAAAAGCTAGAAGAAGCTTGCTGCGAACTTCCTGCTAAGCTGTCTGAAGCGTCAGAACTCTAGACAACTTAGAGATGGGTTGTTTCCATTCCACTGCTGGTGGATGAGGGTGGGGGTAGGGGCTTTTGTTGGTGGTTTCCAACTCTTTTTCCCCTTTGTTACAAGAAGCCCTTCCCTCTTCTTCCATCCCCCATGAAACGAAATGCAGCCAAGTTCAGCATTTGGCTTTGGATACACAGGATATTCTGCTAGATTTGTAACACATATTGTGATAGGGTCAGTGACCTTTTTTTTGTTTGTTTTTGTTTTGTTTTTTAAATAGGAGAATCAAAGTGTAATTAAGAATGAGCTTGATTTGCTGAGGACTTGCAACTGGTAGGTGTACCTGGTTAGTTTGTCTTAAATCAAGCTTGAGCCCTGTAGAGTCCAGTGGGTGCAGTGTGTCTGACTGGCACTAGAATTTGCATTGCACATTTTAAAAACCTGTTTAAAAAGTGAACTTCTAGCAGAAGATGCCTCCATATGAACACTTAACTGAAAGGTAAAGAAATTCAAGTTCTGCCTTAGCAGGAAGCTCCCAGTGGAAGCTGTGGCTCACCTTGAGAAAAGTGAAGGAACTGGGGACATTGCTTAAATGGTATTGTATGATTTCTTTTTGGTTGTCCTGGATGAAACCTAATTGTTTTGCACATGAAAACAATTATTTCCTCCTGCAGAATTACTTTCCATAGTTTGTTCAGACGTAAGTACCTTGCAGAGAAGCTTTGTAAGGACGAGACAGAGGACAAGATTTATTCAATTCCAAAGCTGTGATTTCTGTGCCACTGTTTTACCTGAGATGTTGGTGTGACTTCAACTTCTAAGACTCAAAATGAAAATAGCTAAAGGCTAAGTCAACAGAGCAAGCTCTTGTTCTGAAGTTTTTGGCCTTCTGAAAGGTCTGTTTGGGGGCTGAGGTGAAAGGTAACTATATAGTGAATACATTTTAAGTGTTATGGAAAGCTACTGGAAGGATTTATGACTTCAGTTCTGTAGGGATAAAATTTCTCCAGAGAGCCATATAAGGCAATTTTTTCAAATATCCGAAACTAATATTAAAAGGTTGGTTCTCTAACATTGCTAAAATGACTTCCCAGGGGAAACAAAAGCAAATCAAATACCTGAATCACTAACATTTTTTCCAGTTTGCACACCGAGATGAGACAGTATTCTAACAAATAACACAGCTTCAGAAAGACCCAGTTATCTATCAAACATGTCTAAACTTAAGTAAAGCAGACTTGCTTGTATAGGATTCTTTTTTTTCTTTGGCAAGCCTGATTTTTAGAGAGATTCATTACTGAAACATTTAACAGATGTTTTGTTTATGGAATAGTGTATTGAAATTCAGCTGTGGGTAAGAGATTGTTCTTAGAAGATGTCTACTGGAATACTTCTATTTTGTCTTTTTTAAATTGAATTTGATAATAGCTTTAAACTGTGATAGGACAGAAGGTAGACACTTGTCAAAATCCTGGCATCTTTTCTCCGTTTTGTTTGTTTCCATTGACCATAATTCTTGTGATTTGATGTTGGGAGTGAGGATTGCATTGGAGGTGTAAAATTGTACCATATTGTGAGACTTGCACAGGGTGGCTAAAGGTGCTCATCTCGCAAGATTGTACAGGAGCAGTGTATTTAGAGCTGTTCTGCAGGCATCTTGGTGCGCTTGGGGACCAGTTTCTGCAGTACCGATTGCTGGGAAATAAATGAAATTACGTGAGTGTCTTGCAGGAAAGAGAGGAAACGCAACTGTCTGCAGGTGAGCATCTGTACAGTCTTGGGCTGAGTAGCAGAATCCCCACAGCCCTGGCTTTTCAAAATGACTGTGCAGCCGTACGTGTTCATAGGGTGTATTTAATCCTTTCAGTATGTTTGAATGTGCAATAAACCAGTCAGATAGGAAAAACACGAAATAGATTATCGCCCCAAAGCTTTGCATGCAGCCTCATGTGGATTCTTCACTAAAAGAGTTTAAAAACCAACTACTAAAGCCCACCACTAACAGAAATCCTGTCACGCAGGCTCTACATGCAGCACAACCGGCTCAGTAAAAGCCAAGCGAGGTGAAGGTGAAGGCCCTTGATTTGGAGATCGATAGGTCAAGTAGCTTTATGCCAGTGACCCAGTTGGCATATGATAGTTCCTGATGTCTTTGCTAGGTCAGTGTTTTATTGAATGCACAAGATAAGAATAGGCAAGGATTGTTGTTTTGAGAAGTCTGTACGTCTTTTGCTGTATTTAAAAGCCCTTGTCAAGGTACCTCCTCCTTGCTGACGATAATGAGAATAGGGCACTGTCTTCTTAATTATTTTAGTTCTCTTTTAAACAGCTTCACCACCCCTCCCATCGTGTGTTGTCTTTGCAATTTTGTGCCACTTCAGTGATGATGACCTGTTTTTTTTTGGTATTGTTCTGTACATGCAATTGAGGCAGGCCTTAAAGCTGAATGGACGGATGGAGAAAATAAAGAAGCGAGGCAGTGTGAGTTTTAAATGATGATTTCTTCTTCCGGTGGCTGCTTTCAAGGCCAGGGAAGGATGAAATGCAAACAAGAGTTTGCATGGCTCGAGCCATTGACTCTTTGAGGTCTTGGGGGCTGTTCGGGTAACCTCAGCTGTCCGAATTTGTGTGTTCATGCCCACTTGGTCTGCCAGCGCTTGAACTGGTTGTTACTTCTCAAACTTGCCCAAAGAATAACATGAAGTCTGGTGTTCGTTCTGTCATTGCGTGTTCCACCTCGTACACACGTATGTCTTGGATCAGACCTGAAGGAAACATAAGGTACAACGTGTCTTTTGTTCCTGTCCTAAAGGCAAACCTAAAAGCTGGTCCATTGGCACAGACCTTCAGTGCTTGCCCTGATACTGCTCATCAGCCTATTCTACACGCTCAGGGATGCAGGAAACCACCACTTTGCTCGTGTTTTAAATCGGGAAGAAATGAGACTACTTTCTGAATGCTAGCGTTAACTTGGGCATTATGTTAGACAAGACCCTGCTTCGAAAAGGCTGCTCGAAGCTCCAAGTGGTGAAATCAAAGTTCGCTCAGCAGTATGTACTTAGTTCAAGTTGAGGTGGTTGTGAAATCCAATAGATTTTGTAAATTAGTGATCTGGCCACCAGGCCCTCAGTGCCCAGGTTCAGGGCCGCATGGCACAGCAAGTTCCCAGAAACACAGTATGGATCTGTTTTTAATTTGTTAATTTTCGTTCCTCAACCACTTTATAATGTATTTTTTTTAATTTATTATTTTGTAATGTCATGTTTAAGTATTGCTGCTATCCTTGTTATTCTTCCCACTGTTTTTATTGCAGATTTATTTTGTGAAAGTTGTACACTAATGTTTCATTTTATGTCTAAATCAAAGTATTTAAAGAAATACTAGTTCTATTTAATGTGGTTATGGAACCAGCTGGAATAAACAGTGATTGTATAGTAGGCTGGACCCAGGAGGTCATGTTCATTTTTGTTACATATGCAATAAACTCACGACTTTAAACTCTCGCTATCCACCGCTTTGTTAACATATTTATGGCAGCTGTAGGAAAATTGGTAGGCTCCAAATGAGAGGGAGATAGCGCTGTGCTTAGCTTAGCTGGAGGTGGGGGTGGAGGCTAAAGGCACAGTGTTACAGGAGGCGACAACAACAACAAAGTATTGCTGACATTAAAAAAGTCTGTAGCATTATGAAATATTTAGTAAGGTTAAAAACTAATCCCATTTAGGTTTAAAGACCCAGAGTTCAGGGTAATGCAGCTCCACCGGTGTTTGCGGTGACCGGGCTCACGAATATTGAGCGTCAGCGATTTCTCCCAGCATTGGCTCAGCGCGTTCTGAGCAGAGGTGTCTCGGCAGTGTGCGAAGCTGTGGGAGCTCGGTGGACGAGCTCTGGAAACCCAAACTCAGTTCCCAGATCTACGCAGAGGAGAGAACGCTTCCTTTCAGTCCTTCTTCGCTTACCAGCCTCCGTCCGTTTCTGTTCTCATCTGTCCTGTTACTTTTCCAAAAAATCTCAGTTTTCAGGAGAAAAAAAAAACGATAATCTCCCCTTAATAAAAGCTGGA
Source organism: Anser cygnoides (assembly GCF_040182565.1). NCBI lineage: Eukaryota > Metazoa > Chordata > Aves > Anseriformes > Anatidae > Anser > Anser cygnoides. The sequence goes on from NC_089887.1 coordinate 3,880,795, forward strand.
GAAAGATTGATTAATGCTGATAAATTTGCTTTTGGAGTGTTTTGCAAGGGGAGAAAGGGTGGTAGGAGCCTGCCCGCAGCAGGCTGGCAGCCAGCGCTGATGGTTCAGCACTCGGTGCCTGGCTTGTGCTGCCGCGCAGCCTTCCCCTCCTAAAAGCTACAGCTAGGCTTCCTTTAATCCGTGTAGATTTATTTTTTTTTAAATAATAATTTTTCAATAATAATCTTTTATTGTTTGAGTGACATCACAGGGTGGCCAAATGCACCGACGTACCAGGGTTTTGCCTGCCCCTTGTTTCAGCAGGAGGGCTTGGACAACTTGCAATTGACGGCGTGGAGCAAGAAGCGCTGTCAGTCCTTTGGTGCTCGGTCCCACGCTCGTCCTGCTTTCTGTTTTCTTTAATAAAGACGTTTTGGGGAAGCATTCCTGATTTCTGTTATGTCTTTCTTTTGCAGACATAGCTGAGATAAAGAGGATTCCTGTAGCCTGCTTCAGATCGGGTACGTTGTAGGACTCTTGCACCACGAGAACTTCTTGAAAACAAAACAAATTACTACTTCTCTTAAATCTCAGAGCTTAAGTAATTCACTGTCTCGTTTAGAGGAGCTTGGCAGGTCAATTAAATTCCTCAGGTTAAGTTCTCCAGTCTCTGCCTCTTTCTGCAGGATGTACAAACCGTCCTGTGAGGAGTGCTGGTGTAGCAGTGGTGATTTCTGTTCGGATTAATCACGATCCTCCTGCGTCCTGGGCGCTCTGCTTTTTTCTGGTTTTTTTTGGTGAAACACCACCAAACCAAGGCTTATAACCCCTTCTGCGATTGCACGATTAGTTGCTGGCTGGATAACGTGAGCAGTGCCCTGCAGATCGTCTCCCAGCCTTGGCCGGAGCCGTGTTTAATATCTTGTGTCCCTCTAGGGAACAAGAGCCTGTCGCTTAGGACCAGGATCAAATCTGCCAGGAGAGCTTAGGGCTGGCTGTACCGTGACAGGGAAGGAGGGTAGGCACAAACAGGTTCAGAATTGCTCTTTTATTTTCCTCGCGCTGCAACCTGCGCAGAAGAGGAGCGTTTAAGGGAGGGGAAGTGTGGCTGCAGACAGCCGCCGAGAGCCCTGCCCAGCTGGCAGATCGCAGTCCCGCATCCAGAAGCAGCTGGCGTAGGAAACGGAGGTTGGGCCGTGCTCTGAGCCCACATGGCTGAACCGCAGCGGGCCCTGCACGGAGAGGGGGAAGGAGAAAAGCGTCCCTGGGAGCCCCCGGGCCGCTCTTGGTGTTTGGCTGGGGTCTAGAACAGGATCTGTGAGACAAACCCGGGCCCGATGGGGAGGAGAAAGTCGGGTCAGCCTCGCGCTGTTTCTACAGAGGTAACCCTGGTGCGGGTGAGCTCAGTGCGTTGGACATTTGAGAACCCATAGGGGACATAAGACCCCCTAATGGGGGATGTGGGACCCCCACGGGGGGCATGAGACCCCGTACTAAGGGCACAAGACCCCCCAGTAGGCGATATGAGACCCCCCCGGCTGATACAAGGACCCCCATAGGGGACAGGAGACCCCCATAGGGGACATGCCGCCTTGGCAGGACACCCCGTAGGGCTCATGGAACCCTCACAGGCAACGTGAGACCCCACAGGGGACGCAAGACCCCTTAATATGACATATGGGACCCCCACGGGGGGCATGAGACCCCTTAATAGGGGACACGAGACCCCATAGGGGACACGAGACCCCCTAAAATGAGATATGGGACCCCCACAGGGGGCATGAGACCCCTTAATAGGGGACACAAGGCCCCCAGTAAGGGCTATGGGACCTCTATAGGGGCTATGGGACCCCTACAGGGGACACGAGACCCCCCATAGGGGCTATGGGACCCCTATAGGGGCTATGGGACCCCTACAGGGGACACGAGACCCCCCATAGGGGCTATGGGACCCCTATAGGGGCTATGGAACTCCAGTAGGGGCTATGGGACCCCCACAGGTCCCTCAGCACCCTCAGGTCCCTCCACCCCCCCCACCCCGTTCGCGCTCCAGCCCCGCCCCCTCTAGCCCCGCCCCCTCTAGCCCCGCCCCTCTCATAGCCCCGCCCCCTCGTAGCCCCGCCCCCTCAGCCCCCGCCCCCCGGCAGGAGGCGGGGCTTCCCCCGGAGGACCTCCCCCCCCCCCCCCGCACTCTATGGTAAGTTCAGGCCTCCGGGCCGGCCGCTCTGCCCGTCCCCCCCCCCCCCCCGCCTCCCGCCGCTGCTCTCTATGGTGCGGGGCGGGGCGGTCACGTGGGCCGGAAGGAGCCGGGCAGCGGCGGCGGCGCCTCAATGGAGCGGGGCCGGCGGGGGGGCGGTGAGCGCCGGGACCGGGGCCGGGACCGGGCCGGGGTTGGGGGGGCGGAGGAGCGGCCGCAGCCCGCTGGGGAACGGGAAGGGCCCGCTCCCGGTTCACCCCGGGGCTCCCCGCCCGCCTCACCGGGGCCTGGCCCCCCCCTCATAGCCCCGGGCCCGCGCCCCCCTCAGCCCCCGGGCCCGGTCTCCCCTCAGCCCTTACCCTTCCCCCTCACCCCGCTCCCTTCTCCCCGGCCCAAGGAGCGGGGCTGGGGGGCTCTGAGGTGTTTTTTCCCCCCCCACCCCGTTCCCCGTTGCCCGTTCCCGGCCGCCCCCCCCGGGTGCGGAGGGGCCCCGCACGGTGCCCCCGGGCTCTGTGAGAGACGAGGCCAGGCGGCTCCGGAGGCGGGCGGGGAAGGGGGGGGGGGGGAGCGGAGGTTGGCCGCTCCGCTCGGGCCTCCGGGGGGAGGGGGGGGGGGTCTGTGGTGCCCTTCGGGTGTGGCGGGGGGGGGCCCGAAGCGCGGCTGTCCTCCCTGCGGGGGGGGCTCTGCCCGTGTCGGAGAGGGCCCTGCCTGCGTGAGGGAGGCCTCCTGGCCCCCCCCCCCCCACGTTAACCGTTTTGGTTCCAGCACTGCTTCGGCTCGGCGGGAGAGAGCGAACGGTAGAAACGCAGAAATAACGCGGTGGTTTGGCGGTGGGGAGGCCCGCTGCAGGTTTCCGCCTTCGGCGTCGCGCCCGCTCCGTCCCCCCGAGCGGGAGGAGGGGGCCGGGGGTTTTGCACGCAGCCTTGCAGGGGCGAAGCGGTTTGGGACCGAAGAGGTTCAGTCAGCTCCCGGCCTCCGCACGAAGGAAAAGGGGCGAGTTAATCGAGGTAGCACGTCCCGCGTTGGTTTGCAGCAGGTGAGAGGCGCAGGGCAGCCTAAAAAAAGCGCCACCGTCCCGGCGGCTGCCGGCACGCGGCTGGGTGCCGAGCGAGCCCGGTGCTGGCGTCGGTCAGCCGAGCGCTGGCTGCGCTCAGGAGCCTGCCCCGAGCGCCGTGCCGCTCGCTTTGGGTGCGCTTTGTGACCGCCAGCGTCGCCTCCAGACGTCTTCTCGTAACTTCCCGTGGAATCGTGTTGCAGAGCGCTTGTACCAGAAGCAGAGCTCGCGGGGAGGAGTTCCAGCGTCCACGTGGCTCTTCACGTCCTCGCCGCTTGTCAGGCGAGGTCCGGTTCTTACCTGAAGGATCAGCCGCTGCTCTGAGACTCCTGGTGCCTTACAATGAAAAGGCTGCTGGGCACTGTGAGGTCCGTTACTGAGGCACGGTGCTCAGTGACTGCAGCTCAGCTGTCTGCTTTTCACAGCATCCCTTCCTGTGCCTTTTGAAGCTCGCTGCAGCACGGCTGATTTTCTTGCTTTATTTCGGCCGGTGGTCCTCAAAGCAGCAGCTAGCTGCCTGGATGGCTGAGAAGAGCAGGCGGCGCTCCTCTGTTGTGTCTCGTGGCGCTTGGTTCCTGTTTCTTAGCACCCACGGAGGCAGCAGAACTCTCCCTTGGAGCCGCTGGGGGAGGCTTCCAGCGGTGGCAGGCAGGTGGCTGGGCCAGGCTTTGCGTGCCCCATCACCGAGTGACCTTGTGCTGCCGCTGGAGGGGAGCAGGAGCCTTTTTCTAACCCCCCGGGTACCTGTTCGGAGGGAGAGGGGGATGTCTGAGAGCCAGCGCTCTGCAGACACGAGTCCTGAGCGGTTTTTGGTGCCTGGCTGTGTGGGTACCGCGCCGTAGGAATGCACAGTGCAAGCTGCAGGGTGGGGGCTGCTTTCTGTAGGGCGAGCAGATTTGCGGGGACGGCTTTTTAGGTACGGGACTGCAGGATTCGCAGCTCTGATCCGAGTTTCTCGTTTCTAGGGCTGGTGCGTTGCAAATTCCGCTGCCTTTTGCTATTGTAAACATCTTAATAGATTTCATGTGCTGGGTGCCTGCGCAGTGTGACTGGACGTTAATAAACAATCGTCCTGACAGGAGCTTGTGCCTGGAGTACCGAGGCTCGGGAAAGGATTCAGCCCCGCTTCCTGAGGAAGATCTGCAGCCGCGCTCGGCCCCGTAGCGCTGCGTTTCGGTAACGGGCTGCCCTCCGCCTCCCTCCCTCCTTCCTTCCTAGGACGCTTTCCTGTCGGGCTGGCTGCAGGCATCCTTCTCGGGCAACCGCAGGAGCCAAAGTGCAAATAACCGTCCCCAGAGCAGCGGCTGGGGCAGGCTCTGCTGATGGCAAGGTGAATTCTGGCTTCCAGCAGGGTGCTGGCAGCCGGGCCCGGGCTTGTGTTTCAGAAGCTGCCCCCAGAACTCCAAATTCCTCGGTAGGCCGGTGCTTTGTCTGCCGGAGAATGCCGTGGGCGTTCCTGCCACCAGCCTGTAACTAACTCTGCCTCCCCCGAGCTAGGATCCCTCGCAGCGCTTTGAAATTGGACGCAAATTGCTAAAAAGTCCCGTGGCGAAACTAGGTGGAGCGCGCAGCTGCAGGGAGGCAGGAAGCGTGTCCCGGGGGCCAGGAGCCGCTTGCCGAGCCTGAGCAGCTCAAACCCGAGCGAGAGGGAGAAGCGGAGCCCTCTGGATGTCCCTAGTGCCTGCTGGAAGAAGATCCCATTCATTAATTTGGGACGGGTGGCTTCTGTTGTTGTTTTTTTCCGAGGCGTTGTGCGTGGTTTGCCGCGTAATGGCGCAGGCAGCTCGGCGTGGCGACGGGTGCCGCTGCTTGCCGGGGGCCGAATTCTTTTCGGGACTGTCAGAGCTGCGCCGCTCGTCCTAGGCAGCGGCTTGGGTCCTGCGCGTGGATTTGGTCTGGAGATATTTAAAGCCTGCGTTTAAATGGACTCAGACGTGGGCCCCCGTTGTGAACTGCTTAGAGGAGAGGCTCCAACGGTCTCAGGAGCCTGCGTGCCCTAAAGCTCCGTGTCCCACCTGCCCTGATGGGCCCTGCGGGCTGCTACGTGTCGTTTTGGCTGCTCCTGGTAGGATCTCTCCGCGGTGGGGGAAACACACGGCTTGTCTGGGACTCCGGCTATCTTCCAGGAGCAGCCAGGAGCCGAGTTTATCGGTGTGCTCGCAGGCCGGTTCCTGGGTTTGAAACAGAGCCAGTGCCGTGCCGGTGTCAGCGTCTGCCTGATGAGAGGTCCGGTGGGTTTGTTTTAAGGGGGTCACTGGGATGGGGTCCGTGGCTCTGGGACATCCTGCGGGGGTAGGTGAGGAGAGCAGGAGAAGGGAGAGAAAAAAGCCCTCACCAGCGTCCTGGTGGCTTGAACGAGGTCTTTGCCGAAGCCCTGAGATGGGAGCTAACGAGGAATGTTTCGCTGAGCTAATCGTGTTCTCGGCTGCCTTCGCGGAGCTTTTATAGGACCCGGAGTTTGTTTTGGAAGTATCTCAAGAGCGATGTGTTTCCTGTGGGTCAGCGCTGAAGAGCTTGTGGTGGGCATAAATTCGTAACGGTCCTCGAGGAGCCTTAATTCCTGGGGACTGTGAAATGCTGCTGCTGCTGGCCGACACCTTGCTCCCGATCAGCAGCGCTGCTGCGGTCCCGTCCCTGCGCTCACGGGGGAGCTGGCAGTGCCTGATTCGGTGGGAAAAAGCTTTGGGATTTGGGGAACAGATCTCGACAAGGGGAGGACGGAAACGCTGCCCTGAGTCACACCGCCGTCTCTGGGTGTTTCTGACCGAGGTGCTCGGCTGACAGCCAGCACGCTGGGTCCGTGCTCCCCGAGAGCAGAGCTCGGGGCGGCTGGGAGAGTCGGGAGGGTGGCTCCTGGGTGGTGGCAGCACCCACCTCCGTCTGCTCGTTCGCTTCCGGAGCCCTCTGACGCCGCCGCCACTTGGGCAGGGGAGAGGGAAACGAAACACGGCTTCCTGCTGGCTTCGCGGGGCTCTTGTCGCTTCCGCGGGGCGACTTTCAGAGGCTGTCGTTTTCAGGGGCAAAGCCGATGAGTCGAAATAAGCCCGGGAGCGTCCGTAGGTGTCGGGGTGACCTGGAACGTTTTCAGCTGGCTCCCCAGGACGGGCACAACGTCGGAGGCGAGCGCTGCGAGGAGGCCGAGCTCTGCCCGTGTTACGTGGGCACACACCGGGATGGGACCCGCGGAGGCGTCGCGTGGTAACGCTGTGCGGTAAGGCCATCGGGATTTGCGCTAGCTAGGAGCCCTGTGGAATATCGGGGTGCACGATGGCCTCAGGTAGCGCAGTTTGTGTGAAGCACGTCTCGCGCACGGGTCCTGTGCGGCCGCGTTGATGCTGACGTGCTCCTGCCTGGCTGCGGGCGCCGCCCCTGCCGCTCCTCGGCTGGAGGCAGCGGCCGGCGTCGTGCAGCCTTTGCGAAGCCAGCGTTAGGAACACGTTTACACTGCTGCTTCCAAACGCCCCCAAGACGTGATGCCCCTTCCATCAGATACAGACACGCACGGCACCCTCTCCCTGCTGCGTGCTGCGGGTCGGTTTTGCCTGGAGGTACCCGCAGGCCGCTGGTCAAAGGAGCCTCCCACCCACCTACCGGGGGCAGGTAGGAAATGCTGGGGGCTCAACGTGTTACAGGGGGATGGGGGGGGTGGAAAATAGCAGCGGTGTTGCTGCCCGGCAGGCTTCCCTTCTCTCCCTGCTGGTGTGCTGCACTGTAATGCGATTTGAGGAAGCTGACAGCAGCGGCGTAACGGGGAGGCAGGAAAAGCAGCTCTTTCTGCAGGAAACCAGCGGCGCGGGGCGTTTCGCGCTTCCCCTGCTGCTGGGATTTCCAGCCGCAGATGCACAGGGCTGGCAGGATCCTTTAGCAGCAACTTGGCTAGCGAAAACAGCTTGCGTCCCCTCTCTGTAGTGTTAAACCAGAATCCCATTGTCGCGGAGTGTATCATTGTGGATAAACTGGGAGGCGCCCCGGGATCGGCCTCGGCTAGCACGGGCCAGCTCGCAGCGCCTGGGGCACGCCTCCAGAGCCTTGGTGTCCTCTGGTTTGTTCAGCAGTCTGTGGTCACTTTTCCTGACCCTCCATCCCAGCTGCTTCAATGATCTGCTCGATGCCGTACTGTTGCAACACCCAGGAAAAGAATCCCTTCTGCTCTGTGAAGGCTTCAGCAGCGTTGGACACCTCGACTGCGATGACTAAGGGATAGGCACGCGGATATGCAGCCTGGAAGCAGTCGTGTCCTTAGCAAACGCTCTGACTTCAGTCTGGGCAATCTCTTAGCTGTCGTGGTCCTCTTGATCTCGCATGTGCGAGGTATTCGTTTCCTTTGGGCTGGGATTAGGTCCTTTGTGGCCTCCTGGATCTGCGTGAGCGCGGAGCTGGAGAATCGCTGCGCAGTGCTTCTTTCCGGGCTTCTTAGCTGGTCGGTTGGGAATTCAGTCTGTCCTGGTGAGCTGTAATAGCCTCGGAAAAGAAAAACGCTGGCTGTGGAGCAGCTCTAGGCCTGGCCGCGGGCTGGTTTTGCTGTTGTCAGTTCTCACAAAGCAAAGCCTTTGCGCGGGGCAGCCGAAGGTGCACAGCATCTTCCGAAGCAGAGCCTGATCCTGGGCGAGGAGCACGCCTCGTCTGATGCCCCTTGGCTCTGGGCTCGTGCCGTGTCTCAGCTCTCAGGCTGCCATTTAAGATCCCCCCCGCCCTGCTTGCAGCTTATTTTAGCCTCTTCTTTCTGTTCTCCCAGTTACGCCACGGCAGACGTGTGAAGAGAGACGGTGTCACATCCGAGCCCTGCTTTTTTTTTCCAGGGCTTTTCTTGTTAAAGCTCTACCGGCTCCTGGCGCAGCTCAGCGCAAAAGGAGGTGACAAGCGATGGAGTGGGAATGGGGCTGTGTAAGGCAGGTATTGCAGCCAGACGCTTCTTAACGTGCAGGCGCCGCTTCTGGCCGCCACCAGTGACTTCGGAGTTGTGACGAGAGCAGATGCTTGACGTGCCTCCCAAAAAAAAGGGCTGCCATGAATGGAACGTGACCTGGGAAGGCATTCTGTGCGGAAGTCCCTAATTCTGGGATGTTTGGCACCTGCACGCTATAGAAGAACGGTTGGGGGCGGACTTTGAAGCCAATACTTCTGAAGAACCGCGCGGGCTGACACAGCAACCTTTGTTCCCTTTTGCTAAGGTGGGCTACTGCAGCGAGTGGTTTTATTTCCTCTTCTGTGCCGCCTCCAGGTCAAGTCTCAGCTTTTACCATCATCAGCGCTGTGAAATGAGGTGAGGCGTGCTTCGCAGGCTTCGCCCGGCCGTGAACGCAGAATTTCACGTGAGAGGCTCAGCTCACGGCTTTAAACAATGCAAAGAAGAATCCCCTCATCCTTTCCGTGTTTGCTGCTGGTGCGTTTTGGTGTTGCTGGATCCCAGCCTCCCAAACCCAGCTCAGATCGTTGTGTCTGGAGCAGGGCTGCTGGGTAGCAGCTTAGCATCTAGGGTGCCGTCGTGACGTGCTTGACGGTTCACGATTTTAAAGCCCTCCGGCTGTCACCGCAACTGAACCTGACTCCGGGCTAGTTAGTCCTCTGACCCCTCTTTGCTCTGGGCTAGTTAATCCCTTGCTGCTGCTTTTAGTAGCAGTTTGCAGGCTGTGGGCAGCCCGTCTCCTGCTCTCAGTGCCCCCTGCAAACATCCGAGCGTGCTGCTGGTTGCTGTCTGCAGGAACAGCAGTGCTGTAGCCCGTTAGGCGGCTGTAACCAGCAGCCTCAAACTCCTTAGTTTCCCCATTTCCTCTCCCAATAAAAATCTGGGCTGAGACTGTAACCCGGAGATGTGCACGCGCCTTGTTAAATAACTGCTTAAAAGGTTGCCCTTCGTTTTCTTTGTTCTCCTCTACCATTTGAAAGTGACATTTGGGCTTCCTTAAAAAAAGGAAAGAAAAAGGGAAAAAAAACTACTAAGGAATTGGAGAGGAAACATGGTTTCCTTTCTCCCGGAGAGCTCTGTGAAGTGTAAGTGATGGAGAAGCGCTCTCGTATCCTGGGGCACGCAGGTCACTCCTTTTGTACTTCTGTCTGGCCTCTGGGCTGATAGGGAAGAGAAGGCTGCTGCAATTAACATCAGGCAGGGCACTGGCAGGTACGTGGAGCACCTGGTAGTCCGCGGAGACAGACATCAGTGGCTTAATAACGGTGCTGCTCGGGGGGAAGAGCCTCAGCCGCCTTTGGTTGGGGTACACGTGAGTTCAGGGCAAAAAAAAAAAACTAGAAGTGAAAGTTGCTCTGGAAGCGGCAGAGCTGCAGATCGCGTGGCTTCACACGCTCTTCTGTTTATCCCCGCCCTGAGACCGCAAAATCAGAACAAAAGGGTGCTTTAAAACAGGTGGGAAACGTGGACAGGTTTCTTTCCTCGTGTACTTGGTGCTAATCGCTGTGCCAAAAACGGAGGTAGGGCACTTTCAGGAATTACAGTTGAACGATGCTCGCACCTTGATGAAACGCTGAACATAGATGAGGTTGTTCAGAAGCCTTGTGCTGTACAAAACGTTTCCTGGAAGTCATAAAAAAAAGGAATACTCTAGTGATTTGTGCCCAAGTCATCCCAAAGCGTGCCCTCTGGCTGGCTGTAGGCTGACCGGTTCTCTGGAGCACTGACACCTGAAAGCAGCTCATACCTCGCTTGTCCGAATGTCTTACAGCCTGTTCTTGGTGACACCACGGACTGAGAAGTGACCAAAACACGGAGCAGCATTGGGATCCCTGCAGTGCCACGCTTCTGGCCGTGTTCCAGCCACGAGCAGGCTTCAGTAAAGCTGGGCAGCCCCGTGCTAGCGTGCTCGTGGTTTGCTTTTTGTCAGCGAAGTGATAACGAAGCGCTCTGCAGATATCAAAGGAGCTTGCATCAATGGTATGCTTGGTGAAAAGGGCACGGCTGGCTTTGATGTGTGTTTCCCAGCCCGCCTTTATTCCTCGGTAAGAGAGGGCGAGGAGTTGAGAACTTGCAAGAGATCACTGGAAATTGTGATTACTGCCAGAGGAGCTCGGGGGCTGCCTGTCCCTCTCGTCCACCTTAATGACATTCCGGCCTGGAGCGCTGCTTCTGAAGTCGCTTATGAGGCTGGCGTGGCTGCAGAAACGGTCCTGGCTGTGCCAGGAGGTGTTTTCTGAGCGGCGCGCCTGTGGGCTGCCTTGCAGGGAGGTGAGCGATCAGTTCCGCTTTGCCGACTGCGGAGCGCCAGTTCTGGTGTCGGTTGTCTCACGTTTTGCTGTAAGGAAGTCAGTTTACCCCTTCCTATGCTCCCAGGAGGAGTTTTGGTGAGACTCCTGCAGCTCCGGGCAGCACCAGGGCTGCTGCTGGGACCTGGTGGTCCTCCGGTCGCTGCCTGAGCATCCCTGTCTGCAGGGGGACAGGGACAAGGCCTTTGGGCTGCCACCAACGCTTCCGTTTCGGTGTTCCCATTCAAGGGAAACCGTGCCGCAGGCACACGTCTGCACCTCCGGCTTTATTCTTTCGCAAGCTGCGACGCGGCGGAGGTCGCACAGCAAACGGGCTTTTTGCGCACAGCGTTTCTTACCGGGGGATTTCTAATTTTTGGTGGGGACGAGGCTGCTTAACGTGATCAACCACTCGAGCTCTCCCTGCTTTCCTACGTGACTGAGGAGGAGCAGCCCCCAGCAAACGGCGAGCCCTTTGAAATGTTTCGCCGCGACGCTTGGCAGGAGGTTGGGCTGCTTCGTTTCGCTTCTGGTGTGTTTCGTGTTTTTGTTATTTCTTTTTTAAGGGCTCAGTCCTAGCTTTTCATTTCGCTGGCTGTCGCGAGCAATGCATTATTTAAGTAGCTTCTCTTTGTCTTAGCAGCTTGAAACGAGGCAGAAATTCACCTTGCTCGCAGGCTACCAGGAGACACGTGTGCTGCCTGCAGGCAGGAGGTGGGAACTGAGGCTCTGCTGTCAACGTCGGTGAGCAGCAGCGGCGGTGCTGTGCAGGGGGAGAGGCTACAACACACAGTGACTTGATGCTGCTGACATCTCTTCCATGATGCTCTTTTTTTTCCCCCCGTTTGGTTGGGATTTTGGTTCCAGCCTCCCCTGCAGTGCTTTCTGTCTGCTCCTGTTGCCTTGAGCTAGAGCCAGAAGAGAGCACTTCGTGCTTAGTCCCGTCCTGGGGATGTGGCAGTTCGAGATTTTAAATGCTGTAAGTCGGAAAAACTACGCTATAGTGTTTCTCCCCTCGACTGTGGCTTGAAATCCCAGCCCCATCCGAGGATGCTCGTCACAGCACAAACGGAAGATGGAGGGAATGCGTTTGAGTTCTGCTCCAATTCCTGCCAGCCAGAAACTTCTGCGTGTGCCAGGACTTTAAATATATGCACGGCACCGATGCCTGCTATTTTTAGGTTAGGCTAAAAATACGTAACGCGGTAGTTGCGGGGATTTGGAGCGGGTTTGGGAATTCACGTGTAAGCAAGCTGCGTGCACCCGGGACCCGCTTCACCTGCTGGCAGCGGGTTTGCCAGCTCGGAGCTGGTGGCTGTGGGGTTTGTACGTTTGTGTGTGTGTGGTTAGCTTGGAAATGGGTGTGAACAGGCAGCCCGAGACCTGCTCCGTTCAGAGCAGGGTTACCCGTAAGTCCCCGATGGTCTCCGATTTTTCCAGTAGCTGTTCCACTAATGCTGTTTTTCCCTCTCAAGTTTCTGCAGGAAAAACCTTAATAGAGGGGATTTGATTTCCTGCGCAGTGAAATACCTCGGGTGTGTGGAGTCCTGAGGACGTGGAGTGGTTTGGGAAGCAGAGGGGCGATTCGGTGCGCCGCATCTCCAGCCTGGTGCTGTATCGTGCCGTCAGCAGGTGACCTCCAGGTCACGATAAGGGTTTTGTGTCGTCCCGTTACTGGATTTGGGGCTTGAATCTCTGTAGTTTGGTGTGCTGCAGTGCCGGTGGGAGGTTTTAGGAAGGAAACCCAGCTTGTGTGCGGCTGTCAGGTCGCATTCATTTAAAATAGTTCTTGCATTCGGTCCTAGACTGCATCGCGAAGAAGCTGATGGCTTCGTCAGAGCTCACTTACAGGTGGCCTTATTCTGTACCTATAAATAGGCATGAAAATCGCCGAGGTAGTGTGGGTAGCTTCTTTCCCTCTGCCTCTCTTGCTTTTTATTGTGTTGTTTATGTAGGGCAAGACCCTAGGGTGGCTTTGATCTTGTTACTTCACGTTCTTGGCAGCCTGGTGCTATAAACATGAATAAACTTCTTATTCATGCCGCTAGATGGAACTGGCCCGTGCTTATAGATATTTGTTTAAACGTGAGTCCTCTATTGACAAAATTAACTGCTAGCTTGGTGGAACCTTGCTTTCTACCCTCCAAGCAGAGCTTTTTTAAGCTGCCCAGGTTTTTATGCGGTCTGTTTTGAAAGAAGTGGTACGTAGCCAGCTCTTCCCAGGCTTGGCCTTTATTTCATTTTTTATGTTGCCTTGGCTGTATATTATGGCTAATGCTCTTCCGTGAGCCTCTCGGTGATGTGCGAGCACCTTTCTCTTGTACGGGGGGCAGCAGACTGTTATCCCGAACTCTTTCTGGGCCTCTTTCTTGACGTGCAAGTTCCTCTCCAGGTACCTGGAGCTGCCCGGGGTGAGCATTGCCTTCGGCTGGACGCGGACAGCTGTGGACAAAGCACCGGTGGAGCTGTCTGGGAGATGTTTTTGCTGACTGCGCCGAGCGTTTGTGGTACTGACCGGCCCGCGCATACAGAGCTCTGCTAACGCACCGCATGCCCCTGCGGGGGAAAACTATCGCAGCCGCTGAGCTTTGCTCAGAGCAGATCCGAGCAGACACCTGTCTAGCCTCTGTCTGCACCGTCTGAGGCTGCAAGGGCTGATCTGTGGCGTTCACGACCGGGCTTGTCCCTCCCCAACCAGCCTCGGAGCCGTCCTTTGTCATCTGTTGGGTTGAGCGTTGGCTTCTGCCTGCCGAGCCGTTGCTTCGTCGAGCTCGAGGTGGGGTGGGGGCAGCTGGGGTGAGGCACTGCTGGCCCCGCAGGGCCTGTTGACCGCTGCAAGGAGCGTTTTGTGGGATTTTGTGGGACCAGCTGGGGGAAATGGTTGGCGTGGGTACACCCGCCTGGATCTGAAGAGCCCGGGTTGCTATTCCTGGCTCTGCTTCTAGCCCCGCTTCGTGACCTTGGCCGCGCTGTGCCTTTCAGCGCTTCCATTTCTCCATCTCTTAAACGGCAGGCTCAATATTGATCTTGTTTTCTCAAGTGCTTGGAGCGCTACGGAAGGGAAAACGCTATGCGAGGCTGGGTGGTGGCTAGTCGCGAGTACCAGGGAAAATGGAACGGTAATAACGTGGATGGGCCCTTTTAAAAAGGACGGTGTTTTCACCAAGGATGCTCACAATTAGCCAGCCCCTGAGCTGCCACTCCAGCACCTGTCTGCAGGGAGGGAGAGCAGCACTTTCGTGCTGTTCTGGCAACCAAGTACTATTCTGAGTGACCTCGCTTGTAATAAGGCAGAAGCTGAAGAGCCTTGTGGAAACAACCCCCAAACCTTGGTTTTTGAAGGGTTTTCAAGGCATCAATATGCCCGTGGCGTTCTTGGGGCTGCTCGCTGGAAACAAGGCGTGCTGCTGAAGTTTCAGGGCTCAGATGTAGGGCGAGCCGCGTGTTTGTAGCGATGCTGGTTGGAAGAGACCCAGTCCGATGTCCCACCCAGAGCAGGACATCAGCGGGGTTGGGACCGGCTGAGCCGTGGCCGTTCCTGTCCAAGCCATGAAAGCTGTTAGGGTGGAGGTGCCCTCCAGGGAAGGTTGCTTCAGGCACTGAGCCATGCTGCTGGCACCCTTTGTGTGTGCTAAGCAGTAGTCCTGCCCTACAAATAAAATAAACGAGCAAGGAAGCAGTGTATTGATATTACCTGTAGGTGTGAGGCTTTGGGACTGTGTCTGTGCGTGCTGTAGTGCTGGAGACGTGTGGGTTCCCACCCAGAAGATGGCCGGGTCTCAGCACTGCCTTGCAGTGAGCTTTGGCCTTTTTAACAGCTGCTTTGGTATGATTATGCATTTTTATTTTTACGATTTTACACTGTATTGAAATATTGTGAGGATGGTGATGAGTAGTTCCTGGTGCGTGTAGCGGATGTATACGTTTAAGTTCATCGAGGACATCTGAACAGATTTCTTCATCTGCTGTGCTAGCTGCAAATCGCCTTCCCTGCAGAGAAGGTTAAGTAGAATTATCGAGGAGGAATTTGTACTGCTCTTGTGTGCAAGCAGACAGGATTTTATAGCAGGCCACCATTTTCTTTCAACTTATGCTCTGGTAAAGAATGCAGACGCCTCTGTGCTCTAACAATAAGGCAAATGTTTCCCAATAAAAAGACCTTTCTCGTTGCAGTGATCAAACTGCTCGCAGTTCCCGTGTACTTAGCTGTTGTGTGATAAAGGGAGCTGGCAGGGCATAAAATGGAAACCAAGTGCTGAGGTTGTGATGATTCCTTGGGTCTAATCCTGCCCCGGAGCCTTCTGCCAGTGCATGGTGCCTATCTGGGAACGGGTGGGGTGGCAGAACAGCCCCAGAAGCTGTCCCCTGAAGGAACTTGAGCCCTGCTGGGTGTCTGTGGCTGGAGAGCAGGTGGAATATCCTGGGATTTGCACCACACCCCCAGGCCTGGCCGATAGGACCTCAATGTTGGCGATCCTTCAGCTGGCGGCGTGGCACCCGTCCCAGCGCTGTGTGCGGTGAGGGGTGGTTGTGGGTGGCTGTCACGGGTGGCAGAGGTGGTGCCGGCGTCCTGGGGCAGCTCAGGCAAGTGGCTTTTGCTCCTCTTACCGGTAGGTGGTGGCAGAAACGCCACTGTGGGGCTTTGACTTCTTGGAAACAGGAAAACAGCTCTAAGCACAAACACCGGGGCTGAGGCTGGCTGCGCAGAAGCACCTCTCCCTTCTTCCTGTGATCGTGGAGCTGCGAGCGCCTCCGAGTTCTCCTCCGGGGGGCTTCTCAGGGCTGATTGTGCTCGGTGGTCTTGCTGTCTTAACCCTCAGAGGAGGACCTGAGACGTGCCTCCCTTCGGGCATGGAAAATATCTCCTAAGAGCCTTGCTGGGAGAGCCACAAGAATCCCAGAAGGGATCTAGCAGGGAAGGCCTAGGGTGCCACCGTGTTTGCCTTACTCTTATTATTTTGTCTTCTAGTTCCTCGTTCTAGCCTGATTGCCATGCCTGGGCCTTGACGCTTCTGGGAGCAGCTGTTTAAAATGGCAGAGAGAGGTGGAAATGAAGAAGTAATTCACTTAAACAGCTTCCGTAGTCACAGAGGGAAAGGTGAGTATTGATTTGTGTGTATTTCCGAAGCTATCTCTGTACAGCTCTGCTTACAAGCGCTGGGAATAACAGCCATTAAACTTGCGGGGGTGATGTTAACAGGAAGCTGCTAGTGGGCTGTTCTGCCATGTAATACACCGCTCTGGTTTATTTAATTTTCTGTAGGTAGCCACGAAGCCTCTCATTTTACGCTGACGTGGAATATTTGGCTCTTGTCTTTCTGGTGTTGTACTGCCTTAAGGTAGATTGCTAACTTCTTGGGAACACCCAAGCCACGCAGAGGTATTCCAGCAGGTCTCAGGGGCTCATGATGTTCCACCTTCTTAAGAACCTCATTTTTAAGAACCTCGTTCGGTTCCTAATAGGGCTGTATGCACTGTAACCTGTCCTTCGAGTGGAACTCAAAATGACGCTTTCTGTGTGTCTGAAGGGTAGATAAATAGGTAGATAAATGCTCAAATTTGGTGGACGCTTTAAGCTCTTGCGTGAAGTGGTTGTGTGTTGCTGCAGAGTTACAGAAGTGTAAACCAAATTGTTGTGTTAAATCCTAGGGAAAGTGTGATGGTGTGCTGTAGTACAGAAACCCTCTGCTTCTGGCTGGCATGTATCTCCCGAGTTCCAGCGGCTTTGCTCAGTAGCATCTTTATTTCCCTCTTGACAAACCTTGAGGGTTGTCATCCAATAGCAGGATATCATCTGCGCTCACAGTCAGGGGCCCTATCTCAGGCTGGCGTAAGGTGCTCCCGCGAAGTCACTCTCTTTCAGAAGACACCGAATCGCACATGGAGCCATATCTGTCCTCTAGAACATACTGTGCATCAGTAAAAGAAAACGCACGGTACCTGAGATCAGGCTTTCTCTCCAAAAATTAGGAAGTAGTCTACATGAGTTATTCAGAATCATTTTTGCAGCAGCTTGGCTCGTGCTCACTTTTGGGGTAGAAGATCCTCTGCAGGACCATTTCATGCACGTGCCGTTGTGGTCTCTCGAGCTGTAGTTTGTGCGAGGTTTTTGCTCAGAAGGCTGAGGGACGTAGGAGTGCCTGTGGCAGTACGTCGCAGAGGAACCAGGGACCTTTGAGCGCTTCTTCCCTGTTGCTGCAATGGAAGTGTGAAGATGGCTTTTTCACGTGTCCCAGCACTCGTGCTCTGTCATTTGCAAGCAGCTAACTGTACTTACTTTACTGCAGACTGGATAAACCGCAGGGATGACGGTCTTATCACGATATCCGATTCCTCGGATGAAGAATTGCCTTTGCTGTTGGAAAGACCAGCAGAACAGCAGCATGAGGAAGATGATGATGATGTGGTTATCTTGGCAGAGGTAATTTTTCATTCTTGTACGTGTTGCTGCTTTATTCATGGCCTTTATAACCACCTCCTGCGCAAATACCTGATGCGTTCCTTTGAGAGTCCTGCCCAGTTGCAGTGATTTACTTAGGGTGTCTTAAATGAGCGTTGAAATGATGGCATTTTGCTGGGTTTACGTGTTTAGTTGTATTCTGGGCACAGGCAGGGAGAAATAGATTGTTAGCTGTATCGTAAAGTTATGCTTAACTTTACGGAAGCTAGAGCCTTCTTTATCTATCTTAATCCAGAAAAAAAGGACTTGTTCCTTAGAATGCAGGTGTTCAAAACCTGCCTTGTTTAACCTTGTGTGCTTTATATCTCTGCTGTTTAGAATAGTTCAGTTGGAAGGGACCTTCAAAGATAACCTAGTCCAGACATAACTACTTCAGGGCTAACCAAAAGTTAAAGCATTTTTTTGAGGGCGTTATCCAAATGCCTCCTGAATACTGACATGCATGGGGCATCAAGCACCTCTCGAGGAAGCCTGTTCTGGTATTCAGAACGCTAGATTCTTGTTGGGCTGTTGCAGGCACCTGAATTTTTGCAGTTTTACAAAGCCAGCCTACTTGGTAAATTTATTTCCACTGGTACAGGCAGTCACACAGAGGAGGGCCAAAGGCATTAGCTTAACCTTATTACTTTGTCTAATTTCAAATTCAAGCTGTATTAAGAATATGCTCTACTTTTCTGTTAAAATAACCAGAGTTATTGAGAAAATGGGATGTAAAGATAACTTTTCCGTTTCTTACTTGAAAACAGTATCGGAGAGCATTCAAACTCTACTTAGCCTTAGCCTTAGCTTGGCAGAAGCAGGAGCAAGGCCAGAGATTATCATTTTGAGCTTTGGTTCTTGCTGCCTGTTAAAACGAATGAATTTGCTGAGATACAAATATGCCATCCGTTAGTTCCTAATTTCCAGACTCTCTTACTGGAAGTGTAATGGAGATTGGGGGTGAAGCTCTGGGGAGTTATTCCAGTGTGAAAGTCCTGTGCATTCCCAGTTCTGCCAAATGTTCTCTCATCACAAATGTACTCTTAGCACCCGGGGACAGACTGAGGGTGCTGTCCAGTGAAACAAAGGTATCTGGGTTGCAGTTTTATGCCTTATGTTCCTTGCTAAAATGGACTTTTCATGTCTTTCCCATCAGAAATTTGATTAGGTGCAAAAGACCATCTGGAGGAAGGATTCTGAGGAGTAGAAAACTCGTACTTATTCTTGTCTGTCTTCTTTTTAGACCCCAAAGCATCAGCAGCTTGTGCGTCCCAATGTCATCAGACCTGCCGCTCAATGGCAGGGTGCAAACGCTGTGGGAGAAGGAGGATCCAAAAGTGATGTAGGGCCCTTGAGGGGCGCGTATCTGCAAGATGAGATGTCAGCTCTGCTCTGCCAGAAAGACCCGTACGATTACATGGTGGAGAGCAGCGCTGGACCAAGCAGGGATGAGAATGTGAACTTTGCCTTGCAGCAGCCCGGGCCGTCTGAGCAGAATGGCCCCAGGTTTGAACTTACGAGTAACCTGGAGCCTGGCCCAAGTTTGCTTCCAGCAGTAAAGATGAGTCCACAGGTGGTTGTTGACAAGGAAATCATTAATCTGGAGAAAGCAGACTTGCCACCACAAGAGGAGGAAAAGGTAGAAGCCCAGGGCAGGCAAGGAGAGGACTTGAAGCCAGAGCTCTCGCAAAACGTTGAAGGAACAGTTGCTGCACCCAGCATGGAGCAGGAGCTCCAGGAGAACAGCCGGCTGGATCACTTCCAGCCCTCGGAAGGGGAGCCACGTGCCGTCATAAATGGTTGTGCTCCTCCGCAAGGGCAGCCTGAAGCAGAATCAGGATCTTCGAGGGCGTCTGGAGAGGAGGCTCCTGGGCCGGCTTTCCCCAGACCTGAGCCGCAGCAGGATGGGATTCCCGGTCCCGCTTCGCCCCAGCCAGCACACCCCCCAGAAGAACCGAGGGGGCAGCAGGCAGCAATAGACAACGAGCAGCCAGGCCCAGCGTTCCTGGCACAGGGCTCGCACGAACTCGGTTCTAGTGATGTGCCAGAACAGGGGGCTGCTGGGCAGGACCAAGACCTCACTGCGCTGCTCATCAGAGAGACAGTAAGTGTTCCCAGGGTTGTTTGCCTTCAATGCATGTGTTATTTTCAGACAAGTTTTTCAGAGAGATACATCTCACTGTATCTGAACCAATCCCTTCTTCCCCCTGCCAAGTTCTTCCTCCCTATCCCGTATCTGATTCTATTTGGAAAAAACAGGGTTGAGAAAATATTGTTGTTATTCTCCAAGCAGCACTTCAACAAAAATTAACTTCTTTCAGAGTAAAACCTTGTTAGTCACTGACTTGTCCACCTGCATTGATACTGATACTCCTGCATTGTCAGGGTTTTTTGACCAGCTCAGTCTTGCAAAGCAAAGTACTGTGTGGTACAACCAATTCCAGTACCTGTACGAAAACCCAATGAGAGAGAGCAGTAAAGGGTGCTCTTGGCTACGTGGCTAGTGGTAGTAGGGTTTTCACAAAAATGCAAGTAAAAGTTTGTCTTCTCTGATCTCATTGCTAGCGTGTCTGGGTGCTTTGAGTAGGTATATGCAGTGTTTTTTTTCCCCCCTCTTGCTTTGGAATGTTGTATTTCAGCACACAACCTGGAAGTCCTTAATCTTCTATCTAAAGGTAAATATTAGTTTTGCTTGTGGTGTAGATCCTATGCGCCTCTCCTCTTTCCATCCACCCTGAATCACTTGTTAGGCCAGGTGCTCATGACTACTCATATCACTGCCCCTATTTTTCTTGTTGGTATTCATCCTGTGGAGCAAGGAAAGCCAGCGATGTGCAGTATCCAGGCTGGATGGGTAGAAAGTGTCTCTTAGAAGCCATTTTAGCCCCTGTCTCGGGAGCACGTTAGATAATTACCTATATATTTCTGCATTTGGTGCTGTTGCTAGGTTGTACCACACTGCTCCTCTAATGCCTGTATAACCTTCAACTATTCCTACTGCAGGAAGCAAGGTTCCCAGATGTGAAGAAAGAATATATTGAAGAGTTGATCAATGTCAAGAACTGCTATGACTTAAATGTGTAAGTATAAAGCTAAGAGCCAGAGTGTACCATAAAACAGGTTGGCTGCAGTCACGCTGCCATTTTCCTTCCTGCTAATAATGCTTTGAGCATATCCAGGCTGGGAGTCAGCACTATGCTGGCAGTGCCAAAGAGTGTGGATTATTTTTTTTTGTTTTCCCCCTGTTCTAATAGAAATTTTCTTTCTGACATCGTGTTGTAGCTTCTCTGCTTTTAAGATAATTTGCAAATTCTCTGTTACTAGTTCTCTGATTATTTAAAACTATTACATATCATTTCCTCTTAACTGTTACTAGGCTTGTTAAAGATTAGTGTCAAGGGTAGGTGTTGAGGTAGCTTCTGTAAAATGTAATTCAAAGGTGAATTGGTGAATTTTGAATTGTGGAAAATAATTTCCTGCCTCTTCCTGCCCTTTTCTGGGTAAAACTGACACTGTTTTGGACTTGCTCATTTGATGTCATGCTGTTGATTTTTACCCCATTTACTTGACTGAATGGCAGTGGTGCTATTTGAGTTCCTCTCAAACCACGTTTTGCAGACAAAACACAGTTAAGGGCTAGCAGGATTAGTTATAGATGTCTTTTGATGGATAGCTTTTGGTCACGTTGAGCAGAAATCTGAGCCAAGAAGGGAAGTAAAAGCAATGGAAAATCATCCTGAGTACTGTTGCTTTCCCAATTGTACTAGCAGCTCAAGGATTCCTTAGCGTTAAGAATCATATTTGATATTTTTGGGAGTTCACTTTAGAATCAAAAGAATAAAAAAAAAAGTCATCAATCTTTGTTGATAAGTTGCATCATCACCCTCCTCTTTTGGGTAAGGCTTGCGCAGCTGAAGAATGAAAGGCTGTGGGTGTTGGCACCAGCCAGCACTGAGGGGAGAGTGGTTTGAAGTAAATTACATCTGACTTGGGTCTGATGCTGGGTGGCCCCTCTCTCTTTCTCTCTGCAGCTGTCACTATCTTGAACATGTTGAAACTAGTTATTATGGGATACAAGAATGAGGAATAGGTGTTGGTTGCCAGAGGTTTCATTTTATCTCCATATAAATCCCGTGCCCTTTACAGTTAACTAAGGCGCTAATTAAGCAGTATTCAAGCATGTGAGGCTTGCAGTTACTTATTGGAGCATAAATAAGGTAACTGGCAAGGAACTAAGCCTAATATATAAAATAATAGATGGGATCACCCTTAGATTTCCTATTCTACTACCTTTGCCTGTGTAGTGAAGTTGTGCCTTCAAAGAAGGGACTTCTAGGCTGGAAAATGATCTAGTTACAACTATCCTCATCTTCTCAAAGTGCTTTCCCTGCAGCAATGACATGTTCAACACAGGAAAGGCTTTCAGGTGCCTGCCCTGCGTACCTGTGCCTCAGAGCAGTTGGTTATGTTGGAAATGAGGACGGTAGGTAGGGCAGCAGCCCGTTCCTCGGGGCGATCAGGCCATTGCAGCTGTGGCTAGCTGCAGCACCCTCGCACGGATTGTGTGAAAACCTCGTTATTGTATCCTGCAGGGACTTAGTGAAGCCTGGTAGAAGTAAATCCCAGTATCAGCTTCTATAAGTCTTAATGTGTTCCTTCCCTCTCTGCTCCCAAAATCTCTTCTCTCCTATTGTGTGCCACAGAGCCAGGGAGATGAAAAGGTGCTTACAGGCTTCCCCGCAGGCCATCTACAGTGCCTGCTCGGTGGTGCATTACGGACTTACTGGATGATAAAGATTTCTCCTCCATATTTTTATTCCTTTAACCAAACTATCTTTTGAATTGTCACTGCATCTTTGGTATCCGCACAAAACGGGTCAAAGCACTGGTCAGCCAGGCTGGCGGGGTCTCTTTGATCTCCACGGTGTGTCAAGCTGAATCAGGCTCGAAATATAATAACTAAGGGTGGCTGGGTTGGGGCAGGGATGAGGCTTTTAACTGCCTCTGTGTCCTGTGGTGCAGATATTAATGAACGGTGCCGCAAGTGTGCGTGCGTTGCGTGCTGGGACCCACTTAACTAATTGTCAGACACCGAAGGTTAACATCTCCGAAAATCCCGAGCATTGAGATGGCAACATGCAGAACGGTTCAGACGTGCTCCGGCTGGGCCACAGCTGAAAGCCTTGCGTTTGAGCTGCAGTGCTCGGAGCTCCTTGAAGTTTCTGTTTTGTCGGATTAGAATAGTTGTCCTTGACAAAAGGGGGACCTATTAAATGCTCGGCGCTGAGATATTTTGTTGTTTTCCAAAATGATAGTCTTAAAACTTTGAACCCATGCGAAAGATAAGATGTGAGAGCTCCTCTTAGCAGGGTATCATCTATTCAGCTTTTGTGTGCAGAAGCATTCACGCTCGGTCAAAAGCTTCTGGCTCAGTATGTCAATACCTGATTAAACAAAAAGAAATGCCTCCGCTTTGAATGTGAAAGCAGGGCTAAAGTAATCACGCCTTGATAGCGGGTTAATGCTGCAAGCCAGTTCAGATTTCTTAATTAGGGACTGATTTCTGACATCAGGAATGTAAATTAGCAGCAATTATGCCAGTGCTGCAACCTAGCACCTTCTCATTCAGAAAGTTTCACAGACGTTAATTGCTCCTCATAGCTCCTTTCAGGAGGTTATTGTTCTATAGCTGGGGAAACTGAGGAACAGCTTCTGTTACTCGACCCGTCGAGCACGGCTGGTTGGTGACAGTTGAGAATAAGCCCTGAAAGGCAGGCTCAGATTGCCTACAGCAAGCCTACCCTTCAAAAGGGCCTCTGAGGTATTCGTGGGGTATTCTGAAACTACTTGCTGCAGTCTTTTCGAAGCTGAAATGCTCAGCTGAGCTACCTGACAGGGTTATGACTGTTTGCAATAGGACCTCAGGCATGCTGCATTTAGTCTAGTATGTAATTTTCCAAGTATTTTTAGTGATTTTTTTCTAAGTGCTTTTTCCCACTAGAACAGTTTTCAGCGTGAGTTGGACAATGGCAGTATGATTTCAAGCTTTATTACGATGAAACCTGTGTTCAGAGTACACATCTTAAGTAAACAGTGTTAAACATGTTTCTGCCTCTGCTGCATTGTGAAAGTAGATAAAGGCTGGAGGCTCTAATTCAAATTTGAAGCAGTAATCTGACCAGGAAGACATCAACCTGTCACAGTTTTTTTATGGGGGTTTGTGTGCTTGTCTTTCCATAGCTGGTTTTGTATTAGCCACAGCAGATGTCAGCTGTTACAATTAATGCTGCTCTGCTGTGATTGTTCCTTCCTCTGTAGTCCTCACAAGATTAATTTCACAGTAGCACGATGTTAGCACACCTTGACTCTTAGTTGTGAAAGATCAGAGGTAGGTAGCCCAAGGAAGTATCACTTTACGTGGTTTTAGCTGTGGATGTGAGTGGGAAGTAAGCCTGGTTGTTCCCTCCTGGCATGGAGAGATTTGGGCTGGTTAGTAGCTCACCCATACAAGCTCCTCTTAAGTAAATGTAATTGTTGAAAGACATCTATTTGCTTTTCGTTCTGCAGTCACACAACTCATCATTGTTAATTCTCAGTCATTTATTTTCCGTTCACTCTAGTCTGAGACCTCTCTTGGTTCTTGCAGGGCAAGCTGTGACTTGCCTGCCCAGCCTTTTAATTAGAGGATGCTAAAAATTTGACAAGGGAGGAATGAGCCTGAGCTCCCAGAACCTGAAGTAACTGTATTTATCTTTTCAGACTTTGTAACTTTCTTCTGGAAAATCCAGATTACCCAAAGAAGGAAGGCAGAGTGGTTTTAAATCCCAGCAGCAGCCTGCTTGCCAGCCAAGACGAGACAAAGGCAAGTGAGAGTGAACTTATCTACAGCGTGCTTCCCATCAAATCTGTCCAATTTGAAGTCGTCTTGGGATGTATGAGTCTATTAGTACGTACTTGCAGAGTGCCTGACTGAGCCATGCTTGGATAGGAGGCCTCCAGGTGCAATTAAGATAGTGTTAAATAACAACAGGTAGTTGCTTGCAAGATGACTTTGAGGTTTTGGTGTTGTGCAGCTGTCTCGTCTGCTCTTCTGCCTTCAGTGAGACCCCCTGGCTTGCCTGCCTACCAGCCACCTGCTATCTACAGTGTTCGTTTTGGTAACTGGTGTAAGAATTTCTTGGTCATTCTGTCGCATGAAGTAGACTTGGCCCTCAGGTCTATCTTGTGTGACCTTTAGGTGTTAATTTTTAGTCTCTTAACTGCAACTCTCCATACAGTTACTTGATCTTATTAATTTATTTTAAAGCCCATTCAATTTTTTTTTTTATTTGAACTGCATTGAGTATGTTGAGGTGGCTGTGTGTGGACTACCTTCTCTTTTGCATTTTCTTCTTAGGTGCCTAAAGTGGACTACTTTGACTTTTCCAAGCTTGCCCCACTTGATCAGCGGTGCTTTATTCAGGCAGCTGACCTCCTTATGGCAGACTTCAAAATGTTGAGCAGCCAAGACATTAAGTGGGCACTACATGAACTCAAGGGACACTATGCAATCACACGAAAGGTTCTCCTCTTCAAGTCTGTTTTCTTCCTAGGGTTACCTCCTGTATCTGTGGAGAGCAGTGTGAAGTCTTCTGCTGTACTGTGCCATCTGCTTGTGTGTTTGTAGTTGCGTTTTGTTCTTACGATCTTCCTTTCCTTTCAAGAAGTGTTTGCTCATTTAGTAGAGACTTGCAAAATTTATTGGCCAGACAGAATGCTGCAGGAAGTTTTTACTTGTCTGTAGCAGGAGAATTGAGGAAGCACTAGCTCCTTGATGATAGGTGATGTGTTGGATTCAGAAGTGTTCCTGTACTTTGCTGAAGTGGGGGTATAATTGCCAGTAAAGCCAAGACAGTTAACTAAGTCTTAAAACATTTAACTGCCTCTATTAGATTAGTTTTTAACTGACTGCCTGTAATTAAAGAGAAACCCGAGTCTCACTGTCCTGTTTAATTATGATGTGTGAAATGAATCATATATTGCTCATAAAAGTTTCACTGTAATGGAGCTGCAAAGAAACTTGTTCTTAAGCATCAGCAAACTAACTATGAATGTGGTTTCAAGCTTTTGACTTGGAGCTACTCTTCTGTATGCTTTTTTTTGCTTGAGCTTCTCCCTCCACTGTTCCAGGGCATAACTAAACCAAAAACACCGTGCCTCTTTGTTTGATTGATAGAATTGAGCAAAATCAGATTCTAGCTCTAGGCCTTCCGAAAAGAAGCTCCTTTTAAAAACATAAAAGGAAAAATATCAGCTCTGTTGCATCAGAGTGGACACCAGCTGTATTAGAGTTAATAGCTGAGGTGTTGTGAAGCATCATTCAGCTCTGCGTGGTGACAATTTTGTTTTTATGGAATGATTAGTGGACAAAGGGAAGAGGTTTTCATGCCTCTATGGGGTGCTTGGCTTTCCTGTTTTAGATCAGTCCTATGTGTGTTTGTGCAGTGTGTTGATGTGAAGTATGTGCTTCTGCTTTCTTCCAAAGAACAGAAGGGATTTAAGTCTGCATGTTGTTTTTTTTAGGCCTTTTCAGATGCCATCAAAAAATGGCAGGAGCTGTCTCCGGAAACCAGTGGGAAACGAAAAAGAAGAAAAGAAATGAATCAGTATTCATATATAGATTTCAAATTTGAGCAAGGTAAATAACAAGCAGTGTGTATTGTGCTCTGTGTGGTTATTGTAAGCAGAACTAGATTACACTGGAAAGTACTGTCCTTGAAAAGGGATATTGTCCCAGAACAGCTATGTTTCTGTCACTGTCTGGTATCTTATTTTGGAGACGTGCTTCATTAGTACCTCTGCTTGGTACAGTTCTGTGTGAGTCCTTAAAGTTATGCAGCTGGTGGTGTGTAGAGGAGGAAGGATTTAAGCTTTTTTTTTGCTGCTTCATCCTGTTTCATATAGTGCCTGTAACTGTGCCTTAGGTGACGTGAAAATTGAGAAGCGGATGTTCTTCCTGGAGAATAAGAGACGACACTGGAGAACCTACGACAAGCTCTCGCTTCTTCCACCAGTGCTGCTGGAGCAGGAATTCTATGAGCAAAAAGTTAAAGAGATGGCAGAGGTGAGTGGGAGGAGCTGCTTTGGTTTTGTGGTGCAAACAACTTCAACTGCTGCAGAGATCTTCCATGTGTCTGCTAATGTTTATTTATAGTCCATGATAAAACACCTTATTGGACTTTTTTTTAACTGCATAGTAATAAAAGCTATATTAATTATTTCTTTCCTCTAATTGTTAGCAGGCTTCTCTGCTGCTTTAGGGCTTGTAACTGCAGCACATGTTGGTGGCTAATAATGACCAGGCCCGGGGCAGTCTGTCCACTCACTCTACCTTGCAGAAGCTGGCAGTCTGGTCCCTCCAGAACAGCTTGTCCCTTCCTGAGGACTGCGTGTTTCAAAGCAAAGCCCACCAACACCTGCTGGTGTGTTGTCTTCCCTTCCATAGACCGAGGGATGACTAAATTCACTACTCTGCACCTACAGGCCTCTTCTAAAGTAGCTTCTTGAAGATCAGCGTCTCTTAGACAGTTGGGTAGTGTCTCCTTGTAAAAACAATGTTCCTTGGGGCTTTCTCTGGAGATGCCTGTTGGGTAAGCTCTTTTCTGCCCGTAGGAACCTGAATGAGCGGCCCTCATAATGTAGGATTTGGTTCTTTGTTCTTGCTGCCTTGGCTTCTCCCATCTGTTTTAGCTGAATCATAAATAGCTTGAAGGATTGGAAGGATGGGGCTGAGTGATGTTATAAGCAGACAGTGCACCTTTTGTGGTGGGTTGTAAGTTGTGAGATAATGTAAAAGAGCGTAGAGGCTGGAAAACTGCTTTATCCGTTCTGTAAATACAGATGCATATGTCTCTTTTACAGCATGCAGACTTCCTCCTTGCTCTGCAGATGAATGAGGAGCAGTATCAGAAGGTCAGTATCTATAACGTGGTCCCTTGAGTTCAGCTTCTGCATAGATGCTGTTTTGCACTTACCTCTTCAGACTTTCCTGGCTTCTGGAAGGGAGCTTTTCTGAAGGGCTGCATTTGCTGTGCCACTTTTGCTGAGCGGGTAAAACCTGCGTAGTATGTGTTGGCTGGCTTTTAGAAAAGGTAGACAGGTCTTTAGAAGGCCTTTAGAAAGGCTGCTGAGTGCAGCAAGACAGTATTGATGCACGTAATGATCTGTAGGAATTCAGTCTGCTTGTATCTTTACTGGCCACAACAAACACTGCAATAGAATAGCACCAGGTTTGTTCTTGCTACCACCGTTATGGCTGTTTAAAACAGATTTGCTGTTCTTGGAGCTCTGCCAGTGGAAAAGGCCTTTCTAGTTTGCAGAAAGGACTCTGCAAAAAACTGAAAAACAGGTCTTTCCCTTTAAATGAAGAGGGAAAATTTAAAGATCGGTTCAGCAGCTGTGGATTACTTTTTTCTTTCTTGCTGCCTGTTCCTCTTCAAACTTGGGAGAAGGTGTTGGACCTTTGAAGAAGCTGGCATACTTATTCTTAACAGTGGCAAGTTTCTCTACCCCTGCAGTGAAGAGGCCAAGGCAGGGTCTCTGCAGGCAGCGGGGTAAATATTCCTTTAGAGGGCAACAGATTTGAAGCTTGGTTTTCCCCATGTGAATGGCGTGCGCTCTGCAGCTTCCCCAACCCAAGATGCTTCTGTGCCTGTGAGCTAAGAATTATCTAAATACCACACTCTCTAGCTTTTTGGAATCTGTTAAGCAGGATATGTAGATATTAAGTTACTTAAAGCTGAGTTCCTGGTTTTGCTTAGTGGATTTTGACCATTGAGTAGGATATCTGATGGAATGATGTACATCTGTGGCTCTTTTTTTTATAATTAATGCTGGCACTGTTTATGGCTTGCCGTTGTATGTGCCCGCATCGCTGCATTTTATTTGCAGCAGAGTGTGTTGGTATGTTGCTCTAGGTATTGATTTTTATTTATTTATTTTCTGCTGTAGCTAACACCTCTGTTTATGGCTGCAGGATGGTCAGATGATAGAGTGCCGCTGCTGTTACGGGGAGTTTGCATTTGAAGAGCTAACTCAGTGTGCAGATGGTCACTTGTTCTGCAAGGAGTGCCTAATTAAATATGCTCAGGAGGCAGTCTTTGGCTCTGGGAAGGTAAGAATTTTCCAATTGGATGAGGGGAAAATGGATGAATTGCTGTTGGGAGATCACATTGCTGTTTGCATAGTTTTGTTGCTTAAACCAGATGTAACTGCACTTCCCAAGAAGTACTTGAATGGAATTGTCTTGAAATCCAAATCCAACAAGTCAGTCTCACCATCGAGTGAACAGCCGACGACTTCACAATGGATTTTTTGTTGAGTAGGTTTTTGGTTTTGCTGACCTCAGTCTTCTCTGTTCCATACTTAGCAATTTTTAATGGATTATTAGAAAAAACTTTTTACAGTGTTCATAATAATAACTTAAACTCATCTGGTTTTGATTTAATGCTTAATAAACCAGTGATAAGTCTGCGCAGAGAATGTGTTCTCATCTCTGACTCAGCCAGTCTCTTCATAGCTAAAAAATGTTTGTCCTTCCTAACTGCCTTGCAATCCCAACTTAATTTGGGGATTGGTTCCTCGATGGTACTACTAACCCCAGTCCCATTTAGAGGTGCTGCTGTTCCTAGGACACAGTTACCGGAGGCGGTCCAAATGGTAAGGGAGCAGCAGTTAAGTGTCCTGATACTTAGCTGAGCTACGGATGAATTATTGACTGCTCTGAGGTGTACGTGCTCCTTTGCCTCGGATATGATAACCAAACTGTAGGATACTTTTGTACTCTGGGATCTATATTTCATGTGAAGATAAACCAGACAACGTTTGTATGACTGTACTGACAAGAATGTAACGTGCTGTTCACAGAGTGCTGGTTCTCAGTGGAGACCACACAGTAGCCTGTTATTTCTGTGTGGTCACAGTGGGTTTGGAGCTTGTGAACTGTGATCCCAGCTATCAACAAGCATCTTCACGTCCAGCGCTCGTTAATTAGCCACGTTCTTACCATAGTAAGCCTGTTTTCTGGCCATCATCTACTGATTTAAGCTCTATTATCTCTAAGCAAGGCTCTGCTCTGGTTTACTTGCAAATGTTCTAGGTACTAACTACTGTTCTGTCACTACCATCAGACTGAAACTGAGCTCTCTTCTTCCAACCACAGTCAGAGCTCAGCTGCATGGAGGGCAGTTGCACGTGTTCATTCCCCACCAGCGAGCTGGAGAAGGTGCTTCCGGAGAACATCCTCTGCAAATACTACGAGAGGAAAGCGGAGGAGGAGGTGGCTGCTGCCTGTGCAGATGAGCTTGTCAGGTAAGTGCCCAGTGCAAGACACAAGCTGTGCTTACTGTTGTACAAAATTGTCCCCCCCCAAACCCTAAACATGCACCAGATGTGGGGTAGGTAGCTTTTTAAGAGCCACCTAATCATTTCAGGCTTCAGACTGTTTTTATTCAGGTTGGTCTGCCTTTGACTAGGAGCAGATTAAAATTCAATAGAGCCGTCTCCCCCAAGCCTTGCTTGCTAGCTCTGTGTTGATCCTCTAAATTACATGGTCTAAAGTAGTGCTGAGCATATAATATTTTGATTGCAAACAGGGAAGTGATCGAAGAAATATGAGCATAAAGACAGCAGTCAGCACATCCTGGCGGCAGACATTTGGTTGGCATCTTTCTTAAGAACCACACAGCTGTTTGACTAAATCCACTTTCAGCAGAGATTTGTTTGGCATTATGCATTAATAGCTCCTTCTTCTGGGCTGCAGGTGTCCGTTCTGTAACTTCCCAGCTCTACTGGACAACGATGTGAAGCGGTTCAGCTGTCCTAATCCCCGCTGCAGAAAGGTAATTGGGTGGCTCTTGCCACTCGGTCTCTTCTAGGGTGTTAGGCAGCAGAGCTGGAACACAGCTCGTGCTTCCCTAGTACCAGATGAATGAGGATCTAAAGCGACTGCGTGGGGCAGTGATACAGGTATCTTGCTGGATCTGTTGATGTTCTCTAAAACTGTGTAGCTGATGAGAAGTATTTCAGGGCGCTGTTGATACAGACAGCAGTATCCCTTTCACGTGGCAGACTTGGAAGATATTGACTAAAAAAGCTTCTAGAAAAGTCTTAGGGAGCTGTCATGCATATACAGAACTTTTTAGGTGAACAGGGAATGAGCATAAAGTCCAATTGTAATCCTTTGTGTAATGAAATAATGAAAATTGTGGTGAATGACCTGAAACAACCCTGTGTACTGTCCTTAGCATCTTACATTTTTGTTTAATGCCATCATTTGAATACAGTTTTGGTTGGAAGGGACAAAAACTTAGTTGAATGTGTCCATTCAAAGGGCAGGAATTCTTTGTGCTTCTATCAAAGGTCGCTATTAGCCATAATGGAACAATCCCCAGGTCCAGTGGGGCTACAGAGTGGGGAAAACTTGCTGCTGCTACTCCTGCACATTCTGTTCTGGGGGAAAACAGAAATGTAGAAATGTGTTTTCTCAGTTTCCTCAATATATGCAGAACCTCGCTCACATCTGGTGCCAGTGAGCTGAGGCCAACAGTATCAGCATTAAGCGCTGGAGCTACGAGGCATCTTGCGTAACTGTAGCCACAGCGATGAATTCTCATGCAATATTGAGAGAGCTGCCCGTTCACCAGCAGAGATTTCTGCTAATCACGGAAATTCCTCTCGAGTGCATTAACTGTATGCTTGTAGCTGCTGTAGCTTTGGGTTCTCGTAAGCGATTCCACCATTTGCCTTATTGAGAAAGTAATAGGCAGTCCAATTCTTTTTTTCTGCAGAAACTGAAGTTGCCAGCAGTGAACTTTTGCATTTTTTTTGTGAAAAATTAGCATACGGGGGGGAGTTACCTAACAACACGCAATTCCATTTTAGTTCTCGGATATCCAGATATGTTTTGCTAACATCCATCTCTAGCATTTGGGAGAGAAATCCAATTCTAGTCATCCAAACTTCAGGAGCAAGGCGATCTGCTAGTCACTAGGTGGCACTGTTGATTCATGCTTTAAATCACTTTTTTTCTTAATCTGTTTGTGCAAAACCCAAGCTGTTTTTGAAATGTACATGTGTCAGCACCACCAAACAAAATTCAGGCTCAAAACACATGAACATTTCAGTATGCAAAAAGAATTGAAGTCTTTTTCCTAAAACGTGTAATGTGGTACAGTAACTGATAAGAGAGGTCAGTGCTGATGTGTTCCTTTCCTTCTGGTTTGCTGTTTCATTTCCTTCCTAGCGTGCTGTCTGTTCCCCCTTCCCTGGGGTTGCAGCATTCCAGTGGGCTGGATTTCTGGTTTCCTGGACAGCTTGTGTTGATTCATTAGCTGAAAATCTGCTGAGTAGCTCAGTGCTCTCCTTAGAAGTCTGAACAACTTGAGGGTTCGAAGGCGAGGATGAAGAATTGGGATAGCAGGATGTGGTGGTGTCTCATAGCAGCAACTGCAGTGCTTCTTATTCCCTGCTATCTTGCCTCTTCCCAGAATGAAGAATTTCAGTTAATGCTCTTGCTTTCAGGAAACTGTTGCCCTGAGGGAGGAAAGGACTAGATTAGCCTTTCCTCTATGGGAACACTACAGAGGTTGGAGAGGATGCATTGGCTTTGCTAGCAGTGCCTCTGGCAGGCTCTGTGGTGGTGATGACTGATCCTGGAAGGAGTCCCTCTCTGGTTGGAAGGACTGTGCTTGCACAGCTGAACCTAAAGTGAGGGGAAGTATAGAAAGCGAAAGGTCAAAATGTGCCTGTCTTGAAACCTCGGGGCTCCTAAAGGGTGGAGGGAGGAGGAGCAGATGGTGGTCACGTTTGTGCTCCATCGCCTGGCTCCTTTGTCTTGCTTAGAGGGTTCATGTTCATACTCTGACTTTTCTTCAAATCTTGCAGAGAGGTTGATCCATATTTGGATCTGATATGGACATACTCTAAAATAAGTGGTGGAAATCAGTTGGAAGCCTTCATGTTGGCTGTGGATGCGTGTTGGGCTCAGTAGATCATCTCTAGACGTACCCAGGTTACTGCCTGTGCATCTCGCCTGCGGTCTGCTGTAGTTCCAGTCCCTTGCACCTTGCAGGGAGCAGAGCATGGCTGGGTGTAACCCCAGCAATGGGCAGAGCTCCGGTGGCTGCCCGTGACCGACCGAACGCACAAAGAGCACACAGATGAGCCTGCACCGTCTGTCGGGGCCGGTGTGGCTCCAGCTGTGTTTCGTGGAGTTTGGCTCCTAGCGAGGTGACCAGGACTTAAATCTTAACATCCCGAACTGCAGGGTGGAGAAAGAGCTTAATTAGCCAAGGAGAAGCGTTGCCCCAGCTACCCTCTGAACGCATTCCCGTGGGTATTTGCAGTCTGAGCTGGTGTGGGAGGGAGTCAGCTTTCGCCCAGCGGGCTGCCCCGAGACCTGTTTGAGACCTGTTGGAGCTTCGAGGCTTCGCCCTGCAGCGAGCCGCTTGCAGCGCGTTCCCGGGAAGCCTGCAGGCGCACAGCCAGGCTGCCGGCAGCAGGCAGGTTTGCTGCCCAGCCCGGTCAGCCTCCATCTTGCCCCGTGCGGGGTGAATTTCTCATCCCTGCTGGGGCGTGTTTCTCCTCCCTGCGTTCCGACATCGCGATTCTGGGAGGACTGTGGAAGACACGTGTTGCTCGTTGGCTTCTTAAGCGCTGGGAAGCGAGCGTGCACTTTCTGCATGCTGAGGGAAGCACTGCTTCCCACCAGCAAAGGAAGTCCTTTCTTTCTGCTCTGCCTCCCTCCTCCCAACATCCCATATTGTTCCGGGAAGCCTTTTGTTCCCAGGCTGCTCGCCCAGCTATCCCAGGCGCGGCGTTGCGGCTGGAGGGGGGGGGACAGCCTCCCCTCTTTGCAGTCTCAGCACAAAGCACTGCAGGGCTTTCAGCCAGCCAGGAGATGGGGAGGTGAAAGCTGCTGTTGCCATGGAAATCACGCATGCATGGAGCAGCGCTGTCCCTCCGGGCCAGGAGAGCTCCAAACCCACACCGGGCGGTTCGTCCCAAGGCTGGAACCTGCAGCCACGTCGCAGGGGCTTGCATTCCCAGCGCTTTTCCTTAAAACTCCTTTGCATGCCGTTAGGGTTTTCGTCCCTTTGGGTTGTCTGCTTCAGCGCTGGCTGGGCGCAAAGAAGCGGTTACATGTGGCTGCGTGGTGCTAAATTGCATCGCCCTCGGACCGGGCAGCTGCCACCCCTGTTGTCAGGGCTCCTCGGTGCATCTGCTGTTGAGGCTGCGTTTAGGGAGTGAGTTTGCCTGCCGGGTATCTGAACTGCTGTGCTGGAAAAAGGGTTGATGTGCCTGTGTCAGATGGATAAACCCTCCACCGCCTTGCCTCTTTGTCTTTGGGATGGGCTCTGGCCACAGCAATCCTCGCGTGCGCTTCTCATTTGCAGGAGTAAGGCATGGTGTTAGAGGGGACTTGTTCTGAAGCCGCTGGTATTCTGCAGGGTTGATTTCAAGGTGCTTGCTAGGAACAGATGCACCCAGCTGCTTTTGCCCTTCATTTTCTGTTGGAAGCGAGACAGGTTTAAGCTTGTACAGAGAGCTCTGCCTAGCAAGCGGTGTCTGAACACGGCTTTTCCTAGCAGGGTGCTAACGCTGCATCCACAACCTGTGCTAATGAGCCACGGTGCGTGGTTTGCAACAGCTTTGATGCCGGTGGCCTTTCCTGCTGAAATAAGAAATGGTTGCAGAAGAAACTGCAGATTTCAAGTTGCAGGAGCAGCTAACGGGGCGTGCTGCAGGGCCTGTGATCTCTGTACCCGGTGCGGGGCCGGGGCACGCAGCTGTGCCTCGCTCAGAGGGAGATAAGGAGGCAGCCCCAGCCACCTCTGATCCAGTCACCAGTGTTTTATAGGGTGCAAGGGAAATGTTTGTGTAATCAAGTCGCCAGCAGCTGGGGATGTGCTGGGGGTGACACATCCTTCCAAGGATGTCATCCGGCACATACCGGAGCGCGATTACTTGTGTGCTAGAGGCTGGGCTCTTGCTGCCCAGGGCTGCCCTGCCCAGCTCCAAACACGCTGTGGTTTTAGGCTCAGACACTATCACGATTTGTCACTGGGTGCGTGTGCAACATGGAAAAAAAAATCCCTCTGGTTGGAGAAACTGAGCTTGTCCAAAATGTAGGATGTGCATATGGAGAATTACTTAATTCCCCTTGTTTTGCAACATGTTTTCCCAGCTGCTGAAGTCTGCTGTCTCATTCAGCTTCCTGACAGCAGTGCAAACATTCTGAAGGTCCCGTGGTCCCGTCTCATTCTCTGTTCAGACATTCTTATCGCTGTTCTCTGTGTGCTTTTCCTTGAGCCTGGTTATTTGGGTTTCATTGTTACTTATGGCTTAGCCCCACAGCTTTAGCGGAGAGCAGAGCCGGCAGGGGCATTTGCTTATGGCAAACCCCTGTCGTTTCTTTCTGTTGGCAGTAACCTCACGACCCAGCTCCCATATTTAAGTTCCCATCCTCCTGTGTCTGTGTAAGTGTGGTTTAGCAGAATTTGTTGGGATGAGGAGGAAAGAGAAATGTGGTGTTGCTACTTGTCTTACTGCTGGGGCCTGGGAATGGAGCACTCGTGCCTGCGTATGCTTTTGCCTGGAAGCCTGTCACCCCCTTATCTCGCCCAGCAGAAGGGTCTAAGCTGTGTTTTCAGGTCCCTGCCGCCTTCCTCCTCAGCTCTGCACGAAGAAATCTGCAGCTCCGGAGCTCCCAGCTTTCTCCTCCAGCTCAGTGCCTTCGCTGCGCCCTTTTTAAACGAGCGCCGCGCATGGGAACGCACTCCCCTCTCTTACTGCCAAAACCACAACAAATGGCAAGTTTCCGTCTGTCATCTCGGCGCTGAGGCACTCGTGGCTGGGCAGGCGATTCATTTTTCTTCCATAAAAGGCCACTGAAACTCGTCTGCAGCGGCGGGGCTCTGCGCTGCGAGCAGGGCGAGCGGCGATGCTATCGCCCGCAGCGCTGCGGCAGGAGCGCCGCTCATTTCCCTGCCTCTTCCCAAAGGGATGGGCAGGAGGGAGGGACCAAGGCCGAAGGTGGGGTCGAGGTGATTGTACGCGGCAGATAACACCCCATTACGCTTTATTGCCAAGTCCTAAAGGAAGACAGATAACAGGAGGGCTGCTCCTGCTGCAGCAAAGCCTTAAAAGTACAGTCCCGAGCAGGAAGAGCGCGCGCGTGCTACCCCACGTGCTCGTCCCCGTGGGGCGTGTGGGGTCAAAGTTGCATGGGGAGTGCTGAGAGTCGGGAGATCTCCTCATCCCAAGCCCTGTGCTGGGTGATTTGCTTACCTTTTAGGGGAGCTGCAGGGGAAACGGGGAAAACCACGTGCCAAGGGCTCTCCTTGCTCCCCGGGTGCACGGTGCACGCCTGCTTGCTGTGCTGGCAGCTTGCTCCCTGGCTGAAAGGGACCCCCCAGGAAAAATTCATCAGGAGTGAATTGTTCCCATCGCCACCCAGGGCAGCTCCCATAGCTTGCTTTTTGGTGTGTGCTTGGCCTGGGCCAGGAGCAGCTACAAAAATTGACTGATGCCGTTGGTGGCTTGCTCCTGAATGCCATAATAATCAACCTGAACTCTCTCCTTGCCTTGTGTATACACCTGCCATCCTTCCTTGGGACCCGTAGGAATGGGCTGTGGGTGTCGGGACAATTCCTCACCTGGAAGGAGGGTAGCAGCAGGCTGGCTTCTTGGCCGTGGTGGGCTGGAGAGGCTCCATCAGTGGGAGCTCAGGTGCTGCTGCGCGAGGTCAAGTCCGTTTATGCAGCGGTACGTGGAAATGCTTCGTTTGATAAATGAGTCTGACGGAGGAGGAGAGGGTGAAGCCCAGCTTGGAAATGGACCTGAGGAAAGAGGTCAGCTTAAATGGGGTATCTGTCTCTGAAAGGAGAAAAAAGAGTTGCTGAAAGCAAGAACTCCAACTAGTCTCTTTAAAAATAGACCGTGTAAGTCAGTGCAATTTCAAGCAACAAAGCTTACTCCTGTCCTTGGTTTCTGCCTTATATAGCAATATCCACTCGGTGAAAAGGCAATTCTTCTCCTGGTCACCGACCAGTGAGAACCTCTCTGCCAGGTCCATGAGAGGTAGCGCTGCCCTCCCTTCGTAGCTCTGTCCCTTGCCAAGGAGAGGTTTGGAGGTAAGAAGCTGGACACTTCTTGCAGGATGGAAACTTCGGCCTCAGCTCTGCGCCCAGCACCCAGCAGTCATCTCGCCCTCTCTCTGAGGGCCCAGCCTGCCAATATTTAGGTGAAAAACGGCTGTGAGGGCTGTGGTGGTCAGTGCAGACAAGATGACAGCGTCCTTGGAGGTCAGTTGGTGGACTCCAAGGGGAGTCAGGTAAGAGCACGCAGGGCAGGTGGTGCCTTGAGGGTGGCACTCACTGGGGCTGTCCCATCGCCTACCCGCTGGGGCTGCCAGCACCCTGAAGGCTGTCGTTGTTCTGGGTAGAGCAGAGGCAAGCCCAGGGCGCTGCTGCAGTCTGAGATTTGCTTCAGACTTTGCCTTTTCCTCCTGGGTTTACTTGAAAGAGAAAGGGAACAGTGTTGTTAGTCCGTTTTGTGCAGGAAACAAGAGAGGGAGTAACTTAACGCCAGGGAGAAAACCTAAACCTCTGCATGGACCAGAGCGCTCAGATTGCTTGGGTTGATTTTTGAACAGTGAAGTAACTCGGCCTCTGCTGCTCGGGCCTGTCCTCACAACAGGCTGTGTCCTCACAATGATGGTGCTGAGCTCCCTGGGACTGCGGTGCGAGCTCAGTCCGGGTACCCTCCACAGGACTAAATATAAAAGCAGGGTGAATTTAAGGTTAAAACTCTGCCAAGTGCTATTTGTATTTGCAGAGCATCTGAGCAGGGTTAACATTTTGCTGCTGCGGTGGAAATGGAGCTTGGAGGGGATGGAAAAAGGCTGCTCCCAAGCCAATTGAAAAACATTGTTCTGACCTTATTCAAGAAGCTACATCTTCCCTCTCTCTTTCCTCCCCCTCACATTCCTCTCATAGTAATCACTGATCTCTAACCTCAGCTTCATCTGCCACAGCTAACCACTTAAAACTAAAAACTAGAAACCCAACAGCAGCAAAAAAAAAAAAAAGGGCTGCTTCTGCACACACCTCATCGTGTACCGTACTGCTTCCAGCACGGACTTAGCTTTGGAGGGCGTGAGTCAGCAGCGAAGGTTTCGGATAGCGTCGTGTCAGGGGAGCTGGCGACTGCCTCTTCCTTTGGGCCAGAGCACCGGGATGGCTCAACCTGGGGTATGCAGCGCGGGGAGGTGTTTTGCTTCTCCTTTCTGTTTGCACATAAACAGATTGCAGCAGATGACACAGTCATCAGACTTCCTGGGCTTAACACAAGGCTGCCGCAGACGATGTCCATTTTGGAGGCTGTCAGTTGAGTTTGTTGCCTAATTTGGTCACAGTGTGCTTGGGGCTGGCCTGCTTTCCTTTTTTTTTTTAAAAAAAAAAAAAAAAACAACACTCGTCCTTTTCTATCATTGTCGTGGAGGGGAAGCTGTTTGTGTTGGAGAACCTCCTGCTCTTCTCACTTCCTCTCTGCTGAGGAAGCGATACTTGAATGGTGTCTTTCAAAAAGCTACGCAATCCTCAAGGTGACTTTTCCAGTCTTTTCCTTCTTTGCCACCCTTTCATAAGCTTCCAATAACCCTACTGGCCTCTTATCCCTTCTGAGTAGTCGTTTGAGCTGTTAATGCTGGAGGACTTTGGATTAGTTCTCCTACCTGACAGAGGGAGCTCTATGTGCTGAAGTTAAATAATAACTGATAAGTTGATGTATTTGCAATATACGAGGCAAGGGGGAGATGACGATGATGCAAGTCCAGCCTTAGCTAATGGAAGGAGCACGTGTTTTGTTTCATACACCGCTAACGAGAGGCCTGGCACCATTTAGGACGCTGAAAATGCCGACCACTGGGAGGGAAGGAGCGTGACGGTCAGCTCTGCCGCGTGGCCTTTACAAGTTAGCTGCTGCGTAGTGCAAATCCTCGCGAAAACCACAGGCTGCAGAGCCCTTTGGAAAAGGACCGCTGCTCTGCATCGGACCACGGTCAGCCCAAACAAGCTGCCTGCCTGGCACGCAGGAGGCACGCTGGCCTTCCATGGGCAATGAGAACTTTTGTTCAGCAGCAGCTGAGGCATCGACACCAAAGCTGGAATCTCCTTTCTTTTATTTCTCTGCTGTATTTGGGGGCGAGGGGGAGGGCAGCTTCCAGGTGATCCAGTCGAGGATGCAGCCTTGTGCAGTGCTACCGGGAGGCTCGTGTGCCTTACGGATGGTGAAGCTGCTGCTGTTGAGGGAGTTACCACCTCTGCTGGAGAAGATTCCCTGGCCTTGGAAGCACGAGGAGATGCTGGGCTGCCTACTGAAATCCAGCCCTCTGTTGTAGGTCCAGAGTACACGTAATAAAAAGCTTCAGCAGAGCCACAGGTTAAGGTACACCATGAGTAGTGCGATAATCAGCCTTACATGTTTGGCAGTAGATGGGCAGGCACGGGCTGGTCTCTGCAGAAGATCCCCTGGAGAGATGAACCTTCAGCATGCGTCAGGTGTGGGTACCATTGACCTCTGAGACATTAGTAATGGAGAAACACGGGCGTAAAGTGGTGAGGCAGCAACTTTACGGGGGAAAGGGAAGGTGAAACAAGTTTTCTTCTGGTTTAGTAAAAAGTCTCCTCTGTGTGTCATTTGGCATTTGCATATAATCTGCTAATTAGGCATGACTGACTCACCCACCATTTCCACCTGAAAGGCATGATGTGTTTTGAAGAACACAGTTTATAATCTCAGTAGGCCAGCGTTTCTTCTCTTCCTCCTCCTCCCCCTTCCAGTGCCCCCCAAAATGCATTCCCGTACTGCTTTTAACCTTCAAGCCTCTTTTCTTCTGCTCTCTCTCTGTTACTACTCTTGCATTATTAATGGGGCTCTCGCAATCCAGCCAGAACACTGACATTACTAATTACTACTTGTAGCAGAGGAGCGAGGAGCAAGGTAGAAACTGGGTCAGGAAATGTTGTCGTCATAATACGACAGTATCAGAACTGCGGAGCAGAACTCTTCGTATGAGCAGGGTTGAGATGGAGACGTGGGACCTCCTTGCTCCCTTGCTGCACGCCGATGAGACGACCAGCTTGCACCCGCGAGTGTTAACGGAGCTGTAATTTGCAGGAGCTGAGGAATGGAGTGGGTAAAATGTTGTGTTCCGATCGTGCCTTGAGCATCACAAAATTCACGCGTTGCTGGTAGTATAGTGCGGAGCCCCTTCTCCTGTTGGTATCAAAGGGGAAGGAGGCGTCAGTGGCTGTGTTTGTGTTTGCATTCAGCGAGGGCCTGCCCGTCATACTCGCTGCATTCAGATTGTCCTTGGCAGCACCAAGGGCATCCTGCAGCAGCAAACGGCTCTCGTGCTCTGTGTAAGAGAATATGGCTGCTGTGAAATCAGAATGAGAACGTTATTTGGGGGATGCAGCAATTAACCCACAAATAGTGGGTGGTTGTAAACATAAAGAATTGCCTGCCTGTCCTGCTCCTGGCTGGTGGAGCTGGGCCGTGTCCCTCCGCTGGGCAGAGCATCCACGTAGGAACCTGGCGTCCCCGGGAGGCATTGCTGCGAGCAGTTGTGCCGTCATGTTAGCTCGCTCCTTGAGCGAGGGGCAAGAGTGAAAAGGGGAGTGCCACTTACTGCAAAATGTGTCGTCTCTTATGGGAAGTGACAGCTTAAAGGAAGTAATCTCTTTAAATTAATGCTTTCCTTGCTCACTTCTTTGAAATGGTTAAAAGAGCTAAATATGTATGTCAGTAATAGAACACAAATACAACATTTTGTGCGTGCTGGCAAAAGAATGAAGTCCCTCTCCCCCAAAAGATCCTTTAAAAAATAATAATCTGAAGTCTAATCTTTCCCAGAACCATTACATTGCCCTTGCAGGATGGGAGGCTCGTATAAGCCTGCTTGCCAAGCCTATACAAGCGAGCCTGTGATGAGAGGCTGAGAGCTTGTCCCTGGGGGAGATGGCGAACTCGAGGTGGCAAACTCTTGGAGAGGAGGGAAGGGGCTGTGCGTTTCTTCCTTCCCTGCGCTGCTGGTAGCAGCAAAGCTGCTTTTCTTACATCCTGGTAGTATCCAACACACGGCAGCCCGCTGTGGCCACGCGTGTGCAGCAAGTGCGGATGCTGCTGCTTTTGGAAGAATACAGGAAGGCACCAAAGCGACTCGTGCAGTCCCTGCTAGGCTGCTGTGCCTCCAGATCGACCAGCAGCGTGCCCCAGTCTCAGCAAAGCCCGGGGGCCAGCACGTGAGCAGCACGAGTCCCTCTGAAGTCAGACGGCAGCTCTCCCAAAGCGAGCGAGATGTTGGGGCTGGGTGGACTCGACAATATCCCCTTTCAAAGATTATCCTCCAGACTGTCCTGGTCGGGCACCGCCTTCGGCATCTGCCTTAGTCTTTTGTAAGGATGAACAGTATTTAAAAGAGACTGGCTACTCTAATCTGTGCTCTGCAGGCTCAAAAGTCTGTCCTGATGTGGCTGGCCAACTTTATTTTCCTAACTGTCGATTGTACTTGTAGGGCTTTGCATGTATTTTGTCTGGGCTGTTGATGGAGCTACCTTGAAGCCAGCCCAAAACAGAGCTTTGCTAGTGCAGCTTTGGGTATTTAGGGAGGGCAGACGTTCCCTTTAAGTACAAGCTGATGATGGGCAGTGATTTCGACCACGTTTTTAATAAAGCCATTGTGGAGCTGAAGAGGTCTAAAGTTTACGACCCCAGTATTCTTTTCAAAAGGTAAGTACTGACTTGCCATTAAAATCGAGCGTTGTCAGTAAAGCAAATGCTTTCTCTACCCAAAATTTCATGTGCACGTATTTAATTAAAAGGTGACAGGGTTAATGAAGCTTTGAGTGCATATGGCCTCATTCCCTGAATTTAATTTTCTTTAATTGCTCCAGAGATTGAAATTCCCAGCTATGGTTGTCTCCTAACATGTGAATTAAGGACCTGGAAAGGAACAATCTCACTCGGTGCCAGCCTCTTCCTCATCTGCTGATTTTTACTCTTTCATTGAAAGAGGATTAGATAAAAATGCCTTTCTTAAATCACTGTTCTAGCTTCGTGGTGGATTTGGCTGATCTGAGAGCTGCTGACACCTTGGACGCTGGGAAGGAGGTGAAAAGTGGGGTGTTCTTGCAAATTGTGTCACTTGTCCCTAAGATATTAGAGGAGACTGAGAGCAAGTCACTTTTTTCTCTTCCTACCCTTAATACCCACCATCACGTTCAGCATCACTGGGGTTAAGTTGACTGAATTGCAAAGCCAGAACCCAAATCAAGCCGGTCTTCGTTGGCAGTCTTTAAAAAAAGACATTTTTAAAGCACTGCGGTGTTTTAAAATAAAATTGAGGGAGGAAGGTTGTTTTGGGGTGGATTTTGTGTTTGTTTGCGGGAGCTTTCGGACAGCGGCTTTAGTGCCTAAGACCTCTGTGAGAATCCGGGTCCTTTGTGGTCCTCGCGTGCTAAGTGCAGTGCGAGCTCACGGCCCGAGCCCTGCAGAGCTCGGTAAAAGGACAAAAAGCTGAAACTCAGCAAAGCTACGTACCGGCGACATGATCGGTGCTGGGAAGAGCAGATCATGTTCCTGCCTTCGTTAAAATAAAAACTTACGACCCATGAGGAGTGGCCCCGTATGTGGCCGTCTATTTGTGACGGATGCTGCCGAATGTTCCAAGGCTACTCTACGTTTTTGTGTGGCCTTGTGGGCTTGTTAACAGCTATAGCCCTGGCTAAATGGTTTAATAGAAAAGGAAGCTTCCAACAGCAGACGTTGGGGTTAATTTAATGCACATCTAATACTAGACCAGTGGGAGCAACAAGCGTTTTAGGGGTTTGCCACAGCTTTGACTCCTTTCGGAGGTCTGAGCTGCCCGAAATCTTTGGGAAAATGTAGCAGCACCCACTTGATCTGGTGGAGGCTTGTCGTAAGTGGCCGGCACGTGGCTCTGATAAGTGCATGAGGGGGTATTGGAGAGCCGCCAGGCCTTCCCGGTAAGAAGTCGGGGGCTGCTGGTAGGCTGTGGTGGGTAAGTTGGTGGCTGGGGTGCGTTTTGGGGCTGGGAGGGTGGTTTTGGACGAGCTGTGCTTCGTGCTCAGGAAGGTGTCAGGTCTCTCCCTTGCTGTGGGAAGGTGCCCCAGCATCAGAGGCAGGCAGTGGGGACACGAGGGTCGGTTTGGTACCCAGCACCCTGCCATGAAGTGTTTGGGGAGGCAGCACAGAGAGACACCCTCGAAGCGGGAGCTCTAACGTGCCTTAATCAGCCGTGTCCATTGAATTTCTACCTAAACACGTGAATCCATAAAGCAGCTGGGGTTAAAATACTGAATTCCTTTCTGATGTGCCTTAATCCTTCCTCACTTCTCCCCCCAGTGAGCCTGTGCATCTTCAGCTGGAGTCAGCACAAATCCTCCTTGCTGAAGCTCGCCCTTCTCCCGGCCTTAAGCAAACCACCTCCTTCGCTACCGCCTAACTCCTCTCCTCCACCTCGATGCTTGAAGCGACCCCTGCCCTGCCAAATAACTCGGGGCCAGCTCGGCCAGGAGGGCCGGGGCCTGGCCTGTGCGTGGCCGCTCCTCCCGCCGCGGGCTCGGGGAGCAGAGGTGATGCTTAAGTGGTCTCGGTGCTGCTACCAGTGTAAACAGAGCAGCTGTTTTTCCCCGAGCCAGGGGAGCATTAATGGAATGCGCTGGCCCGGGCTGATGTAAAACATCGCCGCGCGTTTCGGGGATGAGGTCAGCGGCACTGCGAGCTGATGGGAGTTTAATGTCGAGTCTGCCTCTCGAAGCAGAGGGGTCAACCGAGAGAGCTGCGGCTAATGGAAACGCAAGTACACTTGTCATAAATCACTGCCAAAATCCTGAACGGGCAGAGCTGCCGCGGTATCCTGCGGCCAGCGATGTTTCTGTAACCAGCCATTAGCTGTTCGGAGGCTGCCTTCCTCTCCGGGTGCTTTTAGTGTCAGTGCTTGACTTTAAAAGGGCCAAGGAGAGGCTGGGAACGGAAGGCTTAAGGGAAGCGTTACCTCCAAGTGCTGGGAGAGCGCTGCTTCGCCAGCTGCTTCTGTGCCTTTGCGGGGCCCCTTAGTTACTGCTGCCCATCCTGTTGGGAAATGGTAGGAGGGCGGCTGAGAGCTCGGTTTAAACAAGTCGTCCTTCTGGTAAAATGGGATCGGCCGCGTTGCTGCTGCGAGGTTGCTAGGAACTCCCAAGGCACGCAGGAAAGTGTTGAGGGGCCGGAAGCAAAGCGCACTTGGCACCGTTCAGGGATCATATGGCTCTTAAAAACAAACAAATCTCGTAAAAAAGTAAAGAGCAGCATTTTTCTAGACAATGAGAAGTCAGTTTGCCTTCCCGACCAACCAGCATATTTCCCGTAAAGCTGGACGCTGTAACCTACCATTTGCCAACAAGATAAGATGGTTGTATTTGTTCAGTGATTTATCCTCTGTGAAGCTAATCTGAAAGAATGCTTTATTGCTCTATTTATTTTTTCAAAAGAGGCTTCTTTGACCTCCTTTTTTTTTTTTTTCTGTTGGAAGCATGCATGCCTTTAAGCCAAATCTCAAAGCCCAGTTGAAATTGGGGTCTGTCTTTGGGGATGCTGCTGAAAACGCAATATCTGTGGGCTGTTAGTGGCGAAGATGCCATTCAGAAACAGAGGTGAGCATCCCTCCCCAAGGCCTTTTCTGTATTGAAAAGCCTCGCCGCGATACAGCCTCGTACAAACCAACAAGGCCGGTCGGCAGCTGGAGGTTTTTTCCTTTCTGGGTCCTCCTTGAAGGGCAGAGGTTAAAACAAAGCAGATGCTCTCACGGCGTCTGTGCTCTCCTGCTAAGAGGCAGTCGCTGTAAGAGGCCCTGCCGTGTGAAATGAGGATGCTGCCTCCTGTTTGCAAGTGGTCGCTGGGGAGGGCGAGGGGGAAGGTCTGCAAGAGATGGTCCCCTGGAGAGAGAGGGGTGTTGGTGGTGTTACTGCGTTACCTTCACCCTGAAGTTTGTGTGTGCAATTATCCACGTACGTAAAGTCTGGAAGCGCCTCGTTAGGGCGCGCTCTCCCCAAACAAGGGAAAGGATTGCAGCGATCGGAGCGGCCTGCTGCGAGAGGGATGGATCTCAGGTAGCTGCAACCCGTGCCAGTTTGTTTGCTGGTAGCTGGCTACTGCTACTATATTTAGGTTCTTCTCGCCTCCCAGGACGAAGGCATTGAACCTTGCTAGATATGGAGATAGGCACAACACCAAGGAGCTCTAAACAACGGCCTGCCAGCGTCCCAGCTCTGCGGTTGTTGTTTTCAGGCTGGGTCCTTGCCGTTCCCGTGTTTGGGGTTGAGCTGTGCTGGCGAGGAGAGGGTAGTTAGATGAGGTTATGTGAACGAGACTTGTTTTTGTAGCTGTTCCGTCTGCCCTCGAAACCTGGTGTGTTTTTCAAGCAAAGCTTCCTGGGGAGTATTTGGTTATCCTGTGACTCCCAGCCCTTTGTGGCGCGTTTC
The DNA here is from genome assembly GCF_040182565.1 of Anser cygnoides. Classification (NCBI taxonomy): domain Eukaryota; kingdom Metazoa; phylum Chordata; class Aves; order Anseriformes; family Anatidae; genus Anser; species Anser cygnoides. The sequence continues at coordinate 3,925,242 of NC_089887.1, forward strand.
AGGTGTGCAGAGCAAAGAGCAGACACTGCAGGAGTCATCGGGTAACTCGGCGGGGTTGTACCACAAACAACTATTCAGATGCTTTCAGAGGCAGCTTTGTTTTACTGTGAGATCCCCGTCTTGAATAATTCTGACCTACCCGTGTAATTAAATGAAGCATTTTTTTTTTCATCCTGGAACTTTATTCTGGTTGCAGCTGTTGTACGAGCTATAGATTTCTAGATTTGTGTCAGAAAACCATGACTTCAGACCGCTGGGATTTTTGTGGGTGGGTGAAAGTGATAACAGATTAATGAGTTTTGCTTAGCATCTCCATCTGCCAGACTAAACCATGTTCTGCACAGGAGACTTAACCCAGCTGTTTGAGCTGGTCCTCTAAAAGCAAAGCGCCATTTACTGAGTCAAAGCTGACCCCTAAGCGCGGAAAACAAGCATTGCTCTTAAAGTGGCCTTCTGAAAGTCAGTGCCTTGTACATAATTACACTTGCTTTCCTTTTCCTGGTCCAATGTGATGAACTCAAAGCATGCAAACGAGGAATAGTAACGAGCACACGGAGAAATGCAGGTGATTCCCTGAGGACTAGGTAGAAGCCCCAGATGCTCACCAAACACGTGGGTCAGGTTCCTTGCCTGCAATTTGAACTCATCGCTGTGACGCTTGTGATTGCCTTCCCTATGCTTTACCTCCATAAGTAGATAAATTAAAACACGTCGTGTAAAATCAGTTATCTCAGCCCCGGTGCGGACAGCCTGTACCAGGAGAAGATGACTGAGAAGCACTAGCTGTGCACAGCCCCACGTGTGAGAGCAGACGTGCTCTCTCCAATTGCACTTGGCTCAAATCTCTGTCGTTGCGAGGGGCAGCCTGAAAGTCCAGCTGCGAGCAGAGCCAGGGTGAGGAATGAGATGACCGGATCAGGGAAAAGCTGCTGCGCATTAGTTGTGGCTGTTAGCTTGTCTATTCCCTCCTGTGAGCTTTGGAAGCTAAATGGGAATGAGGTAGTTGAGTACGAGACATGTTAGCCTTCGCCTGCATCCTGTTACGTGCAGGGAGTTGCCGTGGCTAGATGCTGATCAGATGTTATTTTGATAGTAAGTGTTATTTCTCAGCTGTTTCTTTTTTTAAAAAAAAAAAAAAAAAATGGGTATCTGTCATCTCCAGTGCCCAGAAATTATCTTCAAAAAGGCTGGTAATATTCGTGTGCATGCGCTGCGTGTGCTTGCACATGCCTGATTGCCTGCTGTTCCTGCACAGCACCGCTCTGATCTTCTCGCTGCCCGTGGGACTGCCTGAACGGCCCCTGCACCGAGCAGCCCCAAGGCACTGGGGAGTTGGAGGGTGTGGGGGAAAGGCTGCCTTGGCTGACTGGGGTATGTAAAACTGAAAGGTATTTACTCAACGCTTTGGTCGGGCTGCGCTTGTACGCAGTGCGTTGTGCAACGGTACAGCTGTACCAAAACACACTGAGGTCCTCTGCCTCGTCTCCCACATGGACTCGTTACAAATACTTGTCGGGAAGATGCTGAAGTCCCGTGGTCTGCTTGTGTGTGGTGTTCCAGGCCGCTTTCTGGTCAGAGTGCCTGGCTGCCTCATGCCTGGAGTACTGGGGGCCCTTCTCACTGCCTTCTACAGGCTTCATTGCAGACGCTGTCCCTAAAGTCTGGACGGGACAGTTCCTCTGAAGCAGACCACATCACCATGGAGAAGTGAAGGAAAGCAAAGCAACTGCCAGGAAAGCTGCTGTAGTCCTTGGACTTGCATGCTAGGCCACGCGGAGTCAGAGAAGGATCCACCTTTCTGGTTTGGCACCATTATTGACACCAAGTGTTTTGTTCTGATCCTTAGTTAAGGATGACAGGAACCTAGAAGACACTTAAAGCATACAGAAAAATATCCTCTGAGGTGCAGAAATCCTGCCTTAAAGTTAAGATGTTAAAGCTAGCTGTCCAGAGAAATACTATGAGATCACTTGATGAGTCTGTAAAGTACACAGCAGGTAACAGTCAGGTAGTATTAAAGGTCTGAAAGCCAAAGCTGGGTGAAAACCTGTGCTTTGAGTCAGCCTGGAGTTCTGGGATCAGCTTGAATACCTTGGTTGAGAAGGACCGAGGGAGATGTTAGACTTAGTCGTAAATGGAATTTTTGATACCGGGCGTAGATGCTGTCATCTGACTCCCTAGTTTGGTGGTTGCTCTTGGCTTCATTCTGAGCTGAAATGTCTCGCTTTAACACCATCCCAGTCTGTAGCCCCACCACTTCAAGCTGCGATTCAGCTAGGTTGGATTCAGCTAGGTTGTCCAGGCTCAGCCAGGCGAGGTGTGAACAGATGTGGCTGGATGACAGCCAAGGAGCCGGAGAGCTGCGAGAAGCGGTAGCCCGGATTCGGTAGGTAACACTCCCCTGGGGATCGTGTAGCGTTAATTAGCGCTGCCATGAGGGGGGACAACCTTGGAACCCGTGGGATTCAAAGGCCACGGGACAAGCTCGAAGAAAGAAAACGTACAGGGAGCTATTAGACAAAGCGCCACCAGCGGTGCAGAATGCCTGCCCTCTCCGTGGGGTGTTTTCTGTGTCCTCTGCCCTCCTGTGCTGGAAGCGTAATACAGGTCTAGATGGACTGCTGATGTACAACACCGCGGTCAGGCACGTGGGTTTTGCTGCCGGAGAAAATTACAACGTATTGCTATTGAGGAATAAGAGACCTGTATGAAAAGGGCTGTAGGTAATGGCTGTTTCTAAACCTCCTCTTCTGGCCTGAGCTGTGCAAAACCAGCCTTCGTTTCAGCATGGTGTTCTGTTAAACTGCTGCTGTTCTAGGCCAAAGGTAGTCATTCCCGTATGTGTATACTGATAGAAAAGCTATGGTATTAACATCAGATTCACCGATTTATTATTTTTTTCCTGGTAGTAGATGTGGGCACACAGGAAGGTCATGCTCTGGGTTCTTTATGCGGTTTTGGTGTGGTTTTTTTTGCAACTCTCCACTTCGCATTGACTACAAATGTTTATGCGTATACTTAGAAAAGGCTGGGCTGGAAATAAACTCCTCTTTGCAGCACTCCACCTCCTGCTTCATATTTTAAGAATCTTGATTCCATCCCAGTAATTTTCCAAGTGGATTAGCGCAGGTCACCGAGGCATTCGCATCAGGAAAATGCAGCGAGATGTTGCTGTCATCCTCTCAACCGCTCCAGCACTCCACCCCGTCGCTTATCAGCCCACACTTCAGTAATCCTAATAGCTGTGTCATAGCAAGATTAACAGAAAATCCAGGCAAATATTTATGGTTCCTTTTGAGGTACGTGTTAATGCAAGAATGTGAGGTGGGATGGATAGATGCGTTATTAGGGGAGCCTGCAAACATTGCTCATGTGGGCCGAGAAGGGATCCTGCCAGGCTGGGAAAGCTGCTGCCAGCTTGGGGAAGGGGCAGCGATGAGGTTGCACTACTCGTGAGCATGCAGGGCTGGGCACTGTGTGCAGCATCCCCCAGGCAGAGATGGGGAAGAGGGAGCAGCCGTGGCTCTCAGGGGAAAAGGGCGAACAAGAAGCAGAGTCGGAGTTGCTCTCGGTGCTACGCCAGCATCGTACGGCGACTTGGCAATGAGCACGGGAGGAGAAGCACAAAGGCAAAGTGAAGGAGGAGTAGCTCGAGGCTGGAAGACGGAAGAATGTACAAGGTGTCATTTAGCATTAAATGCCTGGGGAGGCAGTGTTAGCTGGGAGGTGATGGCTTTCATTTTAGGGAAGACTGGTTCTTTTTTTTTTTTTTTTCTGTGGGGCTGTGCAGGTTTCTGGACTTCGGGGAGCGATGCGAGCAGGCTGACAAGGTACGGCCTCCTTTCCCCAGAGGAGTACAGCAAGTCCCAAGGGGACCGGGTGCCAGGCCCCAGCTAATGAGGAGGGTACTCAGCACTAACTAGAGCCGTGCACCTGGGGACTGCTGCTGAGCAAGGCCTGGTGAGGGGCATGGAAGTGAAGCAGAGACCAGTCTCCAAAGCTGAGAGATAGAAAAAGAGAAAGGTCAAAGGGTTCTTTATGCCTGAGAAAGCCACAGTAATTTCTAGTTCATGTAAATTTTGCACACTTTTTTTTTTTTTTTCCGGAGGGGAAAAGAGGCAGCATTCCTTGTATTTTGTGTGTTTTTTAGGGGTGATTTATTCTGAATCAGCTGCAGAGCTTTGACAGCAGAGGGAGCAAGTGAGCCTCAAATAGTTGCTTTCAACAAAACCCAGCAGCAAATAATCACAGCCTTTGCAAGAGGTAAATTAAAACCATCTACTGCTTGGGAAACATGCACAGCTCAGCATCTTCCCTCCATAAATATTTCCTTGCTGTTGAATCTTTGTAACCCCTTCGGAGCCCAGCTGCCGTGCTCTTCCCTGCTAGCAGTGAGCCTCCTCCTCGCCGTGTGCTCCGTGCATGCCTGCCAGCGGAGATTTGGGCTCGCTGAGAACAGCTCTGTGGCTCTGTTGGACCTTAGCGGCCCAAAAACTCAAGAAAGAGTTTGTGCAAAACCAGTCCAGCCTTTCTGCATGACATGGGCAGCCTGACGTGCCAGCGGAGAGGCTGTTGGTACTAAAGCAGCAGCTTTTGGTAGCTTCCTTAGCACTGCTCGTGCATTGCTTTTGCTGAAGTAATGCTTCAGCTTTGGAAAAAAAAAAGAGGGGGTCTCACTGTCTTCTGTCGTTGCTCTTAAACATGAGTCTGCACACACATCAGGAGCAGTAAGGTAGCTGGAAGTGCACTCTGTTTCTCTTTTAAACATTTGTGGTATCAAAATTCACTCTCAGGGTATGTTTTTTTCCCCGCCTATCTGAACAGCGCTGCATTCTTTTCTACAAAGAGATGATTTGGGGCGTGTGCTCGGGGTTTCGCTCCAGGGAAGCTGAGAGCAAGCTGCCATAAGAGGGCTCCAGAGCCCTGTTCTTGTGTCTGCTCTTTTGTGGAGCACTCTTCCCCTCTTTCTTTAACAGTAGGTCCAAGCTGCCTTAGCAAAACCCCCTACACCAGTCCTAATTTCCCCACACACACACTGCTCAGACTTGTTATGAACCAGGTCTCTTTATTTTACCAGGTGTAGTAGAATATAGCATAAAAATACCTTATTACTAACAAAGCTTACTTCTCTGCCTGAATAGAGAAATTGGACCTAGTGAGATTCCCTCCTTTGTACTGTTGTAACTATACCCGTGTCTCAGGAGCTGCCGGTGTAGCCAAGACGAGGATGCCCGAGACGAGTTAGAGGCGGCGTTCGTCTGCACGTGGCGTCTGGTACCCAGCATCTGGTACCCAGCACAGGAGCTCTGGGCAGGGGAGCTGCATTGCCATGACGATGGAAATTGCAAAGGCTGGCTCTTGGGATGCTCGCCTCGTGTTTCTCAAAGGAGAAGAAAGGTGGAGGAAAGCAGTAGCAGTGGAAACGCGGCGTGAATTCTCGCTGCAATAGGTGGCGATGACGAGCCCGACGTGGGGCTGTGGGTAGTAGTCCCCAAATGTGCTTCCCCCTGGGGAAGGAACAACATGAATATCATGTAGGAGCCAGGCAGCGTATGAGTAAGCATCCAGCAAGTCTTCCATGCAAATTTTTGGACGTGGAGTAATGAGTTCCAGTAATAGCTCGCTGCTGACTCGCCGCGCTGGAGATGTTGTGAGAACAGGCGCTGATAGCGTGTTTACCAGTAAAGATCCAGCTGCCAGGCTGGGCCATGGAGCACGGGGCAGATGGCCTGCTATTTATACTGCTGTTGTGCTCGGAGCAGATTCCTCCGTGTTGCCACTGTCTGGAGGGGAAAAAAGGAAATGTCCCCTGGAAGCGGTGAGGACGTATTTCACAGGCAGGACAGTCAGCTCCAGCACACCCAGTCTGCTTCAGGGGCTTTTTAGGCATCTCCTCGTTGGTCCTGTTTAGGTGGAACACTTCTGGTCCTGGTGTGGATCCTTGTGAAGAGTTTATTTTTAAACATGGCCAGTGTAAGGTATGTCTGCTTCGATCTGGCACCTGGCTGTAAGCTTGTCCCTTTTTAACGCAGGCTCCAGAGGCAGTAAAGCAGGCTCTTTTTAACTGTCCTTCTCCCAAAATTGTTCACGGGGAGGCTAAACTTACCCAGCTGCTTGTAATCAAGATGTGCGATGATTGCCCTGGTGAGGCAGCCTGTTGTGTCTTGTCAAGCACAAATAGAAATTCCAAGGAAGGATGGGATAATTAGAAGCAATCCAGTGACTCTTGTGACTGTATAAAAATAACAGGGCTTTTTAAGGATGGATTATTTTTAGCAGCCTCATGTGAAAAAAAGTTTTGCGGAGTTCTGTGGCAGAAGACAAACGAGGTATTGTACCTGCTTTTCTCTATTTCTCTCTCTCTCAGAGTATGATGTGTGCTGAGGGTCTTGCTACATAAAGCCAACTGGCTCTGGAAGGCGTTGGGGTAGCTCACACAGCCTGCTGGCTTCCTTACCAGCAGTCGTCGTGTAGCAGGGCGATAACTACTTAGTGGGTATCAAAGATCTGATTTAAGATGAATATGGTTCGAACAATACACCCAAAGAAACCTCGCAGCCTGAAGCTCTGCGATGTTGGACCTGATGATCTCTTGAGGTCCCTTCCAACCCCTACAGTTCTGTGATCCTGTGATGTCTGTGACATCAAGTTTCTGTCGATTTTTCTAATATAGTATATAATTTGTGCGTTCCTGGGAAATCAAGAAACGGCGGGTTTATATTAAAAAATAAAAAAATGGAGGGGGGAGACTGACTGTGTAGCGGTCTCACCAGCAGCTCCGTAGCCACCAGCCAGCAACACCAAACCATTCCACAGAGGTGCTTTGGTGTAGCGTGTGTTACCAGACGTAAAGCTGATGCACCTGAACAAGGCTAAACAAAACTGGAGATAAATACTAGATGTGCTCTTGGGTGTTCTGCTGGTGAGATGTACATCGAGAGCAACGGCGACTTGGGTGACTTGGGGAGCTGCAGCGGGTGAAGCAGCTCCTCCTCAGACCTGGGGTGGGACAGAGCGGTGTTTCCACTGGAGCGAGGCGAAGGACACGGATCCTTCTGTGGTGTCTGGCTCCGTTCTTGCTAAAAGTCTTCTGGTTTGAGAGGCTGATGCTGGGGACGGTGGGCAGCACCACAGTCCTGTGTGAGGGAACCGCATTGGGGAAGAAACTTAGAGACACTGAGTGTGAGGTTATGTTGCTTTCCCTTTCTCTAAATGCCTTCCTAATACAAAGCTTCAGCTGTGGTGTTTCTTCAGTAATGGCAACCTCATCCCACGGAGAACTGCAGTAGGTGTTGTCTTGGAATCCTAACGCTGATTTCCCTCTCCAGATGCTGTCGTGCAGGCATTATCTGCCTTACTGAGACCTGACGGTCTGAAGCTTGGTTCATTGTTACTTCTGGAGTCATAACGAGTTTTGTGGTTTCCACCCAAATACTGCTGCATTGTTTTGTGTGATTCTGAAAGCGAAACTAGCACTGTACAAAAAATGAAATTTGTCCCGTCAGCTGTTGTGGAGTATGTCTGAGCTGCTGGACGTGCAGCACTGATGGCAGCCAGGGAGCGCCTTCAGATGCGGGGCTGCTTGGCCTTCATTCATCCTTGCGTGTACGCAGGCTTGCATGTGGTTCTGTTTCGTGGTATAAAGGTAAGAAAATGTCTTTTTTTTTTTTTTTCAAGTTGTTATTCCCAAGTAAAATCACTCCTGTCAGCTCTTACCATCGGAACGAACGCACCTGTGTTTCAGCTCAGGAATTCAGACTAACATGAGATGGAAGAACCGAGAGTTTGCTGAGTGGACATAAATATGCCCTAACTAAAAGGGCAGATGCATTCCTGATTTAGAAGAAATTCTCAGCTCGTTAAACATCATTTTCCAGTAGCTACGTAATTAGGGTTGCTTGGAAAGGAGGTGTCAGCCCCCGGTGAAGCAGAGCGTTGTGCAGCCGAGTGCCCTCGCTGCTGGACGGACAGAGCGCTGCCTCTTCGCTGCTGTCCCTTTTGTTCTCCTCCTCTTTTGTCTTCCGTACAAACAAGACCGCTGTGCTTCTCTGCAGCCTGGTGTCCTTGCCCGTGTGCATCCCTTACGGAAGAAGGGGGAAAACCCTTTAATCCTTAGGGGCGATGGCGGTGGCCTGCGGCGTTTCCGGAGCTGTAAGGAAGTGGCTGAAGTTCCTCCTCGCTGACTCCCCTCCGCAGAAATGTGGCAGATAGGTCTTTTTCCTTTTATGGCCAATAACGCTGGTTTCCCTTTGCAATAAAATCCTGGGTCAGAAGTGGAAGCGAGAAGTCGGTCAGGGGGAAGGGGCTGGTCTTACCAGCTCCCAGCGGGTGGGGATGAGATTTGCGACACAGCAAGTTCTAGACTAAAATAAACCCGAGTTACAACATCTACCCAGAGGTGCCTGCTTTGTTTGCTCGAGGGGTGCCTCAAGCTCTCAGTCTTGCTTAAGACAGCAATTAGGCATCATGACTATTCTTAATTTCATGGGGAGAAGTTTATCTGGTCCGAGCCCAGCTAAGGAGGGTTTTCAGATGCTCTGATTGTGTCTAGGAAACTCTGATTGAATCTAGACACACGTAGGAAGACAATACCTGCTTCTTGACAGTTACTTTTACTGTTTCGCACCAAGCAAAGTGTCTCGGCCTCTAATGGATGTCTCAGAATAGTTTTCTTCCTGGGCCCTACGGAGCCATTTCATACAGCAGTTAATGCGGTCTTGCTGCGTGACACTTGGCACCGACTCCTCTCCTTAGCTAAGGAGAGGTAATGTCCCTCTGGGTGGTAATTGCGTGGTGGTGGTAAGCCAAAAGACAACTTTCTCAGCCAATAATGTCTCTTACAAATCATCTGTGGCTGCAAATGGCTTGATGAATTTGAACCTTAAAAGTGTTTTTCTAATAAAGTGAATCTCCTCTTTCTCGCTACAAAGTGCTTCACATCCTCTTTCACGGCTTTAACGCAAATGGTTTATTTGGCAATCTTTTAAAATAACCACTCAGTTTTTAAGTGGCACAGCTCTTGTTCCTTCCCTGCGAAGCACGCTGGCTGCTGCTTTAGTTTCACTTCTCATTCAGCCCTTGAACTCTGAAATCAGGAGGAAAGACTGACTGGTTGGGAGAGTCTGCCGCGATGTTCCCAGGGCTGTTGGTGAGCCTCCTTCGCCGCTGGGAGCTGCTGACCTCGACAAGACGGATCGCTTACGGGCTCCTCCGCTCTTCCCTGCGGCAGGCAGGAGGGAAAGGCTCTTCCCACCTGGTCGGGCTGGTTGTTAGGTCCCCGCTTGCGCCTTGGAACAAACGAGTTGGGTATCCCGGAGGATGAGAGCTCATGTAACTATCTCAGCACCTTACAGATCTCCTGCTTCATTCCAGCCGCCCCCTCAGCAGATAACAGCTCCAGCTGTGGGCGTGTGGCTTCTCTTCCAGAGGAAGGTGGCTTTGAAGATCCCGATTCCTTTGCTGCTGACTGTAGGAAGCAGCAAAGGAATCTGCTTTGTTCACATGGGAAGCTTCCTCTTGGTTACCAGCTGGTCAGTAGGAGCTGAGCACTTCCCCACGTGTCGGGGAAGCACTTTGGAAATGGTTTTCAGTAGCAATTGCACATTCTTCAGCTCTGGTTTGACAATAGCGTATTTGTGATCACACTTTTTTTTTTTTTCTTCTCCTTCCCTTGACTTTACAGCAGAGGTCCAAGGGGAAAAAAGAACACAATCTTTAAACTGCTCTGGGGCTGGGGAGATGGTAAAAACCAATCCTCTTTCTAAATACTTCATTTGTGCTGCCAGAATTGTTGATTTAATCTTTCAGTATCCCACACTGCGTTTTTGTCTGGGCTTGGTTACCCTCTGAGGGTACGGCACTTAATCCTTTCGAAGGAACTGCCTGTGCGGTGTAAGTCAATAATCCAACCTTTTGATAAGGTAGCCCCCAAAGGTAACTAATCTTCATCCTCGCCTACTTTCAGCTTTACCGAAGCACTCGGTACTTGCAGGCTTCAAATTTTTCCTATTTAATTCAGAGAGTCTCAGCAATCTTTGCTAGGTCTTGTGTTTGGACTGGAAGGCACGCATCCTAAACTGAACAGCACATCCTAAACTGAACATCGGGTGAAGGTCTGCACCCAAACTTGCCTGCTGCTGGAGCTTCCCGGTGGTGCTTGCCCGAACCAGAGTGTGGGGAAGAATGGATGAAGCCCGATGTTATTTAGGGCAATGACAGCCATCAGTGGGATTCATGGCAAGCCTCCTTGGTACGGGGGTGGAACAAGGGAGACAGCCTCTGCTGGGTGAATGGGAGCATCTGGCAGAGCCCATCTCAGCAAGAAGCAACATTTCCTCCATCTGTGACCTGGGATGGTGGGAACTTGCCTTCCTGCTGCTGCATGAGCAGGATCCTCCCCTGCAACCTGGCCTGACAGCAGCGATACAACACGGAAACATTTTGCTGTCGTGGTTGGGTCATGGCAGAAATTACTGCTGCTGCTTAGGAGTTACTGCTGTTTCTTAAACAGGTCCCTGGAGAGGAGGTGGCTTGTAATTTATTATTTTTTTGTCTTTTATAGAAGGCAGCCTTGCAACATGTCTGGTTTATAGACTAGCCATGCCATGCAAATAGTTGAGCAGTGCATTTAGTTAAATTGGTTTGGTGCTACAGAGAAGCAGGGGAGGGGAGGGGAACCAAGCTTTCTGATCAGTGTTTGCAAGTGTAGCAGAAGGGGAACTACTTTGCTTGGGATTTCACAATGTAAAGCATTGCAGCTCTTCTTCCTTTCTCACTTCTGTTCAGATGAGCCTTCTTTGGAGTGATCCTGAAACCTTGCAAATGTTTGTGTTCAAGAGCTTGATTTTTGTCTCATTTTCCCAGCCTCCTGCCTCGTCTCACATGATTGCGTGGAAGCGAGCCTGTCTTGCTGGATTACCAGCTTTTGTTTCGGGGCCAGGCAGGGTGGAGAGGCTCCCCTTGGAAGTGCTCACTCAGTTTAGCTTTATTTTAGGCAGATCCAAGATGGTCCTCCTCTTATTCCAAAGTGCTTCCGACCGCCGCATTTTTCCGAGACTACTAAAAACGCGAATCGAAAGGGATTATAAGACTTAAATGAAAACTAAATTACAGATTAAACGACTCTTCTAATTAGGAGACAGAAGTGTCCTGAGTTGGCCCTTGTTTGGCAGGATACTGCTTGAGCCTGCCTGCAGGACTTAGCTCGGCCGATCGGTTTGGTCAAGACTGGACGGGTCTGGGTGCGAGCGGGCGCAGTGTGGGATGGCCTCGGGTGGCCCTGTCCCCTCTGCCACGCTCCTTGCATGCCCAGGTGGGTTTGTGGGGTGTGCAGGGCCCCTTGGTTGTTCCTGTATCGCTTCAGACCTCTGCAAATTGAAGGCTGGTGTGTTCCTGCCTGCAAAACACCCGCGGTTGTTCACTGGGATGTGAAGGCGTACGTACGGCAAGGGTTGACGTTGGTCTTTTTCAGCATTGCAACGCGTGCTTTGGGTAAGAGACTCTTTGGGTGTTGCAGCCTCTGCCCGTGCCTCCTGATTTTGGGTATCGTTTGTCTCACCCTTCCCTGAAAGCTGCTCCACTCCGGTGTCCTGCTCCTGGCAGCCCCGGGGAGGCATATCGTGTCTACCAAAACTGTAGTAGGGCTTTGGAAACCCTCCTGAAGCTGCACTTTTGGGGTTTCTCTTGCCACCTCTGCACCAAAGGGAAACCCGTGCCCAGCTGGTGTTGGTCTGGACTCGTCGGTGCTTTGGGTACAACAAGAGGCAGTGAAAATGTCAGCTGGGGGCTCTGAAAGAGGAATTGGTGAGCTGCCTGCACACTTATTTCCCTGGTTAGTTCTTAATGCTTTACTCGGCTTTGCTGCAGCGCATGCTCATTTGCTTGGTGTCTATTTTTTCTTTTTTAGCAGGTATTTGAATAGCTTTTGTTCTATGGGAGGAAGTCCAGTGCCTGGCTGCACTGGAACATCAACTGGAACATCAGGTACAACGTCTCCCATCACGCGGCACTGCCTGGTGCTTTGAGGCTTTCAAAGCCTTGCCCAGCGCCCTTCCTAACCACGCAGCACCCTTCCTAGCCAGGGTGTTTCAGCAGGCTGTGCTAGCACAGGCCGCTGGCTTTGGTTTTTACCACTAGCTTGTTTTAGGGTAGCAAACGAGTTGCAGCTGACTCGGTGTCACCCTGGTGAATCTGGAAGATGGAGGTGAGCAGTTCAGAGGGCCGTTTTCACCATTTTCACTTTCTGCCATAAGCACCATCTGCCTGCTGTGCTGTGCAGATCAAATTCAGGGGCTCCGAAAGTGTCTTCCCTTAGTGTCTGCATGGAGAGGAACAGGTAAGAGGCAACTCTGTATCATGCAGGCATTAAAACAGAAAAGTTGTACAAACTTCTGAGATTTCAAGGTGGCCAAGTATCATTTTGTTCTTATTTTCCTGTAGTTCTCTATCCTTGCTGGTTCTCCGTGCTTTTGTTTGCTTTGGTTTTGCTTTTTTTTTTTTGGTTTTGTTTTTGTTATGGCTAGCTTAAATCTGGGAGCAGCTTACTTGTGGGGTTTCCCCTTGTTCAAGGTTAATTTCCCTGGCAAAGCAAGCTGTACTCGCACGGTTTCTGAGGGTTTATTTCGCCAGCATAGCCACTCTGCTCAGAAAGCTCACGTTTTTCATCCCTTGCAAGTGTTGCAATGACCTGGGGTGTTAACTTATGCTGTAAGTAGAGAGTACTGATTAAAAAAAAAAAAAGCTCTAAATTGATAAAGACGCGTGCTAACGCTGCTGAATTACTCTCAGAGTTGCCATATTGCAAAGACTCATTAAAAGTGGACGTAGGTGTGTTACATAAACCTGGGTCTCCACGCAACTGCTGCTGGAGGAGAGGACATCTGTAAAGGAGTTCCTGGTGTGATCCTTTCCTAACACAAGAAAATCTGGGAGACGGTAGGGGGAGAGAGGCCGAGGAGAACAGCAGGACAGCCGGCTCTGGAAGAGGCTCTGCAGTTCCTGCCCCAGAAAGCAGTGGGGAGGGATTGGTGTCTGGGGCAGGGCGATGGGGGATTTGTTTGTCTTGTGGGGGTGGAAGAGGGAAGCTTCAAAATTAACTCCAGTGTTTGTTCCTCCTCGCGGCCTTACAATGCTTCATTAGCAGGTATCTCTGCGAATAAGGTGCCTTGCTTTTGTAACACCTTAACCATCTCCTTATCTTTGGGTGCAGTCCCTCGAGTTATCCTTCAAAAATCAGGCTGCTTGCCTTGCAAGCTAAATGTGTTCCTGTCCCGAGGTTTGCATTGTTCCTTCAAATCCACAGTTACTGTTACTTAGCCCTGCTAGATTTCTTGATTTGGAGTTCGAGCAATTGGAAACAAAATCGCTTTTTTGCTGTGTACAGGCTTAAATGGATGACCTCTTAGATCTCCTCTGCTGAGTGGAGTAAGGCAATCTGCAGCAGAGGGGAGATGCAGGAGGGTCAGGTGCTGAGCGCTTTGAACCAGTCCGCTGGCGTTTAATTATTTACTTTGGCCGGGCAGGCGTACAGCTGATACCTGCAATCAGTCCTGCGGATCTGAAAGCTGGTTACCGGCTCCGCGTGTGGCTCCGGTAGCAGGTACTGAGTTTCTCCGACTTCCTGCCCTAGGAGAGAGTGCTGTGACTCGAGGTATGCTGATTTGAACGTCTTCAGCGTGAGGTCACAGCCTATATTTAACCCACCTTTATAAAGTGGCCGAGTGGTGGCTTCCTGTACCTGCACTGCCGGTGCCTCGGGTTGCTGGATGAGCGCCGCGAAAGGTGCCTGAGCCGATCCCCCCGGCTGTCCCCAAACTTCTCTGCTTGGGGAGCTGCTGGATCCTGCCCAGAGGCAGGGGACCAGCTTTTGAAAAAGCATTGTTTTGGGGGGTGAAGCTTATCCTTACGAGAAACACTTGTTTCTCAGTTTAGGGAAGGGATCCTGGTGAGATGAACGAGTGATGCAAATATTGCAGTGTCCATTTATGCAGCCGTCCTGCTGCCTGGGACTTGTGATACATTCCTCACATCCATGGGACTTAAGAGGAAGTAACTTTGAAACAAAAATACTTCTTTTAAATATCAGTAGGCAAATTCTTTAAACTTTGGTACAAGATCAAATTAAAGCATGTTCATTTTCAGCAGCAGGGCTGTTTCTCTGGTTATATTACGGTAAGCGAGCAGTTTCTCATGCTAGCAGTTTCCTCTCTGACCAGCAGTGGGGTGTTACTGCTGCCCAGCAGCACTTCTGGTGTGAAACTGCAGGTATTTTGGTTCTATACGTCTCTAACTATATACTAACGTCCTGCAGCCAAAGCACCAGGTAATCCAGCCTCTTAAAGCTGAGCTCTGGGGAGGGGAAGAAGCTTGCTTTGCTTTCCTCTGTGTTTTGGGCATCGCACGTCTCCATTATCTGAAAGGTAGGGGGGATTGTGATATGCTGAATTTAACAAAAACATCTAAAACAGGAGGCGTTGGTTGGAGTTGTCATTTTTGGTAACTCTGTTTAATACATGGCTGTAAAAGCTTTAACCAGCGCTGTTGATGAGTGTCAGGTATAAACGTGGATTTTCCTTATCCCCATCCCCTGCAGGTCTCCAGTTACGTTTTCCTGCCGCCCCATTCACACAGACCTAGTCCCAGGCTTCGTTTCCCCCTGCAGCCTTTCCCCTCCCAGAACAAATCATGGCTGTGCGAGGCGAGGAGACGTCACTTTTTTTTCTCCCAGCAGCTCGTCTCCTCCTTTCTCTCCTTTTCCATCCCCAAGCCCCGAGAGCTGCGGTGTGGCCGGCGGCCGCTGAGCGGCAGCGCTGCCTGAGGAACAGCTGCTCCAGGAGGAGGAGGAAGAGGAGGAGGAGGAGGAAGCCACCCAGCACTGATTTCCTCCCCGCCGCTACTTCGGCACTCCTTGCCCACCCGAGGCATTGTGCCCGTTTTGCCACGCCGAATGGGTTTTATGCTTTTGGGGTTGGTGCCTGGGGTTCATCTCGCCTGCTGCCCGCAGCGGTGCCAGCTTTTGGAGCAGTCGGATGCCCACGAGCCCCCTTGTGCTGTGCTGGGTGTTCCTACGTATCTAAAGCAGGCGCTCTGACCAACGTGGATTGTTTGGGGCTGGATCGCGTCCTCTTTATCCCAGTTAAACATATAGGAAATCCCAGAATTAACATATAGGAAATCCCAGAAACAGCTCTGAAGGGGTTGGCCATGAGAGCGTATCCGTGCTTACGCTGGGCTCACGGAGCTCCGTCTGCACCCGCTTTTACCCGAGGTCGGTGTGGCGTTCAGGGCAGCGGACGCTTTGCGGGGAGGAAGGCTGTGTGCTTGTGTTCTCCCATTACCTCCTCTGCTTGGGAATTGCAGCCCTGTAATTAAACCGGCGCGGCACAGATTGGCCCCGAGGTGCTGTTCCGAGACCGTTGCGTTCACATCTGGTTTGGGGTAAAACTTGGCCGGTTTTGAGGCCAGCCTGCTCTATTGTGTGTCTGCGAGCAGGAAGGAGCGGGGAATCGAGCGGGGGGCTCCGGCCCAGCCAGGCCGAGGGGATGCAGCGCGTTACCCCCCGCCGGCTCGGCGGGGAGCGCAACCGCCGATGTCCCCACGTGTGCCATCAGCGGCGGCTGATGAGAGCTGAGAGCTGGAGGGCGGTGATGACAGCCTGGTGTACTGCCTGGTGTTTGAGAGGAGCTTTTCTTTTTTTTTTTTTTTTGGCCTTTTTTTTTTTTTTATCCCTCCCCTCTTTGCATTTTGCTCAGTCAGTAAGTGGCTTCGCGTAACCTCCCCCAGAAGCAGCAGGCACGCAGGAATGCCGTGGGCAGCCGGTCCCGGGGCCGTTGGCATCGTCTGATGTTTTCGCCTGGGTCGAAAGCAGGCAAAGCGGGTGCTGACGGGCTCGTGGCGGTGCAAACAACAGCCCGCCTGTGGCCGAAAGGACACGGGGGCTGGCGGGGGGAAGTTCATTTCTCAGGGCTTTCTTCCCCCCGGTGCATGGGCTGGACCTCGGAGTTATTTTTAGCAGAGGATGGAATGAAAAAAAAAAAAAGTTGAGGCTGTGTTTTAATACTTCAGCATCTGTGGCGAGGATCAGTGGAAGTGCTGAGGGAGGCCGGTTCCCATAAAACACTTCCTTGTTACCTTCATTAGAGGCAGGGACAATTAACAAGGGCCGTTAAGGATCGCGGTGGCTGCGCTGCAAGGCAGCGGGCTGGCCCTGAGCACAGAGAGCCGGGCGTCCGCGCTCCTGCCCCTGGGAACAAAGGATCCTCCTGAACCCAAACATGTTTGTGCTAATCCCGGCTGCTTCCTGGCGGCCAGCGAGAGGAAACGGAGCCACTACCTCTAACAGATGTACAGTGAGGAGATTACAGTGTGATTAAACACCCTCTCCATCACATCCTCCTCTCCGCTGTCCCAGCCCAGCGCGTTAATGGACTGTCCCAGGCCGCCTGCCAAGCCCGGGCAGATGTAACAGGCAGGAGATACTTAATCTCCGGCATCCGTGCCTGGTTTGGAGCCGCTCACGAGTGCCAAGGCTTCTCCAAACCGCCCTGGAAGTGTGAGCTGTATTAACTGTACCTGCCTGTTAGGCTGGCCCTGCCTGGGAGGAGGGCTGGGCTGGGGAAACACAGCGAATTCACCCCCCTGGAAGGGATTAATTTAACCGAAAAGCTTTTATTTTTGTTAAGACAAAAATAAAACGTGCTCT
The DNA here is from genome assembly GCF_040182565.1 of Anser cygnoides. Classification (NCBI taxonomy): domain Eukaryota; kingdom Metazoa; phylum Chordata; class Aves; order Anseriformes; family Anatidae; genus Anser; species Anser cygnoides. The sequence continues at coordinate 3,941,941 of NC_089887.1, forward strand.
CCCACGTTGGGTACCTCTGTGTGACGGTCGGGGTTGGCTCACAGACAACTGCAGGAGAAGCCGGGCAGGATTTGGGGACAGGATTTGGTTTTGGAGGAGACCGATGCGCTCCCCGGCTGTTAGCTCTGGGGGTGGGAAGGATGCGTTCCCTCTTTGTGTGCGTTGAGATGCTGCCTCATCTTGCGGTAGCCTTGTCGTGGTGCCAGGATTGCACAATGGAAATAATCTAGGGTGCTTGCAAAAATCAGCCGTCCTACTGCGTGTTTAGGTTAATTAATATGGAAATGGCAGAGTACATTTCTTTACCGAGCAGAAAGCTGCTGCTGAAATAAAAGAACCCTCTGTGGAAATTCTGTCGAGATGAAAATCGTCGTTGTGCGGGATGTGCAGCGCCCTCGTCGACGGAGCGGGTTTGATTCAAGTAGGTGTAAAAATTCCAAAGGTCATTTTTCTGTTCTCAGGCGGCGGCTGTGACCTTAGTTATGGCCCTGGAGCAGCTGCCTTTGTCTGAACCACACACTTACACACTTTCCTCTCCTTTTTGTGCCGAGGGGTCCGACACCAGTTCCTGTAACTGCTAACAATGGGCCGTTGTCTCGCTTAAATGAGAAGCTGCATCGAGCTCTCAATGGCCCGTGCGTTGCCAAAATGTTCCCTTCTCTCTCCTGGAAGGGGAATGTCGAGGCCGGAGGCGTGCAGCAGGTGATGGTGGTGGTTAAAACCCCAGGGATGTTGGTGCTCAGCCCCGGGCGGGGCCAGGATCGCAGCCGTGGGCCCAGCCGTGACGGCCCTCGCTGCGCAGAGCTCGCCGTGAGATGCCTCCAGGTTCACCTAGTGCCAGCACATCTGGGAGCCTGCGAGGCTCTGTCCTTTCCCTTTCTCCTCGCCCGTAAAGGAATCCCTTTCCTGGGTGGAGGAGACAACTGTTTGGCAAACAGCAGCAGCCCCGGCTCGAGGGAGAGCGTTGTTTTTAAATACCCGCGGCGTTCAAAGCCGGGGTGGCGGCGGTAACAAAAGGCAAAGGGAACGGCTTGGTGTGAAGGAGAAGCGGCTCCGTCTGCTCCAGAAGGGCATCGCTTCTACTTCGGCAGCGAAGGAGGCTCCTGGAGTTAAGTAATTGGGAATCGTAGGCTCCTGGCTGCAGCGCGTGCCAACCCTTCTGGCAGAAAGCTGTGAAATCTTTGTTGCTGGCGTGTGAAAGTGGTTCTGGGTAGCAGGGCCCCAGCGACCGGTTTTAACCCTTGATGTATGGAAAAAAGCACGCAGGGCTTTTGATCTTCGAATAGCATTTGGCTGGGTGTTGGATAAAAGGGGGAGGGAGGTTCCTCGCCGAGGAGGCACCCAAAATGGTGCCTGATTTAACAGCTCTAACAGGAAAATGCAGCGTAGGACGAGTGATTCACAGGGATCAACAGAAACAAGGCACCTGTAGCCCCTTAAAGCTTCGGCCTGCCTGCCCGAGGTGCATCGGGATGGTGAGTGATGACAAAACGCTGTGCTGAGCTCTGGGACGTGGACACACGCTCGGCTCTCCTCCTCCAGCCCTGTGCCCTGCGGTGTGCAAACACGTCCGGCTCACCAGCCAGGGCGAGGAGCCTTTCATTCGGCAGATGAAAGCCGAAGCTATTAAGCAGCTCCCAGCGAGCACAAATACAAACAAGTCAACGTTTTGCACCCCCCCCTCCTAGGGGTGGCTTCCTTGGGAGCTTTGGTCTTCGTCCTGTTTGTCTGATGATCAAAAGCGCGCTGCTGCCTGCGCGTGTCTTTAGGCAGAGAAGGCACCGAGAGCTGAGGAGAACTCTTGGTTAGATGGTGGCTAATTCTTTTGTCTATCCGATGAACGTCCGAGCTCTTTATTAAAATAAAATGAAGGTAATGCACTCAAAAAGGTGTCTCTGCAGTTGTCATCTCTCACTAGCTGCGCGACTGGAGCAGGGCAAGGCTCTCTCGTGGGACCTCCCTTGGTGTGGAGGGGAAGAGGATGCTTCACAGCCATCTGGTTTTCCTGCCACGGGGAGAAAGCTGGATGTAAAAAGCCCGAGTCCCAGCCCTGAAGATGAAACAGTTGGATCGTGAAACGTGCGCTTCTTCCAAGTTTGATTTGGATGCTTTTTTAATCGTCCTCAAATTAAAGGAAAAATCTCTTGTTTGACCCAAAACAAAATTATGTTTTCTTTGGACAGCCAGCTGAAAAAATCAACTGTGTCGCCAGTGTTAGTCCAAGCTCCCTTGCCAAGAGTGCCTCCACAGCTCTCCTGCTCCGAGCAGCTTTACCAGCCTGAGCTGAGTCCTGGTGCTGAAGAGCCTGCAAGAACAGGAGAGCTCAGTCACTTGCTCTAAACTTAGTTCAGCTATTTTGGTTGAATTTGTAAATACTTTTTCAGATGCCACCTCTGTTCTGTGGACGCTTGTCCACATCCTGCCTTGTAAAACGTTTACTCACATAAACTGCTCTAACTTCATTTCGTGAAGTTTTACAAAGCAAAATATAGACTTGCTTGTGAGGTGAGGCAGAGTTCTTGATGCAACCGCAAAACAGCAGCAAGCTTTCCATCACAAGCTGAACTAAAAGCCCCTTGTATGCAGGGGAAAGATCTTGCTCAGGAAGCATAGGAGCTTGGTGACCTTTAGCGTTGTGTTTTCATTTCTGCAGCCAGCTCCTGGAAGCTACTGGTTGACCCGGTGGCCGTTCCACGAGTTGGGGTGAACTTGGGTTTACAGACTCGTTTTACACGGTTTCAGATAGCTCCAGTTGCTTTTTGTACCTGGGTTCTTGTGCCTTGGAAACCCCTTGGCTGCTGTTATGGGTGGTTTCATTCTGGTCTCCAGTGGGGGACAGACCTACAGACCTCTCTGGGGCCTTGTGCCTCTACGCAGAAATTGCCAGCCCCATCCTCAGCTGAGAATCTGCAGCATGGTGGGGGAAGAGATGGGAATTTTTCCAATCCCTTTTTCCAATCCCTAATGCTCTTAGTGGTGTGCTGGGTCTTCTCTTTCTTCAACGTTTGCTGTCTTCTTCAGGAAACATGTCGGAAGTGCCAGGGCCTGTGGAAGGAGCACATGAACCTCACCTGCGAGCAGCTGGCTGAGAAGGATGACATCAAATATAGGACATCCATGTAAGTAAAGGCCACAAACAGGCAAAAATAGGGGGGTGGATAAAATCGTAAAGGCGATGCGACAGGCAATAAGTGGTGTGGAGGGGGGGTAAGAAACTCAGCCGTTGTTGTAAACATTGGAAGCCCTGAAGTCTTGCTGGGTGTCGTTACCTTCCGTCAGGGAGGTACTGGAGGCATCAAAGCTGAGGGGTCAGAAGGCTCCTGGGATGGGATTTCTTTCTGTGAAAGATACTTGGCAAGGGATCCAGGTGGTAATCTGAGAACGTGGGAGAGTTGTCACCAGACCAGCCTGTTCCCCTGGCTAGCCCGATGTCTCGCAGGCTGGCACCTGGTCCTTCTCCGAGGTGAGAAACCCCCGCTGTGTTGCTTCCATTCACTTGGGGGGAGAAGGGAGGTGTTGTGCTGAGCCAAAGCAGCGTCTTGAGTCAAAGGAGCTTACCTTCTGAAAACCTAGGCCGGTGACAACATGCCGAAGCGTGGCTTGCTCAGCTACTGCTTTCTGGCTTATGGATGGATGTGTTTGCTCTCAGTAGTTTTTCTCTGTTTCTAACCAGTCTGTCTGTAGGAATCTTTACAGAATCGAGTCACGTTTTGAAATACTTGCGTGTAAATCTCAAGTGTTTCCCCGAAACCTTCTGAAGCCTGAACTCTCTCGTTGCTACCATAGATGACAAAGTCTGCTGGCTTTAGGAGAGGAGTGAGGGCTGAGCCGTGAAGCTGCATGTTTGGCACAGTCAAGTGGGAATTGCCTGTGTTGCCCAATCCTTTCCTCTCTGATTCAGCGTGTCCGGTACAAGCAGAGGTTGGAGAGCTCCTCCGCTGGGAGCCTGAATGATTGTTGCTTGCTCATCTCACAGTTCATAATTTAGAACAAAATATTGTCACAGATTTGATATGGTTTCTTTCCCTTGCCACTCCTTTCCCTGTAGGAAAGAGGGGCGAGAGGGAGGAGAAACAAGTTGTCATGTCCCTACCAAGGAAAAAAAAATCAGTTTCAAAACCTTTAGCAGATTGTTGCCGTAGATAGATGAGTCGCACTGCACGGTACAATAAAAGCTTCCTTTTGAAGCCTTGCATAAGGAAAGGGAAGCACAGCTGGAGTTCAGGCCAAACTTCCTGCTGGGCTCAAAGTTTCCAAAAAAAACCCTGCATCAGCAGCATCCTGTTGAGCAGAGGAGGGAAGAGCAGCTGCAGCTCACAGAAGTCAGTCTCAAATTGATTTTGTTTTCCTTCCTGTCTATTCTTAGTGCATCTCCCAATACCTGGGCGCAGGTCGTGCTGGATATAACCGCACGGGAGCTCGGTGTAGCTGCAGGGCAGCTGAAATTCCCACCCCTAGCTGCTCCTTTTTCCACCTCGCCACTCACTGCTTCCCCGGTTGTGCAGATGGAGCAATCTGTGGGGCTGTGCCTGCTTTGTTGCTGTGATCCTTCTTTAAAATACCTCTCTGTCGTCTCCCAAACACATGTTGGCTTCGCAGGGCCTCTGAAGCAGCTGGGTGGAGATGCTGGCTGGGATAGATCGTTCCCCACTGTTGGGTCAGCGCAGCCAGAGGACCGTGCCTCCCTCGGCCGAGGCAGCCCCTTCGCTCTGCTGTCATCAAATTTCAGTTCTCCTAGATGGCGAATTAAATTGTAACGTGATCTCCCGTGGTCAGAAAATGGGCCCTCAGGATGACAGCTTGTACTCTTAAGTCTTTTAATTAAATGAGCGAGGCTTTTCTCCGTTTCAGTGCCAAAAGAAGTATCGCCGTGGGCTGAGCCTTTGCACTGGGGCGTGTTGCTGCCAGGCTGCCTCTTCGGGACGGGACCGCGCTGCGTCCTGGATTCCCGTCCGTGCCTTGTTAGAGTAGAAGCCTGTCTTTTGCACCTAAAGCAATAACCTCTGGAAGACTTACGTAGGGAATTTTACTGGGAAAGCCCAGTCTCTGTGGGGAAAGACATGATTATCTTTCAGTTACTGATTTAAATTTAACGAAAACCAAATAAATCTGGAGCGTAGCAGCCAGCATTGAAAAAAAATATACATGGTCATGGCGACTTTGTAACCAGAGCAACAGCCAAACATAAAACTATCGAGCAGATGACAGCAAACAGTTTGCTTTTCCTGAACTTTATCTCCTGGACCATATTTCTTTGTGGCAGAGTCAGGAATCTGCATGCCCTTTGGTCCCTTGACTTACGGTTTAAATTCCTCCCAAGCCAGAGCCTGGCACCGCTGTGTTTTGGCTCGCATGGAAACCAGAATCGGGGCCGTAGCATGCAGTAAGTGATTGACTTTCCTTCACTTAATTTGTTCTTGAGTTGTCCTGGGCTGGCTCCAAGTGGAGCTGAGCCCAGACCTCCTTGGAACAGCGGTGGACTGTGGGGATAGCGTAGGAGGAGAGAGAAGGGGGAGAGGGGGTTAAAGCCGTGCTGGGATGGTGCAGCAGTAACTTCACTGCAGGCTGGTGAATGCAAACGGCCCATCTCTAATTCTTCTCCCTCCTCTTGTGTTGCAGAGAAGAGAAAATGACAGCTGCCCGCATTAGAAAATGCCACAAGTGTGGGACTGGCCTGATTAAATCGGAGGGTTGCAACCGCATGTCCTGCCGCTGCGGCGCTCAGATGTGCTACCTCTGCCGGGCTGCCATTAACGGGTACGACCACTTCTGCCAGCACCCCCGCTCGCCCGGGGCTCCCTGCCAGGACTGTGCCAAGTGCTCTCTCTGGACAGATCCCACAGTAAGTAACGAAGGGCTTTTGTCACTGATTCGCACCCTGATTTCAATTACCGTCCGATGCCAGCGGGTTGAAATACACGCGTTCCACCAGAGGAAAACAGCCGGTTTTAGACAAGCACGACTTTTCCTTCTCCCAAGGCAGCTAAAAAACACGCTGAAAGCCTCCATCAGCACAGACTTAATCTGACCGCGACTTGGAAGCAACTGGTGTTGCTTTAGGAAAAAACACAGACAAGGGCTTTGGTTGGAAGTGCTCTGAGCGCCGTTTTGGGGAGCAGACTTGTGAAAAGAGCTGGTGGGCAGCGTGTGCTGGCAGCAGGGCACAGCAGCAGGCGTTGGGATTACTGGGACTCGTTCCTGGCTTTGCAGCTGAGTTGCTTTTTGGTACGGCTCTGCATCTGCTGTCTTGCTGGTGCCCAGTAGCTTTACTTATCCGCTCAGCTGACTCTGCGAGTCCCTTTGCAGAGACAGACCTGCTGAGAAAAGTGCCTGCGAGCCAAAGGTCCCGAGCTGCAGTTGTGTCCGTTCTCACGGCTGTTGTCAACAGCTGCAAAGGAAGAATTGCAATAGGGACTGAGCCGTAAGGGAAGCTCCAGTAAGGAACTTAAAACTTCACGCTGTAATGCATCTTGTAGCTGTGGCAAGCATGGGATGATACTTTCACACAGCGTTTCTGTAAACAGAGGTTGTCTGTATCAGAAATCTGGAAGGGAGTGTAGGTAGGAGCAGGAGCTGAATTTCCTGATTTCAGCAAAGCAGTAGAGCAACATGGATGTGGATCTGCCTTTGCAGGGCCTGTCTGAGCTTCAGTTGTTCCAACACTTCTTTGTCTCAGGATGCTGCGGCTTGCCAGGCTGCTCCCAGCATGTCTTGCAGGAAAAGCTCACAATCCTGTGCTAGTGTGGAGCAAAGAGCAAGCCACTCGAATTGACTCCCTTCTTCCTATGAAGTGTAAGCTTCCTAGTCCTCTGCTTGCCTGTCTTTGTTCTCTGCCTTACCCTGTCACTGAGAGGTGCTAAACTAAGCAGGGACACCTGCTTCCAGGCACCTCTTAGCCCCACATTTTGGACGCCTGGCTATACAGTCCCTGCAGTCCTGTCCCCCTTTCCCTGGTTTCCTCCACGATGCGATTCGGCGTTCGGCAGCGCTGGAGTCCTTTGTTCCCGTCAGGCTGCTGATTGTGCTCAGTAATGGCATTTGTTCTGAGCCAGAGAAAACATGAGGCCTCTCAAAAAGCTCATACTGTACTTCAAAATAAATAAATAAGCAAGCAGCACAAAGAGGGCACTGTCACCGGCCCATTTCCAGCTCTCTAATTAACCAATGTTGTGGCAAAGGAAAATTTCCCACCGTCAGCAGAGAGCTGGCACTACCTCCTTTTTTTCTGGATGACAGAGCATTGGTGGTCTGGGGAGTTGACGTGGGGTAACTGTCCTCGCTGCAGTGCAAAGCATAACAGGAAACTCGGCTGTTAGCTTCTGAGCGTAAAATCATCAGTACCTGTTTGCATCGCCCTCCTTGCAAGGGGCTCAGTGCCATGAACATAACCCCACCTGGGAGATCTGCATTCTCCTGTGGGACACGTGAGCAGGAGTTAACGTGGTAGATATGAGGAGTGGGAGCAAGTTTGAACCTTGGCATGGGGATATGGAAGAGCAAAATGACACTGTAGTGTCTTGTCCTTCATCAGGGATGATGCCCGTCTGAGGGTTTAACCCCACCCCAGCTCTGTTGGATGGTACATGGCATCTTCTAGTGTGTTTCTCATCTTTTTTCTTGTTCTGCTCAATCTTTTTTATTTTGTTGAAGTCGGTAGATGGCTAGTGCTATCAGCCTGGGAAGAGAGTATCTACTGTGGGCTTGTGTGTGTTAGCAGCCATGCTCTGCACACGTGCAGAGAAAAGACAAGGCTGGGGCAGCTGGGGAATTTGCAGCCATTGCTCAGGAGCTTCCACTTGTCTCCCTGCATTAAGCTCTGCTGCAAAATGGGGAGGGCACACATGCGCCACCAAAGCATGGCTGTTAGGGGGTGACAGGGCATTGTTCTGATTTCTGATGTGTTCATGTACGCCCCGGCTAGAACAGTCTTCGTGGCAGACCAGCGGCATGGTCACAGTGCTGTTGTCTTGTCAGTTTGTGTTTCACGGGTGCAGATTTTAGCTTTCTGTCAGACCTGGGTAATTTCACACTTCTGTGAAGAATCTGTTTTGGTTCTAACTCCCCGTTATTTAAGGCAAAATTTGGGTTTCGTTAAAATAGGGAGGCTTTGTTCCTTTCCAAATGTTTAACGTTTTCTGAGTCTAAAATGATCCTTGAGAAGGGATAAATCAACCTTTTCATTAGCTTGGCTTAAAAAACGTATTAAAGACATTTAATTAGGATGTATTAGAGGCATTCTTCTAGGAACTGCAGCATCTGTTAGTCTTTGTCTCAAATGATCTTGGGAGAATAAAGCAGACACTTCAAAATTCCCCATAATAAAAGGTTAGTTCCTATGCTGTAATCAGCCTTGAGTCTAAATTAGAGGTCTAAGTGCAGGATTTGCTGGCTTGGAGACAAGCTGCAAGCAGGCTGTGGTCAGCGGCTTCCAGGGTAGCAGGCAGTAATCGCTTAATCGCTGCGTTTCTGCTACAGCTTATCGTGCCCTGCACCTCTGCAGGACACAAGCACGTGCCACGCGCTCTTGCCAGCAAGCTGCTTGGCCAAAAGTCCTGGTGCACGTGTTCTGCAGCCTGTGCTAGCCTGGGCTCGGCTTGCTTGCCGAGGCATCGCTGCTTGCACGAGAGGCTGATGCAATAAGGGACAAAGCAAAGGATGGAGCGGTGAGGACTGATTCTGCAAAGGGCGAGCTCAGGGGCTGAGCGTTCTCTGGCTTCTGAATGTCTGTAGCAAACCTGAGGCTGTGTGCACAGTGCTGGGTGCATTGTAGGTGGTTTGTACTAACCCCGTGATGCAGTGTGACTAACGCGTTTTGACTGCTTTGATAAACCAGGTTCTGCTCTCATGTGTGTTATTTTTAATGCAATACTTACCTTCTCAATGATACTGCGCAGCAGTTTTTTGACTTTAAACTTTAAGATGTCTTCAGTAACTCCTAAAACACTCCCAAACACCCCTCATTAAAGTTCAAAGCAGAAAACTAATCCTTTTAAGGTGTTTGCAATTAACCCTTTTTCTAGTATTATAACCAGAAGATGTTGAGTGAGGACTATGTAGAAATTGAAATCCGTTAGGGAATTGCATGAAGTACGTACACAGCACTGACCCTAGTGTTTGCGGGGACAGAAGCTTGGAGTGTTGCGGGGAACTCCCCCAAATTGAGCTCTGAAATGCCCTAATCATAAGCACACGCTTAATTCGCGGTATCCACAGAGAGCCCTCGATACGGCGTGTCTGTCGCTGAAAGAATCCTGCATTTCTTAAGCACCAGCGTGCGCTTGGTCCCCGTGGTGGCCCCCCCTTTTCCTGCAGCGCTGCCTGAGCCCCGCTGGAGCTACAACACAGGCTGCTTTCATCTCGCTTCCTGCTGCACGGAGGAACGCGCAGCAGACAGCCTGCGCCTGTTCTTGCTCAGGCTCTCCGCAGCTGATCTGGGAATGATTTGAAACAAAACCCCTTAGTCCTTTTGGAAGCCTCCGTCGTGAAAATCATTTCAAGTTTATTGGGAACGGCTGTGGCCACACATACGTGGAAAAAAAAAGCGGTGAAAAGCCAGGAAGGGGGAGGCGATGGCGGCAGACGCGCCTCCAGCCCCTCTGCAGGGATAGGGGAGGGCGAGCGCAGCCCAGCAGCAGTCAGCAGGTCTCTTGTTTTCTCCCTTTCAGGAGGCAGGCAGCCCTTTTCCCGTGACACTTAATAATTAAAGAAGATAACGAGGAGCACAATAGATAACGGCAGAGCTTTCAAAAGCTTCGCCGGGGCACTTTTGTTCTGGGCAGAGGAGGTTTCACGTGGGGGCTCGTCCCTCGCAGAGCTCTCTGGCTGCCATGTCCCCCTTCTCCCCTCAGCCTCGTTGCGGCGATGAGAGGCCCTTGGCTTAGCGGCCCGGCTCCTGATTCAATCTGTCCGCAACCCAGCAGAGCCCAGCCATCCTTTCTGATCGTCTCCGTGCCCTCTGCATTCCGGTTCAGCGGGAGGAGGTGGAAAGCAGGAGCCCTCTCGGCGCTGAGAAGGGAGCGGGGCCTGTCACAGGCCTCAGCCCGCTAGGCCAGGCTGGTCAGCAGCCTGGTATCAGGCAGCATCTCGCTGTCTGTCTGGGGACAAAGCTCCGTCCTGTCTTGCCAATTAACGTGCAGATACTAATAATAACCTCGTTCACTCTCTGCAGCATTTGCCGATACGGTGGGGGAACGCGTCTCCTACATCCTTTGCGTTTTCCCTTGGCCACCTCCCTTCTCCCGTGATGCAGCGGAGCACGGGGAAGGGCCACGCTGTAGCGTTGCCCTGCATTTTCTCTCTCACAAGAGAGCCTGGTTACCTCCTCCTTGCTCAGAAACACACAGGCTGGTCATGCTGAGAACCCCCTGGGGTGTGGGGGGTTGCTTTTTTCTTTTTCTGTCTTTATTTTTGCTGCAGGCAAGGCAGCTGACAGGAAGATGACTGTTAACTTGACAGGACAAACCCCTTCAATCCACGCAGCCTGTGAACAGGCTATTAAAATTATAATCTAATCCTTTATTCAAGGTCTTGATCTCACTCAGGAAAAGGGACACAAGAGGCTTTTAAAATTGACTCCACCCCATTAGATGACATTAGACGGTTTCTTACCACAGCAACCAGCCCTAAGTGCTGTAATGAAAACTTAATTTTTGGTGTGGATGCTTTGCCCCTAAATGAGTCTGTCATCCCTCTCCAGTTACGGTGGAATCAGAAAACAGCCTCTGCTCCTCAAAAACTAGAGGTGTATTGCAAAAATACCGCTGTTGTGCTTGGTGTATATTTGCAGCCCGGAGACTTATTTGTTACTTCTGACCTATGACGGTGCAGGATGTAGTAGCCAGAACTTGCAGCCTCAGCTTTTCTTCCAAATAGCCTAAAACTATCTTAATGTGCACATATCCCCATTTTCTTTTTTGTTCCAGCTGGAATGTGGATCTTTCCTAAATGCTGCGTGTATTGAACTGTGCTGAGCCAAATTTAATGTCAGGTTCTGATCTGAAGTAGGAAGGTGCATATTGTGCAGTGTATTTTTGTTCTCTTTATATTAATGGATACCAGTTTTTCAGAAATACTGATGCAAAAAGGCTCTGAGCCAACGCTTGGTATGTGGGCTTAAGTATAAATGCTTCTCTGAAGTGTGTCCTAACATCGGATGGTTAGCAGCAGAGAAGCAGCAAAGCTGCTAACCTGTTTTCTCAGATGTGGCTTGTTATGCCTCCGCTGTGGTGGACAGTCAGAACTAGTCCAGAACTAGTCTCACTCAGCCAGGTCTGTAGTTTTCCCCTCCTGGGTCTGCAGTCAGTAGATGTTTTTGCCCCCAAGGCGTGCTGCAGGGTTTGCCCCCTCTTGAAGATGAAGAGGGGACGGGGCCGAGCAGGGCTCTCCAGCAGTTGCGTTTGAGGTGATGTTTCGTGTTACCCTTACGAGACAGGCCTCATTTTGGAGGTCTGGCAGATGGGGTTTGCAGTTATGCATTTGCCCCGTGCTCTGGGGGCTGCAGTAATTGGAGCCAGCATCGCTGGGGGGTGGCTGCAGCTGGCTCGCCAGCCCTGGGGCAGATGGCTTTGTCGATCTGTCATTAGTGCAGAGGTCAGCTGCAGTTTAAACCGGGGGTCAAGCAGCCCTAGCTGCTGGAGGGTCTTGTGAAGTTGTGCTCTTGATGTGTCCAATTCCCCAGACTTCTGCGGGACTGACGTTATCAACAGCTGGGTGTGCAGGAGTCTCAAAAGAAGGGGATGTTGCAGCCTGGCTCTGGGATGTGATGGACCGACTGCTGTTAGCATCTGAGCTGCGCTCTCCATGGCAGCAGGATGGTAGTGTCTGGAAAGGACCATTTTGGAGGGCTACTTCTGGACTTAGATTGCAGCAAACACTTTGGTTAAAAGGGACTCTTGCATATTTCCAGGCTTTAAGATGAGGCTTTTTACCTTTGTGCAAGGGAAGGATATAGGATAGTTGTGCTCAGCTGTGCTTAAAATATCAGCATCTTACTTGTCACATAACTTAAAAAAAAAAAAAAAACTGGAAAAACGCACATGCTTTTTTTTTTTTTTTAAGTGGCAATAAGATGGGAGAGGTGCCTATCTCATTTTCAATGGCATTGAAAAACAATATTCTGGGAACAAATCAGTGAGATCTTGAAGCTTTGGGGCCACCCCCGGAGAGCACCGCTCGCTCAGCGAAGCAGCGCGGGATCTCTGGCTGCCTGTTGTGGAGCACGCCCAGGTCTCGTGTTGCTTTCTAGCCAGGGAGTGTTGCAATCTGATACTCGGAGGTAATCAGAAGTTCTGCATAGGCTCAGAAGAGCCATTCTTCAGCACTTTTTATGGAGATAGATAGGCTGTAATTAACAGTCTGTGGAAGCAGCCTGCTTGGAGAAAAAGAAAAAAACTTGCCGGAGAATCTTAATTTTAACCATTGACTCAAAGAATAATCAAAGGGAGGGAAGTACTGACTTTGATGGCTTTCTGCAGATTAAGATAACTTCGGTCTCCCAGGGAAACCTTATCTGGTAGCAGGAAGAGGGCACATCCCAGCTTCCCAGGCATTGCTGCTAGACATGTGCAGGACAGTGAGATTGGGAGGCCGACTAGACCTAATATAATTTCAGTGTAGATACACACAGAGCATATTTTGAATTTAGTCCCAGAGCACTATTCAAAATAGAAGATATTTTCCATGTTAAGAGTGTTCAGGAAGAAATTTATGGGTTTTGGCCCGTGCTGGAAATAGGATGAACAAAACGAAGCAGTCTTGCGCGTTGTGGGGTGTGTGGAGTGTGGAATTTCCCTCCTGCTCCACTGTTAGCACTTGCAAATGAACTGCTGAAGCAAACCAAATGCTCCTTCGGATGCAGGTAGGCCCAGAGGGGCTGGTGGCTGGCGCAGGTGTTCTGTGTCATCCAGCAGCTCCCGTTCTTGGCCTTCTTCCCTAATCGCTAACACGAGAGCACAAACACTGTCGGAGATGTTTAGCTTTTCTCATTTGTTTTGTGGAAGTGCCAGGCTGTGTTTCATCCCAAAGGACACACAGCAGCAGCGAATGCGACCTGCGGAGGCCAGGAGGACCTCTTGCTGCCACCGATGCACGTGTGGCCAGCGGAAGCACCTGCTGCCTGGCACTATGAGGGAGCTGTCTCGTTAGACCCTTAGTGGGATCTTGATTACCCTGACGGCCGTTGCATGCTGCGGTGCAATGAAGAAAATCATTTTTCACCTTCCTTGCATGTGGACAATTGATGCTGAAACACAAATCAGAGCGATTGGCTTCACGCTAACGCTGGGCTGGCTCTGGGCAAAGCCTGGGAGCTGCTGGGACCCTAGGGGCTGTTGGTGCCCGTGGCTGTCCCTCTGGGCATGCCTGTTTTCTAGCTCCGGAGTTGCACAGTCTTCTTCCAGGACTTTATCCATCATACTCCCTTTTTTTAATAAAAAGGTGGTGTAAACGTCAGCTCCCTAGATACCTGCAGCCACCTGCGGCTTTACTACACTGCTTGGTCTGGCTGCTGCTGCTTTGGGTTGAGAAAAACGAGGGGCAGAAGGATGCTTTCAGCTTCTAGCTGTTCTTGTATTTTTGTTGAGCAGCGAGTCTGAATATTCTTGCTATAATGTCTAGATAGATGTTAAAGAAACGTATTGTGATTTATGTCCTCCTCATAGTTACAGATAAGATCTAAATGGCCTCGTTAGAGCACCATTTAGCTATAGAGCCAGGATTTAAGTTGTGTTAATTCCAGCTGTTGGGCCAAAAACTCAAGAAGTGCTAGCATAGTGTAAATATTTAATAGACTATTGCCATTTAAAAGATTAACAGCTCTCCAGCAACTCTTGGGCTGGGCGGAGCTGGGTTGCAGTTCTCTGGTTTCTATCAAGGCGATGAATTTTAGCACTGAACTCCCTGGAAGGCTGATCTAAACCTCTTAGTCATACTCCGTGGAGTAGGCTTGGCTCTGTGCAAGTTACTTGTGCTGCAGTCCCCTGTCGCAGCCTTGCTTTTGACTAGGTCATCCCCAAACGAGGACAATTCAGCTGAATTTGCCTCTTTCTGTACAAACACCTGGCGAAAAGCAGCACTGGGAGAACAGGAAGCTGCTGCAGCAGGAATTAGCCCACTGACTCTTTATACTCCTGTGGTTTCTAGGAAGACGACGAGAAGATAATTCAGGAGATTCAGAAAGAGGCTGAAGAGGAACAAAGGAAGAAGAACGGAGGTAAGTCACAGTCTTTATCTGCGCTTTGATAGCAGACTGAGGGTGTTATGAGGGCATAGAGTTCCCAGCTCTGGTTTTGGTGGCTTCTTCCCACAGCCTGGCTGCTTGCGAGCTTTTCTGCGCATTGCTGCGCGGCACCAAACACCGCCAAAATCTTGCTCCAGAGGTGTGCAAGCCACCACCCTGCTCCTGCTGGCAGCCTCTCTAGCTTTAAAGGGCTGCTGCTTGCAGGCTGTAGCTGGGACCATGGGGACACAGGAGGCTTGTGGGTGCGGTGATGTCTCCTCTCCGCTCGGCAAAGCAGCTGACCAGGCAGTACGACCGCGGACCAGGCTTAGTGGGTTTTGTTTGTAGGATGACTGCTTCTTTTCCTTCCTCCCTCTGCAGAGAACAGCTTCAAGCGGATCGGCCCTCCCGTGGAAAAGCCCATGGAGAAAATCCAGAGAATCGAAGTCATCCCCAGACCTGTTCCTCAGAACCTCCATCAACCCCGGATGCCTCCGTACCCCTTCGTGCACCCCCCCTTCCCTCTCCCTCCCGTCCGTCCCATGTACAATAACATCCCCCTCAACATAGGCCCCATCCCTGCCCCCTACGTGCCCCCGCTGCCTAACATGAGGGTGAACTACGATTTTCCCCAGATCAATGTTCAGCTGGAGCACAACTTGCCTATGCACTTTGGCCCTCAGCCTCGACACCGGTTCTGACCTGGTTCAAATGGCATTTGGCATAGAGTCACTGCAGGGCAAAGCCACCCCGGTAACGTCACCCCCTCCTGCTTCAGCCCCCTGGGTTAGCCAGCTGCAAGGGGGGCTGCTGTGACTCGCGTGTCCCCGCACTACACCCCTGGCCGTGGCTTTTCCGGACTTTTTGCAATTCAACATTTCAGCCTGTGCTGCAACAGGGCTCGGTGCTGCATTTCCAAGGATCTCTTCCTACGTCGAGAGTCCATGTTTTTTTGTTGTTTGTTTGTTTGTTTGTTTGGCAAGGTCTGTTCAGACAGCTGTTGGGAGGGAAAGTGAGACTTGCGGAGCACAGGGATGCAAGCGTTCCTCGGGAGCTTTCCAAAAATCCGACCTTCCTGCTGGCCAGAGCAGCTGCAACAAGCCTGAGTCTTGGGGGAAGGAAGGAGAGACTTGGCACCTGAGTAAGACCTTCAGGATCAAGGTAACAGAACTCGGCTGCCCTAGCCCAAGGCAGGGTTTCCCATGTTCTCCAGCAGCCCTGTAATCTGCTAACGCCTCCCAGCAGAAATAAATTGTTCAAACCCAAGTAGACTTAGTGTGTTTAGCATTTCTCGCTCTGCGAGAGGAGTGAGGAGGTGCGGCAGCCATCTCGTTGCTCAGATCTCGTAGGCAGCCCCAGAGCCGTGTTCTGTCTCAGGGCTTTACGAGATAGCAGGAGACTCTGGTACCCCAATCTTTGGGAGCTGAGCTTGCCCCCTTCCAAGGGCTCAGGTGTTTTTCGCCAGAGGGAAGCTGCCTCTCAGCTTCCCAAACATGGCCTTGGCTTTGCTGTTATCCAGGCACCCCAAATGCCCATCTGCTCCTGGCAGCGGGCGTCGGGCACCCGGGGGAAGCGCTCGGAGCCGAAGCCACATCCCTCCTCTCAAAGGCTGCTGGGGCAGATACGTGGTTTGGTGCACAGGCAGCGGTGTGTGCTGTTGTGCAGAACGAGGGCGTACCCGTGTAGGCCTGCAGGCAGGCGGCGGCGAGCCCGGAGCCCCCCTTAGCCAAAATCCCTGCAAGCCCGCAGGCAGCAGCCTCGTGCTGTCGGGAGCTGGCTGCTTCTGAAACACTTAACTCCCGAAAACTTGTATTGCAGTTTAATTGGCTTCAGAAGTGCGTGCTAGAAGGCAAACATGAGCATCGCTGGGCTTAGGAGGCGAGGATTTAGGGGAAGCAGAGCTGTGCGAGGAGCAGGGGTTGGAATTGCTGCCTGAGCTTGTCAGTGGGGTGTGTGAGGAGTGTTGGTGCAAAGCCCTTTCCCCAGACCTTTGCTATGCTGTCTGGGACAGACCCCTGTAAAAAATGTTCGGAGGGAGAAAGCCTCCTACCAGAAGTTCTGGGCTTGTTTATGGTTTTGTTTTGTTTTTTACCAGTCCGGTTGCGCAGTTGTTCCTGGGTTTTGATCCGTGCTGCATCCTGCTCCTTCCTGCTGAGAGCCAGCTCAGTGCAGTTCCCTGCTGGTTTCCTCCCGCTGTGTTTTAGCATCCAGGTGTCTTTTGGCTGTGTTTTTTTTTCAGGTAAAACTCCCTATCTCTGCCTCTTGACTCCTGTCAAGCCTTCCCTTGCTTGCAGCACTCCGTACCTGCTCCTGGCACAACGTCTCCTCGGGCACACGGTGCTGTGCTGGCAGTGGGAAGCTCCCCGAGAGAGGCCTGGGACAGCAGCTCCAGGTGGCAGGAGATGCCTTCCCCACCAGCTGGGGGGCTCTTGCCCCTGGGAGGGTTTCACAGCGGGCACTTCCCTGCCTTTTGGAGCTGAACCGGCAATTTCCCTGCTTTCAGGTGTTTCCTATGGTTTGAAATGCGTCCTACGAAGTGTGCGTGTTCCTCAGTGCCATGTTCTCTCTAGCATTAACAACCAAGTGGTATTCACTTGCTTCTATCTTTTTTTAAAAAATTTTTCTCTCTTAATTTATTTCTGGAGGTAGCCATGGGGTTGTGGTGGCTTCCCCGCTGTTGCTTAGCAGGATTTTAGCCAAGTTTAAATCCTGCCTTGCACCAAACGCTTCCTGCAGCAGCCAGGAGAGCAGCGGTGCCGTGCTGGATTTCCGGAGGGGTGGCGGGGCTCTGGCTGCCCTTCACAGCACCATCAGGCGCCCAGAGAATCGACCCCGTTCAGACGAAGCGCGGGTGGCTTCCCGTTGCGGAAAGGGAACCTTGTTTTTTCAGCAGCTGAGATCTTGTTGGCTTGGGGGCTGCCTTAGGTGAGGCTTGCGGCCTTGGTGAAGCGCGTGCTGTTCCCTGGCAGGCTTGCAGTCATCCTGCAGCAGAACGAGTGGGCCAGGCAGCAGAGGTCGGGGGCAGCCGGGCCGCCTTCCCCGCTGTCATTTATTCCCCCGGTTAGGGCTCAGCGCTGACCCCCAGCACCCCTGGGAGCTGGGCACCCTGGGGACACCTCCCTGGGGACGTGGCAGCTGGCGGTGCTGCCCTGGAGCGATGGTCAGGCTGCTGGCAGAGAGGCAGGCAGGAAGGGAAGGCCGGTCCCCCGCAGAACCACGAGCTGTTTTGCGTCCGAGAGGAGAAACCGGTGCTGGGGAGGGGCCTGGTGGTGTGTGGGTACTTCTCCCACCGAGAAAACACCCAGATCACTGAAACTGCATCCACAGCCAAAACGTGCGGCTGCTCCTTCCCTCCAACCCGCGCGGCTTCCAGCAGTTGGGGTTTCGGATAGCGTTTGGGGCTGTTGTTGGTTTTTACTTTAAAAACAAAATTTAAAAACAAAAAAAACTTGTTGCACAACCCACAGAAATCCCCTTTCCAGGCCCTTCAGTTCTGCGTCCCGTTTCCCCCCCGGCCCTGCAGCCCCTGCCATGCGCTGTTCCTCGGGGCGGCGGGGAGGTCGCTGTGCCCAGGTTGCTCCTCTCCAGGTACTTGTTATGGTTAATTGCAGTGTCCCGTTTTACTTGCCTTAAAGGTGGAGAGAGAAACTTAGTATTTGCACTTAGCAAAACGTTATATTAAAAGAAAGAAACCCTGTAAAGATGTGCATGTTCTGCAACTTTGTATAACGATAGCTGAAAATGAATAGGTGGTTTATTAAAAAAATAAAATAAAATATTTTTCTTTACCTTCCGGTAGTAAACCATTCTAATATTCTGTGTGTACAAAGTTTCCTGTATTATATTGTAATTTGAATTTTTGTAAATAAATTTGTGCACTCTGGCTTTCACCTCCATGCTTTGGTTGCAGCGGGAGCCTCGTCCCCGCCGTGGGGCGCTGGGGACGGCGGCCGGTGGGGGCAGGACCCCGGTGCCGGGTCTCAGCCTGCGGGGCCGAGCAGCGGGGGGGTGTTGCAAGGCAGAACCCCCTGCCCCTCCTGCGGGAGCCTCTGATGCCTTCCAAACGCTGCCGAGAGGAGCCGGACGGAACAGAAAATGGTTTCCAGTCGCTCCTGTAAATGGAAACCAGGAGGTGTGAGCGGCGCTGCGCCAGGCTTCGGGGACTTCCCCCTTGCAGGAGCGGTGGTGGAGGCAGGCTCCGGGGCTCCGGCTTCCTTTGGCTCAGCAGCGAAAGGAAAGGAAACGGCTGCGGGCAGCTCAGGGACGGGGGGAGACCAGCGGGGGCCCTGGGGGCTCCGTGTAGCGAGGGGTCCCGAAATGGGACCGGGGCAGCACAGCGGTGCCTGCTGTGCAGGAAGGGTTCAGTCCCGCTTTGTCGTGGAGGGGGAGGTGAACCGAAGTTAAATTTGGGTTAAAAGCCCTGTTTCCAGGGGGTCGGCAGCCCCCCCCCCCCACCAGGCAGCAGGGCAGTAGGAAAGGGGCCAGGAGGGAGGTGCTGGGCGCCCGTGGCGTGGCCGGGAAGCTGAGCGAGCAGAGATGCTCAGCGCTTCCTGCACAGCCGCCTTTTTTTCCCCCCTGTTTATAGCAGCGGACTGACATCCTTCCTTTGTTCGGCCCTCGCTGCCCTGCTCCAGTGCTTGTTCAAAGCTCAGGGTCCCTGCTGGGCTGTGTTTCAGCCCCGAGCTTTGCTTCTAGCAAACCAACTTTACCTGTAAACGCTGAGCAAGCGTCCGCACGTGCTGCGTTTGCATCGCCCCGTGGCCGGGCTGGGGGCACGTCCTGGTGCCCTGGCTCATCTGACTGCACGCACTGTTTGGGCTGGGCTGCAAATGATTTTTGCATTTTTTGCTTTTTCCTTTTTTTTTTTTTCCTCTTTATTTTTTCCTTTTTCCCCCCCTTCCCCGTATCACCAAGCAGGGCAGCAGCTTTGCCCCCCAGGATGGTCACAGGAGGGGTGGTTGCAGGAGCATCCCCCCGACCCGCGCGTAGCTCGTGAGCATCCCGAGGACACACGTGGGCTTGGGGGCTGGGGCCTGCCCCGGGCATCTTGAAACGTGACCTGGGCTCTGGCCAGCTTTGCTTTTAAGCCCGCTTGCTGGAAACAAGTCGTCTTCCCACCACACCACCCACGCCATTTAGAGCCAGCTCGATCTTTGGGGCGCTCTTTGGCCGGCCCCCAAACGCTCTCAAGCCTCTGTGCATCGAGTGCCCCAGATCGCTGTCCCCAAGCCCGGCCACCGCTGCAGCCCCCCGACAGACCACGCACCACTGCTCGTGTCCGAATGCAGGTTCTTTTTTATTCATTTTTCTCCATTTGAAGCTAGTTTTCTTTTAAGTTATACAAATGGCACTTACAAAAAAATAATAATAATTAAAAAAAAAAAAAAAAAGAACGAACCCCAAACTTAAATTTCAGAGTGAGATGTTTTCGGAGAGTCACGACACCCGAGGAGAGGAGACGGGGGGGGGAGATGTCAACCTAGCGTCACACGGGAGAAGCCGGAGCGGGAGGGACACGGATTGAACTGCGACTGGGGCCGGGGAGGAGGGGGGACGGCGGGTGTGAAGGCCAGCAAAAAGTGTGTGCCGAGTCACAGGGTCGCTCGGGGCTTCATCAAGACACTTGGTTCCTTCGAGAGGCACCTTCGGCCCCGGGCGGGCGCGTTTTCCAGGGCGCCTGGCTGGGAGCCGAGGTAGGGCCCCGGCGGGGACCCCGTGGCGGCGAGGGACCCGTCTGCGAGCCGTCGCCTCGCCGGGGACGGGTCGGTCGCTCTCCGAGCTGAGAGTTTAGCACCAAGCTCCCGCGGAGGCTGTCCCGAGGACAGCGGCATGGCTTTAAGGCTGGCGAGCCCCAAGCTTGCGGCAGGCACCGGCCTCGTCTTGGCACAGCGGTGACGCCGTGAGCACCCTTGGCGTGGGGCAAGGGGCGCGGGGAAAAGGCTCCGTGGTGTGGGGAGCGGCCACCCGAAGGATAAAAGCGCCTTTCAACACCCTCGAGGACACTTCAGCATCACCCGTCACGAACGCTCGCATCGTTACACGCTAATGCAGACCTAGTACAGACAACAGCTGGTAACACAGTGCCATGGAGAGCATATATAAATAGATACTAACAAAAATACTGTTTTGGTCATTATTTTTTTTTTTTCTTTTCTGCTTCCAGTAAGGACGAGATGGCATGCTGGCGAAGCCGAGGTGCCCCGCGGGCTGGTGGACCGGGAGCTGCCCCTCCTCGGGGGCGCTTCCTAAATCAGCGGTGGGCATCCAGGGATGCGCTTCGCTGTTCCAGTATTTGTATGAGGAAAAAAAAAAAAAAGAAGAAGAAAAAAAAAAAAGAAAAGAAAAAAAAAGTACTGAGCAAATATCACTGTGCAAAGTTTGCTAAGGAACTTTTCTATTCTGTAAACTGAAATCTGCAGCTCTTGCCTCCAGCCGGCGCCCGGGGGAGGCTGTGCCCGTTGGAGGGGCACGCGGCCCCGCACGCTGATGGGGACGGGGGGGCCGGTGCTGGAGCCCCCCGGTGCGGGTTTGCTCCGTGTGTCCCCACCCCGACCTCCGTCCCCTCCTGGGCACCGCAGCTCCTTTGGCACCAGGTCACCGCGAGGGGCAGGGACAACCCAAGGAAGAGGAGGAAGAGGAGGAAGAAGAGCGCAGGGTGGCAGCGAGATGAATTACCGGGGCTTTCCAGACGGGATCACCCCAAAATCGATTCCAGGTGTGCCACCTGCACAGCCGGGGAGGGGATCAGCTTGCTGGCCCTACTGCAGCACGTAAGGTCACCTCTCGTGCCTCAGCTGGGGACAGGACAGCGGAGGGGTCTCCGCTGGCTTGGATCGGACGGGGACCATGGGGACCCTGGCAGCGCAGGGCGAGGTGGCACCGGCACTGCTATGGAGAGGAGAGCACGGAGGTGACCTTATTCCCTTTTTTTTTTTTTTTTTTTTCCAGTTGCAGAGAGGAAAGTAAACTACTGAGGTGATGCTCGGGGCCGGGACGGGGTACGGCAGCCTCCGAGCTGAGCGAGGCCGGGGCGAGGAAGGGCCCTCGGCAACCCTCCAGGTGCAGGCAGCAGCACCGCGCACTGCCGGGTGACTTATCCAGTTCTCACGGGGATGAAGGGGGGGGGGGACCCACCTCCGACACAAGGCGCTGGGCTCTACGGCGGGAGGGGAGGGCAAGCCAGTCTGAAAATCCTTTTACAGAGAGGAGAAATTCAAAACAAAACAAAACCGAACCAAAAAAAAAAAAAGAAATAAAAGAAAAAAAGACAGGGGAAAGGAAAGTTGGCAATGGGAGGTACGCTAAAGTGCATTAATATTCCCAGAGGGTGGAGGCGTCAATGGCGTCGGCGGATGCCTTGAGGACCCCGGCATGGTCGCCCTTCAGGTATTTGCCATTGATTTTGATGGCCACTTTGTTATAGTCGCAGAACTCAAAAAAGAAGTCCACGGGCGTGTCGCTGCTGCTGGTGACGGACGACTCGCTCCCCACCATCCAGTACTTCCCGGTGGCATCTGTGGGCAGAGGGGACCCCGTGAGCTGCCACCGCCGTGGGGACCCGGCCCCGACACCCCCCCAGGCGGCGATGACCAGGGGATGGGGACGTGCACGGAGCCCCCGGCCCGAATCCACGGCCTCACCTTTGATGTTGTAGGCTCCGTCGTTGAACTCCAGCTGGAAGACGTCGTAGGAGGAGCGGTTGGAGTCCAGGGTGCCGGTCACCTTCCGGCAGCCGATGAAGCCGTGCTCGCCGCGCAGGACGATGATGGGCCTGTTGATCAGCTTCATCACGAAGTGCTCCGTCTCGCCTGCGCCGGAGGGGAGAGCAGCGCGAGGCCATGGGGACACGGAGCCTGGTCCCCGGGAGGGCACCCAGCGGCGAGGAGGGCGCACGTGCCCCCGCTATTTCTCACCCACCCCAAGCATCACGGGGGTGAGGTGCCAAGCTTGGGGACACCCCTGACCCCATCCACGCTGCCGTCCCAGCCCGGGGCTGGGGTCCCCGCGGGGTCCCTTACCCGCTGTCTCCATGGAGGCCGCCAGCTGCCCGTTCTTCTTGGCCGTCACGTACTTGCCGTTGGCGGCTTTCAGGGTGATGCGCTTGTCGCACCACTCGATGTCGAAATAGCAGCTCGCATTCCTGGGGGGGCACAGCGCGTGGTCAGGGGGACGTGCCAGATCGGGGACCCCCCCAAAAACACCACCCCCCGTGAGTTCAGAAGCAGGGTGTCCTGATCCAGCTGGGTTTTTTGCAGGACGAGGGAAGCTGCAGCATCCGCCCGGGTTAAGCCCTCCGTCCCTGGCTGTCCCCGGGGACCGGGAGCTGAAGGCACTTTGGGGCCTTTCCGCCCAGCTCTCGGCTGGCTCCAGCAGCCGGCTCTAAGTGCAGGGTAAGCATTTTGGCTGCCCCAGCCTGCCGGGAAGGATGACGTGGCCCAAGGGACTTCCCGAGCACCGCGGGGGCGAGCCCAGGCTCAGCCCCGGCTCTCCAGGGAATTCGCTGGGGAACATTTTGGGGCGAGCCCCTCGGAAACGCGAGCGGGTCCCCAAAGCGGCCGGGGGCGCGAGGCGGGGACTCACTTTGTGGAGGCGGTGGACTGGATGCCCCCGTTGGAGGTGAGGGTCCAGTACTTGCCCGTGTAGGTCCTGAAGGCGCATTTCTTGGTGTCCTTGTTGATCTCCAGCTGGTAGGTCTCCTGGTCGCCCTCCTCGTCTTGGTTGGCCGAGAGGTCCATCCCTGCGGGACGGAGACGGAGGTCAGGGGGTGCCGGGGGGGGAGGATGTCACAGGGACCCCAACCCATGGAGACCCAGCTGCTGGGGCCATGACCAGCTCCTGCTTCAATTTGGCGACGCCTGAATCCCTCACACGTGGCCTCCCCTGTGACATTTGGGGTTCAAACCCAGGTTTCCGTTTGGGTGCTCAAGGAGAGGGCCAGAACCCAGCGCTGCAGCCTGCGTGGAGCCAGCCCCAGCCCCAGCTCAGGGCTCTTGGGCTCCAGCACAGCAAAACGAAGACAGTTTTGGGTATTTTCACATGCAAAAGGGCTGTAGGTTGTTTTTTTTGTTTGTTATTTGTTTTCCAGGAGGTGAGAGATGGGTTATTATTCAAGCCCTTAGCCGAGGCCGCTGTGCCACCGATGAGCTCCCTGCTCACCTCTGTGGCCACAACCCGGCAGCCGGTGGCTGCCCCCATCCCGGGCACCATTTTTGGACAGTTTCGGACATTTTGGAGCTTACAGTGCCACGCGGTGGGGTTTCCCCCAGGCCAGGGACCCCACTCACCCCAGCCCTGCCGCGCTGGATGTGGCCTGCCCCGTGGCCACCGGGTGTGGTGCCAGGGCCACCGCTGGCCCCCGGCCACAAGCACATCTGCCCGCAGGCGCTCAGCCCAACAAACCTGCTTAGTCAGGGCTGCCGGGGCCAAATGCTGGGAGGCAGAGCTCTCCAGCTTGGCGGGTTTTTTGCCTAAAAATACTTTTGGGATGGGAGTCACAAGCCGTAGCTTGGAGCCGAAGCGGAGCAGCCGAGCTGGCCGGGTTGGGTTTCGGGGAGGAAGCTGGATGCGGCCCCTTCCCCGGGAGTCCTGCTGGCTGCACGGGCTGGGCTGAGCTTTTCCGAGCTGAAAATATCCCCTCCTCTGCTCTGCTTCATGCGTGCTATGGGCTCGAGGCCCATCGCGCACCCAGTCCCTGAAGGCACGCACGGTGCCGGTGCCAGCTCCCGGCACGCAGGGCGGCCCACAGGGTGCTGGAGGAGGAGGCACCGCCTCTGTAGGGGCACCCCAGCACCAGCCGGCTCTCGGCCTTTGAAGTGGAAATGCCTTCCCCCGAAGCTGTGTCAGACACGGCTACCTGGTGGCCTCCTATCGCTGGATCTGCATCTCCAAACCCTCCGCGCAGGGCCCCGCCAGACGGGCAGGATCTGCTGCTGCCGGAGCAGCCGGGCTTTGCATATCAGCCTCCCACCCCCCTTCTAAAGGGATCAGGCTTTGAAGGCTTTTCTTTGTAGTCCCTAATCTTATCTCCCGTGCCCAAGCTGTCCTGTCACCTCCACAATGCTGCCCATTTGCGCCACCTTCTCCCCATCCAGGGGTCCCCCGGCACCTCCCCAGGGCTCTGCTGGCTCCCAGGGCTCCATCCCAGAAAAATGGGGGGGCCAAGCGTGGGGCAGAGCTCGGGGCCGGCTCAACCATCACGGTGCCGCCAGCAGCCCCGCTCCCGGCCCCATCCCCGTGTGCCGAACCCTGCCTGGTGCCACGGGGCCGGGTTTTTGCTCCCGGGGAGGAGCGGGACGCAGCGTGGCAGCCCCGCGCCGCACGGCGGAGGGGGAACATTTGGTTTTGATTTTGCTCTCCCGCTGGGAAAGCAGCGCCAAGCCCAGCTGCTTGCAGCCCCACGCTGGCTCTGCTGAGAGTCGTGTAACCGACAGCCGAGTGCCGGCCAAGAAAGCCTTTGTGAGCAGAGGCTGAGCCCTGCCCGGGCGAGCCCAGCGCCTCCCGGCACGGCACGAGCCCTGCTTCAGCCTCGGCAGGCGCTGCAGCGCCCAGTCCCCGATGGGACGCTGGGGACAGGGACAGCTCACCCCGCCAGCTGCGTGCCCAAGCCCCTTGGGGTGACGGCGTTCCCTCCACGCCACATTTCTTTGTGAGCTCCTCGGCCTGCAGACGCAGCACGGAGCCTGGGAGATGCTGCGCAGCACCACGGACGGGCCAGGGTTGGAGCAGGCGGGTGCCACGCCATTGCCCCCGGCACGGCGAGCCCCGCGCTCCCACCTGGAGCAGGGATTTTCGGGGGGGTTTTGCTTTATCCGGTGCCAGGCGGGGGAAGCGGCTGCGCCTCGCGGGGGCCTGCCGGCGAGGGGGGGGGTCTCCCACCGCCCCCAGCCCGACAGCGGCGCGGGGTTGGGTTACGCCGAGTCAGCAGAAAGGAATGCAATTATGGGGAGGCTTCAAAGGGCTGTAACTGAGCCCGAGCTGAAGGTTTGGGGGTCAGGGCTGGAGAAACGCGGGGAGGAGCTGGGAGATGGCGGGATGCCGGCCTTGTCGCCCCCGTCGTGTCCCCCCTGTCCTCCTCCCAGCCCGGCCACGTGTCCCCCCGCTTTCTGCAGCCCAGGGCGCCCGCGCCGCCCTCCCGCAGCGCCCGGCCGCGGTGGCTGCTGCAGGCAGGCTTTAATTAACGCTCCTGGTAAAGTCAGTCTGGAGCCAGCGCGCCTCTCCCTGACCTTGCCAAGGCTGCTAATTACAGCTGGAGGCAGGGGGGGGCCGAGCACGGGGCCGGAGGGCGGCGCTTCGGGGGGGGGCGAGAGGCGCGCTGGTCCCCCCAAAAAATCCCTGCGTGGGTGCCCTGCAGCTTGGGAGAAAACCAAGGGGTTGCCGCGGGGTCCTGAGCGCATCCGCCCAGGGATGGGGCGGAGGCTGGAGGTGAGCGTGGGTGCAGGAGCAGGAGCGCATCGCATCCATCGGGTCCTTGTGCCCAGCCCCCATCCGGGCATCTCCTTCGGGCGGGCTTACGCTACCCCAGGAAGGCAAACCAAGCCGGTTTTTGTCTAGGAAAAACAGCCCGGAGAGCTCACAGGGCTGCCCGAGCGCCCCGGGGTGCAGCTCTGCAACAGGTCACGGGCAGGGGTGGAACCCAGACCCCCCCCCCCAAATCCTCCCCTACGTTCATCCTCTTCCTCCACAGCATCCCCCAGCCCCAACACACCACTCGGTGCCCCCAGCTGAGACCCTGCCACCGTGACCCACGTGTCCCCAGCTCCAGCCAGGAGCTGCTCCTCATCTCAACCTGCTTTGTGCCTGCAGCGGGGGGGCAGCCCCTCCTCGCCCCCCCTGCCCATCCTGCGTGCTGGGGGGGGGCTCCCCCTGCCTCCTGGACCCCCCCCCTCCCCAGAAACGCCTCGCTTCCCAGCACCTCGCGCCCTCTCCCCCCTCCCCGGCCCAGGCGCAGCTCCCGGGGCAGGGGGGGCTGGCAGGGGCGCAGCGAGCCCTCGGGGACCCTCCTAGCCACAAAGGGCCTTTTGTTGCCGCAGCCGGGGCTGGGCCGCAGCCATTCAGCAGGGGAAGGAAGCTGCTCGCTGCTCACAAACACCCCGGCTCCTTTTTAAGGTGCAGCGGGGCTCAGGACCCCCAGGGGCACAATTTTTGCATCAGTTGTGGCGCCGGGAGCCGCGGGGCCGCCCCCAGCCCCAAGCACCCACCTCATGGGGGGGGTCACAGCGTCCCCAGCACCCCACACATGGGGGACAGTGACACCGGCCATCCCGAGGATGAGGCTCCAAGCCAAGCTGAGCACCACCGAGGCGCAGCGAGCAGGATGCAGCCGCATTCCCCATGCCCCATCCTGCTGCCGGGGGAAGGGACAGACGGACACCGTTTGCCCGTGTCCCCCAGGGCGACCAGGGCTTGAAGGGGGAAAAGAAATGCCTGCAAGCGCTTCCTTGGCCAGGTGTTTTGGTGGCTGCCTGCCCATTACCCCTGGGACCTTTTCCGACGGGAGGGCAGGGGCAGCCCGGCGGAAACCCAAAAGGGACCCGAGCCAGGCGGCGCCGCTCCCAGCGCCACGCAGGATGAGCTCCCTCCGCTTCCGCAGGGAACGCGGGCGCTTGGGTGGCTGCAGCCCCCCCCCCCCCCACTCCCCGTTCCCCCCTTGTGCCCCCTCCCCGCTTTATTTCTCTCGGAGAGGGCCCGTGCACAGCGGGGAGACCCCTGTTGCCGGGGAGATTTGGCTCCCCCCCTCTCCGCAGCACACAAAGCCGGGCGGCTTGGCGAGCGCAGCCCCCTCTCCACGTCCCCCAGCCCTGCACCTCGCCCCACATCTGGTTTTCCCATCTCCGGTGACAAAGGGCTGCAGCAACCCTTCCCCCACAGTGCTGCGGCAGCTTCGCGCCGCCATCGCCATCATCGCCATCCTCCTCCTCCTCCTCCTCCTCCTCCTCCCCGAGCCCCTGCGCCCGGGCACGGCTGCCCGTCTCCTCTGCAGCAATCTCTTTCTTTCAGGGAGCCGCTTGGCAGCGCAGGATTTATTCTCCGAGAGGAGAAAGGCTGCAAGGTCGCTGCCCGCGCGCAGATAAGGGTTAAGCTGCAACCTTGAAATATATAAATAATTAAAAAAATAAATTAAAAAAAATTCCCCCGGTGCTTTTTCGCCCAGGCTGTGCCGCGGCAAGGCATGCTCGCACCGATCCCGCGCCCGGCGTGCGCCGGCCTGACTTGGCACGCCGGCGACGTGCCCCGCGGCTCCCACGCTGCGGCTGCTCCAGCGTCTCCCTGCCTGCCGTGGGCTCGTTTTTTTGGGGCCCGGTGCTTCTCTGCATGCGCCCCAAAGCCCCTCTCCGAGCCCCAAAGGTGGGATTCGGTCCCGCCACCCACCCGCCCGGCGCGGGTCCGGCCGCGCTTTGTGCTCGACGGTGGCCTCGTGCCCGGGGAGCGGCGGCGCGCGGCCGCCCGGATCGGGGCACGCGGTGGCTTCGCCCGCAGGACGTGGGGACGGGGGAGAGCGGCGGTGGCAGCATCACGGCTGCCTTTGTGCCGGCTCCATGTAGGTCACGTCCGCCCCGTGCCGCCGAGAGATTCGGCGAAGCCATTTTATGGATTGCTGCCAGCGCCGGGGGGGTGGTGGCACCCACCCCCCCCCCCCCCCAATTTATCAGGGGAGCACTGCCC
Organism: Anser cygnoides; assembly: GCF_040182565.1. NCBI lineage: Eukaryota > Metazoa > Chordata > Aves > Anseriformes > Anatidae > Anser > Anser cygnoides. The sequence goes on from NC_089887.1 coordinate 3,969,818, forward strand.
CACGCGGGGGGCACCGCAGCCCCCCAGGGCCCCTTGCGTGGCCCAGAGATGCTCGGGGAGGCGGGGGGGGGGGGGTTGGGAAGGGCTTTGTTGGTGAACAATGAGCTCCGGAGGAAAGGAGGCGGTGGATGGCTGCTCTGCCTCCTCCCCGGCAATGGAAGACCCCAGGAACCCCCCCCCGATCCCCTCTGCCCCCCAGGCAGCCCCTCACTGTGTGTCCCATCCCCCCCCCCCCCCCAGGGCACCCCAAGGAGGCGACGCTGCAGGGATGGGGGTGCAGGGGGAGGGAGAGGGATGTGGGAGGGGGCTGGGGCAGGATGTGGGGGGGCGGGGGGAGGGACCCCAGGGAGCCATGGTGGGGGTGCCGTGGGGAGATGGGGGCTTCAGGGAGGCGTGCGTGGGGCTCAAGGAGGGGGGAGAGCCCCTCACGTGGCGATGGCGGAGGGCTGCAGGGAGCACCCTGCGGGGTCGCTGCTGCCCCAAGGCGGGGGGGTCACCATGCTGGGAGGGGGTGCAGGGGGGGCACCACGGGGGCAGCGATGCCCCAGGGCTGTGGGGGTGCTGAGGAGGAACGATGCTGCGGGGGGGACGCAGGGAGCGGGGTCACGGGGCCGTGCCCATGGGGGCGACAACTCCCGAGGGATGCAGGGGGTGGCGAGGAGACGGTGCCGGAGGGCTGGGGGCTGCGGGCGATGCCGAGAGCACCGCGGGGGCGCATCGCCCCACGTCCCCATCCCTCCGTCTCCATGTCCCCATCCCTCTCCGTGTCCCCATCCCTCACCTTGCCGGGTGGAGACGTTGCGGTCGTTCCCAGCGCGCAGCACGACCTGCGGGCAGCTCTGCTCCAGGGCGAAGAGCTCATCCTTCCCCACCTTGCTGCTCTTGCCAGCCTTCAGGGTGCCGCTGGGCCCCGACGGGGCGAGGTAGCGTCCCTCGCCGTCGCGGAAAGCCACCTTGCCGCAGCGGAACTCCAGCGTGAAGGCGGTGCCGGGCTCGGCGGCGGGGACGAGGCGGCCGTCGCAGCGGAGCAGGCGGTGGTCGCAGCTCTGCAGGCTGTAGCGCTGCTCCACGAAGAGCAGGGTGATGAGCGCGTCCACGCCCCACGGCACGTCGCGGTCCACGGCCAGCTCGTCGCGGCGAGGCCCCAGGTGGGCGTAGCGCTTGCGGGCCAGGCTGTAGAGGTTGGCCTGCGGGTGCATGGCCAAGTGGACGCTCCACTTCTCGGCCGCCGAGACGGCGGGGGCGAAGCACGACAGGCGGTCCTCGGTGCCGCCGAAGAAGCGGCGGTGCGGCTCGGACTGCAGCGACCAGCGCCCGTCGCCGTGGGCCACCACGAGGAAGCGGCAGTCGGGGCCCGGCTCCTCGCTGTCGCAGCTCACCCGGCCGTCCTTGTCGGCCGCCAGGTAGCGGCCCAGGTGGCTCTTGAGGAGCACGGCGCTGGAGTCCTCGCCGTCCTGCTCCAGCGTCCAGATCTGCTTCTTCTTCATGCTGGCGGCCGAGGCGTTCACCTTGAAGCCGAAGGCCTCGGCCGTCAGGTACTTGTTGCTGCAGTTGATCAGCCCGAACTGGATCTGCACCGGCTCCGCCGTCCCGTTCGCCGTCATCCTGCTGCTGCTGCTGCCGCCGCCGCTGCCGCCCCAACGCAGCCTTTTATACGGCCCCGACGCAGCCTTTTATACGGCCCCGCCGCCTTTTATACGGCCCCGCCGCCGCAGCGCCGCCCCCGGCCCCTCCGAGCCCCCGCCCCCCCCCCGTGCAGCCCCCTCCTGCCTCGCAGGGACCCCCCCCTCTCGTTGCAGGAGCCCCCCCCCCCAAAAAAAAATTGCACGCTCCCTCCTTGCCCAGCGAGAGCCTCCTCGTGCTGCGGGACCGCCCCCCCCCGCTGCAGAAACACCCCCCCTGCGTGGCAAAGCCCACCCCGCGCTGCAGGAACCCCTCGGCATTGCAAGACCCCCCCCCCATTTCAACACTCCTCCGTCCTGCAGTGCCCCCCCCATAATGCAAGACCCTCTCAGCGTTGCAAGACCCCCTTGGCTCTGCGAGACCCCTCCTCCCAAAGCAAGACCCCCCCCCCCTTGAAAGGCAGGATCAAACCCACACTGCACGGCACCCCCCCCCCCCGCATGGCAGGACCCCCCCCCCCCCAGCATTGCAAGACCTCAGTGTGTTGCAAGACCCCCCCGCATTATAAGACAAGGCTCCCCCTTGAATTGCAAGACCCCATCCCCTTGCAAGACTCATCCTACATTGCCAGAGACCCCTCCCCAATTATGTGCCCCCCCCCCCCCGTTGGCCGTGCTGCAGGGCTGAAGGACAGCAGGGAGAAAGGGGGGGCAGTGCTGTGGCCCCCAACCCCACCCCAGCCATCTGAATGCCCCGTGCCAGGCACCCAGGGCTGGGGGAACCCCAATTTCCCCCCACCCCCCCGCAGAGCCGCTGTGGGCAGGGGGTGGCAGAGGGCTGGGGAGGGGACTCGGTGGGTGTCCGAGTGCTGATGTGGCCCCAAATCCGTGCTGAATCCCACACAGGGACGTGGCAAAGCAGGGGGACCCCATGGGGGGGGGTCCCTGTGTGTGCACGGGGCCGTGTTTGGGGGGCACGGTGGGGAGCGGGGTGGCAGCAGTGCTGCGGGACAGAAAATCGGGGGAAAACGGAGGGATGTGGGTGTTTTCCGGCCGGATCAGGGAGCTGAACCGGGCTGGAGCGGGACAAGGAGCCGCTGGCACAATCCCCAGGAATGACTGCATCCACCCCCACCTCCCCAGGCCCCCAGGCTGCGCTGGTTTTGCACTGGGCGTACTGGTTCCAGCGGCTCCCCCGCCTGCGGGCTGCACCCAGCCGCCCGCCCTGCCCGGGGGCTGCTGGCACAACCCCCCTGGGGCAGAGCTGGAGCCGGGATCGGTGCAAAGGGGGTTTGGTTCCCATCCAGTCTGCTTGTCTTCCCTGCCCCTGCCCCTGCCCCTGCTCCTACTCCTGCCCCTGCCCCTGCTCCTGCCCCTGCCCCTGCCCCTGCCCCTGCCCCTGCCCCTGCCCCAAATCCAGCTCGCTTGCAGCCAGAAGCAACGCCACGGCCGGGCTGGGAGCAGAACCCTCCTCCTCCAGCGAGGCAGGGGTGTTTTTTTTCTCCTTGCCCCCCCGGCCAGCAGCAGCAGCAGCAGCAGCAGCCGCAGGACGTTAGGACCCGGCCGCGGGGGCCGTGCAGCTGCCCAGGCCCGCAGCTGCCTCCTCCTGCCGCAGCGGGCAGATGGTGCGAGGCTGGGAAAGAAGCGGCCTTTCTGCTCAGCAGGGGAAAAAAAGAAAAAAAAAAAAAAAGGCAATTATGCAGGGGAAAAAAAAATAATAGAGAGTTTTCTCCCCAGCGCTGGCTGGCACTGCCGGCGCAGCGGGGCAGAGGGATGTCCCCGGGTGTCCCCAAGGGGGACTTGGTGCCCCCTGGCCTGGGGGTGCAGCGTTCAAACCGTCTCCCACGAGCTGCTGTGCGTGGTGGAGCAGGAAGAAAGGCGCTGCCGTTCCCTCTCTGCATTGCATTTGCAAGCTGCTGTGACCGGGAGCTGCTGAGGCCACGGGAGCTCAGGTCCCCGGCCCCGGGATGAGGCCATAAATGATGGGGGGGGTTCTGGAGCACGGCCGCTGCCCCTGCCGGGACTTCCCACGAAGCCCAGCTCGGGGAAAAGCCCAGAGGAAAAGCCCAGCCCTGGCTGCAGGCGGGTTGGGGCCTGGCTCCCACCCTGCCCTCGCTTTTTGCACCTTCCCCGGGTGCTTTTTGCTGCAGCTCGGCTTCGCCTGCAGAAAGTCGCTGAGCTTTTGGCCCGGCTGGTGAAATCGGGCTGAACACGGGGCCTGGGGACAGGCATGGGGGCAAGGAGGGCTGATTTCACCCCCTGCTGTCCCCTTGCTTGGCGAGGAGGTTGCAGAGCCCTCGCACCCTCCTTGTCCCTGCTGGAAGGATTTTTTGGGGGCGTTGCTGCAGGGATCGGGTTTGGCTCCTCGGGGACCCGGGGCTGCGCGTGTCCCTCGCAGTGGCAGCGAGATGGAAGCCCCCTATCGCAGGTACCCCCTGCAGGGGCTCAGCCGTGGGGCTGGGGAGGGCCCTTTGCATTTTGCCCCGTATTTAGTTCAATCCCGCGGGGCTCGGCGTATTTCTGAGCCGCCCCCCCCGGCAGCACGGCGGGTGTCACGCCTTCGCGCACACCCCACGCACCGCGGCACCCGCCCGCAGGGATGTAACGGGCAAGGAGCATCGCGAGCTGGTAGCAAACCCAGGAGGTGATTCAGCTCCTCTATCCCTGCGAGATTTCGGGCTTCCCCCAAAGCACCCAGACCCCAAACCCCGGGCAGAGGCTGCGGTTCCTGGCAGCTGCCGGGGGGTGGGGGGGAGACACACGGATGGGGACACCCCGGGAGCCCCGGCCTCGCTGCCAGCTGCCCCCAGGAACCTCGGTGGAGGCTCTCCCAACAGCTGGCAGGCGCCCTGGCCTCATTAAAATTGCATTAGGTGGAATTAAGGAAGGGGAAAAAAAAAAAAAAAGAAGAAAAAAAAAGCAGCAGCAAGAGGAAAACAAAGGGCAGCCCAAAGAGGGGGTCCCAGAGCTGCGGGTCGTGCGCCGGGGGCTTCCCATGGGGATGCTACACGGGGGACAGCGGTGGCAGCGACGCGTCCCCGTGTCCCACGGGGGACGGGGGCATCCCGGCGCATCCCATGGGAGAACATGATTTTGGGGAAGCTAAACGCAGGGAAGGGCCGCATTTCTGGCCCGTGGCCATCACCCCTCGCAGCCACCAGCTGCTGCAGCCCCGGTGAGGGGGGCGGGTCGGGAGGAAGGGTTTTGTACGGTCCCCATTGCCTCCTGCACATCCCTGTACCCTCCTCCATCAGCCGCTGCGGTGAGGAGCCGGCGCGGAAGAATTTGCAGTGCAGCCGAAAGCGTGCTGCCAGCGCCTGCCCACGCAGCTCGCCAAAATAAGCCGGCCCCAGCCGCACAGCACCACCGGGCGAGGCGGCCCAGCTCCCTCCTGGTGGCATCCTGCAGCCCCAGCACCGCCAGCGCTGCCCCGTCCCCGCTGCAGACCCCACAGATGGGGCTGAGGGAGGTTTGGTGGGCAGAGATGCCCCAACCCCAATCCTGAGGCTGCTCCCTCGGGACTGAAAGCTGGTGGGAGCAGGGCCAGGACGGGGTCCCCCATCCCCAGCCCTGTGCAGCATCACACGGAGCGCATCCCAAAAAGGGGCCGGGAGGAACGGAGGGGCCTTGGGGTGGCTGGAAATGAGTCAGGGCCGCGGGGAGGATGTCGGCGTTTCCTGCTCGGGCCTGGAGGAAGCTGCTGAGGATGGGAGATGAAGAGGAGGAGGAGGAGGAGGGGGCTCGTGCATGCATTTCCCCGGAGCTCGAGCTTTGGGGCTGGGGCACGGGCACCTTTCGCAGGTCGCTGCTGCAGGGGGTGGGCACAGAGACCCCTGTCCCCGCAGAGGCTGCGCCCCGTGGGTGTGCAGATTTGTGTGCAGACCTCTCCTGAAGCACTGAGAGGGCCCAGCCAGGAGGGAAATTGAGGCCAAGCCCCCCCAGGACCAGGGGTCCCCCTCCCAAAGCCCCCCAAAGCAAGGCCCCAGCTCTTTAAGGGTGCAGCCGCCTGTGGCTACGAGCCCTGAGCTGTAACGGGACCCAGCTGGGAGCTCCCTATAAAGGGCTGGGAGGGGCTGGGGGGCATTTTGCAGCCCATGGCTTGGGGTTTTGGTGAGGTGAGGGGCTGGTTTGGCTGCCTGGTGGGGCTGGGGGTGTTGGGGTGGGTGCAGCAGGGAGCACGGGGACGGGGTCCATCCCGGCACGCAGTGGGGTGGGATTTGGGTTCAGGGAAGGGGCTGCAGTTTGGGGCTGGAGGGGGGGCACCAGCTGTGGCTTCCTGAGCCCGGAGATGGCCTTCCAGATGGATAACCCCATTGTGGAGGTGAAAAGGGTCCATTAGTCAGGATTAGGAACGGGGCCTCAGGGATTAGCGCCGCACCTCCCACCCGGCCTCTGCTGGTTGCACGAGGGGACGGGGCTGGGAAATGGGGGAGATGGCAGAAAGGGCCGACTCGAGTCCCCAAATGGCTTTATGTCCCCCCAGGGATGTCAGGTATTGTCTCGTGTGCTTGCAAAACACCCCCCAGCAGAAGCAGGATCCCTCTGGGAGGAAGGTCCATCTGCTCCTGGGGTCACCGTGGGGTTTGGGCTCCTGGGCAGCCTGGGAGCCCTTGTAGCCTATTGCCCCACTCTGTAGGTACATCTGTACCCATTCCTCTTGCATTGGGGCTCTGTGTGTCCCTGGTGGGGCTGGAAGGAGCCCTGCACATGGGGAAACTGAGGCACGGGGGGGCTGAGCGGCTCGCACAGAGGTACCTGTGCATGCAGGGGACGCCCAGAGGTGCTCCCCAGCCAGGACATGGCCATATTCCCCCATCTGGAGGAAACGGAGGCAATTCCTCAGAGCCTGGTCCCGAGCCTCATGCGTGGGCATCCATCTTCCCTGCGAGGTCTGCATGGTGGGATGGGGACCTGCAATTCGGAGCCATGAGTTGAATTTTGTCTCGCTGGGGAAGAGCAGGGGCTGGGGGGGCCTCCTCTTGCAGGAGGGAAGGCTTCACCTCCCCGAGTCGCGGCACCTCGGGCTGCTCCGTGCTTCGTCGTGGGGCGAGCAGCCGTGGGGACACGTCACCCGGGGTGCAGGGGGGGCTTTCCCTGCTTTTTCAGGGTCTGGCTGCAGGGAGGCCCCCGGGAAAGCAGGAATGCGGGCGGAGGGGCTGTGCTGAAACCCAAAACCACCTCGCAGGGGCCCTGGGTCTGCGCATCCGGCCCCGCGCCGCTGCAGCTGGGAGGCCCCCGGGCTGGCCGGGGAAGGGGCTGCAGCTCCGCCACCGCCGCTGCTGCTGCTGCCCGACAGCCCTGCTGTGCCCATGGGGATGCACGCGGTGTTCCTGGCTCGCAGCATCACGCAGCCCTGCCGTAACGAAGGTGCTCGGCTGGCAGCCAGGAGAATAAAGCCCTGCTGGCGTTGGAGGTCCTGGGTGAACACGCAGAGCTCAGGAGCCAGGCGTACGCACGCGTCCAAAAAAACTGTGCTTGAGGCTGGGATTCCAGCAGCCAGGGAAGGCACGGGGCCCCCCGCAGATCCCATGGGGTGAAGTGGGGGTGGCTGCTACTTTGCAGGGCACAGCAAGGGCCTGGGTGGGGTTGACGTGGTGGGACTGGTCAGTTCGTGGTCGCACTTTGGAGTGCGCAAAGCCTTGTGCAACGTGCATGTCCGTGCGTGCAATCCGTTGTGCTGCATGCACCTTTGCGTGCGCAAAGCTGTGTTGCCCACCTTGGAGTGGGCAATTCCTGGTGCAGTGGGCATGCAATTCCTTGTGCAATGTGCATGTCAGGGTGCGCAATTCCTGGTGCAGAGCCCACCTCGGAATCCCTTGTACAACGTGCGTGTCGGCGTGCGCGATCCCTGGTGCAGTGAGCGTGCAATTCCTTGGACAATGTGTGTCAGCGCGTGCAACCCCTGGTGCAGCGCGCACCTTGGCGCATGCACTTCTTTGTGCGTTGCACACACCTCGGAGCGTGCAAGTCCCTGGGACGTGTGCGCGTCAGCGTGCAGCCCCTGGTGCAGCAGGCAGCTCGGCGCATGACTGTGCCCCGTGGCGTGCGCACGCTCCTGCACGTCTCGGTGTGCATGCTCCTGCGTGGCGCGCGCCTGTGCGTGTGCTGCGTGGCCCTGCGCAGCGCAGTGTGCATCCCAACACTGCCACCCAGCAGCCCGGCCGCGCTCTGCAGCGGCTCGGGTGGGTGTTGCAGCTTCTGCAAGGCCTGGGCAGGGTGGACAACATGGAGACGAACAAAGCAGCCGAGGGGAGCAGGCGGTGGGGGCTTTGCTGCCTGCTCTGGCAGCAGCAGGAGGGTTTTGGGTTCCCTTTGGGGAGGCTGCGTCTCTCCGGGGCCAGTCCCTTGTGTCTGTGCATCGCTGGTGAGCACAAAGCACAAATCCCACAGGGTTTGGGCTCGGGGTGGGAGTGAGCATCCTGGCAAGGGAATCTGGGTGCTCCAGCACCATTTAATCCCCACCAGTGAAGGGGAATCCTGGGCACCGCTGGTGCTCCCCAGCCCGTTCACACTGTGCTGGTTCATCCTGAGCCCAGGCTGCACAAAGCGGCAGCGTAACCACGCCACGGCCCCCACCGTGGTACCCAGCATCGGGACTGGAGCAGCCCCACACGTGTCCTCAGGGTTGGCAAAATTCCCAAGTCCCTTTATCTCTCCGGTGAATCATTTACGGGGCCAGGCAGGCTGCACACAAAAGCCTCATAAAACCCGGTGCCAGCTGAGCGCAGCGGGTGGTGGGTTCCCTGAGTTCCCGCGAGCCCTGGGTGCTGTGGGTGTTTCCCTCTGCCCTATGTTGGAAGCAGGTTGCAAAAGAGGGGATTTAGGGCAGGGGCTTTAGGATGCTGGTGGTTCTCGGGGGGGGGTTGATTCGTCAGGTTTGGGAAAACTCAGCAGTGGGATCCCAGACAAAAATCCAGCTGCCGGGGGGAGGCGGGGTGCTGCAGCGTCTGGCGCTGCCCACACGTGGCACGTCCCCCCCGGGCATGGCAGGGAAGGAGGGGACAGCTCGGGGGTCACCCCGCTGCCAGCCTGGCACCAGGACTTTCTCCCGGTGCTGTCAGCCCTTTGTGTTTCCAGCGGGCTCCCACGCCTGCCCCACGGACAGCAAGCTTCACACCCCCCCCCCCAACTCCAGCTGCACCAAGGTGCCCCCGTGCGCCCTCCCACTTCGGCCCCTCCAGCCCGCTGCTTATTTGTATTATTTTGTCCCAAAGTGACGCTTTTATCACCAAAACAACCACGCCACGTGCCAACCTGGCCGCTTTTCCCAGGCCTCGCCCCGGGGCGTGTGTTCCCCGCAGACCCCACGCGGGGCCCTTTGCCCCGGCGGCGATGTCCCCGCCGGGTGCTGGGTGCTCCCCACGGGGCTGGGCCGCTCCTCCCCGTCCCCCCCGCGCCGAGGGGAGGAAATGGCTGCTGACGGAGCCGCCAGCAGCAGCCAGCCGGGCTGGGGATGACTAAGTTTGGCAGTGCTACCTGCCGCCTGTTTTTCCTTTTAAGGAGGATTCGAGCGAGAGCCGGCCGGAGCGAATTCTCCTGCAGAACCCAGAAGGGATCCACCCTGACCTTAGGGACTGCCACCGCCGCCTTTGGGGACAGCGGGGACGTGGACGGGAGCTGGGTGGGTGGGTGGGTGGCGAGGCGGTGGCGGCGTGCGGAGGCGTGGATGGCCCCCCCCCCCCCCCCATCTCCCCATCCGGACGGGGCACCCGGGTGTTTTCGCTTTCTATTTTAAGGAGCTGGATGCGGCCCCAAGCGGAGGCCTGGCCGCTCCGTGCCACCCGCCTCGGAGGCCACCCCTGCGGCCCCGCGCGGCTTCCCCGGCTGGCTGGTGGCCACGGGGGGGGAGGCGAGACCCTGGGCGCCTGTCTCATCCCCGTCCCCTCACTCGGCTCCGTCATCCCGCACCCTGTCCCAGCCCGGGGGGATTTGCGTGGTGCAAGCTCAGGCTGCGGTTCCTCCCGTGCCTCAGTTTCCCCTTTTGCAGCACCCCGGGGGAGGGCGGAGGGGATGCCCGAGCAGCCGGGACCTGCTGGGCACGCAGGGGCAGAGGGGTCCCCGTCCCCCGCATGGCCCCAGCCTGGATGGAGTTTTTGGGGGGCTTTTTGGGGGGGGCTGTGGTGGGAACATCCCCAATTCTCCCACCGGGTGGGTGCCTGGTGGGAAGGGGGGGGCCGCTCCTCTGCAGGGAGGCACGTCGCTGCGAGGGGACAGGGTGACAGGGGTGGGGACGTGTTTGCAAAGGGACCCGTTGCTGGGAGGTGACGGCACGGCAGGGGACGCGGCTGGCGAGAAAGGCAGAGAGAAAAGCAGAGCGCGGCTGTCCTTCTGGGTGCCCCTCGGGGCTGGGGACAGGGACGGGGACAGGCGGCGATGCCACCACCTCTCCCCGGGGTGGCCACCGCGGCCCCCAGCCGGCGCAGGGGGGCCGGGAGCGCGCTCCTCGCTCCGTGTCCTGCATTCTTGGCATTATTCTCCTTTTTTTTTCCTCCTCCTCCTCCTCCACCCCGGGACGCGCTCTCAAACCTCTCCATTTATGGCCAGGAGGTTAGGTCAACCGGGAGGCTGAGGGGACGCCCGGGTCCCCCCGGGGAGAGGGACGGGGGTCCCGCCTGGGTGACACGGCCACCCCAAGGTGTGGGGGGGTCACGGCGGGGCAGGATGGGGACAGCTGGGCATTGCGCCCCCGGGACCCCCGCCGCCACTCTGAGGGGCGGTGAGCGGGGTGACCCCCGGGATGCTGGGGGTACCTGGAGTTTCTGGGCAGAAATCAGCCCCCCCGGGGCAGCCAGGGCCCCTCCATCCTTTTTTTTTTTTTTTTTTTCCCTTTAATTATCAGCTCAGCGCTGCCGGTTCAGGGGCGAGGCTGCAGGGGATGGCTGGCGGCGTCCTTGGGCCACCGAGGAGTCACCGGGGCAGGGTGAGATGACTCCGAAGCGGCTCCGGATGACGAAACGCCCTGATTCATTCAAATCACTGATATTAAAAAATAAATAAATAAATAAATAAATAATGAAGTGACTCAGCCGGTGGTACCCTGCCATTTGGCGGTGATGGGGTGGATCGCTCAGGGTTAGGTTTTCGGGGTGGGTTTTACCCCCCCCGGTTTCTAATAACGCCTCGGGGCGTTGCTGGAGGGAACGGGCTGGGTTTGGGGCACCCAAGGGACCGCGGTGTTGGGACAGCCCCGAAGCTCCCCTGTGCAGGCAGGGCTGGCAGCAAGGGTGATTAAATCCCTGGGACAAGCCAGGATGCTTAAAGGGGGGCACACGCAGGCCCCCCCCATCCCCAGGACGTGCTGGGTGGGGAAGACCTCAGCACCTCACTAATAAGGGCGAGATGGACGAGCTCGGTGTGTCCTTTGGTGTCATAACCGGCCCTGCAGCCCCCGTTGCACCCCGAGGCTGCCGATGCCCAAACCCCATCCCCACGGAGCTGGTGGGGGGGGAAAACCCCAAAATTTGGCCCCGTGCCCCGCGGGGACCGGCTCATCCCCCCACAGCTGACTCAGCCGGATGGGATTCCCACAGTTTCCGTCAGGTGCTGCCCGGAGTAAATGGGGAAGAGGTTTCACAAGCCCCGGTAATTAATGCTAATTACAGAGCAGCAACATGGGAATCGTTCCTTTTCCCCCGGTGCCCTTCCAAAAATGGCTCTCTGCAGGTGTGGCACCAGCCTTCGCCTGTCATTAGGCGCTGCTGCGCCGCGGGGAAGGTGAAGCCTTCGGAGGCCGGGGCTGTGGGAACGGCGTGATGGGGACGGGTCCCCGAGGTCCCCGAGGTCCCCGAGGGCACCCAGCTGCTGGCTTTGGCCGGAGGCAGGGCTCGTGCAGCCCCGGGTGAGGGAAACGCATGGGGAAAAATGGTTTTCTCCTCGTCATCCCCCCCCCTCCCAAAAAAAATGTGCAATACCAGAAATAAGGGGTGGTGGAGCAGGGCTGGCAGAGCCGAGCTCCAGACCCAGCCGCGATGGGATGGAGAAAACCTCTCCTGCCCCACAAAGGTGCTGTGCACCCCCAGCGGCTGGAGAACCCCTCCCCGTGCCCTCGTCCCCCCGCAGAACAGCCCTCGGAGGAGACAGAGCAGGGCGATGACGGACCGTGCTGTGCCCCCGCAGCCACAGGGACGGAGGGCAGCGGTCCTCCACGGGGATGAAGGTGAGGAAAACCTTCCCGGACGGGTCTGCACCCTCAGACCCTGTCCCCAGGGGATTTTCTGCGGGCTCGGACGAGGGGAAGCGGCTCGGAGGTGACCCGGTGGCACCACACAGCAGCAGCTGGCGCTGGCATCGCCCTCGGGGGTGGAAATCACCGCCCCGGGTGAGAAACCGGTGGCAAGGAGCTGGAAGCTGCTGGGGCCGCTCTGCTGGGCCTCACAGCCCCGTCGTGTTGTTTAAAATTGGGTTTAGGGCAACGGGATTGGGGTGCCTGTCCCCTGGGGCGGTTGCGCCCTGTCTGAGCGCAGGGGGAGGTGAAGGGGACGGCGCTTCCCCGGCTGGCGGAGGGCGTCCCGGCTGGAAACACCTCTCATTACCCGGGGATGGAAACGGTTTCAAAAGAATCGCCCAGAGTTCACAGAAGAGGACATCTGACGGGGATTAAATCCACCCGGAGCCACTTGCTGGGTGGTTTTCCTCCATCTCCAGCAGGAAACGCTCCCACGGCCGCGGGTGCTGCCGTCCCCGGCCAGACGGGGTGGGGAGCCGGGGCTGGCGAGCCGGGAACCGGCCCTACACGCGGCAAACCCAGCCCCAACGGGGCCCGCAGGGAGGCAGCCGTCTGCGTGGGTTTTGGAATAAGCGTGACTTTGCTGAGATTTGTTTTATTTTATTTTTTTTTGATGCGTCCAAGCATCGCCCTCCGCTTTCGCATCTCTCCCCTTGCGGCGACGGGAGCCGCTGCCCATCGGCGGGGTAGGCGGGAGGACTTCTCACGGTTGCTCTGTCCCGTCGGGGCCGGAGAGAAGGCGGGCGATACCCCAGCGGGTGCCAATTCCCTTGGGGACGGCTGCTTTAATGACACGTCGCCGCTTACGAGCCTGCTGGCAGGGCGCTCGCGGAGGGACGTCGCTGGAAAGAGGGAGCGCGGTGCGGCTCCCGGGCCGGGTGTGATCTCGCTCGGTGTGGGAAAAGTGTTGGAAACCCCAAAAGAGGCAGGGGATGGCCGAGAAGTGGCCGGTTTTGGTGACCCCCAGGCGTTGGCTGGGTCGGCGTCGCCTGTGTTTTGAGGCCGGAGCAAGCTGCAGGAGCCGCCTGCTGATGGATGGGTGGAAATTTGCGACGTCCTCCAAGGCAATTCCTCCCCCCTGCCCACCTCTGCTGGCAAACCCAAGGGAGAGCAGCCACCCAGGCACGCCGGCGACTCCCCTTTGTGGGCGGCTGGACTCCCGGGGGCACCTCCGAACCCCCCCCAGGGATAAGCCAGCATCACCAGCACCGCTCCGCAGCGCCGAGCAGGGGGCGGGGGGCTCCTCTCCTGCCCTGCCCCTCGCTCTGGGGGTCCTGCAGGGGTGCACGGGGCAGGGACCCCACGAGACCCTGTCCCCCTGTGCCTGGGGCGCAGGGAGGATGCCGGGCACAAAGACGGGGCGGAGGGGAAGGGCGGCATCCAGGTGTGTTGTCGGCACACAGACGGATGAGGAGGAGGAGGAGGAGGAGGAAGGCAGGAGGTCGTTCTCCGCCGACGAGGCCCTGGCTGCTCTTTGGTTTCCTGTTTCCGCCGCTTCTTCCCCCGGCCGGGCCCATTGGTTACGCTGCAGCCAGGTTTTGCCATTTAAGGCTGATTTCCCCTGGCCGGCGGCGGCACGAGAGCTGCCGGCTCGGTGCGTCCAGCGGCCCCTCGGTGGTCACCGGAACGCACGCCCAGGGAGGTGGGCGAGGATGGGGGACCCCTGCCTTCTGCTCCCCGCCATCCCGTCCTCTCCTTCTCGCTCGGCGGGGCGGGAGGCGATGTCTCCTCCTCTTTTTATTTTATTTTTCTTTTTGCAGGGCGCAAAGCCGCGGGAGGAGGTCTGGGTTTGGCTGCGGGGCGATGCCCCGTGTTTGGTGACCCAGCCGGGCAGGAGAAAACCCTTCCTGGCACGGGTCCGGGCAGGGCACCACGGTGCTTTGGGACGTGGTTGAGGTCTCACCCTTCTCCCTGTCCCCCCCAGCACCCCTCGATGTGGCTGCCCTGAGGCTTCCTCATTCCCAGCACCGCGGCTGGCTGCTGCCGCTTCCTCTTCTTGCTCGTCCCCCCCCCCCGGCCAAACAAGCCCAGGGCTGGCAGGGAAACCCGACGTGCAAAACGGTGGCCACGGGGCGGTGTTGGCAGAGCCCCGCGGTCACCGTGACGAGGATCGGGTCATCTCCTCCAAATCCTCCTCCAGCCACGGGGTGGGCACCAGCTCGTGGCCAGGGACCCTGCGTGGAACAGCACAGGGGGGCACCCACGGCAGTGAAGGCTGGACCAGGAGGCTTCTGACCTCCTTGGAGGCAGCGGGAGGGCGAAGCACAAACCCTCATGGGTCCTGGCGCACCTGTACGGGACGGGGTGAGCACGGTGGGGTCTGCTCCCATCCCGGGAAAACTCCTCCAGAGCCGGTGAAGAGCCGGCTGCGCACGGGGGAGTGACAATTAGCGCACGGCATCGACGGCTCTTGTTTAACTTTCTCTCGAGATCTTATCTGCCGCCAGCAGGAATGCGTGAAACCAGCCAAAGCAGGCTCGGAAATATCGTCTGGAGGGAGAGGTGGAAATTTCTGGGGCAAGGGGCCGAGAGGGCAATGAATCGCAGCGGGGACGGGTACCCGCACCAGCGGGCTTTGCGACGGGCGGTCTCCAAAATCCTGGTGCTGGGTGGCACCCAGGGTGCTGGCAGGGTGCTGGCCCACACCAACACACGCCCGTGCTCGCTGCACCTTGGTTTCCAGCACCGAAAACAAAGGCAGGGCTCTCCCCCTGCCTCCACGGGCCATCTCTTCCAGCCCCGGACGGAGGGTGCCCTTTGCGTGTTGCCGTCAGCAAAGCCCGGCGGCGATCAAAGCGAATTTCACGGCGCTCGGCCATCCCCGTCCCCGCTTCGTCTCCTGGGTACGGCGCTGGCAGCGAGCCCTCCAGCTGCCTCCCTGCCTTTATTGCCAGCCAGTGGGAGAAATCGATTTTCAAAGTAATTAAGGAGTCAAAAGACCCCGGGCGGCACGGCACGGTGCGTGCGACCTGTGCCGGAGCGGGGTGGAAAAACCCTGGAGCATCCCTAGGGAAAAGCTCCCCCCAGGGCTGCACCAGGCTGGATTTGGGCCCCCCCCGTGAGCGCTGTCAGAGGGCTGACACTTGCAGAGAAAGCCCGGCGAGCGTCAGCTCTTTCTCTTCCCCTTCTGTTTTTAGCTGGAGGAAATACCCCCGGCACCGGGGGGTCCACGGGGGGCACTGCCAAGCGCAGGGCTCGGCTCGGCCCCGTCCCATTGCCGGGGGAGAGCAAACCCCAAGGGTGCACGGGGCGGCTGAGCGGGCTCTGTGTGTGCTGCTGTGATCGTGCCGAGCTGGGGAACGGCCTTGGGAGGAAACAGATCCGCCAGCGGGGCCGGCTCCTGCTGCCAAGGTCAAGCGAAGCAGCAGGGCTCGGCGGGGGGAAGGCGGCTTCGCTCCCGTGCCCTCTTCGACACCCGCAGCCATATCCCCTGGGGATGGAAAACGGTGGATTTCTGCCGTTTTCCAGCACGACGTAAAATAATGATTTGCCTCGGGCTGGGAGAGACGCTGGGCGTGAGGACAGCCTGCCCGTGCCAGGGGATGCGGCGGGCTGGGGGCACCGGCACCGGGTGCGTGGGGCTCCGCAAAGCGAAGGGCGTTCAGCCCCGCCGCAGGAGGGGCTGGTAAATCGCAGGGAGCTCCCAGGAGATCAATAGGAAGGAGCCAGGACCTCGGGGACTGATGTCGGAGAGCGCAGAGCGAGGCTTGGAGGAGGAGAGGGAGATGAGAGAGCGCCGGGGCCGCGATGCGGCGCGTGAGGAGGATGCTGGCAGCTGCGGAGGGGTTTTACACCCAACCCTGTGCCCAGAAAGGGGGAGCTGGGGGCTGCGGGGTTCAGGTGGAGCCAGGCACAGCCCCGGGCTTCGTGCTGGGCTTTCACCTCCTGCCAATTCCCGCTGGAGCCGACGCGGCGAGGACCGAACCGAAAAAGAGGAAGGGGGCCGGGACGGTGCCCGTGCGATAGGGGATGTGGCCGGCGCCTTTCCCCTCTTCCCCTCGGGGGGCGGGAAGGGAGGGGAGGCTCCCAGCAACATCCCCGAGTTTTGGGGCGATGCGAAGCAGCCCGGCTGGCCCCCCCAAATTTCCACCTCCCGTCACACCGACATTACGGTGCCGGGGGGGGGGGGGGGGCTGGAAGAGGAGAGTGGGAAGCAGAGCTCGCGTCCTGACCCCAAAGCACAGAAATCGGAGCAAAACGCGACGAGGGGGAGGCTGGAGGCCGCCCGGCCGTGTCGCGGCCTCCTCCTCCTCCTCCTCCTCCTCCTCTCCTCCGCATGCTTTTGTCCGAGCCCAAGGTCGGGCAGGGAGAAGCGAAGCACAACAGGGACACGGGGGGGGGGCCGCGGCCGGCTCCGGGCTGCCCGCGGGGTGGTGGCCGCCAGCACCCCCGGGGCCCTCCCGACCCCACGGCGCTGGGGACGGGGGTGCTCCCCGAGCCGTGCCCGGTTCCCCTTTTTCTCTCCTCTCGGTTCTTGCGACGGCCCCGGGAGGGTCCCAGCTTGGTCACGTCGTGTGCTGGGCACCGTGGGCCACATCCTGCCCGTCCCGGAGCCGTGCACGCAGCGGGGCTGGCGCTGTGTAATCAAGGGAACGCTAATTGCCCCGTGATTCCCTTCCCTGCCTCCCATCCAGCGATGGCCTCCCATCCCCTGGCGGCCTCCCGCTGACGCTCCCGGTCCCAAACCCGTGGTTTTTGTGGGACGTTTTCCTGCCGGGGCCGCCTGCAGACCCCTTATCAGCGGGTGCCGCGCGCCGTCAGCGCCACCCGTGCCTCGTGGCTCCCCTTCTTTGACGTGCAATCTTCTAATTAATAACCAGCCCTTTGAAAGCGGAGCGCAAACATTAATTAATTCCCCGCCAGGTAGGTAATTAACAGCGATGACTCCCATTTTACTGCCGAGATCCGGCACCGCGCGCCCGCGGGTCCGCTCCGCACCACCGGGGGTGTCGCCGGGTGCTGGGTGTCACCGCGGCCACCTCCGGCTGCGGGGGAATGAGGCCGGGTGCCAGGAGGCCCGGAGGCCGGCTCCAGCCTCCATTTGGGAGGATTTTTCCAGGGGTCCCTGTCCTCTGCGCCCCATCCTCGCAGCATCCCCACGACAAAGATCCCGCTGCAAAAAGTCCCTGCGATGCCCACCAAGGGGGTGCCACGAAAAACGGGCGTTTTTAGCCTTTTTCTTTCTTTTTTTTCCAGGCGTTTTTGGTTTGGTCATTCATTTTTCTCCCCCACCAACTCCGTTCCCGACCCGCCGAGAGCGGGCACTGGAAGTCCCCACGTTGACGTCTGCGCGCGCCGAGCTGGCAACAGCTTGCGGGCGGCCGCTGCGCCTTTACTTATGGGCCTCCCTAATTGACTTAATTAACCAGCCCGTGCTCGTGCAGCGCTGCGGAGCTGCGAGGCCCCGTGCAGCTGCCCCCGGCTGCTCTGTGGGCGCTGCCCTCGCTGCGATCCCTCAGCCCCTGCCGGGTGCCTGCAGAAAATGGGAAAATGGGAAAGATGTGAAAATCACCCAAATTCAGCTAAATTCTTGCTCTCGTGGTGTGTGGGGCAGGGCCCGGCCCTGCTCGACCAGCGCCTCGCTGGGCTCTGTTCCTGTTTCCTAGCGCCTGTGGCTGGTAATGGGCTGGGCGGGCACCGTGCAAGACGCACTGGGCACTGGGCACCGTGCACCAGGAGCACCATGCATCATGCACCGGGTACAGCACAACGTGCACTGTGCACCGCGCACCGGGCAGCATGCACCATGCACCGAGCACCATGCACCATGCAGTGGTCAGCATGCACCAAGCACCACGCACAGGGCACCGCGCACCATGCAGCGGTCAGCATTCACGCACTGAGAGCTGAGTACCACGCACAGTGAGGAGCACCATGCGCACCATGCAGTGGTCAGCATTCACCGAGCACCACGCACTGAGCACCACGCGCTGAGTACCACGCACCGGTCAGCAAGCACTGAGCACCATGCACCAAGCACCATGCAGCGGTCAGCACGCACCGAGCACCATGCACAGGGGCACCGTGCACGGGTCAGCATGCACCGAGCACCGTGCATTGCACTGAGCGCCGTGCATTGAGATGCACGTGCACTGTGCACCGTGCAGCTGCACCATGCACCGTGCACGGGTCAGCATGCACCGAGCACCATGCATTGAGCACCACGCACCATGCACTGTGCACCATGCAGCGGTCAGCACGCACCGAGCACCATGCACGGGGCACCATGCACGGGGCACCATGCACCGAGCACCGAGCACCGAGCACCGTGCACCGGCCGCTCCCCATTTCTGCACTCTGCTTCAAAGGGACAACGGGGGGGGGGGGGCCGTGCATCCCCCCCCCCAAACAAAGCAGTGCCAAATCGCGGTGGGGCGTTGCACGCACACCCCCCCCCCCCCGCCCCCCAATAAATAAATAAATAATGAACCACCCTCCCCGGTCTATTTATTTATTTATTTATTTGTTCCGCAGGGCGGGAGGGGGGTGGGGGGGGGGGGGCGCGCGCGCGCCGGGCGGGGCGGGGCGGGGCGGGGCGGGCGCGAGGCGGGGCGGGGCGCGCGGGGGGGGGGGGAGAGAGGAGGGGGGGGCGGGGCCGGCGCGCGAGGCGGGGAGGTGCGGCGGGGGCCAATCAGGGCCGCGCGCTCGGAAAGTTTCCTTTTATGGCGAGGCGGCGGCGGCGGCGGCCCGTATAAAAGGCGGGGCGCGCGGCGGGCGGGAGTCGCTGCGAGCTCTGCCTTCGCCCCGTGCGCGCGTCCGTGCCCCGCTCCCGCCGCCCGCCCGCCTCTGACCGCGCAACTCCCCAAAGGTGAGGGGGGACCGGGGGGAAAAGGGGGGAGGGGGCTGGGGGTCCCCTCGCCTCCCTCGCTGTGGGGTTCCCTCGCCTCCCTCGCTGTGGGGTTTTGGGGTCGTTATCCCCCGGTTCTGCTCGGGGGGGGGGGGTTTGTGAGGGGTCCGGGGAGCCCTGGGGGGGGTTGTGTGAGGAGAGGAGCGCTGAGGCGCTTTGGGGTGCTGAGGGGGTGGCGATGGGGTGCTGGAGGTGTGTGGGGGGGCTTCATGGTGTGTGCCCCCCCCCCCGTGGTGTGCGCGGCTAATCCGCCTCCTAAGAGGATTTGTGGCAGTGGGCTGGGGAGTGGGGCTTTGTCTGCTGAGTGCTGCCCCCCCCAGCCCTGCCATGGGCGTGTGTGAGGGGACGGGGGGGGCGCAGGGTCCCCTTGTGGGGACGGGGGTACAGGGGGGCGGCTCCCCTCAGCACCCCTTGTGGGGGCGACGTTCCCCTTGTTGGGACAGGGGGCGACTCCCCTCCCCAACCCCTGTGGGGACGGGGGGGCAGTGTTCCCCTGTGGGGACAAGGGGGCGACTCCCCTCAGCACCCCCTGTGGGGACGGGGGCGATGGGGGGCAGCGTTCCCCCTTGTGGGGACGGGGGGCGGCTCCCCTCAGCACCCCTAGGCAGAAAACGGATGGGTTTGGGGGGGGTGGGGGAGGTGGGCGGCTCCCCGTTACGAGGGGCGCTCTGGAACAAAGGGAAAAAAGGGGGGGGGGGAGAAGCCCCCCGTGTGCGGGCAGGGCCGGCACCGCTCGGGCACATGTCCCGGGAGCCGCCCCCGGCCGGCCCCGCCCGCCGGCAGAGCCTGGGCTCGGCTCGCTGCTCCCCCCCCTCCGGTGCCCCCCGAGGGCCGAGCCCGGCTCCGTGCCGGTTCCCGGGGCCGGCACCACCGGGGGCTCGGCGGCTGCTGCCTGGAAGCCTCCCCCCCCGGAGGTGTGCGGGGCAGCGCCTGTCGGGGCTGCTTGGGCGTGACGGCTGGGGAGGGGACGGGAGGAGGAGGAGAGGGGCAGAGGGTGGTGAGTGCCCCCCCAGAGGTGGCAGCCTCGAGGTTGGGGGGGGAGTGGCCGCGGGGCTCCCCGGGGCTGGGGAGGGGTCGGGGGAGGGGCCGGCGGCGGCCCCCCGAAAGCTGGCGGCTGGCGAGGCGCGGCGCGCTGCAGCCGTTGCCTTTTATGGTAATAATGCGAGAGGGCGCAGGGACTTCCTTTGTCCCAAATCTGTGCGCTGCCGAAATCTGGAAGGCGCCGCACCCTCTAGCGGGCGCCGGGCGAAGCGGTGCAGCTCTGGCAGGAAGGAAATGGGTGGGGAAGGCCTCGGAGGCATCGCGGAGCCCCGCACCGCTGGCTCTCCCCTCGCTGGCTGCTGCCCCCCCACCCGGGGGCGCGATTAGCCCTGTGGGGTGTAGGGCAGGATGGGGTTTGGTTGCGGGTGTGTGGCCAGCGGTGCTCATGGTCCGTCTCTCTTTCTTCCACAGCCAGCCATGGATGATGATATTGCTGCGCTCGTTGTTGACAATGGCTCCGGTATGTGCAAGGCCGGTTTCGCCGGGGATGATGCCCCCCGTGCTGTCTTCCCATCCATCGTGGGTCGCCCCAGACATCAGGTACGATGTGGCTGGGGTGCTGCTTACAGACAATGGAGAGGACCTTCAGTGAAATCATTTCCGCTAAAGGCAGCGAGCTGCAAGAAGCCCTTTTATTTCCTATATGACACAAGAGGCTTCTGCACTGCAACAGTAACTGGCTGAGTACACAGCCTCCTGTGGAGCCTTCATGCAGCATGCGGTGAAGCTGCTGACTGAATGATTTTTCTGACAGTAGCGACACAAGAGAAACAGTAATTATAGAGATGTGGCTTTGGAAAATGTTACCTGCTTAGCAGGGCTTGTCCTTCGGTTAAACTAAATGCTTTTTCTTTCTTGTGCAGGGTGTGATGGTTGGCATGGGCCAGAAAGACAGCTATGTTGGTGATGAAGCTCAGAGCAAAAGAGGTATCCTGACCCTGAAGTACCCCATTGAACACGGTATTGTCACCAACTGGGATGACATGGAGAAGATCTGGCACCACACTTTCTACAATGAGCTGAGAGTAGCCCCTGAGGAGCACCCTGTGCTGCTCACAGAGGCTCCCCTGAACCCCAAAGCCAACAGAGAGAAGATGACACAGGTGTGTAGAACTCTTGAGCTTGGAGCTACAGCAGATGTTGCTGCAGGCTAGCTCTCCTCTTCCACATTGTCCTCTTTCTGCCTTCACCACTGTTCTCCCTTTTTGCCATCTTCGCAGGGTTTTCCTTTCCTGACCTGAGTCTCCTCTTTGCTGGACCTTGACAGGTTTTGTTTGCTCTTCTAAGCTGGCTTTCTCTGAGACTGAACTAGCAACTTGTCTAACTGCTGTTTCTGACTAGACACTAATCCATTTACTGGCCTTGAGTGACCGTACCGTAGTTCATCTGGCACTTGTTTTGTTCCTTGCCGTGTCATGTGGATGGGCCTGTGGCGGTGGTGTCCTTGCTCAGGCTCTGACCTGGCAGGTGTGGGTGGAGGCCAGGCAAGATAAGCACCCCTCCTTCCTGGGGGAGCAAAGATGAGTCTCTTATCTGGGGACAAAAGTAAAACCACTTGCATGGACTTGGTTTAGACCTGTAGCGAGAACCTCAGTTTATTCTGTTTGACTCAGCCTTTCCTTCTCTCTCCCCTAGATCATGTTTGAGACCTTCAACACCCCAGCCATGTATGTAGCCATCCAGGCTGTGCTGTCCCTGTATGCCTCTGGTCGTACCACTGGTATTGTGATGGACTCTGGTGATGGTGTTACCCACACTGTGCCCATCTACGAAGGCTATGCCCTCCCCCATGCCATCCTCCGTCTGGATCTGGCTGGCCGTGACCTGACGGACTACCTCATGAAGATCCTGACAGAGAGAGGCTACAGCTTCACCACCACAGCCGAGAGAGAAATCGTGCGTGACATCAAGGAGAAGCTGTGCTACGTTGCCCTGGATTTCGAGCAGGAGATGGCCACAGCTGCCTCTAGCTCTTCCCTGGAGAAGAGCTACGAACTCCCTGATGGCCAGGTCATCACCATTGGCAATGAGAGGTTCAGGTGCCCCGAGGCCCTCTTCCAGCCATCTTTCTTGGGTAAGTCCAGCTCGTTTAGGAGACCCTGTGTGCCCTCTGCCTAGGCTGAGCTAGAGATGGGGATTCAGTTACCAGAGTACCTGGGCTCTTTTTGCAAGGTCTTACCCTGTCCCACTGCCTAGTCCTTTCTCCTCCCAGCCTGGAGCTGTTTGGGGGACTCTGACAGCAGTAGAGCATGAGGCTGAGCATGTCAGACATGGCTTTGCCTGTAGTGCCTTCCCCTTGAAGAGCTGTGATCGTCTATCACTTGCCCCCAGTAGCTGCTCAGGCTTTGTGTTCCCCAGCCCTTGCTGACTTGAGGCTGCTTCTTCCTCGCAGGTATGGAGTCCTGCGGTATCCATGAAACTACCTTCAACTCTATCATGAAGTGTGATGTGGACATCCGTAAGGACCTGTATGCCAACACGGTGCTGTCTGGTGGTACCACAATGTACCCGGGCATTGCTGACAGGATGCAGAAGGAGATCACAGCCCTGGCACCCAGCACGATGAAAATCAAGGTAAGCTGGAGCCCTGGGAGCCTCCCGGCACACCTCCTGCTGCTGAAATGCAAACGAGCGGGTGGAGGAGGGCCCTGAGCTACACTACTAGAGGTGGGAACCACACTTGGAGTGGCGCAGCCTTGCTGTGTGCAGGGTGGCACCCACTCAGCCCCGTGAATAATGGGATTGCTGTACTGCGAGTGGGGGTGGTGTGTGTGTGAGGCTGTGCCCTAAGCCTGCTCAGACCTTGGAGTGCTTTGACAAGGGGATTAGCTGTGCTGCAGGGCTGTGCAGGAGCAAACCACGCAGCAGCACACCGCATCTGAGCGACTCTTCTCTCCCACAGATCATTGCCCCGCCTGAGCGCAAGTACTCTGTCTGGATTGGAGGCTCCATCCTGGCCTCCCTGTCCACCTTCCAGCAGATGTGGATCAGCAAGCAGGAGTATGACGAATCCGGACCCTCCATTGTCCACCGCAAATGCTTCTAAACCGGACTGTTACCAACACCCACACCCTTGTGACAAAATGAAACCCATAAATGCGTGTAAAACAAGACAAGATTGGCATGGCTTTATTTGTTTTTTTTGGCGCTTGACTCAGGATTAAAAAACTGGAATGGTGAAGGTATCAGCAGCAGTCTTAAAATGAAACATGTTGGAGCGAACGCCCCCAAAGTTCTACAATGCATCTGAGGACTTTGATTGTACATTTGTTTCTTTTTGTAATAGTCATTCCAAATATTGTTATAATGCATTGTTACAGGAAGTTACTCGCCTCTGTGAAGGCAACAGCCCAGCTTGGAAGAGCCGATACCAGTTTCTGGTGTTAGGTTGTAATCGCTTGTCTGTAAATTATGTAATCCAACAAGTGTCTTTTTGTATCTTCCGCCTTAAACAAAACACACTTGATCCTTTCTCTTTGATTTGTTAAGCGAGCGGGCTGTGTTCCCCAGTGATAGATGTGAATGAAGGCTTTACGGTCCCCCCTGCCTAGGAGAAGTGCCAGTATGCGGGGGAGAGAGGGGCTACCTGTACACTGACTTAAGACCAGTTCAAATAAAAGTGCACACAATAGAGGCTTGACTGGTGTTGGTGGTTCTTTATTTTGTGACGCTCCTCGACGGTTGGTACCCGCTCTGATCTCACTGTGCCAGGCTGCAGGGGTCGGCTATCGCGCTGGGGTGGGAGCCAGGTGGCTGCTGGTGATATGGGGAGCCGGGCTTGCCATGCTGCAGGAGTTTGGAGATCCCCAGCTCCTGGGGGTGTGCTGCCGGGTGAGGGGTGGGCAGGGCTCTTGTGCTCCTGGAAACTTGCGCTCCTGGAGAGAGCTGGGTTTGGTGGGCATCCAACCCCTTCAAAATGCCGCCTGTGGTGTTCTTCCCTCGCTCCCCAGTGTGCTGCTGGGGAGCAGCTGGCTTCTCCCTGGGCCAAGGGTGCTTTGGCTGTCCCCTTCTGTCCCCACACCAGGTGCGTGGCCTCCTCTGTTCCACTTCTGGGTGTCTCCTGCCAAGCAGCTTGCTCTGCTTTTGCTTCACCCCCCTCGTGTCCCAGGAGCAAGGGAGGCCTGAGCTGAGGCTGGGAGACTCACACTCTGGCAGGCTGCCCGCTGGGTGGAGGCAGGAGAAAGCCTGTGAAGTGGATGAGCAGGGCCACGGGGCTCTTACACATCGCTGCAGGGGTGGAGCTGGGAAAGGGCACAGCGAGGGAGCTCTCACTTGCACGGTGACACCTACGGCTGCGGTGCTGGGGCCCGGGGAGCGCGGAGCCGGGTGGCGCTTTGTGTTCCCGACCCAGGCGGACCAGAGCTTGGAGCCTGGCTCGCAGGCGTGCTGGCTTCCCGAGGCTCCTCCGGCCTGCCTGGCTTTGAAGAGCTAATGGCTGCGATTGTGTCATGCTCGCAGCAGATGAAAGGCAAGGAACAGGCTCCATGTGCTCTTTAATCCTTTGCCTGGCCTGATGCTGCTGCAGCGTCATGCTGCGCTCAGGGTGGACCTGCTGGTTTCTGCCCTTTTGTCTCCCCAGCCTCCCTCCTGGCCGCCCTGGGTGCAGGGCTGGAGGTGCAGACACTGGGCCGGGCAGACGAGTTACTGGAAACACCAGTTTGCGATGGGGGAGGTGAAACTGGTTGGAGCGGGGCCCTAACTGGGCTCATAACCCGGGGTCTTGGGGAAACGGGGCGAGGAGGAGGCGATGGCAGCCCCTGGGGAGGGAGCTGGTGGTGGGAGCGAGGGCAGGAAAAAGGCCAGGAGGCGAGAAGGGATGATGAGAGGGAAACGGGGCGCCAGTCCGTGAGTCTGCTCTCCTGCCTTCGGTCCTCCTGAAGCAGCCACTGACTGCTGTGGAAAAATGCGTTGAGACACAAAGAACTGGAGAGGCGGTGGTGGGGTGGTGGCGGAGAGGAGCGGCGAAACGCCCGGGGCCGAGAGGAGCTCAGGCAGGGAGACGAGCGGGTGCAGAGAGAGGGACAGCGATGGGCAGGGGAGGAGAGCTGATTTTACACGCTCCAAAGGGCAGAAAGCGAGGTTTTCTCTCGGTTAACACTTCGTGGGGTTTTCTTTTTCCCTTTCTCGCAGCTCTCTCGCTGCTCCTGGCGATCAGCCCCCTGGTAAAACGAGGCCGGGCATTTTGCAGCCTTTCCCGATGCTTCTCGGACGCGAGGCCGTGGTGTGCACAGCTCCTCCGCAGGCCGCTCCAGCAAGGCTCGGTTTATGCCTCCTTTGGGCCATTACATGCTGGAGAAAAGAATGCAGTGCCGGGCAGGGAAGCCTGCGAGCATTACTCACTGCTCCCGACTCCGGCAAGCAGGGGGGAGCCGGGTGGTTTCCTCTGAGGAACACCAGGCGCTGGAGAGGGAAGAATTTTATTTTTTTTTTAGCTGCAGCTTCTCCATCATTGTGTTTCGGAAGGCTCGGTTCACCCCTTGCCATTTCACAGGAGTGGGGAAATGCCGAGGGACCGGTCACAGGAAGGGCGGCGGAGGAGTTTATTTAGCCGTGTCCTGGCTCTTGAGGCCACCAGCAACAGGCGAGGCTCAGAGGAGAAGATGTGCAAGGAATGAGCAGTCAGGCTGCTGCCTCCTCCTCCTGTCCGGCACCCAAGGGAGCCAGGGGCTGTGCGGGCACCAGGAGGTTTGAAAAGACCACCAGGCCAGGCTGAGCTCCCCCGGTCCAGCTCAGCAGCCGCGATGTACCAGGATTTCTCCGGCTGCCCAGACAGCGGGGCTCGGCCAAGGATGGTTGCAAGCCACCCAGCCCTCTCTCGCTTCCCTTTAGCTGCCCAGGGGGAGCTGGCTCAGCTAAAGAGAGCTGAGCAAACGTGTTTTACGCCCTTTCTTCCCTTAGAGCTCCCAACTTTCGCTCCTGCTGGAGACAGTCGCTGGCACTTCACCTGCAATTAGCTGGTGACCTGGAAAGTCACCTCCCTGAGCCGCTTACGGAATCAAGCCACCACCAGGAATTAGTGATGTCCTTGGCAAAGGGGACGGCTGCAGCTCTCGGGATTTAGCCCTGAAGGGCCTCCTTGTGTGGTTGTCTCTGAGCCTTGTCGGGCAGCGCTGGCCAGAAACAGCCCCCCTGGTCAGGGGGGCCCCGTCCTCTCATTAGAGAACATGCGCTGCAGCACGCTGGCTGCATGCAAATGTCCCAGGAAGTCCCAGGGCATTCAAACACAACTCGTCTCCTCGTGGAAGTCCCCTCTGAGGGCACAAAGCCTCAGCTTCATAAAAAAAATGGGCTTTCCGAGGTGTCAGCTCGTGGATGGGACTGTGGCTGGAGGAGGAGGAGTTGTCCTGCTCTTTGAAGTTGGTCTTTGCAGAGGGATTGCTGACCCGGAGCCTGCCCTGACTTGCATTATACCCAGCTGTAATCTACTTTAGCAGGCCTTACCGCATTAAATCGTATCAAGCGCTGAAAACCACTTACGGCAGTGGAGACAGCAGTTCACCCAAGCACACCAAGTGCTCTGGCCACTGGGCTTTCGTCATGCTGACAAAAAAAATGAGCTGTACAGACTGTATCAGTGTTAAGAACCAGGGGAGAGAAATGACCCAAAAGTTTCCCTGAAGAAAAAAAAAATAATCACCAGATCAGTCCGGCCATGAACAGTTAAGAGATACTGTACAGGACACCGTATCTGGATATTAGCACCAGATTTGTTTGTTTGCCCTCTTGGACCGGGACAGCATGGTATGTGCTTGCCTTCTTTGGGCTAAGAAAACTGCATTAGTCATAGATGATCAAAGTCTGCTCTG
This sequence comes from Anser cygnoides, assembly GCF_040182565.1. NCBI lineage: Eukaryota > Metazoa > Chordata > Aves > Anseriformes > Anatidae > Anser > Anser cygnoides. Next base: position 3,996,359 of record NC_089887.1, read on the forward strand.
AGACAGCCCAGCAGTGAAATGAACCTGTCTTCGTGGGAGGTTCCCATGTGCCAACACTGGGACGAGCGTTCCTGAACCAAGGTGCAGCAGGGAAGGTTTCTCCTCTCACCTGCTGGCCAAAACCATCAAGAGAAATGCCAGAGTTCAGCGTAGCTGTTTGCTTCCTTCCTCCTTTACAGCCCATCTGATGTCCTGCTGCCACCTGGTATTCAGCCTCGTGTCTTATCAACGCCGCCACATTGTTCATCGCTTGGTGGGCCATCAGTCGGAGCAGCTCCTCTTACAACTGCTGGGAGCCTGGGGAGGTTCTTTAACCTATCTCAGATCCCATTCGGGGCTGGCAACAGCCGTCTGGTCCACATACGCCCCAGGACTGGAGGGAACCCATGGCTAGTCCTAACGCAGGCTGCTCCAGTCAGTCTGGCTCTCCAGGCAGGGCTTTTACTCTGCTTACGGGCCCTGCTCTTGATCTTATTTACATTTGCGCTGGAAATGCAGGTCTTTCTCCACCCCGGTCTCTGCTTCCCCCGATGACTGCAAATACGGCAGGTTGGTATTCAGCCCAGATGTCAAACAAGTCAGTCCTGACTGCAGGGCCTCTGGATTTAATTTGACATTATCTTCTATTTAACTGAAACACATGACAAACAAAGCAGGTACCGATTCTCTTATTGAGGCTCTCCCTCATCTAAGGGCTAAGAGGGGGTTTCCTCTCCAAGTCCAGACCCTGCTCACGGGCCTGGAAGCAAAACAGGTAATCAAGACCTGAGGCACTCGATATTTCTAAGCCAAAACGCCAATCCACCACTAATCTCATTCATGGCCATAAATGGCAACAATCAACCAGGAAGAAAGCAGCAACCTATTCATCTTCCTTTGTGGGTCATCTTTAAAACACATTTTCTATGAACAAAATTCCCCAAGCACACACGTAACTGGAAATTCCAGCGCTCTAGTCCTGTCTGTACTTGAGATTTGGGAAGAGGAGCTAACAGCAGGAGTGCTGAGCCAGCGGGTCCCAGTGGACGTTGCTCTATGCAATGGCTGCGCTCGCAGCACCCCCGGGTGACTTCTGCACGGCCCCCTGTGTGGAATTTGCCTCACACCTGCTGCCGGGGTGAGGAGATTCAGCCTCGTCAGAGCCCAGGTTACGTTCATTGCATAAATGAGCAGTGAGGCTGAAGCCAGCTGGTTTATATAAGGGTTTTGTGGTGCGGGTGGATGCTTTGGAGGGAAGGGGTAGTAGTGATGGCCCCCCTCTCTCATTAGGATCAAGTCCTTCAGTGCTCAGGGTGTCACCCCAAGCTGCTCCCAGCCTACAAAACCACTATGGACAGGGACAGGATCATTTGCCCGCTGCCTGCGCTGAAGAGCAGGGCACTAATCCAGCAAATGCCCCGGAGGCTGCAAAATACCCCGCTGGGGTGGCCGGCCAAGCCCTCCGTGCCCCGTGTGCTGCTGCCGGCTGAGTCACGGCTCGGCGCAGGGCGGATTTTCATTCTGGGAGCAGCCTCAAGGTTTCGTGGGGCGCGGGCCTGGCGTGAGTCAGCCGCTGAGGTGGCGGAGGAGACCGAGAGGAGACACCGAGAGGCTGCCCTCCTCGCTCGGCTCCCAACACCTCAGCACCACCAGAGTCAGGCAGAGGTGAAGAAACCCGCTGCATGCAGCGGGACCGTGCTTAATTTAACCTCAGGGCCGAGCCCTGCAAGCCGGGGACCGAGCCCCGCATCCTCCGTCAGGGGGGCAGCGCCCAGCCGCCACCCCCAGCATGGCGGCGCCGCGCTCAAGATGGCGGCGGGCGGCGGCCGCGCCCTCCCCGCGCTCCCGCCTCAAGATGGCGGCGCGGGGCGGCGGAGGAGTGGCGAGCCGCGGAAGCCGGGTCATGGCAGCGCCGGAAGAACCGTGCGGCGGCCGGGCCGGCGGGGAGCCAGGCCGGGAGGCGGCGGGTTTGAGCGGTGCCCGGTGCGGCGGGGCCGCCGCCATGTTCCGCTGTGGAGAGGTGAGGTGTGGAGGGGCTGCTCCCCGTCCTCCGTCCCTCCGAGCGCCGGTTAACCGCGGCCGGCCCCGGGATGGGGGAAGCCGGGCTCCCCTCAGGGGTTGGGGGTGAGGTGAGCGGGGCTGGAGCCGGCCCCGGGGGTGAGGGGGCTCCCCGCGGGGCTGGGCTGAGCACCCGGTCCTGAGGGGTCGCCCTCCTGGAGGGATGCTCTGTGGGGTTTTCTGGGTGATGCGACGTGGCACCAGAGCACCCCCTTCCCCTTTAGGGGCTGGCGCTGCGTTAATTTCCACTCGAGCTTCATTAAAAGCAGGGTTTAAGTCCAAAACCACCAGCTCGGTGCGATGGGGGTGGGCTGGGGGCCAGGCAGGGGCCTCTTGGGTGGTGATGGAGGGATCGCGGGGTGAGGGAGCAAAAGGGGTGCTTGAGGGGAGCACAGCCATCGGTGGTCGAGGTTTGGCACAGTTACGGCGTGACGTGTTGCAGAAGAGCTAGGGGTAGTCTGATACTGGGCTGCAGGCTGATTATTTCTTGATACATATGAACGGTTACGTAACTTGTAAGGTTATTGGAATGGATTGCTCTTAGGGGAAAGATGTGGGAAGGGATTGCTGGGTTATATTCTGAAAGAATCAGGGAGTGACGCTTTTCCAGTTGCAAAATCAGTAGCAGAAGAAGAATGAAGGTAAATGTTTTATTTCTTAAGCAGTCCACAGCAAAAGAGTGACTGAAGATACTGTGGCTTTGCGTGAAGTTTTGCACTACCTCAGTTTTGTCTTTTAAGGGAGAGGTTTTGGCTTCTCAAGGCGGGTGGGAGTATTTAACAATTCAAGTGGTTCTGTTTTATCTCACTTTATAAATCTCGCTTTATAAATCCTTCTGAGACACAGGGTATCCGTTTTCTCACAAGCTTTGCTGAAGTCTGTGAACTGGTAGCTTTTCTTTTTTTCTTTTTTTTTCTCTTTCAGGAGCTTGTAAGTGGGGAGAGCGAGGAGGAAAATAATGGTGTCAACCTGATGGAGTTCTCGGATGAGATCCTTTTGCACATCCTAAGCTACGTCCCTTGCACAGACCTTGTCCTGAATGTCAGGAAAACCTGCAGGAAACTCGCGACGCTTTGCCTTGACAAGAGTCTAACCCATACAGTCTTACTTCAGAAAGACTATAAGGTGGGGAGAGTAGCTTGCTTCTTCTGTTAGCTGTGAAGACAAGTCTGACTTCTGAAAAAATGCCAAGAAATAGAACACTTCAGTGTGTCTGCATAAATGTCGTGCTCTTGAACTCTGAAAAAAAAAAAAAAACAAATAAACAATAAACTGTTTTTATAAAAGCATTTGTTTTGCAGAATGCTTTGTTAGGACAGCTCTGTGCTCCCTTAGTTAGTTTTCACTGATGGTATTTTATATATTTTCTCTGTTCCTGGAGGCTAAAATGAAAGTAAACTTGACTTGCCATTTATAGCTGCTTTTGACTATGGTTGTATGAAGATACCATTTTCCCAAAATATATTTTCCATGTTGTTGTGCAAAGAAATCTATATGAGCAGAAAAACTTGTGCATGTTGCTGTCAGGCATGCAGTCAGCTAAGCCAGAAAATGTATATGAGTTGTGACAAAAATAAAGCTTAGGAAGAAGGGTGATACGTGTTATGAGGACTGTATCGCCAAGCGTAAGCTTCTCTTCTTCATTTCCAAAAGAAAGCGGATGAAGGAGAATGAAAGCGTTCTTTTAATTTGAGTCTCCATAGGTGGATAATTCTGCTGAAATAGTTTTGCTGTTAGAAAAATGGAGATTGTCTTCCGTTCCGCTATCAGCTGCTGAACAGATTTTGGCCTCGCAGTCAGTAATGCAGAACTGCACAGACTGAGAAGCTAAAGGGAGGGTAATCTTAGGAGGCCAAAGCATGGCAGATTAAGTGATGCTTTAATGGTTCTTAGGCTGTGCTAGTGTTCCAAGGCCCTGGGATGAACCACATAATCTAAGTGCTAGCCAGTGTCATCCCCATTTTCAGATGGGAAACTGAGTCAGTGCACACTTGCCATATATCTCATTGAATCTGGTTTTGTTTGAGTACAGGTAAACAAAGACAAAGTGAAGCAACTGATGAGGGATATCGGAAAAGAGATTTACCAGCTGAACATGGCTGGGTGCTATTGGCTGCCCAGCTCCACTATTGATCATGTAATACGATGCAAGAACCTGGTAAAACTGAACTTGTCTGGGTGCCACATCACTTCTCTCCGCCTCTCAAAGATGCTGTCCGCGCTCCAGCACCTGCGCTCCCTGGCGATAGATGTAAACCCGGGTTTCGATGCCAGTCAGCTAAGCAGTGAGTGTAAAGCCACTCTTAGCCGCGTCTCGGAATTGAAGCAAACCCTTTACACTCCGTCATACGGTGTTGTTCCGTGCTGCACTAGCCTTGAGAAACTGCTGCTTTATTTTGAGATCCTTGATCGCTCGCGAGAAGGTTTTATGCTCTCTGGGCAGCTAATGGTAGGGGAGAGCAACGTGCCCCATTACCAGAACCTTCGCGTCTTCTATGCCAGGCTGGCTCCTGGCTACGTTAATCAGGAGGTGGTGAGGCTGTACTTGGCGGTGCTAAGTGATCGGACACCTGAGAACCTGCACGCCTTCCTTATTTCTGCCCCTGGTAGTTTCGCTGAGACGGGAGCCACTAAAAACCTCCTGGACTCCATGGCTCGAAATGTACGCCTGGATGCTTTACAGTTGCCCAAAGCTTGGATTAACGGCTCTGGGCTCCTGCAACACTTGAAGTTCAACAACCCTTTCTACTTCAGCTTTAGCCGATGCACCTTATCTGGTGGTCACCTGATCCAGAGAGTTATTAACGGTGGGAAGGATCTTAAAAGCTTGACCAGTCTGAACCTCAGTGGCTGTGTTCACTGTCTGGCTCCAGAGTCCTTGTTCCGAAAAGCAGAAGACGACATTGACAGTAGCATTCTGGAAAGCCTGGTAGTGTCGTGCTGCAACCTGAGACACCTCAACCTCTCCGCAGCTCACCACCACAGCTCGGAAAGCGTAGGGAATCATTTGTGCCAGCTTCTGTCCAGGCTAAAGTACCTACTCTCGCTAGCACTACCAGTTTGTTCCATCACGGACGTTGCTGCAAACATGGAAAAGCCTCCCACGCAGTCTAATGCGGTGCCCCAAACGTTTGGAAAGAAAGTCCGGGTGGGCATACAGACGTACCCGAGGAACTTAACGGACCAGGCAAATCAGAAGATAGAGTCTTCGGTGTTCTGGACTCTGATGGGAAGTCTCCGATTTTTGGAAACCTTGGAAATAATAGGGTCCAGTTTTTCCTCTGCCATGCCCCGCAACGAGCCAGCCATTCGGAACTCGTTGCCTCCTTGCGTCCGGGCACAAAGTGTGGGGGATTCGGAGGTGGCTGCCATTAGCCAATTGACTTACTTGCAGAGCCTCACCTTAGCACAGCTGCCAAATATTATTACTGGTTCTGGGCTCGTTAGCATCGGATTGCAGTGCCAGCATTTGCGGACTCTTTCGTTGGCCAACCTGGGCATGATGGGGAAGGTGGTCTATATGTCTGCTCTCATGGACATGCTGAAACACTGCAAGTGCTTGAGAGATCTCAGGTGAGGGGCTGCCATCGGACATCTCCGTTTTGTTTGTGGAGCTCCAGAAATGGAGCGCGTCTTTGTGTAAAAACTGCGAGTGTTCCTCTTCCAATCGCCCTCTGTTCAAAAAATGGGTCAAAAGTTGCTGTAATGGCTTGAAAACAGGTTATTTTCTTTGCAGAGTTGAGGAGCACAGGAAGGCATCTCGTGCTGTTCTCGAGGGCTCAGGATATGCCTTTTAACCAGTGTTTTAAGTGCTTAAAGTCTCTGTGCTGCAACTGCCTTCCTTTTAGATAAGGAAGAGTGGACGCAGCATATTTGGGAGCTAACTGTCAGGGCTAGGTTAAATGTTACATGCCTTTGCTGACTTTTTGACTTTGTGTACACGTACACCTCTTAAACTTCCAGGATGGAAGAGATTCCTACCATGTCTAGATCGTGTAGAGCCCCATTGCAATATTTTTCTACCTTTGGCTTATATTTTAAAACCACCTCTCTTTTTTTTTTAATTTTATTTATTTTTTAATTTTATTTTTCCCCCCCCAAATCGGTTTCAGTTGGTGAAACTGGCAGACCTGTGAGGTCTGGTCCGTATCTATTCGCAAAACAGGTCTAAAATGCCCAAGAACAGTAAAAGCAAGGTCATCCTCTCACGGTGCGTGCCTGTGATCACAGTTAATTATGGCGTGACTAAAATCATTGCTCGTCAGCTGAGACTGGTGTTTGTGGGCATGATCCTAAGCCATCGCACCCGTGAAGGGGTAGCTAAAACCCCTCTTGGTTTTTCCTTGTCTAATGCTTCCCATTTGCAAGAGGCGAGGAGCGTTGGTCTCATCGCAGGGACAGCAGCTGTCAGAGATGCGGTTGGAGATTCGCTTGCTTAATGGCTCGGGTCACGTGCATGGATATTTATTTATCCTTGAGCAGGCTAAATGCCCTTGGAAGAGCCGAGATGCGGGGAGGGAGGCTTGGGCGTGCAGTGCTGCAGCTCCCAGAGCCTCTGAAATGGAGGCTGTGACCGCTGAAGATGGGAGGCAGCGCACAGCCTCTGTGAAGGATGAGCAAGGGAGTCCTTGTCCTTGTGACAGCCGGGCGTTTCAGTGGGAGCTGCGGTGGTTCCTTGGGCGAAGCCTAAGGTCTTAAATAGGTTTAAAAGGTTTTTAATGTTTAGCGCTTCCTCCTGATAATGCGCTTTTTTTCATTTAACTAATTCTCTGGTGCTTCTACCCCTTTTCCCCTCCCCGCTTTCCAGGCTGAGAATTAGTTTCAGAGCTATTCCAAAGCAACATTGTCATCTAGCGAGCGAAAGGCAGTATTGCAAGTGTTTCTAGCTACAGGGATTAACCTAGAAACCTGCTGTAAGGTTGCAGGGGCTTCTGTGCTTTGTCCTAGACTGATAGCGGACCAGTAGCGCTGCTGAAAAATTGGAGAAGCTTCCCATTTCCTTAATATCCATTTTGAGCTCTTGCTGAAGGAGCTAGTAGGCTGTTAGGGTCTCTACAGGCGTTGTAAATTGACCAGCAGTCTCGGACTGAGACACTAAAACAGAATTCATCGACTAACGGGATTAAGTTGCTGAGATACCCCCACATGCTACAAAAGCCTGCGCAGAGATTATCCCGATCAGGCTGGGGCCGACAGCTTGTTCCCACCTGCTGGATTAACCTTGGCAGAGCTCTTGGCCCCGCTGACCCAATGACTGGGACTCCCACGTGCTCTGAGGTCCCGCAGTAAACCCGCTCGGAGCAGATGTGCTCTCCTGGTGGCGCCGGCCCCGAGCAGGTTTTGTGTCCTGCAAACTGGTTTCTGCAAGGGGGGGGGCATTCGGGTGTGCTGCTAGCTAAGGCACAGACCCCTCGTTGGGGATATCCAGGAGAGAAAAATCCAATCTCTGCTCCCTGGGCCGAGTATTTAAGGTAAAGGTTGCGTCGATTCTCAATAAAGTAGCGGCAATTCTTTCCCATCCTCTGGCCAGGCAGGGCTGGGGGTGGTCACTGCTGGCTCAGAGGCACGAGGTCCGTATCGCCACACTCACGTTGCGAGTTTTTCGCGCTTGCTTCTCTCTAGGCAGTAAAATAAAGCTTAACCAGATCAGGGGTTGGCGCGCTGGGGCTGGAAGTCCCTAAATCCACATCAGCTGGTGGATGTCAGCCCAGCTTTTGCTAGCTGTGTTTGTCCTAAGACCAGAATCAATCTGCTGCTCAGGTTTCGGACCCACCTTACCCAACGTGCTTTTGTGGAAGCCTCTCAGAAGCAGGCTTACTCGCTGGCATTCTGCAGCGTAGGCCCTTTCTGCGTGTTTGTCCCCCCGACCTTCAGCTCGCATCGTTCGAGCGTAGCTAGCGTGCGGGAGGTCTGAGCTTGCAAAGTCAGGATTTTGTGCCCTACCGCTGGCACCAGCAGGTAGAAGCCATCACGTGTGTGGGTGGAACAGGTTGGGGGGGATGCTGCTTGCTCCGTTTGCCAAACCCCTGTAAATGTGCCCTCTTCTCTCCTGTCTGAAAGCGTCCCAAGCCCGAATTGCCCGCTGACTTGTTTCTGTTTACTCCCGCAGGCTGGAACAGCCCTACTTCAGCGCGGGCGCCCAGTTCTTCCAGGCACTGAGCCACTGCTCCTCTCTCCAGCGGCTTTGCATCGTCTCCCGGAGCGGGACTCTGCAGTCTGACGCAGTGATGTCATTCATGGCCAACTGCCTTGAGGTCATCATGTGCCACATGTTTATGGGAGAATCTCTCACCGTCTGCAAAAACCTCCAGCAGTCTATTGTCCGGAGGTGAGTGCGGAAAAGGGGTTGGCGTGGGATTTCTGGAGCTGCTCAAGATTTATCTCCCATTTCCTCGCTTGCCAAGGTTTATACGGCTTGGAGCACTTGTTCTAAGAAGCTAATAGGTACTGTGTAACTGCTTGGCGCATGAAATAGCCTCTTATTTTAATAAGAGTCAATCAGTGAAATATTTGAAGGTATTGTATGAATTCCTGATTCCGTTCCCACCCGCGTTCTCGGCGGTTCCATCAGGGCTCAGCTGAAGTTGTGGATGTACAGCCCCATCATAAATCAAATGGCACTTCTCGTGTAAACAAAACATCTGCCGACATTTTAAGTACTGAGAGGTTTGACCTTGAAGCTTTCCTCCTTTCCCACAAGTGACTAAGATAATTCTTCGTCCTCTAATCACTTGTAAATGTCACTTACTGATAATCCCCTGGTAGTACAATTCAAAGCCTTTTGAAAGGGTTGTTGTGAAGGGTTTTTCTCTGGCGGGGGGAAAGAATTGGTACACACTGCCTTTGCACGTTTGGCAGTTCTTAAATGCGTTTTGCTTGGCCCCTTGCAGTGTTCAGAGGCTCACGTGCTGGGAAATGTTTGTGTGAGCCGTGAACTGCATTTGAAAAGAGAGCTTTTAATTACTCCTGGCATTTTGGAATCTAATAGTGGCAGTCGTCTAACAAAATATTTCCCATGCAGCAGACTTCCCATTATTTTTTTTTCCTATAAGGCATTTTCTCCATCTTCGATCTGTTTTCTTTGTCACCTACCGTTGCTTTGCCCTGTTAAGCTCTAACAAAAATTTCAAATCGCACGGCGTTATCGCTGCGTCCTAAGGGGTGCTCCTCCCCCCAGCCTTCCTCCAGCTTCAGACTGACTTATTACTCTTGGCTCGTTTCCGAGGATCGGATCCAGAAGAGCCTATGACTACATTAGCTACCTCTCGAGCTGCACACGGGATTGCTTGTTACAGCCTCTAGAAGGCTCCGTGTTCTTTTGGGACAGTGACTGTCGGAAACACCTATATGAGTTCCTTGTGATGTGACAGGGATTCCTTGGGTTTGTATTTTTACAGGGCGTCGTATCTGTAAAGTCAGTCCTCGGTTGATTTTGGTAGTGCTTTGAGGATCCTTAAAAAGAACCAAGAATCCACGGTTTCTGGTTTTTATTCTGCCCTCCTCCCTGAGATGCCATTGCAGCACTGGCCAACATTTTAATGTCCGCTTACTGAGCAGAAAAATGCTGTTCTGCAGTCTTTTCCTCCTCTCTTTCTCTGCTGTGTATGGATTCCCACTACATTCTGTACCTCTTAATAATTTAAACCCTGGGAACTTTCCAAAGAGCAGCTGATGCCTCATGAAAATGTTAAAAACTGCTTTTATATTTAGCAACAGTTCTGGCTGTCATGCTATTCCTCTCCTTTTGTATCTTATTAATAGAGACGTTTGTATGAAAACAGAATTTTTGAAGTTCTTTCTTCTGAGCAGAGCATCTGCTCCCACTGCAAATCCTGCACCTGAAGTCATAATCCCCTATGACATTGTAATTGGTGGCTCTGGAAACGATTTTGATGTCACGTAAGATTATGACTTCAGGAGGAGAAGCAGTGGGAGCAGATGCTCTCCTAAGCAACAGAGATCCCGTTCTCATGCAACTGTCTCCAGCAATAACACGGAAGGAACAAAATACAGAAAACGATGTGTAAGCAAAGCCTGGGGTCTTCCGCGAGCCATCAGCGAGCCTTTAACCACGTGGTTTTCCCTGCGATCCTGTTCTCGTCCTTGCGTAAATGCCCCTCCAGATGGGGGTCAGGAATTGACTTTCTCTTGACTGCGTTTTATCTGCTGCTCCAAGGGCAAAGAGACGTGCAGTAAAATCCTTGAGCGAGCTAGTTCATAACTTTAACCTGTGGAAGAGGCTCTAGTTCATACTGCGTGGCTTCCTGTAAGAAGGTGCTGCTTGCATGCCTTTAATCCAAACTTGAAATTGGAAGGGCCTGTCGGGCAGCAAGTTTGAAGTTAGATATCCTGTGCCAGAGTGAAAGAAGGTGGCTTTTCTTTTTTTTTCTTATTTTTTGGGGGGGAGGGATGTGTGCAGATGCTGTGTGTGCAGGGAAAACATGAGGGATGAGTGGGAAGGAGGAGGTGAGAGCAGGGAAGGCAGGGCTGCGAGCCTTTCTTTGCTCCCCTCCCTTGGAGCTGGGGGAATGGGTTTGTATTCCTCAGGTCCCTCTGCGGGGCAGAGTCCCTGTTGTGGGGCTGCAGAGATGATCTTGTTTAGGCTGAGAGCAGCCAAGTGACTGCAGCTTGTGGACAAAGAGATAGGGCTGAAATTACCCCCGTTCTCCCAACGCCTCCAGAAAGAAGAAATGGGAGCAAGGGGGTCCTTGGGCTGGGCATATGCAGGAGCTTGCTGCAGGTGGTAGGGCTCGGAGGGCTTGAAAATACCATCCAGTGCCGTGCAGTTCTTTTTCAGATGTGGATTCACAGGAGGGTTTGGCTCGCAGAAGAGGCTGGGACCGATTTGGGGAGAACAGACCGGTTTCTACCACGGACTTGTGCTGGAAGGTGGCACGTGCACAGGCTGCGGTGATGGGAGCTCAGGTGTTGAACCTCCCGCTCCACACCGATGGCTTAAAGCCTGAGCAGGTTCTCAAACTCTTCCCCTTGTCCGTAAGATAGGATGGCATTATCTATTTCTGCTCTACTGGCCTGCAAAGAAAGTTGTCCTCGTGCCTTTTAGCCTCGTGACAGCTCTAAACTAGGCCTTGTGCTCCCCAGCTTTCCTTTGGGCAGTCTTCTGGCTGAAGCTCGCTGCTATTTCAGAGAGGTTACTTCTTGTGTTTCAGTCCGTAAAAAGCCTCTGATTCAGTCCTGCCTCTTTTGCAACGGAGCACAGTAAGCGGAAGAGAATTCGTCTGGAGCCCTCATCAGCAAACAAGAGGCTTGCAAGGGCAAGGTCTCCTCTGAGCCTTGGAGAAGACGGTTTCCCTCTGGGCAGATAAATCATTGCAGTGTTCTTCCTTCTTTTTTCTTCTACATGGAGGGGAGGGGTAATCGTCTTTATGGTTCAGGGACATCCTCCGTGCACATGAGAAGGGCCCAGTGTTTAGAGAGGGGCATGCAGCCTGGGTGAGCCGTGTCCGCTCCCTTGATCTGCCTCAGATTTCACATACCACACTGGTCTCGGCTCACAGTTTTCTCTGTAAAATGACATTTCTTTCCCCATCACATGGTGCTCAGCTGCCGCCGTACTTCAGATAGCAGCGGATCTAACAACAGTGTTTTCCTTTTTGTGCTTGCACCCTAACTTTGCCAGAGTGCTTAGCTAAAAGCATGTGCTGTTTTTGCTTAAATAACTCTTCTGTTAAACCTATTGCTGTGTCACTTCCAACCCATTAAAATACCACAATGCCAGGACCCGCGGTTGTAGCTCCAAGCATAACCCGTTATTTTTTTCTGTGCAAAGAAGATTCCTGGAAACGAGAGGTTTTCTTCCTTCTGGGCAGAGCTGCGGTGCTGGGATTCTTTCTAAATGGTTGCAGGGAGCTCCAAGTCGGTGTAACCAGGCGGTAAGAGGAGGGGGCTTGCTTCAAGCGGCTTCCCCCGAGGGTTTTCACGCTGTTATTTTGTGAAGTAGTCAGTAGATGGAGCTGTGACCTACGGAAGGTGTCCCAGTACTCTGCCCTGATGTGTTGCATGCTAAATAATCGCGTTTGTACGCTTGTATTTCTCTGCCCCAAAAATCTTGCGGGAAAAGGGATTTGGATGGCTTCGGCATTGCGCTGCTACATGGCACGGTCAGCGGGCACCTCACAAATGCGCACAAGTTGCTCTCCCGGCGGAGCTTGCCGGCAGAAAATAGGCTGGAAGAGGGGATGGGAAATGCTTTGGCAAATGTCCCCTTGGCCTCAAGGGCAGATTTTATTTTCCAGTGTGTTCCTTTAGAATTTTTCTGGTTTTAGCTTAAGGGTTTAGATAGCTCCTATCCTTGTAGTGATGTCAAGGACTCTGCAGTACCAGACAATACAAGCCCGCGAGCCGTCCTTGGAAAAGATCGAGAAAGCAACAGTTAAATTTAAAAGAAAACAACAAAACCCACCACAAAGCAAACCGAAAAGCCTCAGAGCATTAGGGATTCTTCATACATAAGGGAGAAGTGTCAAGGCGTAGAGGTGAGTTGTGACTCACAGAAGTGCAATTCAAGAGGATTTGGAAGCCGTGGAAGATGGCGTGGTCAGAAAGCGAAAGACTGGGGGGCAGCTCAAGTGTGTTTTGGGGTGCTGGGTGGGCAGCTTGGCTCGCCTGCTCGCATCTCCCGGAGGCAGGGAGGGGTCTGGTAGCTGCTGGGAGAGGGGACAGAGGGTGGGATCCTGGTGCAGCATCCCCTGAGGGCTGGCAGCCCTAGCTCAAGCTCCGTGCCTTTGTTTCCCTCGCCAGGCCGGCTACCTGTCTGCAGGAAATGGCTCTGCAAAGTCCCTCTGTCATGCCACGCCTCGGGATCTGGATGACTGAGGGTTAACCAGTGCTGGGAAGTGCAGAGAATCCTAATGTTTTAGGACAATCTGCCTGTTCTGGGGATCCAAGACATGGAGGAAGAGAAATATTAACTTAGCCCTCCTACTTCTGCCAGCGTCAGGTGTGAGCAGCGATTAGTTTGATGTGACTTGCACAATAGGACTCCTGCTACTTTCCAGGAATAGCTATTTCAATCTGAATTAATCTCACTATTCAAGCGTTTGCCGCATTTTATGAATTTTTCCCTGCCTGTTATTTTTTTTTTAAACATGAAACCCTTGGCTGGATCTCTCCTTTCCTTCAGCTGCTGATTCCGGTGCCCTGCGTGGCGGTGACAGCCGTGCTGCTCGCTGCGGGGCTGCAGCACCCTCCTGGGGTTCAGCTGCAGAAACGGGGCTTCCAGGTGGGAGCTGGGGGGTGAAACCGAGTATCTGGAAAATGCTGAGCGAGCCAGTCCTTCTCCTGGCATTTGGCAGTGGACTGAACTATTGCAAATGAATTTTTGCTCACATCAGTGCTGAGCGTGTCCCCCCGCACCTTGTTGCTATTGCTCTGAAAGCCCCTGCAGTTTCTTTTTCTAGTCAACCGATTTATTCTCCTTGTTTGGATTCTCGCCGTGGGCTCAGCCTCAGAAGAGCCCTGTTTGGTGTTCCTTTCCACTTGTGGATGGGGTGGGAGGGGGCTGCTAGGGCACTCGGGGGGTGCGAGCTCATCTTTGAATTCTGCAAAGCCCTCCAGCACCCTGCTGCAGTTGTATCGGCGCTGCAAAAAGCTGGTATTACCACCCGGGGCTTATTTGAGATTTCCACGCTGGTTTTTGCTTCCCTTCGCCACCTTCTCTTCCTTCTGACCTTGAAAAAGTCCCTCTCGGTGCAGTGCTGCTTTCCTGGATCCCGGAGCCAGCGCGGTAGCTGCCAATCCCACTCCGCTAGCCTAAGCATGTTGCGGGCTCGGTCCCCGCGTCTGATTGCAGAAGACTTAATGTATCGCTGGGCTGGCGGAGTGAATCATTAGCATCCTGCTCCAGCTTTCATTGTCTGTTTCATTTCCTGCTCTTAGAAACCCCTGAATCATTCCGTCACGGGCTGAATAACAAACTGCATCCTTGTCAGCTCGCCTTACCCAAGAATTCGTTGGCGGGCTCGGCGAAGGCCGACTCCGCTCGGGGTGTGGCCCCGACACCTCTGCTTCTGCCAGGGATGTTGTTGAAGGGTGGGTTCGAATACTTCGCAAGCCGGCACAGCTCGTGGGGCCATCCCCAGCCTGGTGTATTTGTGTATCTTCTTCTGGGGGTACTAACGTAGCCCCTTCTTAAATGCATTCCTGTGGCTAACCCGAATGACTCGTTCCAACTACCAGCTCCTGCCTCTTGAAGGGAATTCGGTCCCGAAACCCTCCTCAGGGGGAAGATTGCTTTGTGCACCCGGTGGCTTTCAGGCGGCGCCCTCCTCTCTCTCGGCTGGGAAATAAAACCGGAGTAGCACCGTCGTGCCTTCTCCTCGCGCGGGTGTAAAAGGCTGAACGGAAGCATTAACTGCAGCTTTAAAGCATTTCCATAGTAAAATAAATCTAATTGAGCAGTTACTGCAGTTGCTTTTTAATTTGTGGAAGAGATTAGGAAATAACTTTCAGCTTGCTCTGGCAGAGCACTCCCCTAGGACGTGTCCTGGGCGCTCTGGCGTTGCTCCTTGGGTTCTCGTTCCCTCCCTCTCTAATTGTCCGGTCACATTTGACTGATGCAGAGTTCAGCTGGCAAAATAACGTAAGAAACCCGGTCTGGAAGCATTTCTGACAAACCTCAGCTCCCGGGAGAAGTGGTGGAGTGCCATTCGTGCCTTACAGAGGGAAACCACGGTGCAGAGAGGTAATTCCCCTCTACTCGTGGGGTGCATCTGGCGCGTGTCGCTTCTTGTCCGGGACACGATGCGGTGGCAGGGGACGCTGCGTTGGAGCTGGTGGCAGAGCTGTGTGCCGCTGACTTCCAGAGTCCCGTCTGTGCCCCTTCTCGGGTTGAAGGCTGGACTGGTGGGGCTCACGGTGAGTGGAAACGCTCTCTGGGGGAAACATCTCCTTGTGTGGAGCTGGAAGCAACCTGAGGAGCCCCAACGGCTTTCCTAGGGGACTTCAGAAGTGTGTTTCTGAGATTAGAAGATGGTGTCTGCTCAACACCAGTGCTTTGCAGGGTTGGAAATGGCTCACTGTGGGCATTTTTACCCCTCTTGAGAGCCCTTCGGGTGCCGGCTGGGTGGCAAGGATGCTCCCAGCTGACAGAGGAGGTGCCTGGGGGAATCCCACCTGCAGCCCCTTTGGTGTACCTGGAAGAAAAAAAAAAAGCTCTGTTTTATGCCCTCGGCAGTTGCTGTCAATAAGGAGAGAGCTCCTGAAGTTCCCTGGACCTGAGATCCGGGCACAACCGGCGGAACAAACCCCAAGTGTCCGCCTGGCCTTCCTGCAAAGAAGAGCGAAGTGCCTGGCTGTGCCTTGGGTCATGTCCCCTCAGGTCACATCCCTCGGCAGCTGTTCCCGCTTGCCCTGCCGCTTCCTCCCTTCCACCACGCCGTGCTTCGGGGACGGGAGTTTCCAGCCTGGCTCAGGTAGGTTGGCTGAAGCTTCCAAGACAGATGCCACGCTTGAGCTCCCCGCTGCGAGCCAGTCTTCCAGCAAAAACAACCTTACGCCGTGCCTGGCGGAGGATTAACAGGGGTTTTGTGCGTGCGGGTGGAGGAGCTGTGCGCAGGGCAAAATGTGAGCCGGTCTGCGTTCTGTTCTCCTGGGAAGCTCGCTCCTGATGGAAGCAACACTCCAGCCCATGTGTGAAGTCTAAGAGGAGGAGGGAGGGGATATGTGGCTGCAGCAGAGATTCAGTTGCTGCGGCGAGTCGTGCAAACCAGAGTCCAGATCTGCTCGGTCCCCTCTGCTTTGTTCCCCCAAATCAAGCTTCTCCCGGTTTCCTTCCTTACTTTTCCTTTCTAGAGCCTCTTTTCCCATGAGCTTATCTCAGTTTGTGGAGTTTAAAAATCTGGCCTCCATCCATTCCTGCTACGTTGTATTTCCTCGTTTTATCTGGGGGTGAGCTTCTTTTGTTGCCAGTGCTCAATTACACCACCCCGCGTGCCCTCGCCACCTTGCCAGCAGTTGCGAAGTGGGATGTGCCGAAGCATCTGAATTTAGCACAGGGCTTTTCTTAGGTTTCTCTGGAAATCGCAAGGGGAATTACATCCTTCGGTTCCGAACACTGCCTTTTCCCATCCTTAGGAGTAAGAGGAGGTAAGTCTGAGCAGCTCCTGAGGTAGCAGAGCTGTCGTCTTCTGGGCATTTGTGGCGCAGACAGATACAGCGAGGCACAACCCATGGCTGCGGGCTGCCTGCTGAGGTTTTCCTCCAGCTTTGGGCTGCCCTTTGGCCGTGTCAGCAGGTGGAGTTCGGGGACTCGTTGGCTTCCTCTCCAAAGAGCTGTCTGAAAGCACACACTGGGAGTGTTTGCCAGGAGATAACTGCATTCCGGGGAGCGACTCTTTTGTCTCGCTAAAACTGCGGAAATCTGATTAAAGTGCGGACCTTGCTCTAGACTTTTTCCCTTTCTTTTTGACTTTGTCCCTGACCTACATATTGCATCCTGCCACGCTGGTTGGAAGTAATTGAGACCGTAGTGGTAGGCTATTTACCAAGCTGTTCACTTGAAAATAACCTTCCTGTGTCCAGTCCACACCTGTTCTGGGATAATTTTGGAGGCAAATAACCGAGCGCCGTTAACCCTTTCAGCTACGTGCAGCCTGTTCAAGCTCTGACCGTAGTGTGATGTTACACCAGCGTTGATGCTGGGAGGAACGTATGAAGCAGGCTACGCTTTGATATCTGTTTTTCAGCTCCGTGGATGATTCCAGCCAGCTGCTGCAGCCAGGCCCACAAAGCGTCCAGATCCCAACTGGGATTCTTCAGAGACCTCCTTGTAAATGTTCCTGCTGCTGGATGTTGGTTTGGTGTTGTGTCTGCTGGACCAGAGGCTATGGCTGGAAAATATGTGTGCAGGGGGGGTATTTTCTTTGTTATCCCAGTGGTTGTTTCTGATTAAAGGACATGTTTTGAAGGGGCTGCTAGTCAGTTGCCTAGAAAACTTGCTTTCATTTAATTAATCGTGATGAGTTTAGTCTGGAGGTTTTGTAGGAGAGAGCAAGTAAGCGTATCCTTGGTTTCTTTCCCTCGGAAAAAAGCAGGGTTTCATGCCTGGAACTGCAGTTCTTTTG
This sequence comes from Anser cygnoides, assembly GCF_040182565.1. Taxonomy (NCBI): domain Eukaryota; kingdom Metazoa; phylum Chordata; class Aves; order Anseriformes; family Anatidae; genus Anser; species Anser cygnoides. The sequence continues at coordinate 4,013,479 of NC_089887.1, forward strand.
TCTCCCCAGGTCAATATCCCTCTCCGTCCTTCAGGTTTTCGTTTTACAAGCCACGCGCTTGCAGGGGTAGATCCAGTTTGAAGTCCATCCAGGTGTGGAATGAGGAAGAACCGTCAAGAAGATTACAGGAGCTATTCTGCAACTCATTAACTCGATCTCTTCCCCTTCTTGTTATCTCCTCCCCGCGCCCGGGGCCTTTCGAACTAGTGCTCTAAGTGCTTCTCACTTAATCTAGCCCACCTGGACAGGTGTACGAAGAAAGGAATTGCCTTCCGGGGACGGACTAAAGGAGCATAGGTTGCGGAGGGAGTCTGCTTTTGGGAACTGCTAATCCTAGTTTAACATTATGACAGCTGCTCGTTAAAATCAGGGTGTTTTTTAACAGGCAGTTAAAGGAGAGGCTTTGCACGCACATTTAGCTGAGAATAATAGCGAGCCATGTGCATTTGATTCTTTTTTTCTTAAATCACGCAAATTGTACATGGAAAGAATTCTCCGGCGTCAACTTGCTGGGGTATGGAATTTACAAGGTTTGCAGTAACGTACAGCTTCCTGTTGAGGGGGAGAGAAAATCACAAAGCTTTCTTTTTTTTCCCCCTTTTTTTTGTTGTTAAGATCAAGTTCAAACCTCTTCTATAAACCCAGCCTCTTTGGAAGGTATACTTACTGCGCTGGGGTTTTTCAGTTGTCTTGGTGGCAGATCGTCGTGTAAACTTGTCTAGGTTCTTGTTTTTATAGCTACGTGTAAGGGCTGCTTATAAACTACGATTTTGTATATGGTGAGAAGGCAGCATGCGGATCTGATTTGGGAGTGTCTATATACAAAGAAAGAAGCAGAGGTTTCTTTGCCTAGGGGGGGGCGGGTTACGGTCAGGAAGGCTGCATCTCATGAAGATCGCTGTTTCTTCCTAGCTGAACTTCAGCAAACTCGGGCTATTAACGTGATTTTCTCCGCAGGACTGTGGTGTTGGATAAGGAACGTGAAGAGCTGAGGCAGAGGAGGGGCTATCAAAGAGACATTTGCTGTATTTTTATGTAATTGCACCGCAGACTTTACCAACTGCCTCCCGCATCAGCGATGATTTGCTGCTTGGTTTCTTGTAGTGCTGGGGAAGTGAGAAACTGCTCAGCTCCTACCCAGGCCTCGAGACCCTCCCAAGGAGCGGTGTCCTTTTCCGCCAGCCCTTAGGCGTGAGGCATGAAGGGCAGTCAGCGATGCAGAAAGATAGAAAATTGCCCCAGGTAGTTCTGTTGCTGGAAATCCTTACTCCTGCGGCTACTTAGGTTCAGGCAAATTAATTTAACCCACCAGGACTAAGCAGCTGAACTCGGTATGGGAATCCCTATGCAACATTTTTGGCAGCTCTACTCCAAATCATTTGTGCACGGAAACATCCTTGCTGTCTCCCAGGAAATGCCAGCCTCCTCTAGCCTTTTCTTCAGCTGTCTGTACTGCTAGCACTTGGGATTTTCCCGTGTGTTTCCAGCAGCCAAATCGCCAGCCATCTCCTCTGCTGGAGGGAAACCTGTCCGTCTCACTGCTAAAGATGAGCTTCAGACACACATCTGAGTAAGAGGAGCTTGTTTAGCAGCCGTCCCTTCTCTCGACCCAACACAACTCGTTTCAGCCTCGAGGGACTGATGCTGCCAGTTTGACTCTGCCTCCATTAGAGTGACACCGAGCTGGCCCTTGTCACACGGTTCAGTGGAAACAGCTTGGTGGCACGCTGCTAATAGTCACAAGTGTTTTAATCTTAAGGGTGTAGCCCTTAAGCTATAGCATAACTTCCTTCCCCCCTAGCTCTAAGAGGCTGAACTCTTTTGTTGTGCTACCCCAAGCAAGGCAATTTCTCTTCTCCCACGTTCTCTTACTGGGCTGCTGTTACGCAGTGTACTTGCTTAATAGGGTCTTGGGCTTTTTTATATGGCTCTTTATGCATTGCATAAATGGCTTTGGTTCTTGCTGTCCTCTTCCTCTGCTGCTCCTCTCTCATGCTGTCATATCAGGCCTCTCACTTGCAGGGTCTGGGGTTCTCAGTGTGCACACCAGACCCAGCAGAGGGATGTTGGCAAGAAGAGCTGGGAGGACAGGAGGAGCCTGCAGGTTTTTGTAAGAGGAGACAAAACCACTGGGGCTGCGGATTTAGAAACGAACCCAGAATTCAAGTGGCAAAGAGGGATACTTACACGTGTTGGGGGCAAACTCACGTAGTGCTAAGGCAGGTTTCTGCCACTTGTGTTAAAAAGGAGGCTGTGTGCGTGTGTGTGTGCTCTGAAATGCTTATCTGCAGATCTGAGCTTTCTAAACTTACCTGTGCTCTAATTGCAGAGTGCAGACTCTGCATGCAGAACAACCGAGCCTGAAGCGATGATCCCATGCTCTGCCCCGAGGGAATGCCTGGCACTGCTCTGGCCTGATTTTTTTTTTTAACAGCCCTGCAACTTGCTGCTGGTTTGTAGGTGGTTTAAATCGGTGTCACTGGGTACCCTGCTCAGCTGGGATCTCAGATTACCAGTACGTTGTGATTTTCTTAAATTTTTTTCTCCCTCTTCATGTCAAGCTTGTGTCAGCTCAACAGATTCTCTGAAAAGGGTGCAAGCCCAGCCTGTGCTCCCCAACGACACGCACAGAGGAGAGAGGGAGACCCTGACTTCCAGCTGCCCCCCTGCCCCCTCTGAGCACCCTTCCTTGCCCCCACCGCATGGTTTTTATCCACTCAATCCCCTCCTGTTTCACCGGAGAATTAGTATTCCTCCTGGCTAACAACCTGTGTCTGATTTAGTTTCCAGGCGGACCGCCCCGCGTTAAATGTCGTCATTTTCCCTCTGCTTCACGAGGACTTGACGGAGGTCATCAGAGATGTCCCCATGAGGCACTTGGATGAAATTACCTTGTTTAAAAGCAGAGTGGCCGAAGAACCCCCCAACCTGTGGTGGTGACTGGCGCAGCATGGCAAGGACGCTTGGAGGGAACACGTGAAATAGCTTCTCCTTGGCCTGGATTTCCCCATCTTCAGCTCCTGGCCACCTCGCTGGATGCTGTACAATCACTTTAAGTAGGTGCAATTGCAAAATAAATAAAAAAGCTGTTCCTTCGCAGTGGGGAAACATCTATTGGATAGCGCTTGCATCTGAAAAGCCTGTCTCAAAGGCTTCTGGAATGTGATGAGTGTTTCCTTGTGGTTAATAATGAATTGCTTGGTTACCTTCCTGAAGATAAAGGTAAGAGAACCTGACGTAATAATGCTCTTCCCCCCCGTGTCGCCTGGTGTGTTTCCTAAGGGCCCCTGTGTACTTTGGCGGCGTGATTCGTGATATTGGTGGAAATCATCCTTCGCTTTGGTCTGGTTTTGGCAAAGTAGAAAGCCTGAGACAGCTGAGAGGCCCAAATGTGTTGCTCCTTTGGAACGCATCACATCTTTCCTGTGTTACAGATGCGCGGTTGTAGCCACTCGCACACGTGCAATCACAGATATTTAACGGTCTTTTGATTGAGAAGCACCACGAGGACTCTCTTTAATTTTTGAGTAACAACTCCAGGTTATTAGCACCTCGACCGTGGTGTGCTCTTGCTGATACGGTTTCCATCAGTGGGCCTGGTGGAAGAAGCTCTCAGCTGTTTTGGAAATCCTTGTCCTAGGGTAGATGGAGCCCGCAGCGAATGAGCTGAGGCTCCTGTCTGATGGAAATGCCGTCTGTCTTGCTGTTTAGATGGGAATGTAGTGTGCCGGTTCTGTCCTTAGGTCCCATGCCTTGAGCTCACGCTAATTTTAGAGATGTTATCAAGTATTTTCACAGTGTGACTTCATTCAGCTTCTCTGCTCCACAGAACTTCCTCAGGCATCAGTAGTGGTCTGGATCACTTTCATATTGCCTTATTTACTGAGCACTTTTGAAAGCATCAGACAGCTGAACCAAAAGCCGGGTTGGGAATTCCTGGAGCGACGGTGCTGGGCGGCAGTCGAATTCCTGTTTTGCTGGAGTATTTTGTGGTAGAGCAGTGGGTCTGTCCTCTGCCAAGCAGCTCTCACCTGGAGCTGTTTAACTTCTCCACCTGTTATCTCCTAAACACGGTCTCGTGTTGAGCAGTGCTTTTCTGGGGAGGCCCAGCGCTGTCCAAAGGTGCTGTCCCCATCTCCTTGTCAGCATTTTCTGTGCAGGGTGCCACCTCCCAAATGCTCTTCTATGATCAGCGGTTCATAGGAAGCCTGGTTTGGTGGGACAGATTTGAGGACAAAAAGCATCTCGCAGCTTTGGAGGATTTTTCCCTCCTTACTTCCCCATCAGTCGGATGTGCTGGAAATCTCTTGCTGGCGTAGATCTTGAGCCAGGCTGCAGCAACCTATGCTCGGACAGATTATGGTGTTGGTGAGCAGGATAACATAAGTCTTTTTATCAAACATCTGGGCACTGCTAAAACTAACCCTGCGTGTTTGCTGCCTGCCCTCAGCTCCTCTCCCTCCTCCACCAGCAGCCGGTACTGAGCCCGGTCCGTGCTCCTCCGGGAGCAGCTGCATCTTCCTGCAGCCCAGCCCCGGGTGCTCGTGGAGCAGCAGTGAGCGCGGCAGGCAGGACGCCGTGCTGGTGCGTGCAGCAGGCTGGTTCCCTCTCCTTGGCATCCCGCCACTGTTTTCTCTCCTGCTCTCCCAGCGAGGCCGTTCTTTCTACCTCTTGTCACATCGCTCGGCTGTTTGAATCCCTCTCTCCCTCTCCAACAGCTTTTTTTTTTTCTCCTCTCCTCCTCCCACACTTTAGCAAATCAGATGGACTTCTTGGCAGGCACGCGAGTTGCTGTTCTGTCCAGTTCAGGCCACTTCAGCTCTGCCTGGTTTTCGTCCAGGTTTCTTTCTTGGAATAAATGATGGGGGTTAGGCAGCAAGCAGCGTGAAGCAACACCAGCGCTGCTGTCTCCTCCTGTGCCTCTAGCCTCAGGGCAGGGTAGAGGGGAGGCTGAGGGTACGGAGCCAGCTCTCTGCTACCGAAGGGGACCTGTTTGGTACGTGCACAGCAGGAGAAAGGCTGTCCCCGTCCTGAACGTCCTGATTTCCCCTCCGCCTGCACGCTGCAGCACCAGGGAGAGTTTGGCAGAGCTGCCAGGGCTCTTGTTGCTGTCCGCTGGAAAATCTGAGGTGGGGGACAGCGGCGTGCAGAAAAAGCCTGGTGCTTAGTGCTGGGGCTAACCCTGCGGCCCCGGGGGTTAGAGCGACCCGATGAGACAAGCAGCACTGGGATCCTTTGCTTGGCAGGGCGATGCCCACCTGCCTTCCGTCCCGCTAGGCTGGGGCAGACAGCCAGGCGTGTGTTACAGCACCATTATCCCGTTGCCTGGAGTACGATGTTCAGACATCTGTATTCCTGCACACAGGTCAAAAGTCCTGATGCAAACGCTACCAGCTCTGATCGGGGGTAGGGAAGGTCACCCACGGGTGGTAAGGAGAGCACCACAAGTAGCGATAAGGAGCTAAAAGCTCCTTCCCCGCTCCCCGACTGTGGGCCACCGCTCCCTGTCCCTGCTACAAATTCTCTTATGGTGAGTGAGAATTTCCGCTGCTGCTGCACTCCAGGCAGGATTCACCAGATGTTAATAATGTGCTTATTTTCTCTAAGTGCTATTTTGGCATCGGTGTTAATTACAATTTATATTCTGCAACATTTACACTGGGAAAAAGAACCCACCCTAATAGTCCCCGATTGGCAGAGCCGGGCTATTAAACACGGCACCATATGTTCGGAGCAGAGCAATATATGGGGCTTGGAGACCACTCAGCGCCGAGGCTCGGCGTGCAGCGTTCGGGCGGGAGAGGAGAACGGAGGGACTGGCGTTTCGCTTTTATTTAATAAGAAATTCTCCCCCTTTCCCCTGGTTTCTGTCCCCCACCTCTCCGGAAATCTCCCCCTGCTATCCGTAAGCGCCTAACGAGGCGATCTCTGAGCCTGCTGATGCCGCTGCCCGTAGTTTAAAATAAATGAATTCAATTACCAAAGGTGCCCTTCTCGCAGGAGCAGCCTCTGCAGGGTTCCCAGTCCCTGCTGGCGTTTCGTGCTGCTCTCCGGATCAGCCCTGCGAGCTCTGGGGGCCGCGGAAGCAGCAGCCCGTGCTTTGACCCCGACAAGGTGGCTCTGCATCCCTGGGAGATGGGTATCCCGGGGCGAGTCCCAGCAGTGTGGGTAAAATCAAAATTTGCTTGCTCTGCTCTTGTTCAGAGTCTCATTAAGCAATGCGGCTTTTGGTTCCTGTGGGCTGGGGAGGTCCTAGGTGTGAGGAGTGACGGTGGTTTGGTGGAAGAAGCTTGGTGGGACCGAGCCCTCGGTGTTTCAGGAGGTTTCTTAGGAGCGGAGGTCAGAGGACTGCTCCTCAGCCGCTTTGCCAAGCGGATTTCAGGGTCTCTTTGGAACGTGGCAGTGGGAAAAGGAGGCTGTGTGGCATCAGCGCTCCCTTGGAGGAGCCTCGGGAGGGCTCGGAGCGTGGTGGCTCCTCGTGGCGGCGATGGTTGGGCAGGAGGAGGCTGGAGCGGGAGGAGGCAGCGCAGGAGGACCTGTACCTGGAAGCCAGACCCGAGCCGCGAGGCTCGGCCTCAGTTTCCCTACCTGGGAGGAGGGAAGGCTCACCCACCACGCACACAGGAGCTTGCGGGGTGTGAAGCGTGCCCAGGGCGAGGCGGTGCTCCTTTGGGAGCAGAGGGCAGGGCAGGGCTGCTAATGCAGGCTGGTGGGTGGCGGAGCAGCGACCCTGCTCGCTTTAATTCCCAGGACTGCTGCCTCCTCCGCTGGGGCAGGTGAGACAGAGCAGGATCTGTCCCCTTGCCTCGTGGATCCTCAGAGGCAGCGCAGTCCTGGGGCGACGTGCAGCAGCCGGCCGGTACGGGCGCTGGGTGCCTCCTGCCAGCACCCCTTTTCTTAGGACGCCTCGGCCGCAGATCCGTGGGATTTCCCAGTTTGTGCAGCTCGTCGGCGCAGAAAGGTTGGTTTGTCCCCCCTGGGGGGGTGCAGTCCCCCCTTATTTTTGGTCCCCAGCGGGCAGCTGGAGCTCCTCTCCTGCCCTGCGGGGAGCCCCGCGAGCCCGGCTGGGTGCTGCGGGGGCGAATCTCCTTCGCCGCGGCTCCCCGGCCCCTCCGATGAGACGCACGGGCGGCCGGGGTGCTGTGGCAGGAGAACCATTTCCATAGAAACCAAGCGGGATGTGTACGGGGAATAACGATTAATAGGGAGGGGACGGGGCCTCGGGCCCTTCTTGTGTTTAGGGGGGGCGGCGAGGGACAAACCAGAGCACAGGTGGGGGAAAAGGCAGTCCCTAAAACCCACGGGAATCGTCCCTTTGCCCGGCGTGCAGGGCAGCTTCCCCTCTTCCCCCCCCCCCTGCCCTGCACCCTCACCCCCCCGGCTTTCGTCAAATTTTCAAAATGGCTAACCTGGTTAGAAATAATCCTAATAATAAAAAAGGATGGATGAGGTCTGACTACTAACATTGTTGCTGTTAGCAGCAGGATTTCAGCCATAAAACATGAAGCAAGGGAGGCATTGACCTTTCTGCTGTTGGAAATGAATGGAGACATCAATATCCATTGTTTTGTGGCATTGACCTCTGACGCTCTCCTTTCTCCCTCCCCTTCCTTTTTTTTTTTAATTTCCCCCCCCCAACGCTTGAGGAAAAGGGGTCAGTCTGTACCATCTATTGATCCCGATCTTACTTGGTGATAGGGAAATAATTAGAATTTTAAAGATCTCTGCTGCACGCCGGCAAAATGCATGCACAGACGTGCGCGCTCAGCCCCTGCTCTCCGCGTTGCCTTCTCCCCCTTTCCTCGTGGAAATTCAAAGCTCTGAGATCTGAAGGAAGACATCAATATAAGTTTAATTATGGTGGGGTTTTTATTTCAGTTTTTTTTTTAAATGGTAAAGTGTAACGTTTTATGTTAATGCTGTCGGAGCCTGGCTGCCTGGTGCCTTGTTTTATTTATTGTTTTAAGTAGCCCCTTCTTTTGTGAACTTCATCTATGTACAGCGAATGTGAAATCAGGCATTGCTAATTAGCTGTATGACAATTAAGTAATGTAGCACAAAACCATTAGGACACTGGATTTGTTTTTGAAGTTCGTCCTTTGAAGTGGAAGCTGCAACTCCCAGCCCAAGGCTGCTGGGGAAAATGTTTTTCTATCAAAACTTTCTTTGAAAATAAAATGTCAGTGTAAGAGTCCCTATTTCTGTCGTCTCTCGCTACGAACAGCGGGTGGAAATTGTTTCTCATTGTCAAAACCGCTGGCATCGATAGAAAGGGGAAGGCAGAAAGCATCGGACGGGCAGTTGCTCTCCGAACACCCTTGGTTCTGGCGGAGATGTTGCCAAAGCTGCTCGGTGGTTAGCTCGTCGGAGGAGAGCGGCGATGCCCTGGGAGAGAAGACCCCGGGTTGTGACCAGCACCCAGGGGATGGCTGGGGAAGGTGGCCCTCGGGCTCTGGGCTGGCTCCGGCACACGAAGGGGCACCGGGAGGCTGCTGCTGCCTGCCTGCAGCTCCGGCCAGCTCCTCGGGTCGGGCTCCTCCACCCGTGTGCTCGTTCCATGCTCGTGTTTGCATCTGGCCCCGTGCTCTAGTAGTGAGTCCAGTTCTGAATGTGCAACTTTCCTGTACGCTGGTGGCATGTAAAACTTCAAATAAAGAGTGAAACTGTTTTGAACCGGGTCTCTCTCGCTGCCTCCTGCCTCGTATTTCCCTTTAAAAGCGAAGCCCAGAGCCATCCTCCCGGGAGGCACGCTTTGGTGCTGCGTTTTAAGTTGAAGCGACATGAGCTTGCACGTCTAGGAAGGGGCTGCTTCGTGCCTAAAAAATGCTGCTCCTCCCCGGGTGTCCGGGTGCTGACGGTGGACTGAGCCTCGTTGCTTTGGGACGACACAGCTGCTACCCCTGGCTTGCAGGTAGGTGAACCAAAGTGACCGGTGGAAGGTCTGAAACCCCGAGAAACTCCAAGGAAACTCCAAGCTACCCCCTAAATCTTGCTCTGATCCCCCCAGCCCCTAGGCAGCGAGCTGCACCCCTCTGCACGAAGCCGAAGAGTTGCAGTCGGGGGCTTGGTTAATCCCGTTAGCCCCGCTGTGATGGGATTAAAAAAATCCCCAAAACAAACGTGGGAGGAACAGCTGGGTGGAAAGCGGTGCAGCTCGCGGACCCCGCGCTTCAACCAGCTCACCCCGGGTGAGCGAAGCCCTCGGGATGGCTGCGTGGTTGGCTTCTGGCAGGTGAGTGCATGCAGGGAGCGCGTCTGCCCTGGACTCCCCCAGGTTGGTCCAAGGTCCGTCACCAGACTTAAATTTTAGAGGTGATCCTGGGCTCGCCTTTGCCTTTTTTCTGCTCCGGCAGGCCTGCTGGACAGAGCGCAGCGCAGCCCCCGTCCCTCTCCCGCTCGTGTTCCAGTTACGGGTTTTACTGTTCCAATCACTTTTATCTGAACGTGTTTTTGGGGGAGAGGGGAAGGAGATAAGGAGGGAGGAGGCTGGGGAAGGAATGTGCTTTCAGCCTCTGCTAGGCCTCCGACCTGGGCTCGCTGCCTTGTTTTTGGCATTAATGATCCAAGAGGAGGGCTCGGGGGGGGAAGGGGCTGAGGGGACTGCGGCCGACGGGGTGTGACAAGGGGGGGAGAGCACGGGTGGAGCAGCCTCCTCCTCCCGCACCGCTCCTGTGCCCTCTGCCAGCTTCTCTGCTCGGTGATCTTGGTGTGTTTTGGTGCTTTGTGGTTTTTTGAGCAATGCCCCTGCAGTAGGACTGACAGCTTTTTCCCTGCTTCCCCAGCGGTACCGTGCCACAGGTTACCCGTCTGGCCTCGTATGGCAGGGGAAGAGCCGTTCTCTGGGGGTTTGTCTTTGGATTTTGCCCTCATGAATACCATATTGATCCCCGCAAGGTGGGCCAGGGAGAGGGGGCAAGCAGCTTGCTGCTGGATGACTGCCTTAAACCAGATCAACCTAGGGCACGTTTCAAGAGAAAAATATGTACTATTGGAAGGCTCCTGGCGTGCGCTGCTTTCCTGTCCGTGTCCCAGGAGCCCCGCACCTTCTGTCGGCGATGCTCGATGCTGTTGAGCCCCTCTGGGAGCCCTGGCTGGCCGGGCAGTGTAGGTACGGGCTCTGAGAGGATGCCCAAATGGAGCAGATCCAGTTCTCCACGGGCTCAGGGAGCTGCTCCTCTTCTCTCTTCGTAGAGCCTTCTGCCACCAGACACCTGAGCACCGCAGGTCAAAGCAGGGAGCGTGGATGAGCTCTGATGCAGCTTTCTGGGCTCGTCCACCCGATCCGTTCCTCACAGCCCTCACCCTGTGTCTCCCACTGCTGCTCTTCAGCATCCTGGGGCGAGAGCACCGCTGCGGGCTCCGAGGAGAAGGCGGAGGCAGGGGGGAGAAGAGCGTGGAGGAGAGAGGCCGACTGCCTGCTCCTTCGGCAGCGGCTTGGGGGAAGGCTGTGGATGCAGCTGACAATTTTCTAGGCACTAATTCTGCACGTGGTGCCTCTCAGGCCCACGGGTAAGGTATACGTGCGTGTACGTTATCCCCAAGCCAGGCAGAGGTGGAGGATGCGCGTGGGGGATGCGCGAGGTCTGGGCGCTGCAGTAGGCCGTTTGGGGACGGACCAGGAGGATGGGAGAGATGGTGTCGGGGCTGGGACAAGCTGCAGCAGAGGTTCAGTCCCCGTGGGACCTGTGGTGGCTCTGGTGGGGCTGTCACCTCCACTCCAAGCAGGGGCTGCAGCCAAAGACCCGGAGTGGGAATTCCTGGGGGGCTGTCTTTTGGGTCAGGGGCCACCTTCTGCTCAGCATCCGAGTGGCCTCCAGTTCCCTTTTCCCGTTTTATTGTGCCCAAATTTGCTTTTCGGTGTGCTGGTGAAGGGCTGCGTGGAGTGGGGGAGCCACAGCGAGAGGAGAAAGGGGAGAGAAAAACGAGCCTCTTCTCCCCCACGAAGCCCAAACGGATGGAGAAGTATTTCCGAGCGCCTCTCGGTGCTGTCTGTGCAGGCAGCGTTATCGCTGCAACATCGCTGTCCTCACTTCTCCTTCCCCCCCGATAAACAGGAATTAAAAACACGACTAATAAAACGCGTTTGCTTTCTCCAGGAGGAGGAAAGAAGGGGAGGGGGAAAAAAAAAAAAAAGCCTTGAAAATGCTAAAGGACATAAAGGGCATTCATGAAAGGGTTGGATGGTGGTTATTGCAGCAGGGGGAAAAACAACATTATTTCACTGTGCAGATAAAAGGAAGTGGAAAAGCAGCATATTTATAGCTAGGGAGCCTGGATTCCTTGTTAAGCCGCTATTATCAAATTAATGTCAAAATGCATCAAACAGGCATGAGTGTTCTGGGCCCCTTATGCAAAGTGCTTGCAAATTGGTTACAAATACATTTGTTTACAGGGTACGAGGCAGGAGCAAGCTAATTAGTCATTGTAGCAGGGTTGTTTTGTGTCTTTTTATTTATTTATTTATTTTTTTCTTTGGCAATTACACAAACAGGCTGTTTTGAAGTATAAATACGGCCCCTTTTAACAGGGAATCAAATGGCAGTGGCGGGATGCGGAGGGCTTACCGCCGCGGCCGTGCCTCTCCTGCCCGCGTGGACGCGGCAGCCCTGCCCGCGAGCTTGGCGTGAAATCCTGGCCGAGCACAGCAGGAGGAGGGTGTGCGGGTGCAGAGGGAGCGAGCTGCTCTCCGGGGTCCCCTTTGGGGCCGATAGGTGCCCCCCTGCGCGGGGCACGGCGCTGGGGCAGGGCCAGCCGAGCGCTTCGGAGGTGGGGAGGTTGCAGCTGCGTCCCGCGCTGGGGGACAGGGCGACTTTTTGGGATGGGACCCGGGAAGGTTTCAGCTGTTCCTGGGCTGTCCGGGCAGCGGCTTGGCTGCTGGAAAATCCATCTCAGCACAGGGTGATCCCACTGCTTGCACCATCCCCTTGGCACGGAGGTGGCACCGTGCACCACCACGGAGCCCTCTTCGCTTTTCCCCTTGGCACGCCTGCCCGAATCACAGGAGTCCATTTCCCTCGAAAAGGGGTATTTTGGGGTGTTTTGGCTGAGGTTAGCCAGATCAATCTGGTTCTGGAGCATCTCGTGCCCAGGTCCTGGGTACCAACGTGGCTTTGGGGATGCTTGGATTTGGAGAGCATCCCGCAGATGGGTGACGGCGCACGGTTTCCATGCAGAGAGGTGTCTGCTGTGTGCTTCTCCAGGTGAATGCGTCCCTGGGGCTTGTTTAACCAAGCCAGGGGCTGCACCTCCCAAACCTGTTAACGAGGAAACGAAGTGGGAGAGCTTATCTGATGCTGCGCGGTGGGAACGGCCGGGGAGGGGAATGTGGTTGGGGGGCAAATGGAAACTTCCTGCTGCCCGATGTCTTCACGCGCCCCGTTTTGGGAGTAAATCATGCCTCTGCCAGTCAGGGAAGCTGCTAATTGCATCTGCTCTGCTGGGGGAGGATGAAGCCAAGGGGGTTTTACTACCACTATTATTATTTTTAATTTACTAGGAAAAAGTCGAGAGGAAGAAACAAGTTGCTGCCCCTCTCGTGCCGGAGGCCCCAGCAGTTCTTGGCAGAAGGCACGCAAACAGCCCGTGGCTACTGCTCCGTTTGGGTGCGTTTCTGGCAAATCTGCCCCTGGGGCTGCAGTAACCCTCCTGACAGCACCAGGCAGGTCCTGAGCCGCCGGAGGGGCTGGGGACGCTTCGTTCAGTGCTGCTGGAAAGCACTGCTGGAGCTTCTGGTCCCTTGAGCAGGGCAGCGGCCGTGCAGGATGGTGGTGCTCAGCACAGATTTTGTGCAGCTCCTCCTGACCTGTACCAGGTCCTGCGTTGGTGTGGATGGGGCTGGTGGCCCCCCGGGGTCCCTTCTGCCTTCTCAGATGTGCACGGGCTTGGTGCAGCCCAAGGGCTGTGAGCCTGGCTGAGCTCCACAGCCACGTTCCTGATGGTAGGTGATGGATGGCAAGGGGATATTTCGTGCCTCTGGCCTCCTGGCTCTTCTGCGGAATCACAGAATGGCTTGGGTTGGGAGGGACCTTAAAGACCATCTCATTCCAACCCCCCTGCCATGGGCAGGGACACCACCCACTGGATCAGCTTGCCCAGCACCTCATCCAGCCTGGTTTTAAACATCTCCAGGGATGGGGCATCCACAGCCTCTCCGGGCAGCCTGTTCCAGTGGCTCACCACCCTCTGGGGGAAGAATTTCCTCTTAACATCTCCCCTAAATCCCCCTCTTGTGGTTTCAAACCATTCCCCCTGGTCCCATCGCTGCACTCCCCGACACGGTCCCTCCGTGGCCCGCAGGCGCTGGGTGCGGCACAGCACCGCGCTCCTCGGGGTGCGAAGCAAGGCACACCGAGAGCATGGGGAGAGGGCAGGCATTTCGCCAGCTCCTTGCAGCAGCTCTGATGTTTGCACCAGGTTTTATCCTTTTAAAGCCCTGGGCAATATTTCTCTGGGCTGAATATCTGGTTTTCAGCTGCACCTCCTAAACCCGACGTCACACCGCCTTCTTCTTTCCTGTCCTGTTGAATTTGCGAGCCCATTTCCCACGGGGAGGGCGACCCCTCCGCCAGGATCAGAGTGTAGGATTTGGGGGAATCTCCCCGTTTCCAGCACAATCCTCCCCATGCCCTCTGGGCTCTGCAGGAGCACGGCTCAGCTGGCCAGCACATGCGCGAGCAGCCTGCTGCAATCAGGCTTTAGCTGGGCGCCCGCTCGTTTTAATCACAACGCGTCTCTCTTCATTTACAGCGGGGTTAAGGCTCTCCTTTGACTGTCGTCTGCTGTTATTGCTGGTGACCGTGTCAGGGAAGTGGATCCCGCTCTGGCTTCGAGCAGCGGGGTGTCTCACTCCCGCTCTTCTTATGCGGGGCCGTGCCAGCGCCTCCTCGCTCTGACGGCTGGGAGGAAACTTCCAGCTCCCCCTCTCTAAGTTCTGCGGCTCTCGGACCGGTGCTGGGCTTCAGCTGGACGAGTCCTTCTGCCCTTCTCCAGATTTTACTCCCCTTGAAATATTTGCCTTTCAGATGAAGTTCCCCCACGTTTGGTCTGATGGCATTTGTATTCCTCTGCCTCTACTGGAAACGCTTCTCAAATTTAAAATTGCGTTTGGCTTTTAACCCGTCGGTGGCTCTCCAACAGCTCCAGCTATCCCGGCACACCCGGGACCACCCTGTGTCGCTATTTTCCTTGCAGGCTGCCTCCTTATACCCCAAATCCATCCTTGCTGAGCTGCTGCCACGGGAGCGTCTCTGTGCCAAAGCCAGCGGTCACCCCAGCACAGATTTCCCTTTCTCAAGGAAGTCAAAAGGTACCAGGGAAATCCCACACGATCGTATCTCTTGGTGTGGGTGACGACATGTCGGTCCCGCTCATATTTTTCTTTCCATGGTCTCTCTCTAAACGGGTTTTAGGGGCTCACTTTACTCTTGGTGTTGCCCTAGCAGGGTTTTGTTTCTCCCTTACTTCCCGTGCTCCCTTTATCGCCTCAGCCGTTAATTGCAGCCGTGAAGTCGAAGGCTCGGGGAGCTCGGGGCTGGCGCTGGGTGAATGCAGATCAGCGCCGCGGTGACTTGCAGGCTGCCTCTGGAGCTGAAAGCCTCCTGTTCCCCGATGTGCCCGAGGTGTGGAGGAGCATGCTTGGTGTGTCCTTGGGCGTATTCCTTCATCACGTCCTCTCTCGGGTTCGGAGGGGATGGCAACGCTGCCCGGTGGGTCTGGTCCTGAGCAGCATCCCCTGCCCCGTGCCTGGACAGCACTTGTGCCATGAGCCAGGGGGCTGGAGCTGCTCTTAGGGGGAACTGAAGCTTCCCAAAACCTTGAGGTGTCTGAGATGTCTCGAGCTCTTGCAGCAAAGAGGGAAACACCCCACCTGTCTGCTCCTTGCGCTCGTTGGGCAAACAGCCGAAGGACAGGGAGGTTTCCTTTGGGCTGAGCATCCTCCACCTGAGCAGCAGCAGGGGTCCGGAGGCACAGGGACAGGTACAGGAGCAGGACTGGGACCCCAAAAAGCAGCCTGGGCACGCAGAGGGCTTGGGGAGGTGCTGAGGGCTTGCTGGGCTCCATTTGCAGCCCCGTCCTTCTCCGGCTGGCAAGCAGCCCGGTGCTGGAGCCAGGTGACAGGCGCGGGGTACCCGAGCCCATCTGATAACGGCCCAGGTGCTGCCGTTCCCAGCCGGGGAGGTGGGCAGGGGGTGCTGCGCTTTTTGTTCTGGTGGTTTACATCGGGACGGCAGCTGCTTCCCGCTCCAGCACGCTCTTGGCGATTGCACCACGGGTCGTACGGCTGCTGGGGCTGAGACGTGAGCGCAGCCAAGGTCACCGCGGTGGGGACACGGGCAGGAACGTGTCCCTTCCTTGGGCATAGCTTGAGCGATGTCCCCGTGGGGCACGGCTGGGGCTGGAAGGATGCAGTGAGCACACCAGGAAGGCAGGATGCGGCCCCCGGTGCCTGTGGAGCACCAAGGGCACGCAGGCGCTGACTCCTTTGCAGCCCTTGTATTTTGTATTTTGTCCTGCAGACCCCAATACTTGGCACGTGGAAGCGCTTTGGGGTGGTCACGACCCTTCTGCCCCCAAAAAGGGCTGACAGCAGGGGCTCAACCGTGCTCGTCCTCCCCTCCCCGTGTTGTTCTCCCACCTCCGAGCTGCTGCTTTTCTCTCCCCCTCTCTTCCTGCTTGCGCACCGGTTTGGGTAGAAACGTCTGCTTTTTGCACAAAAGCTCTTTGTGCTGTATTCCCCACCCCGGGGGGGGGGATCAGGTTCCTCCGAGGGCTGCCTCACCGCATGGCGAGGACGAGTGCGCCCCATGCCCAGCACCTCCGTGGCCCCAGTTTTCCCCCAGAGCCCCTGAGGTGCTGGGGATGGAGCCGGGGGGAGCCCTGGCAGACCCCCAGGGCCGGAGCCGCCACCTTCCCCCGGTATTTAGTTATTTATTGCTGGCCAGGTGCTGACGCGGGGCATTCCTCACATCCTTGTGGGATGGGGGCTGCTCCCGTCGGCTCACCCTTGGGTGTTCGAGTTGGTGCTCCAGGCCCTCCTGCTTGGTCAGCAGAAGGATGCCGGGGGCAGGACACCCCCCCAGCATGGTGGGCTCTGATCCCAGGTGGCCATCGCACGGGGGGGGCACAGCAGGAGCGATGGAGACCCCTGCTCGTCCCACGCTGGGCTCCGATGATGAAGGCGAGTGGCAGCTTCAGGTATCTCCTTTCCCCGGGCTTTTCCTTGGCTTGTCTGAACAATTTAACTAAAAATTCTGCCTCGCGAATAAATACGGGATAATTGCTAACGGCTTGCAGGCGATCCTCAGCCAGAGGAAGGCTAAACTCGCCGTGAATTATTTATCCGCTATGAATTATTTGCTCCGCTCTGTCGTGGAAGGAAAAAGAGCACCTCTTCCCGAGCCCTGCCTACAAGCAGCTGGGTAGAGGCTGACCCCGGGGCAGGTCCAGCCCCTGCCCTGCACCCCCTGGGCCAGATCCTGCTCCCTGCTGCTGCAGGAGGGACGCGGCCGGTGCTGCTCAGCCCCTCCGACAGGTACTGCCTGCGGGGCGTCCTGCTCCTTCTGGGGAGGTTTGGAGCGGCGCAACACCCGCTGCGTGCAGGGATGTGGCTAGGCACGGGGAGATTTTTATCTGGGTCCTCAGCTCTTTGTCTTTGTAGCACCTCGGGGTGAGACCCGCAGGCTTCGCCGGGACGTGGGGTGCGCCCAGATCTCCTGTCTTTGCTTTCTGCCTGATGCTCATGTGCAGTGGGAGAAGAAACCAGGTGTTAGAGCCGCTTGTCCGGAGGCATCGAGCCATTGGGGAAAAGTCAGCTCAGCTCTGGACCCCTGCATCCCCTTGTGCGCAACATCGGAGGTATTCCATTTATTTTATTTTACCATTTACTTTCCACTCTTGCAAACCCATCTCCACGGAGCTCTCACGCCGTGTTACACCATCCTTCGGAGCTGCTCTGGCTGGGGGAGACCAAACCCCAAACCCAGCTCCATCCGTGCTGCCTGCCCTCCCCACCGTGCCCTGCAGAACCCAGTGAGGGGATCCAGGCCCGGGGTTCCTGCGGGATGCTCGCTGCGTTAAACGCGGTGACACCACGTAACAGCCTGTAACGGCCTCAGCGTGCTCTGCAACAAACGCCCCCGGGCTGAACCAGCTGCCTGGGAACAGTCCAGGGGCACGGAGCTGTGCGAGTAGACCCAGCAAAGAGGGGACATGGGGGCCCCGTGCCCATTCCTCGCCCTGGGAATGCAGACGGCAAAATGCCCTCGGAGGTGAGGAGCCTCCCGGGTGCAGCGCCTGGGCTCATCGATCTCCATTTGCATCCAAAAGGGGAAAAAAATAAATTAGGAGGAAGATCGATACTGGAAGTGTTTTACTCTCCCCGGTTCCCGTGTTCCTTTGGGGGTGCAGACTCCAGGTGGGTACTGGATGTGAACCCTCCCTGGATATAAATCGGGAGGAAGATGATGGGCGGATGGGAGCAGCACCAGATTTATGCCCGTGCCTGGTCCCTGCAGGTCACCGTGCGCCCCACGAAGGGCACCAGCACCCTCCGACCCCGGTGCCACTGCGTCGGCTTCATCCCATCCCGTCCCTCCTCATCCTCACGGAGCACCCTCCCGGCATCACCACGCAGGTGCCTCTCTGCTGCGGGTCCTTCTGCCAGGTGTGTGTGTGGCTGCAAGACTTTTTTGGGGTTTTCACCCAGGTTTGGTGAATTTAGGTCACCCATGAGGCTGGGGCTCAGCGCTGAGCATCCCTGGGTGGAAATACTTCTGGTTTTGTTCCTTTCTGTAGGTGTTGAGGAAGCTAAAGCCACCCTGCAGCAAAGCACGTCCTCCCGGCCTCCAGCCCTAAATTGCGGCGTTTTTGGGGTCCCACCTGGCTGGGTAGAGAAAAAGGCTTTGGAGCCGCTCCCAGCGTGGCTCTCCCCATCCCAGGAGCCTGGGGGACTTGATACTGGTGGGTCTGGTGTCCTCCTGGAGGATGGGGAGACTCCTCCGGGGAAAATCCTTCCCCGTGGGCACCGAAGGGCACCCGGGTGGTGACGCCGGGGCTTGCCCCAGATGTGGGGCTCCACCGACAGCCGCGGTGCCAGGGGGCGAGGGGGCTGGAGCCCGCAGCCCGGGGGCTGTTGTTATTCCTCTCGTGTAGCAGGCAGGATTTCTGCGAGTGCCATAAACCCGTCACGTGGGCAGAGCCTGGGTGAGCTCTAATTGCTTCTATTTGCATAATGAGGCGAGGCTCAGCATCCTGCTGGTATTTGAAAGGAGAAAATCAAAATCAGCTCGAGATAAACAACCTACCCCCGCTCCTAATTTGATCATTCCCCCCCCCCCCCCCCAAAGCTGGATGCAGGTTTTTGCTTTGTTTTTTCCGACTCTTTAGCCCCCCAGGAGCCTCCCGCTGCCCGCTGCCCCGTCTCTCTGGGGACCACGACCACCAGCACCCCTTGGCTCTGCCGCCACCCCTCTGCTCTCTGCAGCAGCCCCGTGCTGGCGGCGGGGTGCTGCGGGCACCCAGCTTCCCCAGGCGGCTCCCGGCGCGCTGAGGTTTGGTTTTTACCCCCGTGACGATGCCGTCCTGGCTGGGAGATGGCTCGCGGGTGGCAGCAAAGCCGTTGGGGTGCTGGGGAGCCAGGTTTTGGGCACGCCGGGGCTGTCGGGGCTGGGGGTCCCCCGTTTTTCCGGGGTGAAGGGCCTGGCACCGTGCGGTGCCGGAGTGTCTGCGCCGAGCGGGTTTGGTGGGGAGCTCCCGAGCGAGAGCCCAGCAGATGTCACTACAGCCTGTGCGATGGGGACAGGAGGGCTGCTGGGGACACGTCCCGCCTGGGGGACACGGGCCGGCCGGGGCTCGGCCCCACTCGCGCACCCCTCGCTGCTCCCCAGCTTTGCGTGCGCTGCTCCGGACCCCGCGCGAGCCCCCGGCGGGGACAGAAAGGGCTCTGCTTGCGCCCCTGCTCCGTCCTCGGAGCTCCTGGAGGAAGGGCTGATGTCCCCTGTCCGGGCTGTGACACCATCCTGCGCCCCCATCCTGGGGACAGCCTCACAGTCCCCTTGTCCCCCCTGTCCTTCCGTGTGGCCGCATCCGGGCGTCCCCTGGGTGCTGGGGCATTGCCGAGGGCTGCTGGCCTCGGAGGGCTGCTCCTCGAGGGTCCTGAGCCCCCGGCGTGCAGTGGCAGGGTCCAGGCAGTCGAAGCTCCCGCGCTCGGAGGACGGCGCAAGGTTAAAAGGATGCGGGCGAGAGCAGAAATCCCTGCTGCGGGTCCCGTAAGGTGCGGGGGGATGCGATGCGGGGTTCCCAGCCCCATCTGCAGCTGGGGGGTGTCCCCGCGATGCGGTCGGGGTCTGTGGGATGGGGCTGGGGGGGCCCCGTGGGCACCACAACCGGGGGGTTTGGGGGCGACCTCCTCCTCTGGGTGGGCCTGGAGGTGTCAGGGGGGAAAGCAAAAAATGATAAAATCCCAGAACATCCCGAGCTGGAAGGGACTGTCCATGCAGGAGCAGGTCTTGCTGCCCCCATCATCCCTGTCCTTGCCCCCAGCTCCCTCTTGCTGTGCTCTGGTCACCTCCCGTAAGCTCAGGTGGGATCAGGGCTGGGTACGGGGCCGAGCTCTCCGGAAGCTGAAGCCAAGGCGAGCAACGTGTGGCTGTGCTGGGGGCTGGGGGGGCTGTCAGCCACGAGCAGTGAGGATGCAGGGGCTGGGTTTTGGTGCTGCCAGGAGGGACAGAGCTCCCCCAAACCATCTTGGTGCAGCAGGGACGGGGCTCAGCATCCTCCTGCCATCACCACCCAGGGCTCCAGGGCAGCAAAAAAAAAAATCCCTAAACGGCTCCGGGCATGGGGGGTCCCCCGCATCCATCCTGCCCCAGCAGCACGTTTTGTGTTTTCCCCCTCTTCCCGTGCGGGAGAAGCTCCCATCCTCTCCGCCCTGCTGGGTCTGCAGCGCCTGGGGGCCGCCTGCAGCCTTGTCACCGCCGCGTCACGTCGGGCATTTGTAGCTAATTTTTATTTATCCCTTCCCAGGTTTGTCCCTGTCACTGCCGCCGCTGCCGGCCCGGCTCTCCAGCAGGTTTGCTCCGCGGAGCGCCGCAGGTCGGCTCTGAAATCTGACAAAGCGTTCATTTAAATGCACACCGTGGTGTCGACGAGTCCATTAGGGGGATTAATTCGAACGGATGGCATTTAATAAACAGCCTCATCCCTCCGCTCGGAACGGTTAAAAAAAAAAGAAACCACATGTGGATGCGGGAGGGAAGGGAAGGGGGGGGGATAATAAAATAGAGATGGTGCCGTAAGAGGAATCCCAGTTTTTGTGCACGGTGGTGGTGGTGGGGAATAAAACACATGTGGAAGGGGCCGAGCAGTTCGGGTTCACGTTCCCCTGGCTGTGTTTGGAAAACCCGAGGCTGAAATTTTGGAATGGGGGCAAATGGGGCTGGGTACGGCCGGGGGGGGGGGGGGGGGGGACACCAACCCCAGCCTGATCCAAGGCAGCTGCGGCGGGGCCGGGGGGGCTCGGAGGCCGTTTCTGCCCATATGGTGTGTATTACAAGCTCCTTTCTAGTTGTAAAGATTAATTTAAAGCCTTTCTCACCTCCCCCCCATCCCTCTTTCATTGACAAATGAACATCTGGGCTGAATGCTGCCCAGATCCTAATCAAAGCATTTTTTCACGAACGCTGTCTGCGTTTATGGCTATCTGCTCCTCCGGTTCGCCGCCGTTTCGATGCACTTGGCGATTCCGCCTGCAAATGCCCCGCGCTGGTATTTATGATGCGCACTTGGGTTTTTAACGTGATTTTTTTTCTCTTTAACGTGATTTGCCTCTTTGCCTTGTGATTCGCTTGTTTGCTTGGTTTGGTTTAACATCGCCCTGTCTGTATGGGAGCCGGGCCACGATGGGATTTCTTCCCCTTCTTTATGGTGGATTACTAATGATCAGCAAAAAGGGTATTTTTGGGGCTATGTGGGCCAACGGGAGAGCAGGGAGGGGGGGTCCCAAATCCCCAGCGAGCATCCCTGCTCGCCCCAAAGCACCAGCAGTGCTCCTCTGACCCAGGAGGGTGTTTTGGGGTCTGGCCCTGGGGGATTTCATTTAATTTGTGTACCTGGCCAGAGTGGGGTTGTCTTTCTGCTCTTGCTCAAAGCGGGGTTTGCTGGCCTGCTTGGTTTTGTAGATGCTCAGCCTGGTGAAAAAGTTCCTGTCTCTATAGGAGGCTGTCCATATAGGAAGTCATTCCCCTGCAGGCTCCCATGTGGGATTTAAAGGATTAATATTTAAAACCTGGCTGGGATCTTGGGTGATGTTCGTCGTGGTGCAGGTGGAGAGGAAAGGAGGGTGCTTGAGGCTGTAGATGAGGAAAAAGGAGGAGGAAGGTCCCTTTTGGGTGAACGTACTGTGACTTGGAGGAGCCGCAGCGCAGGGCCCCCCGTGTCCATCCCTGTCCCAGCCTCTTCCACGGAAGGGAGCTGGGCAGCGGAGGAGGATGAGTTTTGGGGAACACGGAGCGTGTTCCTTTCTGTAGGTCGGGTGTGAGCAAACAGGAGGAGGGGAAGGGGCTGGGGAAGGGGGATCGGGCTCGAAGCAGAGCTCCTGGGGCCGGCGACGTAGCCCTGCAGACGCACGGATCAGGGTGGGTGATTTCAGGGCACTTAAAACGTCGAGGAGAGGTCTCGTTTGTACAGCAAGCATGTGGGGTAATGGGGATATTGATTAAAAATGTTATCCTAGGTGAGATAAAAACCATCACGGTGGAAAGGGCTTGCTCCAAGGGTGGCCCACATCCTGCTGGCTGCACTGCCACGACCTTCCTCTGGTGCTGAGGGGGACTCCTGCAAATTAATAGGTATTTTTATCCAATATGCGTACCCCCCATGCGCACAGGGACTGTTTTTTTCCCACTCTCCAGCTGGATGGGAGGCTGCCCTCTGCACATAGTGGCCAAGGAGGCTTTTTGGGGAGGTGGAGGAGGGAGGCGATGAGTCCTGGGGTGTCCCATGGTGTCCCTATGGAGGAGGATGCGATACCCATCTCCAAACGTGTCCCCGGTCCCATGCGTCGGGCGGGTGCTGCCCTGCTCTGCGAGCTGCTGCTGAGCGGGGATTTGCTGCTTGAACTCCGCTCGGAAAGTCACTTCCAGCCTTTTCTCATTTCTCCTGGATTTAAGGCAGCTTCCAAATTCCTGCGCAGCCAAATCCTCGCTGGGGCTGCCAGGAAACCCAGCCAGAAACGAGTACGTGCTGTTTCTGTACCCGCAGCGCATCCAGTATTCCTGTTATTCCGCGGGTGACGAGGACGGGCAGCAGCCCTGGTCCTCCCCAGGCCACCCCGACGCTGTCACACCCCTGCCGCGCTTGTGCAGGTCGGGGACCACGGACCGGGGGGGACCCAACTGAGCTGTCCCCTTCCCTGGCACCGGGGCTCAACCCCGTGCCCAAAACTCGAGGCGATGGGGACAGTCCTGCCGGCTCCGTGCCAGGCCCCTGCTGCTCAGCAGCCATCGCTGATTTTTATTTATTTATTTATTTATTTCGGTATTTTTAACCCGAAAACCCACCCCAGATTCCCTAAACTTTAACCGCCCGCCCTCCCCGTAACCTCGCCGCCTTCCCCAAGCGTGGAAGCGCGTTGGCTTTATCTGCTCCCACGCAGGATTTATTATCCCCAGGACTTCCTGTGCTTTCTTTCAACATGCTCTATTTCTCCTCGCGAGCAATAAATCAAAACTGTTTGTTTCGGGTTGCTTCTTTTTAAAAAAAAAAAAAAATAAATAAAATATTATTTTTAATTTCTTCCTCCGTAGTGCTGGTGCCGTGGGGAGTGCCTGGCAGCCCCGGGGGTTTCGGGACGAGCCGGAGGTGCAGGGCAGATGCGGAGAAGCCCCGAGGCCACGGTGAGGGCACGTGTTGGGTGTCCACGTGAAACGCCCCCAGGAACTGGGCTGGGGAGGACGGGAAAACCCTGCAGACTAAACACCGCTCCCCATGTCCAAACCCCACCAGGATGCCTCCCCACGCCGCCGAGGGCCGGAGACCCTCGCTAATGGTTGGGGTTTTCCACCGAAGCCTTCCCAGCGTGACCCCAAACCGCTTTTCCTGCCTCCTCCTGGGGAGGAGAACGGCTCCACGCAGCGAAGCTCACGGGGGCCCTGCCGAGCATCCTCCCCCCGACCCCAGGGGCTTCTCCTTCGGGGACCCCGGGGCAGGGGAGCGGGTCCGGCCGAGCCCACCCGCGGGACGCAGCGGCTCGGCTCTGCCCACCGGTGAGTCACACAAAAATACTTGTTTTGCTGCGGCCGCTCGGCATGCCGGGTGCTCTGCCTCTGTGCCTCGCTCCGTGTTTGTTGTTTTTTTTTTATTTTTTTTTATTTTTTTGGAGGACTTTGGTATGAAACCAGCTGCGATCCTGACCTTCCCGCAGCGCTCTCCTCACCTGGAGGCATTTTTTTTTTCTCCCCGCGTGCAGCGTTGGCTCTGCAAACCGCGCCGGCCACCTGGGAAGCAGCCTGGTCGCGCTCCCAGCGCCGAATTTTTGGGGGATTATTATTTTCCAGCGGCTCTTATACAACAGCGGAGGGAGCCTGCGGGGTTTCCACCGCCCCTCGCCAGCGCCGCGCGTGCTGGTTTGGGCACGCCTGCGACAGCGTGGATGCGCCTGGGGGTGTAGGGAGCAAACAGGATCCACCGGGAGACTTCGGTAAAAAAAAAAAAAAAAAAAAGGTGAAGAATTTATGCATTATGCTCTCTATATAACTACGTTCTTTTTAACTTTTTAAAAAAAATATTATTATTTTTCCTGGAAACGGGTGCAGGGAGCAGCACTCGCCTCGACCGCCGCAAGCTTTCCCGTGACTTTTCACACTCCCATCCCTCTCGCGGAGCGCCGACCCCTGGGTGGCTCTCTGGAAAGCAAATTTCTTTTCTTTTTTTTTTCTTTTGATTGGTTTAGTTTGGAAGCCAGAATGGAAAATTATTTCCAAGCCCCAAATTAGAAACAGAATAATAATAAAGCGCCTTGTTTTGGTGGGGGCGGCGTGTGTCATCCCGCAGCAATGAGAAGCTCGTGCCGAAGAGGAGCAAAGGGCTGCGATTTATTTTCTTAACGCTGCCCGAAGGAGCGCCCTGGCTCCCCAGCGATGCTCTCGCTCCCTCTGCTCCGAGTGATGGGGACGGGCAGGGGGACCCGCAGATGGGTGCCCTTCCCTAGCGGGGAAAGTGCCGCCTGATTTTGCTGTCATTGCACTTGTTTTTGCTGGGAAAAAGGGGATCGTGCCGTGAAGTTTTGTGCCGTGAAGTTTCCTGCCCGGCTCTTTCCAAGGGTTTGCTCGCTGGGCTGTGGAGAGGTTACGTGCTGGGAGGCGTCAGCAGGCGATGGTTTCTTACTGGGATATTTTCTTTTTTTTTTTTTTTTGTCAGTGCATCAGAACAGTGATCTCGCTGTGGGTTTCTCCGTGTTCCCTTCCCCAGAAAACATCGGGTCCTATGAAAACTGGGTTGGACTCCTGGAAAAAGCAGTTCGCCCAGGGCAGCTGCTGTTCCCGCGCGGGACGGGCTTGTTCCCAGCCGCGTCCCTGCCGTCACCGGCCACTGCTGGCCACTGCAAAGCCGCTCTGGCCCTGGGAGATGCCGGGAATGAAGGTTTTCTGCCGCATTTTGCACTCCCTAATGCTTTCCTGGTCTTGCCGTAGCAATGTGCCACCCCAAAACCTCACCAGCTGCCCCCTGGAAAGAGCTGCCTGCGGTGGGACCTCAGCCCCAGGCGCAGGCCAAACCTTCGTATGTATGATGCCAGGCACTGCCAAAAAACCTTTGAAAATAACAGACTTTAAGAAACTGCAAGGAATTCTCCAAGCATTCATGAACAGGGGCTGCTCAGGAGCAGGGGAGCCTTCACCCCGCTGAGTTTTTCTCCCCGTAGGGTGCAGCACCTCGTAAACCCATAGCCACGGTGGGTGCTCGGGCGGCCTTTGGGGTGCGCTCAGGTGGCCTTTGGGGTGACCTCTGCTGGGAGCACATTTTGGGGGGGGGGGCGGTCTGCGTGGAGCCAGTCCCCGCGATTTAATAAGACGCTTATTGTATGTTAAATATCAACAGCTTATAGGAAACATGTGTCCCGAGGATTAACAGCCGTGTAAAAGATAAAGCAGCGAGTCAAACCTCCAGCCAGCATGTTTCGAATAACCCGCTGCTGTCGCAACGTGTAGTCACCGGGGCAATAAGGAGCGGGCAGGGGAAGGTAAAAATGTGGGCTGCAGACCGCCGCGTCCCGATAACGGTGGGATGGAGACGGAGCCGCTGGTGTCGGGTTTGCTCACAGCGAGCTGGGGCCTGGGGACACGAGCACAGAGCAGCGCTCGACCTCCGTCCCTCTGCCCCATTTCTTCCTCCCTTCCCGCCTCTCCCCCTTCTCGTTTTCCTTTTTTTAAAAATTATTTTTTTTATTTATTTTTTTTTCCCCAGGTCCCAATTTCTCCCCCGTCGAGGCAAACGCTTCGGCTAATTAGCAAAACGTGTCGAAGAAAAATGATTAATGTCCCGGGAGGAGATCTCGCTGCCTTTGTGCCGGCATGGACCGACTCCTGCTCTTAAAGGTTTTATTAAAAGATAAGGGAGCTGGGGACGGGCGAGCGAAGCGTGCGCTCTGCCTGGAGTTACGGGGTGGGAGAAGGGGGGACGCGGGCGGATCGGGGTCACCGTCGGATGGAGGGGGCTTGGGTTTCCCTGCCTCCGTGTGCGACCGTCACCGTGGTGTCTGGCCTTGGCAGAGGGAAAGACAGAAAGTGCCGCTGAATGGCTGCTTTATTCTTCCAGGGGCAGGTAACTCAATCCCCTCGGCCAGGCGAGGGTGGGAGCGGCTCTGTGCTGAAGGATTTCTGCGTGGGTGCGTGCCGCGGGAGCGACGCCGCGGGGGGATTTGGGGAGGGGATGCTCGGGGTGGGTGCCCCGAATTGGGGCTGAGTCCAGCACCGGGTTGGGGCGGTGAGGAGGGGGCACCAGGGCAGGGTCCCCGTCCCTCTGGCCGAGGGCAGCAGTGGCAGCAGAGGCACCCAGACCCTACGGCCAGGCTCGAACCCAACAGGACATCCCTGACAGTTTGCCGTGTGCCAAAACCCACCATCGCAGCCCTCTGAGCCAAACCCCTGCAAATCCACCCCCAAAAACCAGCCACATTTGCAGCAGGATCTCACAAAAACACCCGTGACCCTACCACGATCCCATGACCCAGACCCAGCAGCATCGCATGGGACGCGCCAAAATCCCAGCGTCGGGGCACGGACAGGACGAGGGAGCTCCAGCCCCGGCGCTCCCTATTATTATTACTAATATCTTAAATCATGAGAAACTCCAAAAGCCAGCAGACATCTGCAACCCATCCCCGGGAGGCCTGCGCGGCGCGCTGCGTGCCGGGGGGGTGCCGGGGGGGGGAACCTCGGTGGGGGCTGCGGGCGGCCGGGCGCTCGGCGAGGTTTTTCCCTGCAGTAAGCAGGCCCCCGGGCTTTAATGAGCTATTTGTAAAACTCGCTCTGGATAAACAAGAGGCCGTGTGTCAGGCTGGAGGCGGCCTCGCAGGGCTCGGCGGCGCTGGGTGGGACCTCAGCGCAGAAATATTTTCAAGATAAACAGAGTAAAACGAGTCCTGGAGGAGGCCGGAGCCGCTGGCAGCGGCACGCCGCTCCTCTCGGAGATATTTCGGGGCAGGGACTTGGCTTTCTGCGTGCCGCGGCTGAAAGATGCCTTTTTTTTTTTTTTTTCCTTCCTGCAAAGGGAACCTCGAGCGCTGCTGGGTCAGAAATAACCCCCCCTGCGTTGTTTGCAGGAAAGCCCTGTGGTGGGGAGAGGTGCAAAGCAGGGGGCTGGTAGGGGGGTTTTGGGGTGCCGGAGAGCTCCCTATGACACCCCAGAGCTCCTCCATCCCCACCGGTGGGCAGGGGCAGTGCTGCGCCCCATCCCTCCGTGGGCTGCGCCCCTCCATCCATCCCTGCCCTCCCCAGCAACATCAGACCAGGGGGATGCTCTGGGGAGGGGAGACGGGGGCAGGATCAGGCCCCGTGGGCTCCCACCATGTTTTCCCAATGCCGACGGCCAAAACCCATCAGCTGGGGATGACCCAGGGGGTGCCCAGGACGGCGGTGCCCTCCCTGCCCTGCACGGTGGCAATCTGCCCCCCACCCCAAAACGCTAAAGAGGGCAAAGAGGGGTGGGAGAAGCCGACCCCAGTTCTGTCCCTGCTGTGTCCTGCCCCATCGCCGGGCTCCCCGTGCTGCTTTGGGGCCGCGGCGGCAGCCCCGGCTGCAGAGATCGGCCCGGTATCTGCCTCTCCTCCCCACCCCCAGCAAATTTAATTAAAAGTCATTCAGATTCCTTTGAAAGAAAATGTCATCCGTCGACACAATTACACTTTAACTAACCAAAGCTGTTACAGTTCCTATATATATTGGAATCAGGCTGTCGTTATTAGTTCTAAGTAAGTAATTTATTCCCATTATTGTGTTCAAATTACAGGATATTACCCCCTGGGGAAATAATCCTGTTATTTGAAATGTAAAAAAGAATTCACATGGACAACAATGGATTCCTAAACGAACCTAACAACAGTCCCGAATCCAGGCACAGCAGCGCCGGCCTCGGCTAGAAATCCATAAAGTTGCTTTTAAAAACGGGTTTTCTCCTCTCTTTTCCTCCTCCCACCCCGGCGGAGGTAAACAGGGCTCCTCCTCTCCGCCAAAAACCTCTATTTATTGGGGAAGCGGAGCCGAATCTGCAGGAATTTGGCGGGGAGCAGGGGGCGAGCTGCAGCAGGGCAGCCCCGGTGCGTGGCCCGCGGGGGTCCCGTGGGGTGCGAAAGCTGCCGGGGGGGGGGGTTTCGAAGCATCGCTCCCTCCATCGACGTCTCCTCGGGAGAAGCCAAATCACAGCTCGCCTCCGCGACACCCAAACATACGCGAGCAACTTGGACCCCCCGAAAGGAAAAAAGGCGAAAAGAAAAGGCAAGAAAAGAAAGAGAAAGAGGAGGAAGAGGGGAGGGGAGGGAGGAAAATCAGATACACTCGTAACCTGATTACAGCAGCCAGCTATGTGTGCAAAATCACAATGCAGCTCTATAATTAAATCTCTCTTTCCCCCTCCTGCCGCGCTCTTTCCTCTAACAGCCACGGTACAAAAACAGTCGTTAGGACATCAAATTCCAGCTCCGACAAGAGGGGACTTTTTTTTTTGTCTATAGCCGCTCGGCTCGTCTTTAAGGAAATAATAATTATCGGCCCGCCGCTGCTGCCTGCAGCGCTTTGTGGGGCAGAGAGGGCTCGCCTCGCCGAACCCCGCTGCTCGCCGGGGTGTGGGGACGCCTGCCCCGGGTCCGGCGTCCCACCCGGGGCCACCAGGAGCCTTGGGGACATGGGAGGGGACAGGCAAGGGACACCCCCGCCGGGGGCGAAGGGAAGCCCTGGGGTCTCGCAGTGGGGCCGGGGAGCCCTCAGGTGCTCGGGCCGGGGCTGTTCGCACCCCTCTCGCCCCCATGGGATCCTTCCCGCGTGTTTGGGCACCAACGCTTGGCGCTGGCTGCGGGGTGCTGTGATGGCTCGGTGGGTGCACAGAGCACCCCGGGGACAGGAGGAGCCAGCGGCTCGGAGGGTCTCCCCCCGTGCCCCTTATTGCCGTCGATTTTCTCGGTGCTCATCACAGCGGGCTCTCCCCCCCCCGTGCTTTTCCTGGCAGCAGCAGGCCGGGCTCAGCCTTGGTCCTGTTTCCCCGTGGGTAAGCTCTTGCTTGGGGTGGTTTTGGGGACGGGTGTTTTTCTTTTTGCCCCTGCTCTTCTTTTCTGCCAGCGGGGCCAGGGCACCGGGCCGCGCGCCGTGACGGCGCCTCTGGTGCAGCGTCCCTGGGGATGGCGAGGAAAAAAACACGGCCTTGGGGGGGGGGGGTCCTCCCGAAGGAGGCTCCCCGGGGGGCGTCCAACTCCATCAGGACCCCCCCATTTTTGGGGGAAGCCTCGTCCCCGGGGAGGTGCAGCGAACGCGGCTTCGCCAGCTCCCCGGGGGCTCCGCTCGGGTGAACGAGGAGCAGTGAGGAGAGGTGAATTTTACCGATTTTACCCCGAACCCCACGTTTTACCCCAAATCAGATGCTCCCTCCCAGCCCCATCCGATCCCAAACCGATGGATCGAGGGAACCCCCCCCGGGCACAGGCTGGCACAGGGCTCACCAGGCACAGCCCGGCACATGGGTGCCAAAAACCTCCAGCCGTGACACCGGGCGTTACGGGGGGGCTGCATTTTGGGGTATTTCCCGTACGTTTCCCCACTAAACCACTTTTTTTTTTTCCTCCCCAGGGTGTGAGCAGCCCCGGGACCTGCGCTCCTCTCCAGCCGTCCGCGGGTGGTGCGTGCCAGCCCCCCCGGCTTGGTTCTTTATTTTTTCTTTATTTATTTTTTGCCTGATTTTGGAAGAAAAAAAGCTTTTCATTGGGTAAAAGATGAGAAAAAACAAAAAAAAACCACAAAAAACCCAAACCACAACCCCCACAACCAAATAAGCCAGCACTGCTCCATCAAACACCCAGGGATCCTTTGCCCGCTTCCCTATGGGCCCCCCCCCACCGGGACGTAGTGAGGATGGGGGGGTCGCATGCCCCCCCCCCCAATTTCTCCTGGTATTGGGATGCCTCGCACCAGGGACCCCTTTTTTTGCCTCCAAATCCCACCCGTGCCGTGCCACCCCCCAGGGGGCTTTATTTAAGGGGGGGGAGATCCCCTGCTCTGCTTTGGTGATGTGGGGGAGGAAAGGAGCCCCCCCCCTTTTAGCCCCCCCAGGGTTTTGCCCCCCCCCAGACCTTGTCAGCCTCTCAAAAGGAAGGCAAGGGAGATGTATGGGGGGGGGGACAAGGGGGGGCGGGGAGGAGGGGCCGGCCTGGGAGAGACTTTTGTGTCCTTCGGGTGGGGGGGGGGAAGAAAAAAAAAGGAAAAAAAAGGGAAAAAAAAGGGGGGGGAAGAGGGAAAAAAGGGGGAAGGAAAAAAAAGGGGGAGAAAAAAAAGGGGGGGGAGAAAAAAAAAGAGGGGAGAAAAAAAGGGGGAGAAAAAGAAAAAAGGGGGAAGAAGGGGGGAGGGAAAAGAAAAAGGGGGGAGAAAAAAAGGGGGGAGGAAAAAAATTTAAAAAATTGAAAAAGTGGAAAATGGGAATAATAAGGAAAAAAAGGGGAAAAGGGGAAATAAATATTAATAAATTAAATCTCTAATAAAGGGTAAGGGCAGGAGGTGAGACGGACGCAGGCGGCAGGGGGTGCCCCCCCCCGGGGCTGGGGGCGGGCGGCACCGTGGGAACCTGCCCGAGGGGGGGGCACGAGGCGCTGAGCGAACGGCTGCTGCCCCCCCAAAAAATCATAAAAAATCGGCGTTTTGGGAAAAAGCGGTGATTGCAGGCGGAAAAAGTGGGAGCCCCCCCCCCCCCAGCGTGGTGCCCCCCCCCGGAGGGGCTGCTGCTGGGGGAAGGGGGGGTCCGGGGGGGGGGGGCTTACCGGGAAAAGCGGGGAGAAAAGGCGATCAGCATAATTAAATTAATTTAAATTAGATATACAGAGGTGCACGGGGGGGGGATTTTTAACCGGGGGGGGGGAATCTCGGGGCTTTTTGCAGCGCTGCCCCAGCCCGGAGCTGCTGCTCCAAGATGGCTCCGGCCGGGGGAGGAGGGAAAGGAGGAGGAGGAGGAGGAGGAGGAGGAAGGGCTGGGGGGCGGGGGGGGGCAGCCTTTTTATTAGCATTTCCCTGATTTATGGCATTTACGGCATGCCAACCCCCCGGCCCGGGGACAGCGGCGGGGAGGTCCGGGCGCGAAGGCATTAAACATTTATAAAATATGCTTTTAAAGCCACATAAAAGCGATTAAGCCATTAATATCTCCCCCCCCCTCTTTTTTTTTTTTATTATTTTAAATTTTATTTTATTTTCGGGCTGCTGCGGGAGAAAGGCAAAGAAAAAAAAAAATAAAGCAGCGGGGTTTGAGCCCTCGCCTCTGACGCAGCCGGGTTGGGCTCTCGGATATAAATAAAACACCATTTTTTTATCCCTATAAATACAGATTTTTTTTTTTTATTATTATTTTATATTTTTTTGGCCTTAAATACGGCGCCTGGCGGAACGCGAGGAACGCGGCGCCGCTTTAAAAAAAAACGGAAAAAGGGGAAAAAAAAGAAAAAAGGGAAAAGAAAAAAAGTGCGGGGGGGTCCCGACCTCCCCACACACACACACGCGATTTTTGGGGCAATTTCCCCCGGTTTTCGGCCGCTGCCCGCCGGGGGCAGCCTGGAAACGCCCGGCGGCGGCTGCGGGCGGCTCGAAACTCCTGCGGGGGGGGGGGGGCTTGATTATTTTTATATTTTTTTTTAATTTAGATCGGGATGAAATTAGATTTTCCCCTCCCCCCCCTCCTTTATAAAAGCCCCGCTTTTGGGGGTTTTAATTAAAAAAACAAGTCAGGAATTTGGGGCGCCCCCCCCCCGGCGCTGTACAGGGCGATGGTGAGCGGGGGGGGGGGGGGCATTAAAAAGGGAAAGCGGAGCTGGATTTTTTTTTGGGGGGGGGACTGCTTTTTCCTGCCTTCTTCCCGCGGCCGGGAAAAAAAAAAAAAAATACGACTTTTGGTTAAATCCGGGGGGGGGGGCGCTATGCGTGTGCCCCCCCCCCCCCCCGCGGGCAGCACGGCGGTGTCGCTTCGCAGCCTATTTTTCCATTTTTAAATTTTTTTTTTTCCCCCAATTTTTGGCGGCGGGGCCAGCGAGGGGGAAGGGGGCACCCCCCCCCCCCCCCTTCGAAAAAAATAATTCTTGCCCCCCCCCCCCCCCCCCCAAATCCAACCCCCTCAAAGGCGGCTTTGTCCGCGGCGGGGCCGTGGGAGAGGGCCCGGCGGCATTTCTCTCCCCCCCCCCCCCCCCGCCCTCCGCGAGGGGCAAAGAGCGGGGAAAAGGCTCAAAAACAACGGCGAGACCCTGGGGGGGGGGGGGGGGAAGGGGGGGGTCACTCCCTTGTGTGCCCCCCCCCCCCGGCACCGTCCCGGGGCGGGGCGGGGCGCGGGGGGCCTGGAAACGGCCGCGCGTGATTCTCACCGGGAGTGGGGGGGGGGGGGGGGGGGGGGGGCCTTGAAACCGCCGCGCGGGCCCGCGTGGCGGCGCGCCCCCGCCGCCTGTTTACCCCGCCGCTGAGTGGCGGGGCGGCGGGCCAATGGGCGGCGCGGAGAGGCGGCGCGGCCCCGCCCCCCCGCGGGCGGTGGGCGTGGCGCGGGAGAACAATGCGCGCTCGGCCGGCGCGCCGGCGCGCTTTTCCCCTTGCCCTCCCCCTTCCCCTCCCCCGCCTGGTTTTTTTTTTTTTCCTTTTTTTTTTTTTTTTTTTTTTTTAAGCCGGGGGGCGGAGGAGGGGGGGGGGGGGGCGCCCGATGAAGCTCGGCGGGGCCCCGGCGCTCTATG
The DNA here is from genome assembly GCF_040182565.1 of Anser cygnoides. NCBI lineage: Eukaryota > Metazoa > Chordata > Aves > Anseriformes > Anatidae > Anser > Anser cygnoides. Next base: position 4,045,928 of record NC_089887.1, read on the forward strand.
GAGCGGCCGCCGCGCCGCTGCCGCCGCGCTGCCCCTGAGCGGAGCCGCCGAGCTGCTGCTGCTGGTGCCGGCAGCGGGCGGGCGGGCGGGGGGCGAACCGGCTGCTGCCCCCCCCCCCCCCCGACCCCCCCCTCCCCCCAGCCCCGCACCGGGCCTCCAGCCCCGCACCGCCGCCGCCATGCCCCGGGACCAGGCGGCCTGACCGCGCCAGGTAGGAGCCGGCAGCTCCCCGGCCCCAAAAGCACCGTCCCCCCCTCCTTATTCCCCCCCCGTCCCGTCCTCCTTTATTTTAAATTTTATTTAATTTTGGTCGCCCCCGCTTTTTAATTTTTGCCCCCGGTTCGCAGCCGAAAGCTGGGATCCGGGCGCGGGGGGGGGCCGGAGCGCGGCGCGGGGCTTCCTCTTTATTTATTTCCAAACTTCGCCATTCGTTTTTTATTTATTTTTTTTTGAGGAATTTTTTTTAAAAATTAATTATTCCCCTCCTTCCGTCTCTTCCCGCTCCGGAGGCGCTCCCGGTGCCCTCTCCGCCGAGCTGCGGCCGCCGGGGGCTTTTTTTTTTTTTTTTTTTTTTTTACCTTTTTTCTGCTTTTCCCCCCCCCTTTTTTTTTCTTTTTTTTTTTTTTTTTTTTCCGCCCCGTTGGAAAATACCACGCGTCTCGTTTTCCCCAGCGGGAGCGGCGCTGGGCAGAGCGGCAGCACAGCCGACCAGGTAGTTGGACGCCTCGGAAATGGGGAAAAAAGAGGCGAAAAAAGCCAAAAGGGGAACGGCACCGGGCAGCCCTTCCCCGGCCGCCCCTCGCTCGGCTCCCGCGGCCGGGGCTCCCTCGGTGGGAGCGGAGCAGGAAGAAACCCGGCTTCTTTAGGTTGTTTTTCGTGCGTTTTTTTTTTGCATTTTTGCATTTTTTTTCGGCTCTTTTTGCCGCCCGCTGGCTGCGGGGAGCCGCGGTGCTGGAGCCGAGTTTTGGGGCGCTTTTGGGGATTGGGGAGTGGTTTTTTTTTTTTGGGGGGGGGGGGGGGGAATCCTCATTGCCCCCCGAGCCATTAGTTAATATTTTCCCCCCTCCCTTATTTTTCCCCCTCCGAGCCATTAATTCATTTTTCCCCTCCCTTATCCCCCCCCCCCCGCCTAAAATTCCCCGACTTTAAGGCTTTTTTTAAATTCTCCCCTCGGCGGGGAAGCCGCGGCTGGGTCCGGGGGTGCCCCCCCTCCACCCCCAGGGGGTGTGTGCTCTGTGGGGACCCCCCCCACACACCCACACCCCGTGTGCCCCCCCCCCATTTTTTTTTTTTCCTCCATCTCTCCGCAGGCACCACCGACACCGCCGCACCGGGGCTGGCTCCGCGCCCCCCACCATGGGACTCCCGGACGAATTTTTTTCCGAAAACCCGCTGATTTTTATTATTTTTTGAGGGGGGGGGAAGAAGAAGAAGAAGAAGAAGAGGAGGAAGAAGAAGAAGGCAAAAAAAAAAAAAAAAGGGGGGGGGGGCGGGTGGGGGGGGGAAGGCGGTGGCGATCCGGGCGACTGGTGGAAGGAGGCGAGCGGATGATGGATGGCCGAGATTTCGGGCCCCCCCGCTCGGTGCACGGCCCCCCCCCGCTGCTCTCCGGGCTGGCCATGGAGAGCCACCGCCTGGCCGCCGCCGGCCGCCTGCCCCCCGCCGCCGGCCCCATGGCCGCGGGGCTCCCCGCGGGGCTCCAGCCCGGCAAGTTCCTCGCCTCGGGCATCAGCATCCACTCCCACCCCGGTAAGGCTCCGCGGAACCCCCCCCCGTCCCCCTCACCCCATCCCCTGCCTTCCTTCGCCCACCCTGCAGCCGGCCCCGCAGCCCCTCGGTTGTGGGGTTTGGGTTTTTTTTCCCCAAAGGTTTGCCGCGTGCTTTGGGTTTTATTTTTATTTATTTTTTTTCCCCAAAATTTGCGGTATGTTTTTTTTTTTTTTTTTTTTTCCCAAAGATTTCCTGCCTGGTTCGGATTTTAGTTTTTTTTTTTTTTTTTCCCTATGCTTTGGGTTTTAGGGCTTTTTTTCCCCCCTAGGATTTGCTGCGCGGTACGGGCTTTGGGTTTTTATCGCAAAGGTTTGCTGCATGCTTTGGGCTTTTTTTCCCCCAAGGATTTGCTGCGCGGTGTGGGCTTCGGGCTTTTTCCCAAAAAAAAACTGCACACTTTGGGTTTTAGTTTTATTTTTCTCCCAAGGATTTGCTGCGTGGTTTGGGCTTTTTCTCCCAAGGATTTTTTTCCTAAGGATTTGCTGCGTGGTTTGGGTTTGGGCTCTTTCTCCCAAGGATTTGCTGCGTGGTTTGGGTTTGGATCCTTTTTCCAAGGGTTTGCTGCGTGCTTTGGATTTTAGGTTTCTTTTTATTTCCCGAGGAATTGCTGAGCGGTACGGGTTTTGCGTTCCTTTTTCCCGAGGATTTTGTTGCGTGATTTGGGTTTTAGTTTTATTTTTCCCAAGGATTTACTGTGCGGTATGGGTTTGGATCCCTTTTCCAAGGGTTTGCTGCATGGTTTGGGTTTTGGGTTCTTTTTTCAAAGGATTTACCGTGCCGTATGGGCTTCGGGATTTTTTTCCAAGGGTTTGTTGCGTGGTTTGGGTTTTCGGTCCTTTTTATCTAAGGATTTGCTGCGTGGTTTGGGTTTCGTTTTCTTTTTTCCAAAGGTTTGCTGTGCCGTTTGGGTTTCGGGATTTTTTTTCCCAAGGGTTTGTTGCATGGTTTGGATTTTTTTTTTGTTTTTCCCGGGGGTTCGCTCTGCTTCGCCTGGTATGGATTGGGGGGCAAAAAAAAAAAAAATACCCCGCCAAAAAAAAAAAAAAGGCAAAATAATAATAAGGGAATAGGGGGAGAAATTGCTCCTGGTTGCTCGCGCGCAGCCATCGCAGAATTTTCGTGCTCGGCGGAAAATCCCCGCCGCTCGGCACGGCCGCAGCCCGCCTCGGTCCTCCAGGAGAGGGGGAATAACTGGAGCTTGGGGAAGGCTGGGAGGAAGGCACCTCGTCCTGGGTTTGGGAAGGGGCTCGGCTGCCTCGTGGTGGGACAAAAAGCCACCCTGGGATGGGAAAAAGAGGCAAAACTGGAAGGTTTTTTGGATTGCACTGGTGCGATTCCATGCCGGAGCGAGCGCGTTCGCCTGAGCCGCTGTAGTTCGTGCCAGCTCCGCGGCGGCTCTGCTGGGAGTGGGTGGCTTCTGTGTTGTCTTTCCCTTGGTAATTATTGTTTTTTAAACTTGCAGACAAAATTTCTATGCTTAGGCCATTCCTTCCCCATTTTATTTTATTTTTTTTTTCTCGGCGCGTTCCGACCTCGGGCAACCAACCACCCTCTGCGTCGTCCCTTTTGAAAAAAAAACCAAAGCTCAGTTGTTTTTACGAAATACGCGCTTTTTTTTTTTTTTTCCTCGCTCAGCTTTTTATTTATTTGGTTCCGCGGCTGGTTTTTTGGAGGGGTTTTCTTTTCATTCCCTTTCCGAGCGGCCGGCAGGGCCGGGGAGGAGAGCGGCGTTTGGCCGGCCGCGGGCTCTTGGGGCCGTGGCCCCATTCCCTCGCCGGCAGGACGCGGGAGATTTCTGCCTGGTTAATTTTCCTCTCTGGCTGATTTTTTTTTTCCTTTTTTTTTTTTTTTTTCTCCCTCCTTTCTTTCCCCTGGGTGTGGAGAGGTGACTCGGAGTTTACTTTAGGCGTTGGGAGGGTGACAGGTTTTGCAATAATAAACCTGCTTTTCTCCCAGCCGCCCGGAATGAATGACTTTGAAATTTGCAAACCTGATTGCCAACATCTGCAGAGAAGGAAGCAGCCCGAATCGAGAGAAAAGATTTATTAGTTTTAGACTAGGTGGCAGTGCCAATTTCCCAGGTGCGAAGAGAAGAGGTGTAAAACCAAAGAGCTATGAAGCCAAGCACATGGGCAAACACCTTTTCCTTCTTCCCTTTTGTCTTTATTTTTTTTACACCCTTTTTTTTTTTTGTCCTCCATTTTTTTCCTTTTTCCTCCCCCACCCCCTGCTTAAAGCAGAACGCAATCTCTGCAGAAAAAAATTCATCTGGACAATCTCAAGCCAAGCCCTAGCGCGCCTTTTTTTTTTTTTTAAGTTTTAATTGGGTGGCTCTTTTTCTCTCTGCGTGTTTTTTTTTTTTTTTCCCTTCTCCTCCAAAGTTTCCTTTTCAGGCGCTTCCCCGCAGCCTCGCCGCCCCGGCAGGGAGGCAGGAGGCGAGTCCCAGCCTCACCCGCACCCGCCTTGGGACCGGCCCCGCGGGCGATGCTCCCTGGTCCGCTCACCCCGCGGCCCCTCGCCGGGGGAACGCGTCTGGTGATCCCCAATATTTTTTTTAATTCATTGCTGTATTTTTTTTAAATTTTTAAAAATTTCTTTCCCTGGCTCTAAAGCCTTTCAAAAATCCCCCTCCCTCTGCAGCATGCGCTCCCTGGGGTGAATGCTTTAATATTGAGTTCGACTCGGGCTCGGCGATTTGTGATCGGGGTAAATTGTTTGAAAAAGACGTGCGTGGTCGGTCCCCAGTGAAACTCCCGTTGTACCGCGACAGTTGGTAGGCAGGGAATTTTTTTATTATTTTTTTTTATGGCTTTAACAATATCGTTTGAAACGATGATTGCTTCCTGCTATGGAGAGGCCTTTTGTAGGGTTGTGTTTGCAGCGTTGATGGCGGTGTGTGTTTTTTTTTTTTAATTTATTTTTTTATTATCGCCTTTTTTTTTTGGCGGCGTTTTTTGGGAGGGGTGGAAAGCGGCGGCTTTGTGCAAGGGGTTAAGAAAAGTGGGCAGGAGGCGAAGCCTTTAAATAGAGCCAGCTCAAACCAAGCTCTGCATACCGCCGGGCTGAAGAAAAAGAGGCTGTTGAATCCGTCCCAGCATCCTCCCAAAATAAATACGCCCCGGTAAAAATAGCACGATTGGCCATATTTGAGGATCCAGCTATCGCCGGCACCGACGTCTTTATTTTCCTCAGTGCAGGCCGGGCTCTGCCCCGGAGCCGAAGGCACGGCCGAGCCTCCTGGCCCCTTTTCTCTGGGGATTTTCTGCGGGTCTCTCGCCCTCGAGGCCACGTTTTGGAGGCCGGGAGCCCGTTGTTGGGAGCACCCCGGGGCCGCCCCGGGTTTGGGGGCGTGCGGTGGTGGAGCCGGGCAGCTCCGGGGATCCTTCCCCGGGGAGGAAGGTGGCGGCTGGCGGTGGCATTTCAGCCCCGACCGCGGCCGGGAGGACGGAGGCTGCGTGGGAAGGGAGGCCGCGCTCGATGGAGGCAGGCGGCGGAGTCCATTAAGGCAGGAGCTCGCTCTTTGGAGCCCCCGGGGTGGGAAATAGGAGGGGTTTCTGCCTCGGTTCCTTCCCCACGCCACCTTCCTTGGGTACAAGTGAAGCGAGCGTCCTGGTCTCGGCCTGATCCGGCAGCGGCGTGTTGTTCTTGGCAGCTTTGGGGTTTGGGGGAGGTGGAGGCTCGCGAGGGGCTGCGGCCGTGCCGGCAGTCAGGCACTGAGAGTTTAATAATAACAATAAAAATCTGTTTTTCGACACGTACTGAGGTATCCTTTCTTGGGTGGGTGCCTGGGGTGTGTGCGGGGGCCACCCCCCAGCCTGCCTTTGGCTCACGCGGCCTCTTCCCCTAAATTGTGCTTCAGAAACACTTCCCGGAGCCCAGAAAAAGGGACGAGCGGAGCCGAATTTGCCTTAAATCCAGCTCGAGAGCAGCCCCTAAAAGCAAAGCAGCCGGGCAGAGGGGAGCGATCAGTGTTAGCTTGTTTCCCTGCCTCCCCGTCAGCCTGTGCACTGAAACGCGGGGATTATCGGGGGCCAGAAACCACCCCCCTGCTCCTCGGGTTTAGCTCAGGGAGAAGTTTTCCAGCACAGCAGCGTAGGGGGGGGAAATATCCAGCGCCCAGGGTCACTTTGCTGCGCCAGCAAAATCCCCCTGCAGGCACCCTGCTCGCGGCGGTGCGGGGCTTCTGCTGAGACCGCCCGTTTCTGCAGGATGTCGGGGCGTGCTGCAGCACGGACCGCTTCTTTTTTGTGTTTTTTTTCTTTTTTTTTTTTTGGGAGCGGGGGGATGCTGCGAGGGAAACAGCGCCGTGTGTAATGGCCCTTGAAATGGCTGTGCCCCCCTCCCTGCCCGCCCAGGGGGTGGTGCGTGGGGGGCTCGGGGGGGTTGGCACGGCCCTGTAATGCTGCCAGGCGTGAGGATGGGATGGGGAGGTGTCTGTGCGTCCCCCCCCCGTCACAGAGGGCCCTCGTGAAATGGGATGCTCGCCTGTACGTCGTCCATCAGAGCAATGAGAGTGGGTGTGTGGGGCTGGGGGTGTCGAGCTGTCCCCTTACACCCCCTGTCCTTGGGGACAGAGGAGATGCTCAGCCATTAAACGATGCCCCTGCTGCTCCCTGGGCTTTCTTGCATGGGGCGGGGGGGGGGAATTCAGTGTTTTTGGGGGTGTCCCGCCACATGCCACGAGGGCAGGGGTGGCTTTGTGCTGTGGGGAGCGCGTCCTGGTGGCTGGGTGGGCTGTGGGGTGGCACCTCCGTCCCTAGACCCCGTCAAGTTCCCATCCCCAGTGCCCCAAGCGGGGACGTGCTTGGCGCTGGTGGGCTGCGGTGGTGGAGAAGAGAGAGGAGGGTGCGCAGGGCTTTCCGACCCCTTCCCAGGCAGAACAGCGGCGCCGGTAAAGACGTGCTCCATCCGCAGGGCTCGTTGCATCCCCCAGCACCGTTGCTCCTTGGCAGGGCTCCCCCAAAGCCCCTGGCCCCGACTGGTGATGTGCTGGAGAAAACCTGACCCGGAGAGGATGCCGGTGCTGGAAATCCTATCCTGGGGCACGGGGGGAAGGTGCCCGGTGCTGCCCGCGCTGGGAGCAGCTCCGGCGCTTTCCCAGCAGCTGTTGGAGAAGTGGGAATTGCCGGGAATTGATCTCGCTGCAGGCAGGGTTAGCAGAGCAGGGCTTTCGTAAGGGCAATTTCACATCTCCTTCCTCGGATAACCCAGGCTGAAGCTGAAATTAGTGTCTAATTATATAGTAAATAACCCCAACCCTGCCGTTTCGCCATCTTTTGGCGAGTAGGGAACCGAGCGCCGTTACAGGGCATTAACCTGGCGGGAGCCTGGCAGGTGAGCGCGGTGTGGCAGGGTCCTGGCGGATCGAGCACGGGTCAGCGAGCGGCAGCAGGGCCCCGTGCACCCCAAAACCCCTCGGGTTGAAGCTCGGGGTGGGCACTGGTGCAGGGACATGGGGCCAGCCCGGTGGGTGTGAACGCGGAGCTCGGTGTCGCGATCCGGCATCACCCTCTGATGGTGCCGGAGACAAGAGCCCGCTTTGTTCTGCCCAAACCGATGGCACAGCAGGCACTAAACCGACCCAAAAACGTGGGTGGAGTGAGGTGGGGGGGCTGGGTTTGTGTCTGGGTGCTTTCACCCTCGAAAAAGGGCTCGCCACAAGCAGTGGGATGGTGCAGCTGGGTGCCTGCGGGCCCGGGCAGCCCGCGGTCTGTCTCCGCTTTTTGCTCGCTCCACTTGTCTCTTTTTTCCCCCCAGCCTTTAGAAGCCGAGGGGATGGCTGCCGGCCTCCTCCCCTCCGTGTGCTGTATCTGATGGCGCTGGGAAGCGAAAGGTTTAGAGCTGGGTGTCTGCTGCCTGCAGCGGGGGCGATGGGCAGAAAGGAGGAGAGGCAAGGGAGGGCTCGGCAGTGCCGGCTTGGTGCAGCAGAGGCTGGCGGCGGTTTAAATCCGTGAAGACTTGAAATATCAGCAAAAGATGGAAGTGACCTTGGGAATAAACGGCGTTGCCAGCACAGCAGTGGCCAAAGAGCCATTTTGTGGGAGCTGGATGCAGGCAGGCTGAGCGTGGCGGGGTGGGAGCTGCGAGGAGCGACGCGGTATGGTCGGGAGAGATAACGTGCTTTTGTGGGGGAATAACGGGGGGAGATTTGAAGGCTCCCCGGCCCTTCTCTTGAGATCTGTATCCCCGGCAACTTCTGAAAAGGTGGCTCTTGCTCCTGCCACCATCCATCTTCCCCTGCCACGTTACCGAGAGCAGAGATCCGCTCTTGTGTTTCGCGGTTAGATATATTGCCTGCGCCTTCCTTTCTGCCCCCGCTCCGTTCCAGCGCGCCATTCATTTTCAGCACAGTTCCCTGTGGCTTGAATACGCTCTTAATACATTTGGTTTAATTGCTTTTAATAAAATAATTTAAAGGGCTGCCGTGCTTGGGAGGAAGGGGTTCGGAGGGATTCAGCTCTCGCCCGTGCTGCTTGCGGTCCGCAGGCAGCGGCGTTGGCCGCGTGCGAGTGGAGCAGCACGCGCGTTACCCCACGGCTCCCGTGGCCTCCTGCCCCTTCTGCGCCCCGATTCCCGGGGCGAGGAGGATGATTTTTTGCAGGGAAGGCTCCGGCCAGGCTCCTTCCTGGGGCTCCCAGCCGTGGCGAACCCCCCGAGCACCTTTCCCCCCTTCGTTGCGCTCGGCCGGGCGCGCACATCGCGCTCCGCTCCCTTTGTGCGCCGCGCGCCGGGGTTTCCCTTTGCAATCCCAGCGCTACAGCGGGGCTGTCTGCGTAATGAGATTAGTGACACAAAGCGGCAATTCTTCTGCTGCTTTTCATGTATGTTCAGGGCTTGTGTGGGATCGGAAATTCCTACTTTCATCAGATGAGCCCTCTCTGTAACTATTCTGCGGACGGACCTTCCTTCCCTCGGCTCCAGCGATGACATTCGTGTTGGCACAAGCATTTCAGACTTTCCCCTCCCGCCTCCCTCTGCCTCCGCGTCTTCCCAGCCTGAGCCATTGTGAATTTTATCTCATTGTGAATTTTATCTTCCCTTCCCCGAATCTCGCCGTCAGCCCAAGCCGCTTCCATCTTGCGGAGGACTGGAGAGCTCGGTGCCCTTCCGTGGCCAGGCTACGAGCTGTTGTAGGGGGAAGGCAAAAGGTGCTCTCGGATTGTGCAAATGCTCCTTGGTTCCCCTATAAGTGTGCGTGTGCACGTACAGGAGACACGCAGGGCTTCACTTGATGGAGGTCTCGGCAGGGGCTGGCTGTCCCTGCCTCGTGTCAGCCCCGTGTCATCGGGGCCAGGTTGGAAATTTGTCAAGAGTCCAAAGGCCGTGCTTAATTTTGAATGCGGATTTGCATAATTCATCAGGAATTAAATCACACCGCCATAATATTTGCCTCCGCGTTTATCTCCGTGCATCGGCGCGGTGCTCGGGTGCAGGTCCCCCCGGTGCCGTGCGGCTCTGCGCCTTTCTGCTGCAGGAGCGGCAGCGCGGGCGATGCTTGGGAGGGCGCAGGGCATGGGGAGGGCAGGAGCTGAAAAAGGGCTGAACAAGGGAGAGGGGGCAGAGGCTGGGCTTTTGAGTCTGGTTTCCTAAGGAAAAGAGGCTTACAGGATCGTGGTCTGTCGGTGGGTGGTGTTCTTCCACCCCAGATGCCCGCAGCCTGCTGCTGAATTTCTCCTGGGGTGGTTTTGGGGTGCTGTGGGGTCTGGGTTAGGGCAGTGCGTTGGCACTGACGGGTGCCTTGGGCTTCACCACGCGCTTGCCCTGTCCCAGCCACACCGCATCCAAGTCATGAAGCTGGAGTGGATCGGACCTCGTTAGCTCGTCACTGCTAAACGAGAAGCTGGCGAGGCGCAGGATGCGAGCGGTCGGTGCCGGAGCCCCGGAGCTCCCCTGGCCGTCTCCATCCTGCACCGTGAGATCCTCCGGGAAGCCGCGGCCGTGGCACGGAGCTGGGAACGCTGAGTCTGGCGGCGTTGGACCAACGCTGGCTCTCCTTGGCGGCCGTTTGGGGAGATGGAAAGCCGAGGGGAGGAGAGGGCAGGTGGCATTTACCTCCCCGGCTTCTGGCCGGCGCCCCGGCGCGCGGCCGCGGGGCTGGCTCCTGCCCATCATGCAGCGGTGTTTAATTTCTCAATGGGAGGGCAGGGAGATAATGCTGCACGGTCCCATTTAACCTGCTGGTGACCTGGTCTTAAGTCATTGTGGCTGAAAATAGACTGCGTTCCCTCCAGGGCATGGCTAATGGCTCTGGGAAAGCTGGGATCTCTCTTTGAAGGCTGACTTAATTGCTGCTGGCAGGCACTCGGTGCAGGTGATGCGGGGACCGGCACCCGTGCCATCCCACAATAACCTGCCCCCACCGAGCGCCTGTAGCTCTCCCGGCTCTGGCAGCGGGTAACGAGCTCCTTTCTAACGAGCGAGGGCACGGGACGCCTGGGCGTAGCTGGGTTAATTGCGCGGGCAGGGCTCGGCGAGCCGCGGGAGCGGGGGCCCGCTTGTTTGCTGCTTCTGCGCCATGTTTCAGTAATTAAAAAAAATCAAGAACGACGAAATAAAAGGAATTGGGTTACGTTTCTGTGCTTAGGAAGGATGGCGAGCACACGAAACTAATGCGTACGTGTCCTTGTCGGGAGCAGAGCCAGCCCTAGGACCCCCGGGGGACAGCTCGGTCCCCAAGGCTTCTTGGGCAGGTCACTGTACGCCCTGCTAGAGCGGGCTTCCAGCAGCCAGGCCCTTCCTTCCTGGGGATTTTGGTGAGCAATCTGGGAGGTAAATGAGTATTTTTTAATTTCCACACAGCGTCTTGCAGGACACGGAGCCGGAGAGCACGCCGAGCGCTCCTTGCAGCGTGAGGACTGTGCAGATGGGAGGGTTTGGTGGGCGCCCGCGGGGTGCCGGGTTTAATTACACCTCCGTCACAGGGGAGGTGTCGGATGTGGCTGGGGGCACGGGGGAGATGCTGCAGCACTCGGTGCTGGCCCGGGAGGGCTGACACTGTTTGGCTGTTCTCACGCTTTGGGGTTGATGTGGGGCGCGTGGGAGCAGCTCGGCTGTCCTCAGACCGGCCGCGGCGGTGCCAGGCACGCGTCCTGTGGTGATGCTGCGATCGCCCGACCCGGCAAGCAGAGAGAGACAGCCTCAGATCGAGCTGCGTGGGAGCCTGCTGGTGTCTCCAGACAGAGCTGTCCTTGTAAAACAATTTGCCAGGAAATAACCCCGCCGGCAGCCCGGCTCGCTCTCCCTGCCCTCTCCATTCCCTGTGGGTTGAGAACGCAGTGGGAGCTCGGAGAGCTGCTGGGGAACACGGGCTGAGCGGGGACGTGCCCGTGGTCCCGGCGGGGTGGTTTCCATCCTGGCACGAGGAAAAGCCACTGTCCTTCTGCTAGCGGGATGCGTGTCCCCAGCTGGGGACGGTCCTTTGGGGCGTCCCATCCCTGAAGCTCTGACACCTCGCATTGCGTTTGCTTGTCGCAGGGCGCAAAGCCAGGCAGGGGCTGAGTCCGCGGGAAGCCGGAGCGCACGAGCGCAGGTCCCTCGAGTGCTCGTGGCCGCTTCTTCCCCTTTTCCTCTTCCTCCTCCTCCTCCTCCCTGGGGCCCCGTGAGCGCTCCCGGGTGAGCAGGAGGTGAGCTCTGGAGCTCGGCCGGCGGCAGGGAACCCCGCGTCCTGCCCCGCTGTGTACTTTGGCCGCGGGAGGCCGGGCAGGGCGGTGATTCAGGGCGAGGGCAGGACGGCTGGAGGAGCGTGGCACGGCCGCCCGCCCGGGGTTGCGCGGGCTGCCCGGGGAGCGCGTGGCGTTCCCGTGCTGACGCAGCCGCCAGCAATAGTAAATATTGAGCAAGAGCCGCGTAAAAATAAAACAGCCTGGACGCGGAGTCCCACGTGGAATGAAATCAAATTAAAAGACAATAGAGGTCCACGCCAGGCCAGTGGCGAGCTCGGCTCTTAGGGCAGTGGTTTTTGCAGTGTGGTCGTGGTCGGGCCGGCGAAGGCTCTGACTGCAGCCCCCCTCCGGAGGATCCCTTGTGTCCGCGGGGACCACCACAGCTCTCCTGCAGAGATGAAAAGGAGTTAAATAGATCGGACTGTTCTGGATGAGACCGAAGCCCTTCAGGGGACACGACTCGAGGCTGTAAATTCAGCCCTTGGAGCAGCTGCCAGCCCTGTGGCACAGGGTGCCGGTGGGGCAGGGGCAGGTTTTGGGGCAGAGCAGCTGCAGGGACGGGGAGCGGCCGCTGCTGCGGTCCGGGTGCATCTGATCCGCGGGCTTTGGTTTCAGCCCGCCGTGTTCGGGGGCTCGTATCGCTGTCGTCTCGTGTATGGCACCGAGTCAAGGCGGCTCCGGTGCCTCGGGTGTCACTAGAGCCACCCTGGCAGGCAGGGGAGGAGGTGGCAAAGATTTACGCCGTCAGCACTCCTGGCTCGCAGCTGTTGGCGAGCCGTAGGCGCGTGCACGGGGAGTAGCCGCCGCCGTGCTGCACGCCCCTGGGGCGTGGGGCAGAGGCGGGGAGCTGTGCGCTATGGGGGGGGGGGGTTTCCCAAAAGGGTCTCCCCCAGGAAGCTGGCAGGAGGGGACGGGGGTGTATGGGTGACGGCGAGCATCGACAGCCTCCGTGTGCGTCGTGGGGGCAGGCTGGCGGCTGGATCCTTGCTGTTCCCCTCCCTCCCTGCTGGGGAAGGGGGACCGCTGAGGGTGTAAGCGGTTATCCAGTTGCTCGTGCCGCGGGCCGCTGTCCCAGTTGGCTGCTGTGATGTGCTGCGGGCCGGACTGGGGGAGAGGTGACAGTGTTCCCGGTCAAGGGCTGCAGCTCCCAGCGGCCAGGAGAGATCCCAGCTGTGAGGGGCTGTGGTCTCCCTCGGGTGTCCAGCACTGAAAGCACACGGTGAAAATAAACCCGTGCCGCTGCGCTTCCCTTCCCTGATCCCTTCCACTCTGGGTTCAGGCTGGGGGGGGGCATGGGGTGAGCGCTTTTCGGCTGGGGCCCCTCGGTGTCCGCAGCCCCTTGCATCACCCCAGCCCGCTCCCGCTGCCACGTCTGTGCCTCGCGGGCTGGGGAGGAGAGGCGAGGTGCTGGCGGTTGGCAATATTTCATAAGTGGCAGAAACCCGTAACGGGCAGACGGGTGCAGGGGTGGGGGGTGGGGGTTACTTCACCTCTTCCAGAGTCTTCCGGTGCCGGGGCTGCGGTTTTTAGGGCAAAAAGGGCTTGGGCACGGGGCCCGGCTTTGGGGCGCTCTGCGGCCGGCTCCGCACGTGGCCGCTTGGCCATGCAGGACATCGGGGCTGTCACACAGCTGCGTCCTGCTGCCCTGTTCCCTTTGAGGTGACAGCAAAGGACCGGAGAGCCGTCCCCAGGCATGAGCAGGGGATTTGCAGGTGCTGCTTCTCCCCGGCGCATCGGTGACGCAGATGCTGCCGGGCGGTTGGGAAGGTGGGGAGCGAATTCCCCATGGAGGTGCTGTCTCTGCGTTGTTCCCGCTTGCTGCCCGTGGCCCTTGGCAGGTGCCCGAGCGAGATGCCACCTCCGTGCTGGGCTGGCAGCGAGGGGACGCGGTGGAGGTGCCGGCCGGGCTGGGGTGGAGCAGCTTTCCCAGCGCCGGCACGCACACGTGCCGCACCAGGCATGTCGTCTGGCTCGTCTGCCAGAGCCCTGTCCGGGGGAAATGTGTGCTCTCAGCTCCAGCATACCCCCTCCTGCCCTGCTCTTTCACAACCCCGACTTGGCCGACTCGTCTGGCTGGGGCAGAATTTCAGGCCTGGGGACTGCCATGAGCGGAGGGGCTGAGACGAGGGAGATCCTGCGGGCTAAAAGCTCGGGGCGATGGCTCCTGGATGCTCTCTCCTCCTGGGGAGCTTCGGGCAAACCCCGGGCGGGCTGAGCACGTGGGGCCCGTCCGCTTCCCCCAGCGCGACCTCCAGCCTCCAGACGTTTGGCGTGCGGTTTGTGCGGTCGCTGCTATCTCCTCTCCCCATCGGTCGCATCCCCTCCCGGCGGTGACTCACCCGGCCGTACCTCTTCCCCGTGCCGCCTCGGAGAGCCGAGCGGCGCTGCAGTTGTGTCAGCCCAGCTGAAAACATCTGCGCCCGCCGAGCTCCTCTCATAACAGCCCTCCATTGATGGCTCCCGTGTGAAGCAGCTATGTTTTTACGGGAGATGGAGGCAGGGGAAGATGATGGGATGTGCCCGTTTTGGGGTCGGGAAGGAGGGCACGGGCGTGCGCCCCTGCTCCGTGCCCACCCACCGCCACAGGGGAGCTGAGCAGGGGTGTGGGTGCAGGGGCATCAGGAGCTGCAAGGAGGCTTTTTCCACCTCCCCTGGCTTTTTTCCTCATTTGGCTGAGGTTTTCCAGGAGCGAGAGGGCAGTCTCTGTGCTGGTGGATGTGTGGTTTTGGTGTGGCGGGGACAGGGGGCACGAGCAGCGGGCTGCAGGAGCGTGTCTCAGCCTGCCTGGCCTCGTCGGCACGTCCCTGGGCAGAAAGGATCCTGCGCTGGTTCAGCAACCGCCCTGGCCCCAGGCAGAGGGAGACGGTTGCGGTTTCCCCCTCTCCCCTCCCTTTCCCCTGGCAGCGGGCCGTGGTTGGGGTGAGCTGTGCGTTGCTCACTGCGGTAGAGTTTCTCCCCTTGGCATCGCTTTCTGGCGCGGAGATCCAAGGAGGAAGCAGCTTGCCTGCGGCCACCTCCTGCGAGCGCGGCTCCTCGGCGCCTGGAGGAACCGTATCGCCTCCAGGACCTGCTCGGGGCAGCAGGGCAGCAGGTTTTGGGCTGTGCGAGAGTTTTGGGGCAGCCTGGGAGCAGGAGGACTTCATGAAGGGGTGCCTTGGGGTTGCGTTTCCATCGGGTTCATCCCCCGAAAGGATCTGGCCCCGTTTTCTCCTCCCTGCCCCGGCTCTGGCTGCAGGTGAGGAATGGGACGAGGCTGTGGTTTGGGTGATGAAGCAAATCCTCGCACATGTCCGTGCCCTGTTTTCCCCACCTGCAGGGCTTTGGGATGGGCAGTGAGCCCCCGTGCTGGGATTAGCCTTCTCCCAGCAGCAGCGCTGCTGCCAGGGCTCGCAGGGGGTGCTGGAAGGGGTGCCCAGCGCGCGGGGCTTTGGGGCTCGGCTGCTGCAAACCTGCCCTGTGCTGCACCAGGTGGGTCCTGGGCACAGGAGGTGATAGAGCTGGGATGCTCCTCAGCTGTCCCCAGACCTAAGAAGTGGAGCTGGAAATGCTCCTGTGCGAGGGTCTTGGGGTTAAAGAGGCGAGGAGCGAATGAGTGTGCGCTCACGGTGCCTTTACAGCATCCTGCACGAGATGAGTTGGCAAGTTTGGGCTGCTGGGAGTGGGCTCTGCGTTGAGCCTCGTGGGCCCAGCAGCCAGGAGGGGTTGGTGTGAGGGTGATAACACTGGAACAGGGCGAGCAGCAGGAATTGGAGCCTCCTGGAGCCCGGTGGGCTGTAGGTTCAGACGGGCACTGTGCGGAGCGCTGCGTCGGTGAGGCAAGCGTGCCGGGTTGCAGAGGTGCATGGAAGAGGTCGAGGCTGCCTAAATAATGTGAAATATTGGGCAGCTCTCAAGGTGGTGCTTCACGTGCAGCTTCAGTAGGTTGAACCCCATCTCCTCGTGGGTTTTGGCGTGGTTTTGTTTTGATCCAGTTGGATGGGGGACTATTGACAAAACTCATCGCTGCCTGCTTGCTTTCAGTGGGATTGTTGCATTCGGGGGGAGTTTGTTGCTAATGGGGTCTGAGATGAAGGGTGGAAGCTTGCAGAGGGCTTCACCGGCTCCTTCAGGCTCTCCTGATGGCTTTTACCCAGTCTTTAAATGGTGGCACAACCTGGGAACCTGCTTCGGCACGTTCATGGGGCAGGGCGCGGTGCTGGGGTGTGCAGTATCGGACGGGTGCCGTTTGGTGGCAGTGTTGCAGAAGAATTGCTGCCTGTAGCCAAGAGCTGCTTTAATTACCGCTATTACTGTGATCGCCTTCACCAACACAGCGCTGCAGCTGGTTATTCGCATGCGGACGTTGCTGGGGGGGCCCGCTTGCAGCGGAGTCAGGCTGTGCCCAGAAAGCAGCACCCTGGATTCGCAGCGCACCGGCTGCCGGCTTGGGGTCTCTCAGGGGTGCTGCCGGGCGAGGGGCGAGCTGGGGGACCCCGAGGCGGGTGGCCAAAAAGGGGGGGGACACGAGCAGTGCCCCCCATTACAGGCTGTGCACTGCCTGCTGTGCCACGTGCCTCCTTGCAGCCCCCGCTGCTGGCGCGCGAGGGACCGCCAGCCCCAACAGTCTGCGCTCCTGCGGGGCTCGTTCCAACGCGGCGGGGCTGAAACATGTTTCGCTCTTCTGTTCCCGTCTTCCTGCAGGCTTCTCCCATCTGCCTAACGGGCTCTACCCGTCGTACATTCCCCTGAGCCACCTCGAGCCCCCCAGCGCCGGCAGTCCTCTGCTGGCCCAGCTGGGTCAGCACAGCCTCTTCGAGTCGCAGAAAGGTGAGTGGGGGTCCCGCCTGTCCTTCCCCTTGTCCGCCCCACAGCACTCAACGTCTTCGGGATAGGGGACATCGAGGGGAGAGCTGCACCCCCTGGGGTTATTGCCAAGGGATATTTCTTGGGTTCTAGCAGTACTGAGGTCTTGAACATGGCTGTGCTGTGGGGAACGTGGCCGGGTTGTGCCTTGCAGCTCCTGCATGCTGCTGCAGCAGAAGGCTCGGCGTGCAGCGGACGGGGTTGTCCCGCGTCCCGCCTGGGTCATGCAGAGGTTCCTACCCCATCTCCTCTGCCCTGGTCCTTCCTGGTCTCTTTGACTCACTGCTGAGACATCCTCAAAACCCGATCCCTCCCAGCTGGCCACCGCTCCCCTGTCTCTTCTAATCTTGTCTGCCCTGGTAATCTTGTCTGCCTTTGCTCCGCAGATGGCTTCTACCTGTCCAGCCACGCGGGCCAGTCGGCTTTGCACCCGCAGCCGCCCCTCTCGAGGACGGCGGGCAGCCACACGCCGAGCACCCTGCTCCGGGAGAAGGACCTCGGGCAGCTGCACAAGAGCTCGAAAGAAAGCCTGAAGGACCCCGGCGGGAAGGAGCGGGGATGCCGGAGCGATCTCTCCCTGCCCTTCGCCAAGAAGGAGGGCAAGCCGAAGGAGGAGCCGCGGCCCCGCAGCGTGGTAGACCTCACGCAGGACACCAAGCCCGACAGTGACCGCAAGGTGAGCGTGGTGGAGAAGGCGGTGAAGGTGGGCGAGCGCCTCTCGCCCTTCCTGGCCGAGCACTTGCCAAACCGGGGCGGCGGTGGCGGCGGGGAACCCAAGTCCAAGAACCCGCTGCAGAGCTCGTCCCTCAGCAACTGCAACGGCGGCGGGGACCCCATGCTGAAGGTCCTGGGCGCCGAGCAGGACCGCTGCGCCAAGGACCCCGCTCGGCACGACGAGAACATGAGGCCTTCCGCGCACGCCCACGCCGAGCGGCTGAAGCGGGGCGAGCCCCTGCTGCCCTCGGTGGGCGCTTTGCACGTCTCCTGCAGCTGCCTGTCCCCGCACCCCTCGCAGCCGGGGAAGATGACGCCCGCCACGACATTCCCCCCGCAGCCCGTCCATTCCAGCATGTACACCATCTTCCCGCCGGCCAAGGAGCTGGGGAGGGAGCACAAAGTCATCGCCCCCACCTTCGTGCCTTCGGTCGAGGCCTACGACGAGAGGAGCGGGCCCATCCAGATCGCCTCGCAGGCCCGCGACAACAAGGCGAAGGACAAGGACCTCGGCAAGGTGGGGGTGCTGCAGTCGCCCACGGAGCGGTGCCTCGCGGACGCCTCCCGCACGCTCTTGTCCCAGGACTTCTCTTGCCACAGCGATGCCAAAAGGATGGAGGCGCTGAGGGAGAAGGGCTCGGTGATCAGGGCCAACTCCATGGCGCTGAAGAGGCAGGTCGCTTCGGAGCCTTTCCTCAACAGGCCGGGGCTGGGCTCTCCGGAGAGCAGGGAGTTCCTGGCCTCCAAGGACTTGCTGAAGCCGAGTCCGGAGGCAGAGCATCGGCCCTGCGAGCGGGACCGCTTCCAGCGCTCCGGCTCCAAGGAGGCGGCGAAGGTCTACGGCACTTTGGACTCCTCTCGGCAGCACCTGGACCACGGCCAGCTGAAGCCGCCCGAGCAGAAGTGGAAGCCCTTTGAGATGGGCAACTTTGCCACCACGCAGATGGCTGTGCTGGCCGCCCAGCACAACCATGTCACCCGGGCCGAGGAGGAGGCCAAGAAGGTCTACCTGGACCCCAGCGGCTTGCCGCGCTCCTCGGTGGTGGGCTCGCGGGGCGCTGCCGACGTCCTGCACCCCACGTCCCACGGCGAAGGCTCGGCCATGCAGAGCCTCATCAAGTACAGCGGCAGCTTTGCCAAGGAGACCGCGTCCCGGCAGAGCTGCGGCAAGAAAAGCCCCTTCGGCGGCTTGGGCAACATGAAGTTGGACTCCTCGCAGCTGGGCACCTCCAAAGTGCAGCAGCTGCTGGCGCAGCAGCCGGCGAAGCAGCTGAAGAGGGATCCCGAGAGACCCGAGAGTGCCAAATCCTTCGGCCGTGAGAGCATCAGCTCCCAGGGCGAGGTGGAGGTGAGGCACTTGCCCGTCGGCATCGCCGTGGCCGTGGCCCGGCAGAAGGACAACAGCAGCAGCAGCAGCAGCAGCAGCAAGCTGGCGCCCAGCCTGGCGGACCGGGATCGCTCGCTGTCCCTCAGCAGCATCAAAGGTGGGTTCCCCAGACCCGTCCTGGGGCTCTTTGCGCGGATCTGTTCGGTGGGTGGAGCAGCCCAACGCAGGCTGCGTGGCGCGAGCTGAGTTGGGCATCGTCACCTCCCTTTGCTTCCTGTTTCCAGCCAAGTTTTTGTTGTAAACCACAGCAAAGTGGGGCTCCTCGTGCTGGTCCTGTCCCCGTCCTTGGGCTGCAGTTGTGGCTGCACCGTCCCTGCTCCAGGGGCACTGGTACGAGTTTGCCCCATGCAGTTTGGCTCCTCCGTGGACCATCAGCTACAGCGGCGCTGAACCGAAGCCCAGAGCTTCACGAGGCTGCGGCGAAGCCAAGCTGGGCCCTGTCAGAGGCCGCTGGCTGGGCCTGGGACCTCAGCCACCCATGCAGGAGGGAAGGAGGAAGGGAAACTCCTTGCCAGCACCCCTTTTCCAGCTCTGTCCACCTCCAGCAATCCCTGTCCGTGGGTTTGACTCCCGTTAGTGCACGGAGCGGTGCCAAAGCTGGCAGCCGGCGAGCTCCCCGCCGTGGGAGCTGACAGCCCGCGTCCCGCCCGCCGCGCGGTCCCTGCCTTTCCTTTTTTCCCATTTTTCTCCCGTCACCCCCCTCTCCCAAACCTTCACCCCCCCCTTTCCCGAGCCCCTCTCCGCGTTCCCATCGCCTCCCGTCGCCCTCGAGAGCCGCCCGAGGACCTCGCGGGCAGCACAGGGAGCTGTTTGTTCAGCCCTTCCATCGCCCAGACCCTCCCGGCTTGCGTTAAAATGTAATTTACTGAGCCGAACTAAAAGGCTGCAAACAAGGGCTGGATTCTGGCAGGCCCCCAGGCCTGTTGCTAAGGGATGCAGTTGGCTTTCAGACAGAACACAAGACTGCTTTTCTCCTCCTCTCGCCCCCCCCCTCAAACGCTGCCCCCCCCCCCAACTTTGTGTGCCAGGAGATATTCATCTAATAACATTAGCTTGCTTGCGCTGAGTGGACGGTGCTTGAATGTTTAGACCTTTTAAGAAGGAGAAAGCAGGCTTTGGTTGGCTAATCTGTAGTATTTGGCAAGTAAAATGCAAGTATTTAGTGCCGGGCATCGGTCGTCAGGGAAACGGGCCTGAGCCTTTCCTCCGTGCATAACTGATTGAATTTTTCTATGCGGGCCGTGCGTCATGTTCGTGTATGCGGACAGAATGATCATTCACCGCCGGGACAATCGGCGGTCTGTACAGAAAAGGGACCGTCCCGCTAGCGGGGCAGGGGCTGGGGAGGAGCTGCACGAATAAGAAAGGGTGTGCGTGCGTGGGGGGGGTGAGGACAGGGCGATAAAGCCGCCTGCAAACAGCAGATCACGAGTAATACGGATGGGAGAGAGAGGAGCAGCCGCTGGCGGCGGGCTGGGGACGGCCGCTGACCCTGGGAAGTCCTTTGGGACGGAGAGGTGTGTGCCGGTGTTTAAAGCATCTTTGCTTTCTGCCTGAAGCCCGTGGCAGGAGCCTGGGGAGAGGAGCCGGGCGAGATGTTGTCTCGTTCCTGGATTCCTTCTGACAGTAAAAGCTGAGGGAATTGGAGGCTTGACAGCAAAAAAACGCGGGCTGTCCAGGTTTGTGGAAATACACAGCGGAGCCCTCCTTTAAAAGGCTGCCTGTCAGCAGCGCGGACTTGATGTTACGGGAGGCTTTCTCCTGTGCCAAACCTTACCCAGATGCCAGAGCCGGGGGCCAGGGTGCAGCCGTGCGAGGCCACCGAGCCCCGCAGGGTGCAGAGCATCGTCCAGGCAGGAGATGTGCTGTCGGGGAGCACCCAGAGCTGGGGGGAAGCAAGCACCTTTCTCCTGGACCCCCTCGTGTCCCTTTAGACCATCTGGCAGTTAGCTGCAAGCAGGGCTGGGATTTAGGGGTCACCCAACCATAGCACGGACAGGGAAATGTGAAAGAAATGTGTGTACAAGAGAGTAGTTAGGGAAAAAGCCTAAAATCAAGCAGCTGGAGACCTTGGATGAAATGAGAGGGGCCACAGTACCTGGTCCGAGCAGGGCCAGCAAGGAGCAGCTGAGGGTGTGCTCCTTCCTCCCTTCGCAGACGCAGCTGCTGCCCTGCCAGGCTGTGTTTTAGGATTCTGGATGAGCCGTTTCTCCAGCCAAACATCCAGCCCCCTCTTTGGACTCCTGCCCTCATCTGCCATCTGTGCCCCTGCCTCACCGGACCCTTTCCTGTTGCATGGCATGGGAGGGGGATGCAGATGCCCGCTAAGGGGTTGGATTGCAGAGTGCAGCCCGCTGTTTTTCTCAGCATCTGTCGTGTTGCTGCTGCCTGCTGCAGAGGGACAGGGCTTTGGAGCACACCCAGTCTGGTTTATGAGGAAGAAGGAGCCTCTTAGAGGCACAGCTGAAATCCCCCCCCCGTGAGATGTGCTCAGCATGACCGTGTGGTTTGATGCAGGGATTTAGCCGGGCCTTGTCCCCTTCTGAGATGGGAAATCCACCACTGTCCTTTGGCAAAAATGGTCCTGTTGGTCTGGCTGCTCCCAGGCTGGAGGCTCTCCTGTCCTGGGAGAGTGGCCAGAGGTGTTGAGTCGGTCCCTGGATGGCTTGAAAATATGGACCTCGAGCCAGGTGTCACCACGTGCTCCCAGGAATCCCTTTTGTGAGAGCGTCTTGGTCACGTAGGCGGCCCTGCCGTGTCCTCCGGGGCTTCAGCCTGGTAGTCCTGGGGAGGGAGAGCTTGTCCTGGGCTGCTGCTCGCCTCTGATGGCGCTGGGTGTCTCCTAGGGCACGGACGCTCGGAAGACGACTGCGGGGACGAGAGGAGCCGCCACCGGGACAGCCACCTCCTGGCAGGGCGGCTGGAGCGGGATCAGGAGAAGCTGCTCAGGTGAGGCTCGGAGGGCGATGGGGGCTCCTGCCATGGCTGCCACAAGCCACGCTCAGGACCGCGCTTGTTCTGCAAGCTGGCCCGTACCTCTGTGCTCCTCCAGTGCCCTGTAGCACTCAGAGCCTTTCCTTCTCCCTCTTGCCTCCCCCATGACCAGAGAGAGCAAGGAGCTGGCAGATTTCGCCCGGATACATCCCTCCGGCTGCGCCACCAACGGTTTGAACTCCAACCTGATGGTGACGGGAGGCCCGGCCCTGGCGGGCTCGGGGCGCTGGTCTGCAGACCCGGCTTCGCACCTGGCCGCGCACCCCTGGCTCCCCCAGGACGGGGAGCCCCTCCATGTGGCTGGCCGGCCACCCCTACGGTGAGTGCCCTGGAGGCAGCGACGTGTCCACGGGGTGCCCGCACCGCTATGATCCGCTGCCGGGTATCGCTGAGCGCCCGGTGAGGCTGCTCGTTGATTGTAGGGGATAGGGAAGGGGGCGTTTCGGAGCTGTCAAATGGTGGGTGGCTTCTTGCATGGGTAGGAGCTGCCTGTGTCCCTTGAGTTGTGACCGTGCTGTTCCTTCTTCCAGGACTCGGCCACCCTTCCCTGCACCAGGGCATGACTCCAGGCTTCCCCCCGGCCATGGGGGGGGCCCTCCCTTCTGCCTACCAGTTTGCCAGAGACCCGCAGTCCGGGCAGCTTGTCGTGATCCCCAGCGAGCACTTACCGCACTTCGGTAAGTCCCGAGGAGGGGAGGTGGCTTTGGAGGTGGCTAGACGGGAACGTACGTACCCGTGGGGACCAGCAGCTGCAGCTCTCGGGTGGGTGTGAACCAGCTTCTTGGTAGGTGTGTTTTGGAGACGGAAATGTCGTCTTCTGCACTGGCTTCTCATCGTGTGGAGGACCTCGTAGAGTTTGGCTCTTCGGTTAGGAGAATCTGCTCTTGGGATCAGCCAGGGATGGGCAAGCCAAGGCTGCCTAGAGTCATAGAAACAAATAGAGAGCAAAGCAAGAGAACAAAGAGCAAAGCAAGTCAGAGACCCCCAGGACCTACACGTCAGCGGGAGTGGGGCTACAGAGAGCAAGACAGCACGCTTTCCATTTCTGGCTGTGTTTTTGCATAGCTTGATGTTCGGCATCCCCACACCGCGAGACTGGGGTAGATCCCCTTCCCCTGAGCAACCCTGAATCCTCTAACCCTCGAGCCGCCCCTGTCCTCGTGCCTCCTTGACTGTGCCTCTGCTCATTTCCCCAGCGGAGCTGATGGACCGGGCACCCCCGCTGTGGCCCGCCATGTACCCCCCGACCAGGAGCTCCCTGCAGCACGCTCACCAGCTCCAGCTGCTCTCCCACCAGCAGCTGCTGCGGCAGCACGAGCTGTACATCCTGCAGCAGCAAGCGGCCCACGCCATGGAGCTACAGAGGAGCGCCCAGCTCGTGGTACGTCCTCGGGAGCTTCCAGCTTGGAGGCGAAAGAGCCTCGAGTTGGGGGGCCCGGGGGGGGGGAGAGCACAGCCACGCAGGTGTGGCAGGGGTGCCTCGAGGGCAGGGGTGCACCGAGAAATCCAGTCCTGGTCCCCAGGAGCTGCGGCATTTAGTGCAGCTTGCAGAGGTGGGGGGGTTTTAAAGGGGTTTGGCATCAAGCCCTTGAGCAGTGGTGTCAGGAGAGCTGCCCAGTGGCGCATGGCCTTTATTCCAACCTTGGGATCGTCTCTGACCTGGGTGGTTTCATCCCTGGTCCCCTCCAAACAAACCTCCTGTGGCAGCCCAGAGGAGCAGCTGCGATGCTGGCAGCGATCTGGGTCCTGGAGGCAGCTCCCATTCACCAGGCAGTTTTGGCAGTCGGGAGGTTTCGTTTGGGTGTGTTTTGCACCCAGTTAATTTTTTGTAGCGGTCATCTGGTTTTTCGGCCTTCGTTTTACATGTGTGCTTGCCAGTCTGGAGGCTTAGAAATAGAAACCACTTCTTTCTGGTTGTGATTGAAAGCCGAGACGCCCTTCACGTGGCTCCTGGAGCTGGGGCTTCATAAAGAAAACTGTTACAGACCTCACGATGAGGAATCTACATCTGTTCCTGCAGATGCATCCTAGCAGATCGTCGTTCAGGTGTTTCAGGAGACCTTTCCTAGCTCTGAACACCTGAACTCTTCTCGCCCTGGCACTTGGGAAGCGCTAGTTTGAGAGCAGTGCCGCCCTCCATCAGATTGGCATTAAGATGGTGTCGCAGTCGGGAGCGTGTGTTTTATTGCAGTCCGTATTTGATACGACGAGGTTTTGGCCTCGTTTGGCGGTGGGCCTGTGCCGCTTTCCAGGAGCAGGCGGAGATGCCGTGCTGAGTTTTGCTCTGTTCTCGTCGCAGGAGAGGTTGAAGGCAACCGAGCAGCGGGCGGATATGGAAGAGAAGGTGACGAAGCGGAGCCTGGACAGTGCCAAATCAGGCCTTTCCTCCTCTGCCCCGGGACTGGTGCACCGAAAACCTCCTGTGCTGTCTCCCAGCGCCTCCACGTCCTACAGCAAGGCTGTGAGTCCACCTCCCCTCTCTCCCAGGGCCTCACCCGTGTCTGTGCTCAAAGCTGAGGTGATCCAAAAGATGGAGGAGCCACCTTCGCAGCCAGCCTACTCCTACCCCGCCACCCCCAGCTCCCATCCTTCCAGCCCGCCCCCCGCCTCTCCGCCCCCTGCCCCTGCCATCCCTCCAAAGGAAGAGGCGCCCGAGACGGTGGAGAAGAAAGACCTGGAGCTGGAAAAAGAGGCTGCCGGTCCGTTTCAGGCCTTGTTCCCAGGTAAGAGAGCCCTGCTTTGGCAGAGTCCCGGTGTGTTCGTGCCTGCCTCCCTGTTTCTCCTCGGCTCTTTCCTGCTTCCACCCCTTCCCCTAGAGAAAAAACGCGTCGCTCCTCTATGAAAGGCAGGGGAGAGGCAAGGGCCGGGGTGGTGCGGTGGGCTGGGATCGATGCTGGGGTTGTAGGGGCACCTGGTGCTGAGGGCTCTCCTCTTCCCTTGGGTCGAGCCTGCGTTGGTTCCTCCAGAGCTGAGGTCTCCGTGGGAGAAGGATGCGGGGTCCAGTTGCAGGAGCGTGCTGGGGAGGTGCAGAGGGGGCGTCTGGGGTGCTGCTGCCTGAGGCAGAGGGCGGCATCGTGGCCGGGAGAGAGGTGCCCAAGCAGCCACCGTGTGAGAATAGGAAGAGCTGAGAGATGATGGAAGCAAAGGGAACCCCTCTCTATGCCTTAGTGAGAGAGGGGCTGCTTTGGAGACCCAGCCGTTACACAGCCTGTCCCTCCTGATGTCTTGTAGAGATCCCCCCGGGATATCCATTCCAGTCCCTGCCTCCCTCCTTCGGAAGACACTATCCCTACCTCCTCCAGCCCACCGCAGCGTCCGATGCGGACGGCCTGGCTCCTGACGTCCCGCTGCCTGCCGAAGGCTCCGAGCACATGGAGCTTTCCTCAGAGGTCAAACCCATCCACCTGTCTCCGTCCAAAATGCTAGAACCCATCCAGGCGGCGGCGGAAGAGGAGTCCTTGGAAGAGCGGGTGAAATCGGAAGTGCAGATGGAGGAAAGCCAAGAAGGCATCTGCGAGCAGGACATGGGGGCTCTGAACATTGCCGCCTCCGCAGCCGTCCCGGTGCAGAACGTGGACAACTGCAACCTCCTCCTGCATCAAGGCGAAGCCCTGGGTGCTATGGAGCAGGACCAGGAGGACCTCCAGAGCTGCCCGCCTCCTTACCAGGTCGTGGCCTGCCCCGCAGAAGCAGAGGCTCCGGCAGAGACGGGGAGCGGAGCAGAAACCTGCTCCGTGCACATGGACTACGACGGCTCGCTCGTGCACGCGGAGGCCGAGCCGCCCGAGATGGACTTGACGCCGCAGCGGGAGGAGGCCTCTGTAGCCATGGATCTGCAGAGCGCCGACGTGCCCTGCGGCAGGGAGTTCCCCAGCCTGCCCCCCGAGGAGGGGGAGCAGGGGCCGGAGATCCCCTCCTACACGGACGAGGCGATCTCTTGCCAAATGCCAGCTCTGGACATCAAGCCGGGCGACCCGCTGGCTGGGATGAACGCTCTGGTGGCCGCCACGGAAATGCCTCAGGCTTGTTCCTTGTTGACTACTGCCAGCGTCGCCCCATCCCAGGTGAAGATGGAGGTGTTACCTGAGCAGGCCTTGGAGCACTCCTTCCTGCAGGGGATCACTCTGCTGAGTGAAATCGCCGAGATGGAGCTGGAGAAACGGAAGCAAGAAATGCAAAGTAAGTCGTGAGAGCGCGGTCTGGCCTTGGGCTAGGTCGGGTCTCCCTGCGCTCTGCGTACAGAGGCCCGGGTGGGGTCTCTCGCACCCTCAGCCATGCAGCAAGGAGCGATGCCCCGAAATTCAGGAGGGGCTGGCACTTTGGAAGGAGTCGGAGTAAGGATTTTGTTGCAGTAGGCCGAGGTGCAAGCGGCTTCTGGACTGCTCCCCCCTTCCAAAGGCCCTCTCCGTGTCTAGACAGCTTGTGGTATGCGTAGCGGAAACGGAGCCCCACTTGCTCGGAGCTGCCAGGGTAACACCCTTCTGGCAGGCACCGAGGCTGCAGTCTGTCGGGGTTTGGCACAGGAGGCCCCAGTAGCTCGAGATGATGCTTTCCAAGAGCTTGGCAGGTCCTGAAAAGATCTCACCTTCCAGTAACTTCCTGAGGCGAGTCGTGGTGGGAGCTGCCAGTTGCGCTATGGCTGGGTACAACGGGAGATCTCAAGTGGGGGTCGGGGGCATCAGGGAGGCTCCGTGAGCTGCCGTGGCCCAGAAAGGGGCATCAGCCTCTCCTTGTGGGGCTGCTATTGCAGGATGAACCTCTGTAGCTTTTATTTTTTCCCCCCTGTCCTTCCCAGCAGGTCCAGAGAGTTTCCCTGTCCGGCCAACGCTGGAGAGTTTGCTGGCTGCCAGCACCCACATGCTCATGGAAGTACTTTCCACCCCCTTTATGGAAAGTCTGAAAACCATCCGGCTGCCTCGAGAGCTGAATCCCAACAAAAAATACAGCTGGATGCAGAAGAAAGATGAGCCCGTAAGTAGCTCCTAGCGCGGCTCAGCCCGAAAAGCCGCAGTGCATCCATCCGCCGGCCGCGGCTCGCACCCGGCTCGCGTCGCCCGTGTGCGTCCAGCGAAGCCTGCTGTCACTTCCCTCTGCGCTGGGAGCTGAGCAGGAGTCAGGGAGCTGCCATCCAGCTTCCTCCCTTGTTTCTGAACCACCACCATTGATCTCAGCAGGGCCCTCCGCAGCCCTAGAAGGGGTGTCTGTAATACAGAGCCAGCAGGAACTCGTATCTTCGCACTTTGGCGGGGTGGGGGGATAAGCAAAGATAGTGGCAGCAGGGTCTTTTTCCTTTCTTTTTCTTTCCTGACTCTTCCCCGGGGGAGAGACTGACAAATTATTTTGTACCCAGCGAGGAAATGTTCCAAAACAGGGAATATTTTGATGTGCCTTTTTAAATAAGGGAGAAGAGATTCCGTGGGTGTATGTTATGCTGTAGGCTATTTCCCAGGGTTGCTGTCCCTCAAAGCTCTTACCATCCCATGCACAAGCCACAGAGCATCTTTGCTTGGCTGGTTTTGCTCTGGTACAGCTCTGGGGTGGGGGCGAGGGTGCTGTGCTCCCCTGTAAGCACGGAGGGTGTCCCTGCCAGGCTGCAGATCTTGGCTGCTGCAAGGTCACCCCCGGTGTGCGCCACCCCAGACTAGATGGGGGCCAGGACGTCGTGCCCTGACCTTCTCCTCCGCACCCCAGATGTACTCCATCAAATCGGCCATCGAGAACATGGACGCGATGGAGCTGGACTACAGGATGAGGCTGGCGGAGCTGCAGCGGCGGTACAAGGAGAAGCAGCGGGAGCTGGTGAAGCTGCAGCGGCGCCGGGACTCCGAGTAAGTCGCAGGCTGTTCACCCCGTCTTTTTTTTTCCAGCTGGGCACTTTCACTGCCTCTTGGTCCTGGAGAGAAAACAGCCCTCCGTCCCTACATTTCCTCTCCTCGCGGTACGGCTCGCCAGAGCTTTGCACAACACACTCCTAGGCTATGTGACACAGCAACCTGAGCACTGGTGAATGCAGCTGGGAGACCGTATTAGAGACAACCTTGGCTTCAGCAGCTCAGTTTAGTAGTTCGGTGACAGGCGAAGGTTCTGGGTTGGCTCCCGTTCTTGCTTGCTTTCAATTTTTTTTTTTCCCTTTTTCTTTTTTTTGGATTTGTTTGCTTTATTTTTTCTCTTGTTTGTTTTGCTTTTTTGGTTGCAAAATTCGATATTTTTTTTTCCTTTGCTTTTTTTTTTTTTTTTCCGTTCTTGCCTTGGTTAACAGTGAAGCGTGTGGTTTTTTTAAAGGGAAAAGCATGACGAGAAAAGTAGAAGCTTGGCGAGAAGAGGCCCTGGAAGGCCCAGGAAGAGGAAACTTGGATCAAGCGCTCTGTCGCCCATTAAGGAGAGAGGGAAGAGTGACAGCAAGAGTGGAAAGTAAGGCTGGAAATTGGGGAAGCCGGGAAAATGGCAGGGTCGCTGCACAGGGTCGCACTTTTGGGGAGAGCATCTCGGACGCAGTGGGGGCGACGTGTTGGCAGGCTGGCTGCTGGCAGCAGCGGTGTTGTTTAACGCGAGGGTGTCGTTGCGGTGGGAGCACGGTGCTGGCCTCCTCCATCCCCGTGGGGAGAGCACGCGGCCGTGGCGCTGGGTGCAGGCAGGGCAGGCAGAGCAGAGCTGCGGTGAGATGGTAACGGGGCAGCCGGCTGGGCCTGGAGGTGAGCTCTTGGTGATGGGGAGCGTCCTTGTGTGCTGTCGGGAGAGCAGGTGCCGCAGAGCTAATTGCAGAGATGCTGGTGTCAAAAAAAGGGAAGGACCAGGGCTAGGTTATCTGCTTTCTCGGGCCTTTCTGCTGCGTTTCTTCTGTCTTCATCTCCTGTGCCTTCCATCAGTGGGAGTTGGTTTGGCCTGACCTCTCTCCTTCGATTGTCTGGGTCATTCTCTCTCCTGCTTTTTTCTCTTTTGCAAGTCCAACTGCTCTTGTTTGGGTGTGTGGATCACAACACCCCTGGCCATCCAACCACCCGTAGATGGCCAAACCTCTCCAAAAGGAAGGCATCTCTCAGCTGCCTCCTTGGGTGCTACGTATTTTTGCAAACATCCTTTCAAGACTACAAATTAGACTCAGGTGCCCAGCTCCCACTGACCACGTGCCTTTGAAGATCTGTTCTCTCGGTGGCTCTGTGTTTTTGCTCCTCTTGTTTGGATGGCTGGACAGGCTGGAGGCGCCCGGAGGTGGCTGGAGTTGTGCATGTGTGCGTGCATGAGCGTGTTGTGTGTGCACGTCCCCACGCTGCAGGAATGCTAGAGAGACCTGGCGTGGGAGGTGAGAGCGCACCCTCAGCCAGTGCCCAGGGCCTGAGGTGTTGGTTTTCGTGTTGGACAGAGGGGAGGGGAGATGCCTGGAAGCTGAGGAGGCTGTGTTGACGTGGGCAGCAGGCTTAGCGTGAAGGAGGTCGTGTGAGGGAGCTTTTAATGGAGGCTTGGTAGAGGTCTTGAGGTGTTGACGGATCTCTCCATCCATCAAATAGCTTCTGGAGACAGCTGGGGAGCAGTGAAAGATGTGCTTCTAGTCTCACCTACATAACTTTTTTATTTTTTTTATTTTTATTATTTATTTATCCTCTCCTTTCCCACCCCCCCCCCCCAAATCCTGGAGAGACCAAAACCACACACTGTAAATGCCTCTCACACTGGGGCCAGGCTTGTAAAGTGGATTGCCTGTCCTCTGAGCAGGTTGGTCCTCACGGTGCCCTTGTCCCTCCATGCTTCCCTGCGTGGTGGATCCTTCCCACCTCCTCGCTCCTACCTGAGCAGCCTGGTGCCCAGGCGGTGTGGCACCTCCCCGGGCGTCTCCGCACCTACAGAGTCCGTGAAAACAGAGGTGGGAAAAGACCTACGGGCCAGCTCACTTGTCTAGCCTTCCCCCTGCTGATCCGTACCAAATTGGGCACTTTTTCAGTGGCTGTTACTCCAGACACTTCCTTTCAGGGGCCGTCTTGCAGATCTCTGATTTCAGGCACCTCATCTGTGCCGGTGGCCAGGAGTGTGCAAGGAGGGCTCCTTGGCTCTGTTTGGTGGAAAACAAGAGGCAGGCCCTCACTTTGTCCAAACCGCTGTCACTTCACAGTGGATTTGGCTCCCGTTGAGGATCCCTGCTGTCCTAGGAGACATTTAACCTCACTTTTGAGCTTGGAGGGGATCACAGGGAAGAAAGCCCCCCCCACCTTGACCCATCCTGTGCTTGGCTTGCAGACTGAGCAAGTCCTTGTTGCTCTCCGAAGACTCTGAGACTGGCGAGGGCATGAAGAAGAGGCACAAGGGGGCCCTCCCAGAGGAGGACGAGGATGTGGAGAGCAGCAGTGGCAAGATGAAAGCAAGGAATCAGAGCTGGGAAGAGCACGATGTGGCTCCCAGCTTCTCAAACGAGGTCAGTGCCCTCATGGGGAATGCAGAGCCACGGGCCAAAAGCGGCTCTTTCCCATTTTGCCATCGTTGGCTTGTGCTGAATAACTCCTCCTGATGTTACAGCATCTGCTCTCAATTCACCTGTGTTCAGATGCTCCTCAAGGGAGGGCTTTCTGCAGTGGAGGGGTGTTCACAAAAGCTAGCATTGGCGTATGGAGGTTGGGCAGGTCTGGTAATAGGTAGAAGCGAGCACCTTTGAGCCAGCCAGAGCATTGCAGTGTTGCACTAGCTCTGAATTCAGAGGAGCGTTTGCCTTATTCCTGTGGCTGTGAAGGCAGCAGTGGGGAACTGACTTTCTGAGCAAGGGAGTGCGAGCTCGCTATTTTAAATGCAGGCTCTTCTTCTGCTCCTGTTGAAGCAATGAGGTATTTACTGGAGCTTTCAGCTGCTGCTGAAATCAAAATGCGTACAGGCAAAGTACTGAGTTACAGCTGCTGTTATCTAGCTGTAGCATGTGTAAAGTAAATTTACTTTTTTTCAAGGAGCAGAAAATAGGAACGGGTATAACGGCCCTGGCTGTAATGCAGTGGTGCTGATACTCTTGCTAAGAGGTATTTGGGTCTTCTTGGCATCCCTGCCACTGCAGCTGGTTACTTACATGGAAATCTGTATTTGGCTGGAATTTGGGGTGAAGAAGATTTTTAATCCTTTAGAGAAAAGCTTATAAAACCAACCCAAATAAATCCTAAAAACCAGGAGGTGAGAAGAAGAGAACTCCAAATCATTTTGATTTGTGAATGTATTTATTTTGGAAGAAAATGCAGTTTTTCTGAGGTAATCTTGAGATTCTTTGTACTCGATAATGGTGAAGCTGCACTGTTTGCTACTTCTCCCTAGTACCATGATGTATTAGGGCAACTGGTAGTTAAGATTTTCCTTTTGAGGCATTGATAATTGGCAAGCACGAGAGACTGAAATGAGGGCTAGTTAAAAACCCTGTGGTCTGCCATGATATCTGCTCTGTATTAACCTGAGTCCCTTCCTTTCACCTCGACAGTTAAAGCTTAAGAAAAAGAAGGTACCATCAGATCAGGAGCAGCTAGCCAGCAAGCTTGACAAGGCCCTGTCACTCACCAAACAAGACAAGCTCAAATCCCCCTTCAAGTTTGCTGACAGCTCTGGGGGGAAGCTGAAAAGTGGTGGAGGTGGCAGCAGGTACCTGCCGCCTCACGAGGCTCTGCCAAGTAAGGAGGAGAAGAAGAGCCTGGCCAAGAACCTGGGCCTGTCATTGAAAACGGCCAAGGAAGGTAAAAACAAAGTGGCTGCCAAAATGAAGAAGATGGAGGTGGGGTTAAAAGTCAAAAATCAGCTCAAGGTTTCCCATTCACCAGCAATATCTGAAGTTAGCAGCTACTCCTATAGTAAGTAATCCTCCGTTTGTCTCTTGTTATGGTGTAATATGTTGTGGGAGCTTATGGTGGGGGTTTGTGGCCTCTTGGAAGTGGTCTTGGAGATGGGTCTAGTCTTGCTCACAGGTGAACAGTGAATTACACCTTGGTTAATTAATGCTGCTTTATCTTTGGGGTGAGCAAGAGATGTCCACGCAACTTGCCATCCAAGAGCTAGCAGACATCACTGCATTTCTTCCTGGCTTGTGCTGTTCTGAATGTCAGTGGGGAAAAAAGTCAAAAACTCATGTCCTTGCTTTGAGTGGGAGTAGACACTCTCCATCTACCTGTCAGATGAGTACTCACAGCCTCTCCTCTCAGGAGGTGGTTAGTACTTCATGTTAGAGGCCCTCGGTGACTTGGGTAGGATTATACTGTGCGGGTAGCTAGAGAACTCGAAACCTGCTGGGGGCACTGGTGTTTGTAAGCATCCTGCTGCCTTTTCCCAGTGTCATGGCTCGGTTCCTGGCTGGCTGCGCACAAACTTCCCGTTTGTCTCGTCAGGGTTCATCTCCACCCTGGCATCCTGTGTGCTGAGGCACCCAAAGCGCACCCAAGGCAAAGGTTCCTGGAAGTGAGCAGACACTATTACAGAAGGAAAAGTCTGAATTTCAGGTAGCATCGGGAAGGTCATAGGACCAGGCATAGAAGAGTCTTTAATGGCTCAGGCAGACACTGGGGCAGAGAGCACGTGAAGGACTTGGAGTTTATGGTCTGCGGCCTGGTTGTTTAATTGTCTTAGCTCGCTTACATATGTATCTTTTCCTTTGCTTGCAGCTATTTAAGTCCCATGTTACAACTCTTATGTGGTATTCATATGCATAACAAATGTATGTGGCAGTGCAAGACCAGTTTAGCAATTTCACTAATGGGGAAGATGATGAGCTAGTGATTCTCCAACCGAACAAATGTTTGGCATGAAATCAACCATTTACATGGTAAAATAGGAGCCATTGTGTCCACTGGACTTGAACACAGCCTTTGGCTGGTTGTGCTGTACAAACCACCCAGCGGTGATGCTTTTGTGTGCTTTGCTCCCAGAAACCGACCCAAGGCTCCTCAACTGGGAGCTCTGGAGATAATGGGGAGGTAAGCAGGGCAGAGAGGAAGCACAGACCCTTGCTGGCAGAAGGAGCTTTCACAGTGTCCTTGCACTTGGTGCTGTGGTTTCAAGATCAAAAACTCCTTCCCAGACCTAAGGGGGCTGCACTCTGAGTCCTCTTCTCTGCAGTGAGTCTCCTGGTGTAGGACTGTGCCCCTGTCGCCACATGAATCTCAGAGCGGAGGATTATTGTTACTGAGGAACCGACTGTGGAATGGCTCAGCTTTGATACGCGGTTTTTCAGCTGTGTGCAGGTTCAGGGAAAGGGCCTTAGGCTGTCATTTGGTCACTCAAGCGTGATGGATTTGGGAAGGCAGGGCGAGCATATGGCAGCACCTCCCGTGTCTGGTGGGCTGCTCTTGTGGAGGAGGAGAATGGGACTGGTGCCAAATGCTTGTGTCTCCTAACCTCATGATTTTCTAGCTGGAGTCCTGAAAACCTTGGGCATAGATCCAACAGGCGAGTTGAGTATCCCATTCCCACACGTTTTAATGGAAGTTGGACTCACAAAATCTTTTGTGTGTTTGGGCTTTGGACCTTCTAAACTGCCACCCCTCATTCCTTCTTCTCCACATCCAACACGACAGGGGTGGGAGTGATACTCAATCAGGGCTGATACTGGAGAACATCTGCTGCTGCTCGCAGGCTGGAACAGTCTGTGTCCATAACACCGAGTCAATGGTGTGTTTGTGAGCTGGGATGTGACCGTTCCTACCTGCTTCTGTTGTATCCAGGGGCACCGTATGTTTTTGTTCCACTCATCAGATTCTGGAAAGGGACCGTTGGATAACGTCTCACTTCCTGCAGAGCTGGGCAGCTGAGTAAAGTTGGGGTTTGTGAACCAAGGAGTCTCGATCCCTGCTGTGTTTTGGTGTACTTTATACTGCATGTTGCTGAGTGTCTGAGGAGGCAGGTTTGGAGTTAGACCTGATGCCCCTTAGCAGCTGGGCTTGCTCTGGCTGCCTCTGTCAGAAACTCTCCGAGAGAGTCAGTTTATGTAGAAAACTTAATTAGGTCCGTTAGGATTTAGGTCAGAGGATGGAGTATAATGATGGTTGAGACTGATTCAGTTTGAGCCCACTTATTGGCATCACCTTCGGTGCGCATTTCATGATGGAAACATCTACCTTGGTTTTCTTCTGATCTGAAAACAGCCCTTGGATTCTGCCATAAGGGAGAAAGGGGGTCATTTGGCCTAGATGGAGAGTGTTTATTTGTAACTGAAAGAAGGAAATACATAATTATGTTTTGTTTTTTTTTTTTTGGCTTCTGCTTGTTGAATGTGAGACTTGTGGTGATGGAGGGCCTGGCAGGGAGGACATGGCAGCACACAGTCCTTCATGCAGGCACTTTTCTCTCCTGGTATAAAGCCTCTTCATGCAGAAATGCACCAAAACAGCCCTTTACCCTCCTCAAAAGAAAACATACAACCCCATTCTCTGAGGTAACGTTCTTCCCGCCTGCTTTGACTGCAGATACAGACTCGGAGGAGGAGGGATCCCTGAGGGACGAGTGGCCGGCACAGCCCCCATCCGCCCCCAAACCCCGGCCACCCGGCCTCTACAGCACGGCGGCCAGGAAGGGTGGCCGGGCGGCCGGCGGCCCCAAGGCAGCCCCCCGCAGCACGGCGGCCGGGCGGCCGCTGAAGCCCAAGGTGGCGGTGGGTCGGAAGCAGCCCTTCTGCCTGCTGCTGCGGGAGGCCGAGGCAGGATCTTCCTTCAGCGACTCCTCGGAGGACTCGTTTGATCAAGGTTACTAGCATATAGCAAACGCAACCCCAAACGCACCCCTCCGCCATGGCTGCGGGGGAGTGGGCGGGTGGGGGGTGAGTAGGGGCCTGGCGGGCTGGGGTCAGCCATTTTGATGGTCGGAGCCAGGGCGGCCATCTTTGTTCTTGGCAGCGTAGCCTGCTTTATCAGCCCGACGTTTATTTTTTATCTTTTTGTACTTGTATCATTGTGATATTATTACTGGCTGGCTCTTTTAGAGCTTTTATATCAACTGGGTTTTAGTGTCCACCTCTCCCTGCTTTCCTGTTCCTTTCCTTCCCTTCAGTTTTTCCCTCACTTTCTTCCTTGCTGCCACCACCACCATTATATTATTATTATTATTATTATTACTGTTATTATTATTATTTTATTTCTTATTATTTTATTTTGGCATGGGCCTTGTAGCAGTTTGGAAGAAGCCTTTTTAATTTTTTTTAGTTACTTTTCTTTTTCTTTTCTATTTTTTTTTAATACCGGGATACTGTTGTGTGGCCGTGTGACTTGATGTTTGTACTGCAATTTGGTATACCAAGCTTTATTAAACATATCAAGTTCATTTTTAACTAAACCTGTGTACCTTGTCTCTCTTGCTGTGTCTCTTGTCAGGCGATTAGGTTGCCGCTTCACTTCATCCTGCTCTGCATCCCCCTCCTGCTCCCACTCCCCATGAGTAGAACTGGAATTAACCTAGTCTGGGTACTCTCTATTATTCAAATATCCCTGCTAGCAATTGTCGCTCGCTGCCTTTGTCCAAATAAAGCCTAGGCCTCTCTCCCACCCCCCACTCCTTTAATTTCATTTTTATTTTGTTCATCTTAAGTGTTTTTTTTGTTGTTTGTTTTTTCTTTTTTTTTTTTTTCAACTTGTTTCCCCTTTTGATAGACTCTCTCAAGGCAGGCAGATAAACGTGAAGGAACTCGGTCTTTATTGCTGCTGCTGCAGGCTGCTGTGTGTAAGGTCCCCATTATTCGAGAGCCAGAGATTTTTTTTTCTTCACTTTTCAAAATGTATACGGCAAGTTTTTATGCCCCTTTTGGGTGGTAAATTTTTTCAGATGCCTGGACGTAACCCATAGTGCTCAAGGATGTGGCAATTACTGCATTAAATTTGAGTCTATGGTTTCCGTCCCCTACCCTCACCCCAATATTTTTTTATTACAGCTTTTTTTTGTCAGCCTGTCATTAGTACTTCAGTGGGAAAGGAGATTACTTGAGACTTTTCCTCCAGAGACACAAGGGGTTTCTGTTTTAGAGCGCACTCATTAAATAATAATCATGGGGAAAGGTCATTTTAATGAGCCCTCGGCTCCCAAAAGAAAGTAGCTCGTCTGGGCTGAATGCTAAGCAAGAGCATCCCCAGTTGTTATCATTAAGTTACATGGCAGATCTGAATGTAGCACAGCAGAAGCCTTTTAGTATTTCACACTGCTCAGACAGTTGTTAATTGAAAATGGGGCTGGATAGTTTTGCTTTGGTTTTGTTTTTCTTAGGTTTTGGTCTTAATCTCCTCCATGCACCTGTTTGTTTTTTCTTCCCTCCAAACCCATCCTCCAAAGAAAATTTAAGATAAAAAAATCAAACACAGCAGAAAGATACAGAATGCTGATTTGGTTTGATTTGATTCTGGGCTGGACCCACCGATGCATCTAAAAGAAAAAACAAAAATATGTTTCAAAGAAATTAAATTTATTCCTTAGAGAACCCAAAATGTTCTGGGGATAGTGGATTTCATGTAATGGTGAGATTGCCACATTTCCACAAAGAATGTGTGTTAACTTCCGTTCAGCCTTGATATCCCTTCCCTGTTCCTTTCTACATCTTTTCTTTGTTTGTTTTGCTACTGTTGGAAATTTTGAGGATATCAGTCCCTTTTAGGTGCTATGTTTTTGATTTTCGGGGGGGTTTGCTTTTTGGTTTTGCTCCAGGTAAGCAGATAGGTAACTTGTCCCTAATTGGCTTTGTCTATTTTTCAAATAACCTGTCTGCTTTTTTAAAAGAAAAGAAAAAAAAAAAAAACCTATCCCAGTTTTATGGGATAAAGTCTTGGGAGGGGAGGGGATACGGGAGGAGGTTGGGGAATCTGGAACAAATGGGAAAATGCATTGTAAATCCTTCTGAGGTGTCATTTAAAGGTGGGGAAACCAAAGATGCAAAACCTCCTGGGGTGGGAGGTGGGCATGGAGAGGGAGGCCGGGAGGGATTACTGATTACAGTTTTGTTTTTTCTGCAAATGATTTTTTATTTATTTATTTATTTTTGGTTTATAGCTCTTTCTCAGAAGCATTACTTGAAGGGATATTTGGGTAATAGGGTTTCTAATGGCTTTCCCTGATACTAAACCAATTAATAACCTCAGCTTTTCTAGAAGTGCTCGCTTTCTCCTTGCAGCTGCTTGACCAACCCTTTCACCCCTGCCCCTATCCATGATGCTTTGAATGTCTGTGTCGGTCTCTTGCATTTGCTCTCACGCTGCACTAAAGAAGCAAAGTGGTTGGCTGGTTGTAGGGCAGACACTTCTCAGCGAGGGTCACTAGCCATGAACCTGAACCTTGACCATTGTTATGTAGGTAGGCAAAATAACTTTTCTTTATGTCATCTGTCAGCCTCAGATGTTTCGATGTTACCTCCGTGAATAATGACACGTAGTTCTTTGCATTCTCTCGGTTATTTTAATTTTGAAGATGATTGCTGTCCACTTTTGACTTTCCTCTATCCATGAATAGTTTTGCATGGAAGATTTGCTTGAGTGTCTGTGTTTGAGGACTCCAGAACTGCTTTACTCTTTGCAGACTTTCTTTTGGGGAACCCCTTTATCCCAGCAAAATGAAAGGTTTTACGGGTGGATCCAAGACAGAGAAGCATTGCAAAGGTTATGCACTTAAAGGTTTCTGGGCCACAAAGCAGACTGTTTGGGTATTAGGGTAGTGGGTGGCCGTGTCCCTACCACTGTCTGTGTCAGATAGGGGATTAGTAACTGCAGGAGAACTTGTTTTCGTCTGCTCTGATATAGAAGAGGTAGGACATACTGCTTTCTTGCAGACCAAACACAGCGTTGCTGTTTTGATAATGGACAGAGCTTGTGGTGTTTCGTCCGGTGACCTTGAAGGGGAAACCGCTAGTGCAGCCTAAAGCTGCATAGGACCTCTGAAGGCCATCAGGATAGGTAACGAATGCCATGAACTTCCCAGGACCAAAGACCTACATTTCTTCCTCGTCAATGTCTGTTTTCCTTAAGAAATTAGTACCTTTTTCCTGCCCCCGTTTCCTTGACCCGGAGGATGATTTTACCCCAGCGGACAAAACAGCGGGGGATAACTTATTTCGCCATACAGCCAATCCCATGCAATAGTTGTAATATTTTATGTTGTTTTTAAGTACTTCTGGAGTCAGCAGCGCAGCACGTATGGGGGGAAAAAAAATCTTCAAATTATGAGAATTGGTTTGCTTGACAAAATACAGTCTTAAATTGGGAATTCAAAAATAAGCAATCTCCAGAATCTGGACAGACCATTACAAATCAGATGTCAAGGACCCAGTAGCTGTCTAAAGTCTGCCTGTACTTAGCCTGCTTTGTATGCTGTAGGCCTGCTTGGTGTTATAAAAAAATCATGCTATTTTTTTTACGATGTGAAATGACTCTTTTAAGTGTGTTTTTACAACCCCCCCCCTCCTTCCCAAACCTTCCCTCTTCATACCCTCCTCGATCCGCCTTGTTTACATCAGTCTTTAAAAACCAAATTGCTTAACCAGTTTCTGTTCATCTTCATTTATGCCTCTCCTACAACAAAATGCCACGGTGGCTTAGCTGTTAAAAGCAGTGAGAAAGTTTAGCATTTTTAATTTGGTTTTGGTTCTGAATTTAATGCAGGTAAAAATTTTGGAAAAAAAAAAAAAAAAGTCGTCTTTGACTCCAGTTCATCTGGTTCCAATAGCATTTAAATACGTCTTTTGTTTGTTTTGGCTGTGGAATTGTGTGTGTGTGTGTGGTTGCATGTGTGGGTATATACACGCATATACATGCTCTTAAAAATGTCAGAAAAGCGATCTTTAACCTCGAATATTTTTTCCTCACCCTTGCTCGGTGTTTACAGAATTACAGTTTAAAACAGTATTTTGGAATGTTTTTTGTCCCTTTTTTTTTTTTTTTTCAGGAGAAAGAATTGAGACTTAGGTTGTCTAAAGCATCTGTGTATGCTTCATTTTAAGCCTGCACGTAGTTTGGGTACAAGAAGAGTAAAACTCCAGCTTCAGATTACATACGGGCATCATGAGTCTTGCCAAGAAGCCATGCGGTTGGCCATAGAGGACCAGCAGCTTATTTGCCACCAGGAAGATAAATCTGGGGACTTAGTTTAGAAGTGTATGGATTTGGAGAGAAGCCCCAGACGTGTGCTGGGTTTGTTTCATTCGGTGGTTTTCGTCTCTTGGGAAATCAGGAGGAAGAGGAGCCGGGCTGCGCTGTGCATGTAGAGCAGAGCTAACGAGAGCTGCCCTCGCTGCGAGAGGTGGAGGAGGAGAGAGCTGTGGGTGCAGGCTGGGAATGTGTTAAAATGTTCTTTTTTTTTTTTTTTTTTCTCAGGCTGAAAATTGAATCTCATGCAGATAAAAATATAAGCGTTTTGGTAAAAATGCTGACGAGAGGCTATCTTCGGTCGTCTTTCCGTAGTGTGACAGCGTGTATTTGAAGGAGGTTAGAATAACTGCCGGCTGCATTATTGGATCGCGCGTTTTCCGTGGCATGAGTAATAGCCGCTTTCATCGTGGCTTTTAAATCTGTTTCACCTTGGTGCGTTTGAAATACGGTAGCAGCTTGATACCCCTGTGCCCTCGTGTCTGCAGAGCCCATGCTGGCTGCTGTGGAAGAGGAGTCCTCACGTGCTGAAGGAGAAGCGTGCTGCGCGGCAGTCGTGTGGGCCGGGTTGTGGAGGGATTTTCCTGCAAAATTCCCCCATTTTCTGCCTGTTTTTCTACCTACCTGCCCAGGCGAGATCCTCTCTGCTCAGCCAGCTCTGTTTAGTTTAACACAAAGGGCTGTATGAGTTGATTTTTAGTCTTTTTATTTTTTTTTTCATTTTTGCTGAGAATTACTGAATTTCGGA
The DNA here is from genome assembly GCF_040182565.1 of Anser cygnoides. Lineage (NCBI taxonomy): Eukaryota > Metazoa > Chordata > Aves > Anseriformes > Anatidae > Anser > Anser cygnoides. The sequence continues at coordinate 4,085,096 of NC_089887.1, forward strand.
GCCCAACTGGATGCGAGGAAGGGGTCTCAAATACTTGGTGGTGGGAGTTGGGGCATCCCACTTTTGAGTGGAATAAAGCTGGTTTAGGAACCCGGCTTTGCTGCTTTCAGACAGGTGGCTCCTGCGCCTCAGAATAGCCAAATTCATCTGAATGTGTTTTCTTTTTGGCAAAACACGGTAGAAAATCAGCAGTTGTGCCCCCCTTCTGTGTTAGGGGAAGGAATCTGATCCTAATTTGCTCTGGATTGTTTTTTTTTTTTTTGCATGTGGTTTTTATGCAAGGAGTGAAGAGGGGCGTGGATGTCTCGGTATTGACTGCAGGACTGTTGGTTTAGTAGCATTTTCATATCAAAAGGATCCAGTTTGAGTGACTGAGACGGGGAAGGGCTTTCTATGCAGTCAAGAATTAGTATTCTGTGACTATCTGATGTATGCTGTGCAGAAAAGCTCTCCTTGTGTGAAGGAAAAAAAAAAAAAGGCTGGCCATTACTTCATTTGATAAAATGCAAAGACGAGAGCACTGTTTTCTGATGTTCCTGTTATTTCTAATGTCACGGAAAAAATAAGCCAGAGTGGAAAACTGACGCTTGTGTTATTGTATTTTTTTTAACAACCGAGTGTTGAGAACATTTTTATCTATCCCAGAGGGCATAAGTGAAAAGAAAAGGATTTTCGTGTTCATTCCAGCTCATTTTGAAGGGATCTGGTTTCTCATTTGGCCGGCTTTCAGATGCGGGGCCAGCGGCTGGCAGGGAGCTCTCGGGCAGGGGAGGCTCAGGCGGGGAGAGCAGGGCTCCTGCTAGTGGTGGAAATCTTTCAGCACCCTCGGTGATCCTATTTAAGCCCTCAATTTCAAGAGAGATGAAATCTGTTTTACCAGAGCCACTTCTGACAGTTAAAAACCGAAATTTATACGCGTATGTGTGCTCGTATATGCGTGTGTATGCGTACGTGTGTGGCATATGTGCCTTTGTGTAGTGACCCGTGCTCGCCAGAGCTACCTGGATGAGGTGGTGTTAAAATTAATTGCCTTTGGGCTGATGAAGGACTCTCGGGAGGTGCTGCAGGGAAGGGAGAGATACCCCTCTCAGAGCATCTGCCCCCGAGTTCCTGCTGCGCACACACCCTGTAAAGGAAAATCCCAGCCCGCTGCTCTGCGTGTGCCAGCAGAGGCAGGCTGCGAGGCTGGTTTCTTTGCCAGAATTACGCTCCGGGCTGCGGGCAGCTCATCGTGCCTTCCCTGAGCTGGGCTTCCCTGGCCCGAGCCGTAGAGAGGGAAGTGAAGGGCAGGGAGTTTTGAGGCAGAGCGCTTAAACACTCCTTGTTGCCATCTCCCAACACAACTGCTGAAGCCTGCTCCTAGCAAACGTCATTTTCGCCCTTTGTCTCTTCTCATCTGCGGACACAGTTTTCCTCCTCCTGCATTCCAAACCCATCGCTTTCAAATTATTACTTCCCTCCTCCTCCCCCCACTTTGCATTCTTGCCTCCTGCCCCTTCTCCTCTCCATGTCCTCCTCGCCTGCTGCCCTGGCGCAGGCTGGTCCCTGGTATTCCCCTCCCGTGCTGATCCCTGATTCTGATTGTGCTGACGGGTTTTGTGCTGGAGGAAGAGGTGGTGGGCGGGAGGGGAATCCCACAGCTCCCCGGTTGGGATTTTCAGAGGAGTTAAGCTTTTAATCCCTCCTGCGAGCTGCAGGGAAGGGGCGCGTGGCTTCCTTTTCAAATCCCTGCCAGCACCCTGCTCTTCCCTCCCTCGCCTCGGATGGGTCCTCTGGGCCATCCCCGTGCTGCTGCGTCCTTCAGGGGTGGTGGTAGGCAGGGTGATGATGCCAGCTGTGTGGCCACAGAGACACGTGCGTGTCCATGGCCAGCATCTTCTGGCTCAGCTCGTGGGTGGCTCAGTGCTACTTCAGGCGAGCACGGAGCGGCAGGAGAGGCTGGGGTGGAAATGTGGCTGGCGCACAACTCCGTGGGGTTTGTAATGGGCTTCCTCTTTTCTGCGTGCTAGATTCCAGCTCCGAGGAGGAGGAAGAGGAGGATGAAGAGGAAGAGGAGGAAGCGGAGGACTATGGGACCGACGGCACCGACAGGCTGTCGTCGCCTGCCCTTGACGAGAGCGGCCTGGGCCTGCTAGCGAGGTTTGCTGCCAGCGCAATGCCCAGCCCCATCGTTCCCCCTCCGCTTTCCATCATCCAGCTGGAGGCCAAGCAGAAGGCGAAGAAGAAGGAGGAGCGGCAGAGCCTGATGGGTGAGCTGCGCGGTTAGGGTTGGTGCCGGGGGTGCAAGGTGGAAGGTTCGGGAGGTCCCAGCGGTGCTGCAGAAAAGCAAATTGTTACCCAGACACGTCGTGCCCTGTCCTTGCCTTTGGCTGCCTGGTTCTGATGCCGAAGGCAGGGACTGAGAAGCAGAGACACCCAAGCAGAAGAAAAACCTCTTCAGTTAGCCCATTCCATCAGCTTCCCCATAGAAACCAGCCAGCCAGACTCAAAATGAGAGTTCCTTCCTCTGCTCACGTGTTTGCCATGCCAGACCCTGTTTCTCTGCCCCTGTGTCTCAGTTTCGGTGTTACAAGTAATAGGAGTTTCATTTCTTCTCCTCCCCATGCCTGGCTGCACAAGTGCCCCTGGGTGACATCGTTCCCAGTCAGACAGATCTATATGGGCTCCATTTATAAATTCTCTATTAATATTTATTAAGTGATAATGGAATTTATAGCATGCTTCGGAATGGAAAATGATGTCTTCCTTGGGAGCCCAGCTTGTTTTAGCACCATTTCCATGCTATATTAGGCTTTTGCCAACTTGTTCCAACAGCCTCCGTAAAGAATTTATCGCCTTGTAACCTGCCCTCCTTGAAACTGGAAACGTCTAGAAATTGTCTCATGCGGCAGTGAGGGAGGAGCACGGGCGTTGCAATTTCCAGTGGGTTTTTCATCTCGAGCGTTGCCAGCTTCGATTTTGACAGGCTTGCTCTTTCCCTGTTCGTGCCGGGGCTGTCTCAGGGGAAGAGGTTGGGGTGGAAGAGGAGAGCAGGTTCCTGCAGGTTGAATTTCTGAAGGAAGATGCTTTCTCTCCGTGCCTGTGCCTCGTACATTTTCTTTTACCCACGAGTTGTTCAGTTGTGAATGTCCTTTCCCAAGGGTCTGCTGCAAGCACTGGTTATCATAGCGGGGGCCGTTCACTGTGGGGCTTGAGGAGAATTTCTGCCAACCTTCCTGGCGTGAAGCGAAGCCTGATTTCAGACCGTGTTGGTCTGAAGGCAAAGTCACACAGGTGTGTGGGTGCTGCCTCAGTTTCCCTTCTGCCCTTGAAGGCCCGTGATTTTGCTCTCCTTTATCAGGTTCCGGAGAGGGGAAAAACACTGCAGGTGGTGAACACCTTGGTGTTATTATGGTAATTCAGGATGCTGGACACTTCTGTGCCTGTAATGCAAAGCAGTGGCCAATACGAGGGGATTTCCATCTGCCACAGACAAAAGATCATTTATGTCTCCTGACTTTAAGATAATTACTCGAGCCAATAAATAGCACGGTGGTGTCTCTTGGCCAATGGGAAAAAATAAGCTTGAAATCTGGGTTTATTCAATTCATTAAAGAGATTGTTCTCCGGAAACAAATGTGAGGCTGGAGAGGACTGCACCCAGAAGGGTCGGAAAGCTCAGTCTGTGGGGTTTGTACTTCGCTTCAGCCAAGCAACTGCTTTTTGTGGAGGGCTAGAGGATCTTTGCCTTAGGGATGTTGGGGTTTGAAAAGGGGACACCAGGGCTGTGTTGAACAGGCATGACATCTCCCATGGAGCCCAAAAGCTTCCAGCAGGACGTGGCCCCTCTTGGCTCAGCCGGGGGATTTGACTGATGATTGAATCCTTTGCGTCTAGGGACGGAGTTTGAATACACCGACTCAGAGAGTGAGATCAAGATCAGGAAGAAGTCGCCCTCGGGGCTGCTGCGGGGGAAGAAGGGGCCGCTGGAGGCAAACAGCATCCCACCAAGCCAGGCTCCGAGCGGCCTCGACCCCGGATCTGGAAGCTCCGACAAGTCCAAGCTTGGGGCTGAGAAAGGCCGCAAGCTGAAGAAATTCAAGTCCCCCAAGGACCTGAGCTTTGAGTTTGGGCTGGAGGCCAGCGATGATGACCTGTGGAACCGGCGCCGGAGCGAGAGGATCTTCCTCCACGACGCCACCACGTCCTCGGCCATGCTGACCCCCACGGCACCTGCCAGCTCCACTCCTGTCTCCAAGCCCGGGCGCTGTGGGAAGGGAGCACCCATGAGCCCTAAAAAGGAGGGCAGCAAGGGGAAGGACAGGAAGGAGCTGAACAAGGTGAGGAACATGCTGACAGCATTGGTGTGGGAGCTGAGGGCAAAAGGAGAATGATTAACTCTGCTAGGCGAGAGCAGGGAGGGTTGAGTCCCATCTCAGTGGTTGCTCAAATGCTCTCTGACTGCCCCTTGTCCCCTGTGCCACTTTATGGTGCCTTCTGAGGGCTGCCCCTGGCTGGTAGTGGCAGTCATCTCCTGTTTGCTAACTCTTCCTCTGAGCTGAAAGCTCGGCTGCCTCTGGCTCCGGTTCAGTTCATGGTGGAGTTACTGGGGAGCAGCGATAGCAGGAGGAGTTCGATGGGTTGGTTGTGGCATGAGGCCAGCTGGGATCTTCTTGGAGCTTTTTGAGGGAAGGTTTGACAGGCAGAAATTTCTCTTTGGGGTAATGAAAAGCTCTCCCTGAAATGTGTGAAGCCTGAATGCAGGGCTGGGAGACGTAGGACAGCAGTGAACTGATTGCTGGCTGAATGTCACTCTACCTGAGCACAGCCTGCTTTGCTCCTCCTTTCTTCTCTGGGCCTGGATCTTTACCAATGGGAGTGTTTACTTTTTTTTTCTTTTTTTTTTTTTTTAGCAGCGTAAGAAAGGTAAAGAAGCACCCTGCTGCTCCTCGTCCATGTCTCCTCCTGGCATCCCTAGCTCCCCATCTGATGTTCGGGTCAGCCTGGCAAATGCCCTGGGCTCCACCAAGAAGAGCAAAGCCAAGGTGAAAGCCAAGGAGGTCAAAAAAGAGGTGAGTGGCTGGTTCTAGACTGTATGAGCTGGAGAGCAATTGGCAGAGCCCTGCTCTTTTTCTGGAGTGTGAGGGAGGGAAAACACAGAAAGCAGCCTTGCTCAGTGTGTTACAGGCAAAATTTGAGAAGCCTAAATTCCCAGGAAGGCTAGCAGGTAGTACATGCTGCTACCATCTGCTGTTCATTTGAATTCATACCTCAAATTAATGAGCAGGCAGGATTTCTCTCTAAGGCATGGAGGTGGGGGTGGAGGGAGAGCCTTCACAAACAGCAGAGACCAAGGAGATGATGATGGAGTTGGTCTGCTCAGCACGTGGAGAGCCAGGTCACCACTGTTTTCTGCTCGGTGTAGCCTGTCTTCTCTCATAATACACATTTCTGTGTCTTTTCACGTGATTTCTGAGTGTGATGCTTATGGTCTGTGTGTAACAGCAAGAAACAGATCGTGGGGCTTTGAGAAGAAAAAGGAACAGTGTCTGCTGCCTGTTTAGTGAAGACAGGCTCTCAGGAGCACTGTGCAGAGGGGTGGTGAGTGCAGAGCAGTGCTAGAGCTGTCTGCTCTTCAGCATCTCTCCTAGCCTCCAGGAGTGAGATGTGGCTAGGATGTGCAAAACAGCTTTTGCTCAGCTGTCAGTGATGCTCAGCAATGAGGCTGGTAAATAAAATAAGCATCTTTTTTTTTCCAGCCAAAAAGCAATGTTGGTTACACCCACTTAACTCTGTGATTAACGTTGCTGAGGATGGAGACGAGTTTGTCCCAATATCCTCAGGTTGTTTGTTGCTGGAGGAAGGTGAGATGGGATCAGGCTGTTGCCTGTTGGCACCCAGCTGACGTGCTGCTTGCTCTCCTGCAGAACCGAGGGAAAGGAGGAGCCGTCAGCAAGCTCATGGAGAGCATGGCGGCGGAGGAGGATTTTGAACCCAACCAAGACAGCAGCTTCTCAGAGGATGAGAACATCCCACTGAGCATGCTGGTTGAGAGGCCACCCACACCAGGTGAGGGCAGGAGGGGCTGGGAGGGCAAATTGTGTGAGTAGAGGAGCTGGATGAGTTTCCCAAGGCTGCTTTGGAGAGCTTTTCTGCTTTCACACATTCCTTGTCCAAAGCCACGAGTCCTTGTGGTGGAGATAACCAGTTTTCCAGTCAATTTTGGCTTGCCAAACACAAGCTTCATCAGAGTGGCCAACCCTGTTTGACATCCAGATGAAGCCCAGTCATTGAGCAGCCCTATTTTCATTTACTGATATGTTATTACTGAGAAGGGTGCCTTTTTCTCTCCAAGTATCTGGCCAGAGAGAGAGAGAGCCCTTTCTGCAAAGTACTTGCTGGCACTTTTCTAGGGAAGGTCATTCTGGGAGTATGAGATTTCTCTCTCCCCTTGCGGTCTCTTTTTCACGGATGGTGCTTTCTAATCCTTGCCTTGTTTCAATACCTCGCAGCTCCCCGCTCCTGCATAATTGACAAGGATGAGCTGAAAGATGGCCTGCGTGTCCTCATCCCCATGGATGACAAGCTGCTCTATGCCGGTCATGTCAAGACAGTGCATTCACCTGACATGTGAGTTGTGGGGCTGCTGAATTTGCCCGGGCTCTGCTAGAGAATGGGGATGTAGCTGGTGCAGGAATGGATTTGGGGACTTTGCCCGGCTGTCTGGAGAGAGACTGACAGAGTCTGGCAGGGAGGGAAGGAGAGTTCATTCTGCTTTATCAGTGCTGAGGAAAATCTAATTACCCCTTATTGAATGCACTCAACTGAACTGGTGGTAGGGCTCAGAGGGAGGTGTTAGCCCATCCAGGTGATCTGTTCCACGTGCAGTGTCTGACCAGGCCTTTGTGTTTCAGATACCGTGTGGTAGTGGAAGGTGAGAGGGGAAACCGACCCCACATCTACTGTCTGGAGCAGCTCTTGCAGGAAGCGGTATGTGAGGCTAGTGGGTGCCTGGGCCCTGTTTTGGAACGGAATAGGCTAACTGAGTGTCCCTCCCTGTCTGGGGCTGCAGGGGTGCCCCGTTCCTGTCCCCATGGGCAGAATGGGCAGAGCTCCCCTTGGTGTGGAGCTCCCCACTAGCAGGGGTGGTCCTTCGTGCTGTCTTGTGAGCAGACAGGAGGCCATTTCCCAGCAGGGAAACCGTCCCTTGTCTTCTCCAGAGCTGCTTTGCTAATGCCAAATGTGGTAGGATGGTCTGTGCTGGTGCGAGGAGCATCAGTAATCGCCTCCCTTTTGCCCCGAGCAGATCATTGATGTGAAACCACCGTCAGTGCGGTTCCTGCCCGAGGGCACGAGGATTGCAGCCTACTGGAGCCAGCAGTACCGCTGCCTCTACCCAGGGACAGTTGTCCGAGGTAAGGCCACCCTGGCTGCACTGTGAGCCAGGAATGTTGTGGTCCTGCATGTCCTGAGGGATGTCAGGCTTGTCTGGGATGGCCCTGAGGTCTGCTGTGAGTGTCTGGAGGTCAGAGGCTCACCCGTTCCTCCAGGTCATGCCCAGCTTAACCAGGGTGCAGGTTTAGTATCATCCTGTGGTCCAGGAGCCATGCTCTGGTAGGAGGAGGTCTGAGTGATTTAGGAGCTTAGAATACCAGGGAAATTTGACACATTTCAAAAAGTAAGAATTCACTCCAGCCCAGGCACTAGTGATTTCTGAGGTTGTGGAGGTTTCTGTATCATCTACCCACTGACAGCTCTGCCTCTGACACATCGCCTCTCGATGTCTCCCCCATCTGGCCTCATGAAAAAGTCAGTGAAGAGCCCTGGACAATTCTGCCATGACCGGCCTTGCTTTGGGCTCTCGGTCACACTGTATATAAAGAAAGAATTACTTAAAATGTATAGAGTGGTGATGCTGATGTAGGGAGAAGGAAGGTGAAAAACAGGAGCTCGTGATTGCTGAGAGAAGTTAAAAAATGCAGGTCGAAAAAAAAAAAGATACTGCAGTGAAAAAGGGAAAGTGAATCTCTGCAGGAACACAGGGAAATAGTGACACGAGGTGGGAAGTCAAACTGGAACGGTTGTTACATGCTGTAGCAGAGCTGTTGACAGAAGAATCGAGGAATTCTGCACTGGGTGGGCTGGTTTAGTATCATCAGGGATTTTTCACTGTCGACTGAGCCTTCTGTGCTCTCCTGCATTAGCCATATAGGAAAGGTGGGGGTGAGATGTTTTGGAGTTTGCGCAGGATCCCTCTATTCCCCTGTGTTCCTGCTTCCCTGACAAGTGGTTTGTACTCTTAAGTTCGTCAGTAACAACTTCTTCTGCTCCCTAACCTGCAGGAACCCTGGATCTGGAGGAAGATGGTGATCTCATCACAGTAGAGTTTGATGATGGGGACACCGGACGCATCCCGCTGTCTCACATTCGGCTTCTCCCACCTGACTACAAGATCCAGTGTGAGTCTTACTGCTCAGTTTCTTGCACGATACTTCCCTCTACAAAAGGTAGGGAGTTTGGAGCCACGTTCCTCTTAGATTTTGGGACTGATTCACAGACTTTCAATCACAAAGATTGTACCATCAATTATGGACACGCAAACCTGGGGTGGGGCACAACCCTTTGGGGAAAAAGGCCTAATCCCTGTTGGAGAATTGTTAGAGACAAGTTCCCTGTATCTCATCTCTGTTGTGTGTGTTGTTTCACTGCTTTTGAACATCTCTTTGACCCGTTCCAGGTGCCGAGCCTTCCCCGGCCCTTTTGGTACCTAGCACCAAGCGCCGCAGCCGTAAATCCAGCAAAGATGCTGGAGAAGGAAAAGAAGGGGCTACGCTGGGGTCAGAGGAACCCGTGTCAAAGGGCAAAGGGCGAGGGAGAAAGCCAAGCGTCAAGGCGAAAGCTGGTAGGTTGTCATCTCTGCCAGACCTGGAGCTGAGAGTCCTTGCACAGTTCCCCACCAACTCTCCCCAAGTTAGGGCAGTTGCTTGGGGCAAGGTTTGGAGGGGGTTGGATGTACTGCTTGAGTGCAGAGCATCTGTGCATCAGCCCTCTCTACTGCGACCGTAGTTTGCAGGAGGCAGGCTCAGAAGCTGGCCTGAGCTGTGAGAGCTTCCTTCTGTAAGTCGGGGCTGCAGAGCAATGTCCCTTTTTCAGCTGAGCATCTCAGCAGCCATCAGCAGGGACAAAGATACGGGAGATCTGCAGTTTGGTTCCTCTGCAGTCAAAGCAGCTTTCTTGGGAATTGCCCATCAGCCTCTTACAGGCACTGGCATCGGACCAGGCTGCTTAGTAAGCTTGTCCAGGGAGCAGTGAGCACCTTTGTGCCTCTTTAGGGAGCCCTAAGTAGTCAGGAACAAGCCACCCATGGCCAGAGACCAGTCACAACTGGTGTCTGGCTGTGTCTGAGCTAATGGTGCCCGTCTGGGCAGATACCTTCATGCCTATGTGCTTCTTATCCTCTGCAGAAGAGGCTGTCTTGCCAGAAGAGAAGGATCAGGTTGAGCCTTCACCTGGTGCCTCTTCAGTCCCAGAGAAGCCGGCCTGCCTGGGCAAGCAAAGTGTGAAGGGGTCGCGGAAGTCCCAGCCGCTGCCTGCTGGAGGCTCTCCTGCCCCCACAGAGGAGAAGCGGTCAAAAGCCAGTAAAATGAAGATCTCCACGAAGCTGCATAGCCCCCCTCAACCCACTTACCAGCCCGCTGTGTTCGGCAGCATCCTCGGCACAGAACCCTACGGCGACCTCCCAGGGACGCTGGCGGCCTTCAGCTCCAGCGATGCTTCGGCATCGAAAGCCAAGGCCAAGAAAGGGCGGCCCACGGAAGAGACGCAGGAATTTGGCACCATGGCCAAGGCTCAGAGGAAGCACGACAGTGAAATCCTCATCAAGCTGGACCATGAAGGTGTGATGTCTCCAAAGACAAAGAAGATGAAGGAGGCGATGAGGATGCTGGAGGACTCAAACCTGGCCAGTCGCAGAGATGGCAAGAGTCTCTTGGGGCTGGGCTATTCCCCTGCAGTGGGTGCAGAGGGCAAGCAGAAATCTTCCCGAACCAAAGCAGCTGATGGAGACCCTTCCCCTGCCAGCTTTGGGGGAAAGTTTGATGGCTCAGCAGAAAGCCTCGCTGCCTCCAAGGACCAGGAAGACAAGGCAGCAGCTCCGGCAGCTGTGGAGGAGTCTGAGAGCAACAGCAGCGACAGCAGCTCAGAGTCAGAGGGAGAAGAGGAGGCTGAGAAGAACAGAGGGGAAGCCCAGGACAGCAGCTCGGCCAGCTCCAGGGCATCCACCCCTCTCTCTTCCTCCAACTCCTCCTCTTCATCCTCTTCTAGCAGCAGCTCCTCTTCATCCTCCTCTTCCTCCTCTTCTTCTGCCTCATCGACCTCTTCTTCGTCGAGCTCCAGCTCCTCTTCCTCCTCCACTACGGACGAAGACTCCTCCTGTAGCTCTGATGACGAAGTAGCTGAGGCCCAGCCAAGTTCCTCGGTGCAACAAACCCTCCCTCCCAAGCAAACCAAGCAGGCAGGGAAATCCCGCGCGTCCTCCCACCCCCAGAGCCAGAAACAGCCGGCGCAGCAGCCGGCGCAACAGCCGGCGCCGCAGCAGAGCGGCAACAAGAGCAGGCCCAAGAAGCGCGAGGGCATCCACCTGCCCACCACCAAGGAGCTGGCCAAGCGCCAGCGGCTGCCGTCGGTGGAGAACAGGCCCAAGATCGCCGCGTTCCTCCCCGCGCGGCAGCTGTGGAAGTGGTTCGGGAAACCCACGCAGGTAAAGGCAGCGCCTCCCGTTCGCGTGGTGCCTCTTGCGGTGCCTCTTTCCCCCTGGGGGCTGCCCGAAGGAGGCTTGTCCTTCTGGGCTGGCAGAACTCTTGACGGCGTGGTGTGTTCCCCAGCCTGGCCCTGGGGATCTCCCCGCCGTTTGCGAGGAGAATCGGGGTGGGCCTGGGTCTCTCTGTGCTCTGTTTCTTGTGGGAATGCCTCTTGGTGCTATGGCAGAAGGCAAACACCAGCGCCGTGTCCTGATTCTCCGTTAGCGTGTAGTGCTGAGGCCCTGGAGAGGCGGTGGCTGTGGTCACTGCTGGGCCAGGCCTGGCTCTGCCAGCAGCAGAGGGCAGGATGGGGCCAGCCGTGCTGGCTGGGGGAAACCAGGGCTGCTCACCCGTGTGATCCTCTCTTGGCAGAGACGAGGAATGAAAGGGAAGGCCAGGAAGCTCTTCTACAAGGCCATCGTGCGGGGCAAGGAGATAATTCGCATCGGGGACTGTGCCGTCTTCCTCTCAGCTGGCCGCCCCAACCTGCCCTACATTGGCCGGATCCAGAGCATGTGGGAGTCGTGGGGCAACAACATGGTGGTCCGAGTCAAGTGGTTTTATCACCCAGAAGAAACCAACCCCGGGAAGAAACTGAATGAAGGCAAGGTAGGCTGGTGTCCCTTGCTGAGAGGGCTGCAAAGCGGCTTGTCCCTTTTTTTTTGTTTCCCGAGGACAAGGAGAATCATGTCCCAGTTTGTTACCGGTAGCCTCGTGGGGTGGACCCATCATTTCCTGCTACTGGGGATGCCCGTGGTATGGGCGGGCCTGGTATTGACCCCGTGAGCGAGGGGTGTCTTTTATCCTACTGGGAAATAAAGATGTTTGTGTCAGTACAGAAAGAGTCTGTGCGGTGGAAAAACCAATGCCCTGCTGCTCAGAACCACTGACTTCTGCACGCTTGCACGGTGTGGTTTGCAGCAGGCTCTCAGCATGTGTTACCTGTGGGTGAGGCTGAGCTTATAAAGGCACATGTGGTGGGCAGATGATAGCATGGAAAAAAAATACTAATTCACTCTTCATTTCTCTTTTCTTTTCCTCTTGGGCGCAGCGCTGGGATCAGAAATCAGGCAGGAGCCTGTCCACAGCTCTGCAGGCATCCAACCAGAGGAAGGACTTCATGGAGGTCAGTGAGGTTGGGGGCGAGCTGGGGTGGCGTGCTGGGGACTGCATAACCCGTGCTGCTGGGAAAAAGCCCCTCGATTATTTGGCTTTTGCCTCAGCTGCTGACCCTGCAGCATTCACAACTTCCGATGGGAGATCTTGGGAGGGTGGATATTGCTGCTGGTGCTAGGCGTGAGGAGGAACAGAGGGGCTGGTAGCCAGCACCCGCCTTTGCATTTGCGTCCTTAAAAAAAGGATGCAAAACCCCTGGCCTCTGTATTCCCCCGCTGGTGCACTCTGCAGCCCTGGAGTTCCCGTCGGTGGAAGCTGGCTGTAAGCAAGGGCTCAGGTTCATTGTGCTGGACCGATCGTGTCTGCACTGCCCGTGGGGGCGTCCCTGTGCATGCTCCCCGTGTCCCTCCCAGGGCTGGCAGTGGGGATGGCTGAGGAGTTCTGCCCGAGTGTGCGCACAAGCCCTGGGTAGTCCTGGTGGATGTTTTTTTTTTTTCCTTGCAAATTGAAGATGACGCTTTAAATGCCGTGAGATCTAATTGCTGCCTTTCGTTCTGTCTCCCTCCTTCCCTTCCGGTAACGCAGCGAGCCCTCTACCAGTCCTCCCACGTGGATGAAAACGATGTCCAGACCATCTCACACAAGTGTCTTGTTGTTGGTCTGGATCAGTACGAGCAGATGCTGAAGACGAAGAAATACCAAGACAGTGAGGACCTCTACTACCTTGCAGGGACCTACGAGCCCACTACGGGCATGATCTTCAACACCGACGGGGTCCCTGTCATCTGCTGACCGCCCGGGGGACGCGTGCCACCCCCTGGGAAGGGACGGGACAAACATGAGGACGTGCCTGTTAAGACGACATGATTGTTTCTTTCAATGCTCATGACTTCTGTGTCACACTACAGACAGGAGAGCGCGAGAGACACGAGGAGGAAGGAGAGGGCTGAAGAAAGGGGTTGGGGAAGCGGTTACAGGACTTGTGGAAGATACCGGGTGGTGGTGGTGGTGGTGCGTGAACCCCAGAGCTCCTCCCGAAGTGGCTTTAATTAAGGTGACACTTGACCAACTTCTCCCTTCCTCCTTTTGGTCCTGGAAAGCACATGGGTCTCATGATCATTTCACCAGCGGGACCCCCCCAGCAGGAGGGATCCCTTTTGTGTCATTCGCCCCCATCAGTCACTCAGAAGCCGCCTGTACGTGGAAGGACACCGCTGGCCTTCTACGTATGCTCCTCTCCGTCCTTATTATTCCCTTTCCTGCTTGTTTCGCATGACCCTTTAGGAAGGACAGGGTGGAAGGAAAAAAGGAGATGAGTCTCTCTCAGCGCCTCGTCTCGACCCTCTCAGCAACCTTTTTGCAGTTCCCTTGCCTGGCCGCGTGCAGCACGGAAGGGCAGAGCTGGTCCTGGCGTGGAGGTGGGCGGGAGAGGTTCTCCAGGCCGGGGGGAGCAGGGAGAAGGTGAGCTGCCCTCCAGGCTGGGATGCTGCCTTCCCGCTGCCTCGAACAAACGGTCTGAACCCACCTTCCCGCTCCCTCCTGCCCCAAAAAGGCCTTTGGGGAGCAAGTGCAGGGTGAGGTGGCGATGCTCGGCGAACAAAACTTGTTTTGGAGCGTGCAGGGAAGGGGGAAAGGGAATGGCTGGGGGAAGCTGCTGCTCGGTGCGTTGAGCAGAGGATCCTGCAGGCCCTTGGGGCAGAACAGATTTTCAAGAGCCTTGGGGCCCTTGGCAGAATGGATTTCAGCATCCCTCACCTGGCTTTACCCCTCCTGCCTGAACGGAGACGTGGAGCTGCCTGGAAGCCCTCAGTTGCAGGGAACAGGGACAGAGCACGAAGCCCAGCCGTGCCCGCCTGCTGCATTTCCACCGCCAGAGCCTTGCTGTCACCTCGAGCGGGGGAAAGGGGCCCTTCAGCTTGCTCCATCCGCCTGGCCAGCCTTGCCACGGTTTGCAGGGAGCCGCCACCATCGCCTCCTGCCTCCCCCTGCAGCACCAACCCTCCGGCTCAATCCGTGGGGCATCGCCACCGCCGCACCGGGGATCCACCCGGGAAGGCAGCGCGCAGCCAGGAGACGCTGGAGGAGACCACACCGCTGCACCATCCTTGCACTTAAACAAACAAAAAAAACACACACACACAAAAAAAAAACCAAACTCCAAGAGACGCACTGATCTTCGCAACGACCGACTCGCACTACAGCTCGCTGGGACGCAGAGCCGCCCTGGCTCCTCCGGGGAGGAGATGCTCGCACGAGGACAGATCACAAACTGTCCCCCCCAACACTGCTGGGGGCCGGGGCTGGGGCGCCCCTGCAGCCACCCCTCGTACTTCGGAAGAACCACACGCACGGTGCTGAGCTGGTACCACCTCTGCCCCAGGCCGCCGGCGCCTCGGATAGTGACGGTTCTAGCCTGTACAGTTTTAATGTACCAAAAGACTCTTTAGCCCTCCTGTATTATAAGTCTTTAAATGGATTCAACTTTTTAATTATAAATATAAATATAAATATATATATATAAATATAAACTTTTTAAAACTGTGAAAAAAAAAATTATGAAATTCTAAAAAAAAAAAGAAAAAAAAGACGGCAGAAATGAACACAGTCTGACGTTTAGAATATTATTTTTTATTTCCTGTTGGATTGTGATTGTAAATGATCTGGGAACAGGCACACCCCCCACGCTCAAAGTGTACTGTAATTCTAGAAGCAAATTGTGTGATCATATTTTAAAGAGCGAGAGAGAGAGCGCGCGAGAGAGATTTTATGCTAATGTTAAATAGAAAGCACTTAAAACCCACTGCCTTCTATGGAACACAAGGATATTTCAGACAATCGAGAGGAAAGGAGAGCCAGGTTTTTTGTCCTTTTTTTTTTTTTTTTGTCGTCGTTTTGTTTATGTTTTGTTTAAAACAATTTTTTTGGCATTCTGTTTGTTGGAGAACTCCGTGTGATCTTTTTTCATAAAAAAAAAAAAAATTAATTGAAAAAAAAGCAACCCGACGACGCATCTTTCTTTGTCTCACTTTTCCTGACTGTGGGTGTTGTTTTTTTTTTTTTCCCCTCCCGGTGCCAGCGGTCTCTTTTTGGCTGTGCTTTGGCAGCACTGTGCAAGCTGGCGGGGGGCTCAGTGGGGTCCCAGGCGTGTGGCTGTGTCCCCGTCAATGTGGCTGCCCCTAGGGGACAGAGAGGACGTGCGAGATGGGGAACAACACCAGGGGACCACACCAAGGGGTCTGCAGCGTCCCCTGATAAACCCGAGGATGGTAAACCCACTGGGATGGGGCATGATGAACCCACGGCCAGCCAGCAAATGGGGCAAGCGATGACCCCAAAGAGCCTGGTCCCTTTCCACCCCAGCAGGAAAAGAACCGGGACACGCAAGCTGGTGCCTTTCAGAAAATAATAAAAACCTGAAACCCAAAAAGCATTTGTTCAGAAGGAAACCCCCAAACCCAGCTGTGTGTCTGGGACCGGCGCAACGCGGGGCTGAGGGCTGTGCTGCCCTGGGGGTGCTCCGGCAGCGCCCCACGGTGCAGGCGCCCTGCGCCTCATCGCTCCTCTTGGGGTTTTTTTTGGACAATTTCCTTTTCCCTGTCTCCGCTGCCTGGCTGAGCGGGCACCTGCACGCCCCAAAGCTGGGCTAACGCCTGCCCAGCTGCTGTGGGCCGCCAGCAGTGCTCTGCGGTCTCCCTCTGGAGCATCCCTGGTGCCAGCCTCGCACCGAACCCGGTTGTGGAGCATCCCGCAGGTGTGCGTGCAGCGGGAGCGCTGCAGGCTGCGGCCGCTCATCCCACTGCAAGAGCATCACGCCCTGACCGCCTGTGGCACCTCGTTTCCCCTCTAACACCCCTCCTCTCCCCGCCGCTGTCAGCGCGGCGGGGCACGGGGTGGCTGCTCCTGCTGCGGGACTCTGCGCGGGCCCGTCTGTGCCCTCCATCCCCTCGCTCTGTGTTCGCCACCAAAGGCGTTACAGGAGCTGAGCTGCTGGGCGCAGCGGGGAGCAGGGATCGTCGCAAAGTGAGGCATTTAATCCGGTGTCAGCTTCATTTACGGCCCTTGTAACAGAATTAGAGGCTCAGCAGTGGCCCTGGGCAGCATCCACGGTGCCTTGGCCTGGAGACCCCCCGCCAAGGCAGCAGAGCCCCCCTTGGGCAGCCCCACAGCACGCAGCGGGGGGCAAGACCCTCTTCTCTCACGGTAGGGGGGCAAAAAAGACAAAAGCAAAGCAAAGTGTGTTCTTTCTTTCTTTTTTTCCATCCTGCAGAAGTGATTCGGGTCTGTTACACAGCAATTGGGGTATTTTTTTTTTTGGGGGGGGGGGGGGGGGGGGGGGCACGGTTTCAAGTGCTGCAGAGGAATCCTGCGGTGCTGTGGATAAAAGCCTCGCCTCGCCATCCCACAGCACCTTCCTCCCTCGCTCCTCTTCCTCACCAGCCCTTCTTCTCAGCGCTGTCCCCATTCCTTTTGGGATGGTGCAGTATTTCCTTGGCAAGAACTCAAAGAGAACCCCCCCCCCCCCCCCAATACCCCCAGAGCTCTGTACTTCACCCCAGGGAGTCCCCCAGGAGCAGTGGCACCACCCCTCAAATCTGGGGGGCCACCATCCCGAGAGGTGGCCCCGCACAGCACCCCGAGGGACACCTGCATGGGCACCGAGGGCCATTTGGGGAGGCCGCAGCCCCATGCCAACAGGACCCGGTCCCATCCTGACCCCCCACCACCCATCCCCGGGGCTCAGTAACCCCCCAGGAAGGAGCCGTTGGACGTTTCGGTGTAGAAACAGCTACTGTGGGACGTGCTGGTGAGGCTGTAGGCAAAATAAGCCACGGCCGAGCCCAGCGTCAAGCCCGTCATGTAGGACACGGTCATGGTGTTCCCTGCGGGAAGGGACACGGGGTGTCAGGGTGCCAGCCCCGGCCACCCCCTCGTGGGGTCCCCGGGGACGGCGTGACCCTACCTGCCAGCTCCCGCTGCTCGGGGCTCACTTTGCCGGCGGCCAGGATCATGGGCACGCTGCCGAAGTAGCCGTTGGTGATGCCCATGAGGAGGGAGAAGACGCAGGGCCAGGCCGGGTGGCCGAAGGCGGGCTTCCCGTTGGGGTAGACGCACATGATGAAGAGGGGGATGAAGACCACGCGGAGGCAGGAGTAGATGAGGAGGTGGGTTCCCCTCCAGTCGTAGGGCAGGGCGGCCAGGATCTGCAGCGAGGGGCAGAGACCGCGCTGGGGGGGGGGGGGTGGGAGCGAGGAGGTTTGGGAGGGCGAGGCGGTGGGAAGCCCATCGTCCGCAGGAGCCCGACCTCGGCCACGCCGGGGAGCACCCGCACACCGGGTAGGTGCCCGTGGGGCGGAGAAGACCCCAAGTGGCTTTGAAAGAGAACATAAAGAAGGGGAGGGGGGCAGGGGTGGAGGTGGCTGAGCCCCCCACCCCCCCTGGCCGCGGCTGCGTTGCCCTCGCCTACCTTGCCGACAAAGTCGGAGAGGTTGAAGATGGCCATGATGAGGATGGGGAGCCACTCGCCCAGCGTGCAGTTGTGGATCTCCGACTCCAGCCCGGGGAAGAGGCACAGCGTGATGAAGTAGGTCATGGCGATGGACAGCATGTAGGCCCAGATGAGCCGCGACACGACGTAGCGGTGGAGCAGCATGTCTGGGAGAGGCGGGCAGCGCGGCTCAGCCAGGTACCGCATCCCCAAGGCTCACCAGCAGCAGCACGCTGAGATGTCCCCGTATTTTTGGGCGCAGTGACAAATGGATGACCCTTCCCCCCCTAAAACCCTAGGCTGCAGATTGCTCCTCCTGCCCCACAAACCCACCCTGCTCCTGCCACCCGCCACGGCTCGTCCCCGAGCCCGCCACCCACCTCTGAAGCTGGGCCAGCTCCTCTTGATTTTGGGCCGGGGCACGTCGAAGCGCATGTAGGTGCTGCTGCCCGCCAGCTCGGCTTCGGGGCCCAGGCTGCCCCGGGGGGAGCCGGGCTGTCCCCGCGGCCGGTCCTCCTGCACGGGGAGAGGGGACACCAGCGCTGACCCCGGGGACAGAGGGACCTTGGGGAGCAGCGGGGGGGGGGCCCTGCCTTGGCTTACAAATCGGACGTCCTCAGCGGTGACATCGTGGTGGACGCGGTACCCTGTCCCGTGGTCGCCGGCCCCCCGGGACGCGGGGTGGCCCTTGCGGGAGCAGGAGGTGTAGTAGCGGACGAAGCGGGTGCGCTTCACCAGGAGGTGGAGGATGAAGCACGTCAGCTCCATGCCGATGGAGATGAAGAAGAAGATGACCGTGTTCTCCTTCTCGTCCGACAGCAGCAGCTTGGTGAAGATGCGGCTGAGCGAGATGATGACCCCGGCGGTGCCTGGTGGCACAGCCGAGCGGTCGGGGCTGGGTCCCACAGAACCCTACGGCTTGGGGACCCCCCCCCCCCAGCAGCCCCACATTGCACAGGGTTGGATGCTCCAGGCACGGAGGAGCCACAAGTGGCATTTTTGGGGTGATGGAGCCAGCTCGTGGCAGACACCCCCCAGCCCCCATGGCAGCACAGCTGATAGTGCACATGATTTGAACACCCCGTTTTGCCACGGAGCCTTCGGGGTTGTCCCCCAGCTGCTGGAAGCCCAAAAGCCACCAGGACGTGGTCCTGGGCAGCCTGTCCTAATCAGGGGGACGGAGGAGATGGCCTCGGGGGGGTCCCCTCCCACCTCAACCACTCTGGGACTCTGTCCCCAGCTGGGGACATCGCGGTGGCACGCGCGGCAGCCGCCGGTACTCACTCTCGCCCGTCATCACCCCCTGCGTGTAGCGCTTGGGCAGCAGCCCCGTGTAGCCGTAGAAGCTGGATTGCTGCACTTCAGGAGAGATGCGCGCAGGGGAGAAGGAGGGGGATTATTGCCGCAGCCGAAACGCCCCGCTGAGAGGCTGGGACTGGCGAGGGTCCCAGGAGACCACGGCATACCTGTGCAGCCAAAAGCCACCACCCCGACGGCCACCAGGTTGATGGCGTAGGCTTGCCGGCGGGTGAAGAGCTCCAGCCAGACGTCGCAGATGCTGACAAAGAGCAGGGGACCCAGGGCGAAGAGGTAACCTGCAGAGGGGGGAGATAGGGGCAGGTGGTGGGGCTGGGGGGGGCTGGCACCGCCTGGGGACCCGGGGACCCCAGCTCACCCACGGAGATGCGCGTGTGCAAGCTCAGCAGCTCCACCAGCGCGTTGTTGAGGATGACGGCCACCAAGGCCACCAGGATGTAGGTGAGGCTCATGTCGAAGACGATGGAGGTCCCTGCGGAGAGGCAGGCGGTGGGGAAGGCTGCCGGGGGCTCAGCTCAGGTTTGGCGGGGTGGGCAGGAAGAGATTGGGCTGCTGGAGACCTACCTGGGTATTTGTGGTGCAGGTAGTCCACGTCGGTGATGAAGCTGTTGTACGGCAGGAGAAACCCAACCCCGGCCAGCAGCATGGCGAAGTAGATCCCGTGGTATCGGTCCTGTGGCTCGGGGTCTTCAGAAACTGCCCCGAAAGGGAAGGAAAGAGAGGAGGTGTGACAGTGGCACCGGAGCTTTCATGTCCCTTGTGGCACTGGGGACATGGGGACCCAATGCGTCTCGCTCAGGGCAAGCCAGCCCCGGCCCCGCAGTGCTACAAATGCCCTCGGCCTGGAGAAACTCCTTCCAGAAACAAAGGCTGGAGGGCAGGAAGACACCAGGGCTTTGAGGGCTGATGGGTTTTTCTAGCGGGGGGAGAGCCAGGCAGGAGCGAGCGGCTCAGAACCCCCCCGCTAACCGCAGAGCCCACCCCTACAGGATGCTGTGGTGGCTAAAACGGGTACAAAGCACTCTGAAGGAGCCAGCAGGCCATTCCGTGGCACGGCATGACTTCACGGCAGAATAGCCATTTGCGGCTATTAACCCACCCCAGGAAGCTCCTCTAAATGGGTGGGAAAAGCCTCGGGGCAGGCGGCCCCCCTGGCCCCATCCGTGTCCCCCCTCCTCACCCGGCTCCATGAAGGTGAGGACGCCCTTGGCCTGGCCGCCCCGCTGCAGCTCATCCTCCTCCAGCTGGTAGCTGTCGAAGCTGAAGCTCATCACCACGTTCCCCTCGGGCGTCCCCGCCGGGCTCAGCTCCTTGAAGCGCTCCGTTCCCACCGACCCCATCGCGGCCGACCTGGGGACAGAGAGCGGTGACCCCCCCCCCCCCCCGGGGGGCACACAGGTGGGTGACAGTCCCTGTGTCCCCCTGGGGTCGTGTTACCCCCCCAGGTGATGCTGTAGGGTCTGTGATGCTTGCCCCGGCCCTGCTCAGCACCTCGCTGGGACGCTCAGCACCGACGCTGGGATTTCCAAAAGCAATTAGAGAAATTAATGGGTGGAAACCAGGCGGCTGCTTGGGGGGGATCCCAGCTGCCTCGGGAAGCCCTTGCTCTCTGCGGGCTCTTTATGTTTTTATATAGCCCATGAGCTCCGGTTTATGCCCTTTTTCAGCATCTCCGCTGCCTGTGGCTGGGGACACCGCTCCCGCTGCCCTTTCGGGGTGAGGACAGGATGCGACCCGGCTGTTCAGGCAGCATTTTGGACCGAGGGGGGGGCCACGGCACAGCGGGGAGATGCTCAGAGAGCTGCCAGGCATGGGGGCACAGACCCTCAGGAGCACAGCCATGGGTGACCACACCAGATACATCCCTGAAGGAGCTCCCACACCACCAGGCATCCTCCAGAGAGCTCCCCCCAGAGCCCCCCAAAACCCTGTTGTCCCTCTGGGCCCATCCCAGCCCCGCTCTGTATTACCAGCACCAGTCGCTAGATGCCAGCCTGCCCCTGTGCCCGCTGCCCGCGGGCCACCCAGCCGCCCCGAGGAAAATAAAATAAAATAATAATAAAAAAAACAACAACAACAAAAAAAACCTCCTCCGAGGCACCAGGCTGAGGCAGGCAAGGGAGGAAAAATCAATTAAAGTGATTTGTCTGGTCTCCCTGCGAGACGCGGCGCTCGCAGGAGCGCGGAGGTTTTTCCAGCCTCTCCCCCCGCTGCCAGGACGCCTCGGCTGGGGTGGGTGGCGAACGCGGTGCCCACCGACACCGTGAGCGCGATCCCCAACGCTGAGCTGCGTTTGGTCGTGGCACGGAGCAGCCCTGACATGGTCCTGAGGCCACAGAGCTGGTGGGGGCCTGGATGTGGCCGGGGAGGGGGGAACCTCAGCACCCACCCCGGAGCACCGCGGGCAGGGTTTTGGATGGGGACCCCGCTCCGTGTCATCACCCACGGGGAGCCGATGTGGCCCCATCCGCTGACGAAACCCCAGCTTTACCACCCCAGGTGACGAAACCCCAACGGGAGGCATCGGCCAGGGAGCTGGCAGAGCCTGTTGCAGGGGTTTTCTCACCGAAAGGACCCCCCCACCTGGGGAGCAGCACCCCACGCCCGCTGTGACCCAAACTTCTCCACGGCACGGGAGTGGGGTGCGCCGCGCATCCAGCCCCCTCCCCCCCCAGCACCCCCCTAACCTGCCCCGAGCATCCTCGCACCAAAATCAATCCGATTTCCCCTCCCTTTTGGGTTCACACGCGGGAGCAGAGCCAGGCCCCGGCACCTCTGCGGGGTGGGTGCTCCGTCACCGCCAGGGCTGGGGGGGGTGGGCACCGAGTGGCACGGCGGGGATAAACCCGTGGGGGTGAGACGGTGGTGATGAAGCTGATGAAGAAGATGATGATGATGAAGATGATGATGATGATGATTTGCACCGGCAGCAGGCTCCCCAGCCGTCAGCAGCAAAGTGCTGTAAACACGGACATCCAACCCAACCCCACCACAGGAGATGCGTGCTGGGGGGATGCTCGGGGGGAGGCCAGGACCAGGCGGGGGGGGCTCTCACCTCCCCCAACCCCCTTCCCATCCCTCCCCCCCCCCAAACCACCCCCCCAGCCCCAGACAAAGCCGGTCCCATCCTCACCCAACAGGTCGGCAGCCTCTCTTACCTCCCCCCCCCCGCGGCAGCTCTGCGGCACCGGCTCCTCTCCCGCTCCCTTTCAGCCCCGGCGGCAGCCCCCGGCCCCCCCCGGCCCCCCCATACCGGAGCCCGGTCCCCGGGGTGGGGGCACCGGGAGCGGCGAGCGCGGCGGCTGCGAGCGAGGAGCGGGGGCGGCTCCGTCGCCACCAACCCCCCCCCCGCATCCTCCCCTTCCCCACCCCTCCGGCCGCCCCTCCCCGGCAGCGCTGGCCCCAAGGCGGGGAGGGGACGAGGGGGGGCTCAGAAATGTTTTTTCCGCCCAACAGAGCCCGTCCGCCCCCCTGGCTGTGTATACATCCTATAGGCAGCAGCTATAGGGACTGCCTGTATGTGATTTTGGGGGGGGGGAGGGGGTGTCAGTGGCGTGGCGCCGATTGCAAAGAGATATTAATTAGGGTGAAAAAAAAAAATCTGCGAATTTCACGTATTTCGTTTAGGACACAAGCTTTGCTCCCATTGCAGGGATAGGGATCTTTGCCCCCACACCCCAAACACTGTTGGCGTTATGGGGTCAGCGTGGGCTGCCCTGGGGGAGGATGGGACAGACGGACAGACGGAGGGATGGACGTGCAGGTAGGATGCACGGGGGGGGTGTGGAGGGATGGATGGGCAGGTGGATATATGTACAGGTAGGACAGACGGGTGGAGGCACAGACGGAGGGATGGATGGATGGATGGATGGATGGATGGATGGACAGACAGAGAGATGGAGAGATGGATGGATGGATGGATGGATGGATGGATGGATGGATGGATGGATGGGCATGGATGGATGGACAGGTGGATGGATGGACGGACGGACGGACAGATAGGACAACAGATGCATGGCCAGACAGCTGGCTGCATTGTAACTCCGGCTAGCAGCATGCAGAAATCCCCTTGCTTTTGGGGGCTGTGTGTGTGGGGGGGCTCTGCTCCCCAACGTAACCAGGGTTGGAAGCAGCATGGGGGGGGGGGGACACCCGTCCGGGGAGAGGACACCCAGGGCGGGTGCTCCAGGTGGGGACACTGCGGGTGTCCCCAGCCCTCCCCAGCTGAGCAGGCTGAGTCCGCGGGGACGCGATGCTGCTGGGTTTTGCAGGGGGAGCACAGCACAGTGGGGGGGGGGGCAGCGGGTGCCCCCCCATCCAAGGTGGACAAGAGCCCCTCACTGGTGTTCCCCATCCCTGGGTGGCGGTGGGGGGGTGCCTCGGAACAGCAGCCTGCTGGCAGGTGACAAACACCAAAGAACAAGCACCGTGCTCGGCTCTGACCTTTTGCCCTACACCAACTCCCTCCCTTGAAAACTGGTGCAAAGAGGGTGATTTTGGTGTGGGTGCCTCCTCACCCTCCGTCCACCACGGAGGAGGGACCTCAAAGATGCGACAGGGTTATAAAGACATCCCGGGGGCATCCCCGCGGCACTGCCAGCAGGGCAGGGACGGAGCAGCACAGCCCTACGAGACACCAGAGAATCCCCTGCTTGGCACCCAGGCGGTGTGCGAGCTCCACGAAAAGCGCAGGACGAGCTGGAGCATATGTGCGCTCGCCTTTTCCCAGCTCCCAGGCAGCGTTACTCACCCAGCTCAGCAGCGATTCTCCCGTCGGAGCCAGCCCTCCCGCCTCGGCGCCCCGGCTGCGGAGCCACGGGGGATCCTATAAAAGCCCCCGAGGTCCCGCCGGCATCCCGGCTCCCTTTGAGTGCATTTGGAGCTCCCGGAGACGCTGCAAAAAAAAAAAAAAAAAAACAACACCTGGAGGCAAAAACCCAAGCCCCTGACTTGTGCCATCCTGGCTGAAACCACACGACCTCCTAATCCCCATTTTGGGGCACGAGGGGTTTGACACCTTACTTCGGCTCATGGCTGCCAGAGGCCCCCACAACTCCAAAGGGACCCAGGGACATGCATGTGGGGCTGCCAAAATATTGTTATCTGCAACGCTCTGCGCTCACCGCAGACTGGGCTCGAGCCGGGCTCGGGGCCAGGGGTTTGCTCCTGACCCCAGAAGAGCTGGCACCAGATATAAGGAAACCTCTATGGCTTTTAGGGTCGCACCAGGATGAATTCCTCCCAAGTGCTTTCTCTCGGCCTTCCCCTCCCAAAGGACCCTGGTCCCATTCCCCATCCTCCCGAGGTGTCCGAGCTGGTGCTGGCGATGGTGCTGAGCCTCCTCCTCCCTTCGGGGACGTTTGGGGCCCCCGCGCCGTGCGCTCCCCCTGGGCTTTGCCGGGCTCTTCAATTTTTCAGCTGGACCTGAATAATTCAGCTTTGATGTAGCTGGCTCGAGGTCTGTGAGCTCGGCTGCTCCCGGAGTTTCCGCCTGACCCACTTTAACACCAGGGAAGCCTGCCAGGCGCGGCGGAGCTTTCCCCGACCCCTCGGTCCCCGTGGCACAACGGGATGTCCCACACCCAGCCCCTTGCACCTCCGCACCCAGCAGCACGCACCGCGAGGCATCCCAGGCCAAATCACAGCATTTTGGGGGAATTTTTCCCCTTCTTCCAGCCCTCCCGCAGCAGGCACTGCTTGTGGGATTAGGAGGTGGTTTTAGGTCTGTGGCAGGAGGCAGCCTCCGCCCCGGTGGCCTCCTTGCCATGGAGGCCGTGGATTGATCTCGCCGGGCGGAATAAGGCTCCTCTGATTCATTTGGCTTGGAGATGCTGGATTAGGATGGCCTCCAGAAATCCCCTTTATTGCGTTTTTTCTCGCTCCTGAAGCAGAGTTGGGTTTTATTAATTACTGCTGCCACAGAGGTGAGAGAGAGAGGAGGGACCGTTCAGGTGGATCTCGCCACGCTGCCAAAAAACCCAGTGCCACCTCTTTAAACCCTCACTGATCTTTTAGGTCGCTCTCTTTGGGGTGATGCTGGTGCTGTGTGCCTGCCCTCCCTTGGGCACCGCTGTCCCCGTTCCCCCCAGCACTCATCTCACAGGAACCCAGCGGCAAAACCCTACTCCTTAACCAAGCCGCACTCACCCAGCAGGGATGCCCGTGCCTTATATCCCTGTCCCCCGTGCACCTATGGGGTGGGCGATGGGGCACGGAGGTTTCTGGGCTGAGAGCCCCCCTCTCCCACCCTGCATTCCCGAGCTCAGTGCTCCCGGCAGCGCTGCTCTTCCACCTCTTCCACTTTATGGGACCGGGATGCTGCACGGCTCTTCCCGAGCATGCAATCCCCTCTTGGAAACCCTTCTTTAAATAACATCGAGGGCCTTCGCGTCCCTCCCCGAGGACGGCCTTCGCATCCTTCCCTGCTCTGCTGGGCAGCTCCGAGAGCCGGCTGAGCGCTGTGCCAGCCCCGGGAGCATCCTCGGCAGCACCGGCTTCGCATGGAGATGTCGGGGATGAAACGAGGCCAGCGTGGTGCTGGGGGGATTATCGGGGCCACAAGAAAGGCGGTGTAGCCGGGGGATTCGTTAGCTGCAGCTCGCGGGGTTGGTCGTGAACTGATTGCAGGGGGACCGAAATCCCCGGCGCTGGCAGGAGCTGGGCACCGGAGGCTGCGGGGATTAACGGGGTTTTCCCCAGGCTTTGCAGCAGGACACGGACGAGAGGAGTTGATTTGAGGCCAAAGCTCCGGATTTAAGCGCTCCTGGGAGATGCAGGGGCTGAACTGGAGCTGAGCCACAGCACCAGCACATCCCGAGGACCAACCCCACTCCCACGAACACCCCAATCTGGGGGCTTTTCCCTGCTCCTCTGCATCCCTCCCGCCTGCACCAGCTACACCGGACTGCGAGAGCTGGAAAAACCCAGAGAGGATGCCCAGAGACTTTCCTTATTATTTTTCCCCCCCTCCCTTCTCCTTGCTGGAACGGATTTGCATCCATCCCTAATTAATCCGAGATGAGCTGCTAATTCAGCTCCTTGATTGCAACTTTGCATAATTGCTGCATGCACACGCAGCGGCAGGACGGGATAAAAAAAGGAGACACTCAGCAGCGGGCGCAGGGGAGGTGAGGGCCGGGAAGGGCTGTTCCAGCAATCTCCCACTCATCTGGGCTATTTAAAGACCAGGTGCAGAAAGAGAGAGAGGAGATTTTTTTTCTCTGAAAGCAGAAAATGGCCACGTCCACCCTTGGATGGTTTCGCTGTCCCGTGCTGGGCTCCCAAAGGATCTCACCGGCAGCCTCAGCACCTTTGGCGATGGGAAAACTGCAGTAAATGAGCACGGTGCTTTGGGCAGCACAGCACCTTTGGCTCTTCCCGCAGCGCTACCGAGCTCTGACATCCTCCTCCTCCTCCTCTTCTGGTGCCCAAGTGGTCGTCAGTAGGTTTCAGAGTGAACGCTCTACCAAGAGGAGCGGGGCCATCTCTCCCCACCCACTCCAGGCTGCCCAGCCACCAGCGGGTGCATTCGGCCACGAAACCCCCCCAAAACAAGAGCCAGGGGGCTGCGGGCATGACCCTGCCACCTCCGAAATACCACGGAGCACAGGAGGCCGGGACGCATCGCCCAGTGCCGTGGCAACGGGCACAGCCACCGGTGCAGCCGACCTAAGGGCTGGTGGCAAAATTTGGGGGAAAATCAGCTTTTCCCAGCAGCGACACACAAAACCACCCCTGCAGCACGGGTGGGCGATGTGTGTGCCCGGTGATGTTGGCCCATGGGTTATACCCCACTCCTCCGCCACCCAAAGCCCCCTCCCAGACACATCCCCCCCCCCTTTATCACCTCTGTGCACCCCTCGGTTCCTCCCAGGGCTGAGTGACAGGGCAGCAAATAGCGTTGGACAGCTTGGCCCCAGAAAGACAAGAGCCACTTTCAGCCTTTTCCCCTATAAAAATGCAGCCCCCGGCCCCGGGGCCCCCTCCCCATGGCTTGGGCTGAATGGGGGGGCTTGGGCTGGGCCCCCCCCCGCCCCTATTAATTAGCGGGGGCACGCATGGAGCCCAACACCACGGCGGAGATTTGGGCACCACTGACACACACGGAGCATTAAACCCCTTACGGGGGATTTGCATAAGCTCGGGGAGGGAGGAAGAGCGGGGGGGAAAAGTGTCGACAATGGGAAAGTAAAAGCATTAAAGTGCTTAGGAAAAAAAAAATCTGATAAAGGAATAAACCAGTTAAGGGAATATATAATTCGGAGCCTGGTTATTCAAATCCTGCCTTATAGGAAATCCTCTTAAAGCGATCACCTGATTGCGTGTCAAATTCCTAATTGAATAATAAAGGAATTATGTATTTATTCCATAAACGCACAAGGAGGGAGCGCACGGGGGGCTGGCAGCCCGGTGGGGGGGGGCAGCCCCAGTGCCCCCCCCTTGGCCCCACACTTTTCCCACGGGGGGCTGTGGGCGATGCTGCGCGGCCGCTCCTGCCTGCCTCCGCACTGTAAATAAGATGCAGGGAAAGGAAAAAAAAATAAAAAATAAAAAAAGACATCACCTGGCAGCGGGGAGGCACGCAGCAAGCCCCCAGCCTGCGCCGGGGATCGAGCTGGGGGGGGGGAGAAAGAAAGAGAGGAGCTAAAAATAGCCCCGGGAGCCGCTTTCTTCCCGGAGATCATTTTTCTACCCGCCCATTTCACTTCATAAACAGGATTATTTATTTATTTATCCCCCTCTTCATGCCACTTTCTTTTTTTTTTTTTTATTCCCCTCTCTGTTTTTACCAAGTGCTTTGCCCAGGCCCAGCTCTCTTTTAAAAGCAAGTTAAAACGAGGAAAAAAACCAAACCACCCCCTCTCCCAACCCGCCCCAAAGCCAACCAAACCCAGCCCCCGTGGTCGCTCCAGCCAAAGCTGGCAGGGCCGCAGCACTTTAGAGGTAATTGAATATCCCGGAGTGCATCTGCTAATGCAGCTCCACGATAAATAAGCGGCAGCGGCGAGCACGGGGCCGTGGCCTCGGCAGCTCGGGCAGGGCAGAGGCAGCAGCTGAGAAAACAGCGCGAGCACCCAGCAAAACCCAGCCCTGGCCAGGCCCCGGGCTGCCAGAGGCTCGGTTTGGGGAATATTCGATGGCAGCACCGAGCGGGGGGCTCGGGGAGGTGGTTATTGAATTTATGGAGTTTTTCTCTGCCAAGCCTGGTGCGTGGCAGCCACAGGGGCCGAGCCCTCCGATTTTTTGAGGGATGGAGCCGGGCTCGGGTCTTTGCACCTCCAGCCAGGCCCGCGCTGCCTCCGCTCAGCGTCCTCCAGAGCAGCCTTCAGGGCTGGCAGCAGCAGTTAATCCAAGGCTGCGGAGGCCATCTTCCCATGCACGCGCTGTTTGGTTTCCGAAGAGGCTCCTAATAACTAATTTCAGACGGTGAAAATGCGTCCTGACCCCTTGAAATGCAAATTGCCGTGTGCCCTGGGAGACGGGAAAGGCTGCTCCGCAGCCGGGAGGGTAAAAAGGAGCCAGATGAGGTCTCCTGCCCCTGCCCCTGCCTCTCCACTTTCATTTCCAAAATCACTTTTGGGTGAAGAGGGGAGCTGCTCTCTGCCATTTCGTGGGGCTCGCTGCCCGTACATGGGGATGGGGTGTGCAGGAAAGGGGCACGGCCCCCCTAGGGCGCCAGAAACCAGACCTGCTGCAGCCCCGGGACGGCAGCGACACGGCAGAGCCCCCCTGGGTCCGGAGACCCAGCCGAAGGGAGCTGCCTGGCCCCGCTCGGGGGTCCTGAGCGTGGTCCCCAAGGTGCCGCAGAGCCCCCAGGGGCAGGGATGCGCCGTGGGGAGGGGGGTGGGATGCTCCCGGGGAAGGTGCAGGGATGCTCGGGGAGGGAAGGGAGAAAAGGAGCAGGGATGCTGCAGGAGGAAAGAGGTTAAGGGACAGGGATGCTACGGGAGGGAAGAGGAAAAAGGAGCAGGGATAATCCGGGAAGGGAAGGGGGAAGGAGCAGGGATGCGCACCACCACCTAGCGGCTGCGCGGAGCCCACTGCCCACCCCAGGCCAGTGCCAACCCCCGTCTGTCACTCTCGCCCCAGGCTTCTTTTTGCCCCTGGAGCACAGGATTCAGGGTACCACACCATTACCAGCATCCTCTAGCTTATTTAATGAGTTCACCTGGACTTCTCAGTCTCTGAGCCCCTTATTGCAGCCTCACCGTGCAGCTCAGTAAAAACTCACCGCTAAGGAAAAACGTGACAAGGTGCTGGAAGAGCAGGCACCGGGTTTCCTCAGCTGCAGCGGGCTGGGCAGAAAGCTCTCATTAGCTCACGTCACACCAGTAATTAGCTGAAGAAATGTCCAAGGGCCTGGCAGAGGTGTGTTCAAAACCTGTGCAGGGCTAGGGCAGAGGCAGAAGGTGAAAGGCACCCGCTCAGGGATGGATGGGCTGGCAGCAAGGCCAGAGGCTCCCAAACACAGGCAGGAGCAGAGCAGTGACGGTGCTCGCCTCTGCCTGCTGCTCCCCCAGCACCTCCCAGCGTCTGGTTTCCACCCGCTTGCTCTAAAACGCCACAATTCTGCATCCAAGGAAAACAGCACGGCTGAACGGCGAGCCTGCCGGGGCTGCTCTGCCTGGTAGCTCTGCTCCCGGCAGCACGCTTGGCCCCGAGCCCGGGAGGCTGGGCTGCTTACACCAGCACCGTGCTCTTGCTCTGATTTCTCCTGGGACTCGAGTCCCAGGTCACGAGTAAGTACAGGCAGCAAAGGTGTCAGCGCCTGGCCAGTTGGTGGGATGCCACAACAGGGCTAAACCCTGCTTACTACTAACAGGGAGCTCCACGAAGGAAAGAGGCACAAGTCGGCGCTACCCTCATAAGGAGATAAATAATGGGAGGTGAGATTTATTATAACAGGAGGTGAGGTTTCCCCATCCCTTCCCTGGGAATTCCAGCTTAATGGGGCAGACCCAGTACCAGCAGACAGATGCAAGACTGCCACTGAACACAGCTGCAGCTGCCTGTTTCAGGGCTGTGTTTAACCCATTACTTAGGATTTTCCCCGTGCTTACTAGATACTGTTCTGGCCAACAGATTCACCTTTTCTGATTCTTCTGCAGGGATTCATGTGCTGGGCAGGCCTACGGCAGGAGCAGTCAGACCTGGATGGCCACATCCATCCTGGGCACAAGGTCGGAGCTGCTGCCTGCACCACCACCTCGGCTGGAAGCTCTGCCACTCACTGAAGCCACCCGCAAACAGCTCAGCTCTGATCCTCAGCTTGCTCCAGGCAGAAGAAGGGAAACAGCAGCAGCAGCTGAACGAACAGTTTAGAATCACTCATCCGAGCTAACACAGCTGCTTCTGCCTGCAGAAAGGGACGGCACGAACGGCACTGGCAGGAAAGCATCACCCTTCAGAGCAGGAGCAGGAGAGGAGATGCTTGCAGCTTCACAGCCGAGGTCGCTGTGAAACAGTCACAGAGGAGAGCAGGAGCTCTCAGCGTGTGCTCCTCCACTGCTAGCCAGAGCAACTTGCTCCTCTCATCCACCCTGAGCAGAGGGTTTGTCACAGGAGAAGCCTCCACACCCATCGGCATGGGCTTGCTCTCCCCTGGGCCTGAAGGTGAGAAGCAGCAAGCTGGGAGCGGCAGCACAGCAAGCAGGGTACGGTACTTGAAAGCACTGCTACGGACGCAATCCATAAAATAAAGCATAAAGGAAGTTATTGAAACTCACCTGAGGAACAGGAGAAAAATACCCAAGTGTAAGTTCCTCAAGAAGTGCTTTAAGGTGGAACAAGGGGGAAAAATATGCCAAAAGGAGCTCAGCTGGTCCTTTTCCTCGGCAAAACTCAAGCTGACAACATCTTCTGAGATCTGCCGCACAGCACAGCACGGACGGAAGGCTTACTACTGCTAGCAGTCGGGTTGGGGCCACAGCGTACAGGACACGCGTAGCGCCACCCGTGTGTTATCCAGCCCCATCCTCAAGCAGCAAACAGAAGGAAGAAGACACAGAATACTTATCACAACACATTTAATTTCTTAGGCAGTTATAAAATTACAAAGAGCGATGGGCTAGCAGGGAGAACCAGACACTTGATGAGGTGGAATGTTAGACAGATTTTTCCACTTATCAACAGAGACATCGAACAGAGTCAGACTGCAGGATGCAGTGTTTTTTTTTTTTTTTTCCCTCCATGTGCAGAAGCAAATGCGAAAGCAAACAGATCCGAGTAGAGAAAGGGTTGAGCTAATGCCCCAAAGAAACCCAGAGCTACAGGTTTGGGAACAACTCACCGCTCCTGAGAAACGAGTCGGACACATGCAAAGGCAGCAGGGGAAGCCAGCGCACAGATCGCTGCAGCCACAAGGCCAAAGCCACAGCACCAAGACACCTGTAATGAGCACAACTGTAGCTATTTGCAAGCCAGAATTAAAACTTCTCGCCCGTTATTTTCAAGGCAGTGTAAGATGGGATTCGCCAATCTGAAGTAGGTTAAAACAAAGGCATGTTACAGTCCGAAAACGGGGAATTTACTGAATTCCTTTGGTTGTGCAGCTGGAATCTGGAAGGGTTTATTTACAGTCTGAGCCATGCTTTCTTCTTTGCAAGCCTCTCCTGGTGCAGTAGATTCCAGAAAGACAAATGCCTGCCCTGCACATGTGGAGATGACACCGTGCCTTGCACTCAGATGTTAACAGGTTAAACCAAGGCGACTGTTAGCCAGGACACCTGGAGCACAGAATAAAGCTTCCCAGATCTCCGCAGAGATTAATCCCCACCAACGCTTTGGACAAAGACTCCTGTTGCTCTGCGAACAACAGCAGAGCGTCTGCACGTACGAGTGGTATATTGAGCAGCTCAGCAGCCTACGAGGAAAGAAATTCTGCAGTCTTACTGCATGTTGCTTTGGTGCTAATGCCATTATTAGAGCCGAGAAAGCACAGCACGGGATGTAACAAAGCGTTCTGCTGATCGGCTTCTCGGGGCTGTGTGCTAACCTACTCACAGAGTAGGTTCATTCAGTTCATTCCTCCCTTTTTACTATTACACGTAGGTCAGACACACATTTCCTTTGTGGAGACACCTGTCACCGTATTTAGAGCTTTCCCAGAAATGTATTTGCATCCAGGCAGACTTGAAAAAACCACCTCCCCCCAACAATCTCTGTAGAAATAGGCAGAAGCAACTCACTCACACAGGACCTGAAGCAGCGAGGTGCGTGCACACACCTGATGTCAGAGGGAGCGCTCACACAAACCGTCCTGCTGAACAGGGCCTCAGAAGAAAGTTTTTTTTTTTTTTACTAAGCTCTTTATGCTTTCAACTTCCTCCTCCTCTCCCAGGCCCGGCCTTTTAACTGCTAGATTTATATCTATCACTCATATTTTGGAAACTGTGACATAAGAAGAGCCCAGAGCAGATAAAAGCTTTCCACCTCTGAGCTTGAAAGATGTAGGGTAAACACAGAAGTTGAGACAGCAGCAGAGTACACACACTTGCTACGTATTTGCACATCAAGAGAAACAGCTCTTTCCCTACGGTGCTCGCTGGGAACAGATCCCACTGCAATTTAAGACCTGAGTTTCCGATTCCAAGATTAAGTGTCCCCCCCTTCCCCAGCTTTGGTTATTTCTGTTGTCCAGTTCTGCACCCAACGCTCTGAGCCAAAAAGGTTTTGAGAGGTGCAGTCAGAGAGAGAGAGAGACACTGATACAAAGCAAACGCTGTCCTTCCGAGGAAGGCCACTAAAACAAGAGGGGTTGTAGAGGTGTTCCTGAATCGCGTGACTACAAGCCCGCAGCCACAGCACAAGGCTGCAGCCCCCTTGGCGCACCCTGAGGAATCCAGGGCTGTTGGACCACCGGAACAGAAACGTTTAGCACCACCTGACCCACGGAGCATAAGAATTCAGTTGCATGCTCCATACTCAGGTGAAGAAACAGCTGCAAACAGCAGTTCTGGTATGTTTAAGGAAAAAAAGTATATATATCTTTGTGTCACGGGGCAAAACCCCATCCTGAAAGGCTTCTAACTTTGGTAGCGTACCACAGCAGGGTGATTAGACGGCCTAAGGCCATCAGAGGGAAATGAGATTAATCATATTTTATCTGAGGAGAAAGCTTCATATCCTCACGCAATGAACTTAGACAACACAATCAACAGTCGCCACCCTAAATACACTGTCAGTTGGGACCAGAAACCTCCTGTTCCATCCCAGCAGCTCCACGTTGGTCACTAACCCCTGAATATTTCTAATCTTGCTCTCTAAAAAGACTTTCCCAGCTAAAACAGGAAAAAAACTTCCAGCTTTTAATTAAGCAGGGTGTAGCGATTGACCAGTCAGTCAGTGGCACAGGAGGGGCGTACTACAGCACACGGAAGACAACAGCGAATGTGGGATTTATGGAAAATAAGCAGGTGTAAAAGTCAGGATACTGGTTTTAACCCTTTCTTAGTGTTCTCAGTTTTTAGCAGTAAAATTAGTAAACACGTTAAACGTGATAGCAGTACCTTGCTACGCAATATGGCCTTTGTTACAACTCGAGTTGTAGAGCTTGTGCTTAGCAGACCTGTGTTGCTTACGCGTGTTTGCTGCTAACTCGACTCGTTGAGTCTCTGCCAAGCCTCCAAGTATGTTACCAGGAACATTCCCAGCTTTAGCCTGGAATAAGCAGACATCTGACAGCTCCTGCGTGGTTCAGTTTGCCAGCAGAGCTCGCCGAGCTTATATTTACTTCAAGACTTGTATTTTACTCTGCAGTTACAAGCTCCACAGCAAAGCTGATAGCGCTTGTAGTAAAAAAAAACAACAAAAATAAATCCAGACTACAGAATTTAGTTGTCAGCCAGAGCTTAAATTCAAGAGACTAAATGAGATTTCAGCATGGCTCAGCAGTTTGCTTTGGGCGTGCTGGATTCTGGAGAGGATGCCACAAGCTAATCCAGCCAACTATTTAGGACGGTCAAGGGTTTTCAGTGAGTAAACAAGCCTGATCCCTTCTCTCCCACATGTTTGTCTAAGAACATCTGTGCACACTAACAGCAGCCTCACCGATATGGGCAGCTCTCTTTGGCAGGGGCTATCGTCATCTTCTGCTCTTTTAGATGAAGGGGAAAGCCTACCTTACCCACACAGGGCTCAGGGGACAACAGCCACCACCCGCTATTGCTTGACAGAAGCCTTGTTAACAGTACCAAATCCTAAAAGCACCCTACCATCTAGTTTGGTAAGGAGCTCACCGACAGCTGGAATACTCAGTTCAGTCCAGGCCCCATCCTGCTCTCAAGATCTGCAATTTCCTCGTCTATTTGTATTTGTATTTCTTTGTAAGTAGTCAGTAGAGCAAAGGAAGCATCCCATACTACTACACAAAAGGCAAAGCAGGCTCACTTTGGCAAAGTGAAGTAACACTCACCAAGTACTTTGCTAATCATTTACTCACTACCTGTTATCCAAGACTTAAGAGAAGGCACATTACAACCCTAAAAATAGACTGCAGCACTGCTCAGCCTTGGACAGCCCTAGCCACGGTCAAGGCAGCTAAGGTTTTATTCCAAAGCTGCCAAAGAAAACCAGTCCTTGGAGACTATCACAAGAGGTACTCCAATAGAAGGAGAAATTAAAACTGGAGCATGATTATCCAACAAAACAGAACCTAGAAGATAATTCTTTCAAAATCATTTATATTTACATCAGTATCTGGAAAAAGAGTCCTGAACCTTCACCATTGGAGCAGTATGCTCAGCCCCAGACAGAAGAGAAGCAAGAATTAAGAGTTACACCCTCCAGCTGAAAACCTTAAAGCTGTTTTAAGTAACGGGGCTGCCATACTCTGCAGTGACTTCTATCCAGCCTGACAGAATCATTGCTTTGGATAATTAAAAAAAGTATAAAAAAGGTTATTGCTACTCTGCCAAGGAAACAGAACAACTGACAGGAGAGAAAGTGCATTTGAAGTCTCTTTCTAAAAGAAAAAACCAACGAAACCAAACAACAGCTACCATCGGCTACAGACACCCGAGTGCTATAGGTGTGAAACAAGTCTCTAGCAATTCCTTCTTCATTCTAGCTTTCTTCCTACAGATTTTTTTTTTCCTCTTCCCTGTAAAGGCACTTTCTGTATTCTACATCCTCATGCAGGGAAACGTTTCCAGTTTTCCATCCCAACAAACAGAACACTCCCACAAATACACAACATTCAGAAGGAATTTTAATTAACAAAATGGTCCAGGAAAGGGGAGGGAGAACCCAAAAACAGGCCGATGCATTTGAAAGATTGCATGTCAGTCACTAGGTATGCCTGCAAGCCCATGCACAGGAAACCATTTGGACCTTTGTCAGTGCAGAACTAATCTCAGCTTCCAGAACCACTTCTCTACTCCTTCCTTATATAAGCTAAATATTATATACATATATAAAAAAAATACAAACTTGAGTTTGTTATAAAGTGGCTTCTCTCTCTCTCTCCCCCTCCTATGCTTGCTTGGCACATGAACGCATGCAAAGCTAGTAGGCTCTGAGGGCTGCACAAACAGCAGGTTTTGGCAACAAAAAAAACAACAAAAAAACACAGCTAAAATAGATAAGCAAGATTAAAAGCCACTGAATTGAAAACCATATATTTTTCCAATGGCATAGAATTAGAACTACAGCTACGACTTAAAACTGTAAGAGTCTGTCATCCTCTCTCCCAACTCATGTCAAAGTTCATAGCAGCATAACACGAGATTCCTCAAGAAACATCAAGCCAGTGTTCTCTGCTTCAGGAGTGAGTTCACAGGTCAAAGTTCAGTCTGTCCGAAGGATCATGGGGGGATGCTCACTGTCTTCATCCAATCTAAGCGAGTTGGTTTCATCTTCCAGGCAAGCTCCACCCACAGCACCCAGGTCTTCCGTATAGGCTGCAGAGAAAGGGATTAGTTCAACGATCAGCACCGCAAACTAAGGCTTGGATCCAACAGAGTCAGGGATTCCAGCTGAAGTACCAGACGTTATTTGCAACAGTTTCACTGCCACCCTATGTTTGCCTTCATCATGACCATGTTTCTCCAAGCAAAGAGCAGTTTGTGATCAAACCTCGCAGCTACCCCGCCTGTGTGCAATGTACATCGTTGCTTTAGGCAGACTGATGTTTCTGTACCCTCCACCCTTTCATTACAGCTGCAACTGCTGTATTGAGCCGCTGTATGTGCGGTTGAAGCACCAACCTGAGTGCTATACAAAGATGGCAAGAGCTGTATGCGCAGGCTCTACTCACGTGGAACTCCAGCATTAGATAAATACTGAGCCTTTCAATTTCACAGAACAGCAAGGCAAGCTAAAAGGTCACAGTTCCCATAAAGGAACTGTAAGAGCACTTAACAACCAAAAAAACAACCTAAAAGAACCCCCATGATTGTAATTCAGGTGCTTTGTTCTGCACCCAGACCTCCTGCATGAAATAATTGCATTACAGCATCTGAAGAACCATTCAGCAAGTACTGCAACTATTACTGAAGTAATTGACCGCAATTTGAGACAAAGCTCTACCCAGAAAGTAGTGAAGATGAGCAGTTTATCTATAGGAGGCTACTGAACATCACAAGTGCTCTTTTCCAACCACTCACCAGTGCTTCACATCACGCTCATAGCTATGAAAAGCTCAGTGTTGAAGCAGATGAGCTCATGCAGCCATCTAGAATGATGCAATATGCAGAGGTGCTCCCTGCCCCATTTCCAGCCTTCTCCTTACCATGCCTTGTGGGTGAGGAAGGCACATATGTACCTTTAGTCACAGCAGCACTGTACGTCTGCGCTACCAACGGCCGGTCGTGGGATGCAGACTCCAGGATTTCGTTGGCTGGCTCCATGCTGCCATCGAGCCTACCAAGCAGAGAAAGATTAGCTGGAGAGGTGATCTGCCTAGACATAATACAGCCTTACTTGACAGCTACGCAAGAATATCTGATTAGGCGTGCAAGAATACATATACACACACAACAGGAGGGATACGATCCCTTCAGGGATGGCAGTTATCTTTTCCAATTGCCTGTGCTCTGTCATAATGCAAGGGATATTCCAGAGGACTGTCAAGAGGCATCTCTGTGAATATACTTCATATTTAACACCGAATACACACCAGCAACACATTTGCCTCTGAGATGACATCAGGACCTAAACCCTGCTAACTGATGCTAGGAAGAAAAAGACTCAAAAGAATAGTGCATATTTTAAAGAAAAAAAATTAAAAAGTCATTCCTATCAGCAAGGTTACAGATTATTTCTTGAATTCTGCCCACAGCAGAAGCTGTTGCTTCATATACATATCCTGGAAAACACTCTAGTGAAGGTGTTAGAGAATTTCAACTATTACAAACTTGATAAAAGCTTCT
The DNA here is from genome assembly GCF_040182565.1 of Anser cygnoides. Classification (NCBI taxonomy): domain Eukaryota; kingdom Metazoa; phylum Chordata; class Aves; order Anseriformes; family Anatidae; genus Anser; species Anser cygnoides. The sequence continues at coordinate 4,122,160 of NC_089887.1, forward strand.
CTTTACCAGACTTCACTTTGTTTACAAATGAAACTAGAGATCATGTCTTAAAATGTTCACATAAGGATATATTATTTTTAACCAGTATTGTAGACTCGACCAAAGTTGCAAACCTGAATTGTCGTCATAAATTTTTGGCTTTAAGTCTATGATTGATCGTGTAAGTAAACCAGCTGTATTACCCTATCTGTTCCCTTCAAACCCCATAAAAAATAACAAGGCCTTGTCATATTTTCCTTAAGTCTTCTACAGTACTGCTACAAAACATTATTTCACTGGCCCATAGGCAAGGAAGTTTAGTAAGGACACCTGTAGAAAGAATACAGATAAAATTTCATAGGCCAGATTCCCCTGCGTGAAGCCAGAGTTACACATTCTCATCTCTGTAATCACTTCACTTATTGATGAAGAGGATGGTGTCAGACGTTTCAAGTTCTTGTCAAAGTAACTCAACTCAAACTGCCTAGTAAGAGGAAATAGGATCGTACAGCTAACAGCGATTGATTTTTCACTGCAGTCAGACAGTGTTAAGTTTCTGCTGGAAAAGCAGTGCTTAGCGTAGAAGATATTAAGAAGGAAGGCCCGGGGGGATTCTGAAGTTACTCATTCATGTCAGAGGTTTGAAAAAAATAGGTTAAAGAAATGAGCTCTAAGTTAGACTTCTGCAGCATGAAACTAAGTTTAAGAACAAAGCAGATTCTGTGAAGAAATAAAAGGCATCAGTCCTCAGCTAGTGCAGACTTACTTGTGCTGCTTCATTAGTGTGCACTCTCCTCCTTCTTGGGGGTCTAGGTTGTACATGTAGAGATACCCATCAGCAGCTCCCACCAATAACCGAGGGATCTTCTGGATTCTAAAAAGATTTATGGGAGATTAGTAAAAAGCTTGAGTTTCATATCAGCAAACTCTACTCCCCTCCTGAGATTTTATGCCATTATTTTCCACAGTTGCTTCTAGATAGGGAATATTGTTAACAGTTGCATAGGGTGAGCACCTAGGAAAGAACTGCATATATGAAAGCAAGGCATAATCACAATGTGGAGCTAATAGGGTGCCATGGGAATCAAGCAACTTATACATAACCCAGGAAAGCAAATTGAGATGTTACCGTCCTTTTACCAGCTTTGTGCAACTCCAGAGACAAATATTCTAATGTGAAGTATTTACTTATTTCAGAACTGTTACAACATTTAATTATTGCTTAAAGCGTGCTTTGAGATCAGAGGAGAGAACAAGAACATGAAATCAATTTAGCACAGAATCTACAGAAACACACAAAAAAGTTCACTACTGCTTAGGTTATTGCTTTGGTAGCTGTGCCAAATAGGCCCTGCCCTTTGGTGAAGGCAGAATAAAGTTGAGAACTAAATGTAATGAATGCTATACAGTTTTGGAGACAAGAACAACAGGAACATGCTTTCAAAGATTTCTTTAACCGTTACTCTGGACTGCCTTATTTTACAACTAACACAAAATACAGCATTATTTCCCCTAGCACTAGTAGAAGCAAATGCCTTAAGCCTATGCATCTGTTCTCAGCAGCCTTCTTTCAAAAAGAAGAGACATTTTTAAACAACACTTAGAAATAGTCTGTTGCTGTTCCAAATATGACGTCTTTCCCCTCTCCTCCTCAAAGTACTGTGAGATGTTAGCTCCACCATACAGCTTTTAAACCAGCAGAGGCTTTGAAAGCACTACAGGTGACCCACTGCTCTCCGTACTACCCACTTTGCTGGAGCTGAGGTGTGTCCCCCAGTGTCAGCCCCTATAGCTCAGCCCCATAGCTCAGCGTGGCGACCCAGTGGGTGGTGAATGCAAGCTCCATTTCTTTACTCACGTGGCAAGTGCACAGATGTTTTTGTGCCCACAGAACGGCAGGCGGACTGTAGCAAAGGCTCTACCCTGGTTGAACATTTCTGTTACTTGTGAAGGCAGATAGCTTGTTGAGGCCATCAGCACTTTTCCAAAATAACCTGTCCAGGTTGTAGGCTCTTCCTGAGGTCTACAGTTTAGAAGAAGAAGACAGAAAATGTCCAACTTTGACTTCACATTGGAGAGAAAGGTGCACAAACATTTTGAAATGTCTTTTCATTTTCAAAGATATCACTTGTTTTTCTTCAGAGATAAGGAACACCCTTGAGAACTCAATGTACTCCATTTACGCTACAGGGCACGGTGTGTCCTGTAATACCCTCAGCCTGTTGCTAAAACATGTTCTATTGTAAATTGATACTTCTGTTTTTACAACTGTATTTCATAACGGTTATTATACAAGAGCAAGATCTATTACAAGGTGCTAAACTTCAAGATTTTATTCAACTGTTTAATCAGTAACCAACCACTGTCTCTAATGACTTACGCAAAAATATAAGTAAGACTCTTCTCAAATCATAAATAGGAACATTTTACAACATGGTGCCTTTTAAAGCCCTATAGGCAGCTGGAAGATATTGTTGAGATACATCTTCCCATATGGATGTCAGAAGAGGTAAAAAACGAATGCAATTGAAAACGTTAAACTGCCCCCATATTTCTCTGCCAAGGATGCCCAATTCCCCTTTGTCAGAAATACTTCTATTCATTAGGAGAACAGCATGCACATCAGGGGCAGCTGCTGATTCATAACCAACAACGCCCTTTACATTATGAAAGTGTTCAAAGAAGTCTGTCCACACTGACTATACTCAACAGGAAGAGTTTTCTCTAATTTGTAAGCCTTTTCCTTGGGGGGAAAAAAAAAATCTACGGCACCTCTGAAACCTACTTTTCTTTCACAGTCTCAAGTTTGAAGATATGCACTGTCTCCGTGTTACTGGATGCAGACAGAAACATGCCGTCCATGCTGAAAGCCAATGAACAGATGCTCACACACCTAGGTGTAAAAGAAACAAAGAAAAAACATTGAAGCATTATTTTTGACATTCTAATGATGCACTAACTGCTAAAAGCAAAAGCTACTGTTAAGTGACTCATGGGAACTGATTTAAATGAGAATATTATTCCTCTATTTTGGTAGGTAGGAGTCCTTCTGCACATTCACCACTCAGGAGCTCCATAGCGTTCACACCAGTTGTACTGCAAGAGCTAGGAGGGACTGCGGCTGCATGGTAAAATCACCTGCAATTTCTCTCAGAAGAAGAGCATGTGACTTGTAATTAAGCCAAAGCATATGGCTTAATAATTAAGCAGATTCCTCAGTCACCACTGCTTTGTAAATAAAAAAGGTAACTCCATAGTAAGCATTCTCCGATACCTTCTTAATGCACTTCAAGAGCAAGATTCCCCTTAATTACATTTAACTGACATATACCAGACACTGGGGGTCATCTAGTAAAAATCTGAACTCACTCCTACCTCTGCATAAAGTATATTAGAGCTACAGAGTTACTGCTACCACAAACTACAGTACCGTGTCAATGACTTTCAACAGCCCCGGTGCTGGCAGGATTTAGAAGAGCAAGAAAATTACACACCCTGATTCCACTTGCCATAAGAATACAGTATTGTACAAAAGGTGGCCCACTTTGAACGAGTTCCTTTACCAGTGAATTTTTAAAATGCAAGAGGAAGTACAATTCTGGCAGGACTGATTCGCAGAATAGACGAATCTAAAGTTGGAAGACGTTCAAACTGCAAGTGTTACAAGCGTACAGGCAGGGATGGAGGAAGATGACAACAGGCAAGAATTAGGATGATAGCTCAACTGCAGAGCATACTGGAGATCTACTGTAAAGAATGAGCTTCGGATAACTACCCTGGCTGAACTTTACCTCTTCACTCCTCTCCGGAATTCAAACAGTTTCTGTCCTTCTGGAATGGAAAACACTCTTATCACTGTCCCCTGGAAGGGGAAGAAAAAATAAAATCTTTCATTATCATTTCAAGTGTGTGCAGTGTGCATTAGCTCTGGTGAGCAGAGTACAGACCATTCTGCTGTTAACTTACCGTGGTTGATGCACCTCACATACTAGCATTAAATATTTTTGGAGCTTGTTTGAAGGACGTGTTTGAAGAATGGAGAAACTATAAGGTGGGAACTACTAATGTACAGTACAAGCTTTGCATCAAGAACAGCTCCTCTTATTAATCTTTATCATGAAAATGATCACGTTACCCACAAGTATAGTTACCTGATGTCTTTGTGCCTTTATCAGGTGAAATCATGTTACATCTGTGTAGTTTAAGCTTATTATCCAAGGAACAGAGGCTTCACACTTTGTAATTTATACAGTTCAGACAGACCATTTGTCATCATGTACCAAAGTCAGGCAAAACAATTCTCTCTTTTGACTTTAACTGTCTTGTTTTCATTAGGAAGATAGCATCAAAGGAATGCAACTGATTTCTAGTATGCATCCCACACTAATGGGAAAAACACTTGGAGGACTGCCCTGATTACAGCCAGATTAAAATTTAAATAACCTTATTATCCAGCATTTCACAGCATGGAAGTTATGTCAAACATCATTTACAGTTTTTAAACTTAGATTTGTCGTTATAACTTTAAGACTTCTTTTTTGGCACTTGCACATGGTACTGTGCATGCTTAAAAATGAAATTTGTTTAGACTATTTTAAGTAAGTTTATCATTGCTGGCAAGTCAATAAAAGGACGTCTTACCTTTTCTGATGCAGTGGCAAGTTTAGTACCACTTGCGTCAAAAGCCAAAGCAGCCAAGGGACTATCATGAGCTGGGATCATATTAGCAGCTCTCTGCAGGAGCAAGACGATAAAACAGAACCTTAGCAAAGCACAGGTTAAAAGCTACATGTTCACAGCTTAAGCCTGCATATGTAAGAGCTGTCAGGGCAAATATAAGCCTTATTTATGGACAACTGCTTCAATCCGTTTCAGTAACTGCTAAGCAAAAGTACACAACATTATTACTGAAGCATATGTGTAGAGAGTTCAAGAAGTAGCAGGCTACTTAAAGACAATTCAAATAGAAGTGAATGTTCATCTGCTCCACCCATTTGCTCAACTCTTCTCATCAAAGCTAGTAGTCTTACTTTCCTTTGTTGACATTCTGTGATGCCTAGGTATAATGGATAATTGTCGTGGATGGACCCAAGTGCCTAGTAATTCTTCTCTGAGCAATTTAAACTATTTCCAAAAACTGCATCTTTAGAAACGGAAACAGCACGCACAAAGACCCTTACCAGATTGATGGTGTCAAAGACCTGTACTTCTCCAATAGTTGCACTCCCTGGATAGGCCAGGTAGCAGTTGTCATTATTTATTGATAAAGCACACAACCCTAGAGGGAATGTAGAACAACATAAAAAAAAAAACCAACGGTTAGAATGAGGCAAATTCCAAAACTTATACAACAAAGCTTTGTATGTTCGAATATTGCAAAGATCAACTTAAATCATCCTTACAATGTACCAAGAGACATAGAACAATAGAACAAGGATGAAAAAAACTCAATAGTCAACCTGCAATGCATCTGTTCAACACAATTACTAACAAAGCCTAATAGAAAGTAAAATACTGTCAGAGCTACAGTAACCAATGAAGTAGAAGAAATTCCCAAGTTTGTCCTGACTCCTAAAGCATTAACCTGACACAGTACCAAGTGCTGGCAACATGTAGCTTGTAATTATCTGTATTGCTTCCTTCTGATCTGAGATTGCAACCATAAGCACTAGACCAGAAAACTGGGAGAAAGCAGTTTAAGGCAGTCTGCTGTTTGTTCTTGGAAGCCTCGTTGGATCAAATGGGTAGGCTTTAAGCCAACGCTCACATATTTAATTATAATTTTCATTTGGAAACAGAACTAACAGTGCTACAGTTCCATGTTGGAAATGTCACCTGCAGACAGAACACGCTTTTCAGACTAACACTAACCTCTGAGAACAGGATTGCCTTACCTGCAGGATTGGGAGGTGTCTCCCGGATTGTATGCAACACCTTCATGTCTCGTATGTTGTGTATGTATAGAGACTCTTCCAGACATACTATCAGCCTCTAGATGTGGGGAAGATGAAATGGTGGCATGAAGAGAGAGTGTATATGGAGCTATCGACCCTATAAAAAAACTGTATCCAAAATGCAGTAGGTACCTTCCCAATACAGAAAAGGTTGTACCCACCTGATGGGAAGAAATAAGAGTCTGACAGAAGATGCACAAGATACATCTCTTGGCAAGGCTTCAACAGCGCAATACTACACTCGGTCACTTGAACTGACCAGTGCGCTCGACTTTTCTCAACCATGCTAGTATAAATTGATTTAAATGAAAATTATTTGTATTACTAGATCAAGTCAACAAGCCAGAAACCTTCACCTACACCTATTTCATTCTTATTCTTTACCTGCCCATATGTATTTCCCCGCCCCCAAGAGGCCAATTCACATGTGGGCCCAATTTCCTGCTTTGGCTAAACAAAAATATACAAGGCTTTTTAAAACCATTTATAGACCCTATTACTCACTCACACTCATTTGTAATTACTCACAGTCAATTGTGAGGACTTCTTTTGTTTTAAATTAAGTTCTTCGGCAACTCATTTACCCTTTGGTGACTACATCTGGACGACTGTCTCACAAGACATTGTTCATTTAGCACTACCTCACAATGCCAGAAGTCAAATCAGCCACTCTTTCCCTTATGATTTTAAACAGGAATCCCATTCTCTCACCCCTCATTTTGAGGGTGGGGATGGACACTAAGATGATTTCATCCTTCAGATGCCATTTTCTCTACTTTGAACGACCTAGTTAAAGACAGAAAACTCTATTTGCAGAAGAGCCTACCGATGACTTAGTACTACTTAGTATCCACCTAACTCAAAGACTTCACCAGTTCAGTGATATCATTTTCTTAAAAATTCAAATTATATCTAAAAACATTACAAAAAAGTGAACAGAATTTGAAGTTTTGTCCCGAGCAGAAGCTGTTGGCTTCAGCTACTTTTACAATTCGGATCACAGGACGATTCTGGTTGAAAGGGACCGTGGCAGGTCTCCAGACAACCTCCTGCTCAAAACAGGATCAGCCATGAGGTCAGATCAGGTTACTCACGACGTTCTTTCTAATGAAACAGATAGACACAGAACCAAAAATTCTTAATCAAATACGGTAACTCAGATGCCATAAAATTTTATGGAAGCTACAGTCGGAAAAGTAAAAATTAATTTCAAACAGCAATTCTGTCACCAAAGGAAAAAACACCAGAAAGTGCCAGAACAAGACCCACAACCCCTCCCTTTGTTTTCACTTAAATTATCACTCACCTGTCTATTGAGTTTGACAGCCAAGATGGTGTTGGAGTAACTGTAGTTGCAAATCTCTGTCCCCTTCTTAAAGTGACAAACTTTCAACTTGCGTGGAGCCTTAAGGCTGACTATGGCCACCAGACTACTGGAGAACAGCCTCTCCACAATGCACACATCTTCTGTGTCAGCTGAGGAATTACAGTAAAGGAAAGGAAACAAAATGGAGGTGAGATTTCAGGGAAGGACAACGATGTGTGTGTATTAATAGGAAATACCATTTAAGAAAATACAGTTTAAGAACACAATCATTCTGGCACAACAGCTCAGAGTTAAGGTGGGACACAGGACAGGTTTCTAAATCAGAAAATCTACTCGGTGAATGCCAATTCACAAAGGCCATTTTTTTTTTCCCCCCAGGAGTCACAGAAGTTTGTGCTTGAGAAGTGTCTACTCCCTGGTGTGCCAAGATGCAACTGGAAAAAAACAAACATCAAGGAGACAAAAAATCAAGTTGTCAAGTTCCAGAATCTTATAATCTTCTATTATCTCTGCAGAAATCTAGGTAAGCATAGGTGTTCCCTTTTTTTCCCCCCTAAGGCAATGCTACACATGGAAAGATTTCTGATGACAAAAAAGTTTCTGCACGTCTCCATGAAGGAAAAAAAAAAGATTACTCAAAGAAGCTGGAAATCTCATTTGTTCCGAAGTCCCACCACCAGTTACCCCAGCACTTCTGTTTTCCCCTCTTGTGAAATTTTCCTCCGAAAGCCCCCCCGACAGTCTTCACAGCTCTCTAGGCAATCAACAGACACACTTCAAACCATTATGGTGGCACTCTGAGCACTTGAGAAGTCAAAGAAAACAGAGAGCCTGCTCCCTTGCTGGATAAATGCCAGCCTGACACAAAGCTAGCCGTACGGATGCTTTTGAGACTAAAGCAGAATGTGCAAAAAGCTATTGCGTGTCATGAGAAAGCAGGAGAGCTCTCCCAGTCTCTGCAGCTCGCCCACAGCTGCTGGCTACATCTGCCCTTCCCTTACAGGGCTGAAGCAAGACAAGCAACTGGAGCCTTTGGCATTGATCCGCAGAAACAACCTAACTTCTCAGAAATCAGTGTCTGGATTAGGTCAATGCCTAACAGGTCTCAAAACAGTAAAACTGCCAGAAAATAAATACAAAAATAAATAAGTAACCTTATTTCTGAAGGCTTCAATTAGCACTGTTCTCATCACCTAAGACAGGAATTCTCTGAAAAAAAGTTCTTACATTCTCAGGACATTGCAATGCCACCACCGTGTGACACATCTGTTTTGAAAGTGCCCAAAGAAAGCACTTATTTCAAGAAAAAGAACTGAAAATATTTAATTCTGTACATGGGAGCAAGAGTGATTGAGCACAAGAAAGCAAGAGCCTTCTTGTGGCAAAGGAGCAGGTTTATACAACACATTTTCAGTCTTCCATGCAACATAATTGACTTTTATCCAAATCTAATAAACAATATGGTATTTTTCCAAAGAAGACAGAACTGTTCACAGAGGCTTTGAAAATTCAATTTCCTCACTTTCGCAAGAGGCATAATGCGTTTTAGAAACAACTTTGTTTTCAAGGAATTATTCTCCACTTTCCTGATGTCACACACAACACAGGAAAAAGAGTAATACAAAAATCCACTTCAATAACCACACGCATAGACTTTAAATGCAAAACTCCGTGCTCCTTGAACCACACAAGTAACATGAAAGGTTCTCAAACATTTTACAGCATAGGTTATCAGCTTTCCATCTAGGCTTGGAGTCCTTCATACTAATGGTATCCTTTTACAAGAGTCAGAGAAGACTGGCACACGAAGACCCAAAACCAGAGCCTGATTGCTCCCCGCTCCTTGGGGGCTAGGTGGAATACTCGGTTTCTTTTCCCATTCAGGGGCAACCATGTTAAGAGACAGCTGCTGGGACTTGTTGCACTCCCAGGAAGGCAGGAGAACTGGTATTTCAGAGTAGGAACAATAGCAGAGATCAAATGGAAGTGCTGTCCCACACTGCACTGATGCAGATTAGCCAGCAAGAAAGGCATGCAAGAGCACTGTCAAGAATTAAGCTGCTACAGGCAAGGCAAAAAAAAAAAAACCACCAACAACCAAAAAAAAAAACCCAAATTTTCAACAAGGAAAACACCTAAGAAGTGGAGACATTCCTAGAGTCGCAGCGTAAAGAGACTTACTACACTATAATACGGTCACTTTTGAGAGAAAGGCTTTGTGATAGTCTTTTAATTAAATTCACTTTAAAAATACAGGATGCACCCCTGTTTCTTTGTCTTCCTCTAACAGGAAGAAGTGATTAAAAATCCCTTCACAACTGCCAAGTCATGTACACTTCCTAATGAGCAACCATTCGAGTGAAGTACCAGGCTGTACTGTACACCCTATGTCCAGCTGACCTAAATTAATCATATTTTTAATAGCACCAGTTAAGTTCTATAGCAATGCTGTTCATCAGGTTTTCTTTTTCACCCCGTTTGTATTCTCTCCTTTACGCTACACAAGCGAGGATTACCAGCAACTCAGACCGAAAACACAGCAAGAACAAAGAGCAGAACTGCAAACTGATTTAAGCAGCAGCAGCAGCGAGGGAAGAACAAGCAAATACGTAACAAGATTACAGTTTCATAAACACAAGCAGGCAGCATCACGGACAAGAGCTGGTTAGAACCAGCTAGATTATGATCAGCTGTGCTTTTATTCCATTTTTAATCCAGGAACATGAAGCAAATTATAAACATTCATTAAGCCTTAAAGCACCCTCCGATGTAATACTTTTTTCTACAGATGGATCAACTGAGCGGGGAGTTAGGTGATTTATAGTCACGGTAAAAGTCAGTGATGGGAGCAGACAAAGAGGCTTCCCATTCTTTCAGTTGTTTTTTCAAACACAGGACAGTCAGAGCATATTTTATAGTTTACTTCAGTCACCTACCTGAGAACTTGCAGACCAGCCACGTGGGAAGAGAGGGGTCCTTAAAAATGCTCACCCAAAATGATGCTAAGTCTTTAGAACCCCTTACAAAGTGAACTGAGGGGCCATGCGTGATGGCGAGCCCTCAAAATACCTTTCCTTGCTGACAGGGGGTACCCAGAACACAGGACACCCTCCAGCCCCATGCCAAGGTTACAGCCTTAAACACGCATGGCTGGCAAGCCCAAGACTGAAAATTATTTAGCTGCATATAAAAAATGTCGATGTGCTGCAGATGTTGTATGCCCTATGAGCAACCTTTATCCCATCTGTACTTTTTCTTTCAGTGACTACCGAGAAGCAGCAGTTCAGCAAAGTTCAGTTCAGCCTCCCTCAGTATGTTTATTCAGTGTCTCACGTAACCGGAGTCATCTTCACCGAGCCTCTGGGGGTCATATCAGGCCAGATACTCCAAGTGCCTACCATACTACAGAAGTCAGGTACCTAAATTCAACAGCACAAAATGGAATTCAAGGCACCCATTAACCAGTACAACCAGACCATGACTCAAGCAGGCAGATGGAGCTGCAACCCAATTTAACCTGACCACGGGTACCTAATTTGAACTCCACAATTACTTCTCTCCATTAACTGTACACAGAAACAGGCTGTCACCAGAGATAATAGGTGATCTGAGTCACACACTATTTTCAAATTTAACATGCCACAGAGTCAGGTCACTTCGGGAATGGAGTCTGAAGACCACTCTGTTGTGTGGCATGATCCAGTAGGATCCTAGCATAAACACTGACATCACAGCTACGGGCACTGTTCGCATGGAGTTTATATCAAAGTATGGATACTCATGCATAACATTCCCAGTATTCTCACTATCACCTCAAAAAAAAAAAAAAGAAAAGATGAGGATGAACAATTGGCAAAACAGGGGTATCCCCTTCTCAAGGCTTCCCTCCATGGCATCTCGTATCCTACTTTATGGTGATCAGTTACTGGAATTTAGATAGTTCAACACTTTGGATGAGTAAAGTTGCAGCTATCATGTTCAAGAGTATTTTCCTAACAGCAAAGATTAGGATTAAAAAAATAACCAAGGCTTTGTATTTTTTGATAAAGGTATGTTAGTGGTTGCCTGCCCCAACAGCCAGTATAAAGAGCCAAAAGACACCTACCTGCACAAGCAGATTTTTTTATACCCAGATGCTACATAACCTTGCTACTGGTCATAAAAATCAGAAAAGCAAAGAGCTGTTCTCTTGGCTATTACCAAATTTCACAGGATACCAGCTAAATTTAAATATGTAACACTGACACGGTTTTACCCTGCCAGCAACCAATTGTTTTGTGTTTGTGTGTTATTTCATCATACACTTAAGGTTCCTCTCATGTGACTTCAAATAACCCGTGAAAAAATGAAACATGTCATCTCTTCCTGAAGTCAACCAAGGGAATAAAGAAGAAAAAAGAAGATACTCACTGCATTCATAGATCTGCTCTAATTTGTCCACAGAAGAAAGAGAGAAGAATTTGTAGCCTGATTTACTGCCAACCGCAAGGGATCTGAAAAAGAAACAAGTCAGTCAGGAACATAAACTACATCAGCTGTGAATTACCCTTGGACAGATTCTTACCCTATTCTACACCTCCAGCTAGGTTAGCTCAGTAAGAAGCGTGATTAAAAAACATCAGACAGATAATTTCCTGAACTCTGAAAAGGCCAAATAGCTTTAGAATTACCTCAGGTGTGGAACCCTACTTCACATATGATGACATTACAGCTCACAGCTTACAGCCTACTGCCCAGCTCATACAGGTGATTTCTCTACACAATTCCCCACAAACTGAAAGCTTCAGTGTGGAGGAAAGAGGACCTGAATAATGTAACGCAAACCAATTACATCATTGCCTCACCATGAGAGGTGACCTGCAAGACCTTTTCAAGTGAGATTGTCTGGGGATTTTTTGCACTTTATACTGTAACCTTCATCAACCACCCCAAGAGAGTTTTCATATAAAAAAAGGAATTAAATACTGCCAACTCTAATTTTCTCCGTTTTTACTTGATGATACTCTAGCATCTCTGAAGAACATTGTTACGTCTCAGTCGTACAAATACTCATGCTGAATCTTTAATCAGAGGCTCTCTCAGAAATGCTAGTCGCTGATGTTAAACAGATTTTAACAATAGAACATTAAAAAAATGACTACAAGCCCTTCTTTCCACCATTACTCAATTTTCACACTTAGCTCATAGAGCAATTGCTTTTCCAGTCAAAGACAGGTCTTAAATTTTTAGCTAAAAAAACCTTTAGGCTCATCTTGCAGCTCTTTAAACACCAAAGCAGCAGTCAATGGCACTTTATTTTCTCCTCCCCATGTGAAGGATGATTTTACAACATAGAAAAAGAAAATTAGCAGTAAATACAGTTGTACAGAAGTGTGTCACTGTTTATAGTTCATATATATATATATATATATTTTTTTTAACTGTCAGGAAATATGGAAACAAACTGACTAATTTCTAGTAAGATGCATTTCAATATGCCAAACTGCAGCAAGTCATCCAACAAAAGGCTCAGACCCAGTCCTGCCCATCACTGTGCCAAATTGCCCTTCTGAGCCCGTCAAGATGCTTCTCTCCATTTCAGATGCACTAACAACTAGTCCTGCATTTACAACATAGATCCCCGGATTTCTTGCTCTTCCTGTATTTTCTCTCATGGCTCCTCAATGAGCCCTTTTTAGACTTCAAGGTCCCTAGAAGATTAAAAACTGTTCCTAAAAAGATTAAAAATTGTTCCTAAAGTGTGTTATCCTCCAAAATTAAGATCCCAAGTTATAAAATCAACTTCTGCATGATGGTATAACGTTCTCTGCTAGCAAAATAAAAACCAAAACAAACAAAAAACACAAACTGGAACAGTCTGGTTAAGAAATTATACTTAAGAAGATTTAAGCCCTCAAATTAAAAGATGCACCATCTAGGCAAGAGAAATAAGCTTCTCTAGATGCAATAATCACAACAGGGGAAAAAAGATATTAGGCTTAGAGACAGAGCAGCTACGATAAAACCAAATTTTGTTGCTGCTCCTCTAAGTCACCCTTGTAATACATTTAGTATTACATGTAGTAAAATACATTTATTCAGGCAAAATTGGTACGTTCTGCAGGCTGTATCTGATTAGTTGCTGAAGACTCTGCATTGTTTTTCTCAACTACTTTTGTACAACTCGATGGAAATCCAAACTGTGAAAACATGAAAATGCAATTCAAAAAAAAAGTTATGCATTCGCTTTTCTTAGCTCATCTATTGTTTCCCTCAGAAGAAAGTTTAATGCAGAATGACATTAAAACTGTCACTTCAGAGGTAAACAAGCACTCATCCGAGTTAAAAATAAATGGAGTCACAAGACTCCTTGCAATATAAACAATCTACAAAAGACATAGGATGGATTCCTCGTGCAGAATTCCAGATTGCCCCAGAATATATTAAAACAGCTACCAAGTTGATTCCTGCACTGTATTTATAGCTTTAAATACCAAATAATGCTGCATCACTGTGTTAGTGACGGTATCACTGGAACCAAAAAGCCCATTTTCCTCATCCTACTGACTACCTACGCTCCATTTAAATCATTAGACTGAGTAAAAGCCAGAAGAATGAAGAAGGCACAGAACCGATCTTCCCATCTATGACAACTGCTTTTTATCATTTCTTTCTGGATCAAGGTGATGGTGAGGTCACAAAACATCTGTTTACACAGCAAAGTTTCAGTTTGTGTCAGCATAATTAAAACTGTTTCAATATACAAACGTAATTACAAGACCAACCATTTTCCTTCTAGACTAGCATTCTTGGTTTTGAAGGGCTTTTTTTTTTTTCCTTCCTTTCTTTAAGGCACTCTCAAATTACTTCTTATGAAACTATTGGGAAAAAAGGCTTTTTATACGTAGTAAGAGAATCCACTAGGCTAAGTTATACTTGTGTAATCATAATGATTTAAATCCCCCATCTTCCCTCACACCAATATTACACTTAAGCCCTTAAGACACTCGATAGCTATCTAAATGACCAAATCCCACAAAACAAGTATCTAGGCAAAATTACCTCACCTCCTAAAAACGTGCAGCCATATGGGAAGAAAAATGATCAATAAGCCATTCAGCTAGTGCTCAAATGGACAGTGGCCAACAAGAAGATACTGTAGCTTATCAGAATCTCCTTTTACAGTGTGGGCGTTCTGCTTTATTATCACCAATTTTCAGAAGCTGATGAGAGACTGAAATTGAAAATAAAATCAATATCCAAAAAAAAAATATGCCTTTTTTCTTCTAACATTATGCCACACAGGTATTTTTTAGCCTATTATGTGTAGCCTCTATTACAAGCCTGATTTGTAGACTTTGAGCCATTTCGTCATCAAGGTTTTCTACTCAGTACAAAATTACCAATATAGCTGTGATTTATGAAACTGTGTTTACTTGCTTTTTTCAAAGATAATACTGTTGTCTGATCCAAGATCACATAAATCTTAAAAGCATTTTCAAGAGCAGCTGTCATAAATAATTAAAACTAACCTCATCAGGCAAACAGTGCTTTGAGATGTTTCACACATTCATTTCAAGGAGCTGACATTCGCTCTAAGTGCACTCACCTAGAGTGGGAAATCAGCTGGTTCAATCTCTCCGGCTATTTTAAAACAAGTTTTTTCAGATGGGTTAGAAAGTGGTACAGGTTTTCTTTCGCTTCTTTAATATACATACAGAAGAAAGAAAACCAGTTTTCCCCTTTCCATATCATAGAGGACTTTAATAATTAATCAGGAAGATTCTACATTAATCAGAATGATTCTACTAAGGGCAAGTCTCTCAAAGATTAAAATCAATTGCAGCTGCAGTACAAACATGACTCCAGAAGTTATTGCTATTTTAAATAACCGGTTAATTAAACCTACTTTCATTACGATACAGTCTCATTATACTAATGTTCCGACTCATTTCGAATCCAATGTAAATTTCTAGGGGAGGAGCCTTTGGTGAACAAAGGCTTAGGATGGAGGGGGGGGGAAAGAATAATAAAACAATAAACAATGAAATGACATAGGGACAGAATTACTGGAGGAACTTAACTTTACTTTTGCCTCCCAAATGGCTGCTGGAATCAAAGCTGTAACGTCGTATAGACACATCTCAATAGAAAGGTCAAGAATGTCAGTATTTGGGATAGGAGGTAAATACAGAAACCCATACATTCCAAGAGATTTATCAGTAACACTGAAAACCTACAGATTTTCCCATTGCTCTTATAAAAAAAGAAAACACACAAATTTGCTGCTACAGCTCAAGGAGACCTTGCTAGCCCATTACTTAACATGCAGCAATAGGTTGGGACCACAGAAAATTCATACTCGAAGCAAACATCACCACTTTCAGAACACTTTTGGCCACACACGCACTGCACAACAGTCTCTCTCACCCAGAACCACCAGGCAAGCCCACCTCAGCTGATACTTCCACTGCAACAACAGCAAGCAACGTGACAAGTGACTGCTTCTCTCAGCTATCTTTCCTGAACACAAGAGCTATGTGATCTTTCTCTCTCTCTTTCCTTCTCTGTTTAGCTTTAAAGCCTCCTTAGAATAAAGCTCTCTGCTGTCCCCAAGGACCACAAATGAATGACACCCGAACCTAGGAGAAACAAAAGCAGAGAAGTGAATGCTGAGCGTCCAACCCTTGGTCCTCTAACCGCAAGTGGTTCAACAACAAAGATAAAAACGAAGACATTTTTAATACAAACTTCGCATGGTACGGGACTTATAATAAAAAGTCTGCAACAAGAAGCATATTATACAACTTTAGAACTACAAATGTTTGCTTACAATATGAAATCAAATAGATTTAGTCAGGCAAAAAAAAAAGGGTAGGATTTAATCAGCAGGAACAGACATATGGACTGATACCTGTCCCATGTAACTCCATACATAAATGGAAGCAGAGATTAATGACGACCTTGGAAATGAGGATTATCGATGTTTTCATTAGAAACCCAAACACAAGGATTTGTTTTGTCCTTTTGTGAGTAGTCTGTTTTCAAAACTATAGTGACTATTTTGTTTCTGACTGCTGTCTCTTGGTTACTTTCTTTTGAAAAGGTGATTAAAGCTTCTCTGAAGTCTGTTGATTTGCATTATTTCACTTTTTTTTTTTGTACATAGAACCTGAAAACCATTTAAGTTAACATTTCTGTGGTTTTTTTCCCAAAAGCATTTCTCTGGGAATATATGTGTAACAACACGGAGACGGTTTTACCAATTTTAAAGATGACAGTAAACTTTGAAATCTTCAAGTTACGTTTCGGTTAAAAAGCTTGCTACTTCCCATAAAGCTGGACACGGATATATTTATGAAAACTTAAGCTCACCTCACAGCCTCATGCAAGCTTTAAAGTGCATAAAGGAGATGTGTAACATAATAGTTCTCCCAGAAGTAACATGAAGAGCACTCAAATTGAAGCGGCACTCTTACCAAATATCTATCATTAAAGATTTGCAACTGCTGAAACATACCTAGCACCAAGGTCACCGACAACCTCCTACTGCCCGGTTCTGTTAGGACTCCTGACTTCAAACCAGTCGCTTCATTTTTATCTGCGAGCTGGAGCTTCTGCCTCCCCGTCGGAGTGCCCGTCGTGCCAAGTTGTGCAATGATTGATTCACAGGGAGAAGCGTAAGGTCCAAAACGAGCACGCTAACATCGGCTGAAAGTGACCTTCTCCATGTTTTTACTTAATGAAAACATATTATATCAAAGAGAACCCACAAACCGTCCGCTTCTGCTGCTTTAGAGGTGGAGTGTGTTCAGGCAGAGTTCCAGTCCCAGCCAATAACTCAAAACCCTCAAGTAAATAAAGCTGAAGGCAACGCGGAGTAAAGAGGCAGGACAACCCTTGTAGTAACAGATACTACGCCACGAGACAATGTCACTACATAGAGCACCTATGAATGAACATTAAAAAGAACTTAAGGAGGAAAAAAGAAAGCTAAAAGCAAGATAAAGAAAACATTTCAGTCACCAGGAATTCCAACAACTGGGAAAAGTTACCGCAACTTTTATGTTGGCAATATTCTTTTAAGTACCAGCAAGCCAATTTCTGGAGTAAAACCCATCCCTAAGCTCACCTCCTTCCTACAGGAGGCAGTCATTAATTACTAAACCCCCCATAAAGCCAAAAAAAAGGTTAGGCTGACACCTATTCTTACCAGCAAGAACTACCATCTTTTTCTGATGTGCAGCAACTGGCTCTGCTGTCTAGGTAAGCCAGGCGGATCTGAGCGGGCGTGGAGCTGGCACCTTGCTGAAGGTAAAAGCTTGAACGCAATAACACTGCACCCGTGTCATTTTTGCCCAGTTTTGTCTGTCAGCAAGTTTTCTAATTACTGAAACACACCTTAAAACGTGATGTGAGCCCTGCTGGCTGGCGAGATGTAAACAAAGCTTGCCTTGCACATGCTGGCTGAAACAGCGTGCGTTTGCTCACCTTGCCCGGCTCAAAAAGGACTTCTTTTACTTGGAACTCAAATTTAAAGTCAGCTTTCTGAGGCCCACCATGGGAAAGTGTAGTTAATCCCCAGTTAGTCCTTTTCAGCTCTTCTCACCCAGTAAAGAGTGATCTTCTAGATACTCATAATAGCACGGTAATAAACCCAGACAGCTGACCTCTTGTTTCTCTATTCAAACAAGAAGTTAAGAGATATCATAGGGGGGAAAAAATATAAATAAACCAAAAACTTTAGGTTAAGACACTTGGACAACCACTAAACTCCACTCAGTTTAAGAACTACGACACAGCTTGGTTATTTGGGTCGTACAGCAAATCAAACAAGTGTTTTGGTAAGAAACTGCTCCCAAGGATGTGTAAGGCTTACGGTTTTACACTTCCTTTTTTCTTGACCAGATTTCTTCTGAGACACTATCAGAAAGGATGCCTATTCCACATCATCCATCTGCCTCCTTTGAAACAAAGTGGCCTTTCAAATTATTCTTCATGATTTCAAGACAAAAATATGAACAGGAGCCTTTTTCTGGTTATATAGTCTCTATAATGGATATCTGAAACCCCTGAAGATACTAAGATGACAAGAAAGACTTCATATTCCACGACTTTCAATTACAGAGACATACAGGGCAGATTGGGATCATGTAAGATAATTGTATCACCACCAAAATTCTCATCAGATCATCTCAGGGTGTTCTACATATATTATATACACACACACACACGCAGAGTGTATTCTACCCACACAATGGACATTTGAATGCCGAATACCAAAACCAGATTGGCTATAGCACAGAAATTGAGTAATACTTTCAGATGTTTATGAAAATGAACAGGGAAAAGTAACGAAGTTACACAGCTGAGGATTAGAAAAGAAGGAAATCACGACTCCCTTGTCCTTCCCCATCTCCCTAACTCAAAACTAAAAATAAATCACACAAAGAAACGTTTCAAGGTGTACAAGTTAAGGAAGGCCTAGATAATTTATATTACATTTGCTTTCGTTTTACTTCAATCTCAGTTCTGGTCTCAAGGCAAGCCTGGAACTGTTTTCTTCAGAAAAAAGATATATTTTCTGTCACAACTCAGTGATCTGTAAATACATCCAGCTCTCGCCAAAGGTAAGGTGCAACCAAAGCCAGGCAGTTGCTTTAAGGAAGAAGTGGTAAAGCTTTTAGAACACCAAGCTGGACAGCACAGCGAACCTCAAGAACTTCTATAATGACCTATATAAATCACAACAGAAACAGGTGACAGAGTTGCCAGCTGCGATGATTTGGTTTTATCTGGTAATAGGTAAAAAATGGATGGTATCCGAGCACAGCACGGGCACGCTTCATATCCGGAATGACAGTGAGCTGTGCATGGTACTTGATGAAAAACACGCAAGAAAGACTTGTAGAAGTCTTTGAATCAACACACTAAACTGGTAACGAGTTACTTACAAATGCACAGAAGACTCTCTCCCTCCACCCTGTCACTTACACATTAAAGTCTCCTGCCTCGGGTCTATCCAGCTCCATTTGCTCATCTCCACCCCAGAATCTCCAAAATAACCCACAAAAGCATGGCACTTCCTTTTTTGATGTGACCCTTCTCCAATCTTCTTGCCTTCAACATTCCCACACGCTACGATCCACGATGAGGAGAGTCAAAGCTTTTACAAGGGCAAGATATTGCTTGTACGACTAACAAACAAGTTGTTTAAAAGTCACCACATGTGGATTACATCCAGTGATGCCAACCTGAGATCATTTCCTCTTACTCACTTCCTAAAATAAAACTCCTCCTTTCAGAGGTTCTTTTGGTTCCTTCCCACCGGTTTCATCTCACTGATATTTAAAACAGCCAAATCCTTCTTCAGTGCTCCACTTCCAACCACCAGCATTTCTTGAACTGAAAAACATTGCTCTTCAGTACCCCACGTACAAATTATTATGCTCTGATCCAAACGTACTGCAACTGTCAAATAACAGCAGGATGTGTAGCATCATAAATCTGACCCTTTGTAGATTGAAACCAACTACAGAAGCTAAGTGCAAGCTCAACGACCATACGAGAAAGGCCTCTTCCAAAATCAAAACCCAAAAGAAGAATGGAGTTACACAAATACATTTACACCTAAGGCATTCTGCTTCACCACAGAAAGCAGGTGAAAAGAAAAGGGCTGTATGAAAAGACAGCACCAGCGAGCTTTGGGACTATGTCTGGTACCTCCTAGGAGACTTGGGTCTCTCCTACAGGCTGGGCATCATCAGTAACAGAAAGCACCCTCCCTATCGCTCCTGAAGTGCCGGAGAGCAAGGCTGAGCTCCCCTGGGCAACAACCAGGGAGAGAGAGAAGGCACCGTGCGGCAAGCCCAGCTCAAGCAGCGCCTTTGCTCTCAGCTACGTGTCCCTGCGAGTGTAGCCTCACATCCTGCAGCTCCACACACAACCCTGGGGGCAAAGAGGCGGGGACATGTGAGATCCTTCCTACCCCCTCCTGCAGCGACTAAGCGAAACCCAGCCCCACAGCGGGGCAGCTCGGGGAGAAGTTGCGATGGGAGCGTTTGCAGTGGGATGGGGTGGAAGCAGCAGGGGGTGGCGGTGTGTGTGAGAAACCGCCAGCTCCTCAGGGCCTCTCCTGTCCTAGAGACCCCAACATCAGGGCCTTCCCAGCCCTAAAGATCCAGCACCCTAAAGACCCCCTTCCCAGGGCCTGCCCCACCTGCTAAAGACCTGCCCCCCTCAGACCTCCCTCACCCCCTAAAGAATCCCTGTCAGGACCTCCCCCTCCAGGGCCTTCCCCCCTCCTCAGAGCCTCCCCCCACCCCAAGGACCCCCCACCCTAAAGATCCCCTTCCCAGGGCCTACCTCTCCTCCTAAAGACCTGCCCCCTCAGACCTCCCTCACCCCCTAAAGAATCCCTGTCAGGACCTTCCCCTCCAGAGCCTTCCCCCCTCCCTCAGGGCCTCCCCCACCCCAAGGACCCCCCTCCTCAGGGTCCCCTCCTCAGGGTCCCCTCCACCCTAAAGCCCCCCCCAGGGCCTGCTCCGCCCCCCGGGCCTCCCCTCCTCAGGACCTCCCCCACCCCCCTCAGGCTCCCCGACCCCCATCCCGCCGCCCCGTACGTGTTGTCCTGGTTGAAGTTGGCGAACAGCAGGTGCCCGCTGCCGGCCTCGCCGCTCTGACCGGCCAAGTTCATGACGGGACGGGCCTCGCCGCCCCCGGCCGGCGGGGGCGAGAGGGAGGACGGTGGGCTGTGGGCCGGACCGGGGCGGGAGGAGCCCCCCCCCTGCACCGAGGACCGGTCCGGACCTGGCTGGGCCTCTCCCCGCCTCAGCCCCGTCGGCCCCGGCCCCCGCCGCGCACCCGCGGCCTCCCCATGGCCGCCAGCGCCTTGTTTACGCTGCGGGCGGCGCAACGGCCCCGCGCATGCGCCCTCCCGCCCCGCCGGCCACCGTCCCGCCTCTGCGCATGCGCCCGGCCCCCCGGGGGGGAGGAGCTGCGCAGGCGGCGGGGTGGTGGCGCCGAACTTGGTTGGGGGGGGTTGTTGCGAAGCTAAGCAGGGCCCAGCAGGGTCGGTGGGTGGATGGGAGACGCTCAGAGGAGCAGAGTCGACACTGAGAGGATGGGGAAAGAGGCTTTGTGAAGCTAAGCAGGGCCCGCTAGGGTCGGCAGCTGGATGGGAGACACATGAGGAGCGCAGCGTCCCCGCTGTGAGGATGGGAGGGGTGAAGGGGCTTTTGTAAAGCTAAGCAGGGTCCAGCGGGGTCGGCGGCTGGATGGGTGACTGCAAGGAGACTTGGCGTCCTTGTTGTCCCCGCTGTCCCCAGGCAGCGGCCGCTCGTTGTCGCCGTACGGGCGGTGAGAGCGGCCGGCCCTGCACGGAGCCGCCCCTCCGGTGCCTCTGCAGTTCCTCCTCGTACCACCGGAGGGCCTCCAGGCTCAGCGGATGTGACAGCAGGGGACAGCGGGCTGCGTTCGGGGCTGCTGGCATCGGAAGGGCCCTGCCCTGAGGGGCCCGGCTGGCAGGAGGGGACAGCCAGGGGCCCTGGGGTGCGGGGGGAGGCTCCTCAGGAGATAAAACACAACCGTCAAGGACAAGGGAACTTGGAAAATCTGGAAACTTGGATCAAAATCAAAGGCTTGTTCCTGCAGGGAACTAATCCGGGAAACGAGTGCAGGGTGCTGGCGTCTGTGGTGCTCGGTCTGGCAAAACTGGGGGGGCTCCAGCACCCCCTCTCACACATGTGCCACACACGAGCCATCCCACACAAGCTGCCGGTGGTCCCCCAAGGCATAAGGGACTCCCTGGGCTCCCCGCCATCGCCCACCCTCGCCCCCAGCTGCTGCCCGTGGCCCTCAGCTCCTGCCGCCATACAAAGCCGCTGCTCCTACAGGGAGGTTTCTCCTGCTGTAAGATGACAGATTTTGTCTCCAGCTCCTTTCTTACTTGCTGGCTCCAGCAGCTGAATGCAGGGGAAAACCTTGTGGGGAGCCACGGTCGCAATGAGCACTGCCGAGGCAGCCCAGCGCCACCACCGTGATGCCCAAAATCACGGTTATTCGCACCATTAATGGCCAGGATCCTGCTGGGACCCGGCCCAGAGGTGTCTCCAGCTGTGGGACGCCTGCACAGTTTGGGACCTTGCATGTTTCGGGGGAGGCTTCATGACCTGTTCCTCTGATTACGCAAGAACCCCCATTCGGTGACATTACCAAAATGCCATTCAGAGCACCCCATCATTAGGAAACTGGCAGCACCATCATTAGCAATTATCAGATCTTTGCGAGGAAGTGGGGAGAAAGCCAGGGATGGGGGAGGAAGGACAAGCAGGCATGGTGGCCAGACAATGCTCGAGGAAGCCTCCAGGTGGGGAGGGGACGCATCCAGGCTGCTACGGGGCCAGTACGGGGCCAGTACGGGTCCGGTACTGGTCCCAGCACCCAGCAGCTCCCGGCCGCCCGCTCTGGAGGCAGAGCTGGTGCTGGAGCCCTTCCCCAGCAGGATTCGCGAGGCTTTCGTTGCCATAACAACTGGAGCCAGGCTTCAAAAATAGTAACTTATTTTTCATTCAATTTGCCTTTTGCCCTCTGAGACGGATCTATTTCGGGACTGACGGTTCGCTTCAGGTGCCCTCCGTCAGCACCCCCGGCTGGGGGTTCAGGGGCTGGGGTTATTTTGTTCAACGTGGTTCCTTGCTGCTTTCCCTTCCTCCCCCATCCAGGCCCGGAGAAAGGTAAAGCAGGGAACAGGCATCATTAAATAACCTTTGCCAAAGCCTCGTCATCTTGAAGGAAGGAATTTGAAAAAAAAAAAAAAAAAACCTTCCCAGCTCAGTGGCAGAGCGTGGGAGAGGTTTGGGAACGATCTCACTCTGCATCGCGCCTTGGACCTGCCACCCTCAGCGGGGTTTGGCTGTCCCAGATCCCGCTGTCCCCAGCCTGGCCCCCCCGGGTGGCTTGGATCCATGATGAGAACTGTGCAGGGAGGCTGGATCCACCGGATCCCAGATCCTTTTGCACCACACGGAGGCATGCAGAGCATCCCCCCTGTGTGGGGACGAGGCCGCATTTGGAAGGGGCTGCAGGGGATTTATTCATGCCTTGAGTTAAGGGGCACACGTGTGCCTCTCTCTCTAGGGATTTAGGGTTCATCTGTACACAAAAAATATCTTAAAAACATGATTTGGAACTGATGGGAAGTGGCGTGCTCTAGGAAATTTTTAATTGTTTCAGTTCTGGGGAGAGGCGTGTGATTGATTTCCCAAGGAAGTGGCCATATGAGCCTGACCCTTCAGGTGGAGCTGTCCGTGCCTCTTCCACCTTCCTCCCACAAACGTTATTACAGGCTCAGCAAGGACAGGTTGTGCTGGGGAGATGAGCTCCTTCCCCAGGTGCTGCTGGCCTCCTGTCACATTTCTTGTCCCTTACGTGCTGTCCTGAAGGCACCCGCGGTCCCTGGAGCGAGGTGGGCACGATGACGGCTGCAGACAAATCCCCAAAACCCCTTTACATCCCTGCTCTGAGCATCCCAACCTCAGAAATAAGCCGGCATCTCACCTCCCCCCGGCACGGCCATGCAGTCCTCTGGGGGCTGTGGGACGGTGGAGAGGACGGGAAGGGGATGAAGGCTCCGGATGGAGACGAGCATGAATTCCCCAGGCTGGGACAAAACCACCCAGCCCTGCCTGAGGCCCTGGAAAATAACGAACAAAATCCTTCAAATCTAATAAATAAAAGCAAAGCCAAACCCAGCAACTCCCCGGGGATGCCGGGGTGGGCTGGCCCTGCCCTGGGGCTGGCGGGGATGCCTCGGACCTGGGACCCACAGTTGGCTGCTCGCCGCTCCCTCCATCCCCCCGCCGTGCTTTAATTACGTTTTCAATCCCAAACTGCTGCTATTTGATCCGCCGGGGGTGGCAGGAGGGGGTATTTTTAGCCGTGCTTAGAGCTGTCTGGGTGGATAAGGGAGAGCGTGCAGGTTGCCGCGGCCAGGCGGAGCGGGACGGGATTTGTGTCCCCCCCCCTTCTTCTCCTCCTCATCTTTGCCCATTTGCTGGCTGCGAGCAGGGCTGGCTCCCTCGCCGGCTGCCTCCCTTAGGTCGCCTTTGTTTTTTTTCCCCTTGTATTCTTCTCTTGTGCAACAGGGGGGGGGCGAGGCTGGCCTCCGCTTCTCCTCCTCGGCGTTTCAGCCCCGCCAACGAACACCCCAGCCCCGACGGGAGCCCATGAAGTTGCCGTGGGTCCCCAGGGCATCGCTGCCCTCGGGGGGCTCGGGGACCCCCGGGAGCCTCGCTCCGCGTTGAGCCGCCCGTGGCTGCATCCCTCCGCCGGCCCGGGACGCCCATGGCAGCGCCGAGATGTTCGTGTCGCGAGTCCTGGACTTCCAGAAGACGCGTTACGCCAGGTAAAGCCCTCGGCGCGGTGTTTTCCTTCCCTCCGCTCTGCTCTGGCAGCTCCCCGGGACGGCACCCAGCCCCTGCCCCTCCGCAGGGCTCCGGCCAAGCCCCAAACCGAGCCCTAAGGGACCTTCAAAAGATGCTGAGCGCCTCAAAGCCCGGGGCAGGTGCGGGCTGCTCCCTTCACCTGCGGGCACAGCGTGTCTTTCGGGATGAGGATACCTGCCCTTTTGCCTCCCTAAGGGATTCAGAGCATCCCCGGGATCCCTCGCTCCCTGGAGGGGCTGAGCAGGGTTGGGGGTTTGCGGGTCATTGGGGTGCTGTTTGGCTGTATTAACCCCCAAATCCACCAGCCAGGACAAAGGGATCCTGACCAAGTTGGTGCTCGGGGTGGTGCTGGGTTTAAGGATCGGACCTGGACTTCCCCTGGTCCACGCTGGCTTTAACTTCACATCCATCCTCCCCCTGCTGGGGCACCGGGAGCCCAGCTCTCAGCAGGGACAGACCCCACCGCTGGGTGCCAGCTCCCCATGGGGGGTCCCAGCATCACCCCGGGGTCCCACTGCGCCCAGCTGGCCCCCCCCAGCCCATACCCAGGGATTTCAGGCTCCCAGGGGATGCACCGTGATGGATCCTTCCCTAGGGTTGTTAGGAAACCTCGTGGCATTATCTGCTTGGGGGGGACCCGAAGGCTACTCGATGCCTGGCGAGGGTGCTGGGGGGGCTTCCAGGCGTCTGCCACCAAGGATAGGCTTTGTCCCCAACCCCTGTGACCACAGCGGGGACATTTTTGTCATTTCAGAGAAACCCCTGGGGTGGGGCAGTCCTTGGGGGCACTCAGCTCTGCTTTCACCCCTACCAACCTCCCCGTGGTGCTGTTAGAGGCAGATAAAAGAGATCTGGAGAGGAGTGGTGCTGGTCACTTCACACAGAAGCACCCTGAGGCATGTTTCCCTGTGCTGGAGACCTCCCATCCTCCCCAAGCCACCAGATCCTCTTTTTCCAGCCATCCCATGGGGAAAAAAAATCTGTGCTTGCACCTCCAAAAGCTGCCTGAGCGCCGCATGCCCCTGCTCAAGGACCAGTCTGAAGCTGTGGCTGCCTCCTGGTTACCTTCAGCTGGGGGAGATGCAGAGGCAGCCAACAGGTCTGCACAATGCACCCGACCCAAAAATCCTTGGGAAAAACAGAATTCAAGCTTTTTTTCCCCCCCCCCAGCTGGCACGCAAAGGACAGGGCTGGTGGGGACAGAGCCGAGCCAAGCTCGGTGTCCCCACAGCAGGAGGCAAACCACACGTTTGCTCCGTGGAGGCTGGGCTTTGGGGGCTGGCAAGCAGAGCAGGAGCTGCCCCCCAGCACAAGCCATCTGCCAGCCTTGATTTTCTCCCAAATCAGCATCCTCAAACCTCACCGTGGTCCTTTACGGAGACAACTTACTAAAAAGAGACATCAGGTGTTAGAGAGGGCATCGCAGGAGCCCACACACAGGACCAGGTGTGGATGGGGATGGGGCATTCCTTGGCTTTCACCCCGAGACTTGCTGATGTGGTCACCAGCACGTGATATTTGCCTGGAGATTCCTACATCACCGCAGAGATCCTCTTAGCCTGGTGCTTAAAAATAACCGGTGGCTAATCCCCGTCCCTCCAGGCTCCTCGCACCCACCCTCCTCACTGCACAGATGCTCTGCTGTGCCACATCCCAAGAAATACCCCAAATATCCTCCTTCCTTTGTGCCAGAGATGCACTCTCAGCTCCCCTACACACACTGGGGACCAGGTTCTGTGGTGGGGACTGGTGTGAGCAGGAGCCACAGGCTCGCAGAAGCACAAGACACGAAGGAGGTATGTGCCCTTCAAGGCATCAAAGCATCTTGCTTATCTTTTCAGAGGATGAGAAACTCTTATCTCCTCAGCCCTTTGAAAAAAAATATACACCCAAAAGTTTTCCTTGTGAAGGAAAAGCCTGGAACAGATTCATTTTTAATGTCTTTTTATCTAATTTTGAGAGAGGAGCAAGAAAGGAGGAACTTGGCCATCAATACACCTGCCAACGGGGATAAATAAAATACGGCGTCACGATGAAAGACCTGTTGTGTGAGAGCTGCAGCAAAGGCACCGGGCTTTGAACGAGGAGATGAAAGGCAGTGGGATCAATGCAGGAGTGATTGGAGAACCACAGGGAGAAAATTCAGGGCTGGAGGGCACCGGGGTGTTCCCGGATCTCCATCCCCTGCCTGATGCGACTTCAGCCACGGCACCAGCACGCAGTTACAGCGTGCACGCAGCTGCGATTCCTCCTGTTTTACCAGCCACCCGACGGTTATTCCCCCATATTTCTCCTCCTTTCTCCCAGCTAACAGTGCTGGTTTCCCCGCAGAGCAACAGATGGGTGCCAGTCACATCATCCCTGAAGCTCCCCGGCCGGGTCACCCCGGGCCAGTAACCGATACCTCCTGCACATCACCGCCGGCGCTGCTTGGCTCGCTTTTCACCCTGGGTTCAGTCGTGGCCGGGTGCCTGCCTGCCAGCCATGCAGGCAGGAAGCGTAGCTGAGCCAGTCTGCCCACAGACACACGAAATGCTTCCCAGGCTCGGGCCACCAAGAGCCATAATTGAAAGGAAACGCAATTACGGAGGGAGCTGCTGCATCTGGCCAGCTCCTGCAGCTCTGGAGCAGCCGGGGCAAGGGCTCTGCGGGGAGCTGCAGGCTGCACGGGGCACTGAATCATTGTAATTAACTGACAGCAGTCAGGATTTGATTTGCCCATGTAAAAGGCTCCAAGTCTTCTTGCGTTTGCTTGTCTTGCCCTGCAAGCCAAGGAAAATC
Source organism: Anser cygnoides (assembly GCF_040182565.1). NCBI lineage: Eukaryota > Metazoa > Chordata > Aves > Anseriformes > Anatidae > Anser > Anser cygnoides. The sequence goes on from NC_089887.1 coordinate 4,149,624, forward strand.
CACGTGGCTTCAGAGCCCAGAAGCAGCAGGAGCCCCTGCAGGTGGCTCCAGGCTCGTCCTCACCTGCCTGGTGCCTGCAGCGAGGACACTGCCGCCTCCTCAGCAGCACGAGGGGATGGAGATCTGAGCTCTGTATTTGCCCAAAAAGTCCACTGGGTCTGATGGGAGGCAGCTGGGAAGAGCTTCCTGGTGTACCGAGCAAGGAGGTGATCACTGACCCCATCCTGCAGCGCCTCAGGAGAAGAAAGGGAGGGGAAAACCAGCAGGAATTGGAGGGAGAGGGGACATCGGGGTGCTCGGTCCCCAAACGTGCAAAGAAAACACTGACAGCCTGGGCAGAGCTACTGCACTGGGAGGATTTGATCCCCATTTTCCTTCGCAAAGAAAGCACAAACAGCCCTCGCCTGCTCCCACACACACAGAGATGCTTTCCAAGAGCTCTGCTTCCCCCACAGCCCGCGTGGGATGGAGCGGGGAGAGGGGAAACGCTTCCAGCACCCATGTGGCAGCTCTGAGCTGCTCGGGGTCTGCACCGCGCCCAGCAGCACCTCCAACGTCACCCTCAGCTACCGAGGTGCTGCCCCAGGAGATGGGGAGGCCCCTAGAAATACCTAACGAAAAACAGGATCACCCCATCTCACAAAAAGTCAGCTATTAGCCACCCTTCGGAGGCAGTTTGACTCAGATACCCTCTTAAGACAGCACAGATAGGATTCCTTACTGGCAGCTCTCAGTGTGCAGAGGGCAGCTCTTATTGCACCCAGGTGTTTGGAAGGCAACAAGTGCTCTGAGCATCCCCTGCACGGCTGGCTGGAGGTGGGGACGTCCCCCAAGCCCCCCGTTCCCCTCCCCTGGGAGGGTCGGGGCCCAGGCAGGAATCGCTGCACAGAGACGGGCAGCAGCGGCTGAGCTGAGCCCCCGAGCCTCGTGCCCCTGGGAAGGACAGCTTTTCCATCCTTCAGCGGGTGTTGGGTGTCAGCCCGGTGTGATTCCTTGGCACGGCTCGCCCCGGCCTGTTTCAGGAGGTAGCAGTCGGCGAGGCACGTGGAAAACACAAGCCGCTGCCCCGCGTGGTGGAGCGATGTGCACAGGATGTGGGGCTCTGCCAGGCCTCCCCTTGGAGCTTTCCAGGTGAAATCAAACCTCAGCATTTATTTCCATGGTGCTCATATTATTTCCATATAGCTGTCGTAATCCATGGTCGGGGGGACTTGATGTGATACACAGCACTTTCTGATGGTGAGACCAAGTACCACGAGCGTCACAGTCCTGCTGCTCGCTTCAGACACCAATTAGTTGAGCTTTAGGGAAGTTTGGGTCCAAGGCTGCTCTCCTGCTGAAGTTTGGAGTCCAGGCTTGCTGCTGGTGAGGGGAGGATTTGATATTTACGCAGAGGGAGCTCAGTAATGGGGCAGTGCTTCCCTCCGCACTCAGCAGCGCCGGCTGGTACCGGTGCATCAGGGCCGTGCTCTTTGCTGCAAATAATCCTGCCTGAAACCACAGTACCTGCCTCCCTGGCTGCTGAAATGCACGATCCCCCAGAGGCATTTACTGAATTATTTACAGATACCTGCTCAGTAGCATGCTGGAGTCCCCAGTGAGACCAAGGCCACATTTCCCTGGGGATGCTACGGGGACACCTTACAGACCCGAGGAACAGCAACCCGCACACTAATCCCATGGCATGGTAGAGGCTTGGTTTCTAGAGAGCCAGGGATGAAGGCTGGAGCCTGCCCCATGCCTCTGCACCACAGGGCCACCGTGCTCGCTCCTGGCTGCTGCAGGGCTCAGCCAAGCTGAGCTTGCTCAGGATTTGTCCCACTGTCCTCTGTGCTTGGGGTATTGCAGGCGAGGATCACGCACAACAGCTTCCCAAACAAGCAAACAGGGAATAATAGAGAGGTTTCAGCTCTGGAAGCAGCCCTCCTAACATTCACCGAGCACTTGGGACGTCATTTTGTGACTAATCAGCTGTTGTCTGAGGTCTCACGAGCACCAAATGAAACAAGAAGTCCCAGCTCGGGAAGTAATTTGGGAAACACTCCCCGATCCCATCTGTCGCGAATAAACAAGCGGCTCTGCTGGAGTTGCAGGGTTGTGAATTGCCTTGGAAGAGTTAGAGGCTGCCTATCTAGAGAGCAGAAAGCCTGCCAGAGAGAAAAATAAATATCTATATATAGAGGATGGGGAGGTGGATGGTTGGGGCCATCAGGGGGCTTCTCTAAGGCAGCAGGGGGCTCGCTCAGCATCTCTCAGCCTGCAGCATGAGGCCTGCTTAGTGCCAGCCCAGCACACTCCCATGTGTCAGAGCACTGGGAATGAGAAAAATTGGGATGGGACAGTCAGAGGTGGTGAGCGAGCATTTGACCTGCAGCCTAATCCACCTTGTTTTGGGGGAAACAGGGCTAGCACCGGGGGCTGGTTGCTGCAGGAACCTGGTCATCTGCTGGTGGTCTACCCAAGTGCTGCTCTAGCTGGGATGCTCAGTGCTCCCTGTGCAAATTGTCAGCTTTTTGCATGCTGCCAGAAAGCAGCAAATAAAATGCACACAAGAAAATGCTGGGCCAGCTTGTGCCATCAACCCTCCTGCCCCTGCTCACATGGGACAGGCTGGGGTCAAAGCAGAAGGAGCCCACGGAGAGGCTCGTCCTGCCTGACCCCTCTCCACCAGCCTGGGAGCCAGCCTGAGAGCTCACAGCACACACAGCTCAGCTTCCCAAACCAGGAGCACCATATGTTCATGTGGGAGCAGGCAGGCACCAAGAAGCGGGCTCAGGAACAGAGGCTCCAGCTTGGTATCAGGGCACCGCACAGCACCCGTGTGGGTGGCACCGCAGACGGCCAGGCAGCGTCAGCCTCTGCGCTTCCCTGTGGAAAGCATCAGCAGCGTGCAGGGCCCTGCTCTGCACCTTCAGGAGCTAATTATGAGCCGCAGAGGAGCTTGAGGGATGAAGCCTCTTACAGGGACCACATCTGGAGCATTACCAGATTACAGGGCAGAAGCAGAGCACACGCCAAGCCCCAGCTTACAGGGATGCTGCAGAAGCTCACGCACAGGCACAACCCTGAGGATCAAGCCCCAGCTTTTGCACCAGGCATGCTGCCTCCAGGCTCATTAGGGCAAATCCAGACCAAGAACTGAGAGGGTCCAGGGGCTGCTGTGCCCTGCAGGACCATGTCTCTTCCATCACTGTTACCACAGGCATCACAACACATGTGCTCCTGAGCCTCACTCTACCAAGGGACAACCAGAAGGACCACAGCAGGACTTACCCCCACCACCAGCATCTCCTGTTGCTTCCTCCATCCTTCCTGGCAGGATGCCACAATCAGGATACAATCCCTCAGCAGCCCCGCTGCTATTTTAAAAGCAGCCGTGACAGCCACAAGAAGGAGGAGAAAGCCTGGTTCGCTCAGCCTGGAGACACCCCAGCTCCTTGGGCAGGAGGGTGCAGGTGCACAACAAACCAGCTCCCACCTCTGAGGACATTAAACCAAAACCTGAGCCAACCTGGCCCTTTTCTAGGCCATCCACAGGTGAAACCTTTTGCCATGAGCTGCTCGGGGAGATCCCCATCACCTGTGAGCTCCCGGCCAGCATCACCTGTTTCATGGGGCCCTTGTCACAGCCATGGATGCATGGATGCACAGGATGTGGTACACGTATAGCTGGACATATAGCAGCTCCGTTCCTTCCCTGTGGGTCATCTTCTCTGCACGGTGTCCCCCAGCTCTGCCTCTCAGTGTGTCAGGGTCCCCAGGTGCCCCCGGGAGAGCTCAGGCACTCCAGTGCTCCCACACGAGCCGTCCCGAGGAATAATTTAATTTAATCCCATTTTTACCTTCTTCCCCCCCAAGCCTGGCAAAGCAAGAGCCGGGCGGATCTGCGTGATTTGTTGAGGTCAGAACTTTGTTCTTGGAGAGAAGTCTTTAAAAAACCAAAACCAACCCAAACCCACAGAAAAACAGAGTGGGAGAAAGAGAAGGAGAAAAGGACAAGCCTGGGAAGCCGGCTCTGCACTTTGCCCTGGCTGCCTGGGACAAGGGGCTCTTTGTTCCTCCGGCTGGAGCCGGGTGCATTGGCCCTTTTCAGTCTCTTTCCCCGGGCAAGGGGCCAGGGGAAAGCAGGCACAAGGAGGGCAGGCAAAAACCCCGGGGCAGTGATGAACAACCCGTGCTCGTCCCCCCCAGCACTGGGAGAAAAAAGTTCTGGGAGCCTTGGAGCCGTGCTGAGCCCCTGGGGCTGCTTCTCATGCACGTCCCTGGGAAGTGGGCAGGCTCCTGCTGTGCAGGTTTTAAACTTTTCCGTGCCATTTGGACTTTGCAGCCGTAAAGAGCTTGCTGAAATGCACAGAAACTGTGACAGTCCGTCTGCTACCTCCTGCCTGTGGCTTCCTGCACCCTGGAGCAAACCCGGCCTCGCTGCATCCCCTTGCGGGTGGGGGCATTGGGTGGGAGGCAGAGCCCGCATCCATTTCCCATCCTTTGCAGGATGATGCTCATTAGGAAGCAGGACAGGAAAATAGGGGCAATCTCCTCAGAGACCCCAAAACCCCAAGCTCTTTGAGGCCATTTCACCCTCCAGGAAAAGCAGGCTGCCCATGGGGGCAGCGGGGTGCCCCGTGCGGTGCGTGCGAGGGAGGGAATTCAGCCCCTACCCTGCCCAAGGGTCCTGGGGGGGGGGCTGTGGGATCCAGCCCCCCCCCCCCAGCCCCCCGTTACTGCCCCTAACAGCAACCACCGTGGGTCTGGGATGGAGGGGCAGATGGCACAGGGCTTTGTTAAAAAAAATACATTCAAGGAAAAAGGCCTTGCGCGTGTTTCCCCAGCAACTGCGACGTCACGCGGGACGTCTGGGCCTTTGTCCTCCCCCCCCCCCGCCCTCCTTCTTCTTATTAAAAGGGAAAAGAAAGAGAAGCAGAGAGTGAAGGGGAGCTGGGGACAGTCTCCAGGCAACGTGGGGACAGCAGTGGCCTCCTGCAGGGGGGACGTGGCTGGGGCAGGGGGACTCCAGCCAGGGGGTGGCAGGATGGGGAGGGGTCCCTGGTGTCCCCCGGCATGGAGGTGGCAGCCCCAGGGTGGAGGTGGCAGCCCCAGGGTGGAGGTGACAGCCCCAGGAAGAGGTGACAGCCCCAGGACAGAAGTAGCAGTCCCGGGACGGAGGTGGCAGCCCCAGGAAGGCGGTGGCAGCCCCAGGGTGGAGGTGGCAGCCCCGGGGATGCTCGGCTGCTTCCCAGCCACAGACACCCTCAGTTTAGCCCAGGGTCTAATCCTGTTCGTGCCTTGCGAGCGCCGTCCCCTCTATTTGCAGCACACGGGGAGCTGAGCCCCTGTCTGTCCATCTTAACTGGAGGTATTTGGGGTGGGGGGGACACATGGCCAGACTCCTGCGTGCCTTGTGCCTGGGTCCTGCTGTGAGCGCAGGGCTGGGGACAGGGTCCCCTCGCGGGCTGTCACCGCCGCCTGCTGGGCACCACCTCGCACACCCGGGCACGCTGCAGCCAAACCCACGTTTGGCTCAAGCCTCGCTATGTGAATCTTTTAACACAAGCTGGATTTCTTCGCATGGACGCCAGTGAAATGCTCAGAGGAGATGCTCATGGGTGGTGGCTCAGGGATGGGTTCTCCAGCACCTTCCCAGCACCCCAGGGTCACCCCGACCCCGCAGCAAGGTCCTGTCGCCCCCCGAGCTGCCGGCTGGGTGCAGAAATGCGCTGCAGATGGTGCTGGAACTGGGAGCAAATGGGGTCAGGAAGCAATCGGACCAGCTCCTGCAGGGCAGCCCCCGAACCCGGCTGTCCTGAGCCTCCCGCTGGCACTGCTTTTATTGCTCTGCGTGTGTCCATTGATCCGACGGCAGCAATCGATACGTCCCTCCACGCGCCGAGAGCAATCTGATTTCTCTGAATCTGAGAGGAACAGGAAAAAAAAAAGATAAAAGTTTCTGAGGGAGCATGACGGGGCTTCCCCCGGCAGCAATCAGTGCTGGGTCACGTGGGGGGGGATTTTGGGGGGGTGCAGGTGGGACCCAGCAGCCAAAGCATCGCTGGGATGCCCTGGTGGGACTCAGGCTGCTGTGACGTGGGGTGGCATCGCTGGGTCGTCACAGCCCCACAGCAGGTCCCCCCCCAGCCCCATGTGCCCTATTCTCCGCTGTGGGGCTGTGCCGTGTTCTGCCCAGCAGCTCCGGGCTGTTTCCAGCAGGGTAACCAGATCGGGTTGCTGCACGCTGCTTGTTTTTCCACTTGTGAAATGGAGATGGGGAGAGGTGCCAGTGTTACAGGAGCTGGTTGTCACCCACACCCTGCCCTGGGGGATGCTCCACACCTCATCCATCCATCCTTGCAGCTTTCTCCTGCCTCCTGCCCACTGCTGCCATGGGGTCACTTTGCTCACAGCCTTCCAAAAACCTTTCCCCCGTGTGCCGTCCCCTGACTGTGTTTCTCTCCCCGCTCCTCGCTGCAGGTTCATGAATCACCGCGTCCCCTCCAACCGCAGGTACCAGCCGACGGAGTACGAGCACGCAGCCAACTGTGCTACCCACGCGGTTAGTCCCTGTCCCTGTCCCTGTCCCTGTCCCTGTCCCTGTCCCTGTCCCTGTCCCTGTCCCTGTCCCTGTCCCTGTCCCTGTCCCTGTCCCCATGTGAAGGACAGCACTCAGCCCTGGGGGACCACCTGGGACACCCCAAGGGCCACCTAAAAACGCCAGCGTTCAGCTCTGCACCTCCTGAAGGTCCCGGGGGTGGGATGAGCACCTGGTGCTCCAGGGATGCTCTTCTTCCTCCTCCAGCTGCCGTGGGAGGCTGGTGTGTGATGGCCCTGTGGGATGGCCCTAGTGGAGCAGGCACACATTCTCCTTGTGCCTTCCTCCACTTGGAGAAGCTCTTTTGGAGCTGCCCCGCATGGGGAGAAACCCAGCCTGCCCCTTATGGGTGGCGGCTTCGTCCAGAAGCTAAAATAAAGACACCCAAAAGGAAAAGCAGGGACTGCACTGTATCTGCTTGGTGGAAATGCAGACTGTGAGCAACCGGCTTGCTTCTCCCTTCCAGTTCTGGATCCTGCCCAGCATCCTCGGCAGCTCCATCCTCTACATCCTCTCCGACGACCAGTGGGAGACCATCTCGGCCTGGATCTATGGCTTTGGCTTGTCCAGCCTCTTCATCGTCTCCACCATCTTCCACACCATCTCCTGGAAGAAGAGGCACCTCAGGTACCGGCCCTGCCTGCTCGTGGCTCGGGGGGGGGGGGACACAACAGTTCCAGAGCCCTGGCAGCCCCTTGGTCAAAGGCTTTTCTGAGCTATGTCAGTAGAAAACAGCATTTGAATGCATCGTTTATTTTATGATTTATGTCATTTATTTTATTTTATACCATTTATTTTATGATTTATATAACTTAATATCATTAATTTTATTGTTTATATAGTTTATTTTATTATTTATATAATTTATTTTACTTTACATCATTAATTTTATTATTTATATAATTTATTTTATTTTACATTGTTTATTTTATTATTTATATCGTTTTATTTTATTTTATATCATTTATTTTATTATGAATATCATTTATTTTACTATTTATGTCACTGATTTTCAAGTGCACCGTTTATTTTTTATTATTTCTTTTAAAGTATCTGGTTTTACAGCGCACCTGGCACGCGCGGTGCCACAGGCTCTGACCTGTCTGTCCGTCTGTCCCGCAGGACTGTGGAGCACTGCTTGCACATGTTCGACAGGATGGTGATCTACTTCTTCATCGCCGCCTCGTACGCTCCCTGGTGAGTGCCCTGGCTTGGCCCTGCCAGAGGGGAGAAAAGCATCCCAGCAATAAAGGCTTCCCGCTTTCCTTCCTATTCTCCGTATTCCAACCCCTGTCTGTTGACGTTACGGGTCAGGAGGGCTGTTCCGGGACACACGTGGGGCGAGGGCCGCAGTTCCCCGCGCCCCCGTCCCGCAGCCCGCCTCGGGGCGCCGCCGCGCTCACCGCGGCCCTGGGTCTTGCAGGCTGAACCTGCGGGAGCTGGGGCCCTGGGCCTCCCACATGCGCTGGATCATCTGGATCATGGCATCGGTCGGCACCGTCTACGTCTTCTTCTTCCATGAGCGGTCAGTACCTGCACGTGGCCCCGCGGAGCCCAGCCCTGCTCCTCCTTCCCCCCTTAGTGCCCTGACGGAAGAGCAGGAAGGATGGACACAGACAGACAGGCAGGTTTGGGGGGCCTGGGCAGCCCCCCAGGCCAGCAGGCAGTGGAGGGCTCCCTCGAACCGTGTCCTTTCCCACCCACATCTTATTTTTGGGAGGCCACAGCCCTGCTGGCAGGGGCGTGGGAGCAAGGACGTTGTGCCATGAGTGGGTTCTTCCACGGGGTGGCACCAAATAGAAAGGAAACGGCCCCCGAAGCCTTCCTGGAGCCCTGCCTTCAAGCTGTTCAGCTCCAGAGCCAGTTCTGTGCAGGGCCACCCGCTGTGGGCTCCCACTGGGACGTGGGACCCGCCGTGGTGGCACCGCCACCCCTTTCCCTGTAGCAGCGTCTGGGTACGATAAGCATAAAATTCAGCCCTGCCTCCTCCGTCGGTCGCAGGTACAAGCTGGTGGAGCTGGTGTGCTACGTTATCATGGGCTTCTTCCCCGCCGTGGTCATCCTCTCCATGGTAAGCCGCCGCCGGGGAGCTCGCGGGGCTGGCTTGTCCCCAGGGGGTTGGCGTGGTGCGGCCCGGAGGCAGCCCCGTGGTGGGCGAGGGGGTCTCCAGACGTGTGATTTGGGTGCTCAGCACAGCCAGATGCATGCAGTGGGCACCTCCAGGGGACGTCCTATGGGGGCTCCGTCACGTTGAGAGCATTGCAGCAAAGTCCAGGGCTTCCTTGCAGGATGAGGAGAAGGCAGCGCAGGCCTCCTCGCAGCCAGGGGGAAGTTTCGGGTTGTGACCGCGCTGCCTCCGTGCTTTTATTTTTCGCAGCCCAACAGGGACGGCCTCCCGGAGCTGGTGGCCGGCGGGCTTTCCTACTGCCTGGGCATGGTCTTCTTCAAAAGCGACGGCCGCATCCCCTTCGCCCACGCCATCTGGCACCTCTTCGTGGCCATCGGAGCCGGCATCCATTACTACGCCATCTGGAGGTACCTCTACCGGCCCAGCGCGCTGGAGGCCAAAAGGCCCCGATAGGTGCCTTAAGGACACTGCTCGCCTCGGAGGGGACATGGGGACGTGGATGGGGGACAGGGAGGGGAGCCCGGGCTGTGGGCTCGCCCCGAAGCCACCCGCTGTCCCTGTGGGTACAGACAGAAGAGCCTTCCCACACAGACAGAAGAGCCTGAAGGTTGATTTTAAACAGATTTTTCTTTTTTTTTTAACCTTGCGAACGGTTTATTTTTTGTTTTTAGGCAAAGTTTTTGTAACACAGCGACCAACCGAGGGGCAACAGGGGAACAACCACTTGCGGGGGTTTAGGGGAGGCTTTGCCCACCCCGCTGACCCCAAGCATCCCATGGGAGCAAGGGCCCTGACCCCACACCCTGCACTTGGCCAGTGACAACCTGGGTTTGGCTACTGGAGCCCTTGGTGTGGGCCCCCCGCTGCCATCCCCATAACCCACAGTGGCGGGGCAGAGCCGGCAGCACCCAGCGATGCTCCAGGTCCCTGTGGCCTTCTCAACGGGAAGGTCCAGAGTCATCAAAGCCTTACACGTGATTAAAACTCGAACCTCTTCTAGGGCCCCCCAGCCTCCCAGGGCACTGCAGAACCCTTCCTCCGAACCAGTGTTAAGCGCACAACCTGGTGCACTGCTCCTAGGTGGGCCCTCGGAGCCCCCCACCCCCTGACATTTTCTCCCTGGGGCTCTTGGTTTTCCTCACGGGTCTCAGTGCTGGTGGCACCCCAAGGCATGGCCCCGCTCAGCCTCTGCCACATGTGGGCCTCTGCCCATCGGGGAGGAGGCTCCCAAGGTCCGTCAGGATGCATTCAGTTTGTTTCTGTAAGGGCATTTTCTTTCTTCTTAAGGAGGGAAGGGAAACTCCTTGAATTAGGACCACAGGCCTGGCTGCCTGCCCCCTCTGGTCCTGTTTTATGGTTTCCGGGCTTGTGGCAGCCTCTTGCTCATCATCAGGTTTAAATCCACTTTGGGAGGGTTTCTGGCATTCCCAGGAACACTGCAGGGAAGGGATGCACCTGGGTGATGCTCAGAGGTGAGCTGTGATGGGGAGATCCTAGCGATGCTCAGTTTTTAAACACCCAAACACGGCTCCACGGTGCTCTCCAAGGCAGGACAGCGAGGACACAGGACTTCTTGTTCCCCAGTGGCAGTGGGGAGGGCAGTGCCTGGTGCTGCCCGGCACGTGGGACGGGTTGTGCACACACGGACCCGACAGCCAGGTCCTCCTGGATGGGAACATCGCGTGGAAGGGAACATCACCTGGAGGGGAACACCACCTCCTTTTCCTCCATCAGCCGCTGAGGACTGAAATCCACCACCCAGCGATGTGAAAAGCCAAGCTAGACTCGATGGAAAACGAAGTGCTGCACACTGCCAAGCCTCCAGCAATTCTTGAGGCTCCTCGGGCAATTTGTCACTGCTTCTGTCTGGGCTGAGCGTAGACTCTGCAGTCCAAACTGCCCAGGCTCAGCCTTGTTTTACTTACACCAGAAGAAATATTAGGGTCTGCTGCGTGCCGGGGTCCCATGCAGCCCCACAACCTTGGTGCTGCCCTCAGCCCCACCTGCACCTTCCTCGGGAGCCCCCAAAGCATCGATGTCCCTCCGGCTCTGCTCACCCCGTGACTGATGGCAGCTGCAGCAGCCTCAGGCGGCGCTGCCAGCGGAGGAGCTTTGCAGCTGCCCTTCTGCATCTCCCGTCCCTCCAGCAGCCTCGTCCCGAGCCGAGCTCCTGGACCCGGCCCCAGGACCGGCTCTGCACAGCCATGCTGTTCTGCAGCAAATTACCAAAGAGAAGGCATCTCGGTACGCTTCCCCTCCTGGCGTGGTGGCTGTGGCCACCAGGTAGGCAAGAAAACCCATAGGGAGAATGTTCCTACAAGGGGCTGTGCCCCACGTCCCTGGCTTGGGGCTCTCTGTGGTGCCCCAAAGCAGCCTTCGGGGTGGGATGGCTCTTGGGGTGACTGGTGGTTTTGGGGGCAGGAGGTGATGGACCTGGTGGGGGTCTCTGCTGCTGCATCCCCCAGACAGCTGTGCATTGAGCAAAGGGCAGTTTGTGGGGTGATTTGGGGTCAGAATAGAGGGAAACGTGGTCTGAGAGCATAAGCTGCCATTTTTGCCCTCTGGCAAGTCACTACCCTTCTCCATGCCTCAGTTTCCCCATCTGTAAAATGGGGGCAAAGACAGCGACCGACCTCAGGGGGCTCCTGTGCGGGCTCGGTAGGCACGGGGAGGATGAGCGGGGCTTCGCGAGCACCGTCACCTATTTTATACTAATTTTCAACAACTCGTAACATTCGGGACATCTGTGGAGGAGCGACCTTTTTAGCATCTTGTACTTTTTCACCGTCCGTCCTCGTTCAGTCGGTATTTTCTATTTAACACGGTACTGGAGCAAATTAAAAACAAACCGAAGGAAGCTAACGCTAGTGAACGTCGTTTCCTGTGGAGTAGGACTGAAATAAAAACCCAAGATACCTCACTATTGCCTGCCTGCTAAGTCCGAACGAGTTTCCCCAAAGTGCAAGGAAATAAACCCATTTTCTGTCTGACTTGCCCCGGGGTCCCAGGAGGGGGAATTTCACGCTGTGGTGGCAGAGGAGGCAGAGGGAAAGCCCCTCCCCATCCCCTCCTGCTCCTCTTTGACCTGCAGGGGGAATTTGGCCCCATCTGGGGAGCCTGGCAGCCTCCCCTGGCCCTGCACGTCCCCAGGCTGCCCTCTCGCTCGCACCTCGGGGGGATTTCGGTCCCTGGGCAGGCCGTGAGGCTGGGCAGCTTGCCCTGACACCCAGGGAGGGGGCAGCCGCCAGCTTCTCCCCCCGGCTGGCCCAGGACCACCACCTCGCCACGCAGGGCAGGGGGCGGCTGGGCCCCTCCTGGCTGCTCTCTGACGAGAATTCCCACCCAAAGCACGACCCTCGCACCATCGGCTCCATTTTTAAAAAAAATTTATTTTTAAAATAAATTAAATAAATTGAATTAAATTGAATTTTTTAAATAAATCACTCAGCACCATCCCTCCCCGCTCCCCGCCCCAACCTGTTCAGCCAAAGCCACCCCACAAAGCCAGCACCCCGCAGACACCGGTGCCCACGGGCCTGTCGTTCTTGCTTGCTGGGATTTTGAGCGCGCTGCCAACCCCACGCACCGGCGGCGTGGCCATTTCTGAGCCCCTGATGCATGGGCAGGGAGGTGCAGCTACGAATCCTGCCTGCCAGCTGCTGCCCGCCCTTCCCCGGGGCTCGGTGAGTCGGTTTTGAGCTGGGAGCTTTGCTTTTTGGCTATTTTACTTTATTTTATTTTATTTTTTGTTTTATTTTGTTTTATTTTATTTTATTTTATTTTATTTTATTTTATTTTATTTTATTTTATTTTATTTTATTTGTTTTATTTTATTTTACTTTATTTTATTTTGTTTTGTTTTATTTTACTTTATTTTATTTTGTTTTGTTTTATTTATTTTATTTTATTTTGTTTTGTTTTATTTATTTTATTTTGTTTTATTTTATTTTACTTTGTTTTATTTTATTTTGTTTTACCTTTTTTTACTTTATTTTACTTTTACTTTATTTTGTTCTATTATTTTATTTTGTTTTGGTTTACTTTGTTTTGTTTTATATGATATTATTTTACTTTTAATTTATTTATTTATTCAATTTCTTTTCTTTTCTTTTCTTTTCTTTTCTTTTCTTTTCTTTTCTTTTCTTTTCTTTTCTTTTCTTTTCTTTTCTTTTCTTTTCTTTTCTTTTCTCTTTTCCTCTTTTTTTTTCTTTTCCTTTTTCTTTTCTTTTCCTTTTTCTTTTCCTTTTCCTTTTTCTTTTTCTCTTTTTTCTTTCCTTTTCCTTTTCCTTTTCCTTTTCCTTTTCCTTTTCTCTTCCCTTCCTCCAACCCCCCCCCCCAACGAACCACTTCGGACCCCCCCCAGACGCCGCCGCCCGCCCCCCCGCCGCACCGGGGGATGCTGCGGGGCGCTGGGCGCTGCGCGGAGGCCGCGGGGTGGCGCCGCGGGGCCGCTCCGCACCCTCCGCTCCGCTCCGCACCCTCCGCTCCGCCCCAGCGGCCGCACGGCCCCGCACGGCCCCGCACAGCCCCGGCGGCTCCGGGCGCTGCAGCCGCCGGGGCCGCGCCGAGCTCCGGGTGAGTACCTGCCGGGGGGGCGCGGGGAGTGTGGGGGGGGGAACAGGCGGTGTCCCTCGGGTTTGGGTTGTTATTTCTCCCTCTAAAAAAAAAAAAAAAAAATTAAAAAATCCCCCTTTTTCCATTTTTATTTCCCCCTTTTTCATGTATTGCCCTCTTTTTTCATTTTTATTTCCGCCCTTTTTAATTTTTTTATTTCCCCTTTTCATTTATTTTCCTTTTTTCATTTACCCCCCTTTTCATTTTTTTATTCTAATTTTTATTCTTTCCCCCGTTTTTCATTTATTTCCCCATCTTTTTTCTTCCTTTTTTTTTTTTTCAATTTCCCTTTTTAAATTTTTTATCCCCTTTATTTTTTAATTCTTTTTTTTTTTTCCATTTTTTATTCCTCCCCCCCCCTCCTTTTTATTTAGTAATCTTTATTTTGGGGGTAGCACCTCCTGGCACGCACGCTGCGCACAGGCGCAGAGCCCCTCGCTTCGCACCGCGGGATGCGCCTGGTGGGGCCCCCCCAAACCTCCCCAACCCCTCCCTGCCTGCTCGGAGGGGGCTGTTTGGGTTTGTCGCCTGTGGAAGCGGAGGCAGGAGGAACCCGGCGGAGAGTTGAGGCTTGTCTGGTTGCCACTGGAGACCAGAGCTGCCCTGCGCACCTCTCCGGCCTCGGGGAGGGCACTGCCAGGAGACGCCGTGCCTGGCCCTTGTCCTAACACCCCCCCCTTGGCACCCTCATCCCCCCACCTGCCCCACGGGAACCCTGCCCCATTGCACCCCCATGGGATCTGCCTCCCCTCGCCGTGCCCTTTGGGGTCCTTCCCCCATTGCACGCACCTCGGGGGCTCGCTGCTTGGTGTCCCACCTCTGTTGCCCCCATGCGTGCACCTATGGGTGCCGTTTCACCCGCCTTTGGCTGCTCGGTGCTGCCGTGGCATCCTTGGCAGAGAGGTTTTGGGGTCAGCCACGTCCCCGCGAGGCCGGAGCAGTTTCTTGCTCAGTTGCAACTTTAGCAGGGAAAACTCCGGGGAGTTTGCTACTTGCTTGGGAATCGCTTATTTTCGGCTCTCTCCAGGATCAGTTAATTATCACCGGGAAAAAAAAAATAAATTATTGCTAAGATCTCGTAATTAGGCAGCCTACCGAGGCTCGGCTGCTCAGGAGGCAGCAGAAAGCAAATGTATTTTGTAAAACGTTTCTTGTGCGTGCGTGTGAATAGAGCTGCACGGGCAGAGGGCTGGCATCTGTACTTGCGCTCGACTGGAGAGCTGGTGCACGCTGGCAGCTCAAAAGACCTGCAAAATAATGATTAGGAAAAAAAAAAAAAGGCAAGAAAGAAATAAACCCTGCTAAAAGGCCTCCTGTTGTCCTAGCAGAGTTAGGTCTCAAATCGTTACGATCTGTTTGTGAAACCCTTGCTGGCTTTGGGAAAAAAAAAACCTGTTAGTTAATCTTTGCAGGGCCAGGTCTGCCTCGATATCCTGCTGGAGCAGCCTCTGGGCCGGGGGGTCCAGGGCACAACCGTGGTGCTGCTGCTGCTAATAATAACACAATAAGGAGTTTACCCGCTCTGATCCGGCTAAAGACAGCAGCGAGGCTGGCACTGACACGATCAGCCCCCGGCCTGTCCCCACATTAGCCAGATAAAGCTCACGCAACAAAGGGCCGGGCGGCGGAGCAGAGCTGTGGTCCAGTTTTTTTGGGGGGAGCGGGTGCGCAGGTTGCTTCGGGAAGGGCTACAGAGGGATCGGGCTGTAGCGAAGGGATCTGCAGAGGGCAGGTTTTGCAGCCGAGCAGCGCACGCCAACGCGGCTGAGGCCAGGGTGTTCTCATTTCCTTCGCTCTCCGAGTTATAATTTGTTCCACATTGCAGTGCCGGGGCGGCCTCTCCCTCCGCTGGCAGCATCCGAGCTGCGGTCGTTTCCATTATACCAAGGCCGCGAATCCGAGTGGTTTCCGTTAAAAAAAAAAAAAAAAGGAAAATTTTCAAAGAGGGATCTGAGCAAATAGCTTTTCTGGTTGCTGTTCTGGGATGGCCACAGCTGAAATCTCGCTGCCCGTCCACGCCGTGCACACGCAGGCACAGCCGTGCGGAGCTGCCTCTGCCTTGGGACCAGCCCTGGGGAAATTCCAGGAGATTAAAAAGTGCTTTAATGGTGCTGCTGCTCTTCCCAGGAGGCAGTAAGATGACCTGGTAGCTACAGGTTGATTGGCTTGATATCATCCCCCCGAGGAGGAGGAGGAGGAGAAACCTGGCTCGGGCTTTGATTGATTAAAGACTTGAGCACCAGGAAGAAATTCCTGCCACCCAACGCGGCCGCATGGAAAATAACTCCTGGCGAGTGGAAACGATTTCATTCTCTGACAAGAGAAGTGACTCTCTGGATGTACCACGCTCCTGCGAAGCGTTTGAGTTATGTGATGTGATATTCTTGTAGAAATCTGCACTCTGCAGTATTAAAAAAAAAATCAGTCCAGTATTTAGAGCTGGCATTACACAGCATCAAGAAAGCCCGTATTAAATAAACCCGATCCATTTCAAAGGCAGTTATCAGAGGATATTATCGCTGCCGGGCACTGCTAGCTGGTAGCACGCCCTCGGTGTTCCAGTGCCTTTATCACTAATCGGGAAGGAGATGGAACTGATTTCTGGAAAAGCCTGCGGCTCGCACAGAGCAGCGCGGTGTTAATGGCTTGGACAAATAGGAGCTGCGAACTGGGCGAGCGAAAAGCATCCTAATTAAAGGCGGGCGGAAAATGGAAATCTTTTTTTGTGCCCAAAACCAATAACTGGAGTTTTACACGTTTTCCTGTCCCTAATCTGGGCGATGAATTGAGCACGCACCGCGGTCAGCAGGAGCCGGTTTCAATGCTGGGAGAGGCTGAGCCGGGGTTCTCCGTCACGACCCCATCCAGCAGGAGCTGCTGGGGGACCGTGTGTCTGTCTGGATTTTAGCTGGAAATGAAAATTTTCAGATTAATGGAAGTTTTAGTCCAAAAAAAAAAAAAAAACCAAAAAAAAACAACAGTAATTTTCAGTACGAGTATGTTCTGCTCTGGCACCACCAGATCTGCGCTCGGGTTTGTGGCAGCCAAAACCACCTCCTGCTTCCCAGTGGGGAGATGCCAGACCCCTTGGGAGGGACGGAGGGGCTGCAGAGAGCGCCTTGCAGCAGGAGATGAGAACAGCACCCCTTCGGGCCACTTCTCAATAAAATCAAGGGGGCAGGGGGCTCGATCAAAGCATCTGAATGCTCTCGCGGAGGAGAAAACACACGATAGCCGAAAGCTCGTTAATTGAGCAGCGCAAAGCACGACGAGAATCAATGTCTGGCAGCCGAACCGGACGTCAGGCATAAATATTGAAGCAGCGGGAGCAATTAATCACAGAAGCAGCCGCGAGAGGCGGCGGCGGGGGGCTCAGCACCTCTCTGCCTGGCAGAAAGTTCCCTCCATAGCCCCCGCGTGGGGCTGGCCGCAGGGGCTGGGCTGAGCCCGCTCCCAGGCCTTCGTTAGGTGAGTTAATTAGGCGGTGCTTCGGTCTTTAATCACGCAGAGAAGAGCCTGTCTCGTGCCCTGCTGCCTCTTTCCAAGAAACGCCCGTGAAATCGGCACAGGCCCTTGGCAGGTGCTGCTTCTGCCGTCCAGTTTTTGTTACCCCCGGTCCCGTTCCTGCAGATTCACGATGAGGAGGGCGAGGGGACGGTGCTTGGTGCTCTGCAAAACATCCAGGAAGAATAAATCCTGGTGAGCATCCATCCCAGCAGCTGGGGGAAGGAGCTGGTGCAGGATGCGACGTCCTCCTGTGAACGCGGGGGTCCCCAGCCTGGTGTCCCCGCCTGGGCGTGGGAGGGGGAGCTGGGGGTCGTGGCCTTGGTGCTGGTCCCGTCTCCTCTTTCTGATAATGTCTCTTTTCCCTCTTTTTCTCTCTCCCTTTCCTCCCGGGACCGCTCCTCCTCTTCCTCTCGCAGGACACCCGCAGGACGATGCGCGCTGGGGGAAGGCCCACGGTGAGGAGGGGGACGGATGGAAGGACAGGCGGGGTGTGAGAAGGATGGCAAGGTAAGGGGGGGCTTTGTGTGGGGTGGGGGCTCTGGAAAGGAGGCGTGGATGAAGCAGGACCCTTGGGATACACAGGGAAAAGCGGTGGTTTGATGACAAAGTTCTTGCTTTTGCATCTTTTATGGCAGGGCCTTGTTGGGATGCCGGGGTACGTTTCCTCTGCCCGAGCTGTGCTAACAGCCTGGGGAAGCGGCTCCCAAGTGCAATGGTTGGGGTGTGTGGGGGCATGCCGCCCTGCTCCCCAGGTCAGGGCCACCCCAGGAGGTGTCGTATGGGCACATGTAGGGACAGCCTGGGCAGGAGCAGCTCCTGGGTTAAGGGGAGCTGCAGCTTCAGTCCCATCTCTGCCTCAGTTTCCTCACTGGGAAGGCAGGAGCAGCCTTCCCAAACCCAGCAAGTCCCACTGAGGCTGTTGGGGCCAATACTCAGCCCCGAGGGCAGGGTGCAAGCACAAATATCATGTCACAGCCCTGCCTGCTAGGTAGAGTTCTCACCCCAGCTTCCATGACCCAGGCGGCAGCAGAGTACCAGGGACACAGCCACCATCTCCTGCCCCTCTCTGGAGCTCCAGCACCTCTCGTTCAGAGACACAGGGCTGTAAAAAAACACAAACCTGAGCGTTTTCACAGTCCTCACGGCACTGGGATATCCCTGGGTGGGAGAGGGGTGACAGCAGCTCATCCTGGGGTTGTGGCGCTTGCCAGTGCCTCAGTTTCCCCATCCGCGGCATTCAAAGCGCCCCTGATCCTGGAACAGGAAGGTTTACACCCTGCAGAAATCATCTGTGCACAGCAGCAAGGCTGCTTCTGGGTGAGAAGGTGACCTCTTTCATTAGCAGCAGGGATGCTTTCTCTTCCCGAATTAGATGGTGGCTTGGAGGCTGTCCAGGGCCAGCATCGCTCTGCCTGATAGCGCTGGGGCTGCTGCGCGGCCAGATCCTGCTTGGGCAAGATTGTGCTGCAGATGCAGAGCTGCATCCCACACCTCCGTGGCCATGAGTGGCCAAATCGTGCTGAACACAGCGTCAGTGGCACATTTTGGAGGTCCGAATCAAATCCCTGCCCATGCATGGGAGCCGATAGCAGCTGTGCACATCTCGGGCACAAACACCTCCCAGCAGGGCAGCCCGTTACGAGGCTGGAGGTGAGGGAAATCCCTGTCCTGTCCGAGGCAGAGAGGCATAAATTCCTCCTGGAGCGCTCCCAGCAGCGGTTTGGGATGCAGCCGGTTGCATTATCAGCGCCGTGCAAGCACCGGGTGGTTTTGCATCCAGGATGCGATTTCAGAGCTGGCCCCAGATGTTGGCGGGGACATCAAGCAAGAAAAAGTCCAGCTGGCTGCTCCACCGCGGGCTTGCTCCAGGGAACCGGCTGTTGTTTTCAGGTGGAGGGTTTTTATGGTGTGCATGGGCTTTTTTTCCTTTCCCCTCCGGTGGAAGCAGACGACAAATTCACATTTCAGGCACCGCGGTCGGCGATGTCGCCGTGTGCTTTAACGTCCTCTGCAAACCAGCAGCAGCCAAAAGATTTGCTGGAGTAAGGATGTTTTTAGAAAGGCTAATTAAAGCCCATTTTCACACGGTGCCTCTCGGCGAGCAAAAGCATTTAGCAGTGACCTCAGACTAATTCAATTTGCACTTGAGCTTTCTGTTTCACCTCTAAAAAAAAAAAAAACGGGATTGCTCCGTAAACTCGTTAGAGAAAGTGACTCCCGAAGCGTTGGCTCCTAACCAGGCTGGGCTCTGCCGAGTCCCGCTGCAGATAAGCACGTCCTGGCTTAGCAAGAGGGACCTCTTAATATGAGTGATGGAAATTAACTTTTCAGGGACAAAGCCATCCTGCGGTAACCGTGGGGATGCTGAGGAGCCTGGCTGAGCTCGGTTGCTGGTGTTCTGGGCTGCATAGGGGAAATTGAACTCACTCCCTGCCGGCCTTTTCCCCACTCGGAGGGGGCTCCAGCACGGGAGGTGGCTGCTCGCTCCTACCTGCCGCACATCAGCCCTCCAGACCCCCTAATTTCTCCCTTTTTCCAGACCCCTAATTTCTTTTTCCCCCCTTTTTTCCCCCTTTTCCTCATCCCCACGCAGCCGCGTCCCATGACGACCTCCCGCACCATGTTTTACGGATCCTCCTCCACCATGGCTCCGCCGTCCAAGAACCGGCTGAAGCGCCAGAGCCGCCTCCTGTCCCAGGTCCTGCAGCGCACGCTGAGCTACAAGGACCGGAGCCCCACCTCGGCTTCCCCCGCAGCCGGCGGGGACGACCCGGCCGAGCTCTCCACCCAGCTCTCCGCCCCGGGTGTCCTGAAGATTTTCGGGGGCAACATCTGCGCGGGCACCAACTACAAGAGCGTGCTGGCCACGGGCAGCTCGGGCGCACGGGAGCTGGTGAAGGAGGCCCTGGAGCGCTACGGGCTGAGCCAGCTGGGCGCCGGGCACTACGCGCTGTGCGATGTCATCGGCAGGTTCGAGGGCCCCGAGAAGCGGTGGCACACCGAGGGGCTCAGGGTCCTCGGGGACCACGAGAAGCCGCTGCTCATCCAGGACCTCTGGAAGCCCAGGGAGGGCTTCTCGCGGCGGCTGGAGCTGCGCAGGCGGGCGGAGGTGGAGGAGATGGCGGCCAGGGACGTGGACACCACCACGGCAGGTCAGCGGGCGCACCGGGGGCTTCGGGGTGCAGGGGGTGGTGCTGGCACCGGGTGGGACAGGAGCTGTGTTTTGGCTGCAGCGCTCTCGGTAGCATTGGTACTTGGCGGTCTGCGAGGAAATTCGGGACCTGTGACCTGAAATATTCACCCCAGCTGGTGTGGGAGGAATTAAGCTAAATGAGAAGATAATGAAGAGAGAGCGATATAGGACAGCAGAGCCCCCCCAGAGGTGCCTCATCTCCCCCCTGCCACCCCTCACCATGACAGCTATCACAAGAAACCGACAGGTTTGTCCATGGCCTGAGCGCAAAGGAACCAAGTTTTCCTCCCCCTGCCCTCAGCTACGAGCCCATGAGGATGAGGACGGGAAGGTTTACATCAGGTTTTTAATTGCACGGGGCCCTCCATGGGCCTGACCTGGAGGCAACGGGCTCTGGTCGGGCTCAGGAGATGCTGGCCAGGTGGCTTTGCCAGGCAGGGTGCCACAGGGGTGGGCACGAGCAGTTCCTCACGCCTGTAGGAACCGAGCGATGCTGCAGGATTACCCCTGGTGCTTGGGAAGGGGGAAACCAAGCCTCTCCCCACCTGCAGATGGGAGAAGAGCCTGGTTTGCCCCCCCCCCCCCCCCCCCCCCCAGGGCTCCTTTTCCATCTGCTGTAAGGAGCCCACGCACACAGCATGAAGGAAACCGCCAGCAGCAAATTTAGGGAGAGAGCTCGGCTCCCGGGCTCCCCCCGGATTTAAAGAAACCCAGCTCCCCCATGCAGCAGGAACCAGCTTCCCCTGCACGGGTAGGGGCAGCTTTAAGGATCACCTTTCACATTTTTTGGCAGTCCTCAAGCAAGTCCCAATACATTTTAACTCCCCCTTTTAAGAGCAAACAGGACAGCCGAGCCACGAGCCTGGGCAGGCTGAATGCAGACCCTGCTGGGGCCCCGTTGCTGTAACTCACTTGCTTTTCAGTCCAGGTTCCCCCGTACCCCAGGGGAAGGTATATATGATGGGGAGGAAGGAATAGCAGCCCCCAGCCCTCATTGTAATGCACGTGCCCGCTGGCCAGAGCCCCCTCCTCACCCCTCCATCGCTCGCTGCGTCCACCTGGGGCAGGGAAGGGATGCTGGAGAACTGCCCCCGGCTTGCACGATGCACAGAGAGAAAGGGGCAGCTGCCACTCGCCTTGGGGTCAAGGATAAAGCTGCAGAGGTGGATGCGCTTCTCTTCTCCAGCTGGGGTTGGAGATGTCAAGTGCTTCAGAAGAGCGGTAACAAAAAAAAAAAATTTTTAAATAGAAAAAGAGGGCAAGATCTAAGTGCAAGAGCTACAGTCAGACGTAGCTGCAAGCGGTGGGAGAGCTGTGCTGCAGCTCTTCAGAGGGTCCCTTACTGAGCCCGAGGTGCCACCAAGCCCTGGTGCCCAGTTCCCCAGCTGGGACACGGGGCAGCAGCGCTCACACCTCGAGCTGGGCACCGCAGGGAGGTTGTGGCCCCCGCTCAGCCACGGGAGAGGCTCTGTGCTGCCCGGGCTCCCCACGCACGGAGGAGTGGTGCCCAACCTCATTACACGCCCTGCATCTGGGAATATGAGGTTATATTTCTGGTGTACAGAAATACATCTTTTGTCTCGGCAGGGTTGTGGGTTTCAAACCCTGAGGCATTTTTTGCAGCTGAAAAAAAAAAAAAACCCTACCAAAAAACAAACCAACCACCCAACACCCAGAGTTATGTAGGCAGTTGCTGTACAGACTTACCTGTTAAAATCCCACTGCTGCAGCCGTTTCTTTCAGCATCACTGGGGCTCTGCCACCACTCCCATCCCACACCGGTGGCACTGCCCCAAGGGACATCACACAGGGACATTTCTCCACCCCATCCATGGGCTGCTGGGGTAAGGGGGAACAAACCACCTGCTTCCAGCAGTGCCTCAAAAAGAAATAAAGGTCCTGGTGTGATTGGGGACCATGAGTGCCACCCACCAGGGTCACCCCCACCAGCCACAAGGTCCCCTTGCCACAAGCTGAGCGCCAGCTGCCTGCCTAGGGCAGCAGGGCGCTGGGGTGGAAAACGCGGCTTCTGTGCAAAAATAAAGGGGGTTTTGGCTTGGGGCGTCCTAGAAGAAAAGCACGGGGGTGCTGCAAAGCGAGACCCCCAGGGAAATACCCACAGAGCCCTCCCCCACGCAGGGCACCACCGGTGTCACGCAGGGATGGCGCATTGCAGCCTGCCCCGCTGCTGAGCCAGGGGCCTGGGGAAAGGCCCTGCACCCATCTGTGACCTGTCAGTACCTGGCTTAAGAGTTTTATCTGCTCAGTTATCCGTTATCCTAACTGGTTTATTAGCTGCTTCCCGGTGGGGAGGAAGGTGCTCGCTCCTCACGCCACTAATGAGCGGAGCAGGTGGAGCACCTCTGTGCTAAACGAGGCTGACGGCCTCCCCCTCTCCCCCCCTGAGATCCCCGGCCCCTCAACTTATGGGGAGCAACGAGGCAGCAAATAGGGAGTACGTGGGGTGCTTGGGGGAGCACCCACAAACCGGGGTGCAGCGCTCAGCTTCACCAAAACCGCCCCGTTTTGCTCCATGTCCCGAGCTCGTGGCGGCTTCCCCGGGAACAAATCATGCCTGGGTCCCACAAAGTTATTTATTTATTGACTGATTTACGTAGCCAGGAACAGGGACCCCTCTTTCCCAGGCTGAAAAAGGGGCAGGCCCCAGCCAGGCTCTCGAGCACCAAAACCCGCAGGTTTTCCCCCAGGATGCAGGAGGGGTTTGGAGGCAGCAGCTTGGTGACGCTTGCGCGACTTTTTGGGTGGGATCACCTGCAAATGCTGGCGAGGAGAAAACAGCACTAGAGGACTGAAAATAAAACAAAATAACCTGGTTTGTAGACGGAGTTTGTTACGCTCAGGAAAAGAGCCGTGTTTATCTTTCCAGTGCAGCCCCGGGGTTAGCGGGGAGCCGGTGCCGGGGGCTCTGCCGGCAGTGCAAAAGCAGCTTTTTCCTCCGTGGTTTTCCTACACAAAGTAAATACAGAAGCTTCCTTCCCCCCAGATAAGGGAGCGGCGATGGCGTGCCCCTGTGAGCGGGGGGGGACCCCAGGCCCCGCAGCTCCCGGTGCCTCCCGGGGCGAGGAGCCGGAGCTGGTGCCGCCCGGCAGGATCCGGCCCCTCTTGGGCTCGGGCAGAGGCTGTGGGGTGAGCCGTGGCCTCCTGCAGACCCCTGGGGATGGCCACGGGTGTCCTTAGTGCCTTGGCTCTGCCAGTACCCGGGCACGCTTGTTGCACCCCCAAATTTCACATCTGGGGGGTGCAGGTGGGGCAGAGGCACTGCTGCGGCCCCGTGATGTGGGATGGGACCCGTAGTGCAGGATGGGACCCATAAGGGGTGATGGGACCCGTAACGCAGGATGGGGCCCTGCCCGAATCCCAAGGCATGTAAGCAGCAGGGGCTATTTTCTCCCTCTCCCGCCCCCCTTTCCCCATCCCCATCATTTTCCCAGCAAAGGAGCGCTCGACTTAAAACAAACAAACAAAAAAATGTATTTCGGTACCGGCAGCCCGTTCCTCACCAAATAAGGCAGATGATGGTTTTTTTTTGGGGGGCTGAACCTTGTCAGCATCCCTTTAAGCAGCCCCAGGAGCCCGGCTATCCACTCGGCCGTCCCCAAATCCCTCTGTCTGTCCCCAAATCCCACCGTCCGTCCCCAAAAGCCTTCTCTCTGTGCGTGGCCGGAGCAGCGGAGCTGCAGGCAGGGCTCTGGCTCGGTGCTGCACCGACGCTGCCGCAGCACGGCTCCCGCAGGCAGAGCCTTCAGGCTTTTCCCTCTTCATCCTCCTCCTCGGCCAGCCCCGAATGCCAGCGCCCTGCTCCCGGGAGGCTGCCCACCAGAGGTACGGAGCCGGCCGCCGACCCCACAACTTCTTCTTATCGCTGCTGGAGCCCAGGCTGGCAGCCTGGGGGATGGGGGGGGGGGTCCCGAGGGAGCCCCCACGCTGGGGACGCCGCTGCTCCGGTGGCTGGGCCAGGCCTGACTTATTCATTCGTCCTGCAGACAGCGCTGCCCGAATTGATGCCTGGGAGACGTTAATTACAGCTCGCTCCTGCGGCAGGCGAGCGGGCAGGCTCCGCTGCAGCTCCCTGCCTGCCTGGGGGGGCTCCCTGCAGCCCCCACTCTCTGCTGCCCAGTGACTGCTACGAGCCAGAAGGCAGCATCCAGGCTCTATTTTTTCTTTTTTTTTTTTAAAGATTGAGATTTTAGAGATTCCCTTTTAGCACAGTCTTCCTCCCCCCCCCTCCAACCCTGGCAGCATGGGGGATGCCGAACCCCTCCCTGGCTGCCCCACGGTCAGCGGGGGTTTTGGGATGGGCTGGGGGTCCCTCTTTTTGGTGATGGGGAGGGAAGGGGGGGGGGGCACAAAACTCCCCACACTGGCGCCCTGCAGTTGGGGTTGGACACGGGGTGGGCAGGGGGACGCCAGCCCTTTGGGGGGGCGGTGGGGGGGTCGCTCTCCAGCTGCGCCCCCCAGGGCTCCCAGCAGCTCCACCGCATCCCTCCGGCACCGTGCTGCGGCACCCGGGCTGCTGCTGGGACAGCGTTAGGGCTTCTCCTCCCGCAGGCATCAACGCCCAAGCGCGGAAACTGCAGCGGCACCGGGCCAGGGGGGCCATGCGGGTGCTGGCGGGGGCTAAGAGGCTCAGCACCCCCCCGGCCCTGCGACGCAGCCTCAGCGAGAGCAGCCTGGGCCGCCCGGCGTCGCGGGACGAGGAGCAGCTCCGCAGGCACTGCTCCACCTTGCCCGACAGCCTGCGGGGTCCGGCCGGCCCGCGGGGGCCCGCGGCGGAGGAGCGGAGCGGGAGCAGCATGCGGTACTCCCTCTACCAGTCCCCGCACCTCCTGCTCCTGCAGGGCTACAGCCAGCAGCATGTAAGCACCGCGCAAGCCTTCCCGCTCACCGCCCCGGCATTTATTTTCTCCCCCACCACCCCCCCCTTTGCTTTTATGGCGCCCATCCACGCTCCTAAATCCGCGGGGATGGGGAGCTGCTTGCATGGCTGGAGCTGCTGGGGAGGGGGATGGGTTATGGGGTGGGTGGAAAGGGCAGCCGTAAGGAAGTGAGCTGTGTAAGTCTGGGGTGTGCGATCTGTCCTGCACACCTCAAAGCGTGCAGATGGGTTGAGATTTTTTTGGGGGGGAGATCTGGCTGTGGAGCCACGGGGAAAGCCCTGAAGCTGCATCCCTGCCCCGGCGCGAGGCAGACCCAGTTCTGCAGGACGAGGGCTGGGAGCTGCCCCAGCTCCGTCTGGCTGCCTCGTTACTGGCAAACGTAACGAGAGGCAGCGATGAGACAGCACGTCTGGGTGCCTCTGCTCCCCAGCCCGGGAGGCACTGGGAGAACTGGAAAGGACTGGGACAACTCTTTTGATTAATGGCTACTTTGTCCGGGCTGAATATCTGGCTAGTCCGAGATTTCCAGCTCCGCCTCGGCGCTGCAGCTCTCTTCTGTGTGCTGCAAGCCCATTAAACACCCGGGGAAACTGAGGCACGGGGCGGTTCTGTGCGCTGCTGTGGGCAGGGCAGGGGCTGGGAGGGCGCAGCTGCCCCAGGGGCACGCGGGTGGGATGTGGATGGAGGGCTCCTCCTGCCCCTCCCCAGAGCTGCCCCATTTATCGCATGCACAAAGCTCCTGCGCCCACGTGGCAGCGTGCCCGAAGCAGCCCCGCTCGCTGGGCTCAGCGCCGAGCGCTTGTTTGTCTTTGGTGCTGCCAAAGAAATGCACGTCGGGGTGCAGGAGTTAAGGGGTGCGCGCACGTCCTGGCTGCACCACCTGCGCTTCTCGTGCTGGACGGGCTGCTGACGGTGCAGCCCCTGCTGGGGCAAGGAAAATAAAGAGAGAAAAGTGGTTCTGCTGCCGTGAGGTGCGGGTAGCCGGGGGGGGGGTTGCGGCACACCGTGCACAGCCCCCCCCCCCGCTCACGCCGCGTGTCCCCGCTCGGCAGGACAGCCTGGTGTACCTGCTGAACCGCGAGCAGCACACGGTGGGCCAGAGGACGCAGGCGAGCAAGCCCAGCATCAGCCTGTCAGCCCCGGACATCCTGCCCCTGCACTGCACCATCAGGAAGCTCCGAGCATCCCGGCACCGCTCCGAGGAGCAGCTGGTGCTGGAGCCCAGCGCCGGCGCCGGCGTCTCCGTCAACTTCTGCCAGGTGGCCCGGACGGCTGTGCTGCGGCACGGGGACCTGCTGTCCCTCGGCCTCTACTACCTGCTCCTCTACAAGGACCCCATGAAGGCTCAGCCTCTGCCGGCGCAGACCCTGCTGCGGCTGCGGGCGCTGCACCCCGAGGGCCCCCCCTGTCTGCGGGGCGTGCGGCAGCCTGCTGAAGGAACGGGGTTTTTCGGGGGCTCCTTCCAAAAAACGGGGCCCTTCGCCCACCGGCGGCCCCAGGGCTCCCCGCAGAAAGCTGCTGCTGGAGTTCGAGCCGGCGGCCGAGGACGTGCTGCTGCGGCGCATCGTGACCCTGATCGAGCCGGGGGGGGACGACCACAAGCTGACCCCCGCCTTCCTGCTCTGCCTCTGCATCCAGCACTCGGCCACCAGCTTCGAGCCCGGAGACTTCGGGCAGCTGCTGCTCAAAGCGGCCAAAATGATCCAGAGGACGGTGTGGGTCAGTCGCCGGGGGGGTGGAGGGGTGGGGGCAGTGGGGAACCCCCCCCTGGGCTTCCCCACCCTGGTCCCCACGTGCGGCCGATGCCCCTGATGCGGTCAGGGGGATGCTCCCCCCGCCGGCCCCATCCCCAGGTCATCACTCGTGCTTTCTCCTTCTCTCCCTGCCCAGGAGCGGACGCGGGAGCTGGCTGAGAAGCAGTCCCAGCAGTAAGTGCCACCCACCTCCCCTCCTGGCTCTGCCCCAAAACAGGGGGAATTCAGCCCAGTTCTCCCTCCGCAGCCGGGTGTAACCACCCCGGTGCCCGCCCAGCCTGCCAGCACTGCTGCACGCTGCGTTTTCTTGCTAAATCCCACATATTTGGCTCTCTGGTCCTTTTGCCACGGTGCCTGCAAAGCCCCTGCTTGGGAACATGTGGGGCTGGGAAAGCCTGGGGGGGGACGGGGACAGGACCCACAGCAGCCCTGGGACTTCTCCCGCTCAGGACCTCACCCAAACGGGACCCAAATTCCCTGGGGACACAGCTGGGATGGCCTTTACTATAGCAGGAAAAAGTGGTTCAGCTGTTGAGAAACTTCCCAGATGCTTTTTATTTGTTTTGTTTTATTTTTGAACGGCCCAGCATGGGCAGGCCGGGTTTAACCGTCCAGAGCTGGCAGGCGCAGCGCATATTTCTTGGGGAAAGAGAAACCTTCCTCAGCCACGGGCGCTTCCTGCAGTTGAGCTGGGCCAGTGCTGGGGGGTGCCCCAAAAACACCAGGTCCCCCTTTGCCATCCCGCAGAGCCACCAGATTGGTGTGTGCAAAGGGTTTTCCTAAGCAGGGTGCTGGGCTCAGCGAGCAAAAAGGTCTCCAGACTCATCCCGAGGGCTGCTTTTTTGGCTGCTTTCACCCCAAGAAGCCCCCAGCCACGAGCTGGGGGGCAGCAGCTGTAACGCCCGCTGTGTCTCCCCAGCCAGGACCCCGCCGCCCTGTCCCGCTTCGGCATCGCGGACCTGCTGCCGGACCTGCAGCACATCCTCTTCTGGATGTCCAACGCCATCGAGGTCCTCTACTTCGTCCAGCAGAAGTCGCCCACCTACATCCAGAGCATGGAGGAGGAGCTGGACGTCAAAGGTGGGGGGCTCGGGGCTGCTGCTCACCCCACACGGCCGCTTCCACCGCCTGGGAGCGACTTTATCCCTCTGACCCCCGGCTGTAAGCAGCTCTTGGTGCTCCGTGAGGCTCCTTTAGCCTCCTGCAAGCCTCACCCGCAGCACACGAGGGTGATCTGCAGCCTTGCACCGTGCCCAGGAGCACGGATAACCCCCACGCTGGGGGAATTTGGGGAGCTGTGAACGGGGGCTGCCCTGCTCAGCCGCTCGGTTCTCCAGGCTCCGCTGAGCAGGGAAGGGCTGAGCCGACGGAAAGAAACAGCCCCAAAGCGAGCCAGGAAGAGGGCAGCATCTTGATTTCCACCCTCAAAATAGCTGCCAGAACAATTTTGGGTGTGTAAGCATCAGGCAGCCCTGGGGTTGGGATGCAAGGGGAGCTGGGGGTTTCTGCACCCACTTGGAGCCGGCGGCGGCGATCTCGTGCTGGGGACCAGCTCCACAGACAGCCCAGCCAGCTTTGTTTCCAAATTTTCCCCTTTGCTCCCACATTTTCCCCTCCGTCCCCCAGGCTCCAAGGAGTCTCTGTTCTCCTCGACCATCACAGCCAGCGAGGAGGCGATGACGGTGCTGGAGGAGGTGATCATGTACACCTTCCAGCAGTGCGTCTACTACATCTCCAAGGTAGGCACCCCCCGGGAGGGCAGCAGCTCCCCGCGGCCATCGCTGGCATCCCCAGCAGCGCTCGCAGGAGCCTTTAGGCTCGAGTAGCATCGAGGTGCTTTCCTTCGGGCTGCAGTGCCCCGATTTTTGGTTGCGGCCCAGGAAAAGTGTGGAATTACCGCGGCTCGTTTCCCTGCTGGGGAGGAGGTGTTTGGGGAAGAGCTCGCTTGGCTCCGGCCGCTGCCCGGCGCGGCGGCCAGCCCCGGCATAATGGTGCGATTCAGGGCAGGAGGGAAAGGGGCCCCTGGGCTGTCACCGTTGGACCGGGCGGCACCGCGGGGGAGCAGGGAACAGAGCGGGCAGTGTGAGGCAGGAGAAAGGCGGCTGTGTGCGGGACACGGCCCGCGGGGACCCAGGGGATGCTCCTGCGCTGCTCCGTCCTCGCCTCGCTCTCAGCCCCAGCACAGACGGGTGTTGGATGCTGCATGCCCGGCCGGGCTCCTGCTAAAACAAACAAACACACAAAGGAGCGTGGTCCTGCTGTCAGCTCTCAGCTCCTTCTGCCTCCCGCGCAGTGTCTGTACGTGTCGCTGCCGGCCCTGCTGGAGTGCAACCCCTTCCAGAACGAGGGCCGGGAGGGCTGGCGGGCGTCCCCGCCGCTGCCCGAGGAGCTGCGCAGGGTGGTGCTGACCTACCAGGCTGTGCTGGACCTGCTCCGCCAGTACGAAGTGCACCCCGAGATCACCTCCCAGATGTTCGCCTACCTCTTCTTCTTCTCCAACACACTGCTCTTCAACCAGCTCCTGGACAAGGGTCAGTCCTCCTCCTCCTCCTCCCAGTCCTCCCTCACCCAGCCCTCGCCCCAGTCCGTCCCAGTTCCTCCTGGGAGAGGTCCAGGAGAGAGGGGGCTGGGGATGGGCAGGTTCCAGCGTGGTTATGGGGACACCAAGCACAAATCCAGCAGCTGAGCACCCGCACCTTTGCTTCCTCAGGCTCTCCATCCTCAGCATCCCTCTTAGGTCACTTCTCACAAGGGGTTGGCTTTTGCGGTGCCCATCCACTACCAGGCTCACGCTGAGCTGTCCCCAGGCAAAGCTCCCCGTCCCCCTTGCACACACACAGCTGCCCCCTCCAGCTCCCCATTCCCAGGAGGGGTTTAACCCTAGTCTCGTCCCTTTTGAGTCCGGACAGAGGTGGCTGGAAGCAGTTTGCTCCACGGAGGGCTGCTTACTAAAGAGCCACCGCAGCCTGCTTTGTAATTGAGGAGCAAGACGGTGCTCGTTAGCCCTAATTATCGCAGCAGCGCTGCCGGATGGCAGAGCTGGCTCCTTGCCCCAGCCCTATTAGTGCCACCGTGAGTCACAGCCATGGGACATGGGGGACGTCAACCTGGGGGCATTAATTGGGGGCATTAATCTGGCTCTGCCCCTTGGCAAGGGGCTGGGGGCTCCGGCTGAAGGAGGGGGGGGGGTCTGTTCCCCCAAACCCACGCTGACGGGGCACTGCTCTGCCTCGCAGGCTCCTCTCTCGGCTGCTTCCACTGGTCGCAGGGGGTGAAGCTGCGAGCCAGCGTGCGGCTGCTCCTCGAGTGGCTGCGCGGCGCCGGCTTCGAGCAGCTGGCCCAGCAGTTCTTCGCCAAGCTGGCCAGCGTGGCCAACCTGCTGGCCATGCCCGGCTCCCAGCTGCTGCAGGTGGGTGAGGGGGGAGCTCTGACCGCGACGGGTTGGGCAGGGGGTGATGCGATGCCACTCGCCCCGCGTGCTGTCTCCTCGCCCAGATGAGCTGGCCGGCCCTGCGAGCCGAGTTCCCGGCGCTGAGCCCCGCGCAGCTCCACCGGGTGCTGAGCCAGTGCCAGGCGGTGATGGACGTGGGCTTCGTCGCGGCGTGGCAGCCCGGCGAGGAGGAGAGCGCGACCGCCTTCCAGCACGGTGAGCCCCTGGTTTTGTGCTCGGTGCTGCTGCGGTCACCGGGGTCCTGGTGCCCGCAGGATCCCTGCGAGGTTTTTACGAACAAACCGAGCAGGAGATGCCCTTCCCCTCCCTGGGGCTCCTGCAGGTAGCAGCAGTGATCAGGAATAACCTCGGTCCCGTGACGCTGGGATATGACAAAGGATGCTGAGTGCACTTAGAGTGGTGTGGGGCCACTTCTGCGCTCCCAAACGAGGGATGCTGCTGCTGCCCCGCGGCCCCAATCCTGGCTGGGGAGACCCAAAAGGGCCGGGGGCCAGGAGCAGGAGCAGCCTGCCGACGCTCGCGTCCCTCCCGCTGCCTTTCAGAGGGGATGCTGGAGTCCTTCGACAACCACCCGCCCATCATCCTGCCCAGCGGGGGCTTCAAGGTGGACCTGGAGGTGGAGACGTTGGACGACAACATCTACCGGCACCTCCTCTACATCCGCCACTTCCTCTGGAGCCTGCAGAGCAAGAGCCCCCAGGGTGGGGAAGGGCCAGGCTCAGCACCCCCAAAGGTAGCCTTGGCCCCCGCGCCCCACGGAGGGGCTGTTTTCAGGGGGGGTGGGAGGGTGCTGAGCCCCCTCCGAGCCCAGACCTGAACTCTCAGCCTGCATCCCGGAACTGCTGGGGAGGGAGGCGATGCCCTGGTGGTGGGAGCTCAGCGTGTAGAGCTGCTGGGAGGATTAGTGCTGCTAATCCCCCCCCTGCGGGGTGCGGGGAGGGGACAGCACAGGACAGGACAGCACAGGACAGCTCCTTCCAGTGGTCCCAGTAGCAGGGAGAGCGGAGGACGGGGGTATTTGCAGGCAGCGCTCCCCTTCTCCCCAGATGTGACCCTGTCCATCCCCACGTAGGCAGGCAGCCTTTCACAAAAAAACCCCACTAAGGGTAAGTTGTGGCCACAAAGCTGCAGGGTGAGAGCTGTGAGAAGCCAGGGCAGGCACCAGCAGCGGCCAAATCGCTCAGGTTTCGGATGGGGCCGACAGCCACGATGCGCACAAAGCCCAGGGGATGGCGGGGGTACAACACCCACCCGCCCATGATCCCATAGAGTGTGTTTTGGGTATTTTTTTTTCTCCTTTTTAAGAAAGAGCCACGCGCTACACCAGAAGTCCTGGAAGAGAATGTGAGCCTGGTGGCAGCCCCGGGGAGCAGCACGGTCACCCCGGGGGGCTGCTGCTCCCCGGGGGGCTGCACCGAGCCGGAGGCGGACGGGAGCCCCCTGCCCGCCCTGGCTGCCAACGGCTGCCCCCGGCAGCACCCCGCCGGCGAGCCGCAGCTCCAGGAGAAGCTCCAGCAGCTGCAGCTGGGCAGGGGCCCGGCCCCCCCAGCCCCCTCCTGCCTGCTGACGCCCCCCACCACCCCCCTGAACTTCGACTCCGCCAGCCCGGAGTCCCCGCAGGGCACTGGCAAGGCTCTGCAGGACCCGCGGAGGAACGGGATGAACGGCACCAAAAGCAGCACCCCTGAAGGTACCGAAGGCTGGTGCTGCCCTTGGGGGGGTGCAGGAGGGGGGACAGAGCCCATGAGGCCACCTTTGCTGCCCTTTTCCTGCACACACACGGTTTTTAGGGGGATTTTTGGTGCTTGGTCAGGGCAGGGGGGCACATCGAGCATCTCAGCCTGCACCTGCCCCAGCAGGGAGCCAGCCCTGGGGCTACCCCGGGTCGGCTTTGATGGGGTTTTAGGGGGGGGAGAAGTTATAAGGCCGAGTCTGGGGGATGGCAGAGCGATAATAACCCGGTGTCCCCGCTGCCAGGCTGCTCGCCGACCCCCTACGACTACCCCACGCCGGAATCCTCCAGCCGCAGCTCTGCCACTGATGACTTCTGCTACGTCTTCGTGGTGGAGCTGGAGAGAGGGCCCCTGGGGCTGGGGATGGGGCTGATCGACGGCTTGGTGAGTTCCTGCCGGCCGCGGGACGGTGCCACGGCTCTGCAGAGAGCTGCCCTGGAACACGTGGGAGGGAATGGTTCGCACCTCGAGGGAGGCGACGGCTTTGCACGGAGCCAAGGAGCTTTTATCGGGGAAAATGAGGCACGGAGCAACATCCAGTGGATCCCTGCTGCTGCGTTGCCGCGTGCCAGGTCCGTCACAGCTGTTCTGCAGCTGGCAAGAGCAAAGAGCTCAGTGCTGCTGTGGAAGGGAAATGACTCAGGCGAGGTCTTTCCTATGCCCTTCAGTTTGTGGTGAAGCAAGCACAGGGGGGGACCTGCCCTGCCTATGCCGGCGGGGTCCAGGGGCTCACGGGGTGCCAAGCAGCGCTCCATCAGCCACTGTGCTCGCTGCTCCCCCCCCTTCTGGCACACAATCTGGCTTAGCGCAGCGGAGCATCTTACTAAGGTGGCCTTTCACGGCCGTGTGTTTGTTAGTCAGTAGGAAACAGGGCGTCACCGAGCCCTGGGATAGCCGGGAGAGAACGGCTCCCAGCCCAGCTCCAGGTTAACGATGCTTCACGCTAATTGAGCCAGAAAAGATTGCCCAGCCAGACGCTCGCTGCCTTTCCCCCCCAACAGCACACGCCTCTCACCTCTCCCGGCATCTACATCCGCACCCTGATCGAGGACAGCCCCGCGGCCGCCGACGGCAGGCTCTCCATCGGGGACCGCATCCTGGCTGTCAACGGCACCAGCCTCATCGGGGCGGACTACCAGAGGTGAGGTTGCCTGCGCAGGACGTGGGGAAATAGGGGGAAGTTTGGGAGAGGGAGCAGGGAGAAAATGCCTGGGGCATGTTCTGGAGATAAAGCCGAGCCCAGAGGTGGGTCTCAGCAATCCTCAGCTGCTCCAGCTGCAGCCCACCCTGGGCATCCTTTCCCAGGCTGCAGGGTAGGCAGCTCGCACCCACCTTGCTGTTAGTGCCTCGGGGCAGAGCTGCTCTGGGATCATTTTTCCTCGTCCTGGCAGTGCTTGCGTGAAGGCCAGGCTCTCCGTAAAGCGAACTGCAGGAGGGATTCAGGCCCTGCTTGTAACACCGAGCAGGCACAGAGCAGAAGCTGGGGGTGTTTGGCATGGGGAGAAGAGCCACCCGGTGTGGCTGCTGCTGTCATTGAGGTGGACGAAGGGGACGGAGCCCTGCTGGTTCAGCACACAGCCCGTGAACCCGCAGGCTCTGGGGGCTGTCGGCCTGTGGCTGGTCCCTCAGGGAACCAACGTTCACCTCTCCTCCTTGCCGCTCTCTGCAGTGCAGTGGACCTCATCCGCTCCGGAGGGAAGAAGCTGCGGTTTCTGGTCGCCAAGTCAGACATGGAAATAGCAAAGAAAGTCATCTCCAGCTCCTCTTCTTCTTAGTTCTGGTGGTACAAGGGGCTCTCTGCAGCAACTGGAGCTGTGCCCGCGAGCTAAGGCTGACCTCGTGGAGCCCGGAGTGCACGAGGGAGGACTAGGACTCCACAACTGCCCTCGATTTGCTTTTCAACGCCTTGCCCTGCGCTGCAGTGGATGGAAGGACACACGGAGGCGGTGCACGCTTCTCCCCACTGCACCAGCTGGGAGCACCATTCCCGATCCATCGCCCAAACCTCACCTTACAGCCTGTGTCATCCTTCTCAGGAGCTTTCCTGCTCCTCCATCCCCCTGGAAGAGAGCAGGAAGGGGTGCTCGCCCCACGGAGGCTGGAAGCAGGCTCCTCTGTTCCTCCAGGCTGACAGCCCTGCATGGTTCTCCTCGCTCTGGCACAAACATTCAGGAACGCATTTCAGTTCTCCTGTTACTCTTTCACAGTGGAAGGGCAGGCTTGAAACAGCTCTGGGATTTAAAGATTACGTAGCCAGGCCTGGGTTTCACTGCGACAGCAGCAGGTCAGGCTGGAAAATGGGCAGAGCCAGGGCAGGCACCCAGCTCTGGGGTGGTAAACGCAGCACAACAACCAGGAGCAGGATCCCAAGCAGGATGCCTTGCTAGGAGTCCCTGTGGCCATGCCCGAAGCCAGGTGCCTTCTGCTGCTGGGCTACAATCACGCTGCCCCCAGCGGGATGGGATGCAGTTTCAGCAAAGGGCTGACACCACCAGCAGTTCCCCAAGTCCCGGGGGCAGGCCCGTTGAGAGCGGGGTGCTCTCATCCTGCCCCACGCAGCAGATTTACTGCCCAGCTCTGCCACCCTTTCCTACCCAGCTCAGAGCATCTCAGAAGCGCGTGCTGTGGCCAGGCCGACGGGCTCCCTTCGGGAGGTCAGGCTCCCTTTGGGAAGTCAGGATCCCTTTGGGAAGTCAGGATCCCCTCCAAGTCCCAGCAGCAGTTCTGCAAACACGGCCTCAGCAGAGCCGAGCTGGCAGCTCCACCGTGCGGCTGCCCGGTCCCCTGCACACGCAGCCTCCTGCCCGCCAAGTCCTGTGCGCGCTTTTAGCGACATTAGCGGGATAAACCCGACCTGATTTCCACATATAGACAGATAGCGAGACCTAGTTTAGCTGAACCCTATTAAAACAGCCTGCCATAAAGCCCTACATCACACCCTGTACTTAAACCTGCGTGGTCTAGGCTCTGGCAGCAAATCAGATGTTAACGTGGCATCTCACAACGGCTCTCCGAGGATTGTGATGCTAAAAGGGGGATGCTTAGAGCGGATGGCCTTAATTAAACCTCAGATATTTCATTGCTAGAGTTCGGTTTCTGTGCTTAGCCTCGCACTTTGCAGGAGAGAGGTGTCAAAATAATCCATGCAGGGAAAAAAACCTCCACATACCAGAGTCGAACAGAGCCTGGCCTGCCTTTTCCAGGGCGAGATGGACAAAGCACCTTCACAGAGATACTCGTGCCTTGCTTCCCTGCTAGGCTGTGCTCGTGCCACCCGGCCTGGCTCCAGCAGGCACCGGGAACTCCGCACCACTTGGCCACTGACTCAGCTGCACCAGCTGGGCGAGCAAAGGCTCAGGGCTCCTGGTGATTCACTCGCCTTTGAATCACGTACGCTGGCCTGGATACCCTCTGCAGAGCTCGGCAGGAGCCCTCCTGAGGCCCGCGGAGCAGGAAACGCGCTGCCTAGAGCCCCAGGGGAATCTGCAGGTGCTCCTTACCACCCCCTGCCCAGGAGCGAGGGCGCAGGGTACGCCTGGTTTGCACTAGACAGCATCAGGTCTGCACCCTGACCAGTTCTGGTAGTACCAGAGCGAAATCCTCAGCTCCCCATGGAGCCTGACTCCCCGGGCACACCTGGAGGCTGGAAACAGCCCCAGAGCTGGATGTTGCTCACAGTGCAGTCAGGTACAGACACAGACTGTAAATAAACCCTGCTATTTACTGTTGTGCATGAGAGTTTGCTTCTCCTG
The DNA here is from genome assembly GCF_040182565.1 of Anser cygnoides. Lineage (NCBI taxonomy): Eukaryota > Metazoa > Chordata > Aves > Anseriformes > Anatidae > Anser > Anser cygnoides. The sequence goes on from NC_089887.1 coordinate 4,185,237, forward strand.
GGAGGAGCAATGGGACATATCTACTTCCCCGTCTGTTAATACTGTACAGCTCTACCGTGTATAAACTCCTTGTGCAGGTACAGAACACAGCATGGCACCTGTTCGACATGGGACTGATGTACACTACAAAATGCTCTTGGTGTCAGCAGTAAACTGGATCAATAAATCTCTCTAAGCTCCTTGGCTGGTCCCTCGGATCTGTACGTATTCACTGTGACGGTAAGACAGAAGACCAGTGAGGGCTCACAACAGATTTAATGGAGTCACTTCTGCTTCCCCCACCTCACACAGGAAACACGTCCCCAAAGGGATGTGATGTGCTAGCAGGGAATTAATGCAGGCACTCACTCACTTGCCCCATTCACACAAATCCACTGGTATTTTCAATCCATACTGGCCAAAGAGAGGTAGGACAAACATAGGAGGTAGAAAAATAAGAAGTGCTGGAAGAGAGGTGTACAAACGGCTCAGACCAAAAAGGCGGCCTCAGCTCTACTTATTCCTGATTTCTGTTTCACTCACAATCCTTGTTCCTCATTCCCGGTTTAGAGCAGGGCCTCAGCCTTGAGCGTTGGCTGTCTCAGATTAGTCACAGTCGAGGCTGGAGCTTCCCAGAAACCCCAAGCCCTCACCCCGGCACAAAGCCAGGAGCTGGCTCTAGGAGTCGGGTCACTATTCTCAGGGCAGAAGGGAGGGTGTCATTCACCTCCTTCTGAAACCGGCTGCGGGCCGCATCCACAGATGGCGTGAACACGAACTGAGCCACGCTTGGCATTTTCAGCAGGTTCATGAGCTCAGTTGCCCGGGTAAGGATCTCCTCACGGTCCTCCTCACAGTACACAGAGGTGACAGCAGGGCTCTGCAGAAACGTCCTCATCTTGGACAGGAACAAGGATACTCTGCAGAAGAGAAGGACAGGAACTTCATCTGGCAGGATCTTCGCACCCAGCAAGGTCACTACTTTAGCCTGTGTACCCCAAAAGACTGTTGAAGGCAAACTCCAGAAGCCAACCACCCCTCCTGCTGACGCACAGAGCGTTAAGTCACCAGACGAATCCCACTTCCCCAAACTGTGCTCCTCTACAACTTTTTTCCTCAGTCCTCTTTCAGTTTCAGGTTCCGTCGTATAACACTGGCAAACATCTACGCTCGGACTCATCAGATCCGCATGTTTCAGCCCTTTGCCCTCTGTCCTTACCTGGGGATCAAGTCCTGGCTGCGAGCTGCCAGCTTGGTCAAGGCAGTCATAAGGACAGTGATGGCGCGGGGCGCATAGCTGGGGATGCTGGCCAGCGGTCGGACCTGGGTGACTTCGAACAGCACGGCCTCAAGAGTCTCAAAGAACCTGTTGATCTGCTCCACAGTGCAGCGCTTGTCGTAGGACACAGACATGTACTCTCCGATAGCCCAGACCTGAAGCAAAGGTGAACGTGCTCAGGGAAAGCACAGGAAAGGGGATCTCATCATTTTTTAGGGAATGGCAAATCAAAGTATCTAATGCTAGGACACAGTAGGAGGAAAGGGAAGGCAACCAACAGACCGCACCGCAGCTGGAGCGCCCTGCGGCAGAAGCAGGCAGGCCCCACTTACCACGTGGGTGAAGACAGCCTCCTTGTTCTGGATGTTGCTGACAGTTCCCGAGAACTCCAGAAGCTCCTTGGACAGTTCCACAATGAGTGCAGGGTGCAGTTTGCACAGCATCACCAGCTGCGAGCTCAGCACCCTGGAAGAGAAGAGACGGAGAGATCTCAGACCACGAGATCCAGCAGGGCTCACAGTCTCCAGCAGGGCTGAGGGGGTCCTACTTTGCACCCTCCCAAGATAAGTCGCAGCAGCGACTGAAACAACTCCTGCGCTGTCCCTGGAAGCCAGGCCGCAGCCAGTGGGAGGGCTGAGAACGTGTTTGGGCCTCCTGTTTTGTCTCACCTGTGCACGTCATCTTTAAATGCTGGGATCTCGTAGAGCTGGTCGCTCCTCTGCAGCAGCAGCACCACCAGCTGGTTTATCAGCGGACCATCTGCAAACTGAGAAACAGCCGTCGCTTCAGCAACACCAGTGACTCCCAGCAGCCGAAAAACAAACTAACCAGCCAGAGAAGACTAAGTTAGCATAGAAACAGCCCGATTTAGCATGAAGGGAGCAGTGCACTAAGGCAGCTAGGCACTCACTCTGCACGTGCACCTCCTTTACATCCGCCTGAGAACAGCGTGAACGCTGCACCGTGGAGCTTTTCTGCTTTCTGGATGAAGTGAGCAGCTCAGTGTGAGCCTACGCCAGAATTAGACCATCCCATCACCCCCTCATACATCTCTCTCTTGAAGTTGCAGTGTCTTAATACTTTTGCGTCTGTGACTGTTCTTCACGTAACAAGAAATCCCCACAGCACACCTGGGATTTCCCCAAAAGGGCCTACCTCTGCCACCACACTGAAAAAGAGCTCCAGTAAGACAGGGACGGTATCTGCACACTGCACAACCCTTGGGCTGCTGGCCAGAGATCCCAGCAGCTGCCGAAGTGGAATCAGCCTGTGGGCAACAAAAAAAGGCCTGTTCCCAAGTATTCTCCAGGCCTCCCTTCCCTACACCTCCACAAAGCCTTTCCCAGCAGTCCCAGAGCTGCCTCCTAGACCTGGACAGCTGACCCAAACCCTTGTGGCAGTCCCCTACAGCAGCCTCCTACCTCTCAGGAGGGTCTTCAGGAGCAGACTCGATGCGGAGAAGGTACTGGAAGGCGCTCTTGTAGAGGGGATGGCGAAAGGCCTCCAGGCAGGTGGCTGGCTTCACAGCCGGGTCGCAGGAAGCCCTCTCGGAGGCAGAGGTCGACCTAGCAGGAGGCAAACGCAGAACGTGATGAATTATGAGAATGATCCAGGCCGCAGCTGGATCCTGAACAGTGGAGTAATACCCTTAACACTGAAACAGGGACAGCAGGTTGGTCTAATCCAGGCACCCTGGAAGCCAGAGAACCAGAACGTCTGAAGTGATGAGAAAAAGTCCCCGCGCTGAGCTCAGAGCCCTGGACTCAGGCAATAGTTCCAGAACTGCTTCTGTATCACTCCCGGGAAACGGGAAAATGAGACTCTGCACCCTCAGGCACCAAAGCCCACAAACTTCTTGCTTCTAGGATGACTCCCTTTTCTAAGCACTCCAGAAGGAGCTGCTAATGACAGGGAAGAAAATGAAGAGCAGAGATACAGACCCCTCCACTCCCTAATGACTTTAGGATGAACTTGTGTCTGCCTCCAGGAGAACAGAGCCAGTAAAAAGGGGTAAGAGCAAGGAGGGAAGACTAGCTAGGCCACACCTCTGTGCCAAGGCAGTGGCGCATGGCAGACACTCCAAGCAGCACAAGGCAACAGTTTGGAGCTGGATACGGAGAGGGGACTGCCAACAACTCCCTAACAACCAGAGGCAGTCCAGCATTAAAGTGTAAGAGCTGGTTAACCTCCCTCCCCATGCACACCACATTACTGGGAAAACTGGGCCGATGCCTGTGCAGCTTTGTGTTAACCCGACTGCAGTAAATGCCTCTCACTCTCTGACAGCAGCAGCCAGAGGGCAGCTGAGGCTCAGAGAAGAGTGTGGTCAATGTCAAGACTCTGATTAGCAAGCGAGCGGAAGAGAAGGTAGCGTTACCTCATCTGGACATCCAGGGCTGCTGTCAGACAGGGCAGGTCAAGCAGCAAATGGAAGATCTCAATGGCTGTACCTGCGTCCAGCAGAAATGGGAGAAGGTCCACAAACTCAGAGATAAGAGGTGGGCTGTTCCACGCCAGGAACTGCAAGAAACAAGCAAAAAGCGCTGTACTGTCCCCAGTACTCCACTACGCAGCCCAGACAGTTCTCATACTGTGACTATAAGGGATGGGAAAGGGAAAGTCACTTCGGAAGAGCAGAAACAGAGAAGACCAGGGGTTCAGTGAAGAGCTGGGGATGTTGCTGGTGGCTCAACACATGCATCGAGCAGCTGATTCAGTGGCTGTCAATCTGCAACTTTCTGAAGTCTTCCAAAACCAAACTGCTGTGTACCAACTGTGCTCCCTGCTAATAATACTAAACCAGACTCTCCTCTCCTGGCAGCGCTAATCACTATCAGAACCCTCTTTCCACCTCAGACTCACACTTGCTTTTTAACACTCATTCTCACCCATCCCTCTTGCCCACGCCCTCCCCAGCACTGTCACAGTGGCACACGGCAGGCTCTGGGGTGTGCTGAAGGGCAAACAGAAGGTTCTAGGGGCACAGAAGGGAAGCGCAGCAGGCTGTCTCCTGTGCTGTTCCTGCAAACTGTACCTTAAAGAGGTTTGGGAAGCTCTGCCTGAATATGCTGGAGGTCTCAGCGAAGAGCTGGCTGTTTTCTTTGCAGAACAGGACAAATTCAAAGGCCAGTGATGCGTTGTGGAAGAGCTGAGCCGGGATATCAGTGAGTAAGTGTTTATAGATCGCATCCGAGTCCACAGCTGCCATCTCGCCTGGGAGGATACAGCACATTCCTGAGCACAGCTCACCCAGCAGCCCTGCCAACAGGGGCTCTAGGGGATATGGAAAAGCTAAGTCTGGAGCATGTTTTTCTTAAAAAGCAACAACAACAACAAAATAAAAAAAAAGAGCGACACACACACAGAGGACAGCCCAGCTCCTGGGTCTCCAGGAGTGAGATCACCATCCTACAGTACAGCCAAGGCTCAATTATGACCTCTGGCAGCCAGCAAACTGCCAGGACAAAAGGCTGTGCTGTTAGAATGCGAGACCTTGGAAGAGAGGGTGAGAGCTGATGGCTTACCGTGATTCAGGAAGAACTGGGCAATGGGCAGCAGCGCCCTGGCATAAGTGGCATCGCCGCTGATCCTGCTGTGCAGGACCTTCAGGAAGGCAGCCGCGCGGTACACGTAGGAGGAGTCCTGTTTGCAGATGATGTCCATGATTGTCACTGCCTCAATGAGACACTGCAGGAGAGCAGAGAGCCAGATCAGAGTGGGGGAAGCCACGGCACAGCTTCCCGGAGCTTCAGCCCCAGCTCTGCAAACTTACAGCTTTCTGCAGGTCTCCATCAGCCTTCTTCAGGGCCTCTGCCAGAGACGGAAGTCAAAGTTAAACTCCGGGTCCAAGCAGCAATATGAGGCTGTCAGTTCAAGCACTAATCCAGATTTCAAGACAGGTGGGAACACATACTGATCCCAGCTCAAGGCTAATAAGAACCAGGCTCTACAGCCCCCCTGCAAATTAAGGGTAGGAGGCAGAACGAGGGCATTGCCTTAAAATCCTTCCCAACATCCCAGCCCGGGGATGGTCAATGACCTGCACCAGCAGCTGCAGCCAGTCCCGTGTCTCCAGGGAGTGAGATCCCAGCCCACAGAAGCAGCAAAGCAGAAGCATTTTCAACAACACTACCAAGAAAGCTCCAAGGCAAAACTCACGCCTGTTGCTCTGCTCAATAAGCCGCTGACAGTACTCGAAGGCTTTCTCCCGCAGGCGCTCCTTCGGGGGAAGCAGGTGACTAGATGTGGATGTGGTTGAGACCATGGACATAACAGACTCATCCATTTCTGATCTGTTACCTACAGAATAAACGTTACCACATCAGGTCACATCACGGGCACTGTAGTTCACTAGCTGCTGAGCAACAGAGAGGGAGCTGTCTGTCCCCAGGTGCACTGAGAGGTAGAGGAGGCGAGGGAAGAAGGCATTCTCACAGGAACATTAAGGAGATGTTGTCTTCCACCCCCTGGGCCTTTTTTCTCAGTGACCCACGGCATTTTACCTGAAACTGGGGAACCCACTGAATTAGTAACTCCTTGCAAAAGGGTCAGTAAGGATCAGTCAGGGGTTTTTGTGATATTCCTTCCCAAAGGTCCCTGCTCTTAAGTCCAAGAGATCTGAACTCTCGCCCACACTCCTGCCACTTGCTGGGATTCTGGTGCAGCCAGTTCATCGCCTCAGAACACACGCACCTCTTGGGGGTGCAACCCACGCTGGTCTGCAGTCCGTCAGCTCGTACCTGAATTAGGTGCGTTCAACCCCTTGCCCCCGTAGCACAGCAGCCATTTCCGCAGCATGGAGAAGGCCTGCATGTTGAGCCACTGGTCCTCCGTGTAGTACTGACCCAGAGAGAGCACCGTGAAGAAGTCCGTGGCAATGGCACCATCCACCTCTGTGACAGGGCCAGGCTGGGAGAAAAGACGCAGCAGGTTAGACCCACAGGGAGAGACTATGAGAAGGCAAAGAAAACTCCTCTGAGCCCTTCTTTATCAAAAGAAGTTGATTTGGGGAACTTGTAACAGCAGGCTGCTGACTAGCAAATGCCCGTGTGAGATAACAGCAGCAATTCAGCGCTCACCTGCCTGGTTCTGGGATTGGAGAAGAAGCCTCTAGAAGGCTGAGCGACTCCTTGCTGAATACTTGCGTACCTCAGCCAGTCGGCCATCTTTTTGCTGACTACATTGGTCTGCTCTGTACAAAGAAAGTCACAAGGTCATTGCTAGACCAAGCAGAGAAGCAGCCTCTGCAACACTTCCCCGCTGCCCTTCAGTTGCTGCGCTTTTCCTCCAGCTTAGAGCTGTCCCTGATCGAGCAGTCAGCAAAGAAATGCACCCCAAGGTGGGTGCCCTACCCTCCTCACACCGCTTTAGGTTCCTGGTGTCCTTCTCTCCCTCCTAGCCATGTTCTTGTTTTGTCTGTTTCCTCAGAGAAAAAGTCAGGGAGTGAGTGCTAGAACCAAGGACTTCTGGTACCAAATCACTCCAGAGATGGTTTTTCCTTTGTCTCCACTCACAGCTGGTACTAGGACAAAGGTGCATAAACACTGTCAGACCCGTTCAGACAGCGGCTGGCTTCACCTCTGCAGACAAAGGCAGAAATTCCTCACACAGGACACACAGAAGCTAAGGCAGGTAATCCTGCCCGCTCAGCCAGCTCTTCAGGACAGCTACAATTTCACACACCTGCAGTATCTGAAGACCTTGGCTAGGGTACAGCTTAATTTGACACAAATCTGAACAGAGCAGAGATTCTGGCCCCTGGAAGGAATCCAAGCAGTTGAAGGCCCAGCCCAGTTTTTAAGGGGTGGAATGTACCCCACCCAAGAAGTTCACTTTCCCTGTGGCAGAGATGTCACTTTTAACAGCCGTTTCCAAGTCCTACTCACATCCAAAGCCCTCAGAGGCCCTTCTGATCACTCCACAGATCACTTCCAGACAGTAGTCCCAGGTCTCCTATATATTTACCTTCAGTTAGAGCTTCTGGTGAAAGACTGATGACATTGGACAAGACAGGAAGAAGGTACCGAGAACTCTGACCCTCAGGCAGCCTTCCTTCAAGGACTTTTACGATACGCTGCCCCACAGCAGCCACTTCAGCCTTCTTGTCTCCCTTAAAAGTAAAGGAGAGGTAAAGTTAGGCAGGTCATCTCCTAACAGCGCTAGAGACCAACACCACACAAAACTCTTCGATCAAGTACCAATACCAGCATCAAAGATAAAAGGAACTCACAGGCTATTTTACCATATATTAGAGAGTTCTTCTGCAATGTGAACCCACAGATCCCAGGACGGGAGAGTGCTTTGATGGAGCAACATGTCTGTGGACAATCATCACCTCGAGTGGAAATTAAAAACTGCAGTGGATGCCTTCACATTTAACGCTGCTCTGAGCCATCGTTTTGAGAGCAGAGAGCATTAACTGCTCCCCATGTGGTCTGTTTGCTAGCTCAATTGTTAAATCAGAAACTTATGAGCAGAAAATGGACTGCTGCAACACATTAGAGGACTCTCTGCTCAGGCTGTATCCTCACAATGAGGAAAATAAAGCTGTTACAGCTGTGGTTCTGAGATGCCATCAAACCCTTCTGTCCAAGACGACTTTGTTAGCAATGACGGGTGGACTCAGCCTTCCCAGAGATTTTCTTTCCCTGCCAATGTCATCGTGCCAACAAAAAGTAAACCTTCTCTGCTGCTCAGGGTCTGGGACAGCTGGTTGCTGCAGGTAGCGAACAAACACCAAACTCTGACCCTCCCCATCTAATAGTCAGATTTGTACCTGATCACTAGAAGCAATCAGGAAATTACAAGCAAGCTTCCAGCGAGAAACTTCACGTCAGAACCTCATCTACGACTGGGGCTACTTTCTGTGCTTCTCGAGCAAATAGGTGTGGATAAATTAATGAAAGGAACATACAGACAAGGAATTTTAAGGTTTGGGGATCTGTTCAGTGAAGGAAAAAGGAAGAGACAACCTCTCCCCACCCCACAGATATATTGCTGCTGCCTACTGCAAATGATAGCGCTGCTTATTTGTGTTGCTGACACATCTCTTGCTACTCAAGAGGAAAATCTGACTGAACTAAAATCTGCGGCAGGTTTCCAGCTCCTACTGCAACACTAGAGGCTGTGAATTATGGTACGCAAAAAGCTTTATAAAAGAACATCAGCTTTGCAGAACCAAGATGGGTGGGCAGGCAGGCAGAGAGAAGGAAGATGATTTCCACCCAAAGCAGCAACAAATATAGAAGACATTTTTAAAGGCTCTGCTGAAGTAGGGGTGCATTCCTGAGGGCTGCTGCTCATTGCACCACGTCCAGTCATGTGTTAAAGAAGTGATTCCAAAGTGGCTAAAATACATATAATATATAATATATATAAGGCCTCACCCCTTCCTTATACAGTGTAATTTTATGAAGTCTTTGTTATCAAATACTTGAAGAAAAAAAAAAAAAGCACCCCTTTTTTCCTACAAAAAGCAGAACAATTAAGTTCCTTAAATGAGCACAGAAATAATTCTGTCTTCTGCTGGATACTTTCAACTAGTTTTCATTCTCCTTGAGCTCAGCAAACAAGGAAGAATCAAAACACAAATCCATATAAATGAGAGAACACTTCTGACTTGCATGTCATTTACCTGAGCCAAAAGGACAGAGGATACCAGACTCAGGAGCTTTGTATCTTGAATGTTATCACAAGAGAGGCTCAGATCAATGCAAGGCGACATCTCTCTCAGGATGGCAGCACATAACAACTGAATCTGCTCAGGACACTTGGAGGAACACAGCACCTTCTGCAACAGTCCCACAATCTCGCCATCTAGCCTGCAACATCACAGTAAGGCATCAGTGCAAGGCAACAACAGATTCAGGCGTTTATTTCCTCAATATTCATGGCCTTGGGATGATCTCCCTTGACTGAAACCCTGGTTAATGTGTTAATTATTATCTCCGCTTCTGAATGTTGTCCCTTCACACAGCTTGAAAGAGCACAGGGATACAAACTCTCGCTTCACACACTGAAAAAGAAGGTCGTTGCTTTCTAGTTTGGAATGGGAAAAGGCAAGCAAGCAGGCTTTATTTTTACACCAAACCCAGTGTTTTAAAAACAGGGCGGGTGATTTTCAAAGCGCCAGCCCCCCGCTCTGTCCCAAACGGTAACGTTTGGCCTCCAGAGAGCCGCCGGGCCCGCACCGACCTGCGGGGGTACTTGCTGGCAGCGACGACGAGGTGCAGCCTCTGCAGGCAGGCGGCGGCCTCGGGGCCCGGCTCGGGGCCCTGCAGCTGGGCGGCGACGCGGGCGGCGAACCTCTGCAGCTCCTCCGGCTGGACCTCCCTGCGAGGGGAGAGCGGACAGGGGTTAGGGCCGAGCTCCGGCCCTCGCAAGGCCCGGGGACCGCCCGGGGACCGGCCCGAGCCCCCCGCACCCCAGCCCCGTGCCGCCCGTACCGGGCCTGCCTCAGGAAGCTCTCGGCCGCCGCCGAGAACATGGCGGACGCCTCGGTCCGCGGCCAAAGCGGCCCCCCGGAGGCGGGCGGTCCGCAGCGGACGGCTCCGGGGGGACGCGGTGCTGCTGCGCCAAGGTTCCGCCCGGAGGGAAGGTTCCGGGAGGGGGGGGCATCGGGACAAATACTGCGCACGCCAGCAGAAGGGGTGATGGCAAAATGCACTGCATAAATCTAGTTTGAGATTATATTGGTATTACTCCCCACGTGGGAGAGGGGCAGCTCTGGGCTCTTCACATGGCGGGGAGCACAGCCCTCGCCACGGCCAGGAGTCCTACAGAAGAAGGGCCGACGGGCCTCCAGCCACCCTGAACGTCAGGCACCAAGCTCACGAGCTCAGAGCAAAGCCTGGCTCCGATGCCATCCTGCACAACATTAAGGAGAGGAGCTCTCAGGATTCAAACCTACAAGAAAGCACAGCAGAGACGTGGCAGAAAGCGTGACAGCAGAAGACGCCATCAGCCTTTTCTGTGACCCGTTCGAAAATGATGCTTTCCAAAAAGGGCAAGAGATGATAAAAATAGCTGCTCAGCAGGTGGTCTTCACAGCTTCCAAAAGGTTAAAAGGCATTAACATTTCCCCATTAGACATGTCTTTCCTCCTGACTGCTAATAAGCCTGAAGCTCTTACTGCAGCGCTCTGCATCAGCCTGTGGGGAGGAGAGGACGCTGCGCCAGGCAGCTTGGCGCTTTGCCCTTTGGTACTTCTCTGCCCTACGGTTCCCCCAGCATAAAAGTTCATTAACAGTGTGCCTTGGCAATTAGCCACCAAAGCATCAGCTCCCATTTGCCCTCAGAAGCAGCAGCAGCAGCATCCATCATCCCAGCTGTTAACAGTCAAAGCTATTAGAGGCAGCAGGCTGACGCACAGAGGGGAGCAAGCAGAAGATTCAGATTTTCCCCAACGCCTTCTCCTCTGGCTGCATTAGGAAACATGCCTGATGTGCACAGGGAGCCAGAGATGAAAGGACAATTTTAAGATGCCAAAAAAAGGCTCCGGGTGAATATCTTTGCTACACAGCAAAGATTTCTGTTTTAAGCATTTGGAAATGTTAAGTCATACGCAGCTACTTTATGTCAACAGTGGTCTTAAAAAAAAAATCCTATTCAATGTTGGAACTCAGAATGACTTTCATTAGTCAAATAAACCAAGAACTTAAATTCCACCTCCTTTAAGAAGACAAGGGAAGACAAAGGTAACTATTTAACCTGGGTAGAGTGGGTACAGAAATATTTTGTCTTCATATACTTGAACAAAACACTTATTATCAATTCCAGGCAAATATACCAAAGTAGTTTACCTTTCAAAATATCACTATGTTTCGGTTCCTGATGAAATTAAACCTAGAGCTTGAGGAATGGTATATAACTCCCAAGGGGAGGATTATGCATCTTGAACACTTGTACAGGTATCTGTAAACTCTGAAATGCAGCAACCTATCCGAACACACACTTCCTTCCTACGCGATTCAGTGAAGGTAATGAAGGGGAAAACATGCAAAAATACTCTCTCCTAATAAGATCTGCTATAGGAAAAAATACCTGCTTGCTCAGTTAGAGTGGAACAGTGAGCTGCCAAAATCATTGGCTTTGCATTATTATGAAGGTTTGCATCTCATTTGAAGCCAACCACAATTTGTTAAGACAGTGCTGTGTCCAGAAGGTTCAACTGCACGAGGTTCATCGTGAGAAGGTGGCAGGCTTGACCACCGACTGCTGCAGGAATCTTAACCCCCCTACAGTACTACACTGGAAGCATGCAAGTCTGTCACTCAAAAGCAGCAAGCTATTTCAGGGTATCTTCTCTTTCATATATAATTTTATTTCTGGTTATAGAAACAAATGCTAAGAGGAGAAGCAACACTCCCCAACCACATACATCAAAATTAAGGTAACAGAACAGAACAGTTAAAATAAATGAAAAAAAAAATAGTAGAAATTTAAAACTTTGTTATAGCTTTAAAATATTAACGTTCTTGATACATTAGAAATCACATTCAGATCTCCAATTACTTTAAAAAAAAAGTATGGCTCCATATTAAAAAAAACAAAAACATAACCACTGTATCCCATTTGATGCGAAAAATGCAGGTCCTGCTCCTTGGACGCTTGTATTTGCCGTGTCAGCACCACCGGGATGCAGCCGACCCCCTCACGCGAGCCACGGTCTGCCCGCGCAGCTCAGCATCTCGCAGGAGCAGTGCTGCAACGTGGCTGGTAAAGATGAACTTCACATCCACTGCCCCAGCTGGAGCTTTCCCCTTTGGGATACGCACCTGCTTTGCGAAAAGCACTGATAATGAAAACAAGTCACAAAAAATACTTTTGATATCGGCTGTAAAAAAAAAAAAAAGCAAAAAAAAAAAAAATAGCTGTTGGAGGTGTCTTGTACAGGCAAAACCATGAACTGAAATGCAAGCATGGCTTTTGCCCGCCCCATCACACGATTCCTTAAATTAAGTGCCAAATCTAGGAGAGAGAGGTAAGGTTCGGCTCTCCATCTCCGTAGCAAAACCAGTCACACGTCCGTCAAACCACTGAGGTATTCCAGGTCCTTGTCTCACTGCAGCCTTCCCTGGAGGACTCGGTGGGAATGCATTTGCACAGAACAGGTGAAGACTCCAATTCTTGGTTGTTTTGCCTTTTTTTTTTTTTTCTTTAAAGCAAACATTGCAGAATCTGACCAGGACTTCCAGCTTTACCATCCGTTGCTCACGTATCTTTTGATTCATCTTAAAACAGCTGTTAATAGTCCTTTGGATAACAGTTCTTTGGATAGCTACAGACTCTTGAACGCACTTCTCAGCTACACAGAGGTTGGCAGGCTGGACAAGGCCAGTCTCATCGTGGTACAAACAGCACGTCCAGAAACCAAGACAACCTACTGTCTTGTAAGATTTTTGTATTTTTAAACCATTCCATATTGGTACATTTGAATACTTTTTTTTTAAAAAAAAAAACAAAACACATTTTTTTCCATTAAAAAGATCTTACAAACAACAATACTCTGGTTCCCCTCACTTTAAGACCACCAGGGAGGGGAGGAATAAAGTGAGTTTAGGCTTACAGCAAGCCATTTGCTACAGAACCAACCTGCCTACTTAGCAGCCTGTCCACATCCGAGGAGCAGCACATAGATCAGCAGAACATCAGGATCTTCTGCACCAGACTTTTAGCAGCAAGGCAGTGAAACAGAAGGAAATGTCACTTTTTCTGCTCCATTTACATCTAATTTTTCTTCAGCTAACAGACGTTTCTCCTCAACATTGCCCTTAGCTTTAGGGAAGGCTCTCTTTTGTACTGCTTTAAATGAAACCGAGTGCGGTAGAAGTGAGACCGAAGGGTCTCGATCATGGCAAGGGTGCCAAGGTCTGGGGTACTGGGTGCGTTGCTTAATCCAGTGGCAGACAAAGAATCCAACACTAGGGGAAATCTATTTATTGCAAGGGCGTTTGTTTTTCTGCTGAGGAGGAAAGCCATTTCCTTTCTATGCCCTTATTCTGGTTACTCTATCACCTTAATATCCTATTCTCCCTTAAATATCAAAGCCCAACCACCAGAAAGTAAGGAGAAACCGAGGCAAAGCATTCACTCAGGTCCTTACAAAGGAACTGCTACTTCTGTAAGAGCCCTAAGGGTTAGGAAACCAAGTATGATCTGTATTTAAGAATAGTTCTCAAAAGGCCCAAGTGGGTCAAAATGCATGGAGTTAAACCAGGACTGAAATTTGACCGGTAAGGTAAAAATTACTCTGTGAATGTGAACATCAGAAAAACCTTACACATTTGCTTTTAAGGGTATACACACACCTCATGCACCATAAAGAGAGAAAAGTATTGCAAAAGGAGAATAATCTCACCATGGAGGAAAAGAAACTCTTTCTCAGTGCGCCAGTGCTAGCTTATCCACCTGACAGACGGACAGACAGGGAGGAATTCCTCAACCTTACAGCATCCTCACGGACCCTCAATCAATTTCCTCTGTTGCAATAAGGTCCCATTACTTACAGAGCAGAATCTGTAGAAAGCTCCCTGATACCACATCTAGAGATAATACGAGACTAGAAAGGCTTCCAGCTTTCATTAGTGCCATTTTGGGGATTTTCTTGCCAGAAAAGCAGCACAGACTGGGGTTGCTGAAAACACGACAAGGCCAGAAGCAGGGCTCCTGCACGAGCAAGATGCAAGTACCAAATCATCTCTTCTGCTCTGTGAGAGGAATGAAAGCAACCGCTGAAGTAAAGCTGCTTCTACAGGCTGTCCACATCTGTTATAAAAATAGGAACATCATTCTTTCAGAATCAGTGCCTGGTGCGGGAATTTACCAACATATTGTATAAAAGGTCTGTGTAAAGTACCTTTTAAGAGAAAGAAATAGTCATGGACCATTTATATATCTATATTTACACACTCACACACATTAATAAATATAAATTTTATGTTTACACAGATCTAATTTAATATTCTCTGAAAAAAATATTTAAAGGGTTTCTACCTTAGCTGCCACCCATAATTTGCCAATGGTTTTTCTACTTTGAGAGTGAAGGGGTAGACGTGGCACAACTACCCTCTGCAGCTTAAAGTGACACGTAAGGAGAGGACCAGCCATACATTCTGGAGGATTTAATTCAGTGTTCGTGAACTTAAAAGGTATCAAATGGTTAAATATCAAGTTGATTAAAAATTTGGAATCTAACCAATAGTGCTCCAAGAAAACCTAGTATTTTTTCCAAATGTCTTGCTCAGTCCAAAGCGAAATGCTCACTGCTCTATTACTGCCCCGTGAAAAACAATCTAACAGAGAAAGTCCACCATCACAGCAAGCTATTTTCCACTATATCACATTACTATATATGCATATATCCACGTGTGTGCACAAACACATGCACTGTCCTGCAAATAACCCGCCCAGCAGAGAAAGCGTTTGCTGAGCTAACTAATCACAGCACAACAGCTGCTAGGCAGCCGCAGTGACGGGATGCTCCAGCACAAAGCCACAGCTACATTTTGATCAGGTCCCGGCCAAACTGCAAGAAAGCATCACTTCCCAGCCTCACCAGTTCCAGAAACCCCAATGACATTGTAGTATGACTGTTTTGCGCAGCACAGCTGGCTCCACGGTAAGCTACACTTTATGGCAGTAGTGTATGCTACAGTAATAGCAGCTTTGGCATAATTTTTACCCAGAAGGAAACAAGAAGTTACATGACTGAACAATCTGTTGTGTAACTGCAACCTAACGCACAGATTCTCGCCAGATGCAGACCTTCAAGCAATTGCATTAACTTTAAAGGACTCCAGAGTTGATAGAAACAACTACAAGTACAGGGGGAAAACTGATAGGGAGCAGAAGCAGGAGCTTGCCCAAGAGACTTGCTGACAAGGGAAGACAGAGCATTTGCTGCAGGATGGCATTTGCAACCTCAAAAGCTCAGTGTGAGGCAAGGACGAAGTCATGGAACCAAGTCATGTTCCTTTAGAAATTCCTTCTTAATGCCCAAGTACAACTTACTAGCGGCAGGACTAGCAAACCTGTGAAATTTTGCATCAGTGTAGAAGCTCAAGGTAAGATTCACATTGGAACAAAACTATCACTTGTTAGGGTGAAGCACAGGTATTCTTAAAAGTGATCAGGATCCCCCAGCACCGCCTCCTGTTCAAAAAACTACAAGAACTCTTGGCACTGTTGCTTGGACAAGATGGTTAAATGTGTAAAAATGCAATCCAGAGTGTTTCTTGTTCACTCTTGTTTCTTGTATGAGCTAGCAGTGTGTTTTATACCAAAGGAGGCCATGCAGGCATTGGGCTGTACTTGCAAAAGTGCAGCCAGCAGGCCCTGGAAAGAGATTTTTCTTCCACTCTGTTCAGCACTTGAGACTGCACCTGGAGACCTGTGTCCAGCTTTGGGCTTGCCAGTACCCGACAGACAGGGATTTTCTGGTGCAATTCCACCTGACGCCTTGGAGGCTTGAGCATCCGATGCACAAGAAGAGACTGAGACAACCAGATTGGTTCAGCCTTAAGAGGAGAAAGCAAGAAAGAAGGAAACCTTACTGGTGTCAATCACCTATTTGGAAGATGCCAAGAAGGCAGAGCTAGGCTCTCCTCAGAGGTGTGCAGTGATACAGAGGCAGTGAACACGGGATGCAATGAACATCATTCATACATCGCTGTATGAAAGCTCAGGTCAGCCACCCTCACTTGCTTACACATAGTTCCCTAGCCTTTAGTGCTTCCAGTTTTATTTTACTGCTGGCATTTCCCTACTAAAAAAAGGGGCTGGGGGGAAATGTAGAAGTCAACTCTGAATGACAGTTCTAAGTACACAAGACAGATGTCTGAGACACGTGCAAAACCAAATTTACTCCCCCCAAAAAACCTGGAGCCAGACCATGGCGTTGACTGCAGAAACACTGTAAAGGCATCAGGTGCTATTTAACTGTTTCTCCTCACTTACAAAGCTTTAACATAGCTCCAAAAACACTCTCCTGAACAGTGGAGAGTGCCCAACACTCCTCTCCTTGGCTGTTTCCGACAGTAACATTTCTAAAATACATCATGAAAATTACGTTAGGGTGACCTTATTCAACTCAAGCCCTACGTATCCCCACAGGTATTTTCATCCACAAGCCCTTGGGCAGAATTTAATGCAAGGTGCTGCTCCTGCTAGTGGATAAAAATGACTGTGTATGCTACAGGCGACAGCATTAATTGTATGGGGGAAGCAGGGATATGGGAAGAAGGAGGAGTAGAAAAGAATATACGAGCTAATCATGAACTTAATTTCTGTGTTCAGCACTGTGTTGTGTTATCACTGTAAAAACTCATTTCTGGGTCCAGCACTGTGTTATCACTGTAGAAAACTTCCTGTATCACAAGAGACAAAGACAAGACAAAACAAGAACTAAGGAATTCAGTCGAATAAAACCAAGAACAACTGCATTCAGCTTTTGCTAACTGAGGCAACAAAAGTTGCTATAAACTGACCACAATCAAAGTAAAATTGTCTGTCATTGCCTAGGACAAAAAAAAAAAAAGTCCATGAACAGAGAATTCACGTTTTATGAACCCAATTTTAAAGTCTTCCCATGTCCAAGTTATGGCAGGTTAAATATTCAACATGCCTTGACCTTTGTTACACAGATAGCAGAAGATGCACTGAAACTCCTCTCCCCATCAAACCTCCCTCAGTCAATTAATTGAGGACATGAGATGCAACGCTTTAGACAAAAAAGTTGGAGAATTGATTTAATACAATCCCTCTACTGCATATAACCATTAAGGTAGCATTTTCTCTGTAGCTGAAAGCCGAACTCTACCATCACATTAATTTTCATTCCTCTGCAGCGCTCAGAGTTGAAAGCCTGGGGAATCAGGATATATGAGGAAGAGCAGTGCCACTAAAAAGAAGCAAAATGGAAACACAAGTTTCAAACCAGAGATTCTGCTTAGGATTTTCACCTCAGCACAGCACTTGATGGTACCAATAATCAGAAACAGAAGATGAAAAAATTTCAATTCAGCTTTTCTTAAGAAGATTCTAATGGTTTCCCTGGGGAAACAACACTGTCTTTCTTGCAAGGAAAACCCATCCCCACAGCATCACAGTTCTGTGAACAGAGCGCTGATGAAGAAGGAAATCAGGCGACAGCACACTGGAATGGAGCTGCATGCAAACAGTAGCGCAGAAAAAGTCACTTGTTTTTCAAGATGACCTTCAAACTGCACTGGATTTAATCAGAGAAGAACCAAGTCAAGTAAAAGCGAAGCAGGAACGACAGCCAGCTGAAGAGAGATGGCCTGGAGAAGTGAAGGGAGTAGCCCAAAACCTCCTGCTTGAATCCTAGACACTGATAGCAATTCCACCCCCATGCCCCCACCCTGTTAAGTAGGACTAATCTAGTCTTTTGGTCACGATACTGAATGCAATCCTCAGGGCGAGGGGGGATTATTTAAATGGCAGCTGCTTCTGGAATGGCAACAAACTTCTGGGAACTTCTGTCACCTCATACTTCCATCCACAAACTGCTAAGATTAGCTGATGCAGTGAATTTCGATGTCTGTCTGTTCCAGCTAACATTTTCTATTTTCAACTATGAGCTCAAAAAAGTTTTAAAAAATACCAACATGTGTTTAATTGGTGTGTACATATATTATCCTGTATTTTAAAGGACTGCAAAGGCATTTTAAAAGAGGCCGAAAAGTTATCTACTCAAAATGATCTCCAGAAATCCTAAACTATTCTGTGATTCAAAAACAAGCCAAAAGATTCAAACTCATTTTTATGATTTGCCACTTTCTGAGGCTCTTCTTCTCTGGTCTCTTTTTCTAAGCACGCTGCTTTCCAGACTGAGCAGTGTGCTGAAACAATTCATCTGGAAGCCTGAAATATGATGTGCCATCCCTCGTGTGCTGCAGATGAGAACAACATTTTTCCCACAGCTCTCAGCAGGATTTTGTAAGAACTGATATTTTACCTAGTATCAGGCAATGATATAAGACAACGTATAGGCAAGCCTACAAAAAAAAAAAAAAAAAAAAAATAACCAAGTGGCATGGCTGCTTTCTACAGTAGCAGTGGAATGCACCAGACTGATAAAGCAAAAATCCTGATAGGATGAACTGATGGGTTCCAGGCACCTCAGGAAGAATGGGCGAGCAGATCAGAGCTATTTGCTTATCACAAACCTGCATTTCAACCACTAGGCACTAAGCCACAGAAGGAAGACTGAGGAAGTGTTATTCCGTTCTGAAATACTGAGGAGGCAAATCTATACAGTCAACCTGAGGATGGACTTGAGAGGTATCTATAAAGTAGCAGCTGCTTTATGAAAACACCATGATTCAGCTGATGCATTTCTCTGGTGCTAGACTAGTTTAGGTCCTAATTACTTAGACTTTCCAAAAGAAGAGAAGCAGTGAAGATATCCCCCCAAACTTTGGCAGCTTCACACCCTGAACAGCATTCTGCTGGTTGCTCATCCTGTGCTGACTCACCTAACGTCCTGGAAAACCAAAGACTGCTGCAGGAAAGCTCCCTAGCCTCGGGGCGGTTTCAGAGGCGTGCCTGGATCTAAAACAGCATTCATCCAAAAGTAATGATTAATCACAGATAAGCTATGCTGCACTCTCACTTGTGCGTTCTTCCTTGAAGTCTGTTTTATTGAATTCTGGCGTTGAGAAAGCTACAGAAAACACAGGACTCACCCATGTGCTTTTTCCACTGTGCCGCACCTCGTCTTCCTAGCGGGAAATGTGACAGCTGGAAACCGGCCTGCTTCAATTACTTTGTGGTCTGTAGCAATCCTCCTTCACAGAAATGATTTCAAAGTACTAAAATCCAATCTAATAACTTGTCACTAAAGGCACACGCCTAAATTATGAAGGCCTAGCTGTAGATGAATGAACTGTCCTGAATGCTTTGTGTGCCTGTAACGATGGACTGTAACCGCGAATCACAAGACCAAGAAATTCTTTCCTTCTTTCGGAAATATTTCTCACAAAACAATTGGCTTGAGAATAAAACACACTTGGGTTTTATTTGAGTGCTAGGACTTAACTATTGAGTAGGATTTGGCAAACAGAAAGGAAACCTCAAAGTGATGCCAGCTGTTACCTTGTGGATTTTCTCCCCCTCCCCAAATTTTAGAAGACATTAACTTGTTGTGCTTTACCCCCTAGCCCCCACGGACATACTGGAAGTATAATTTACTGCACATTGGGGAAATCTTGAAAAATCTTTACACAGTGGGCTTGTCTCTCTGCTCTGTGACAGTATTGTCCGATCCTGCAAGACAGGAACCCGACACTGTACCAGCACAGGTAGAGGGATAACCTACCGAAGACACACCCCATCCCTGTTAAGTCACTTTTGCCATTAACAGAGCTGGAACATTTTCTAAGATCTCTGTTCTGTCGCCAAAGACAAGCCAGCCAAGGGAATCACACGCAGGTGTAAACCCACAGGGGTTAGCTGGAGTTACGCAGAAGTTGATTTCTTTGCCAGTCCCAAGGTGTTACACGCACCCACTCCTCCACGTGGTGAAAGTGACCCGAGTCTGCTTTACTCATAAGATGTTCTTGTACTACATGAAGAGCCTGGAACACAGTTTAAGTAAAAGCCTCCTTCCACTGGCCAACCCAAACAGTCCTCAGGGTAGGAGAGCCAGGAGAGGGAGCTGAGGAATGAAAGGAAACCTCTGAATTCCTTTTGGAAAACCTGTTTAAGACCTCCAATGACTTTTGCCACATGGAAAATAAAAGGTCTTTTTGCCTTTGTCTCCACACACTCACAGGATTTGTACTAAATACCGTACGAACTCCGCTGCCTCTCATGATAGCCCTTAACCTCCCTCTCAGAGTAACACAGAAGCCTTGCATTTAGCCTCTTCCAGCCACGGGAGAGGGTCAGGGACAGACTTCTAACCCACCTCTGACCTCCTGGACATCATCCATCTAGTTGAGGACCACACTACCAACAGAGGGTGAAAGCAGACCACGTTAATGCAGTTAACCAACCGACATTTTCTCAGGTTTACTGAGACGGTGGGAATGCCTCTGATCTGCAGTGCTATTTGGAACAAACCCTGGTGCTCCAGCACAGTATGTGATTACAGAAAAAATAAAAATACACATGCAACCTTTGGGATACACCCTTCCCCACGCAATCCTCAGTCATCGAGATACTTCGGCTGTTGTCCAGAACAAGTGATGAATCATTGTAAGAAATCACTGAAGGTACAAAACCCTTTAATATCTTTACAGGAACCAAATTAACACAGTTCCTCTGTCATCTTATTCTCCCTCAGAGGGAATGGAGAGAAATTGCATCTGGAAATCCAGGTGGTTGAGCCCTTTAACTCTTCCTCCTGAATCCCCACATAAATAAACATTCATTCATACTCAGAATTTTTCTGTTTTAGAAAAAAAGGATCATTTGCCTTTTTCTTTAAGCTTGGTACCATGTTTCTTTAATGCTGTTATTGTGAGATACTGCACCCATCTTTCAGTATTTGATTGCCTTAGCTGGCCTTTTTAAAATGGTCCTATGTTTCAAAGCTCTGAGAAGCGCAGTATTAAGGCATAGAAAATGAGGAGTTTTCTTTCCAGGGAGCAGACTGTATTTGTGTTACATTCCTCTAGATGCTGAACTGCAAATACCATCCCCTTGGAGCCAAAAGGGGAAAAGACAGTTTAAAAAAATCCCAGCAGTCATACAATCAGTTGTCTGTATTTTTTTGAATCTTTTAAAAAAAAAGAAGAAAAAAGGAAAAGTATCCCATATGTAAAGACAGAACAGAGTTCCAGGTATGGGTTCTTGGGAGGGGTTTTCCATTCTTTTCTTTTTGGCACCTTGTGATTCTAACAACTGTTGGCCTCCCATTTATAAAAATCTGACTTTAAAAAGAGCTCTTTATTTGCTATGTTTAGAGCTGTTACAGTTGTGGTTTGTTTTCTTTGAAAGCTGCTTTAGGGGCTGCTGCCATCCCATGCCCACCCCGCACCACTCCAGCTCCTCCCACCGGTTCTTCATTCACTGGTTGCCTGTCCTTGTGGCACTGTAGATGTGATGACTCCAGTTTGGGCTGGGACCGCTCCACTGGACTCTTCTATCCGGGGTCTTTTGACTTCAGGTTCACTGCTGTCTTGACTGCGGGAGGCTGCTGCTGTCTCTTCGGTCCCTGTCTCACATACCCGGCTGACTACAACAGGAGTGGACGAGCTGGCCTGGGCTGCAAGAAGCTGCAATGGATTTGTAAGAGCTGGCAAGAAGGACAAAAGAAAGAAAAGAGAATTAATGTGACAAGTAACACACGTGTTCGCCATTCCAGAAAACAAGAAAACACCACAGTCAAATGCAACACCTGGGCACGGACTCAACTGTAGTGTTCAAATCCATTTTGTAAGGCCCACAGCAATCTTAGCTTTGTCCAAATTTACCAAACTGGCAAATTGTTCTCTTTCAAAGGAGAACTCCATTCTTTCTATCCACTGTCAAACAAGGCACTGCCAGCTGAGCGTTCATCTCCAGATAAGGAGAACCAATCCTCTGCTAAAACTACAGCATGCCTCTTGGAGAGGTAGTCCTCTCACCACCTACAATTAGCTTTTTGCAAGCTACAGCTTTGTGCTGCACCTTTGTTTTAGAGGGCCTCTTTAGCCGCCCCCCCCTCCCAAGACTGCCAAAAAAGAAAAAGGCAACCTGGGGAAGAGCTTGCACAGTAGGAACAGCCAGTCTGTTGGGACACTAGATTACAATCCAAATATTGACTATATTGACATCTTACTTGTAAAAGGGGCAGAAAGATTACCCCAGACAATCAAACAGGTTTACATCAGAACTGGAATCCAAATTTAAGAATTTCTGGCTCCCAATCTTGTATTTTAGTACTGACAAAAACCCTCTCACCCTCCCATTAATAGAAGTGGTGAGAAAATAAAGAAGGTTTAAGTAACAACCCTGAGTAAAAATGTCTACTATTCCTAGTTCCAGACAAAGAATGTGCTTACACACTGGCTTTGGCACACAACACCGCTTGAAAAACAAAACACATGCAGTTTTTGGACTCTGTATCAATAGGAGAAGCAGCCAAAGGGGACTCAGGAGACAGCACATCCTCTGCCCTCCAGACCGATTTGCAGAGGATGGAATGACAAAACATTAATGGTGTGCTCACTGCTAACTGCATCAAAAAAGAAGTCCTAAGATAAACAAACAGTGGAAACAGAACAAAGGCCCTCAAAGCCCAGCAACTTCTACCAAGGCATGGGAAGGAGGCTATACAGTATCAAGGGGATGAAGGAAAGAAACAGAGTAAGGGTGAGGGCAGTCACCAATTACTATTTAATGACTGATAAAGAACCTAAACCTTGCAGTTGAATAGAAGTTAACTTCATACAGAAGAGTCAAGAGACTCAGGCTCCATTTTGTCAACTAGAAAATTCACTACCTATCACAAAGAAAAGACAAAAAGAAAACCACCCAACTTGGATGCACCTGGAATACTTTCAATGTTAAGAGAGAGCTACAAAAAACTTGGTAAGATTAGAGTGTCTTAACGTAAATGTAAAAAAACAGATTCTATATTAGACAAATACTACTGTAGGGTAATAGCAACTGCACCTATTTGATTTATTAAATATCTTTGATGCATAAAAACCTTATTACTATCAATTTTTCATTGCTCCAGTAAGATTCTTGCAATTCAAAGTGCAAGCCAGGTGATAACGCAAATACAAGTATCAGAAAAATCTGTAGAAAGGCTCCTACTTTGCTTTAAGAATGCCATCAAAACCTCAATGTCCTTCATTTCAAGCACCCTGTAAGCACCAGCCTGGGACAGCAGAGGTACTTAGCATCTCACTGAGAAGGGCAGTAAGAAGCTTGGATATTACCACCCCCAGTCATCATCCTTAACTGCACAAACCTGAGGTGCTGAGCAAGCATAAGAAGAGGCTGCCAAGACATAGCTAGTATGAGATTTTAAAAATCGGGGTTGACAAATGACTACAACACATCCTGTATATAAACAATCCTACATTCATTCACCTGATGAAATAGATCTTATTTCTCTCAGGCTCTAAGACTTTAAGATGGGAAAGTATGTTATTTTCTTAATACTCTATGGAGTCATATTTCACAAGATCTAAAGAGCACCACTGAAATTTCATTATTTAGCATGCTGAAAGCAAATGCTGTTTGTCAGAGGAAAACAAATGATAAAGCAGACTCAACGCAAGAATCAAGAATGCTTTCAACAAGTAACCCCCAAAGGTATAAGCAGTAATACATGCAGAGCCAAGGACAAGGAGAGAGACCAGACTTTTCAGCAACAATGGTAGATAGCAAAACTTTCCCATCAAGGAGAACTGAGCAAACTGGTGGGCAGAGGGGTATCTACCACTGACATTTACAGCCACAGAAATTGCACAATTTATAACCACTGGAATTGAACACGCAGAATAACTTGCATAGCTAAGAAGAGAAAGACCTCACAACTTTACAACTGAACTGCAAAGCTCAGAGAGCAATCAAAACAAAGCCTACCGTAAGCACTGCCCGTGATGCTGTTGGTGGGGACAGCATGTTTCCCGTTCTGGGTGACTGCCCGCACGGGGAGTTGATGCTGTCCGATGGCCACTGGAGCTGCCTGCTGAAGGATCGTGACTGTCTGTCCTGGAACCTGTGCCATTTGACTGGCAACTGTCTGAATAACACGGCTGGCTGTGGGTATTGTGGCAAACGCGATCGTTGGCTTTTCATCCATGCCTGCTTGGAGAGAAAAACAGACAACCACCATTACCACCCTGCTGGTTTGGGAGCAGGCTTTCTTCTCATTAATGTTTTAGCAGTAATACCTACCCCAGGCTTACAGATGTGCGAATACCTCAGCACCATAAAGTCACTTGCCTTTGATGTGTCTTACAAGGTTTACAGAGTGGGAGTGGAAAGCATTGCTTCTCAGGCTAAGGCAGCTTAGTCACAAAAGTAAGATATTTGGGCTCCAAGGAGCTCAGAGGATTCCTAGCGCCCTGTGAAAACTGCCCAGAACACTTTAGGCAGGATCAGGCTCTAAACACACATTTTCTGTGGGCTGATTCATACAGTGTAGTCAGCTCTGAGAAGGTAACAATTCACTCACCCTGCTCATTAGAGGAAGAACACTGCAACCAGGGACATAAGAATAGAGAATATTAGTCCCTCTGAAATGCTTATTTTGAAGCATATCAGAAGCCTAGGGATGAATTTCTGAATTCTGTACATACACTCTATGTATATTAAGAACATTTTTTATTACAACATAAGCCACCCAGCTGAAAATAAAGACCATAAATTTGACCCTTCATCCTAAACGGACACCAACTCCCTTATTTGTACATTACAGCTGTGATATGGACAGCAGCCACTACAAAAGTAAGCTACGAGATATTCACAACTGCAAGCCAATTGGCCTGACTCTGACACCACACAGCAGCAGAAGCCATTTAAGATCTCAAACAAAGCCCCAGGCATTGTCTGCAACAGCCTGCTGTCAGGCCTGCACGTAGGTTGATTTACAAGGTCTCTGCACAGTCACAAGCTTTTGCCAGCTATGGAGGTATGGGAAGAAACCAGAAGGGAATAAATAATAAAGGACAAACTAACTAAAAATAATGAATAAATAAATAGGGCAGAAATCCTGCAGAGAAATAACTTAGAGCATTCTGCTGCCTATCTCACTTCCCAGGACAAGTAAAAAGGTTCAGTTCAGCAGGTATGGAACAGCTGCAGGACAGCCTCTTGCTGGGCATGCTGAGCAGAGAGCCACTCTCATCTTCCAGGGGCTCTGTGGTCTCAAAGCAGAAAAGGTAGGCAGGAAGCACAAACTCATTAATCCTGTAGGAAGAGAAGACTTCTTCCATGTTAACATCAGAAGACAATGGGAGTGGAGGTGGATGGAACACTAGCACTGAGCTGAGATTTGCAGGCAGGATGATTGGAGGCAAGAGGAAAAGAAGCAAGGAAAGCTTGGAGAGTAGGAAGGAAAAACAGAGGGAAATAAAAGCGTAAATAAAATGGACAAGTAGAGAAAGAACAAATGACAGGCAGCAAGAACTGGTGAGTGAGAGAAAGGAGCAGGTGACGGGCAGCTGCAACTGTTAGTGCTTCAACAACATGAATGGGATCCAGACAGGAATTTCTAGAGAATGTGAATGAAATTCAAGCAGGACAACCAGCGATGAACTAAAAATGCCAATGGTCCTGCTACTGCTGTAGGGGAAGGTCTTTGTCATTTCTTCTTTCCCTTAGAGAAGGGACCTTTGCACCACTGCCCATATATCGTCACTCAAAGTAACCAGTTTTGCTGCTGGTGCCACACACAACTGGATGAACTCTTATTTAAGTTTTATCAAGGGAAGCATCTTTTATCAAGGGCTAAGCACCCACTGAGTGAAACAGCTGTTTGACTCCCCCCCACTCCAAGAGAGCTCAAGACTTATCAGTGAAGTAGCAAGGGAGGTGAAAAGCTACCTCGGTGGTCACCAGCTAAGTCCAACACCGCTCCTGCAGCTTCATGAGCTCCTCCTGCTGTGCCCTGATTTGTGAGGATGTATCCATTTGCAGAGTTTGCAGAGGAGGTCACAACTCGGACCATTGTAACAGTGGGAGCTTGCTGAACTACATGAATTGCATGACACGAAGGCTGCTGAGAAGTCACTATTGATGCAGGCATGTACGCAACTGGTTTTGCCACCAGAGTAGATGGCCGGGGAGGAACAGCCATAATCACCGGCTGGGCACTGACCGGAGATCCTAAACAGAAAAGAGAAGCACACATTAACAGGAGAGGCAAAAAAGGCCTCCACTCATTTTGGTTATGCACTTCTAAATCTTCAGTACTCAATCCTCCAACATCAGCAAGGTGTGGGGGTAGGTTAAAAAACAAAGTAAGGCTTCAAAAATGCCACCTTCAATCTTCTATGTACTAACATAAAAAAAGTACTTGCCATCCCAGCACATTTTTGTGAACAAACACCACGATACGCCCCAAAACATGAGGCTTTACATTATGAGCTTTGCCTTCCCACTTCAACAGGAACACCCTATACATAGGGCCAGTTACAGCACAACTGACAAGCAGGTACTTACCAAGGCTTAACAAATTACCAAGGCCAAAGAACCATGGAGCTCTGCATAGACAAAACGATCGTATCAAGCCTGGCAAATTAATGAGTGAGCTACACACTATCAAGGCTACTCCGCTGTCAGTTCCTTAGAGACACCTAGCTTAAGGTTAGCTCGTGTGTGTCCACGCATTCCTTTATCTCCTGCCCTTTAATACAAAGACTAGTTAGAAAAATGATCTGAAGTTGCACATGCATCATCAGTGTCTAACAACTAAGCCAGAAAAGAGACCTCTAGATCCTCCTGTAGCAGACTGGTAGGAGCATCCCTGCAGTGTCCCCAGCACTGCACTCAGTGCAATGGCACAGTCACTTGCTGTGAAACAAGAGCTACTCACCAGGTGCACTCTGTGAATACCGATACTCTGGAACTGAAGCTAACTTTGACCCAAAGTCGTGATCGTGTGGAATGGGCGAGCCCTCCCGTGACAGGCACTCTGGAGTCTGTAGGCCACTAGAGTGAGGGGACAGCAGGCCAGGGTGAGTAGGGGAGGCAGGAGCGCTCCTGAAACACCAGAACGTAGAATTGGCAGGTGTAGATGTATTTCAACCACAAGACAGCAGCAGAGAGAGAGCATTATCTTCAGCAGAGGATCCTCTAGGGAGAAGGAGAGCCATTCTTCCACATTACCCACTATAGTCTTGCTGGGAAGAGTACACGGTGATCCCCAAAACCCTCTAGCACCACATACAGTCACGTTATTCCCTGCTGAAGGAAACTGGACCCTTCAGAGCATGGTTAACATTTCATTTTAAGACTCACATGGCTGATGGAGATGCTAAAAGTGCCTCATACTCAGATCAGTTTTTATAATTTCAGGGCATTCTCAAAGGATGTTTGTCAGTGTTTGAGGAAGAAAGATACAGTGTAGATGCAAGTGTCTGGCCCCACATATGCTTGCAAAGCAGTTGCTATCCCTTCTCCCTGTTGCCTCCCTCACCCAACCACTTGGTTCCCACCTCTGGTCCCACGTGGCCACTGAATGCATAAGGAATCCAACAGTTCTTTAATGACAAACATAGAGAAGCTGATCAGCCAAAAAAAAATCTCTCCTCCTGCTTTTCCCCCATTTTAAAAGACAGAAAGGAAGTGAGGTGTGGGAGGAATGCTACATGAAACTGCTCCAGCTAGGGTTATATGGCAAGTCCTGGTCCCACAGCTACAGGGCTCAGAAGGCTGTCACTGCATGCAGCTCCTCTTTGCAGATGCTCTGCTGACTGGAGCAGTTAATACAGAACACCCCCCCTCACTGTTTCGCTGCTCATGCTGACGATCAATGTGATGTTCCCTATAGGAGGGTGCTTTAAATAACACAAAAAAGTATTCCCACTGTGATCTAATCCACATATAAACACAGCTTTCCTGAAATGAAAGGCTGGCATCTGAAAACATTTACTTCACTGATAAACGTTTTGAATTTCTTTGAAATGATGCCAAAACAGATATGGTATTTGATGCATTTTTAGTTTGGTTCTGGCTTTTTTTTTTTTGTAAACACTTAAGAAGTCGGAACAATTTTCCGATTATGCCTTGGGACTACCTAACCTATATAACCACTCAAAAACTATAAACAGAAGCATGCTCACTGTACTTCAGATGAAGTTTTTGTTTGTTTTCTTTGTAAGGAGTTTGGCACAGAGATTAGAGAAAGGTGAAGTTACCTGGAGGAGAGAGGCCCAAAAGGTGTTCGGAAGCAGGACACTCCTCTTTGCCTTCGTTTTCTAAATGCTTGCTCTACTAGCTTGGCTTCAGAGGCAGGGTCAATTCGCCAAAAGGAGCCCTTTCCAGGCTCCTCCTGGGAGCGTGGGACTTTAATAAAGTAACGGTTCAAGGAGAGGTTGTGCCGAATGGAATTCTGCAGGAAGCAGAGGAACAAGATGATTATTTTGCCATGAGGAAACATGTAACAAAGACGGACGGCTTTCGCTGCACAGCTTGGAAAAATAAAATCCACACTGCCAGAATCGGTGTTGAAGACAGAAACAAGTCACTCAGCTCACAGGGCTCCAAAGTCACAGGAGAAGTGCATGAGAAAATCTGGGGAAATTAGTGAGACACAGCTTCTACTAACCACGCAGAAAGATGTGTTTGCTTGGTACTGTACAATCACTTAAATACACCTGGAGTCCTGGAATATGGTAGCTTTTCTATGGAAAAGAATGAAAGCAGAGCTTTTTCTGAGGCAGGGGAAAAGCAGTGCAAACCACATCAGAACTCTCTCAAGACAGGCTTTGTTCTAGGCAAGCGGAAAAAGCTGTCTGAGCCTGTGCTAACTGCTTACCTGCAAACGATCACTGGGGTGCCCAAACATGCCCTAAAGGACACTGCATCTCGTGGTAATCACAATGCAAGCCAGCCAACATGCCCTCAAACATCTAGCTCCGAGAAGAATCCATTATTTATGTGGCACTAGTCTAGCACCGTAAGGCTCTTCAGATGTTGACAAGACTAATCAGCTTCTCCACTGAAAAAGCCCACCTCTGACTGGGCGCAGCACTGTCTGCTGGGCCAGGGGAAAGGCTCAGCAAGCCCAGGTATGCACCAACTCATTCCTCTTCCACTTTCAAAACAAAAGAAGAGCTTTTGTAGCAGCCTTAAACAAGCTCTTCAGAAGTAAAGCCTATATACTGTGTTAGGGAAAATAAAAACGCAGCTTCACCCTCCACTGAAACGCAGCTATCTTTGAAGCAGGATGCAGCAACTGGTTCACAAAGCACAACTCTGCTGAGCAGGTTAAGGCAGGAAATGAATTCCACAGTTAATTAGAACTGCAGGGAAAAGCCAGGAAGGCAGAATGTATTTATTCCAATTGTACTCAAAGTGCACCAAGCCATACTGCTCCTGCCAGTTGAACACAATGAAATCAGCAGTTGCAAGGAACTCTTCAGCTGCATTGGTGTATTATATTCAAATGACAACACCCATTTCAGAGGTGTGATGCCAAGAAAAAGTCTGAAAGCAGGTGGAGCTGAAATTTCTGAGACTTTGAAAACAGCCCTCAAGTGATCACTTTAGTCTGATTTAGCATGTGTTAGCTACATCCAAACCCTCCAGTGAAGCTGGTCAGATTTCCTTTAATACCACATGGAAGGCACAGATTCAAGTTTCCTCAAGTTCCCATTCTGAGATTCAAAACTTGGAAACTGACTTAGACAATGCAGTAGATAAACTGGGAAAAGAATACACCTGTGATGATTAAAGGCAATATTAGGATTTCAAAATACAATCTCAGTTTTAGGTTGGACATCTGCTCGGACAGACTACTCCAAAGAAAGACAATGTGCAGGATTATGCAAAATTCAGGCAAGTACCTGGGCAGGGGAGTTACCCATAGGAAGGATGTGGAAAAATAAAAAATAAACAAATATGAAAGACAGATGACTATGGAATTAGAAGAGTTTCAGAAAACTGCCCAATGGTAACACTACACTGCCCTATAAAGTATTTCAAAAAACTAATCACCCACAAACAAACTAGTTAGCTTATGTTAAACAAATTAATTCTGGGAATAGTCAAAGCAGCTCTATTCTCAGTGCTCCAAATTTTTAATAAATGTATTATAAAGTAGATAAGACCTGTCAAAGTAGTTTAAAAGCTTGTCATATCAAAAACTTACCTGCCAGCCTTTGTCAGCAGTTCTATAATATGGATAATGCTTGGTAATGTGGGCATAGATCCCACTTAGTGTTAATTGCCTGTCCTGTGCTGAAGAGATAGCCTGCACAATTAGCTGAGCATAAGAGTAGGGTGGCTTGGACTCATCCTAAGGAAAAAAAAAAAACAAAACACAAAAGTTTAGTTACTTCCTATGCTAAAGTTCACCAACAACTCGAGTTAAAAAAGCCCTCCTCCTCCCTTTCACTCCTGCTTTGGACTGCCACCTCCCAGTTTAGCACAAGCATTTGTGCACAAACAGAATTTAAAACAGATTAAATTATCTTCTCCCCCCCAACATCCCCACCATCAAACACAGACAAAAATGCTAACTTTAATCTGCCTCCATTCTCCACTGAATTTTCCACATGTGCTTATATCAGCACAAGGGATAGAACAAGGACAAGCAATTGGAAGCAAAGAGTTACAGGGTATAGAGCACATTCAGTGCTTTCAGGGTTCATGAAACTAAAGCCTTGAATTCTGCCCAATTACAACTAAAACTTTGTTAGAAAGTTGCATGCAAGCATGCTACCAGCTCTCTTCCAGCCACAAGCCCAACATGAAACTTGATCCTGTCCCTTCAGTCTCCAGCAAGACTTGTTTCATTCTAGGAACTTCAATTTGTTTTACAGATCTCATATTCCCAGCCCTTCATACTATTCCATCAAGAACAGCCCTTCTTGTCTCAAGGGAGAATTCAACCCACAAAAAGAAGTCATCTAGTGTTGTGCTTCTCCACCCAATCTCAAATCAGGTGGTTTTGAATCTAGACCTTTAACTTTGATCTGAAGATCAGCTCACCAAAATTAAATTTTATCATAGTAACTCAGTTATTTTTTTAATCTAAATTTCATTGCAACTCTCCTCATTTAACGTTTGCTTGACAGGTGTTTGTGTTTGTTTTAAAGTCTGACTACAGATTTCTCATGACAAGGATCTACTTTCTTCCTGTTTCCCTTTTCCTCAACTGCGTTTTGCAAAATACCATTAATTAAAAGGAGAAAACAAGACTGAATTCTAATGCTCTGTTTCTTTATGGGTTCTTGATTTATCAAACAAGCAAGACAAATTATTCTTGCTTAACCCTGTTAGTGAATGACTTGAATACATTTCGGGCAGCTAAGCAAGCAGATTCATCATCTACCACAAACAAGACGCTGGTTTGAAGGCATGGTCTTAAAACCCTGGAGGATATTGCACACAGCGCCCTTATGGCCAGGGTATTCTTAGACTCATTTAAGTGCATTCAGCACTGGCAATAAACTACCAGGTCTTAATAAGCCTCCCAGTGAGCACTGTTGGGTAAGTAATGTTTCTCTGAACCTTTGGGCTGTCCCCGCCAGATGCATCTGCCTGCTGTTCTGATGCTGCTTTTGCAGCATACTCTGCTGCCAGCTGCAGATCCGAGGTAATGTTGTGAACAAAACGATATCCTGAGGATCCAGCACCACGTGGACTGGCTGGGCAAGAGTTGGGAACACTGGAAAGGCAAAAAGGAAAAAAAAAATATTACCTTATTTATTAACAAGACACATGGTTCTTACTTCCTAAGGTACAGGAAAGCTCCCAAGTTGCTGAGAATTGTATATGCCCTGAATTTATTTTTGCCTTTGTGGCTTATCCAAAGCACGGAAAGATGGGAAATAAATACAAATAATCAGAAACAATCAGAGAATACAAATCCTGACACCACCTCCCCCTTCCCATGACCACAAGAAAACAGTCTCAAAGCATTGAACAGCTTCTCTATACATGGGACTGAGAAAAATATACACTGAATTTGAGATGAATAACTAACCAAGTAACTTGTGAGAAAATACCACCACTCTCTTTACGATGCAGGTGATCGTTACCCAATTTTTCTAATAGATAGGGGCTACGTATTTTTACTGTAGGACAGTTAAAGCACCCAGTGCAGGCATCTGCCACGAGGTCCCTGTTTAACAGAAAACATGAACTTCAGAACATCAGACAAAATACTGTGATTAGTGCTACATAGCTAGAGACAGGTATTGCCTTGATTCACCAAGCACACAAATGCAGCTAACAAAAGGGAGCTGCAATCTCTGCTACAGAAGGCAGCTCATCTCATCAGCTTGGGCTAGCACGGGGAAGAGACATCTGAGTCCTAGGACGACCACGAGATGGCATTACAGGAACAACTACGGCGCAGGAAAACCACGCTAAAGCTGATGAAAACCCACAAACAAATAAAAGGTCGTTGTAATTTGCAGCACCACTTAGGCACACAGAAGTGAGTGCTACAAGATGAGAACTAATCAGAAAGACTTGTCTAGGGATCACACATCCTTGATTGGCAGGGCACAAAGGACAGGAGGAGAAGGATGAGGCTGGGAAATTTAAGACCTGAAGTTCCCCTCTTCCATCTCTCCTCCATTCTGCTGGGAGGGGTGCAAAGCCAGAGTGGCACGACGTATAGCCAAATCCCGGGATTACATACGTCTTCTGCGTAAGAGCTGAGAAACAATGAGCAAGAAAGCAAAACAATACACAGAAGATTAACGTAGCAAAACAAGCGGTTCAAATTGTATGACAAGATGCAAAATGAAGCCCACAGCTGGAGCCGGCATTCAGTAGAACTGGCATAAACAATCCTCTTACCAGAAAAATGCCCAACAGCAGTGCTAACGCTGACACAAATAAAGGCAGCGATACCCACACCGTGCTAAGCGCTGCACGGGAAACACAAAACATGGTCCCTTCCTCACTAAGGTGGCTGGCCAACCAGCCTTCCCCACACACAGACATGCAGACAGAGAGGAAACGGTGAGACAACCCTTGTTTGCTCAGTGGGTAACACCTCCTGTGCACAAGCGATGTGACAGGGCAAAGAATGACCGTTTCCTAGCAGTCCACCCCGTAAACTGAGAAGTGCAGCATCTCCTGTCACTGTGACACCTCTGCAAACGGCTGCGGTGCCGAGCCCACACCAACCAAGACTGTTTTCTTTTAAAAAGGGAATGACAGGATCGAAGGGGGAGGCTGGGTGAGAAATAAGGCAACAAAAATAATCCAGCCACAACAAACCCCTGCAATAGGAAACCCGAGCTCACCCGTCTGGCATATGGGGTGAGCCGTACAAACCACCGCACAGGGCTTGGTAACGTTTCCAGCACCCGCTGATGGTCCTTTGTGTCAGTGGGTGCTGCTGTTCAGAAGCATGGCAGGAGGTGAAGCTTTCAGGAGGTGTAAGGTAAATAGTGTCAGTGAGCCCATACAGAAATCCGTCTTTGCAAGAGATAAAGGCGTTTCTCACCTAGTCTTTCAAAAAGACCTGTCTGTGCAGAAAAATTAATCCAAGTTTGTTATTCCACGCTTTGAGCCCACTTTGGAAGCGGTAACACCACACCACAGAAGACGCTCTTGATGTCTTAGTATTCACATGCAGAGCTGGTGTGAATTTAATTATTTTGCTGTCATTTTTCAACAGCTTTTCCCTATATACACTTCTTAAAACGTGTAGATAATTACAAATTAAAGTAATTTTCATACATGAAACAATGACAAATCAAAAACATGGCAATTCTTTTTATCTTAGAATTTGGCACGTGAGCAATTATTGTAACACACAGACTAGGAATGGAACAGCATGAAACAGTTTGCTGATTCTTCATTTGCAGAAATACATGAAAAACAATCTATATAAACAGCACCCAAAACTTAGGTCACGGATATTGAAAACAGCAGTTTACCAGTAAAAAAAACACTTCAGAGCTCACCTCCCCTCTTTTATTTTAAACTATTATGGCTTCAAAAATCGTCCCATGCAGTTCAGACACAGGAATTGATGTAACTCTTCAAGAAGGAAGATGAAGTAGCCCCATTTTTACTGTTCAGATTTGAACTGTTGGAGCTGATCATGAGCTTTAAGTATAACTTTCTTGCTTTGAATAAATAAATACATAAACAAACAACCAAAACCCCTCCCCTTGCAGGGCTGTGATTCTATTAAGAGTGCTGACAAAGCCCCTCCAACCTAAAGAGCTGTTAACTCTTTGAAAAGCAGATAGCTGCTGAAGAGCCTGATAGTCCCCTACGGAAGCAGCTGTCCCTCGGGACAGCCAGAGCAGTATCTGAAGATTTGGGAGAAGTACTGGACTTTCACCAGAATGCTGCACTTCCATCCAGGTGGACCTGCCTCCTTTCAGCCTGGATCAATCATCAGGTCAAGAGACACGGGTGCAGAACAAACAACATGATCTTTTAGCCACTCCAAGCAAAAAGACAGGGTAACACGCTGCTGAGTGTTCAAGCTCTCCGTCAATCATCGGAGAGCTCTTAAGAGGAAGGGAGAGAGAGCTGACTAGGGGAAAAAACAAGGTGACACAATCTGTTCCCCCCCAAACGCAGGGCAGGAGGAGTGAAGAAACGGTTTTACTAAAAATACCCTCCCGAGGGTTAAGTTAAAATTAAACATTAGTGGAGTTTAAAGAAAACAAGCAAACACAATGCAGTGACATCAGTTTCCTGGAGTTCCTGGAATTCTCCTCACCACCCAGAGCAGGGGCTGGCCAGGGACGCTGCATGCACTCCCCCTCTTATTAAGAAATATTAAGAAACAAAGACTTTTTCCTCCAAACACCTGCTTGTGCTATAATACACAATCAAACGTGGGGATAGTGGCTACAACTTGCTGGATATTGACATCCCCTCAATGCTTGAAGAGAGAATGTGATCCATTTTAAGGCTATAAACGTTTACTGAGCAAAGCTACGGCTAGGTATGCAATTTCACCCAGCCCTCAGCCACCTGAACGAACTGCTGTGATCCATGCTTACCGTCCATGAGAACACTCCTTAGCTTACAAGCAATCTAAGCTAATTTGCATTAAACTTGTCCGTTTGGAAGAGGGCACTCTGTGGAGAGGAAGCATGCATTTTATGCCATTGAAAGACACACAGCACAGAAGCAAACCAGCTGCAGTTGCCCACAGCCTTAACCCCATGACACCATGGTTAACGCCCCACGTCCCAGAGACCTTCAATATCCCACCGAGGATTCAGCATCTCGACTTGAAACACTTACTGCAGGCAGCCACTGAGACACAGTTCCTCAAACATCACGCCGAGACTCGGCTTTAGGACCAGACTGTGACCACGTGCTGAATCACAACAGCCCGTTGCAGCGTGTTTTCCATTTAATGCTTAACCCTTCTTTGGTTGTAAGGCCAAGAAGACGAGGGCTGAAAGCACTGTCTGCAACACACTCGCCCGTGTAACAGGCAGAATGGCATAAACACAGGGCTTACTTCTGGCTATTAAGAACGTAACAGATCTTGTAGCATCATGATTCACTTTTGACTCCTGCCAACAAGAATCCAGCCTTGTAAGTTCACAGCACTTTTTAACAACTAAAAAGACTTTAAATGCCAACTATTGGTGAAGATGTACAACTTACTGCATTTCTGCTGGAATGCTCCAAATCAGTTTGTTTTAACTAAAGAATCAGAGTGCAAAAATAGGATGTACCACTGTGCGCATGGTGCATCCACACAGAGGATGCGGGATGTTGTTCTGTCTCATCTCATTAAAAAAACAAAACAAAACAAAAACATCACACCACCATTACCACAGCAGGATCAGAGAAGGTACTGACTGGGGTAACTGGGATGATCAGAGGCAGGGAATGGATTCCACACAGAAGACAAATAGTTGAAGACAGAAAGCTGAGGTGCAAGGAGACAGCTTACAAAAACAGAGCCAACAGAAGGCGTACAACTCCCAGCTTCTTCTAAGTGAAGTGCTGGTGAACATGAAATGAAACTAACAGCGGGTCCAAACGAAGAGGAAGTCCTTCTATGTTTGTAGTCAAACCGTGGAACAACATGCTGTAAGACGGGGCTGATGTTAAGTTTATGTGAACACAAAAGACCATTATAAAAGTTTGTGGGAAAAGGAGGAAGACAGGGAATCATCAGGGGCTTTATGAGACACAAAGTCAAGAAGTCACTGCTCCAAGGCAGTCCTTGAACCATGAAAATGGTGGAGGCAGACTGAACACCAGTTAGCATTACTGTGTAATATTTTCTGTGTTTGTAAATTACCCCAAAGACACCTGTCTGAAGCAGAATACCAGGCTAGATGGATCCGTTGCCTGAACACACGCAGTGGGTTCTTATGTAAAGATCTCCAGACTCTCTCAATCTAACCACATTTTACAGACTTTGGGCGGGGGAGCAACAAGTGCTTAAATGATTTATTTATGGTCATATTATAAGTCTGTGAGCAAGCTGGGAACAGGAACACTCCCAAATTCCAGTGCCAATTTCCCCAGAAGGACAGGCAGTAGGGGAATGCAGGAAAACTGCTGTTACTTAATTCCATTCTTTTCTGCAAGAAAGATATCTGTAGGGCTCAAGCTATGGAAGCTTAATCTAAGCCAGGTGTATGGATAAAGCACTTTCCCTCCCTAATGGCAAAGAGGAAAGATTACCCGGGATTCCACATAAAATTGTTCACCTGACTTGGAACCCGCATCGCTAAAGAGAAGAAAAAAAAAACCTCTTGTGGTTTGGGATACGGTACTCACATGAGCAGTGCCTTTGAAAAATGCCTAAACGCACATTTCTGAGGCAGGTACAAAGACATAGCAGTGATAAGAAACCACCTTGGCAACATTGCCAATACAAAGATTCCTGTCTGAGCAGGTTTTTTTTTTTTTTTTTAAGCCCCAATTCAGTACAAAGGGAGAATCCTCATTTCTTAACAGGATCTTTTCTAATTGGAGGTGTGTTTCCCTGCACACAAGGACTATGCTAGAGAAACGCCACAAATCTCAGACTACTCCTATACTCCGTTTCAAGTGCCTACAACATGGGATACCAAAAGATACAGGGACTTTTTTTCCTCTCTCCATGTGCAATAAGCAAGAACCAGGTCAAAGTACAGCACTTCAGCTTGCGAAACAAGCATTTCCACGATACACCAATCAGAAGTAATGGGTGCGAATCCTCCGCCACTGTCTCCTTCCCCAGCCTAGCCCCAAAAACATAACTCAAAGAAAGGCAAGCCCTTGCACGTTGCACGTTTCAGACAGGTTTCAGAAACAATCACAAGTGGTGAGATTGCCAAACCACGCTGGATTTTGATGTGAAAAGGGAAATATGAGAGCTACTCTGCCTGCTTAATGCTGAAAAAAACGCAAAGCTGTTGAACAAGCCACAGCGAGAGAAAGTTAGCTATCCACAAAAGTTCAAATTGTTTTTACTTGTCTGCGCTCCAGCAGTTCCCCTCTTAGAAAGGAAGTGAGCTCACTCTGACTGTGGATTCAGTGAGCGTTTTACACCAGCGCTGATCAGGGGAAGTGAAGGGAAGAGGAAGTGCTCGTGTAGCTGGTGACATCTGCAACCTTTCCTCCAGCACATGGCTTGGCGCATCTCCGCTAGCACATGGCCCATTATCTGACATAAACATGCGTAGGAACCCCCGAGCCTGGTAGAGATCGCTGCATTTCTTATGTGATGTATATGCATCACACTACTTGGCTTGTGGTTTGGAGACAAGGGCGATTAAGAACGATCACCATTCTGTCCAATTGTGGGAGTTACCAGGGCTACGTATTCTGCCCGAATGCAGGAAGTAATGGATGACCGAGACAATGCAAAAGAGCCTGCAAAAATCCTGCCTTCGAGCTCTTCACTGGCTTTTCAGTTAAGTGGCTAATCATGCTATAGGAACAAGGAAAGCCTGAATGAATTGGAACATGCAATATTTATGCATCCTGTCCCACTGAGTGCATGCAACCACTGAAGTCAGGGTTCACTCAACTTCCCACTGCATACCTTTAGAAACATGCAAGTTCATATTAAGACCCAAGAGTTCTGAAACGGTGTTGTATGGCTGTCCTAGATCCTAGAAAAAAGCACTCCCTCATTAGCAAGCCAAGTCTGAAGCAAAGCATATCCAGCACTTACACATCTAATATAACATGGCTCGTAAGAATACATACATACACACCACCCCCTGCCAACTTATACTTCCATGATTCTTTACAGAATAAAAGCCCAATCCATAATTTATCTACTACACAGTCTTGGAAAGTACTTATTACGCTCTACATGCATAAAAAGCAGCCAATGAATTTAAATGACCTGTTAAAGGCCACAAAACCCATTGGTGACTTAACCAACATAACTGCAGTTCCTGAAATGCAGGCCTCTGAATAACCCACAATCAGGGCATGCAGCATGCTACTGAGCTCATTTTGCCTTGTGAAAATAAAGGGAGTGTGTGTGTAGGGGGGGCAGGGAAGCAAATAAGGTTGAAAAATTTATAGCTTCTGGAACTATAACAGTTCAGCTCACGTCTTCTGTTTTGCTAATCAAAACTATAAAACAAGAGTGAAGAAGGATGTCAGCTGATCTTTCATTTATTCATCTCATTAATTTCACTGCAAACTAGGTATTGACTATTCTAGCAATGACTGAATATGGGCAGGCATACTGAGTGCTAAAAATTCTCTTAAATATAAGTTTAGGCCCCCACACAAATGTGGACCAGTTTAACTATTAGCACTGAACCTCACCAGATGCTTCCCAAGAAGTTCTCACAGGGCTCTAAGGGCTTTTCCTCCTACATGTCAAAGATTTTTTATTTTTATTTACTGATAAAGACCGCACATGTGAGCTACATTCCCATCCCCTTTCAGTGAAAAAGTCCAAGACAGTGTTCGAGCCCACAGTCATTCTGGGGCAGAGATAAGCCAGAAGTAACTGCTGGAAAACGTGAATACTGATACTGACCTCCACACTGCAGCATTCTGAATTTCTTTATTGCAGCATTTATTTATTTATTTATTTATTTTTAGTGTGAACATTACTACTATTTAGAACAGGGAAGCACATACAGAGAAATTAGTTTTCAGAAATAACCCGCAAACACCAAACCGATAACCCTGAAGGGCAGTACTTCAGAGAGATGCTGCTGTTCAGAGTGTAAGCTCAACTTCAGAGTTAAGCTACCACTACAGGGTCACTAACACCAACTGGAAGATTAAAAAAAAAAAAAAAAAAGGCAACTAAACACTGTAAATCTGAACTTAAAACTCAGCATTGCTTCAAGACCAGGAAAAAGCTCCAGCATCATACCTTGTCTCTGTGGATCTGTTTGTAATCCAAGCACAAGCCACTCTGAAGACTGGATTACAACACACATGGAGACACATCCATGTAGGTATTATGGATTTACAGCAAAACCAGGCAAAGTTAAGGGGGTTTGTAAAACAGGTGAGGAACTTAAGTCATCAGTAAGAGTGTCACCAAAAGAGGATGCTCCAGATGCAACTGCAGAACCTTAAAGCCACATACTGAAAGCCAGTCCCGTAACTCCTGACATCGATTGTGAACATCAGATGTCTCCCAATGGGCAGTGCTGAATTTAGCCAAACTACATGTGGCTTTCAGACAGCTTTTCAGTGCCTTGAGTCTACTGAAAAGAGATTTGTGCTTGAATCCAGGTGCTACTCTGCCCTTTCTTATCACGTGCAATATGGACAGGCAGCTTCTACTAGTTTCTTGCAACCACAGTGGCCTTTTCGTTTCAGACTGTGGAAGTCTGATTTTTTTTAAAGGATTTTTGAACTCAAAGCAGGAAGAAATAAGTTATTGCCTGTGTGTAAGCCTCACAAAGCATGCTGCCGGCCAACATTTTCCCTTAAAGCTGTGCAACAGCATTGAAAACATCTGCAAAACAGCCCCTCCTGGAGATAAAACACCTAACTAAGAAAACAGTGGAAACACTTCTCCCTGGGAGTAAGCAGGGATGTTGCTTTGCAAAGCTGCTGAGGGTGGCAGGTTTGCTTTTGTTTAACTAAAGCTCATTCCTTCTCTAGGCGGTGCACTTCGCGGAGGGAAAATAAATAGGCTGGAAAGAAACCCAGCAGCTTGCGGGAGGGGGAACCTGCAGGGAAGCAAGCTGCAATGTGAACGGGGAGGCAGAGCAGGGCTGGGGGCAGGAGGGCAGGGCTGGTTCTGGGACCAAGGGGTGTCCGGGTGCGGGGAGCGCAGGTAAGGCCCCGGCCTGCGGCCTGCTGCGGGGTGGAGGCAGGAAGAGGAGGCCGGGAGCCGCTTTCCAAAAAGGAAATTTCACCCGGCCAAGGATTTCCAAAGTGCACTAATTTTCCATGGGCCAATCAGGGAGGAGCGAGGCAAACGAACCAAATTAGGAAAGTAAATACTGGAAAGGGGGAGAGAGGGAGGAGGAGGAGGAGGACGAGAGCAGAGCCTGTGAAAACGCCTCCTGAGACAGCCGGGGGAACGGGGTGAGGGTCCCAGCCCCAGCCCCCTGCAGCCCTACCCTGGGGAACGGGCTGAGGACACCGTGCCAGCCTCGTGTGCTGATAGAAAGACACCGAGACAGAGAGCCAGAGTGCACATCGACACGCTCCCGAAGAGCAACATTCCCCTTCTCAGAGAAAAACACCCAGACCGTGTCCCAGATCACGGCCCCGCAGGATGCGAGAGCTGCAAGACCCCGCAGAGGCAGAGAGGGAGGTTGAAGGGGCTGAGCAGGGATGTTTACAAACGTGTCAGCCCCTCCTCTGGAAGAGGAACTCAGAAACGAAAGGGATTTGGCAAGTGAAACCTCAGATGTCTTTTGAGGTTTTCTGAAGACTCTGCTGGGTTCGCTTCTGCTCGAGACAAACGGATGCACTCATTAATCATCTTTAGTAAACACCCCGTTAGGGGCCGAGCACAATTCAACACCACTATTTCCACTTTCTCCTTATGCAAAAGAAACATTCTCGGGGAGTCAAATATCAGTTGCAGGCATATGCCAGAGTCAAAAGATACAGCCTCCGTTAGTAACATAAAC
The DNA here is from genome assembly GCF_040182565.1 of Anser cygnoides. Taxonomy (NCBI): domain Eukaryota; kingdom Metazoa; phylum Chordata; class Aves; order Anseriformes; family Anatidae; genus Anser; species Anser cygnoides. Next base: position 4,226,148 of record NC_089887.1, read on the forward strand.
CACAGTGCGCTGCTCTGCGCAGGATGACTGAATGGAAACTAAATACCATATGTTGGCAAAGAAACCATCCCCCTCCCCTCCCAGCAACAAGCTTCATCTAAAAAGAGAAGGTTAAATATAAACTAAAAGCAGTGCCTGAACAGAGGGCTGAAACCGCAGCTACCTCCAGCCCCCTCTTTCTAGCATATCTGCACTGCACATCTGTGCAGCTCTGCAAGAGGGGGGAAAAACCCAAACAAGCAAGGGCCTCCAGCCCTATGCAAAACCAAACGGGCTTCATTGTGACCCTCAAGTCATTCTCAGCCATGTCGATTTGAATACTACTCACCGAATTAGCACTAACTGACAGAATATGTTTGTTTATTACAACGTTTTACAAATCTATGGACAAGAAAACAAACCGGCAGCTATTACTGTTACCAGGTACGCTCTCGTTATTCTGGGGTCTGCACTTTTTAAAGCTGTAATACATCGCCCTATACCATCAGCTACTGATTATTACTTTATTAACTAATTATTACTACTTTATTATGCTTTAAGTAACAACTTTAATGTTAAAAGAGATCACTGCAAAGCTGTAACATCAACTCTTCGCTGAGAAAGGAGGAGGGAAAGCAGTCAAGACAGTAACTTGATGTTCAGCTTATGTCTACTGCACATTCTTGAATCGGATAGCTTACAAAACAGGATACTCGCACAGACGTCCATTCAAATCGCTACAGCCCCTCGGTACACGGTCAGCATCCTCCCCGTTTCCTTCTATTCCCAGGAAACCACATGCCAATGGCCACCCTCGTCCCTAGCTCCAGATAACACCGGCACCACCCAGCAACAACAGAATGTTATTGAGATAAAAATAAAATAGGCAGTCCTAACAATATTTGCCTGCTTTCTTTTCTCCGCGTATATAGGTGGTTCTTGATAGATCTCTGTAATTCCTCTGCCGAAGATAAACAGCTCCACGCTGTGAAACTACACTTGAGGCCAGCCCCCGCCCTTCGAGCTCTTAACCAAAACCCCTGCGCCCTGCATTTAGGCAACAAAATTTTAACCATCTTCCGTCATTCTGAACATCAGATATTTAACAAGTTATTTTTAATAGGACATTTCATGCATCAAGTAGAGCAGATAAAGAACACAAAGCTGATAAAGGCCGGTGTCAGAACAGAGATGGAGTTTCCAGAACGCGCACAGAAAGATGAGAACTTCAGGAGGGTGACAGGGGACGGGTAACATCTTACCTGATAGTGCCTGTGGGGGACGGGAGGGGACTGACCACGCTCCGGAGATCCGGCTCCGGGATGTGGATCTTCAGAGGCGATATTTGAGGGTAAAGTGGCCGAAGGGGAGGCGATGAGGCTTCTTCTTTTACTTCCTCTTTATGGTATAAAGATGTGAACTGGATCTTTATAACCGTGCTAGGGAATCGAAAAGTACACCTGTACGGGAAAGAAAGGGAAAGTCACTGTCACACATGATGCTAAACAGTTTAAACGTTTTATATGCCACTACTGAATCATTAACACATTCATAGCATAAAAATCCACCATCCGCTATAGCGTCTTTCTGCCCAGAGTCCTGGGCAGGAATTGTTCATCATTCACAAATCACTGCATATACATCACAGGGATTTCAGATGCAAGCTGAAGGCTTGGGTAGGCTAAATGATTTCCCCAAGGCCATGTATTCCATCAATGACTAAGCATGACGTAGAACTACAAAGACAAACTGTTGGGTTCCTGCTTTATCAAGGTCTAGAATTTATCTTTTATTAGCTCCTTGCACATAACTCAGGAAGGTACGAGTTACTAGAAAGTATCAGGCCACGAGTAACACTGCACAAAAAAGCCATGAAGACCAGACAGCCCAAACAGCCTCCAGGTAAGACCAGACAGCGCCATTTAGAGACCAGCCTCTACACGCTGTAAAACTAATACCCATTTATATCTCTGCACATGATGCTAAAACATCATCTAGCAGGTTTCCTATTAAAAACAACACATTTATTTACAAGTGCCTCTTTTAGACAGTGTAGATTATAGCTAAGAGGGTCAGAACAGGGCCCCTACAAGTCTATAGGGTTTCATTTCTTTTATAAAAACATTTCTTTCCAATTGTTACTTAGAAAAAGAAAATAATCACACATCTACACGTGTAGCCTTCAAGAGATGCTGTGAAATTCAAAAGGAAATAAGCACTGACATTTTCCGTATTTGAACAGAAAGCTTTCTAATTTATAGTGTCTACAATAGGCACGGGGCTGTAAAAGCGAGTGTTCTGCAGTTCTACTTATTGCACTTTAATTAGACAATAATGTGCAATCAATACAAGCTTTCCAGGGATCATTTCACTGATACTAAGGTTAAAGAAGCAGGAAATAAAAACCAGGTTTCACCGTGGGAAAGGCCAGCAGAGCACAGCGATTGTGCTGGCTTCCAGCACCTCGCCTATAGAAGGAAATGAAGGGACGTGGGCAGTGTTGTTCTAGCACCACGAGCACGGCTGAACACAATCCCTTTAACCAGGGCATTATTGAATCCTGCAGGTAACGGAGCCAGGTGGTAGGCAAGTAAGTCAGTGTTTGCGACTGCCTCATCTCACCTCTGCTATCGAGAGAAATACAGGGAAACATTTTATTGCTGCTCTAAAAACATACTTTCCTGCTCTTGGTGCCTCACAATCTAGTTCTGCTGCACGGTAACGTTCAGAAACCTGCTGTGAAAAGAGCAAAATTATCATTCTTGCAAGGGAAGCTCCTCCTCATCTCCCATCTCATCTCGAGGGAGCTGGCTCAGCATCCGGCAGCATGGAATCGCAGTGACGCTGCCACGTACAGCAGGAGCTTGCCCTGCATTTCATTCCCTTCAGAGGTCCCGTGCTTGTTAGTGCATTAAATAAGAACACCACTGCTGGCCATGCAGCCTGGCCATGTTTACCTAGCCCTTCTAACCGAGCCCAGGACAGCCCAGCCCTCGCGTAACAGCACTCAGAGCAATCCCAACAGGTCCGGCTGCCCTGCGGCAGCTCCGCAGCACGGCCGAGGCCAGCCCCGCACCGCGGCGCACACCAGCAAGGAGCCCTGTCCCACCGCCACCACGTTTCGCTCTTCAGAGGAGCCGAGTAACACGAGGCCATGCATCTCCTCCCGTCACTGCCTCCAGGTCACGCATCCAGCTCCTCAACTCTATTTTATTTCCTGATGCTGTAACGTTAGATAACTGCACCCAGGCCAGTGCCACCAGTCCGGGAGCACGGGCGATCTTCACAAAGCTAAGTTTTGGTTTTCCTAAATCCTAAATCAAGCTAACTATGAAGTCTAAGCCGACCCAGCAGACGTGTGCCGAAGAGGCCCGTCTCGCACAGCGTCTCCTTGGGAGCCCTCCCCGGAGCTATCGGGTTCAGCCACGTGATTTACCCGCACTGGAACGAGGGAGAGAAACCAGGAGGCTGGGCTGGGCTGGCTCCGCAGGCAAACAATTTGTTGGCTGCTGGGATTTCGTTTTTAGAAAGACAGCCCTCCCGGCCCACTGGAGCAGAACCCAGGCCATGCAGCTAGCTTTAACATCTTGCTGGCCAGCACGTACGTGGCCCTTTTGTAAGAACCAGTCCCACAAAAAGCAGAGAGTGGATATACGTGAGGGTGGGCATGGTTTCAGGCAGCTTCTGCAGCCTGGGCTGTGCTAGCTCCTGCTGCCAGCGCAGCCAGCGTGGGGGTAGCTGGTCCCAAGTGCCTGCATGCTTTCAGTGCTGTAAAAACCTGGGACGCGAGAAATGGAAATGCGATGTGAAACGCAGAGCGCGGATTCCTGCACAACTCCTCCCCTCCCTCAGGGGAAAGAAGGTGCCTGGGATTAGCGTTATTGTTCGAGTCCCTGTTACAACAGCCGCAGAAATACCAGCAGGGACAGCCTCGGTGCAGCCGGAGACACTGCCCCAGGTCAGCCTACACGCACCGACACCGGGGAGCAGTGTCAACGGGAACTCGGGACAGCCTCACTTCTGAACCATGTCACAGAGAGCTGCTTTTCATTACTCTAAAGCTGGATGCAGTTTTAATGAGCTTTTCTAATTGTTCCCTTAATTAACCTCTTTCCTACCAAGGAGGATAAATGCAAACTGTATCAGGTAGTCCTATTTAGAAACCGAGGCACATTAGTGCAGGATTTAAGCCTATGAGAATTATACTTCTCCAGAAGATAAGCAGGACAAGACGGGCAGCCCAAGCAGAACCGAGCACGCATTCACTAAGATTACTGTATATATTTGAAGTTATTTAAGCTGAATTAGACTATTTGATCCATGTCGCATGATTCCTATCAAAGAAGCACAGCAATTACTACCACGGCTTTACACTTCCATCATGAGAAAAAGATCAATCTGAAAGCACCGGTTAGACTCAACATACAAAGCATAATGAAGACAACTGCTATTTCCAAAGGTGTCTAAGATGCAACACTTTTAATCACCTTGGAAATTCCCAGCTGATTACAGAGCAATGAATTAACGGTCCACAAAAAGCTCTCGGTCACCTGCAGGCAGGAGGCAGCCGGCTTCGATTGCAGAAGTGCAGAGCTGTCCTCGATAACCTGCTCCAGACAGGTCCAACCTGCAGTCCCAGGCCATATAAACCTCACCTATTGTATAAAACATGATGTAACTGTGTATGAGTACATCTGAATTCCTTGTGGGAAAAGGATTCCCGTTTCTCCAGGATCCTTGCAAGGCAGGGAGAATATCTGTCTTAAAACCAAGAACACATGCACGCACCAAGCTCCAGAAATTGCACGGAAACAATTCTTGCCTTGTGAGATTGCAGGCAGGAGAAAGTCAAAGCAAACGGATTGCTGGCTCCCTGCTGCATGCCTGAGCTCACTGAACGCACGCTATATATACATTGGAGACCAAGGGCAGGAGGAGGAGTGCACATGCCACACATTGCTACAGCGACGTAATGAAAAAGAAAATGTTGCTAGAAATGTTTGTTTGCTTTAAATACGACAGAATTTCAAAAGTTTCCTGGACAAGCTCCTCACGCTGACAACACAGCACCCATGCTATTAGGCTTCCTTCATGTGGTGAACCAGTGACAGTGACCACAAGCATTTCATCTACGTAAGGCCTGAAAATAAAACGCTAGGGAACACTAGACTTTACATAAACATTCACCCCTAATGCAGGCTTCGGGGAAAATGGTTAGGGAAAAAAAAAGGCAACGTGACAACTCCATACCCTGCACGACACCATAAAAACCAGAAATGTTCCCCCCCTTCCTCCAAGTGCCTTTTACTCACAGATGCAAAGGGAATCGAGGTGCATTTGCCAAAAGGTAGTGCCAGACTTGGTAGAAATGGAGGCTATTCACTGATTTCTTTGTTAGAGCACCCTGCGTGCTGCTCTACACCAAATGGCTTCTGCTAAAATCTGTTTCACAAGTGCAAGAAAAGGCTGCTTGAAGAGACTTAGAAAGGAGACAGGAAATGGGAGCTGGATTCAGGGCTGTGCATTTACGCTGCAGAAAAGCACGGTGTCGAAACGGAGAAGACAAAGATCATGAAAAGGCCAAGTAAAATAAAGAAGCTTATACGCATACACGTGTACTTATATATATATTAAACGTCATTCTGGTTTATTATGCAAAGGGGAGTAACCAGAAGAGCTGTCACTCGAGTTGCCACCAGTGAGCCAGCACCATGTCTGCCTCCTCCAGCATGCTGCAGTTTCTGGAAGCCGCTGCTCCTGCGAACACGCCCCAAGCACCGCTGCTAGGAGCAGTGCCAGGGCGCAGGCTGAGCAAGAAACGTTTCGTGAGCTGCTTCGTTGAGAGTAACGCTTTTCGCCATCTGAATCAGAACTGAAACACGGGGCTGTGGTTCCATTCAGAAAAATGAAGTTAAGCACGATGGTCTCCCTCTGCTGCGACTACCACCTTTTCTTTTTAAGCTCACAGCTACCGTTAGCACCCCCTGACCCTGACACCCTTCCCTCTGCCACGCCACGCAAGGGGACGGCAGCCACACCATACCCTACGAGGTGGCGGTCACCTCCCCGATCAGTGCCCTGCTCAGATCCAGCAAACGCTGACAGGCAGAGCTCTCACTACAGCACCAAGTGCCGTGGTGAAACAGAACCGTTACTAGCTAAAATTTGACTGAGGAGCCCCACAAAAGCCCTCCTAAGAGGTATTAAAATCCCCAACCAAACCGCACACACCAGCCTTTATTCAGTCCCCTCTAACTTCTCTGAAACCAACTCCTCACCAGTTCCGTGCCATTCCCCCAGAAGAACATCATATTATTCCCACGCACAAAGCTCCAAAAGCACGCTGGGTTTCTCAGCTCAAGTGAGAATTTGCCTTCAGTCACCTTTGTTAAGCCATTACCATTTCCAGTTATTTCAAGGTACCTGACTCGATTTCACCAGAGGGCAAGACAGATCCTTCTCACCTTTTAATGCAAGATGTAGGGTAAACACCAAAATTTCAGTGTGCAGGTAGTGCATGCAGCTGCCTTCACAGAGAAGTGCCCCAATCACCTCCTGCAGCTAATTTTCCTGGTATTCTGTAATCAGCGAAGGGAAGAACAACGCGCTAGCATCTATGAAAATCACGTTCCCATTAAGTCATAAATCCACTCCCTGTTCCTGCGATACTTTGAAGCAGTCTGAAAGGAGGTGCCTTGGCCAACATGAAAGACTCACTGGGAAAGTTTACCCAAGATCAAACTAAATTTGGTTAGAAGGAGATAAGAGTTTGCTTCACTTACCTAAACACGTATCTAAGCCCTGAAGGTCTGCCCGTGGACAGATGAGCAAACTACCTGACACAAGAGCAACTACCTCAGATTCACACTTCTTCCAAAACAAGGTGCAAATCATTGCTGCGACCACTGCACAACAAGATTTGTTGCTTTGTGATGCTTCGATCTGACCGTGGGGACCCTGACTACAGGCATATGACGTGTTTCAAAACAACAAAAAAACACAAAACACAAAAAATTCAACTGCATAATGTTTAGAAGGGTTCCTCCTCCACCCAGCCCCTTTCAGTAAGGGAAGCAGCCAAATCAATTTTCTCCGTCTTCTCCAAAGGGAAGGTAGCCCCTTGTTCCCCGATGGCAATAATCAGCAGCAGCATTGTGCTCACAATGATTATTTTGCTGGAACTGCAGCTGTCTGAAGCAGCAAGGTAAGCAAAAGCATGAGTAACAAAACCACCTTTCAATCGCAAGTGAATTATAGTGAATATTATTTTGAAGGGATGTCATGAAACCATACAACAAGCTCTGTACAGCTGTCTTAGCTGTCACAGGAGATTATGTACTACTCACCCCTCCTTTATAACAAACTAATAATATCATCAGCCAACATTTCCTGCTCCCCTCCCCACCGCAGGGATTTATTTTTTTAAAATAACATTTTGGAGCCAACACCAGTAAGAAACCTGCTTTATTGTCTACTTGGCTGGTGCTATCTGGATCCCAAATGAAAAAGTTAATTGCACCAAGACTACAGAAGGAGTTCTGGAGGAGTGAAGACAAATAGGTTTTATTCTCCTAAGTCTAAATACACATTACAAAACAGGCATGCACCTATCACCATGGCAATCTAAAAGTCGTTCTGTCTGTTTTCTTCACATCTCTTTAGGCTAGGGGACACGGGCAGCATAACTGCCAGGTTTTTAAGACTGCCTCGTCCATTTTGGAGGTTACCACAGTCTTAAACCAATGAGGCTTTCAGCATTTGCTATTTCCCTTTCAACTGCACTACTGGTCTGACCAGATTTAACACAGAAATCCTACTGAAGGCTAACCCACAGAGTCCAGAGAAGTATCTGTAACGTGACTGTCAGTAAAATAACCTGCTGCTTTTACAAAGAGAGAACCGAGGGGCCTGGTGAAGCCCCAAATCCACTGCTCCTTGATAAAGGCCACAGGGACGCTTCGGTACATTTGTTCTTCCTGGGATGAACCAACTCAAGCCAAGGACGAGGCAAGATGAGCACATGGCCAGACAGCACCAGGACAAGGAAATAAACTGCAGAGCTCCCTGCAAAAACACCTCTGCTGTTATCCACTGCTGTTTAGTTAGAAGAAAAGCTATAGAAGTCACCGTTAGTGTTTTTAACATAACTGCTGGAAAACCGGGATCAGAAAGCATGGGGCTTATCTGCAGATAAAGGAGTACAGCGATCTCCGTAACCACCACAAAGACCAAGCACCCCATTGAAGTGTTCGGTCATGGTTATTCTGTAAGGCACGATAGGAGTTTAGATCCAGGAAGACTGGTTTCTAACTTTAAAGTTACCACAAGTTTACAGATCGCTTGCCTTGGATGCTTTGTAACACAGTCACTGTATGTTGTCCATACTGTCCTGCTTAACATCACAGATACACACAGGAGGTGTGCCAGCTGGGACGGATCTGTAATTGCGTGCCCACGAGTGAGGTCAGGCTTGAAATAAGGAGTTGAATTCAAGAGAGAGCGATCTTAATTCTACTTCAAGAACGTCAGTTTTCTTCTGTTGGGAGCTTTTTCCAGAAAAATGCCAGCAACCACTCCCATTGCCCTGTGACAGCAGATGTCTAACTCAAACCTCACTGTCCCGGTCCTGGCATTAACTGCCTCCTAGCTCTCATGTCTGCACCAGAGCTAGCACCAAACTGCTTTTAGTAAAGGCAAACTCACTGGGAAGCTGTGAGCATTCCTCATACCCAGCCCAGTGGCGTTAGCAGCAACTAGCCTACAGCTCTGCATTACTGGAAGGATTTTCTGTCCTTCCCCACAAGGCAGCCGAGGTGGCTGGAAATGCTCCTCTGGCCACCCTGGGCTCACTGGGATGAGGCCAGCTGGGTGAAATTGTGGCTCGTGTGGACGGCTCACTGGTTCCTTCTTCCCTGAAAACAACCTCCCGAAATGACACCAATTAAGCCGCTCAATCTCATGCAGATCAACTTTAACAACACCTAACTCTGTTCCTCTGCTGCAAGAGGGCTTTTCCTTTCCCCCCCCTGCCATTCCTTCCCCTTGGCCAGTTCCTCCTAATGTCACCCCCGTGCCAAGAGCACCATCCAAATACCTGTGGAGGTGATATTAATTCTGTTTTTTGTTGGAGGGAACTGCCAGGCAGAGCGGCCCCCTGGCCTTGCCCTCCACGTGGCAGCACCGATACGAAGGAGGCGGAGGGGACGAGAACTGAGGGGAGGAAGGAGGCACCAGCAGCAGTGCTGCAGATTTCTGGCAGATAATTAAAAAACAGAGTACGTAACCACAGACTCAGATTTGAGCATCACATGATCCAAACAGCGCCTTCTCCTCTCAGAGGACGAAATGCAGCTCATTCATTTTGAGAGAAGCTCCGCTCTGTGTCAGGTGCGTCCCATCAGCTACCACGCCAATGCTTTACGGCTGGAAATATTCAAAAGCTCCTGAAACTGAAAAGTCAATTTTATTTTAAATTCAGCTTAATTATCCCGAACCCAAAGTCAACCAGCTGAGGCAAGACACCAGCGGCATGAACAGAGCCGGGAAGCGTTTTCTGCATCCCGACGAGCGCTTCCCATGTCCCACACCCATGACAATTCTCACAAGGCAGCAGCAGGTCAGGGCTCCAGGAGCGGGTTTTGTCACCTCGAAGGGGCTTCGCACACTGCACGACACGTGCTTTCCAGCACCCTCATGCTTCCAGAGTTTATTCACCCGTTGTCCTTGAGGGAAGCAAGCACATTAAACGGCTGAACAAGGACAGCACGTCAGAAAAAAACAAAATAAAACTGCCACTTTGTCACAGACACGACCTTTTCCTTGGGCTTCACGCTACCGCTTGCTTGGCACCGTACACGGGGTAAGGGATTTTTTCCTTAATGAGAAGGCACCACAGGTTACACTGGGATTTGCCTAACACTGCATATTACCGTGTCTAAAATGAGGTTTCCAACACAGCCAGACAAGATTTCAAATGGGCAAAGAGCGTGTGCGGGCAAGTGTATCTATTTAAAACAAATACTACCAGCAGCATCAGGCAAAACCACAACTTATGAATAGCTATGCCTCTTAAAAGCACCAAGTAAATTAGCTATAATGACTGTTTCTATTGAGCTCAGTTGCACAGGGCTTCCCTTTATGCCATTTCAAGGCTCACAAACGCACCGAGAAACGCTTCCCCATGCAGGCACATTTTGAAACCCTCAGCAAGCCCCTCTGAAAAAAGCCACGTTCGCAGGAAAGTTTGGGCAAACTCCGGGATTCCCCTCCTGGCCAGCACCACGCACGCAGACGGACCTGAACAGATTTTTTTTTCTACCTTCAGCCCTCTCCGGCCGCTGCAGACATCCCAGGTGGCTGCTGCCCATCCCAGGGAAACGGAGCCAGGCAGGTGGCGGAGGGGGAGAGGGTAAACACCCCCCGGCGGATCAGGAAGGCTAAAAAGGAAAAGAGATACCAGAAGCCCAACCCCATGAACATCAAAATGCTGTTCTGGTTCACATATATCTTCCTTAAAAGCACGCAGAAAATAGGCTTTTTTTTTTTTTTTTTGCGGCTCTGACAACTAGATGTTGAAAGCAAAACCTTCAGGAGGGTTTGCACTGAAACACCATGCTGGGCAACTTAAAAAACAATCGTTTTATTCTACACAGCTTCCCTACAATTTCTGATAGGCTCTCTAGCAAACCTTTTAATTGCTGTCAGAGAGCAAACTGATAAAACGAGCAACAACACCGCCAGGAACAATGGCAGTTAATTTTTCAAGTGAGAACGTGCTAGGTTCTTCCACACTGGAGAATTAATAGCGAAGAACCAAGGGCTGTAGTTTTATTTGTACATCCCTCACATCTCTTTAATGATGTTCTGATTTTATTCTTTGAAAATTATTTGAGATGTCAGGCACAGCTTTACTTCAACATTCTCCCCTTTGAAGAATAAAACACAGCACAGGAAAGGGAAAAAAAAATACAACACAAAACACAAGATACTGCAGTTGCCTTTTTTTTCCTCTCTGTGTAATGAAATAGCACAGCAAGGTCAAGGAATAAATTCAGTGAGTATGAAAACAGAATCTCGTAGAAGAGCAGGGAAGAATATCATGGAAACTGCTGAAAAGGGTGTTTCAATCAGGTGGTGGAGAGCCAGCAGGAGAGGTAGGGGGTTCCCCCTGGAGTCACCACCTTGCCCACGTTATGGATGGGTCTTGTCCAGATCCTACATCCCCAGCATCGTGGGACAGGGCTTACAGCAAAGCTGCTCAATCCACTACCGAAAAAAAACCTACCAGAAGCTCCTCCAATCTCCTCCAGAAAGCTATCAGAGTGCAAAGGGACAAGAATCTGCAGTTTCTGAAAAATAACCTTCCTGAAACTTCTACAGCAGAAGCCACTCAAGTCAGCTCGTTGTGTCTTTTCATGCATGCAAAAAAGCTGAAAGATGTCCCTGGAAAAACCATCATTACCACTTGTTTCTGAACTCAGTGGAGCATCTGACTGGATCAATCCACACCTGACTGGATCTGAATTCATCTATACATATAAAAAATAATAATAATTAAAAAAAAATCTATGAACACTTACTTTAAAATTAATCCAGACGTGGGTCTGACAAATATTTCCAGACTGATAAATATGCAGGATGATATCAGAAATCAAGAATAAAGCCTTGCTATAGTCAAAAGAATATCCCTACCAGGCTTTTTTAACAAATACCATTAAGGCAGATTATTTTTGGTGCTTGGGCCAGTGACTCTGTTAAAGCCCACCACCAAGACAACCTTGTTAAATACGCATGTCAAAAAAGATGGAAGTTACTTGATGCCTATCCACGAGGAACGGAGAAACAAAGAGGTGATGCTATAATTGTACCTCAGTCAGTTTCGCATTTCATAACATTGGAGTCAGCTTCAAAATATGCCATTCACTCCAAATGAGGAGCGCCAGGCACGGGACTCGCTATCGGAAGACGAATTCCTCTTCCCCTCCCAAGCACTCCCATTCCTTTAGAAACCAGCAAGCTGCAGCTCGGTGGCACGGAGCACAGCCAGCCTGCAGCATCTAAAGGTCCAGCCTGGCTGTGATTTTACATCAACTTCAATTAATCTGCAGCATCAACAGTCACAGCGATTGGAGGGTTTTATTTGTATTATTTTCAAGGTCTCTGAAGGTGAGCTCTGGCCCCACTTCTAGCAGCTACAGAGGCTGCTCTGTTCCCCTCGGTACTCCTTACTGTAAACAACTTGGTGTTTCTGAGCAAACTGCTAAGATACAGTGCACTTTTTTCCTGTGTGTGTCAGATGGGAAGCCACGTCTCAACCCACCACCGCCCCGCGTGTCAATTAGAGCCTCCCCTCCTTTACCGGGCCTCTCGGTACAAAGGCAGCGGAGAAAACAACCCTTGCGTTCGTGTGCAAACAGTTACCTGCGGAAAGCATCTAGGTAACTGTCTTTCGGGTCTAAAATTAACCGTAAAGCTGCTGTTTATTTTGAAGTCTGGCAATAAGGAGCTGTTTTAAGCGTCAGAAAGAGCGGCCTGATGAAACCTCAGAACCTGGTGCGAAAGCTTGCCACCGAAGTGGGCTGGCACAAGGTGCAGGCGATGCCTCTGTTTAAACAAGGCTGGCTGCCGGCCCCAGAAAGTTTCTATCAGCGCTGCAGATGGCTGATACGATCTGCAACACACAGCACGCCCATTATGTTGTTTTGTTGTGTGTGTGGTTGTATACATGAAAATAACGATAGTTAAGAAACTCCGTGCAACACGCACGAGCCTCTGTGTGCCCGCTGCTGCCGTGATCAGGTATTTTAGCCTGCAGAGGTCTAGATTGTATCTCAGCAATTTCTTTACCAAACACTAAATATCTGATCTTCAGAGAAAATGTAAATTATGTGCAATATTGGGGGGGCACCTCTCTCTTTCATCATCCAGTCTCATAACTGCGAAAGTCCCTTTCCACGTTGGGCTGATCAGTAAATTAAATTTCTTACCGTATTACCAGTATTTAAAAAAAAAAAAAAAAGTTTAAAGCCTGAAAGTTATCAATATCTGTGATTTTTAAAACAAAGAAACTCTGATGTGCTACATATAGTGTTCCTCAAAAGCTGAACAGCCATTTAACCCCACTGTTTGCCCTTAACAAAGAGGCTAGGAAAGGCTGGTTTAGCTCAGAAACGATGGATGGCTTCTTACAAACCTACCTCTTTCTAGCTCTGATGTTTCTCTATTTTCCTTTGAATTTATTTTCCTAAAAAGAGCGCTCGCCTACCAGCCTTCCGTTTTCAACCTCCTTGCCACCCGTACACCAGCACTGCCTCTTAAAGGGTTCGTGCCCAGCTTGGCCATCGCCCCGTTGGCACGTTTTAAAGCCGGATCTCTCTCGTCACCTCGAGAAAGCTCGTGGCCCCCTGCTCAAGAGCAGCGGGGTGATTTCCGCGCCCCGAGCTCAAGAGGAAGGAGCGTCAGCAGCGCACGCGGCCTTAGTTGAGCTCTCAGCACGCCGTGCTGTGCCGGCAGGGATCAGTCCCTCGCCACCGTGCCTTTGAACAGAAGCCTGTCTGATACGCCGCGGCCTCAGACACGTGTGCAATTCCAATAACATCACCCGCGGCTGGAAATAGACGCAGATGTCCAGCCAGCCGCTCCCTCCTCCCAGCCTCCTTTATGTCAATAAATCTTAACCTGGCTGTTTGAGCAATGTTTAATCATAAACAGCTCTGAACGGGCTCCAGAACATAAACAAAGGTGAGTAGGAGCAAAGCGGGGAGCCCAATCCCGAGACGCTGCCGAGGAGCCAGGCAGCAGGGCGCAGGGACTGGGAACTGCAGAGGAATGGGACACGCACCTGGTGTTATCTCAGCCAGCCTTGTGCAACAACGCTAAGCGTGCAGGACTGCTACCACAGGAGCATTTCAAGGATTAAATGCGTTAACAGTCTTGGTTCCCTTAAAAAAAATAATTAAATTGCTCAGAACACCCACTTAGATGTATGAAAATAAACTCCCCTCGTTGATCTCATCCCACTGCCATCTCCAGCACAGTCATCTCGGTTCCCTTCTGTGTTGCCAATCAAGCTAAAATTAACTCCTCTCCTCCTGCTTACCGCACGTGCTAGCGCCGGTGACAGCGGCGCGGGGCAGAAATTGCACCTTGGTTTAGGGAGCAAGGCGTGCTCGGGATTTGCAGGACCTCTCCTGGGATTTTAACCACACCACTCTGAGGGGCTGGACAGCTCTATTCAAATATTTCTGAATACCTTCCGGTCAATATTGGCCTCTTCTGATGGCCATGTGGAAGCGGTTGCTCCCATCCTGCTAAGCCAGGGTCCAGCTCAGAAGAACCAACAGCACGCTTGTCACTCCTGCTTTGACTTTGAAGAGTGGACATCTGCCTTAAGACAAGATTTCTGCAAAGCCTTGGAAGTCTTTTCATTGGCATGGCACTTAGTGAAGTTTGGGGCATCTTCTCAGTACACAGAAATTCACTTTATAGGGGTCTCTCTCCGACAGCATCAGCAATAAATATCTTGTCCCAGTGTTCAGTTTTAGAGCTGATCCATTTTAGAGCCTAATGTGATTTTTCAAATGGGGAAAAAAAAAAGGCCAAATCAAAAATAAAATCCCAACCCTATCAGATAACCACTAAACAAAACTAAAGTACAGATCAAATTGGCAGAAAAATGGAACAGAAGTAAAAAAAAAAAAAAAAAAAAAACACACACTGCAAAAATAAATATTCTTCAACTGTGTGCCTGACAGCAGCCAAGGCTTTATGCAACAAAAACAAAAGAGAAAAACCAATACACACCATGATGGCAAGCGAGGTTATTCCACCCTTCCCCATTGCTGCCCTACGAAGTAAATCTGAGCACACAAATGGCTCTGTCTGCATTCTGCTACCACCACCCTTGTCCTCCACGAGCCAGCGGCAAACCCTGCGCCTTCAGACTTAATGGCAGATGCTGCAACAAGCCTTGGGTTCTGAGCAAGTTTGGCTCAGCATTCACTGAGGTCTCAGAGCCATTCCTGCAGGAATTTGCAGGTCCTACGACCGCCCCGGACCTGGGGGTGTACGGGCAAACCACAGCTCCCAGGCCGAGGAGCACCAACGCGCTGCACCCGGCTGCTTCGGCACCCCCGTGCATGAAACTGGGGCAGCAGCGGGCAGCGAGCACCCGGACTGCCAGCTGGTTCGTTTTCGGAGGTGTTGCAGCAACGGCAAGCACCAGTTCTCTAACACACACACACACGCCTGCCTGCAGGCAGTTTCTGCAAAGAAGGGACTGCCCGTTCCCCATTCATTCATCACGGGCTGAGTTTTTCCCCCCTCCAAGACAGCCCTCGAGATAAGAGCAGGAGCCTGGCTTCAATTGCACCGCAGCGCAGACCACAAGGGGTGACTCAGCACAGCCCGGCCACAACCAGTACCTCTCATTTCTTCCCTGCTTCTGCGAAACTTGAGAGCCGTTCTGAGCAGCTTTCCAAGCCTCTGCCGCTCACACCGATCTCGGTTAAAATTCAAAAGGTCAATATTAACTATTTTCCTTCTTTGCTCATCTTGGCAGAAACGTTTGGCTAAGTACGTTTCTCCCTCAATCATAAACCACAATTAACACCTACCTCAGTGCCAAAAAAAGCCCCACCTGCACCCACGCTCTGGGGAACTTCCCCGTAACAGCTTCTACAAAGAGTTCTGTTTTCAATAAGAAATTAAGCAGTGCACCGAGAATTAAATATGTAGTGACAGCATGGAACGAGTGGCAGTGCCAGCGCTGGCCTCGACAAGTCGTGCTGGTTATTCATTTCCATACCTAACTCAACACCAAGATTTTTCAAACTTTGCTCAACTGCCGGGGAATTTCCAGCTTGCCGCAGCTCCTGCCCCTTCCACCACAGAAATTTGGCCATGCACAGCACGCAGCTCGTGTCCTATCCCCCTTTTCATGCCCCTTCCCAGCTTCCTGGGAAGACCCTTCCTTTATTACTACAGGTTTTTGAGTATTTTTATATCCTGGAGAAGGAGAAGAAACTCCCCATTTGAAAAGATCAGTTCATAAAAAATCTCTCAATAACCGTCTCGGCGAGGGGTGTTTGTTTCAGCATCTCTGCTGGACACACTAGAGCAGTTTGATTCTCATGTAAATCTCATTTGCGATGCCATCAACTTTCTTCTAATGGGCCATTCATCATCGCAGGGCTTGCTTTCAAGGAGCCAGCTGGTCTCCTTGAAAGGTCTCAGCAGCCACCTAGGAGACTTATTTCCAAAGCTAAGACCTACCTATAAACACATTAGCGAAGGCTGTGCAAAACAAAGTAACCTCAGTAAAGCTCAGGAAAAGATCTTAATTCCCACACACACATGCCAGAAAAAACTTGTGTGTGGGATGTTGCTAACCTTTGAATGCAGTCAGGCTCTCTAAGAGGGCTCTCACACACAGAGCATGACTATGATGTATTTTCCTTTGAGGCTGGTTCAGTTCATTTAGAAAGTGATTTGGAAGGAGCTAATGTACTATTTATGTACATTATAAAAAACGATCCATATGGACTCAGACTTTGCAAAACGTTCACTCAAGTCCGTTCCGCTCCCTCCGAAGACATTTCACAACCCATTCAATGCCCAGTAGAGGAAGCCAGGATTAGCGTTAAAGGCTGCTCCGAGGGTAATTTAGATGTTTTAAAAGCTGGCATCTTTTGGACTCGGAGCCAAATAAGCATTTGGGGCATCACAGAGCATCCCTCACACATATGTCTACAAAGTGACACCCACCTGCAGCCTCCGAAATACTGACATTGGAAATGAAGGTTAGAAGAGGATCCCAGGCACAGCTTGGTAAGACAAAGCCTTCCTACTAAAGAAACAGAAAAGAAATTTATCCTACTGTGGTTTGTTTTAAGGCAAAGGCATACTGGACTGGCTTGGGACAGACCACCTAGCAGGACTCGGCTAAGATGGCAAACAGCAAAAAATAATCCCAAGGGTGTTCAAGCATCTTAAATCCTGACAGCAAATCTGACCGTACTGAGGAGTTTCTTCCTTGAAAAGAGTTTAATCTACTACAGTGAAAGACTCGTGCAAAACGACAGGACATATGTAAGCTGCCACCACAATGGTTTCATTACCTTAAAGCAGGACATTTTAAAGAGTTAACCTGTCATATTACCAGCATACTTTGCTGCACCCCTCCATCCCTCTGCTTCCCTACAGCATACAGAGCTAGGGAAACATTTTACTTGGGTGCATGTATCTTACCTGGAAGCTTCACACAAACTTCACAGCTTGTAATACCAGCTTTTTGAGGAAGAGGACTCTATGCCGTTTCTGCTATAGATTATTTTGTCAATTCTCACACTTGCAATACTTTCTGGTGAAGCACAAAGCAAGATGAAAGCGAGAAGAAACCGAATCACGTGGAAAAGAGGATGCACCCACATGCCACCCAGAGACCTCAGATTTAGTATCGCCGTTCATCAAAAAAATTGTCTCCCGAGTTCATTTGAGGCTCAGTTTGCAGCAAAGCGCTGATCTGGGCCACTCGGTTGTAAACAGACCACGTGTAAGTCTGAACTACGTGACTGCACCGATTTCTAACAGCCAGTTTGTATATGCCTTGTGTACAGAAAACACACACACACAAAAAAAAATTAACCGAGCTAGCAACACGTTTATTGAACCAGTGCACATCAAGAATATTCACCTAAGACCTCCTGCGCCTGAAGAAAACATCAGCACTTGCCTTAATACTCCATAAGGAAAGGCAGCAGCAGCAGCAAAGCATGTGCCAGCCTCTGACTTCCTTCGCAGGTCTTACCAGGGCACTAAACAGTTTCATTACGGCTTGTCTCATTAGCCAGTGTCTAAGGGAGACGTGGTAGAAGAACAGAGATAATGATTATACAGCCAAACGGCCAAGACAGAAGGAGGCAAAGCCACCCAATTGCCAGGCTTGTTGACAGTCAACACCCCTTTACACATGATGGGCTGGCAGCCAAGCCAAGATACACCACCTTACGCAAGCCGTGAAACAATTAAAAAAAAAAAAAAGATCAATAAGTAAATAGCAGTTGGCACATCTCCGACACCGAGAGCCTGCCCTCGCTGGTTTGGACTGCGCTCAAACTGAGTACGAAAAGCAAAACCATTTCTGGTCTACCCATCAGGTGGAAACAGCATCTGCTTTCTGTGTCTGGTTCTTTTCTCCTCCCACACCACCAGGATTTTGAGTGTTTAAAGAGTTCAGAGTTCTTGTGCCCTGGAGAGAGGAAAGGCCTTCAGTTGCTCAAGAACAAATCCTTTAGCAAGTGCACAAACTGGCTCTGCAGGGAGTCCGGTCTTGCTTAGTCAAAATGCTGGTGGCTTCCGTCCGTGGCCTTAAGGGAGACAGAAGATTAAAACAGTTTGTGTGGGAAGCCTTCCCAAGGCTCTCTTTAAAGTGGCATGAAGCAGAAAAAAGGGGCATAGCTGTAACATCGCGTTTCAGAGAAGGAAAGGGATGCCTCTTCCACTCTGCTTAGGCCGCAGGTTTTTTGTCTCCCCGATCTGCCCCAGAAGATGGAGTGCATCGTAGGTGCACGTGGAGAGATGCAGGCTCTTCTGCGAGACAGCTCTTAATGCAGGATAAGTGATAATAACACGCTTTAAGTTTCCTTCCACTTACCCTCCTCTACTAATCACGCAGCACGTATTAACAGAACCGAAGACTGTTCAGCTTTGCTCCCTCAGCTAAGGTGGAATTCCCAATTCACTTCTGCATTATTTCTCGGCAACTGTCAAGGTGTCATCAAACAACAGGAAAATTACCTATCTGCTGCGTTGAAAGGCGGGAGAAAAACACCGAAACAAATTGGAGCGCGCACGCATACACAACAAATGACAGCCTGAGAAATTAAACTCCTTTTTGAATCACTAAAAATAGAGTGGGCAAGGGAGGGAAGGGACTATCAATCAAATCTTGCTGAGAGTTGCTGAATATTCAAAGAACAGGCTTCTGACAGAGTGCTCTCCAAAGACTGCTTGAAATTTTTATGATAAGAAATGTACAAGGATGAGAAAAAAGGCGCAGCAGTCTAATGAAGAGCAAAACACACAAGACAGAAGTGGATACAGAGTATTAATTAGGCCATTAAGACCCTTAAATGTCCAATAAAATATGTATTTCATAAAAATTAAGTGCCATGCAAAAGTAATGCACACATGCATTTTATTGAGCTGTTCTGAAGGAACTAAAGACATAAATCACTTGCAAAAAACATTTATGGACAAGAGTGAACAGATGTTAGTAAAACTGCATCTGTATTATGAAAACAGAGAATACACTGCTGCAAAGAAATTTTCACTCATTTACCTAGGCAAGAGATCAGCGCTATGTCTAATTACAGGCAGCCTGAAGTCAGCTGAAGGGGGGAAACTTATAAATACTCGAAAAAAGCTATTCAGTGATTCATACGGAACTAGTCACTGAAGTGAACAAATGCATCAAGACCATAAAATCATTTGTACCCACGATTAGTCAATTAACCAAATAACCTGGAAGTACGTTAAGGTGTCTTGTCATAGCCCACACATTCGGGAGACAAAAGAACTGCTTGAACCTCTTCACCTTACCGATTCCTTCGGACCACGGCCACAAAATGAACCTGTAATTCCTCACACCTCCAGCTCCCTGTATTTCTCGGTCTGCTACATCGGGGCCCACCAGCCGCTTCTGTTTTAAATGTTTTAAACCGACGTGTAAAAGCTACCCAAGCTAACCAGCCAGAAAGCACTGAACCAGCTCTTACAGCGTTTATTGCCTGTCCCAGTTGTGTAAAATCGTCAGATGACAAAGGCCTTAACCACCTAACCCACTCTGGGAAGCACATTCAGCTTTCTTCTTCGTTTGTTTCGTGTTGCTCCCCCTTTAAGCAGGAACCCAGAAGCAGATATCCCAGCCGTAATCCTGCAGCCTTGGGAAACCCTTCAGGGGTTGATGCACGGAGCAAAGCCAGCTGGAGGTAAGTGTCAGATCGCAGACAGGCACCAAATCCCTTACCAGCACCAAGCAGCCCACGTCCTCCTTGTTCCCCCAGCGCCAGAGCACGGCTCCCCCAAAGCACACTGCGACCTCCCAGCTCCAGCCCCCAGGAGCTGCAGAAACTCGGGTCGATGGCAGACACCAAGTACTACACGTGGGCCAGGAAGAAGAGTTTATTTGTATGTCATGAGTAGTAAATTCAAGTAGTTTCCTGTTCTTTACCAACATCCTGTTGCCACATCTACTCCTCCAGGAAACTGCAACACCGAGCAAGAGAATTTGGCGTCGCACACAACAGCTCGGACGCCAAATGGCTATCGGAGCGCAGTTACTGGGAGCTTGCTTACAAAGGAAACAACCGCGTCAGGCTGGTCCTCATCTGTACTTTCAGTTCGTCGGTGGAAGGCTGTGTCCCATTTTCTGAAATTAAAAAAGATTAAAAAAAAAAAAAAAAAAGGTTCTTCTGATCTGTTGCCTGAAGTCAAAACAGGAACCCTGCAGCGGGGATGCTCACGCAACTGGCACCAAAATAACTAAGATGTGAATTACTAAAGATCTCATGATTTTTATTCCAGCGTTTGTAAGAGCAAAACCTCTTACACTCATTCATCCCCTAGACTTCTGTACACAGACAGCAACTGGAAGCATCCCCCAGTCAGCTGAGCACAGAAGTCATGATGGAGAGGTTGCGAACACAGAAGTTACACCAGCACAACTCGAATCCACATTACAGCCTCAGCCTTCACAGCTGAGATCTGCACAAGAATGCACAAGACAAGCGCGGCGTGTTCTGGTTAGATTAATCTTTTCATCATCAACACATCAGCTAAACTGAACCGAGCTTGGTTTAAAGGAATCCCTAAGAGAGCAGACACCGAGTTTTGCATGGCGTTAGTTTACATTCGCAGCCTGACTTCCAGCACAGCTATTTTTGAATCAACAAATCGAGCACCAGCCTCACTTAATGAGAAACTTTCCTTAAACATTTAATATAACCCATGACAAATTGAGGCGCGTAGCTAGGAATTATTACTCGACATAAATTCCGTAATTAAAATAAAGCAGCCCTTTATCACAGCCTTGCTGCGCAACAAAAAAAACCTGTTCGGTCTTTGAAATCAGAGCATGAGAAACGTCAGATAAAGAACTAAGACAGCAAACCTTTTAAGAATTTCTAGCAAGAGCAAAACCACCATCCACTAGCTGCAGCAAAGCATTTCAAACAAAGGAAAGAAATCGTTGTAAATGCAGATTACGCAATCTTTAAGAAGCAAAACTGCACGAGGAGCTAACAGAGTCAACAGACACACGCAGCATTTCAGAAACGAGCAGCTCTGCAGTCGTGGTTATGTGGTCAAAGCACTTCCTTAGCACGCGTACGCAGGGCTCGCAGTTCCCTCCGAGCTGTAAGGATACCCACACTCGCACCCACCGTGATGGCATCGTCCTAACCACAAGAATAGAGGCCGAGTGGTTAGTGAGGTCATCAAAACACTGACACGCCGTGCACATCTCCATTTTTCTAGATCGGGTCAATTTTTATTTGAGCCAGAGCCTCGGGTTCCTGGCTAACAGCCTGCCCCGTCTCCCTCAGGAAGGGGAATGGGAAGACTGCTGGATCCAGCTCTCATTTTTGGGTTCCCAGACCCCAACTGCAGCGACACCGCCGCTGCCCGCAGCATTCGGTGGGCTCAGCACCTCGATATCTGCTCGGAGCACTGCACTATTTATTTTTGTCAAGTTTATTAAGTGCCTAGCAAAATGCCATTATAAATAGAGCAGCATGCTCTTCGCATGCAGAGTAAGTTTTCAATTTATAATGGGGCTCGTACACATAATAGATTTTATTTTTTAACTCCACGGTTTAATTTTATACATCCACATATTTACTCCCCTCGTATTTTACTCTCCGACTAAAAAATAAAATAAAAAAAATACTCCATTCACCCTTTCCTAAATGCTAAAAGAATTTCAGGTTTTAAAACTTTTTCACGCTTCTAAATCTCATGCTGAAAATATCAGCTTACACTGAAAAACACCAACTTTCAGCTCCATTAACAGCTCTACTGCAAAGCTACAGAACGGGCACAAAAGCAATAAGCAAATATCCCATGAAACGCTCGCAGACAAGCACCATTTTCCAATCTATTGAGCTCCCAGTTCAGAAAGCTCAAGTGCTATTATCGGGCTACGCTCGATCAACATTTGCAGTTTTTAGTCAATAAGACTTTTGTACTTCAGAGCATTTGAAAACCTGACCCATAGCTGCTTAAAATTCAGGTTAGCAAGCTTAAACTTTCAACTTCTGTTTCAGTTCCTTCGCTTCTAGGGGTGGAGAAACGCTTATTTTAGTTATTGGAAGTCTCTAACTTGTTACTGTCACTTTTTTTAAAAATTGAGTCATTTCTGAAGATTACAAAGAAAAATTTAATAATCCAATGTTGACCTGATCCTGCAAACACCTGATTACATGGTAAATTTGAAGCTGTACCAAACAGGACTGTAGCGTTACCATTAAATAATATTCAGAGAAAAGCTATAGTTTGAATTGTAAAGTCTGCGCACTAAGATCTATCTTTATTTTTTCCCCTCCTATTTTTTGACAATATTATTGTCCTCAGCAGGAAAAATTACTCCAGCCAGTGAGTCCAGCTGTATCTCAAGTTTTTGCTTGTACCAATAGTTTAAAAATCTAGCGCTTACCCTAAGCAATAGTCTTGATTTTTTTTTTTAATATAAAAACCACAAACATTTTTCTAGAGATTTCCAGCCCCCACTAGTATAGCTAAAAGGAGTTTCTAGCGATCCTTAATTTTACTTAAAGCACTTATTCTCAGTGTAAGTACTTCCATGATTTCATCTTGATTTATTTGTAACGCCTGCTGTAGTGCGACACTCGTGTTCATTAAACAGATTAAGGGGGCTTTGGCGGGACTGCGGGCCCTCCACTCTTCTACCCACTTTGTTTCTAACTGTCATTAACCTCGAGGAAATGCCCTTCTTGTTGGTCGTTACTGTTTAATTACACTTCACGGTTATGTCATCACATCTGTGAAATATAATCTTCCACAACAACACAGCTGTGCAACACGACACTCCTGCCCGGCAGTGAAATTCTGCTCCCAGATTATTACACGTACACACCGAGGGGATGGAGGAAGCGATACGAAACTTTTCCAAGGCCCTTGATTTTGAACGGGTCTATTGTTTTAGGAGGTACAGAGAGTCTTCAGAAAGAAACATCTCAGAACTCTTCCTCTTTCTTCCCTTCCCCACTCCTCCCTGCAAAATCTTCTGCAAATTTTAGGAATAATTACTTCTAGACTCAGGAGAGGGCTGACAACACAGAAATGATTATACAGAGTGAGTGAAATGGGAAGAAACCTCAGAAACAGAATTTGCGAGTCCAGGACTTATTTTTTATAGTATGAATTACATCTGAAAGACGTTTTTTCCGTGGAATCCTCTGCTTCCATTCATGATCTCGTGATCCACAATCATCTCCTTTGCTTGTAATATCAAAGCAATGACTGTACTCATAGAAAAGAAATTGGACTTGGTATATTTTTTGCTATCCTTTACTAGAAGGTGAAAAAAAAGGGGACAACTATTCAAACAAGCATTTCTTCAAAGTTTACCAGCAAGCATTCCCCACATCACAAGGGGCTCCCATCTAAATCACTGCGTGGAGCAGCCATTAATTTCTAAAATTTAATATAAACTGTACATTCTACGGGCAGATGGAGATATGTGGCTGTACCAAACAGGACTGTAATGTTACCAGAAAACGATACTCAGAAAAAAAAAGTGTAGCTTGAATTGTAAAGTCGGTGTACTGAGACCTATCTTTATTTTTACTCCTCCTATCTTTGACAATATTAGTAGGCTAGCAACAGGCATACGGGCTTCTCTGCAGAAAAGAAATGGCAGCGACCAGTGCTTTGTTTTGCTTGTGTGGTGGGTGTGTGTTTGTGGGGGCAGCGAGGGTGTGACTGGGAGGGAGTTGTCCGATTTTTCAAACACGGGGATAATAGTGGACAGGAGAATAGGTTTAAGCCTCAATAGAAGCTGTGTATTACAAGTTTTGATAGGACTTTTTTTTTTTTTTTACCCTGGTCTTGATTACAAACCCTTGCCCGGCCAGGAAAAGAAAAGGAGTTGTTTACCTGCTAGAAGCAAGGGGGCAAATTCCTTTAGATTGATGCAAAACATTTTCCTACTCCAGAACTCAGAGAGGGAGGAGCATGGAGTTTATTTATGTAGCTCAAACAGTGACCAAGCAAAGAGGATGGCTTACTGAGCAGCGTTCCTAACTGCACGTTGAACTCCTCCCTTTGAAGTGATGAAGGAAAATTGCCATTCCCACACCAGAAGTCGTGAGCAAATGGAAGTGGGGGGAATAAGCAACCCATTTGCTGCCTGAGAGAGTTTCCGAGCACAATGCTTATGATTAACCAAACGAAGAAACAGAACGACAGGGAGAAGAGAGCTTGCACAAATAAACCAGGACCAGAGGGAGCAAAACAACAGAACTGCCCTGGGCTTTGGGTGGTCTTGTTTTACAAAGCGAGATTAATTAAACAGACACTAAAGGACATCTCTTTTAGAAAATGAAACACGTTACAAACCAAAACGCCTCAGAGAGCGAGCAGCTAGGGAGTTATAACTAAATTACTAAGTACAAAATGAAGCAGCCTGCAGAGGAAATGAGTAATTAAAAAACCCTCCCCTGAGCAACACGCTGGCGAGAGGGATAACTCCAGGACCCTTGCGCTGGAGGTGAGCGGTACCAAAGCCAAATGCTGCCAGCTGAAAACAGATGTTTTACACAAGCAACAAAAGGCACAGAAATATCGCTCCCCGCCTTTAAGGGGGGTTCACTCGGGGATCACAGCAGACACAGCCTGCCCAGCGGGACCTGAAGAGATGCACGCAGGAATTACATCACCCACCGCCGCCACGCTGCCACCTCCGGGGTGAAGCGCTGCAGTAGTTGGACAGTGCTCAGCAACCGTAAACAGGATTTTCGGAGGAAGAAATAGATCGGCGTCGACCTCATCCTTCTTTCCGCGCTTTCCCCCAACAAGAAAGCTTATCCAAAAACGTAATGCGGACAACAACAACCTCGCTGCTAACACCAAAGCCACTCCTGCAGCCTGCTCTGTAACCAAAGGAAAGGTACCCGAGGTAGCTGCTCTCCGGGGGTCCCGGTGGGCAGCACCACCCTTGGCCACCATCCCTGCGGGACGGGACACTCCCTGTTTCTCTGTTGCCCCGTAGAGACACGGAGAACAACACGCGACTTGCCAACCCTAAAATAAGCACTCAGGCGAAGTGGTTTTCCAACTTTTTCCACTAGAACTTTTCCAGGGAAGACAAACCCTGGGCGTAGCAAGTTTTAGCCCGCTGGTGAGAGCCTTCTCTCGTTTATCTTCTGGGAGGCCCGTAAGGGCCACCGGTTGAACGTGAGCCTGGTGGCAGGCAGAACCACCACGGGGACAGCCGGCGGAGAGGCACCCTACGACAACGGGGTCATGCTTCGTCCCCAGACGTGGTTCCCTCCGAGCGATGTGGCCCTGATGAACGTCCCCCTTTACACTTGCAGATGCCCAGGAAGGCGAGGACAACCCTTGCAGAGCGGGAGCAGGACCCGCTGCCCTGTCGCCCGGCTCTTCGGTGCGTGGACATCCCTCACCACCTCCTCGTGCCCCCCATCGGGTGGGGACAGCCACCCTTAGCACGTCCCTCACCCACCGAAGCCTTATTGACACGAGGGGTCCCACACCACCCCCTCACACCCCCTGCAAGCTGCGGACGGCCTCAAGACCACCTCCGTCAGCAGCAGCCCCTCAGCGGGCAGCGAGACCCCCACCTTGGACACAGGCCACCCCTCTCAACACCACCCCAACCCCCCTTCCCCAGCAGACCCCCCAGCGGGGCAGAGACCCCTCCCCACCCTCCCTCCCCTCCTCCACGTGGGCGGGGACCCCCTCAGGACCCTCCCAAGGGGGCTCACCCCACAGAGGCCGACCCCTCTCCCTCTCCCCCTTTCTCCCCGGCCCCTCGGGCTTCCCGGAGGGGGCCGCGGGGGGGCGCCGCCCCCGGCCCAGCCCCACTCACTGCGGCGGGAGCAGCAGGGCCGGGCCGCCGCGGCGCTGGAAGGCTCCGTCCACGAAGACGCCGTTCTTGCCGAGGCAGCGCAGGTAGAAGTGCGGCTCCTGGAAGCTGAGCTGCAGGTGCCGCCGGGAGATGAAGCTGGAGTGCCCCATGTTGACGTCCACCGAGCCCTGCGACGAGTTGCGGCCTATGGTGACGGCCGGCTGCCGCATGAGGAACTCGAACTCGCGGCCCTGCAGCCGAGCCAGCACCGGCCCGGAGGAGGAGGAGGAGGAGGAGGAGGAGGAGGCGGCGGAGGAGGCGGCGGAGGCAGCAGCAGCAGCAGCGGGCGGCCCGGCCGGGGGCGGCGGCGGCCCGGGAGGGGGCGCCGCGGCGGGGCTGCAGGGCGCCGAGCGCAGCGCCAGCAGAGCCCGCGCCCCGCTGCTGTCCTCCCCGACTTCGGCCATGTTCCCAGGCACGGAGCGAGCCAGCGTGCCGGCCTCCGGGGCGGAGCCGGCGGGGCGGACGGGAGGAGGGGAAGCGGGGCGGAGCGGGAGCCGAGCCGAGCCGAGCCCCGATGCCTGCCTGCCTGCCTTCCCCAGCCTCCCCGCCAGCTCCGCCGGCCGGGCCGGGCCCCGGCACCGCAGCGCTTTCTGGAGGCCGGGAGGGGGCTCGCAGCGCCGCCTGCAGGGCCCCGGCGCGATCGCTGCCGGGCCTCGGTTGGTGCTTCCCGAGGAGAGGGCCCCGAAGCGCCGTTATTCGGGGCAGGTGGCCCGGGGTCCGCTTTAGGGCCCGGGGGGCGGAGGGTGCGGGGCCGCAGACCCCCCCCCCCCCCCTCAGGTGGCTTAGACATCCTCCAAGGGGGCTCAGTCCCCCTCCAAGGTGCCCCAGACAGCCCTAAAGGGGCTCAGTCCCCCCCTCAGGTGGCTCAGACCCCCCCTCAGTCCCCCCCCTCAGGTGGCTCAGACACCCCCTCAGGTAGCTCAGATCCCCCCTCAGGTGGCTCAGACGTCCCTCAGGTTAACCCCCGTCCCCTCTCGTCCCCCTGTTTCTTCTTCCTGGAGAGGATGACGGGAAAAACCCACAACAGTGGGCTCCGTGCGTTGAAACAGCCCCCGGAGGGGCTGCCCAAGTCCATTTTGGAGCCCTGTTTCCTAGAGAGGTCCTCCCCGGCCTTCCCTGCCTGGCGTGGCCCTGGGCCCCCAGAGAAGCAGGGCTGCCACGCTTCAGGCTGGCTTACACCTGGTGAGACCGCCCGGCATCACCCTAACCATCATACAACTACACGGGGATTTAATTCCAACACAATCGTAATCCCCTGGACTATCTGCCAAGGGGAAAACATCCCTGGTACACTGAGGTGGGAGTTTAAAAACTAGGTTTTGTACACACACAGTTCTTTAGTGTAAGGGAGCGTGTGTGTATGGGGGTTGTTTAGCTGACATTACACTATTTCTTACTTAAAATTACCTTTTATTTTTTATTTTTCCAGAAGTTATTTATATTACCTACTTAATAAAGGTCATGTTCTTTGCAACAACACCACATCTGTGGATCATGTATACTCTACTGGTTAGGATATCCAGATTGAAAAGGTAAAACTTTTCTGCATAGGCAAGCCAGTGACACTATGCAGAATCCCAAATTGTTAAGTCACCAGAAAATACAATAAATTTGAAAATCTTGAGAGAGGGAACAGTCATAATTGCTTATTGCTTCAGCTCACGTGGGGAGTGTGGCAGCTCTTAGCAAGGCTGCTCAACAGCTTAGAGGAGATGGGAAAAAAATAATCCCATAACCGGTCAAAAGTGCAGAGCAAATTTCAGATATGAAGACTGTAATTAAACGAGCTGGAATTGGTCCAGGACCACAAGGTTAACATCCCCGCTCCTGGAACATCTTCCCTGAGATGTTTAATGACTGCTGAGCAGTTGGGACCTGAGTTAGACATCTCACCCGAGACGTCGTCTTCAGTTAGAGTGCTCTTTGCCACTACAGTTCAATACCAGTGGAAAGGACGAAAGACCAGTGCCACCTAACAAAACACCAATATCACTTCCTATGCAGCAGTGTTTGCTCTCAGTGGGACTCAGGTGAGCCTGGCACAGCACAGGGTCACAGTCTTCAGGGCAGGATATGAAGGAAAGGCATCCCCGGAGGGGACAGAGGGAGGAGGGAGGTGGACAGAAGTGGCCTCCCTGGAGGCCTGGAATTAAATTACTGCTAAAATAGCACTCTCAGACATCGAGGAACAAATAAATGGGGGCATGGCTCACAGCAGTGGCACGCGCTGCGTAACCTGGGCTCCAGCAGGCAGCTGCTCCTCTCAGGCATGCAAGCTCCTGTCCTGCCCCAGATTGCTCAGCATCAGCAAATGCTCGTGGCCACCAAGTAACGTAGCCATCTGGTAGGTGAGAGCCAGTGTCACACGCTGCCTGACATCAGAGCTGGCTCATGCCTTTTGTCTGTTTGCACCGGGGTGAGAGTACTGCTAAGTGTGCTCAAAAATGGCCCCAAGCTGGTAGGCGTGCATGTGCAAACAGGCAAAGTGAAACCAGGCGCTATATTGGAGCAACTGTTGAGCTGCCCAAAGAAAGAGAAAGCAGCACTGGAGGGCTGTGGATTTTAGTTCGTGTCTAAGGCTGTTCTAGAACCCAGCACTGTGCCATTCATCTGGCAGGGCCCTGAAAAAATCAGAACTAGGGTGAGACAGTTACCAGACAGTGTCAGTAAATAATTCCAAAGCTGCACAGGAAAACGGGCTGTGGTTGCACACACAGGGGGTACCAGCAACCCTGGGGACCCACGTGGACAACTGATGTACAGCCAAGAGACGTGTCACTGCAAGGTCTGCATCCCATTACCTGTCCCACACTGGGTATAGGCTACAGATTTCTGCAGCTCCAGTCGGAGAGTAACTCGCACACAGCATCTGTGCACCAGGAGAGCGGAGCTGGGAATGCCGAAGGGCTCGTTCACACATGTCACAGTCACCCCCCCCCCCCACCGAGACACTCTCGCTGCATGAATCAGCCAGCGTGCATCTGTGTTTCTTCCGACAAATGTTTTTCTTTCTGCCTGAAAATTTCTTCCGAGTGGAATTTGCTGCTTACGCTGGAAGCGCCGCTGAGATAAATCCCAACTTCACACAAAATGCGATCAGGTGGCATAAAGAAACGGGATTCCTCCTGGCTGCCTGGCGGGTTATGCTTCGCATCGTGTCTCACCAGCCCGTTTGCCTGCGGCATCCATTCCCTGAGCTCGTTGCGCGGCGAGCAGCAGCACGCTGTGCTCGGCAGCCTCTGACGCTCTGCTCGGCTCTAATCCACCCCGCAACAGCATCAAACCGAGGGCCCTTCAGACGAGCAAACGCTTTGCGCTCCTCCAATCGCCCAATCCTGCTTAAAGTCGAGCCGGCTATCCCGGTGTAAATACCTGATGTAAATGCACTCAGAATTGTTTGAATTAACCTCATTCCGTATGGCTGGATTGACTTTAAAGTGGTTCATTTTCCTCGGCAGGTTTTGGACGGATGTGTCTGCAGGTGTGGCCAAACTTCCTGACTCTACAAGTTGCGTACCAAAATATTCAGGTGGCTGGGAGCCACCAGATGGATACCACAAAATGGGAGGAACAGCCACGGCCCCTGGGGATGGGACAGGGCGGGGGGGACGACAGCGTGGTCCCTGTGCCACCCCTGCGATGTGCCTAGGAACCGGTGCTGGGCAAGAAGGTGCCATCTCCATCTATTTCTCTGTGCTCCAGACTGGCCAGATGTGGGATGCCTACACCCTGCCGACACAGCCTGTGCACGGGCAGAAATAACCTGCTGCAGGTGAAACCCTTTGCAGTGACACCCCGCGCCGTTTTGAGGCATTGCCCTGTGCCGCCACCCCTGTGCAATAGGCCAGCCTGAACCGGGAGGGGAAATTAAATGCTCAAAGCAGCTGGGAAAGGGACAAGAACAGCAAGCAGTGAGGATAGACCCAGCATCACGCAGAGGAAGGCGCAGAACCCGACTTTCCTTTGTCAAACATTCGCTTGGCAGCGTGTCATTGCTGTCTTCGTGCAGCGACATACAGCAGGAATCTGTTCTGTGCTATCAGTCGAGGGCAAATGAATGTAATGGGTTGTTCTGGTCACCCAGATACCACTGCACTGGACAAAAAGAAATCTCATAAAAACAGTGATAAAAGTGTATGTTTCTAGATCTATCTTCTGGGTGGCATCTGCTTAAAAACTCTTGATTTCTGTAAGTTAAATGCTGTGTTTCTCAAGCAGTTCGTGTGGCTGTTTCTCGCCATCCTGATGCACGAGACAGGATACATATTTATCAAGCCCCAATTCAGCAAAGAATCTGCCCAGCTTCAACACCGCAGGAAATCTGTTCTACCCCCAGACCAAAGCGTAATTGAAAAGCAGCCTCGGCAGAGGGGAAAGATATGAACTGCATGCTGGGCATGAGCCGCTTGATGTATTTACCCAGCAGCTAGACAACACATTGATGCTAACAATGAAAGCCAGCCTAATGCGTGCAGCCCTGACCCAGGGAAGGAGGAGGAGAGGAGCGAAGGAAAGCAATTACTCCAAGTAAAAGAGGCTCTGCTGTCTCCGCGCAAGCCTAGTCCAGCATTTCTCAACCTGATTGGGTTAAGGGGGATGTAAAGCGCGCATCGTTAGCAAGCAAGCAGATGCTTCGGGACCATCACACATACCTAGATGAAATAAAGAAGAGGGCAGCGTTCTCTCCAATTCCACTGCTCCTGCACAGCTCCCCACAACCTTTTTCCCATTCCCTTCTCTCAGCCATCAAGCAGGTTTTAAACACTTTTATGGCTTCTGTCCAAGCTGATTAGAAGCAGATGCGAGTGATGAGCGCCATGCCCTGTAAGTGGGGAGCTGCTTTCCCTTACACACCTGTGTGCGGGAGCGGCCTCACTTCTTTCTCCACTTGGATGGGTTTTAATTCCCTTTTCTGTCTCTGAAATCACAACACTGTGACATGGGAGTGAAAGGGGGTTTGCTCTCATGCTCCTTTGTTAGGATTTTCTTCTTAACCAAGCTGTTGCAAGAAGTCAAATCGAATTTGGGCTGCCAGTTTTGTTTTGAAACACACGAGGGTATCTGTCCCACACACAGGCACGGTGCCTGCCCCGGCCTCCCACGGGATTTGTACCTGTTTTCTCAATCCTGTTGAATGGTCTGTGCTTTTAACCCTGATCCGTGTGCCTCCCCAGTGATGTCCCTCGGCCCTGACCTGGGACAGCTCTCATACATCTACAAAAACTTCAGCCACGAGGCGGATGCCTGACCTGTGAAGTCTGCAGCAGCGAGGATGCAAACTGCTGCTGAGGGTCTGGGGACAGCAGCAGAGCCCTGATTGCCTCAGGGACAGCCTCAGGTACCCCTCCTCAACCAGAACAGCTTTACAAATCTTTCACAGCGGATCTGAGCTGGGGTTTGATCCAGATGGGCTGATAAGAAAGGGCCCGCCTGTGGAGGAGGTGATACATTGATACAGGGGCTCTTTCTTTTCCTGCACAGCTTTTAATCAGCAGAAGGCTGAAGAAAACAACACTGGTGATTCAGCGATGTGCTGGGAACACTCATGGTCCCAAAAGCTCACAAGGGGTGCCAAACACCATTTCTCCTGATGCCAGCAGGCTGCTATGCTGAAGGGAGCAGCGTCAGAGACAGAAAAAGGTGGGCAGACCGTGGGACCTGCCCCCTTGAACAGCACAGACCCCCCCGGCCAGGGCTGCCCCCTGCGAGGGGCTGGGGGCTGAGCAGCAGCTCAGCACCTGCGAGATGGGGCTCGATGAGATGCTGCGTCCCGCAGCTCCCTCCCGGGAGCAGCACCACCCAGGGAGGTTGTTCTTTCTATAGTAATCAATTTTTTTTCTTTTCTAAATCAGCTGCGATCCTGTTTACTGTAAGCTCCATGATGCTGAAAATGTTTCTCTCACAGCTTATTTAGGTTTCAGAGAGGGATTCTTTTTTCAAATCACACTTATCAGAAATGTATTTTCACAGCAAGGTCTCCAAAACACAATAAAGACCCAGGAACATCTGATGCCCAGACTCTGCCGTTGCCTAAAATATTATAGGATCTGCTCATTCCCAATGCAGATATGCTGTCGCCGTTCTAGAATCCATGCCAGGGACTGCCTGATGTACGATCACCCATTTTGGAAAGCCTTGAACGAGACCATTTGTTGTTGAGATAATTTTACAAAAGCAATCCCATTTCACAGGTTGCAGTTAAAATAATTCATAAACTTTACACTGTCGTGTGTGTTTTGAGCTTTAAACCCACTCTGCTAACTTTCTTTCAGTTTGGCTTGAAACTCAGGCCTCGGTGAAATATATAACACAAGCCAGCTCTGAATTATTTGCTTTGGTCCGTTTTTGAGTGATCTCATTTTCTCGCTTTCCATCAATGCGAACAGAGAAAGAAAAATAAAACACAAACTTCTCAACAGCTAAAAACAACTGAACCAATAAATATAAAATCTGATATCAAACATGAAACATTTCAGCCTGAAAGGAATATGTTTTTGGACTTTTATGAGCAACTGTAGCATATACTGCCTGTCTGCTGCTGAAAACAAGCTCTGTGCAGTGTCTGGAGGGCTGGAAGCAGCTGATCTGAAGTATCTTGCTTTACAACCTGCCCAAGAAGCTGGAGAAGCCAGTAAAGCTACAGAATTTACCCTGTATTATTACAAAACATTTAAACAGAAAAGCCAGGGCCTGCATGTTTGCTGTCCCAACATCCCTCGTGATTCACAGCTCCGTAAAGCGGGTGCCACGCGCTGCCCAAACCACAGCGGCCACACCTGATCCCAGCTCCCTTCCTGCATTTTTACAGGCACAGAGCCCACACGGAAAGTCTGGGTGATCTGGAACTGGATCCATGACCCACGGCGTGGGCACAGAAGACGTTCATGATCTCTGTGCTGTGAACGACCCGGCAGCCTCCACCTTGTGTTATCCCAGGCATTGGGACCGGTTGCATTCAAGCGCTTCTTTAGCAGATCCCCCTTCCAGCAACGGAAAACCTCCTTTTTAATCAGCTCCCTCTTTTTAATTTAATTTAATCAGCCATCAGCCTGCTGGTGAAGAGCTGGACACGAAAAGATTCCCTTCAAAAGGAAAAATAAAAAGAAAATAAAACCAACACTGGGCAAAGCCATGCCAAGAAAAAAGGAGAAGGTCCAGATTCAGCCTTTCTCACCCAGGCTGCTGGCTTCAAGCATCCTTAAAACAAAACCAAAACAGCTGGGTTGGACCTAGAGGAAGGACGTGGTGATCGTTCTTCATGTGGCTTTGCTTCCTCTCCAATAACGTCCAGGGAACTGAGGGCAGAGGTGAAGGGTGCAGTGTCCTGACACCAACCTGCCGAGGTGACCAGGGGCCTGCATGGGAACTGCCCTGGTCTCCAGCCACTGCACTGCATCCTGCAGAGGAGATTTGAAGTCACTGGGACCTGTTTGCAGGTCTGGCTCTCTCTGGGTTATTAAGCAGGGGCCAGCAAAAGCACCTGTAAAATATATTCACTTTCTGTGGGCTCCAAGCATCCTTTGGGATTGCTGGAGCAGACGCTGGGGAGAGTCCCCTGTAAACATCCTGCTCCTTTGCAGGGCCCTCCAAAGCACTGAGCAAACCTAACCTTGAATTATATTTCCAGCACTAACTCTGCTTCCCAGTAAAATCCTGGATGAAGTGTGAAACTCCCTTGTATTTCCCGTTCTGCTCTGCCCCTTGCAGCTGGTTGCACTAGCTAGATATGTTAGCGTGATAAGGGCATTTGCTCTAAGTGCTGGAAAACGTTAGATTTACAATCACTGCGTGTCACTCTAAGGGCACGCTGTCAACTTTAGAAAAACATCTGCTATAAACAGTTTTACTTACTCACATTACTAATAATACCATACAGTATTAAAAGTGAAAGGATTTTAAAAATCCAATTTACTTGTCCTTCAGCTTGGCCACTGAAAAAAATCAATGAAATAGGTTTCACTTTTGTTTAGAGTAATTTTCACTTACCAGTACCCTCATGCTAATGCGCTTGCTTTACAAGCAGGAGGGGACATGTTTATTTGCCTAGAAAAAAAAAAAAGTATACCCTGGAATTTGAAAGAAAAAAAAAAAGAAAAAACCTCCAAAAATAGGGTGAAAGAAATAAGAAGGCATGAAAACATTTCTATTGATTTTTATATAAATACATGTTTTGCAGAAATGAAACAGTTGCAGAACGTAACCAAAGGTCATTCTTCATCAACAAAATAATAATTACGTAAGAGTTTAATGGCTGAATCTAATTCAGTTTATGTTAGCAAGAGATTACTATTATGGAGTAATCTTTGCTAAAATTAAGGGTGCTGTTTTTCTTTTTTAAAGGCAGGCTTAAAACAAAAACAACGCCAAACATTAAGAGTAACCATTATAGCAAGTTTGGGTCTTGGACAAAGTTTGTGCTAGCCAAAATAAAACATAAAAATAGGAACTCTGTAGCCTTTGGAAAACATGAACCTAACCCCGAGGGATTAATTAATGGTATAGAATATAACCCCAGGTTATATGTTTGATTGGGGATAGGAAGGGAGAAGCCAAGGGAATGTGCTTTGAAACAGATTTATGCATTTTGGTGCTTTTGTTCTCATTGTGCGCAGGGTGGAAGGAAATTTGGTGGCCCCTGACCAGCATCTGGTGCGTCTCATCCCCTCCAGCCTCCTTTCACGTGCCTGCGGGCATCGTCCTCCCCAGAGCTACTGCTGGAAAACCCTGGCCCAGCATCCCCAAATTTGCAGAGAAGCAATCCGGCTACCCAGAAGGGATAATTTCACCACAGGTTTCTTGCTCAGGCAGCACCGGTCCAACGCGTCACCCCCAAAATGCTGCTCCCAGCAGCTCTTCAGCCCTCACCACTAAATCCCCGTCATCGCCACTTGGCATTTTCTTTTTCTCCCTCTAGCCTGCCTGTAATAAATCGATGTGATGTTATCTCAGGCCTCCTCCTTGCTTCTCCTGGAGCGCCTCGCTAAAATTCGGCATTAATACGCTGTGCCCCTGGAATAAAGCCTCATAAAATATTGTTAGGATTGCTAGGCAACCGGGAGGCACGGTGGGAGCTGAAAGCAGCCGAAGTGGGCGTAGCGAGGCTGCGCCGGAGTGCCAGATGAAAAAGGGAGGCTATTCTTTGTCTCTTCGTGCCAGCAACACTTCGCCTTGGGTTTTCTTTTGGAGGGAGGCTGAGGTACGCCGCTGCCGGTGCGCAGAGGTGCACATCTGCGCTAACCTCAGGTTAATCGGCCGGGTGAGAGATGCACCTATCCGGAGCTTTTCGATAGCAATAAAAGGAAAATGAAGTTTTTACGGTCGTGAAATTACCCATATTCCAGCTGTTTGCATCTTCCAAATGCTCCTCTTGCAAGAAGAGAGGCCACGCTCAATGATGACTTGTTTTATGTGCCCTCCACCCCTTCCACACACTGCAGCAGTGCTTAATGCTGACGGGCTCTGGAAGGAAGGGGAACAAATAAAAAGCAAGCAATTTATTGGCAGGGACCAATGCTGGTAATTGGCTATTTACCGATACATACGCAAGGATAAAAAGAAAATTGAATTGGGCTTGCAAGAACAAGAAGAGGAATTACGGGAGGCATAAACAGGTGAAGTTTACGGCTAGTTTCATTAGCTAAAATGATAAAAATCTGTCTCTACTTTACCCCTCCTGTCTCCTTCCCTGTGCTTTGCTCACCCACAGCCCAGGCTCAGTGTGAGGTTTGCTTCCCAGGGCTTCATTTAGCATCTTGTTTTCTGCTCAAGCAGCCAGTGCCCAAGCTATCACATCGGTCTGCATGGAGCCTGTCCAGACCGTTAGCGTCACGGGCTGCTCTCACCAAATCCTTTTTGGATGCTATGAACAGCTTTCCCTTGATCTCCAAGCTCTTGGGGTGTCTGAAATCCATCATTCAGGCACCTGCAGAGCCTCCCCTGCTTTACTCCCATACCAACACCAGGGTTCATCTGCTCTGTATTCAGGCTGGGTGTACTTACTCATGCAAGACATTTCATCAGCACGGATGGGGGTTGCTGAAAATCAATGACGAGAGCAGGACCTGATGGTTTTGGTCCATCTCTTGTCCATGAAGATGTTTTCTGAGAGTTCCTACATATTCCTATACAGTACCAAAAGGGACTGCAGTCGGCTACATACGCATCTCTCAAGACCAGTAATGAGTGCTAGGGTGAGGCTGTTGTTGGGATCAGGCATCCCACAAGACCATTTTGTTGGAAGCTGTTTAGGGCTCCCCAGCTCCTGCCACCCTGCTCTCTGTCCCCAGCAGCATGGGTCAGTTTTGGAGGCAGAAGAAATGAGGCCAGACCTGGGCTTTCTCTCATCCATCTCAGAAAGCTCCCTCTTTGGTTGGCATCAGGGAGGAGCCGGTCCTCATCGTAGCCGTGGCAGTTATTTTAATAAAAAATGTGGCAGCTGGAAGTGTAAGAGGGATGGGAACCGGGGACCTTAAGAAAGGATAATTGCAGACTTGGAAGCAGTGCTAGAGTTAACAAAGGGACGTTTAATCCAATTCTCAGCTTCTATTTTAGGATCCTTTTAACTTTCCAAATCAAAAAAGGACAAGGGGAGGAATAAAAAAATCTCCATCGCGCTGCGATTTCTTAAGCTTGTTCGCAGCCCAAAGGTGAATTTTTGTGCGTGTTGAGGAGTTTGAAGAAAATCCATTCAGCTGTTTCAGAGGTTTCAGAGCATGAAAGCAACATCTGGTTTAAAAATCAAAAATAAAAGAAATTCCCTTTGCTCATCAGAGTCAAAATGGGTTTTGGTTTCACGCCTCTGATTTGGTGTATCTGGAGCTGCCCTCTGGAGAAAGCTGGACATTTCTGTATCGATTTGGAGGGGATGAAATTGTTTTGCAAACAAAAAGAGAGGACGAGGGCCAGGCCGAGAGGAGGGCAGATGGGACTTACACCCCGAGCGTGCTGCTCACGTCCTGTCCAGCACGGCACTGGCCACGGTGGCAGAGGTGCCCTCCTGCTCCCTACATCCCCACTTTAATTAATTGCACAAAGGATCTGGGGGCATTCTGGTCTGCTTTGTGCCATTTGCTGTGCTCAGCGCCGCGCTATAGATGGCAGTGCAGGATGGAGCTTGCACACCCACTCGCTGTGATCACCGCCCCGCGATGCAACCACCCCTGCAGCTTGTCCCAGGGCAGGGAATGGGGCTTTTTGCAGATCTATCTGAAATCTGCCGGGTTTTTACCTAGTTATTTAATGACAGCACAACTATCACCCCCAGAATTTACCACAACTCTGTTGTCTCATCACAGACAAAAGCGAGGAGGAAGCTCTGCAAAGCAACTGCTGCTTCTAAGAGAGCACGCAGGTGCTCAAAATCCGCTAGCAAATTTGGCCACGATGTTGCAACATGGGAATAGTTTGCATTTCAAAGGGACAGAGCAGCTGATTTTTCTCTATGTTTCTCGGTCTGAGATCACATCTACGAAAATGCCCTGCTTGTACTGGAGTTTGCTGCTGCAGATGAAAGCACGCACCTTGTCAGCATGCTGTTGGTATTTATAAGGACACCAAAATCTCCACAGATATAACCATCCGCAGCAATTCTTGCCCATTTTGTTCTCTCTTTGTACAGCTTCCTGGAATTCTGGGACTAGGAGGAAGAAAAGAAGCAAAATTCAGCTCAGTTCTGCAATAGAAAATGCGATGCTGGCAGGAATAGTGATGCTACCGAAGAGATCATGACAGGAGTGCAGAATATCATAAACAATTACAGCAAGATGCTTTTGAAAAATCCCTCCAGGTACCCAGATGCATCTGTTGATGCTTAAACACCTTTAGACATCTGGCCACTGGCCCACTGCTCAAGATGTTAAAGAAAAAGGCAGAGAACAGCAACAGGCTCAAGAAAAGCAAATCCCTTTTGCCACAAGCAAAAGGAAAAACCCCAACTTTTTACGTGAACAGAGTGAAGAAAACTGAAAAAAGATAAAATGCCGTGACAGTTTGTTCCTATGTTCATGGCAGCTGAGAATTGTCTTTCCCTTTGTTCGGAAGACTAAGTACCGGCAGGCTTTTTTAGTTTTACCTTCGTGCCCAAGGAAGAGCTGCCTTCTGCCTGCCCTGGCCCAGGCTGGCGGGACGCGCCAGCACAGCCTGCTCTGACAAGGAGAGCTGCAGCACTTCTCTCTTACAGGATTTTAATGTCATCTTACACATCAAGAGGATTCAGATGACAAGAATGAATGGCAGTAGCCAACCTCATGGCTTGATATTCTGATGAAATGATGCCCTGGCACATCCATCATGCTGTTTTGCTGTCAAGAGAGCTCCCATCTCTGCAAGATGAGTGTGTTTTTCTTTTACAGTGTTGTTTCTTTCTTTCTTTCTTTTTTTTTTTTTAAAAAAAAAGGAGCAGAAAAAAAAGAGGCAAGCATCTGTCCTCAAGCCTAAATACTACATAAATGTAACTTTGATACCAGGCACAGCTAGATACGTAGGATTCAGCTCTGAACAGAAGACACGACTGCACCCAGCTCCATCTGAAGGTGCACAAGGGTGCAGCCTGCAGCGCGTGTAAGTGTGGGGCTCAGCCTCTGCAAAATGCAGCAGCTTAGGCGAGCTGAAAGACTGGAGGAAGATTCATTTCTTGCCAGCAGCATACATAGGCTCCTTGTGCCAGACCCTGCCCGTTTCCTCAGCCGGCAGCTCAGCGAAGCAGAGGCGGACACAAGCGGGAGCAAAGCGCGAGGTGTGAGCGTGCAGCAAAGCAGCACGGCGAGGACGTTTGCAGGGGCTGCAGGGCTGCAGATGCTGTGCTAGTTGCCCAGGCAACACACACCCTTGCAAGGTGCCCCTTTGTCTTTCCCGAGTTTTAAGCAAGGTGCCTCACTCCAAAATGCAGATTTTTCCAAGCTGTAAATAAGACTTGTCTCCTAATGCTCTTCCCCTCATCCTTTCCATGCTTGTTACCAGCAGCGCTGCTGGTGGCTAAATAAGACGTGAAATTAAGAGCAGCTCTATGAGTGTGGCTTGCTTAGGGTGGGAGAGGAGTTCTCCAGCAATGAGCACAGATCTCCCATAACCAGGGCTCATCCCCTCTCCGCTGCCTTAAAATCTCAGGGTTAATGCCTCGCAGGAAGGGGGGCACAGTCAGCACTTTACAGCGTGTCCCAGTTTTCCAGGATGCAGCCCTGTGGCTCACACTCATTACGAGACACTGATCCCATTGTTATGGAGCAAAATCACCAAGTGCTGAACGGAGCGTGATAAAAACCAGCAGAGGAGTAAAACTTGAAATGAGCTGGAAATAATGTCTGCTGTGTCCACGAGGCCCGGATTTGCTAATTCAACATTTGTGAGGCCGGTACGCTGGGGCGAGGAAAGGAAGGCACTGCGCGTGGGAACGAGGTCTGTCTGAAATTATCCTCCCTAATGAAGGGTCAAGCAGGAGACAACCAGGACCACTGTGTCTGTGCATCCCCAGCTAGAGAAGGGGACTGAAATGCAGGGAGAGGAGGCGGCTAGGAGACGCTGCTCCCAGCGAGGAGGTGGCAGGGGAGGGAACGTGAGCGTGGAGCAGCAGGTTTGCACCTGAAGAGATGGGGAAGGAGGAATGTGGAATGAAATCATGCACTACATGCCCCGTGTAAGGCCCTGAGATATCCCCTGCACCCCAGCCAGGTGCTTGCCAGTGTCCTCACGAGGCCAGAAGCCCTCGCTGGCAGGGTGACATCCCTGTGCACGGCAAAGAGTGGGGAGCAGTGAGCTCGTTCCCACTCCTACGTAGCGCTTGGTCGCCCTATTTTGCTGCCTTCCCTTTGATGCAAGGAGCCTGTGGGGAATAAAGCACAGTGGGAGACTGCTTACGTGGTTTCTAACCCATTAGTTTCTTTTATTGGCTGTTACCTCAATAAAATAAAAAAAATAAAAAAAAATAAAAAAAATAAAAAAAGAAGAAGAAGAAAGAAAAGACGACGAAAAAGAAAATCAAGGAAAAGTAGTTCAAGGTGTGAAGAATTCACATGACAGGAAAATGCACAAAACGTTATTGACTCTGTCCCCCTTGGCTCCAACCTCAATCGTCTCACCATGCTGTGCATTTATCCTTCTACTATTACACGTAATGACAGGGAAATTTTAGAGAGTCCTATGCAAAAAGCCAGCCTGCCCCCACCCCCTGCCAAGCAAGGCCCACGCTGGCTCGAGCTCACATCACTTGGCATCTGATTTCAGCCTAGCAGGGTGTTTCAATACCAATAAACATCTTGTTTTCACGTGAAGAGCTGTTGCATCCTTTCCCCTCTTTTGTGAGCATCCAAGGTTCTGTGTAAAACTTTTCATCGATCACATAAACAGCGGCTCGGCTTCCCTACAGGCCCCGGCTCCACAAAGCGTTTTGACATCGGAAGGATGCGAGGTTCCATAGAAAACTCATCCCCTCGGCTTCCCGGGGCCGTGCCCTTGGACAGGGTGTGACGGGGAGGAGAGCAGGGAGATGAATTTTGCCTTGTCCCAGGTGACTTTGAAGCTGTGTGTACGGAGGCACGCAGCTAGCCTGCCGCCACACCAGGAGCCGAGAGGCGATCATTAAGGATTTAATTGGTCTGAAAGCTTCCTGAAGTGCTGAAGAGAGACCTGAACCACGCAGCACGGAGTGGAAAGCCTCCCAAGCTGAAAAGGGTGAGAGAAGCGGCCTGAAACCCAGGTGAGTTCCTTCCCGTCCCTGTCCCCTCTGTCAGACCTGTGGCACTGTCACCTCTCATGCGGACGAGCGAAGGAGAACACAAAACCTCTGCAAGAGCAGCCACGCACTGCTCGGGGGGAATAAGATTAATGGGAGCTACCGGGAGCCTCATCAGTCCTCGTTCAGGAGTCAGAAATCCCGATCGAAACCTGCCGTGACTCATGGCTGTATGCTGGCACCAATTCGACCTCGTTTGGATAACGAAGGGCAGATCCTGTTCCGAGCCGTGTTGTAAAACCGCCGTGACGGGGTGTTTATCACAGGGGGCGAAAAGGGCACGGTCAAATTTGCTGAGTCTGCTGCTTGCAGGTGGCAGGGCGTGACAGTGACCAGCTGGCGCGGTGGCATCCTCCGTGCGCTGATGCCGCCTTCCTCCACCCAAAGGACCGGCCGGTGGTGGCAGCAAGGGAACCAAACTGCGATGAGTTCTCGGTGGGATGGATGGGAGAGAGCATCCTCTGGAGGCGTCCGTTCTGCCTTTACGCTGACACTTGAGGAGAGTGATTCCAGCAGCAGCAACTGCTTGATATCCACTTGTCCTGGGAGAAGAGATGTCTAGAGCTATCTTTGTTTCATCTCCGGGGACCAAAGGAGGGGCTTGCCTCTTTCGCAGGGTCCTGCCAAGTGTGCACCTACTCTTAAACAGCTCTTGTCCATGGAGATAAAGGTACAGAAGCACCCAGGTGGAGTTTGGTGGCCAAGCCAAAATCCAACACCTCTTTCAATCAAGAATGCTCAGACAACTGCTTTTTTATGCCTCAGCTAGAGGAGGTGACAGCACTGGGGTACAGGGTTGTTGTTTTGTTTTTATCATTTTCCTTCAGTAATTTTTGAGATTTTTCCATAGCTTTTCTTATAGGTAAATCCACTCATAAATGTAAAGGTGAAGCCTGTTTCCATACCAATGTATTTCTCCCTCTGCTTCTAATACAGCTTTATTTGTAGGCTGGTGATAATAAGAACTCTGCTACTATTGATTTTTTAAAAAAGCATATATAACTCTGAAGCACTGTAGATATTGCATGGACTTTGGAACAAGATAAGAAAAAAAGGTAATCACATATGCAACCTTTCCAGCTCTCTAATTAATCTGGACAGCAAACTCGAGCTGTGGTTTCAGGTCCTAGAACAAACTGACTACCTCCTCTGCATGTTCTCATTTTCTACAGAAATTTATAATTACTCAGCGTAAATCTTTCAGACCCCACAGGGATCCCACTTCTGACACAATATTTTTTTAACAGATAGGAGAACTGACACGGTCCTGTCCCTTTGAGACCGACTGCCACACAGCTAAGAAACAGAAATATTTGCTTGAATTCTTCTAAAATAATAATTTCCCTTTCTCAAGACGACCTGAAGATGGAGTGAAACAGTTAAAACAAGCCGCTAGAACGTACTGCAGGGGAAGAAGGATAGAAATCAGAAAGTAATAGGTCCAGCTTCCCAGTGACCCGATTTAGGAACAAATCTTTCCTTCTGGAAGAGTTTGTCCCCA
The DNA here is from genome assembly GCF_040182565.1 of Anser cygnoides. NCBI lineage: Eukaryota > Metazoa > Chordata > Aves > Anseriformes > Anatidae > Anser > Anser cygnoides. The sequence continues at coordinate 4,268,520 of NC_089887.1, forward strand.
ACGTGCTCGTCCTGTCCCCCTGCTCTGCTGCACTCCTCACCCAGGCTCTGCGGAGATCAATGGGATTAAATGAGCACAAATGAGATGGGAGCCAGGCTCCCTCGCTGCTGGGGGAACTCAGCGTGGAAGCTGGCCTCGATACATCTATCTAAAGCTCTGTATTGAATCTCGTCTGACAGCTCCAATAATGATAATAGATATGGCCAAAGCTGCTCCGTGTTTTCTTTGGAGGAGGCCAGGTTCCTCCTCCTCCCTCACAGACAGGCTCGCCGCTCTGCCAGCGTGCGTCTCCGATGTATTTTGACTGTTTGGTAAGCCAACTGTGCTCCTCACACTGCCAGAGCCCAAAGGGACAAAGAAGTACGACCTGCTACCCAGCACACTTAGCCCAAGCCCTTAGTGGGCTATCTAGCCCTTCTGCACGATCACACACCTGGGAATCCCTCTGGCTCAGAGGTTTGCTAGCACCCAGGAGCATCCCAGGCTTCACATTTAATTTAACCTGAAACCTTTCTTGTTTGGCACGACAAAACTACTGATACCACTGGGATGCCACAAATGCATTCTGCAAACTTCTTCTCCAGGCAGAGTCTGCTGCTGCAGAGCAGCCAGCTCCCAGAGCCAGAAACACACGGTGTGGTGTGGGCACGAGGATCGGGTACTACAAGGATGCGGTGCTACGTCTGATCACCCAAAGCCAGGCTAAGCTACCCTGCAGCTCAGCAACAGAAAGTCAAGCCCCATCAAATCCCAACGTGAAAGACCTCAGGAGAAGCAATAAATCATGCAGGAAAGTTAAAGCAGCCAGACTTCATTATGTCATTATCCATGTGCACGTGTCGAAAATCCTTTCCGACGCTTGGCCCTCGTGGCAGAGCCGCGCCAAGCCACCGGTGGAGGAGCCCCGTGGCTGAGGGGTGCTCAGCTTCCAATCCATCTCACAGCCCCAAATGAGCCAGGCTCTGAGGGGCTATGCCACTAAACAAGGCGGGTCAGGCAGCGACAGAGCAGCTCAGGGACGCTGATAAAATCAGGGGAGATGAACCTGAAAGCAGAGGCCACCCCATGCATTTGGGCAGCTAAGCAAGCAGGGAATAAATCCGCTGCTCGCACCACGAGGCATGGAGGGCTGGCAGGTCGGCACCTCTGTGAGCTCTTGGCACGCTCTGTCTTCCCCGTGTTTGTGCTGGTGATGGGGTGCTCTCCGGAGCATCATCAGGTTTTATGGCTGGTACGCATTATTAGTGCTTCACGAGTAAATAATGTCATATTTCATTGTTTATTGCTGAAAATGCACGGTAAAAGGCTAAAGCCTGAAAAGTGCAGAAAATAATTTATGTGGGAGGAATGAATTTCCCATCACGTCAAACCGCTGCTGGAATTTATCACAGTGCCCTTCAGTTTGGGTCTCTGTCCAACATTTTTAAAGGTCTGTCTTTGTCATGCATTTAGGCTCAGGGAAGCTGAAGGTTATTGGGAAGAGAGGGAATTGTTGCTGGAGTAAGGGAGGGAGGAGCGTGTTCAGGGCTCCAAGGAGCCCTTCCTGCAGCATTCACAGGAAAACTGCCTGCACAGCAGCACCAGGAGCATCCTAGCGATGGGATACAATGGCAGGAGGTTCAGTAGCAGCTCTGAGAGAAGCTGAGCTTTGCAGTATTTCTGCAGTTCTTGAAATGCAGAAATCAGTACAGGGGTGAACGAGGTCCCCTGGCCAACCTTGTGGCCCATGCTCAGATCTGTCCTAAGAGCCAAGCTCAGCATCATTCTCATTCCTCACTTAGGTACTCAGCCCTGATAACTGGGGTGGATTGCAGGTGTAAAGATTTCTTGGGTGCAGTAGCATTGCAGGATGAGGCCAGGAAACTTCAGAAACAGGTTTTGAAACTGCTGTCCCTATCGCTGCTTTTTTCTTGAGAATCTGGCATGCTGCTGGGCACACGGGCAGGAGTGTCAACCTAAGGGAATAATTGTGCTTTAAAGCCGCTATTTTTGTCCGTGCCATTTATATAAATATACATTTATATGTGTCTTGTCAGATTTGCACCTGAACTCCCCTCCCAGGCACTGCCACAAGCTCCTTTCCAAGATACACTTCTCTCTAAATTAAAAGAACAGCCGACAAAGCCAGGGGCCGCACAAGTGTCCTTATTACAGAGGTAAGCTCTCCACTCCTCAAAGTGCCCAGAAGATTTGGGGCTGGACACTCCACCCTTGGTGGAACCCAGCATTTCTCATCTCTGCATATGGCCAAGGTGCCTCCTTCCAAACAGGTGGGGCTGGTGTTGGTAAGTCAAAACCTAGAGGGACACCTAATGGCATAAAAGCACAGGAGGCTCAAATAAAAGCCCCCTGATTTGGAGGAACCTCATCTCTAGCTTTCTGGCACTGGTGGAAAGGCTTCAGCTAGGACCTGTCCTCTTCCATGCCTCCCATTCCATGTTTCCAGGCCTAGTGTTTTGAAATGCTGTCACAGAGTTGTAACTGGTTAAATATTCAACAAAATAAACTGCAGGAGCAAATCAGGCAGTGAGAGATGTTTTTACACACAGACCTGTAATCGGAACCTGGGACATTCCAGGGGACTTGTACATACGAGCGCTCAAGCTTAGATAAGCCAGTTCCAGGGACAATCTGACCCGGATCCATGCTGCTGGGTACATAAATCTCAGCCTAGCTATCTTAACACGAGTCCTAAAAACTTATTACAGAGTAATCCAAATCCCACCCCTTGTAGCTGAGATGACCCGAATGCCCATATTTGCCTTACATAAGATAATTCTAAGTATGGCTTCTTAAAACAATCCCATTTACATTTAACAAAAAGAGAAGATATGACTTAGAGGTGAAATTTTAGAACTAAAGAAATGCTATCTATACAACAGAAGAGAAAGAAAATATATCAGGATGCACTGGCATGTGATGTGTCAATAACCTTGAGACAATCCTTTTCTAACATTACAGGTAGCTGGAATATCAGATGGACGACCTTAAGGAGTGGGGATGACAAAGCAGCACTTGTGGAAACACTTATATTTAGAAGAAATGCATTAAAAAAAATAGTAACCTTTGTTATTGTGTACTGCCCTTTCCATAACCTCCATGCACAGCAGCACTGACATCCACCTCTTTTACACATCTTTACCGTGAGAGGCTGCCTCACCTATCCTGGTCCATCAAGGAGCAGCAAAGAAGCAAACCTGGCTAGTCAGATGGTCAAGAGGCAAGTGACAAGTGGTCTGGAAGCACGAGAAGGAACGATTCCTGTTTCTTTTATGGTGAAGAGTTCAGTCTCATGACCCTTGCTAACTAGGATAACCACAGCGGTGGTGGACCTGAGCCTTCTGAGTTATGGCCAGCACAGGTCACCCCATGGGAGGCTGCAGCGGTGGCAGGGGATGTGCAGGAAGCCGTTACGTTATCCCTGCTCTAGGCACAATCTTATGCAGTGCTTTACGTAACACAGTCCTAAGACTCTGGACGAACAATTTGTTTTGTCACCCTTTAAAAAATCCATCACTTTGAGTGAGTCATGTGCAGTGACTTCACCGGGCTCTGACATACCAACGCTTGTGCAATGACTTGCATGGACACTTCTTGTGACGCCCTTGCCAAAATTATGGCATAACAAAGCAGTGCTCACATGCAACCGCCCCATCGAGATACCCTCTCTATGCCTTCCAGGAAAGAACATGGCCTTACACCTTGTGCTGGAAATACAGCTCTTTTACTTTGTATTTGCCCAGGAACATTGTTGTTGCTTGCTTATCGGACGCAGCTTTGTCTTTCGTTACATCCCAGATAAATTGTCGCACATACAGCTCGTAGAATATTTTTTTAAAAAACCTCATTTTACAAGGTTCAACTGAGAGAACCTGAAACACACATTTTTATTGGATTGGTCAAAAAAATGCAGTGCTCAGAGTTAATTAGCTATTCAGATACAATATAGCTTTTATAGGCATCATTTCTTAGAATGAAAAGGTACATAATGATATATTTTAAAGATTATGGAGGAAGATTGGTATGTATCAGGGATATTACTTTAAGTGAGAAACATCAGAAAAATGTCCTAGTTTCTATGTAGTTCCAAAGCTCAGTATATGGAACAAAACATCCAGGGGAATTAATTACTTTTTTGTTGAGTTTTCTTGTGAGCTTTTTAAATCCCAAGGAAATCTATGTACAGGAGGGTATCAGTCATCCATACACAGAACTACATAAAGTATCATTAGAGACCCCTCCGAATACATTGATTTTTTATCCAGCAGTAGTGTATCAATATTTTAACCACTGACAACAAGATGTAGCCTTCATTATGAAGTATTTTCCTTTGGGTAACTAAACCACTATGTATCAGGGAAAATAAATAGGTTGCCTCCCTACAGCTTCTGCCTATGCAGAAAGTGAACTCCTCACACTGCTCTGGCAGAGGAGTGTTGATAAGAAATTTAATATATTGCTCCCTCCTCCCACCAGCAGCTGTCTTATCTACTCCCACTTTACATTATCAGAGGTTTTTTTTTTTCACCCCAAAACCATGATGGGAGGACTCTTGAGCTTTCCAGGCCTAGACTGTGCTCATTTCCAGCCCAGTATTTATTCATGGCCGGACTATATCCATTTGTCTCTATGCCAACATCATAATGTGATGAAATCGCTCTTCTACCTGGCATTTATCTCCCACCAACCACCTTCCAGCTCAGCTATTATTTAGCCAGACTAAACAAACAGAGTTTTATGGGGCACATCTCCAAGGGGGCAAGGAATGCCACTGATATGCTGAACCCCACTAATTGGACCCCAGTGAGCCAGTACGTTCAAGCACAGGGCTGCTCTGAGTTGGGCACGGAAACGACTTCCTAACCCTGCAGATCTTACGGGCAGAACACGCGATGGTGTACGTCCAACTACAAAGCTGCTGGTTTTTTTCTCCCCCTCCTATTGGGGTGGCTTGTTCCTAGCACCATTATTAATGCAGCTGTTCATCCAGCTGGGTGTAGAGTCCACGTGTTCAGGCTCTCACACAACTAGCTGATAATATTAGCACCTCTGACTTCTGGAGGAGTCTAGGCGTAGTCCACATTAAAGGCCCAGACCTTCTGCTGGATCATTTCATCAATTTTCCTCTTAGCTTATGTTTCCACTTATGGTAAACGAAATGAATGCATTTTGCTCAGCCCAAGGACATTTTGCTCCTAACTGTTCTCCTATAACATCTTAAATTACTTGCCAACACCAAAGAGGAACCAGTTCCACTGCTTGCCAGTTTTGGTGTTTCTTCAGTGCAGAGATCTGCCATCTCCCACACAGAGACTATCTGAGCTCTGCCACGATCAGTAGCAGTTTTCTGATCTATATCTAGAGAGTCTGAAGTACTCCATAATGAGATAACTCCCCAGCAATATTTATATCCCAAGTAGCAACGCAGAGTCCCTACTGCAACTGGTTCAGCCCTGGGAATCTAAAACAAATTCCCTAAGGCATCTCAGGAGATACTTTCATGATCTGTCATGATTGCACTGAAAAGTGAATTAAACCTAAAGAATCAGGCTTATCCACCCTGGCCCTCCTTATTCCCATGCAGTCCTTTTCATCATCAACACAAAATGCTACCCACTGTGGTTTTTCTTTTTTTTTTTTTTTGGCCAACAGTTCTTTCCTTTCTCAGCAGTTCTTTCTTCTCCACACCTGTGCCCCAGTCATAATTGCTATTCCACAGTGTTTTTCTTCCCCTACATCATTTGGTTTCATGGCCTGTGAAAGAAATACATGTTCTTCCATTTTACAGCCCAGCCCCCTATCATTATTATACAAGAAATCCCTACTGCTCATCACACCTTGTTCACAACCTGGATTAGGAGTACTCCTTTCATTACACTGCAAATAACAATGTGGTGTTATTTTGCTTTCCTGAAAGCCATTAATCCATTAATCTGAGCTACTTAGCAGCATTAGAAATGGAAAAGCAGCTCAGTTCTCTTTGGAATTTGCTGCACAGTTTGCCTTTTTAAACCTCTTGCTCCCAGGGTGCAGGAGCCTACATGGCAAGGGCGAGCACCGCACAGGCACCCTGCACTGCACACCGTGCCACTATGTCACCCAGGAAGGAGGCTGGCTGTGTCACCAGGAGGCTGTTCCCACAGGTACCATTGCACCTCCATTTCGGGGAGCACCTTTTCACAGCCCCCAGCAGTATTTCGCTGCCAGCAGATGCCTGGGGTGATGTGTTCACCCAAGGCCATGACGGGATGCAGTGCACTTCAAAGCCTCTGGGATGCCCAAAAGGTCATGGTGGTAAGCAAGAAGACACATCTAAAGGACTTGGATAGGGTGAAGGGACAGTTTGTGGGAAGAAGGAAACATCTCTGGAGGAATAAGCTCATTTTGTTCTCTTGTTCCCATAAAATTCTTCACATGGAGAAACTGCAGTGATGGCAAAACCCTATGTGTGTCTTTGGCTCAAACCACTGTCAGACACACAGCCAACGCTCAGGGCACGACGTGCCTTTTGGAGCCTCGCGTGGTTCTCCTCCTCCCCACCATTTCTGTGAGGTGGGGTTCAGCCTTGGCTGCAGATGATGCCAAGTAGCTGATGTTTCTCCTGCCTGCTGAAGATGGAGGGCAGAAGCAGACTTCCCAGGGCTGCCCTCTGAAGGTGCCCATCCACCTCCAAAACATGACCTCCTCCAAGCATTGCCCACGAGGCCGGCTGGCTCGCTGCGTCACAGCAGCTTCGGGGGCACTGCAGGCTGGAGGCAGAGGGTCACAGGTCCAGTACAGGACAAGTTAGGATCTAAGCCAAGCTCTGAGATGGACTGAACATATGACGTGAAAAATCAGTCAGTCATTGCTAGGTCATTGACTTTCCTCTGCCATGGACTAGCAACAGGATTTCCTTTTTTTTTTTTCCCCTCTATCAAGTTGTCGGCTTTTTTTTTTCCTTTCTTTCTTTTTTTTTTTTTCCTGAAGGAAACAGGTACAGTCCACTTGGCAGTGGTCATAAGACCCCAATGCAAAATCAGAGAGACTATTTAGAGACTATTGATATCCCTAAAAATAACCTACACAGGACAAGGACTGACACTTATTTTTAGTGAGGATGGAGAGCCCTACATCAACCTTATTTTTTGGCTAAACTGTATTAACAGGTTTCCTAACACAGAGAGTTAGGAATATTTGGTGCCCACCAAATTCAGACTTCAAGGAAACGCCACAATGAAAACAATGACTGCTGTGACAAATGTCTGAATGGGAAAGCACCCATTTAATCACACACGCTTTCAACATCTCTGAGTCAAGAGACGTAGGACCCAACACAGGCTTATGTAACTGTGTCACGAACTTGTCTGTTCATGCCAAGCTGGCATCGAGTGTTTATTACAAAACAACCCCTCTCTGAAGGTCAGAGCAAGGGCCAGGCAAAGGTGAAGTGAGATACAAATAGTCTTGAGATAAGTCAGATGGTAACTCCTGGAAAGTCTCACGTCACCACCTGGACTGAGACGCACCCATTCGTCAACCCAGCATCAATCTGAGCATCTGGTGCTCCTAATATATACAACACCAACCTGTGCATCCAGTCAACTTCCTTTAGAAGATGACAGCTCTGTCAACAGGAAGGGACTTGCTCATTTTAAAGTCCTGAACGAAGACCTAAAGATGCCATAGTACACATCTTTGCAAAGCACGTAACCTCATGCCATGGTGCTATGATCACATACATCAAACACCATCCAAATAGCAAAACTTTCTCCACTGTCATAACCTTCTCATACCACATCCGTACCTCTAGGATGCTGGTATTTTTCTGTGCCTTTCTTGTGAGGCAACCACTATAAAATTAGTGTCTTCCCTTTGCTCGTGCCTTTCTTCCAACTACTGCAAAAAGATTTTTCATGAGCCCTGAGCTGCTCTTTGGAACCAACGGTGCTTTAGTCAAGATCTGCTCTTAGCTGTGAAACAACATTTCTCTTACAAAATGCCCAGCAAGCAAAGTTGACTTGTAAAGTCTTCATGGCCTATCGGGGCAAATAGGGCAATTCCTGCATTTGTTAGAAGCTGTTCCTGACCCACCCCAGAAGGAAGCAGGCAGCACTTCCTCTTCACAACACATACAGAAATAAAGATATTTTAAACAAAATCTTAAGTTCTGCCAAAGTTAATTCAGCTGCCAGAAAAGATTCTGTCATACAATATTCCAATAACCTTTTCACTTTTCTTTCCCTTAGCCTTTTGTAAACCAACTCTGACACCTGTGTTATGATTTACCTTCTCACTGTAACTTGGTTTTATTTATTTTGGTATAGGAGCCCAGGAGCATTACTGAAGAAGTTTTTACTTACTATTGCAACAGAGAAGCTAGCTGAAATTCTGAAAACGTATATTTTAAATAATTTGAACCTTAGTTATTTCAGCCAGATGTTTATCTATCACGTTAACTATGTTTTTCAGATTAGCATACTGTGCTACCTTTGCCTTTCACTCCTCCTCTTTCATGAGTGGAGGCCAACCCCTAAATCATGATTGGACACCAAAGACTACACATTGTGAAACTCTCCTTTTTCCTGCAGACCCGGGACAGAGGGTCACACGCGTCAAGACAGAACTCAAAGCCAACTAGAGAAGAGCCAAGATGAACCTTCTTCCGTCTCTCTCTTCTGAAACCTGGGCCCTTTTGCTTATTTTTGTAGCCCTCGTGATAGCGTGAGTAAATTATTCTTTATTGGCTCTTTGCTCTTCCTGTTCTTGCTGTTGTTCATTCTCATGCAACCAGCCTGCTGAAGAGCAAACACATAGGTGTGAAAGGCTCTGGGAAATAGCAGAGGAGTCTAAAGGTTGTATGGACGAGGGATCTTACTAAGGTCTGGAATAATCCCATGGACTGTTACAATGTTTTTACTGAGTGCCAAGGCAATAATTAAATTATAATGGTGTCAAGTGTTCGTTACCACAGGCTGTATTTGTTAGCATAGGTTACTGTCTGCAGAAACAGCCTGAGGAAGGCTGTGCCTCTCTGACTGAGCAGCCATAGGATCAGCTCTTACTCCTGACCCCTTCCATAGTGCCCAGGTGAGATGCTCCATGCACAGGCACCAGCAACAGGCATGGCATGTTGCAGAAATTCAACATCTGGCGTTCCTACAGGAACATCACCCACATGTACTGCCCCCAGCCCACCCTTGCAGGGAGAGGAAAGGAAGCCCAGAGAGCAAGGTCAGCTCTGGCCCCTGGCTTTCCAGGCAAATTCCATCAGGCAGGAGTTGTACCCGGCTGCTATAGAGGCAGCCATGCCAATGAGAAATGCTTTTGTCCGCTTAGCTGCCATTCATCACTTCAGCATCGTAGGGCCAGCCAAAAAACCCTTCTGCTGGGATGTGCAGCACCTCCACTGGAAGTCCCTGCCTACAAGGCTGGACTGGCAAACTTTGTGGTGTTGACAAGCCCTTAGGCAGAGACAGCATGTTGGTAGCCATAAACCTTAATGATTAATGTGGTGCACATGGGCACAATCCATTTATCTACCCTGGGCAATGCTCCAAACGCAGTGGTTCAGTAAGCTCTGAAACTTTTGGCCATGTTTTTTGAACCCTTTCCTATGATTTGGATCACTCAAAAATTCATTTGGGGCAGGCTCTTCCAAAAAAGAAAAGCCTTATTTTTGACCCAGACCTTCCTATTTCAATAACTGTGGTGATGTAGGACTGCTGGCTACCGGTCTCCCACTCCCTCTGCAGCCACTTGTAATTTCACTGGGGCAAAAAGGACAAGGCCCAGATGCCTGTGCTCTGATATCTGAACTAAAATAGATATTTCAGTGCCATCAGCACCAGGAGGCTGCTCAAATGCCTTGTGTCTGTCTGGGGCAGTGCTGTCCCAGTTCACACATGAACAACCGTCAGGCATTTCTGGTTCATTTCCATGGTAAGAAGATCTAATGATTATTCTCTGGCTTTACACTGAATGGCCCTTCTCAGCCTGCTGAAAACCGTGTCATGTTTTAGCCATAAGAGCATTAGATTTCGTTCTCCTGGCCGTGTTTCAAGCAGATTAAGCCTCACCTATGTTTCTGTAGCATTGCTGGGCTTTGCAACCGGCTGAATTGGGCATTTCCTGGCACTCCTGCTCCTCAGCTGCCTGTGAACTTTCCAAGTGAGAATCCACAAACGTTTTATACTTTGCACTGAAAGAACATTTGACAGAAAAGGTTAAAAATTGACCAGCTGAGCCCTGTGAAACATTTCTGCACCCACAAACACCCTGTTCCCCGGTTTCTGCCCGCTTTTTTGGACCGCAGGATGAGGTCCATTTCTGTGCTCCAGCAGAACCTGTGCTGGGGACCCTGACCCTATTGAGGCCCCTCCAGGTTTGGAACAGTAAGCGTTCATAATCTCAAGGGAAACCCCTCTCTTTCCCCAGCTTTAAAGCAAGGTTTCTCCAAGACATGGGCTGAGCAGCCACCAGCTCGTGGCCCAAACACGATCTCTGATAACAACCCTTTGCCAAACCTTTGCAGTTTTACATCCCTTCTGCAATGAACCGCTCACTTGGGAAGCTGCAGCTGCTTACCAAAACCAAATATTTTGAAGAGCTCTTTCAACACAGACAAAGAAGAGCTTCAAAGGGCTGCAGCCCAGGCCCTTGTTGAGAAACAGAAGGCCCCGAGGTAGAAGTAATAACTTTACAGCTGCCAAAAATGGGTGCTTCAGAGGAGAGAAATCTGCAAGGCTGTCAATAAAATCTGAAGAGAGCACCATCAAGACAAGAATTCCTAATGCACGACTGAGCTAACACAGGCTAAGGGGAGGGAGAACAATAAATGAAATTAAAATGCAGCTTGACAAAAGCCCTGTTTGGGACATCACTTCTGGCATGACTTTGATTTCCTTTCAATGAAAACATGTAAGCTTGGTGTTCCTTCTTCCAGCTTTCTTTTCTGCCTCTCCTTCAGTTGGCAATGAGCTCCTCTTTTGCATTTTGCTTAAGGCTTTAAGGTCCTGTTTCCACCAGAGCACCTATGCTTTTACAAGGCAACAGCTTTTACCCCGAAGCCATCTCTCTGAATGTGCATGGCAGCAGTGAGCCTTGCCGCGTTTATTTTGCGGGACAATTTTCTTTTGGGCCACTTTTTCCCACCTCCTGGCTCAGCCTCCCTCACACAGAGTCAAGGGGACATTGCTGCAGTCCCAGGGCTTCGGGAAGCTCGCAGCCCCACGGTGACACAGTGCTCAGTTGTGTTTTCTGCCCCACAGATACGGAACCTGGCCGTTTGGTTTGTTCAAGAAACTGGGTATTCCTGGGCCAAGACCTCTGCCTTTCTTTGGGACGTGCCTGGAATATCGTAAAGTAAGTCACTGAAGCCCTCCCGGCTCCAGAAATATCTGCGTTTGCTCATACAGCTGTAGCTGAGCAGATACATGGCAATGATAGGTTATCTCCAAATGCCAAGCTCCGCTCTAACACGCAGCTTGTGCAAAGGCCAGCACAGGATAATGGCTCAGGAGCACAGACCACAGGGCCTTTCCTCTCCTGTGTCTCCAAATGAGCACTTGCAGGTGGCTGATTTACAGCTGCCCTTTGCTGGGGGCCTGGCAAGCAGCTCATCCACAGCCTCCTTCACACAAGTGTGATACAAGCACCATCCTGCAGTGCTTTCAGGGAGGGGAGCAGCAGGGGCAGCTCTGAACATCAGCTTGAAGATATTCCTCCCAACCACCTCTCCAACATCATCCCCTCCGCTGCGTCCCGAGTTCATTCTTAAATTGCTTTCCACAGGGTTTCTTGAAGTTTGACAATGAATGCTTCCAGAAATATGGGAAAGTGTGGGGGTGAGTACTTGTATAAACCACTGATCTCTTCTGAAGCTAAAACCAGAACCCATACAAAGGGGAGAAAAAAAAAATCTGTAGGAAATCTCCCTTCCCCTGCAGCCCTGATGGTGCAGCTTGCAATAGGTACAAGTGGGGGCTCACCTTAAAGCCTGTGAATTGCAGGGCTGTGCCGCTGCCACACTGTACAGAAATTGCTTTAATCTATACTATGAAAGCTGTTTCAAAGCCAACAACAAAAGGTCCTCACCCATTCCTAACAAAATCAATAGCAACACCACTGTTTAGGGGGAACGTGGAGCTGGGAAGTCAAGCTCTGGTTTCAAACAGCAGAGGAGGGTGAGCAAATTCCCAATGCTGAGCAAAGCCGCAGGTGCAGATCCTGCCCTGCTGAAGTGGGAGCTTTGGCAGCTATCATTGCTCTGCTCTGGACATCTCCTATGGATTTTGTAGCTGTTATGTCTTGGACTGCAAACATACAAGTTCTCTGTAATGCATCTATTGGCCCCTACAGCAACTTAAAAATTTGAGCCTGGGAAAGATATCTTTGCATGAAAGGGGAAGACATGTAAACCTGCTTAAATCTATATCTGTTCCAGGAAAACATTCAGAACTGGCAGCTTAAATTGACAAAAACAAGGATCAAGTTTTATCTCCGAGGATATTTCAGAGCTGCCAGCCCAAGTCTCCAGACACCCAATTCATGAGGCTGGAAGGGGTCGAACAAGTTTCCTTCTAATACTGTAATGTGTTTAAGTGCCTGGAAAAACACAGAGTCTAGGGAGAAAGAGAAGACACTTGCTTCATTTAGTATCTGCTCCTTTGAGGGTCTGAGCCCAGCTCATTTCCCAGAGAATTTGGAAGGTGCTTTTTCCCCTTTATCATTTACAAAAACAGATGGGAGATGGCCTGGGAGTCCTCTTCCATCCCTTATTTCTAAATTCTTGTACTTCAGTATTTGTAGAACAACGAGGCTGGTGATGGAGGAGCATTTGACATGTTTTCTTTCCCAGGCATCAGCCTGCAGCTCAACTATCTGGGGTTGTTCATCTGTCTCCCCTTCTCCCCCCGCCAGGATTTACGACGGCAGGCAACCTGTGTTAGGTGTCATGGACCCCAAAATCATCAAATCCGTGCTGGTTAAGGAGTGTTACTCCACCTTTACCAACCGCAGGGTAAGAGCAGCAGCACTGTGATGTACACGAGACTCCAGAAAACAAAGTACAGGAGGAAACAAGCATGCAGCAGGGTTTCCCATAGGGTCTGCGTGACTGCACTATGGGGATTACTGTAAGCGGCCACTGTATGTCACTGTTCCCCTGCCTTACAGCAGCCTGGGGACTGCACACCCGGGCTATATGCCTGCACTTCAAATTCTGCTCATCCCTCTGTCTATATACACAAAAACAGGATGAATTTGAGCCTGTGTGAGCATGCAGGAACCTGCTGGGGTCCCGCTAGTACCTGTGCCACCCTGCTGCTCCCAGCTGGGGTGCGCTGGGTGTCATGGCCAGGTGTGGGCGCATGTGCCCAGGCACTATGTGCGTTTGGTTACTTGTTCTGGATATGAAAATAGCCTCTCACATGACTTACTGCAGGAAAAAGCATTATGTATTTGCATGTATAATGTGTACACATTCCCATTCTTGCAAGGAAGCTGCAAACTTCTGAGGTTAACACCTTGCCTTTTCCCTCCAGCACATGGAACTAGTAGGGGTGCTGAAAAACGCCGTCTCATTAGCTGAAGACGAGCAGTGGAAACGGCTGCGTACAGTGCTCTCTCCAACCTTCACCAGTGGGAAGCTAAAGGAGGTAAAACACAGAGGATCGAGTACAAGCTAAATCAGAAAGTCAGTAGACTGTTTTCAGGCTGAGATAGTCACAGGGGTCTGATTTCTGTAGTCAGAGCCTGGCAGCTGAACTGGCCTGTTTAATTTATGCCTAATGTAAAAACAGAAAAAAACTTAACGGAAAGATCTTATTTGTAAATATTCATGAAAACCCCTGTAGTCTTTGTAAGCCTGTCTTAAAGGAATTAAATGTGCTGTACTTTAGTGACCATCTTTGTTTTGTGTTACAGATGTTTCCTATAATGAAGCACTACGGGGAAATACTGGTGAAAAATGTTCAAAAAAGAGTGGAAAAGGACAATTCTATACCAGTGAAGGAGTAAGTAGCTGCTAGGAGCAGCAGGCTAAGCAACAAGCCTTGTTAGCAAGTGCTGTGGTTTGTTCATTACTGGCAGCACAGATCACTTGCTAGGCAAACCAGACCTCTGAAACAAAGAACAGGGCTGGCTGCGAGCCTGGCTGGAAATTCATAAGGGGAAATTTAAACTGGGATGTTAGAGAAACTTCCTAGAAGCAGAGACCCACAAAGAAGCCTTCTAAAGAGAATTAGATGGGAAAAAAATGCATGAGCCCAGCCTTGTATATCCACAGAGCCATGACAACTAAATTCCACAGGAAAACCCACTTTTCCCCACATTTGCTTGGGGTCTATGAACTGCCTCCTCACCCTGCAGCAAGCTGGGGATGCCCGTAGGGCCACTGGCCTCCCAGCCCCACACAGCACCATGGGACCCTCTTCTACCACCTGCCCCAACTGCTGGGGTGGGACTGGACAGGGAGGCAGTTACGTGACCCCAGGTCTGTTGTCCTTGTCCATGTCCTTTGTCCTCTGGAACAAAAGCAACATGCTTCACAACCTGTTTCACCCCTGCTACAGCAGCTAAGGTGCAGAAGGAGCAGCAGCACACCAGCAGACACCATAGCCCCATAAGGAGAAGCAGCCTGAAGGACAGTTTGTACCATCACAGGGCTTCACGGGGTCAAACAAGGCTGTTTTCATGGCATGTTTGAAGCAGGGTGTGTAACCACCCTGAGAAGACAGGGCTAAGATGCTCAAGAGCCCCATGCTGTCCTTGCAGTAACATGCTCATGCAGCCACATGCTGTTTAACATCCCCAGGAAGGCTGTCTGATTTCTAAACACACGCAGGCACCAGACCTTTCTAAAATTCATCCCTTTCACTCTAAGTGCCTCCCAGTTGCCATACATCCAACTTCCTTTTCAACAACCAGGCAGGAGGTCTTACTAGAATTTATATTTGAATGTGACTTAGGCATTAGGAAAAATATATTCACATCACACAAATGTTTAATCACAGTACCTTTTCCATATTTTCTCAGCATCTTTGGAAGCTACAGCATGGACGTAGTTACCAGCACTTCATTTGGTGTGAACATTGACTCCATGAACAACCCCAAAGACCCCTTTGTCAGAGAGATGAAGAAACTGGTCAAGTTTGACTTTTTTGATCCAGTCTTCATCGTGTCATGTAAATCACCTTTTGTTGAAAGCTTTATTCAGGTGTCAGAGTACTATTGATGTATGAGTTTAGCAAGCATATCAGACACTTGTGAATCCTATACATTGGCCAACCAACTGTTGCTTAGATAATCTCACTAGCCAGGATGGAAGTCCTAACGGCTCTTGTCTCGTTGTTTCCTCACTGTTAGCTTCATACTAGAACTCTGGGAAGGAGATGAGTAAAAGCTTCATTGACTTTTGGCATCCACAGTGCAACAAACAAGAACATCCCAGCCAATACCCAAACACAGGCTGGAAAATGATCCTTGAATTGAAAAGCAAGTTCAGGTGTGAGGCTTGAGGAGAGTGGTGCTATCTGAAATGCATTTTCTGGAAGAGTTCTGAGTGGGGATTGTAATTAGATGCAATTTCCTAGCAGCAATGATGATGGACCTTAAATCACTTGCAGCCTTAAGTCAAGATTAGACACCTTGCTAATACACAGGGAAGGTTGTGATCTGTGTGTAGAAGAGATTCTGGTGCTATAGATTTTTATGAACCTATAAAGCAAGCTCAGGATGGAGATTTCCTATGATAAAGGCAGTGGTCTGAAGGGGACTTGAAAATGTTTGTATGAGCACAGCACAGCACTGAATAGCTCAGCCTGAAAAAAATCAGAATTTGAAATATTTCTCTTCTAAGCTACCTTTCTGTTGTAGTGCTGCACAAAGCACAGAAGTAGCCTGTCCTTAGAAAACAGTGGTAAAAGGTGGCATATCCTTTGGTCATCTCTTAAAGCTAAGATTATACCCAGTTCGGTTATGCCCAGTTAACAGGAAGATGGGAGAGAGTTGTGCAAAGACAAGCAATCCCAAGGGAAAGAGAAAGAGGGGAAAAAAGCCAAAGCCTAGGCAAAAAAGAAAAGAAAACAAAGGAAATAATTTGTGATTACCATGATTACTTCCCTCAGTAACATCCATAGCTATCTTATATGACGTGGAGTTTGTTTACATTATTCAATTTCATTTTCAATTTGTCTTTCAGTTGTATTTCCATTTTTTTGTCCTCTTTTGGCCAAGATGAATGTAAGCGTTTTCCCCAGTGATGCTGTAGATTTCTTCATGAGATCTGTCTCCAAAATTAAGCAGGATCGTGAAAAGGAGAGTCAAAAGGTAAGCAAGCACGAATTTGCTAGCAGTTGTGGCAGCAAATTCCCTCTTCTCAATACACACAAGTGAAATGATATCATCATTCAAAGGTGATGATATCAAAGATGAAGCCAAAGTCCAATGACTCAGTAAAACCCCAAAGTTACTAAACTGTAAACACTTGATTTTAATGCCTTTGGAGAAGTCTGATTTGACCAGTTCTGGCAGGGAAGCATGGTGGACTTTGTACATCCATGATCTGAAGTGGAGTACAGATAAAGGCTTGGCAGAATGGCTTTAAGCTTGGGCTTGCAAAATTTCTGATAAGTCAGCAAACTAAGCCACTCATCTTCCTCAAAGATTAGTAAGAGGATAAGGGAAAGCAGAGTAAGCTGTGCAAGAGCACCGGACAGCAGTGCTGCCTTTCAGATCTGTGCCTTCCCCTCTCACTTTTCAGACACGGAAGGTGTTTCCCAACAAAACTCTCCCTCTTAGAATTTAAATTCCTTTCCTAAAATTCACTTGAGACACTGCTCTCCCACCCAATGCTTTCACAAAAAGGACAGGTTGCTTTCTGAAATAAAAAGTAGGTGTCACATTTTACAACAAGGGAGTCAATGTGCATCGTGGTGACACTTTCAGTTTAGAAGCAGTGCTTGGGCTCTGGAAGCAGTTTGTGCGAGCCCTCCCTGCAGAACCCTGTCACCAAAGAAACTCTCCTGCTTTTCTCCTCAGGGCAGGGTGGATTTCCTGCAGATGATGATTGAATCCCAGAAATCAACCAGTAACGGGAACAGTGAAGTGAATCACACGTATAAAGGTAACAAGGTCCAAATACTCATCAGGGGAACAGGGCCTGTGGGAGCAAGGAGAACATAGGGAGCCATTTCGCAGAGAAAGACTCAGCAGCTCCCCGCCGACCAGCTCCAGGCAGATGTCTGTTCCCTGCTGCCGGCACCAGAATCCCCAAGGTCCCTTGGCAGGGAATCAATCATTTACGCCCAGACAATTTCCTGGATCCTCTAATCAAATGACTCTTTCCACACAGATTGAGTAGCTATGCATTACCAGAAATACATCGCAGCAAACCTGCCCTAGTCCCACCCATTGCTCCTTGTTCCTTGCTGAGGCTGCCTACACCAGTTTTGCTTATCTCCCCATGTTCTCTCTCCTCACAGCCCTGACCGACATAGAGGTCCTGTCTCAAGCATTCATCTTTATTTTTGCTGGGTATGAGCCCACCAGCAACACGCTTGGTTACCTGGCTTACGAACTGGCCTTGCACCCCGATGTGCAGCAGAAACTGATAGATGAAATCGATACCATTTTACCCAACAAGGTAAGGTGATGCTGAACAATAGCAAACACCCCTCTGACCCTGCTGTCCTCCTAGCTCAGTCCAGACAATGACTCTTTAGCTCCTAAGCATCATCCCAAGATCTTTCAAGAGCTCCAAGACACTCACTGACAACTCAGCCCTGTAGCAATTTTCTTTTGGCAGCTACAGCCTTACAGGCCAATCCCTGCACAAACCCATTTGCCATACCCTGCATCCACGTGCAAATTGATGTGAATTTATTCACATTCTTCATCACTCAAGGATAGAAAATTTAACCAACTATGCAATTTCTATCTTGTGTTTTGTTCTTCAGCAAGTCAGACACAGTTGGGACAGAAGGGGTTGGGGGCAGTCTGGTTTCAGCGGTCATTTTGGGAAAATCCCGTCCTCACACCAACATACCTGATCACCACTCTCTTGTTATCCGAAGGCTCCTCTCACATACGAAACAGTGATGCAATTGGAATATCTTGACATGACCGTGAATGAAACCCTTCGTCTCTATCCCCTCGGGGGACGGCTTGAGAGAGTCTGCAAGAAAGACGTGGAAATAAACGGGGTGATCATTCCAAAGGGAACCGTTGTTATGATCCCACCTTACATCCTGCACCGCAACCCCGAGCACTGGCCAAACCCAGAAGAGTTCAGACCAGAAAGGTACAAAATTGCAAAATACGTAGTGAAAGGGAAGAAACATCCTGCTGCTTTTTCTTCACATAGTAATTAAGTATTAATCTGATTAGCTTCCTAATGGTGTTCTTCCTATCTTTCCACAAACAATACCAAAGAGAAATTGCAGGCTCATGGGAATGTAATTTTAAGACGAAAATGAGCTTTGCAGCTAAAGCAGGGTTTCAAATAACATAATCTAATTAGGAGAATAATATTGATACTTTACAACAGCTTGTATACAGTTTTTAGGTTTGCTGGAAAAGCACGTGTAGATATTTTGTAACTCCTAGTCCATCTTTCTGTATCACCTTCATTGCCAACCCTTTCTTTCCCTCCCCCACACAAGCTTTGCTTCGAAGTATATCAGAGCTGATCTTCCAAGAGTTGCCTTCCCCTTGTTTTCAGGGAAGATACTTATCACTAGTTGGTTATTTTCATAAGCGGCCTCTACCTCTCATTCCCAAACAAGACTGAAGGCATAGGATGCTCCTACCAAAGGTGACTCCTGGTTTCCCTCTCACGAAAAGCAACAGGAAGGAAACATCAGTCATTTTGGGACAGCACATTACCTGGATTTCCACATGGTTCCTCCTAGTCTGGATGGCCAGAATTAAACTCAAACACTGGAGGAGGATCCCACCTCCTGCCCTGGACTAGGGCCCCAACACAGCACTCAATTGCTGAGACACCTTTGCATAAAAATGAGCAAGTTTCTGAAGAGCCTCAGCAAGAGATCTCTGAATAAGTAAATAGATTTTGGATTTCTTGTTGTCTTCATTTTTTTTTCCCCCAACACATGTTATTATCCAGGTTCAGTAAGGAAAACAAAGATGCCATAGACCCATACACGTACCTGCCCTTCGGAGCTGGTCCCAGGAACTGCATTGGGATGAGGTTTGCTCTCCTGAGCCTGAAAGTTGCCATTGTTGCCCTGTTACAACATTTCACCTTCCAAACCTGCAAAGAAACTCAGGTGAGGAACTTACATTATGTTTGGAAACTTGTACATGAGCCAGGAGCCTGGTTACCCTGGGTGCTGGCAGCAGATACTTTGCACTTTGGGGGACTGGGTCCCTCTCCTGAGCACTACGGGAGGCCAGAGGTGGGTGAAAGGGGACCTGGGAGAAGGGCCTGGGTTACTAGAGCTCCCTTCACTGCTCTGAGATTGCCTGGTCCCTTAAGAGGCTGCAATGAGCAAGTGCAGGGAAAATCTTCCTTGAGGAAGAACAGCAAAAAACCTAGAAGAGGCAGGTCTGTATTTCCACTGGAGCTCAGCAACTCCCAGAAATAGGTGTTTTTTCTAATGTGTATTTTCTGAAATGCAGCTCCAGGCTGGGAGGGAGTTCGACCAGATTTGTGCTCTGAAGCAAAATTAAGAGACCATCTCAAGCCCCTAAAAAATCATCCCTATGGACCAAGTTATGCCCAAATCACGGCCAAGCTTCCTTCCTTTAATCTCTCCTTATTTCATTTGTCTGCCTTCAAGTGTGCTTTTTCCCTTTCACCATTGCAGATCCCTCTCAAGCTGAGCTCACAGGGACTCCTAGCACCAGAGAAGCCGATTATTCTGAAGTTAGTCCCTCGGACCAACGCCACACCCGCAGAGGCGTAAAACCCAGCTGTGCCTGCAGCAGCTCTCCGGTGTCTAATGAGCACTGCGCTAACGAAGGGATCGCACATAACAGGAAACCTCACACAGACACAGAAGAGCAACTCTAGTTAATTCTGGAAGCAATTACTACATATTTACCAAATAACATAGCTGTCAAAAACGTAACGCGGATCACTGGGCAGTGACAATATACAGCCCCCTTAATTTTGATTGCAGAAATCAAGAAATAAATCCAAATGAGAAGCTGATCATCCACTCACTTCTAAGGGGACTTCTCCATCTGGAGAGAAGGAATTATTGTCGCATCCAAGAGAAACTAGGTGTGATGGAAATTCAAATTGCTAGACCTTGCTGGGCAGGGACGGGTGACTTTCTTCTTGGTGTACTGATGCTTGAAATTTTGTGTTATAATTGAGCCGATTGGTGTGAGACTATATCCTAGTTACCAATCCTCTCTTGTGCCATGTGTTAATTAAACTAAAGTGTGTACAAATACTGTCATTAAAAATGTTTGAGAGCTGTTCTGTGTTGTGTATAGCAGCTGATCACTTCCTATTTAAAAAAACGTATTCAGCCTAAGCCCTTGAAATTACCCATGTACATTGCTTTCCACTTAATTTAATGAATCTGATCCTTCATTTAATGCGATCAAGCCCTCCCATTTGTACAGTATTTTACAAACACTAACTCCCACCTCTTAGTCTGATTAAGAGGTTGCCTTGGGTTCAGCACTGTCCAGCCCTCAGCCACACCTGAGCTGCAGAGGACAGACTGCAGAGCGCGTGCTCCAGGAGGAGGGACAGGACGACTATTGCTCCTGGACACGGCTCATAGCGGCTGCCTTGCCTCCTCCCAGAGCCTTGCATTGCCATCGTGGGAGGTCGGCCTGGTGTGAGCAGATTTAGGCCATCCCTGACCATATAGACAGGGCTTAAATATCAAAATACTGGTGGGAGGTTCTCCTGGATCTGAATTTCACATGCTGGTTAGCCCCACTATCTTGTGCTGGTCCCAAGACCTACAAACCAAGGAGGAGTTAATAAAATGTAAAAGGTCTATGGAAGATCTGCAAATGGTTCAAGTTACCCTTTAGCTTTCTTCTGGCATCCTTTGCTCCAAGGCATGTTTTCCAATCCACTTATCATGGTCTATAGTTTCCTCTCATGGCAGTGTGCTTTTCTCTTTAGTCTAGCAGACTAAACAGTGACACGATCCAAATGCTACAACCCAACATAGCACAAATTTATTCAAGAATAAATATCCCTTTAGCTACGACAGCAATTAACAGCTTGGGAGAGGTCAGAAGGTTTGTGTAGGATCCTTGTCACTGGAAATCCTTTAACCAAATCTATCCCTTCCTCAGGAAGATAGAGTAACATTCCCCAGGCTTTAATTCAAGAGTTAGCAGCTTGTGCTGTCCCAAAAGGCAGATAAAACAATTATAGTGCTCCCTTCTGATTCATCATCTGTGAAAAATTGTTTGGGTTTTGCTATGTACACAGAAAGGCATGGTTGGAAGTGCTGCCAATAACCCCCCTGCTCGGTTTAAACTGTTGCTCATCTCTTAACAGGGGTTAACAACTCCCAGTGAAAGAGCTGGACCTGCCGTAACGCTGCAGCAGCCGGCTCTGATGGGAGAGAACAACGCCCCTGCACGGACAGACTAGTTAAAAAATGCATTTTTAAAATACAGAAAAACAGTCGTAGTTTAAGTTCCAGACTCAAGGAAGGGGAAGGAAAGGAGAAACCATCACAAAAGTAGTAAGTTGCTTACAGACCAAACAGCCTCTTCAAAGTATAGGAAAGCCTATAGGTATCTCGTGAACAAAGTAAAGCTCCCATGCACAGTGCTCAGAGCAAGATAGGGTTAACGCAGCCGTACCCCGATGCAGGCAGTCCCTGCCCAGCACATGGCATCTCCGGGAATGAAGTCATTAGTGTAACCGTACAGATCATTCTTCCAAATGTGAAAAATGTGACTAATTCTCCAGCTTCAGCCAATTATGACCTGCCAGGACTATCATAACAGCCCATAAATAATGTGTAACAAAATCATGGTAATGAGCCTTCGAGAAGAAAATTAGATCCTCTGTGTCTTAACTCCATAAAATTACTTTGCCTATATGGGCTGCCTCCATCATTCCCAGCACTTCTCCTTGCCTCGCTGCCCGTCATCACTTGTGGCCATGCGTCTACTTGTCCTGGTAGCTGTGCAGTATTCAGGTTGGTTTTCTCCATTTTGGCTGTTTCCTCTGAAGAAAACCAGAGGCACCACTGTTGGAGCTAAAAATCCCAGTGCACTCTACTTTGAGTGTTTTCACTGACAAATGAAAGAAGTATTTATCCAGATCTCACTGACCTTCTCAGCACATCATTGGCAGCCGTGGGACATGGTGTTGTCCCAAGAAATCAGTGTCTTTCTGTCAGAGGGAAGAGCTTTCTAACACCATAAAACATAGAAGTTATTTTGGAGACACTTCTGTTTCCTTCCCATCCCTAAATCCTCCCAGACTCCAAATAAGGAGGAAAATGAGAAAAGAACGAAAGAGCAATGCAGCAGCATATTAAACAATAAGATTCTCTTATGTTTTCAGGCATGCCTCATTGTTGCCAAAGGGCTAACCTTTATCGTTGTGCAAGAGTAAGGGGATGGCACCCTGAAAAATCACGAAGCATTAACTCATCACTCAGGAAGACTTCCTGAAGCATGCAGAAATATATTCCCCAGTCTACTGAAAGATCTGCTGGGAACTCTCCAAAGCAGATGCATACCCCATGACGTGAGAACTGTTCTTGCATCATTTCTGAGCAAAGATAAAAATATAAGTGGGGAAATTTGTTTCCTCTTAGTTAGCTACGACAGAGTAACCACCAATGTTACAGTAACTTGCCTAAATGATGCAAGATTTCCAGTTGGTTGCAGTGATCAAATGGATTTTATGAAAAAACAAGTTTCCTGATGCTTACAGCAGAGAAATATTTCGTGTGCCTCACCCAAGCAGTTATTAGGTGTTTCAAAATCAGGCTGAGCCCTGACAGACAGAAAAATGGCCTATTACCAACCTAAGTGTCCCTAAAGCACTGAAGTCTTTTGCAACTCCATCTTGCCTTTAAAGTGAAAAATGAAACATTTTCAGACATATTTCACCCAAAAGGAGGAATAGGCAGTGTTGGTCCTTTTTCTTTCCCCTCTGCTTACAATTCCATAGATTCTCTATTGATACCCTGCCACCGGACGCCTACGTGCAAGAAGGTGCACAAAGAAAGAAGCTGGCAAACAGAACATGCTTGTCACAGCCCTTCCTTCCTCCATCTTCCTATTAGAAATAACAAACCAGTGCAGGGAATTACCGGGGCATGACAGATAGCTTGGAAATGTGGAAAACCTGTAGCTGGATTTATGCTCTGACATAACCTTTATCTGTTGTAATGGAGAATTAGGCATATTGAATTCCTCACCATACAGATACGGAATTTTGAAAACCCTTACTATTGCACAAATGTTGACAGCATATTTTATTTACTGCATCATTAAAGGTTAAAGAGACTCATTCTCCAGAGGATTCATTTTTTCAGTGCTTAATATCAATTAAAGCTAATTTCAGCTCTACCCTAATGATTAACATAAAATATGGAAAAAGCTCTAACTGAGCATTTCTGTTCATTACTTCCATTCTCCTGTACTGCTGGGGCACTGAAGCAGCTTTACATCACCCGTGACACACTTTTACCCCCAGAGTTCTTGGATACTGAACAGATGATATTGCAAAGATGCACAAAATAGCTTTGATTTTATTGATCAAAGTTTCCATTTAACCAGTTCATAGCTGTTGATCAGGAAATATCGTAGGCTTTCCTACATAGCTTCTGCAAGTATCTAGGTTCAAGTCTGTTACACAGCCTACAGCCTCCATATTGCATGTATGTGTATACTGATATATTTGTGCAGTCAGAAGCTCGCAAATGGAGTGTTAAAGATGGTATAACCGTCCAAGGGAAAAATGAAAAACCCTCACCTGCCACTCACAAACTAAAGCCAGTCCAGCTGGATGCATTTATCCATCTTTGCTTGGCAGAACGCTAGTTCTATCAACACACCAGGGAGTGCCAAGAAAAATAAGTTATAGCCCATCCCCTAGACTGTAACAGGGCTTTGTGCAACCCAGCTTAGACAACACAGGTGCCAGACTCCACCATCCTAGGGCTGTCCAGCTGTTTGTGCTCTGCAATCAAAGGTAATAGGACTGGAAGACACTTTTGGAAAATAGATCACACGGACCAACCTCCAGCACAGAGAGCAGGGTCTTGCACTAACTTGCCCCAAGCTTATCTAACCTTTTCAGAACTTGTCTGCTTGGATCCTAATTTTAAAGTATTTATTGTTAACAGACACTAATCTGGGATCGATCTGTATCCAAAGGTCACAGCAAAAGCCAGAGGGAAGGTGAGCAGCGATACAGATGCTCCAAAGAAGGTCAGCTGCTGCCACTCAGGCTGCTCTCTGGTGGTAACCACACATCAGTCAGCCACCAGTAGCCTTAGCAACATCCATGGAAGTGAGCAGATGTCTGATGCTCCCAGTAATTATAAGAGACTTCAGTGGAAATCAGCAGGATATAAAAGTGGGGGGGTGTACATTTGCAGATGCCCCCTGCCAGGAAATGAAGTGCCTTGCCCAGGCTGGCTCTTGTTTTAGTGTGTCCCATCACATCTAGCTCTGGCCCAGGACTCCACACTGAGCTGCAAGCATCTTCCCAGGCAGGTCACCGAGCCCCCACACTGCTGGTCTCCATCATTTCAAGATTGCAGGTGGCTTTCTGCTTCCCCCTCCTCCTCTTGAATCCTCATGTTTAGCTTTCAATCACCAGGATTCATTTGGCTGGGAGTAAGCGAAACAGCTCTCTTAAGTGGAAGAGCTACCTAATAAAGTTTTAATGGAAGATATTATTTCTGTTCTTTACATTCCATTAAAAGCCAGTCAGGAAATGAAAGCCCAGGAGGGTTAGCCATGCTGGAAACACTCAGCAAGAGGCTGTTCTTCAGGGACTTCAGTCTAAATGTTGCCCTGAGAAACAGAATGCGCCACAAACACAGACAGCTTGTGCTAGTACTGACTTAGCAAGCACGTGCGTATTTATACACACACGTGTCTGTATGTGTGTGAGCATATAGAAACACCTACATGCACACTCCAGATAATAGCAGGAGCCCAAAGGAAAAACCTCCATGCAGCCAGCGAGAAGGGCAGAGGGCATTTATTTGGCCTTTGAAGAGGTTCTCCAAAGCCAGGTTTGATATCCGCCTGGGGAAGGTACGAGCACAGCCCCCGGCATGGTCAAAGCACGAGGCAACGCAGGGCTGGGGGGGGGGTCTGCCTGGGGAAGCAGCAGGTTGTCTGTGCCTGGCTGCCCTGGGGCTCGCAGGCAGCTCGGTGCATCTGTGGCCAAAATCTGTCCTGGGAGAGAAACTTCCTGGAGACTCAAAAATCTGGGAAGTTGCCTGAGGATCTTGGTATTAGGAGAGCATCTGCTGCTCCTGTCACAAGCAGGAGGAGAGCTGCGGCAGCCACAAGGTTGGGGTGAGGAGCTCAGTGCCTGAACCACGGCATAGCCTAGTTTCTGCTTCCCTGTGTCCTTACCTATACACCAAGGTATACAACTGCTTCTCACCAGCAACATTTAAACACCAAAAATACTGCTTATATTTTGTTTTAAATTGAAGCAGTCAATCTGGGCTCCTCACTAACCCACAGCCTGAATTAAAAACAACAACAACAAAAAAACCAACTTTTAAACCCCACTTCCTACCTGTCATTTTCTTGCTGCACTAAAATTCTGTGCAACAACAGCAGGAGCAGTTACAGGAATCTGTTTTCTGGAGGAATAGCAGAACTGAACGGTTCTCAGCCTCCCCGGGGAGGGGAGCTGACATTCAGGCACGTATCAGGGAAGACAGCTGAAAGAGGCCAAAAGAGCACTATACATTTCTGAAATATTAAACTGAGTTTAAAAAGTCTACCTTTCAGGTTTGGGCTGGCTGAGGGGCACCTTCTGTGTCAGACAGAAATCTGCAGTGATGCCAACAGCGTCCGACAAGGAGCCATCAGAGGGAAGCAGCCTGACCCACTGCTGTGCTAACCCAGGGCTAAGGACAAGAACAATAAAACATTAAAATGCACGGTCATAAAACCCCAGCGCACAGCAACTCCTGGCACTGCTTTGGTTCATTACAAAGCCACGTTGGCTTTGTGCTGGTTTTCCTGCCTCCTCTCTGCTGGCTGGCAGCAGCTCCAGAGAAGATCTTTGGCACTTCGCTGAAAGTTTCAGATATTGGTTTCCTTTGGAGCACCTGCTCCTTTGTGAGATGATAGAAGCTACCTCCAGGCTCCCTCCCTGGATGTATGCTGCAGCAGCACAGCTTATTATTTGCTACATTTACTTAAATTCCCCCCAAATGCTTGGATTTTAACCTTTCTTGCCCCTGCTTGTCCCTGTATTTGCTCCCAGGTAGACTTGGAGACCCAGCAGCCAGCCCTGCTGGGGTGTTCAGGCCCCCAGGGTACAATCCCCTTCTCAAATCCACCCTTGAAGCCACAAGCAGGGGAAATAAACCCATCAATCAGCCTCACCTTTCCTCACATTCATAGCTGGAAGAGCAATGCAGGAAAGATCAGGCCACCCGTGCACAGCTGCACGTGCCTACGTCCCAGGGCAGCAATCTCCAGGCAGGGAAAGCTCCCAGGTCCTGGGCTGCTTCTGACAAATAGCTGCTGAAATTGTTGTCTATTTGAGTATTTGTCTTCCATTCGTAATTTCATTTGAAAATCATTTTTGCAGGGTTTGCTGGACTTCAACCAAAATTGCTTTCAGAAATATGGGAAATCTGAGGGCGACTTTTTCCCAGGAACTCTTTATCAGTGCAGCCTCTAAAGCACAGCCACCTCGATCGGAGGGTGCAGGAAGGATCCATCAGAAGCAGCAATCCTAAAAGCATATCACATACTTGTTAACCTGTCCTGCCAGGTGAGAGCACTGGCTAGTTTGTATCTGACTGCTTCTGCTGGAAATCGGTAATAAAAAAATGCTTGTTTTTGAGATAAGTGGGAACTGAAAGAGTTCTTAACCCAGGCAGTTTCTCAGTTAAAGTTTTGTGGAAGAGGACGTGCACAGGCATCTCTGAGCCAAAACACAGGGGAGGACAGCAAGGCAGGGAGCAGCAGCAGAGCTGGCTGGGAAGGATCTGCAGCTTCAATTCCGCTGCAAGCAATAGGTGGGCTTTTTGAATGAGGAGAAAATTCATTAACTTGATGTCAAAGATTGCATAGAATTTAACTAAATCCTTAAGTAAAAGATGCAAAGCATTTCTTAGGACTCCTGGATCTTTCCTTGAAGATTTGCAAAGAAATGTGAAGGAACTGCTCCACTTTTAGTGCCATGCTGTGAGATTAGATGCCATCCCGCTATACATTCTTTTTTATAGCCCACTTCTATTTTTATTCCTGTTACACTGTGGAAGTGTTTGCTAATAATGTATGATAGGATGCTTTGTCATGAAAAAGCCTTGTATCATTTATCTGTTTCTGAAAAGAAATTCTCAGTACAAATCTAATAAGGAAAAAAAATCCTATTCTAACTCCTGTTGGAGGAAAGGGATTGATTTATGGAGAGAGATGAAAAGCACTAAGTATGTATTGCTTGGCAAAATGAGGAATTGTAGAGAACTGTCTTTATGCATTTGAAGGGTGTAAACATCAAAGAGGCAGAAGAGCTATTTAGAGCATTAGGAGGAGGCACATCGAGGAGACAAGAGTTGAAATTAAATGAACATCGTTAACTTAAAAATCATACTTCTGCCTGTGAATCTATTTCCTGATATTACTACTTGTAGCACTCTGATGAGTAAAAATGAAGCGTATATGAAAAATAGTTTAGATATTTTTTCCTATCTGATCAAACAAACCTTCCTGGAAAGTTTATAAAGCCCAGGCCCTGGAGCTATTCCTGAGAACTTGGGAGAAAAGCTTCCTTTAAATTCCCCCCACTTCTCCTGCCAGCGGTGGTTGTTGATCAGAATAATGGGCTGTTCCCCCCCCACCCTGTGCTTTCTGACTGCAGGCAGCCCGCTTCGGTTATCTGGGACATGACTCATTGACACTGTGTGGGTGTAAGAGCTTTTACCCCAGCAGAGGGGCAAGTTTGCCATCACTAATAACCCATCTGGAGAAACAATAGCATCCTTGTTCACACCCCCCAGGAAACCCGCATGTGGTCCTGCAGGATGCCCAAACTCCTCTGCCTGGGACTCCACTAATTGCCCATGGTCCTGAAATAAAGCATCAGGCAGAGGAACAGCTCCATGGGAAACAAGCATCTTTGCTCTCAGATGAGGCTTTTGACTGCACTTCAAAAGGCTGCTGAACGCCACACGTGTGGGGATCTCAAGGACAAAGTTCTGCTCCCATTAAGCCAGGCTGTGCGAGCTGCCTGCGCCCATCTGCGGGAGCGGGGCTGGGTCCTCTGCCCACACACCAGCGAGGCAGGGGTCTGCACGTGCATATGGATGTGCTTGGATAATTGGAAGTGTACAGCTGGGGGCTGGCATCCGAAAAACAGCATTTGGCTACGTGCCTCCCTTCCAATTGCTAGCAGCAGCCTGCAGTACCCAGAGCCACCCCTCTCCATGCCTTCACTCCTCGAGCAGCTGAGCAGCATTCGTGGTGGCAGGTGAAGAGAGCAGGGCTCGCTGCTCTCGCCTCTCCAGGGAAATCCTCAAATCCCTCCAGAATTATACATGCCTTCTTTTTGTCTTTCATCCCCAGACTTTTAGTCTAAGGGGGATACTGGACTCTGTTCTCACATTAGCCGTGAAAAAGAGGCACAGAAGGAGCTTTCTGGGCTCCCTCACCACCTTCCCCACTGGGGGAAAAAAGGCAAAACCCAGGGGACCAGATGCAACTAAATTGCCAAGTCAGAGCACAGAGGGCATGCAGGCTGAGACTTTTCTAACAGACTGATTTCTCCAGTCAGAAACCAATCATTAAGCATACTATTTCACGTGTGTGAAAAAGAAAAGTGTTAGAATAGCAAGCATCTGATAATAGACAAGATTCAGAAGTAAATGTGTGTTATCTGAACAATAAAAGTATATGCATGTATAATAAATATGATGTCTACCAATGACAAGCTCTGATTTATATTCCTGGTGTTTCCAGCCCTAGAGCGTCACAAGAACATTGTAATGAAAAACGTTCAGAAGTAAATAGGAAAGGATGAACCTGCTTGTACAAGCAGGGAATTACACTGCTTGCTGTGCCCCTGCCTGCAGGCACTGGGGCCCTGCACTTGTTCATGGCCAAAAACATCAGATCCTACAGGAATTGGGTTTCTGACACAGTCACAGCTCTATGCAAATACTGGGTTGAATTCATGCAATGCAGCAGGCCGAGGAAACACCATATAAACTGCAGGCTGGCAGCTGCAGGGCCAGGGGGGCCTGCTGGGCAGCAGGGGCAGGGCCATCCCCATTTAGTTTGCACCACCTTGAGCACACATCTTGTTCAACCTCTGCAGCCCCTGCAGCAAACTCACTCTTCTGCAGTGCAAAGAGGAGAACATGAGTCACCAAACCCCCAATTTAAATCTGAAACGAGAGCCTTACTGTGGTAGCAGTAGGTAGAAAGCCCCCCTTCTTCAGATGGATCTTCAGGGTCCAAGGCCAAGCAGTATAGCTATGCCTGAGCTAGAGACCTGCACTCCTCCAGCACAACTCAAAGAGGAACAAGGGCACCAAGCTGAGCTTAAATGGGCCCCAGGGCCCTGGGTGTGGGTGCAAGACCCAGGTGAGGCTGGTCAGGGCTGTTAACACCAGTCAGTGCCTTGAGGCCTGGTCAGGCTCACGCTTTGCACCAGGCTCTGAAAATTTCCCTCTTCCAGCCTCAGCTGGAGAAAATCTTTGTTAAGCCTTGACAGTTTAGGGCCTGTCTAGATGGGTTCGAGTGTCAATAAGTTTGGTGCCTGGGTTTTAAAGCTGAAGTTTATAAAGGCCCATTGCAGGGCATAAATACTGAATCTGTGTGATCCGTTCTACCTTTAGTCACCAGGTGTTTGGATCTGACAGCCTGGGTACGGCACTAGTAATTCAGAATGAGCCCTGAGACTGTGAGCAGCCCCAGAAACCCAGCTGTCAGAGTAGGAAGCAACTAGTTAATTTGGAAATTATTTTGTCCTTTTTCCCCTTAGCCGCAAGAGGAAAAAATATTTTTTAAAGTAACACTTCTGCTTTCAGGTGACTGGGATGGACTTTTGATGCTCAAGTTCTGTGATCATCCATCCCCTCTTGCTGCTTGCATCTAGCTTCAGAAGAGAGCAGCTTCAGCAGTTAGCAGAGAGGAATCAGTACAAGATCAGATCGGGTCTGTAATAGGTGGCAGGCAGGAAAGGCTGGAACAGAGCAGCATTTTGGCAGCTGCTCCAGCAGTGTGGGACACGAGAGACTGAGGAAAATTCAAGATGGTCAAACAACACTTTGTCTTTTCACCTCCCCTCAACACGAATGTGACATTTTCACTGCAGGCTTTCATAAACTGCAGCAATAAGTGGAGCAGAAAGGCAGTAACCCACACAAGGGCCAGTGTGGAGCTCCATTGCCTGCAGTGGAGTCGAAGAAATCAGCCTGCCGCGCGTTTCCCGATGCCATAGGCTGCTACAGAAGATGCACCGTGCCAGGGTATCCGGCCTGAGAGAAGAGTCCATTTATTTCAGGACTGAATTTGGCCTGGGGCCGGTGCTATTCTGAATAAAGTTGGAAATCAGTGACCTGTGGAAAACACTTGTTCAGCACCTGGTTCAGTTAAGAGCCCAATCTGCAAACAGTAAAGTCTGGATGCTCTACCAACCAGAACGAGTCCTAAAGCTCTCAGAGTTTACTGTTGAAGTTTGATTTTCCCATCTCTTAATGAAACAGACTTCTGTTCTGGGGGCATTGTGTCCATTTCACAATGCATTTCGTTGTCTTCAAGATGTACGTCCCCTCCTTGATCCTTCCTTTGGAAGGATGAATGAAGAAAGGAAAGGAAAGGAAAGGAAAGGAAAGGAAAGGAAAGGAAAGGAAAGGAAAGGAAAGGAAAGGAAAGGAAAGGAAAGGAAAGGAAAGGAAAGGAAAGGAAAGGAAAGGAAAGGAAAGGAAAGGAAAGGAAAGGAAAGGAAAGGAAAGGAAAGGAAAGGAAAGGAAAGGAAAGGAAAGGAAAGGAAAGGAAAGGGCACATATGACACCTTCTGGGATACATCAATCAGAGCAGAGCAGCAAAAGATAACAGGCTGCATAAACTCTTCTTAGGAGCCACCTACTATTTATCTAAATTGCATTTCTCAGCACGGTTGAGAAGCACTCCTCCTTCTTATAAAGGAGGGATGAAAGCAGGAGTGCTGCGATGTCTCTGCCCCTCATCCCTTCTCACACCTCCCACCCACATGGGAACTGCTCTGTGCTCCAGCAGCTGCCTGATCCCTAACCCCTGTAACACAAATCAGACTAGACTAGATTTACTGGTTTGGCAATATTCTGGCTGCTGCTTTGGCAGTGATGGCCAAACCTGAGATCCAAACACACCTGTTCACCATTTTAACCCCATTAACTGGATTTATAATGCTTTGGGTGTAGGAAGATATGGGAAATGTGTTCTCTGCATCAGCCCCTTTTGTTGGGTGACAGAGCTGTGCTGCATTCATCTGTCCCTTAGACCAAGAATGTTTCACCAACTGATTTAATTACATGAAGCTTATGCAGGAGTTACAGAAGGATTATCTGGGTTTTATCATGGTTATTATAGAAAATGATTATATTGTTACTATTACGGAGTTACAAAACGTAAAGAGGAATCACAGCAAACTTGGCAAGAGCTCATTAGGAGTGTGGTGCAGTCTGCAGGAGCTAATTAAAAATGCCTATATCTCATAATAACCATTTATCTCATCACAGCCTCCATTCCCTGACTTTCTTTCTGTGGACGGAGTGAGAGCAAATGATCTCTTCTCACTGGTGTATGTGCACACTGTAAAACACACTGAATATGCTGCAGTACACACGGTTTTGTTCCAGGGTATGAAGCCCCCAGTTCCATCCTTGCCTGCCTGGGCTGTGGGCTGACTGCCCTTCCCTACCACATGAGGCCACATTAGATGCTCTGGGGCTGCCTGGAGTTGCTTTAGGTAATAACTTATTCAACTATTCCAGAAAAAGCTTCTTGACATTTTAAATTGTTGGCCCTGTGAAGCGTTATGATAATGAAGGTGACTCATGGCTCCTCTTCTGCTCATGAGGTCACTCCAAGAAACTCCAGCTCTGTCCAGGCTCTCCAGAGGTGAGCAAATCGCTTGCCTCCAAAAGCATCCACTTTAGTTTTATTAAATGCTGCTTATCTGCAGGATCCATCTTAATTTCCCTGGGTCTTCTCGCTACAACTGTCACACAAGTCCCTGACTGCACTATCACTGTCTCCTCGTGGCAATAACGGTAAGTGTGGAGCTGCTGTCTCCCAGCGGGAAGGATTGCCATGGCTCATCTAATTCTCTCTTTCCCTTTTCCTTGTATTACGCCCTTGAAACAACAGAGGAAATCTTCACTAATACATAAACCTGTGTGCTCCTCCAGGAGTTCTTCTTCTCTCCTGCATCTGTCACACCACAATTGCAGGGGGAAGGCAAGGCAGACGACACGAGGCAGCTCGGCGGCGGCTGTCTGACCCTGCTCTTCCTCCCGCGCGGCATACGGGATGACAGCTGCAGCAGAGGAGGAGGAAGGCTGAATGCAAGAAGATGGGGACCGTAACCCTGCAGGAGATGCTGGTTGGGAGACATGAAAACAGTATTAAAACGGCATAGTAACATGGGCATTTGCATTTATTGTGCTCAAAGTCTTACAGAAGTGGCTGGTACCTCTGGTATCTCTGTTTCCAGCAATATGTTGGTCTGAACTGCTTACCACGACTGCAAGCTTTGCTCAGACGTCTGCATCTCTTCTGTAGGATTGCTCCTTCTGTACGCTTTCACAACAACAGAAAAGAGACAGCTTCCAGTTAATCTGTGTTATCTGGAAAGATGAAATCAAAGCGAAGTTCGTTTTGTCAACAGGGGTGTGAGTGCTGACAGGAGATGGATAGGAACAGGCGAAAACTAGCTGTAGTGGTGCCCGACAAATCATTTCTCACACTCACGGTGCCTGGATGCAGGGGGATATTCTCAAGATGACATTTGATGAACCTGTTTTCTTTTGGAGTTCGAATTAAAAGGCTCTGTAGGAAAAGAAGAGAAATAACTTGCAAAGGCACACAGCTGTGACACCATTTTCTGTGCAGCCCCACGACACTGGGCAGCCTGGAGGGGAACAGAGCGGAGAGGCACAGCCTGCCTTGCTCTCCAGGGAAAGAAGGGTGTACTTACACTTCTTAATCCATCCCAAAATATCAGTATCTTGGAAACAAATTCCTTGTCATGTTTAATCTTTGCACACATTTTCAATAAAGCAGATGGAGAGGCTGCTGAATAATGAAATCCTTGAGCCTGTTGCGGCTGAAGTCAGATGTAAAATCAACGTCAGCAGCACGGAGATTGTGCTCCTCGTGACAGCAGGAACCAAGTCTGAGGTCTGTTGGTCTTCAGTGCAGCCCGGCGGATCCTCAGTCCTCCAAGACACTGCTCTTCTGCTTGCGATTTCTTGGTCAAATAAAGACAATAAAGAAACCGAGGAGCATAAAAACGTCAGTGTGAGCAGCTCAGCCTGTCCCCAACAGTGCTGACAGCAGATGCTCATGGAAAAGCCTGGGAGCAGGGTGAGAGTTAGAGGTACTTGTCAGAAACACTCTCTCAGCTTCCTGGGCTTTGTGGTTCAAGGAGTCCATAGATATGCACAGGAAGGGAAGTACCTCTCTGTGCTTGCACTGAAAACCTTCCAGTTTCAACTGATGTCTTTAGTTCTGCTGGGAGGGACGGTACAAGTCATTCCCTCTTTGCCCTCTCCGTGCCACTCACAAGCGACATCAGGCAGCAGGAGATGGTGACACTGTTAACCGACTGCTGGAGTCCTGGCAATAGCTGAGCTAACATAGACAACACTTACTTTGAAGTTTTTTTCCCGAAGAATTCCTGCTGATTTTCAGCAAGACCTTGCTGTGCCCATAGGGAAACTTTCTGCACCCTCTGCTCTGGGAGCTGTCTGCTGACCATTGCGTTGGCTCCTGCCTTTCCCAGCCATTATCTTGACACCAGCTGGCCGTGGTTTTACTGGGTTTCTTTGACAACATAGACCTCATGTCCATAACTTCAGGCAGACATCAGAACTATTTTGCCCCAAACCATATATTTTTTGTTTCACCCTGAGAAGAATTTCTGTTTGTTCTCCTATTATTATTATTTATCTACACGTGTGACAAAGATGCTCAGACAAGTAGTGCCTACTCTTCACTTGTCTGTACAGCCTGGTGTCTCTGGTGACTAGGAACACTTTATCAAAGCCAATCAATTAAACCTAAACAATCAATTAAACCAATCGATTAAATCTAACCACTCAATTAAACTTATCCACTGTTCCCATTGGGCTGGCATGTCCAATATTCAGAAAAAGAAAATGCATATTTAAAATCCTGGCATTTTCCCAAAAGTTGTCACTCCCCTTCTGAAAACAATGCTGGAGAAATCAGGATTTTGCTCCTGTAACTTCTGCACATTTCTCCCTCTTAAGCTTTCTTTGCCAAACTTTATTTTCAGATGTATTCCTGCCTAAAATTGTGTTGTGTCAGCCCTTCTCCCAGACATCCTCTGCTTTCAGAGGCAGTTTTGACTGCACACAACAACCCAGCTGCTGCCTGAGATGAGGAAATCTCTTTTTGCAAGGACAGCAGACAGGGAAGCTCTTGGCAGATGAAGCAACCTGTGAGTCACTTCCGTGGCTTTTCCAGGAGATGTTGCAGACAGAGGCAGGACATTGAACTTAGCTGAGATTTCCCAACTGTCATGTTATTTGGGTGGCCAAACTTGAGTCATTTCTAAACCTAGATCACACTGGTTTTGTTGTTGTTGTTTTGTTGTTGTTGTTGTGTTTTTTTTTCTTTGTTTGTTTTGTTTTCCCTGAAAACAGACTATCTACTACACTAAAACAAAACACAACAAATATTCCTGGTGAAATCAATCTGAGTCTGCTTTCCTGAAATCAGCACATGTATAATGAGCATGAATTTCTCTCCTCTAAATTATCTGTCCTTGTGCTTGGGACCAGATTAAGGAAAGAGGCTGGAGAGGCCGTATGTCCCACCAGTAGCTGTCCTCTGAAAGCAGCCCTGTGAGCTGAACAGGGATGCGATGCTGCAGTCCCATCTTTGGATGCTGAAAAAAAAATCTGATGAGAAAATGACTTTCATATGGTCAATGACTAAAACAGTAATTAAATGAACTATATAAAATGTTTTGGAATGAGTAGAGAAAAACACAGCTTTATAAAGTGTAATACAGGTTAAGAAAAGCAGCAGTGTGACCCCCAAGATTTTGATGTATTCAGCGCGTGTAGCACGAGGTGTCCTGGTGTACATGTACAATGGGACTCGTCTGAAAGGAATGAAGAGCACCAAGGAGCGAGAAATTAGAAGACAGAGAAGAGGGAGGGGGATTAATCAGCATTAGTGCTGCTTTCAATCACTGTGTTCCCTATAGAAATTAAATTGCTCGGCTCATATCAAGTTACCCATTACCAATACACGCCGTTGCTTTCGTTCCTCACTTTGCTGGGCAGACTGCAGTGATGTCCTTGTGCTTCAGCCTTGTCTGCAGAGTAAAGGGGTTAATTTGATCTCCCTCTCTGTCTCTTTAAATATAACTCCTAAATTTGATGGTTTGCCTTTTTTTTTTTTTTTTTTTTTAATTATTACTACAATAGCTGTAGCTTTTCTGGAGGAAATACAGCTCCAACCAATGCGCTGCAGTTTTCCAAAGCAAAGTTTGAACCACCTTCATCAAACATAATGGTCACAGCTTTTAAACCTTTCAATGAGGGTAACAAGCTATTATTGGCCACAGCATAAAAGCAAAATACAAGCTCTCCCAGTCCAGTTTCTGCAGCTCCAAAACCAGATATAACATGACGAGCACATCATATACACATATGTAATCCTGTGAATATCTGTCGTATGTATATATGGTACACACTTTTGGTTCTTGCATAGATATCCCTGTACTTGGAGTAGCCACAAACGCTAGCTGAGAAAAACAAGTCTCTGTTTTTCATTACCACCTGTAATTCCACCTGGGGTCATTACTTCCTCTGCTAAAGTGATAAATAAAGTAATAATTCTCCCTAAAAGCTGTGCTGCATATCGCGCAGCTTGAGCACCCTCCTGGTACATTAACAGGGTGCTGGGACAGGCATTATGGATGTTTAGATCCAAGTATATGAGCTGAGTATTCCTCCCCACCTCAAATTAAGAAGAAACCCTGGCATTTTGAGGCGATTTACATCGATTTTCCTGCTGTAAGCCAAACCAAGCTGGAGCACCTGGAGTTCTTCACAAAGCGTCTCTCCGTGCTCGGCACGTGCTGGAAACTTGGCCTCGTGTCCCTGAACAGGCCAGAAATAGCCTGTCCCCAGGGATTAACTGACCTCCATGCTGCCTTTCCAGGTCTGTAAATTTTATCTGATGGGCTTCAAGGGATTTCCTCTGATTATTGCGGGTGCCTCTGGAGATAGATTTGAAAGGATCCTGAATGCCTGTGAGACCTCTCCCTCTGAAGCCAACCCATGGAGAAACCTGGCGGAGGAGCTGTAAATCTTGGGAGGTTTTACAGCAGCTCCCCAGACATCTGTATCGCCTGTATCAGCAAACGCTCCACGCATCGCTATGGGAGTGGGATGTGGTGAGGGGAGAGCTTAATTTAGAAAGCAACTATTTAATACCTACAGTTCTACATGACAGCCAAAAATGTAACCCCAGACAAATAGCTTTCCTAACGCAGACTGTATTAATGTGTGTATATATATAATGTAACAGCATTGCACTCACATGCTCATTTTCCACTGGCTGATCATGGGCAAACCCTCAATCACATCCAGACCCTGCTGTGCTACCACAAATGCTGGAAAGAGGTAAATATTCACGTGTCCAGGCTCCCTTCTCGTGGTTTCCCTTCCGAAAAGGAGGCACGCTTCCGCCCCAGCCCAGATGCAAGGGAGATGTTTGAATTAAGAGCAGAGCTGCACAAGGAATCGTCCTGGGTGGGAACAGAGGTAGCAGAACGGGGATGAAAAATGAGGGAGTGGGAAGAGGGTTCTGGGGCATGTTGGTATATTGACAGCATACGCAATTTTGGCCAGAAAAAAAAAAAAAATCTCAGACCGGTTTAGTTGCAGTGATGTGATGGGTTTGCAACCTTTCCTACAAAACCTGATGTGCTTTGTATAAAGAGTGCCATAGAAATGAGAGGAATCAATACAAAGATGCCTGTGTGCGTGCATGTTTTATATTAAGACTTAGTTGATGACTTCTCATCATTTGAAAGAAATGTTCAGCCTCAGTGCTTGAAATTATCCAGCTGCAGCATTTTCTACTCAAACCAATCTCCAGTTAATTTGATCCTTCATTTATCTTGAACAAAGCCTCCTAATAAAAACATTTGTATTACAAATGATACACTTGATCAATGGGATTGCTTTAGGCAAGTATTTGATAATTTGAACACTAGCTATAAAAAGTTCTCATTTAATAAATGTAACTGGCCCAAATTTGCAGTGAGAGCAAGCCCCAAACCTGTACATCACTAAACAAGCCAGACTGTAATTAAATATAGGGTTATTTAGATGTTCTTAACAACATTATTGTTCGAACTGGCTAGTGTAATCTCTGTGATATTAGCCGTAATTATTTTTAGGTAGCACGATTAATTATTTAGTTCAGTCCAAGTGACAAGAATGGATTGATTCAAAACAAGAAGCTGACTGGGTGCTAAGCTATTAATTTCCTTTCAATCCTGTAATTCCTTTGGTCAAATCGGTGAGATAAATACACACATGAGAAAGAGGCAGAGACTTCTCCCAGACGCGGGCTCATGCACACAAATACCTGCACACCCTACCCCTCACACTACAGGCACCTCCTTGACAAATCTGCCTGTTGATGGTGGGCAGAACATTTACTGCTATTTTGCCACAAAACCTACCCAAAAACTTCTGATTTGCATTTCGGGCAATAGCACCCTGGGCATCAACAGCAGCCAGGTCCTGTGCAGTGCAGGAGATAACACGGGACCCTTTGCAGGGGCTGGGAGGGGGGAAACAGCCACCAATAACATTCACGTCTGCATTTCTGAGATCGCTTTTCAAGCATATGAGCTCTTCAAGGTCGCAGACTGCTTTGCTACGGACGGTATGTTCCCCCTCACAGGCCTGGGTCTGAGCTAAGAAACATTATCCCTTGACAGTCAAAGTAGATTTCTGCTTTATTGCATTTGCTGTTACCCCTCACCCCTGGATGCTTTGGGAAGCAGTCCTGGTACTTGGAATTTTATGCTGCGTTTATTTTCATTAATGGTGGCATTAATCAGCTGTTTTCCCTGGGTCTCCACAGGCTGCTCAAGGATGGTCTTGGAATGCAAAGACAAATTCCAGGTCAGAATTCCTGTTGCTTGCTATTACTATGGTTGAGAAGTGAAATCACTGCTCTCTTTGTTCAGACTTGTGCATGAGCACACTAAAAAGCTGCCAGCAGCTCCAGCATCCCTTCTGCACCCTGGTCAAAGAGCTCTATTCTGACACAGCTACCAGCAGCTGTATTATGAAAAAAATTCCAAGTCTACAAAAAAAAATGTCACCCCGTACATCTGCCTATTTTGTTTTGCTTCTCCAACCCTTTTAAATCAGCATTTTTAGGACTTCATTTAAAATGGAAGACCAGGAAGGGGCACAATGAGGATTCTCTCTTGTCACATCACGCACGGAATTGTACACCATAACAGCCTCAAATCTCTTCCAATCCATCACTTATTTCCCTCTAGAAACTTTTCCACTCTATTGTCTCTGACTGTTATTTATTTATTTGGTTAGCTGACTTCAAGGGACATTTCTCCTGGCTGGATAAAGACATTTTGCAAACAAACGCGTGGAAACATTTCTGATAACACTGCAGAAAGCTGCGTCCCTGTGGGCAGGTGATGCTCCGTGGCGTCCAGCAGCCACCGCAGCCTGGTTCGGGAGCAGCATTTTCACTGCTGGCTGTAGCGAGGGCCGAGGCGGGAGGAATTAAAGGGTTGCTCAAGGATCCACGGGGCTCTAAGGACTCCCCCGGGGAGGATAAAAAGGAATTAGGAAGGACTTTTATTGACGAGGATATGTTGCTTGTGCTTTGATACGCACACAAAAGAGCGTAATTGTAAGTATTGGGAGGAGGGTTCGTTATGGCTGAAACTATCATTTACACCCCGTGGAGAGTAAAAAAAAACTCTTTGGCTGAGACCTTGGGTAGATGCTCTACCTTTTCTGCCCCTTTACAAGTCAGCCCAAAAGGCCTGAGGCCCAGATAAAGGTTACTGAATAGGCAGAGAGGACTTAGAAAGCAACAATAAATAAATAATATTGTCCCCCCTGTTTCAGAGAGCTCCACATTTTGCTGCAGCACCCTGAGACACTGAGCTGGAAGAAGAGCTGTGGATCTCCATCAACAAAGCATGTTCTGCGGAAAAAAGAAAAAAAAAAACACCTTTGGGCAACTCTGCAGCATCCAAAGGAGAGGAGAACACAGTGCCAGCGTCTGTTCAGCGCCGGGAGAAGAGAGCATCTGCTTCGAGACTCTCCGACGTTTACTTTGGGTGAGAAATCGCTGCCCTAGCCGTAATACTTCAGGAGCGAGACACATAAAGTGAACGGAATCCACACAAATGAGGTAGTTAGCGTAACCGAATACGCTGTTCATTCCTTCAAGAATGAAAAATATGAGTAATTCCCTGGCAAGGCCCAATTACAGCCTGCCAGCCCTAGCACATGGGTTACATCTATTATGAAATAATAAGATAACATTAATAAGATTCCCAGAAAGAACATCAGATAGCCATTCTCCCAGCTGCATAAAGCTGGTCTGACTATTCAAGCTGTCTGCTGCCTGAGGAGCCCAGCACTCACCGGGTGCTTCTGGTCATCTTTGGCTAGAAAGGTTCAGGTCTGCCAGCTTTTAAGCAAGTGGCTCCGAGTGGGAAATGGGGCAAGAGCTCTGGGAGTGCTAAGGAGCTGCTCTCTTTTAAGGAATTTCAGTATCAGGCAGGAACTGGGTGCATGGTCTTCAGGTGAATATTGGCACCCCCCCCCTTCCTGAGATACCTATGGAGGTAAGCTCAGAAAAAAAATTAATAAAAATAAAATAAAATATAAAATAAAATAAAACAAAATGAAATATAAAATAAAATAAAATAGAACAAAATAAAATATAAAATAAAATAAAACAAAAAATAAAAAAAATAAAATAAAATAAAATAAAATAAAATAAAATAAAATAAAATAAAATAAAATAAAATAAAATAAAATAAAATAAAATGAAAAGACATAGGTGTGGTTGATTGTAACATCACAGGTTGCTCAGAAGCCCGGTAGGGCAGGAGACAGCTGTGATTTCCATCACTGATTTAGCAAGATGCTTCTCAGACACTGGCAGGGGGCAGCCTGCTCTCCAGACCCAAGGAGTGAAGCTACCAGCAGCCAGAGGCTGTACATTTGGCAGGTGGCTAAATTGGCTCTGCAGCCTCACCCGTCCTTCCCTTCGTGGGGAAGGGAAGATGCTGAGTCTCAGCACAGAGGGTAATGTAATGAGAATTAATAAGGCGTGTGAAGATGCTATGTAATTGTCCGGCTGGCTGTTTCCTTTGCACCTTATGCTATCATTTATGCTCATGCAAAGTGGCTGTAAAATGCTCCTGGTCTGATTCAATATAACTCCACGGACCCTCGTACAGGTGTAAATTGCTCTGTGAAGTTCGGGGCAGTGTCTAAATGCAGACTAATCTAGTCATCTCCACTGTCTTTCCTTCTGTCCCTGAACTCGCACACAGCCAACTGAATATTTTAGTGCCCAATGAGCTACAAAATGTTCGCTATTGCATGCAAAATAATACATGAAATAAATAAACAAATAAATAACAATCCCTGCCTGGGACTCCCCAGGAAGAGAATTTGCAGTGCTGGCCCCTCAGGGACTGGAGCTGCACCGAGGTGCGCAGTGACCGCAAGTCCGAGCCAAAGACAAGCTGTGAAAAATGAAGTTACAACATCGTCTTGGAGGAAATGGTCAAAAAGCCCATGCCTGACCTTGTCCAGACGTAGGTAAAAGCAACTGCAGACCAAGAGCAGCTGTAAAATGAGCCTGAACTAAAACGTATTACAGGGAATAACCCTTAAAGAGGTGGAAGGCTTTGCTCGATGCACTCCTACAGGTAATTTCAATCCCTGGCAGCTGCAATGTTTCAATAATGAATGTCAGACCGCTGGACAGCTGAGAGGGGAATAAATATCTATTTGCCTTCACTGGAAGTAGCATTAGTTTGACATATGACATTCAAATGATATGAACTTTAAAAGAGTGGTTAAATGACTGCTGTTTGACTTGAAACCTTGAATCCACCGAAGCAGCATCCCAGCCGTTTACCTTCGCTCCGAGGGGGATTGAAACGTGGGGCTTAAGAATGAGAGATCAGAGCGTTTCTGCAAACACAGCCCGCGGGATGCAGCGTGTCCAGCTGGTAGCATACGTGCCCCTGTGGGATGAGAGGGGGAAAGATGGATTCTCCTGTATGGCACCGTCCTCGTGTCCCTTGTCGCCGCAGACGCCTGCTGCCAGCACGCGGGGAGCAGCACAGAGCTGGGTGACAGAGGGGGAGAGGATGGGGGGGGGGGGGAAACGAGCTTTGGGGCCACGGGATAGAACGGGGTGCGAGAGCAGGGTGCCCCTACCTGGTCCCGTCCTCTTTCTCCTGGCATCCTTCTCCTCCTCCTCTTCCTCCACGCCGCTCTCCGAGGCTCTCCTGCACTCTGCCTCCCAGGCAGCCAGCCCAGCCCGCGCCGTGCCCGTCAGCTCATTTCGGGGTTGTCCGAGAAACCAGCACTGCAAAGCATTTACCTCTCTATTTTGGGAGACCTTGTTAAGCACTTGTCACATTAGCCTGTCAGCTTAATACCAGCAGTCATAACACTTTTATAACCTACCTGGTGAAGTGCCTTTGCTTGCAATCCTTGCACTAAAGCAAGCGCTCAGGACCAAAGCTGCTGCGAGAAAAAAAAAGAAATCACTGCTTCCTGACCTTTGGGCAGACTCTGTGGGCTAATTATTCCATCGATTTTAACCGAATCAAGCGTTCAGCGAGGCTGTCTGGAGGCCTGCCTCTCTTCAGCTGCAGGTCTCGTACCACAACAGCAGCAATCATGCGGACAACCTCGTCGCGAGCTGGGGTCAGGGTCAGGAAAGCTCCGAGTGGCTTGCGGCTGGTGGCAGGCAGGGCTGGTGGCAGGCAGGGCTGCCCTAGCAGGGGACAGCCCGGGGACATCCCCGCTCGCTGGCTTGTGCCGCTGGGGGAGAGGACCGAGAGCCAGCAGAGCGCTGGAGCATGCGTTAAACCCAGCAGTGACACCACTCCAAGCACCATATTAAATGCAAGTGGGTGCTCTTGCTTAAAACCGGCCTAAATAATTGAAGCAGAAGTGAGTGGGGCTAGATTTGAACGTTGCAGCTTTGTGGTGAGCTCTCTTTACAGCAACAAGAGCTTTCCGGGAGCTGCTGCTAAGCCGAAGGTAGGTTTGCATTAGGAAGCAGCACTGTGCTATGGGAGGGGAATCAGCACAGCACAGGAGCCGGCACTGAGGGCCTTTTATAGATCCTATATGTGTTTCAGGGGCAGTAGGGGACTTGATTCAGCAGCTGGAGCACATTAGATGAGCTCCTGAAGCACTTGTGGTTGAGTGCCGTCCAACTGAAACCCATTTGCTCACTCTGTGACCTCTCTGGGATCTGAGTCAAAGCATGGGACAGAGGCAGGCATGCATCAGATCTCACTGTTGGTTAGCCATAAACATTTTTATTTTTATATTTTAAATTTACTTGCAGGTAAACTGAGGCACAGCACTGCTGAAGCCTTCGGCTCTATTTCTCTCTGGTTGCAGGGGAACTGTGCATGTTCAGCACCTCTGGAAGTCAGATCAGTGAGGACAGACGCAGACCAACCCCAGAACTGCGGCACCGACCAGAGAAACACCAGAAATCAATCCCATCCCACGGGCTATGCCAGGCTCGTGTCTATCTGCTGGAAGGCTCCCAGGATCGGAGCGATTCCCCACTGTAAGCTCCCACCCAGCCAACATCTGAGCCTCATCACTGAAAACAGCATCCTGTTCACGTTTACCATGCCATTTTCCCCTAATCTTCCATCAGTACCAGGTTTAGCAACCCCTGTCTGTGGGTCAGCCCCATTAGCAGCAGCACTGCTATCGATTCTCCTTCTGGTCACAGTGAGGTGGACATGAAGTTTCCTGGTTAACAGAGCAGAGCCTGGGAGCAGCACTGCTCTCTGCCTCCACTCCCTGATTCAAGGTGAAGGCAAACGGGCAGATCAGCCTCCTCTCCTAATCCTTCCTACAAGCCCGAGTGGGAAACAGCAAAGGTGTGCACTTGGTACTCTCCAGCGCTTCTGAATTCAGCCAAATGGAGGTGAGATTTGGCATGCCCCAACATCACCTTGTCTTTGCCAGAACCCAGCACAGGCACCTGAAGATAAAGCCAGGCAGCACCATGAGCTTGCTGTTGAGTTCTCCGTAGGTAAATCCGCGTTGCAAGCTGCAGCTGCCAGCTCGCACGCTTAATCGGAGCAGAGAAGAAGCGCCAGGGTGCCAGCAGATGAAGATGCCTTTGAACAGAGATGAGAAAGGCTGAAATCCTTTGACACCTGGAAGTGAACTGTATATTACTAAAATGTTAAGCAGCTTTGTGAGAGAGATTATCCTGAAGGATATTTTCCGCAGTGTTGACATTTGTGTGTGAGTGATTAATTCCAACGCGGGCACGGAGCAGGGAGGCAAAACCCTTTGTGCATCGCTCGTGACTTCCCTCACTGCCACTGGCCAAGCTACAGCCTTCGGTCTAGCGAGGTCATTAATGCCTCCCTGACCTGTGACACTGTGTTACTTCATCACCCTCATCTGCTCGGTCACCTCTGAAGGCAGAGACTTGGGGATTTTCCATGCCCCTTTTTTGTCAACCACTGTGGCAGCAGAGTCACTTTTCCGCTGTTTTTTCTCCAGGTTTTTGACTGCCTCTATATTTTGTTGTTATCTCTTGAGATGCTCCATCACAGCCGCAGTCAAACACAGTGCAATGGCTTTAAAAGAGAGGGACGGTAACGGCAGAAAACAAAGATGAACCCTTGCTTTTGTGCAAGGGCAGCAGAAGGTAGCTGTGCAGCTGCAGGTCACGAAGGCAAACAGGGAAGCCGGAATTTTCTGACCCTCCCACCCTGCTCATTGCTGACTCTGGAGGGAAACAGCCTTGTCCTTCCCCTACCC
Source organism: Anser cygnoides (assembly GCF_040182565.1). Classification (NCBI taxonomy): domain Eukaryota; kingdom Metazoa; phylum Chordata; class Aves; order Anseriformes; family Anatidae; genus Anser; species Anser cygnoides. Next base: position 4,312,991 of record NC_089887.1, read on the forward strand.
TTTCAGGCAAGGATGTCTTCCACTGGGGAATTTAATCCACTGCAGAAAGGTTGTTATGTATCTTTTGAGGTTTTCAACTAAATGCTTCAGAAATATAAAAATATAAAATATAAAAAGAAATAAAAAATCTATATTACATATATTCTGTCTATAAAAATATCAGAACAGAAAAGCAATATAAAAAGAAAGAAAGCAACTCCTGTCTAGTGACTGAAGTTCCTAAGCCCATTTTTGCACTGGAGACCACTTGACAATTACACCATCAATGGCTCTACTCAGCCATTTATTTTGAACTGGGGTATCTTAAACTCAGCGTCTCCACAAGCAGCTCTTACTACTGATGATACACATAAGGTAACACCTAAGATTAATTTAGGCTATAACGAGTTTTCATCCCCCAGGAATCCAAGCATTATTATACATGGTAGCGACTGGGGTAGGTGCACTTGCAATTACTTCAGCCAGCACTGAAATTTGACACTTTGGAAGCAGAAGACACTGTGACTGGGAAGTGTACATCAGAGCAGGTGCATGAGGTGTCCAGGAGAGAGCACGGACAGCACTTTGAACCCTGCATGAAGTCATCGGATCTGCAGGATGGAGCAGACCCTGGAATCAAACCTCTCCGCTCTCGCAGAAAGACAAATGCCTGGTTGAGACAAGCAAGCCAGCACCTTTGTTAATTTGTGTTGTTACCACGTCATAGTGGAAGAATGAACTGCAAAAATGGGCTTCTGTGTCCATTCTGCGGCCCTGGCTTTTGAGGCAGAGGTACACTGAGGATCCCACCTAAGCAACGAGGAAGCCCTGTTAGGAGAGATGGTGAGACCACACTGTTTTTTGGCCAATAGCTTGTTAGACCTACGGATGGATTAACTTGTGTACGGGGAAAGAGCAGAAGCAGAGACTGGCTTCAGCTGGGTACAAAAGAGGTAAACAAGCTTTTTATTGTGATTAGCTTCTCTTTAGCAGTTTGTGGAGGAGTAACATGAAGTGGGAGATTACAGAGCATTAGGTCCTCCGGAATGTAAAAAAGGATAAAGTCTGGGCAAGCCTTCCCAGCTCTCAACAGCCAAAGGCAACAGCTTTCTTCTAGACCAGGGTTCCCCAGGACATCCGAAGGCTCTCAGTGCTGCACCCTGTGTCATTTTTAATTCAGTTAATTTGGTCTTACAATGGCCTAATACACATCAGAGACTAAAAGGTGTCACGGTAGCAGTGTAGATGGTGCCTGTACTGACAGTCGCTTCTGTGGGAGATGGCTGCGTGCCCAGGGTAAAACAAGCAAACAATCAGAAAATACACGCAGGGCACTTCTCTCCCACTCCACAAATCTCCAGTCATTAGGGGGAACTGCTTGTCTCTGGGCTCCTCTAGTTAACTCATCTGCAATCTGAATCACTCATAAAATCATAAGAAAATCTAAATAAATCAGCATCAGAAAACTTGCCACAGGCATTCGTTCCTGCAAGGACGTGACCACTTTAACACTTGTCAGGGTCAGAGCACACAGCTGAGGAAATAGCCCTGGACAACTCTGCATCCCCAGGAGTATAAAACCAGAAGACACACAGAGCTGCCCAGCAGGCAGTAGGAACAGGAGCAATGGTAGCATTACTTAACTGTGTGCAATTTCTCTCCCTCTCCTGATTTAAATTACACTGCCAGAAGAGACTGACAGTGTCTGGAATCAAATTGCTGAGAAAAGTGCCTCTTCAGAGGTAGAAGAAAAAAAAAAAAACACCCAAATAACTTGAGTGGAAATGGTCTTGCAAAATGCCTATTGTGATCTGGGACAGCAGGATCTGGGACTGAGGAGCTTTCATTAGGCTAATGCTCATTTAATTATGCCGGGCCAACCCCCTAATAACATGTTGTGAAATGGGGATTTGCACCACCGACATTTCTACAGTGCACACATCAATCTGGGTCTCTGCCTAAGACTTAGGCAGAGAAAGCACCATCAAACAAGAGTCTCTGATCTGTTCCTTCACTTTTCCAGGTCACCGTGGACTCTGGGGACCATCTTCAGGACGATGGGCTTCTTCGGTTGCATGAAACCTTTTGTGTCCAAAACCAGGGGGATCTTGAGGAAAAAAGAAGAAAACCGAAAGAGCCATGTAAGGTGGAGAAAAGGACAGTCATGACACTGAGAGAACCCCTACAGCCCCCACACATCTCAGCCACCCCTTTTTCAGTGCATTTCCTGACTTTACAGATGTGCTTATAGGACTATCACTAGTGCTCATGTAAAACAGACGTGAGCTGGAGCTCAGTAGCCCTCAGCCCTTGATGAATTGGTCAGCGAATGCTGGCGTCCACATGGACAGTAAGAGGCACTCAGTACGCTGCTCGATGGGCTGCACACAGAGGGAAAAGCAGCCAAAATCCATCCAGGGAGCAGCAGCTGAGGAGGGGCACACGGTGCCATTTTGTTTAATGCTGAAACGTGTCAGCACTAAGGGGAGCTAGACTATAATGGGAGCTAGAGGAACAATAAGTTATCTGGGAAATGAAGAAACAGAGAGCTGCTCGAGCTGAGTACCAAAGAAAAAGCGTCCTCGTGCAGAAAAGCACCAGGCTCACTTGGGGTGGAAATTTCAATAAAAAGAATGTTTACAGCTAGTGGTGGAGGGAGTCACCTTGTGGGGCAGGCAGAAGTGCTTCACCAAGCCTCCTCCACCGCCGCAATGCTGCTTATGTCCCAGCTCTCCTCCTCCCCAGCAGGACAAGGGCAGTACACCCCAGCCTGACAAGATGAGCTAAAAGCCCCAATAAGCTTTGCTTCAGGAAATTTCAGCAACGTGGCTCTGAGCCCAACGTGCCATCAGTGGAGGAGTGAGAGGAGGTTGCAGCTCCCATGTCAGTATTCCAAAGGGATGTTCTGGGGTGAATTTTTCTCTTCCCCTCTGATCCAATACACACGACATCTTCTGAAGGAAAAAAGGGCTGAAAGAGACCCATAAACCTATGGGCACCAATAATACAATACATATTTAACTTGTCTCCCTTTAATTAAAGGCAGTTATAAAAAGAATCAATTTTATGGATTGCAGAGGACTAGAAAAATGTCATTAGACTTGGGGGAGGGTTGATAGGTCACCGCATTGTTAATGGACTATTACAGTCTTTCACCTCCGGGTTACTAGTTGAGTCACAATCTGAATCTGCAGAGATTCCAGCTGAGTGCTTGTGCCAAGTAATAACTCTGTGAGCATTTTTGTTTTATACAACAAATGTCCTTTGAATGCACTTGCTGCCCCCTCCACTCTGATCTCCTAAGCTTGTCTCATGAACAAAATGTATTAATGGCAGAGCCTTTTGCAGCAGCCCGGACAGCAAAGCCGGGTTGGGGCTGGATACTGAGTGTCTACAGCCGAGAGTAACAGCAGATGCTACCTGCCTCTGAGTCATGGGGAGTTGCCCTGTTTTCAGGATATGCTGTGATGGTTGCTGGAAAATTACATCAGGCATTTCCTTTATGTCAAACAGCCCCGTCCTGCAGGGCCTGTCCCATCAGCACTGCGTACAGCAACTGTGGGAGCCCACGCAAAACCGAAAAAGGGTGGGAAAGATGGAGGGAGCCTGCTCCCTGATTCTCCTCTGCCTCCAAGGACCTCCATAGCCTCAAAGGGGGGAGAGCCACCAATTCAAATTTATCTCAGACTGCACTTGGCTGAAAATTGTTACGCTTTAGAGGTCGCCTGGTGGCCTGTAAGAAATGAATTCTGCTGTTTCAGGGTCTCAAAGCGAATGGCCATGCTTGTGTGGCAAAGCACAGCCTTGGAGCAGGGGATATTCACTCTCTGGAGCAGGGTCTGCCTGAGCTGGGTCAAGGCAGAGTGGCAGGGAACAGTGGGTGCTGAACACCCTGCAGCTAGCTGCACCCCAGGTGAAGCAGAGCACTCCAGGGACTTCAGCCTGCTATATTCATTCCACCAACATCAATTCTACTTCTGTAGAGGCTTAAAAAATGTATCAGTAACTTGTGTTGAACCATTTAAAATAACTGAGAACATTTAAATACGGTTATTCCCACATGCCTCTCTAATCCACAGTGAAATCTTCCTCCCTGGTCTCTGTGTGAAGCAGTAAAAACCCAAGTCTGTAAGAAGACAAGGTTCAGTCGTCATGAATCTATCAGTCTATGAACTCCTCAGGGATGAGGGATTTAATGTTCAAGTGGGACAGTTCCCTATTTGTCCTGAGATGCAGGCAAAAGACAGCACACAGGACCACCCCAGTGGGGCCAAAGAGCAGGAAATGACACACATCATCCCAAATCCTCACCGGAGTGTCTTTGCAGGGTCTGAACGAGAAGTTTTGCAGAAGGACAACCACAGCCATTTTCACCACGAGGAGAGCAAACCTCATTCCGATGCAGTTCCTGGGGCCGGCCCCAAATGGCAGGAAGATGTAGGGGTCGATGGATTCTCTGCTTTCTTTACTGAACCTGATTACAGAAAAATATGTAAGGTTAGAAAGTGCTTCTGTTCTAGGTGTGTCAGCTTTCAGATCTGAAGAGATGAGGGCTCTGGGAAGGCAAAGGCTTTTTGTGTTTCCGTGCATATTAGAAGAAACCAGCTAAGTCCCTTATTTTTGTCTCAATAGATGCATTATGCCTCTGCTTTTATCCTGCTGTTTGGAGTTGGCTGTGCATCTCTGGGTGTGTCAGGTGAACAGGGAAGACCTGAAATATGCTAACGATTTCATAACTACTCTTTTCTCAGAACTCCCTCTAAGCTCAAAACCTGAACCCAGATTTCAAACCCTAAAACACACAGGTCTACAGCTTCACATCTTCCCTTTAGTTCAAAGGCCTGAGCGAGCACAAAGACGTTCTCCCCCTGCGTGACTAAAAGGAGGGTTGCTTTTTGAGACACACCAGCCATTCCTCTCCTCATCATGAAAAACAGGGAAGAACAATCAGCTTCACAGAGGAATTTTCCACTGAGCATTTTCAGCAATGCTTTTCAGTGATCAGTTAGTTTTCATGTCAGGAAGCTTTTCATTCCCAGTGCATGAGGTCTGGGTAGAAACCTTAACCACATTAAGCCAGCAGCAAAGTATCTCGCTGCTAAGACACCAGCACAACCCAACGATGAACTTCCAGCGAGGCAAGTGATCCCTAAAGAGTTCCAGTTCCTGTCCATCTACCCTTCCCCGTTTGTCACCTGTTGTAAGGACCAAGCTGCTGGAGTAACTGAGGTGCAACATGCCCCTTGTTAGATGCTCCCACTGAGGTGGTTCCCTCTGTAGCCAGCACGAGGTATGTGGGCCACAAGGGTCTGTGCTGATTTCAGCAGCACACATTCCACTTTGCTTTCTGCTTTATGTCGCTGCCACGCTGTGTCCCACAAAGGACCACATGTTCACACCGGGGTTAGCTTCCAGAGGCATTTGAGCTCATGGTGCAAGGGCACAGATCTGGGCCTGCTCTCCCTGGGCCAACGCCTTCTTGGCCACCTGAAGGTGAGCAAGCCCAGTGTCTCCCAGGCATGCCACAGGCCTTTACCTCATGTCCCAGAAGTTGGCAGAGCCTCCAAAGCAAGGATTGTTTCATAACTAGAGTTGAAAAATTAAGTTCTATTTCCTACCTGTCTTTGCCCTTCCACTGCTGATTTGCACGGCACCATGCCAGTCACCCAATGGCTCTCATTTTAATATCTGGCCATAAACCCCTCAGTGTTACAGCTGCTGGGAGCTGCTCTCACTGTCGCTTCCTTCAATGCAGTTAATTAAATTCCATGCACAGTTTATGGATGTAGATCATAAAACTCCCCTCACGGTAATGCTGGGACTAGATGTCAGACAATGATAAATGCCTAATTTAAATGTTATAATCATGCATTCCCCACTTTCACTGCCATTTCCCCTCCCAGGAGCCAGGTCGAATGTGCAGCTATTTCTTGCACCAGGCCCTCACCTCTCAGGCCTGAACTCCTCTGGCTCAGGCCAGTATGCTGGGTCGCGGTGCATCACGTATGCTGGGATCATGACCACCATGTCCTTTGGAATAATCACGCCGTTGAGCTCCACCGTCTTCTTGCAGACCCGCTCAATCCGCCCCCCAGGGGGAAAGAGCCGGAGGGATTCGTTCACCACCATGTCGAGGTACTCCATCTGCATGATGGTGTTGTATGTGGGAGCAGCCTGGGGATGGCAGGGGAAACAAAAGTCTTAGGACGGTTATGAACACAAGACCTCAAACCCCACCCCAACACCAGAAACCAGAAAAGGGGAAACCTCAGCTTCAGCATCCGTTCCATTCTGTGTTGCTTCCAGCCTGGTTTGTGGTTCAGCATCCACAAAAAATAGGTGAGAATGAGCCCAGAGTTTCCCCATCCTCTTTACCTTGTTGGGCAGGTTTGCATCAATCTCATCCTGGAGTTGCTGCTGCACATCAGGGTGTGTGGCCAGGTTATAGGAGATGTAGCTGAGGGTGGAACTGGTGGTTTCATAACCAGCAAAGACAAAGACAAGAGCCTGGGCCAGAATCTCATCATCACTTAATGCTGAAAAGAGGCACAAAAAACAAGTGTAAGAAGCTGAAACCTACAGCACAAGTGTGATTAACCCTCAGAAATCCAGGATCCCACTTGTCAGTCCAGGTAATGCTATCAATAGCTACTTAACACCTGGTGAAGGAAATGTCCAGCTGACTTAGACTGGTAGCCTCTGGCACAGAGCAGGGTGGGTCTGGCACTGGTGTGAAGCCAGAAAAACCACTGTCAAGGTCAGCAGTGTTACTTTGCTGTCTTTAAGAGCAGAATTGCACCAGTGAAGATATGCAGAGCGTGAGCCTGATTTAGAAAATCTGTTATCTTCTGGAACTGTGCTCTCTGAGAAAAAAAAAAAAAAAGAAAAAATGGGTATGTGCCAGGAAAAATTGGAGGTGAGGAGATGTCCAGCAACTGCTGTAAGCTCTGAGGTTAGCCACATGCTGCTGAGGGATTAGTAGCCCTGAGCGTAGTTTGGCAGTGGTAATGAAGACAATACAGGATTCTGGTATTGCAGCAGCATCCCAGTGCTGCCAGGATGCAGCCTGCAGTGCAGGGCGGCACACAAATTCCCTGTCTATGCATATCAGAAGTTAACAAGCTTCCTGCCTTGATAGAAGCTGATGGTCTGGGCTATGCCTTGGCTGACCCTTTATTTTCTGAATCTAACAGTTAACCTAGGATGAACAACAGAGATGAGCTTGTCGATGAGCAAGGTACGTGCAGCATATGTGCTTTGAGTGCTTTATGAAATACAGCCAACACCACTGGCCTTCAGAGAAGACAAAATAAGAAACAAAGAGGCAAGGAGATATTCACTCTGTTTGCTTTTTGTTGGATAAATGGCCCTCAGGACTTACCCTAGGAAATGGGATATAATAAAATACAGCTGATATGTGATAAGCATCATTACGGCCCTGCTACTGAGACCTTGAAACTCCCGTAGAATAAATGACTACAATCCTCTCCTACTTCCATTCTTTAACCACATGAGGAACCACCTGCTGTCTGCTGAGGGCAGGACAGCTCTCAGGACGTACTTTTGTACGAGTCATTCTCCTCAGCAGACTTGGAGCTGTTCTGTGAGCTCTGAGAGTCCACCATCAGCTGCAGGAAATCAACCCGGTCCTGGGGAGAGACGGAGGCAGTCAGAGCAGAGGTGAGTGGGCAGGGAGCAAACCTTGTCCAGCACGAGCTCCTCGTGGAGATGCCCACTTAACTCACAGCCCCCCAGCTTCAGAGCACGTTGGGGTTCAGACCGGAGACCCCCTATGAACACATACATTTTCCGTGTGGAAGCCCAGGCAGGGGGTGTTTCTGGCCCTCACACATTCGACGAGCAGGGAGCTATCATGGAGAGTAGTAGATGGATACCCCACAGCTGCTGAAGGCACGACAAGGGCCCTCCTGCACTCAGAAGGGCTGTGCTATGGGCAGAAAACGCCCTCTGGGCAGGACTCACCACGTGGTAGCCATTGTCCCGTTCCTTCTTCATCTTCATGAAGTTGCCATTGAAGAAATCCATGACTTTTGAGGGTAACAGAGTCACTTTCATCTTTTCCAGTACTGGGACAATGAAGGGGAACAACACTAAAAGGAGAGAAGTGAACAACATATTATAGCTCAAGGAGGCCCAAGACACATAAAACTGTCATGAAGCATAGAAAGAAGTGGGGTGAGTCTGAGTCCTGACCCAACAAACTGCCCAAACTGCCTTTCATTGCCTTCAGATCTTTTTTTCTTAAAAAATAAAATAAAATAAAGCTAACAGGCCTCAGCTGACATGCAATAGCACTTGAGAATCTCCTGGCTTTCTACTACAATATGTCCTCAGTTCTGCAACGAGTGCAGCTCTTGGTGATACACAACAACGGCTCTCCACTGCAGAAAGGATCTCTGCTTGTAAGAAGGTGGAGCAAAGACCCACACAAAGACCCACACAGTACATATCTTGACTGTGATTTCCCAGGGGAAATATTTCTACAGTCCTGCTAGGGTGAATGTAATCCTGCAAAGTGCACCTCTCAGATGTCAAAGAGGACTCTGAGATACTGAGGGAGCTAAAAGTAAATGCAGGTGGTCACCGCACGTGGCCGACTCAGGGCTGTATGAAATGAGGTGTGTCATACCTAATAGTAGGAACACGGGGTTTAGAAAACTGAATTTGAGAAATTTCTTTATGTTGGTGACAAAGGGGTCATTGGGGTTGTTCATGGAGTCAATATCCACACTGAAAGAAGTGCTGACCACTACGTCCATGCTGTAGGCTCCAAAAATGCTGAGTAGAGAAGAAAAAAAGAGTGAATGGGATGAGCACAACCAGAGCAGTGAATAATAGCCAGTTTAGGAGCAATCCTTGAGAGAGGGAAGCTCTTCTACATTTTAATCCGTAAAAGAGACTGTAAAAATGGCATGTAAAAATACCACATCTGTGACTTGCAGGGCTTCTGGAATGGGCCCAACTGCTGCCTTGAAATGTATCCCCAATAAAATGAGATGGGGAACCCAGCACAGTTACCCAGGCCGAGCCAAGCAGGGCACAGCAGGCCCACTGCAGAGGAGCACAGCTGAGAAGGGCTCTGTGCTGCAGCATGGAAATTACAGAATCACAGAATTGTAAGGCTTGGAAGGGACCTTCAGAGATCACTGGGTCCAACCCTGAAATGTCTCTCCAGAACAGCTCCTTCCCCACACCAAATACATACTCCTTCCTGTCAGCCTCACAGAGTTACTCACTCCTTCACGGTCACGAACTCATCATTAGCCACTTTCTTCTCAATGTTTTTCACTAATTTTTCACCATAGAGCTTAATGATAGGGAACATCTGAAATGCAAACCAAAGCAGAATGCACTGAGACTCTTTCACCTTCTCCAAGCAAGGCTGGGCAGCTCCATGCTGCCGTCTGCCACAGGCCACGGTGAGCGAGTCTTTGGCTTCTGGGGGAAGGGGACAGGTCCCAGCACTCCTCCGGCTTTTGGTGCAAAATACCAGCAGCCTCTGCTTTACCTCTTTCAGCTTCCCACTGGTGAAGGTTGGAGACAGCACCGTGCGGATCCTTTTCCACTTCTCGTCTTCAGCCACGTTGAGGGCTGACTCCAGGATTCCATTCAGACGGAAGTTCTGCACGAGGAGAATTTCACAGCGAAAGGGACGTGGTTATACAGGGCAATGGGTGAAGGTTTCTGCCTCCCGTTGACATTACAGCAATGCAAAGAGGCAAACAAACAAATGAACAAAAAAAAAGGAACAAAAAAAAAAAACCAACCAACCATGGAGTGTTGACTTGTCCCCTGAAGTCATAGCAGCTCTACCTCAAACAGCAAACAACAGAAATGGAAACAGCAGTACAAGAGGCAGAAACAGCTCAGCTCTAGAGTACATCCAGGCTGATGCCCCAGCCAGAACGGCCTCTCCACCTCCCTGGCAGAGTTTTGTTGTCAGTACTGTCAATAAGATGGGGCACAACAGAGAGCAAATACTTGCTGAAGAGCTCAGAGAGACTCGGAAGCAGAGAAGGAGAACAGAAACCAAGAAGAAACCTTCCTTTCTTGCTGCATTCACTTCCCACCAGAGAGGAAAACACAGGACAAGATACCCACCCGGCGGTTGGTAAAATTGGTATAGCACTCCTTCACCAGGATGGTTTTGATGAGGACGGGGTCGAGAATAGCCAGCACAGGCTGCCTGCCGTCAAAAATCCTAAGCCAAGAGAAAGCCACGGTCAGTCCATTGCTCATGGGCAGCTGGAGTGAGAGCAGGCTGCTTTGCCCGGGGACAGAGCGCTGCGCAACGAGCGCTGCAGCCCGCGGGGTTTGGGCCGGCTGAGTCCCCTCTGACAAAGCTGCTAAAGGGATGGGGTTGAAACGGGTTTATTATGCAGTAAAACAGGAGAGAGGGGAAAAAAGTACAGTGCCAAACACAGACAGCATGAGCACTTCTAGCCATCATCTGTGCTATTAGAGAAGGATTTCCAAAGCAGTGTGTGTTCAGATAAAAGGCAGCTTTGGCTGCGACACTGATCCCCGCATTTGGGCTGTCTGAGCTGTGTTTTGGTAACTGGTGGCTGCAGTCAATAAGCCCATACTGAATGGCCACCTGTGGGGTAAAGAGATTTCCCTGCATGGCCTACAAGGCAATGAGAGGGGAAAAAATAAGTCTCATCTGCCTCTTCTGTTTTCCGGTCACCAGAGGCAGGAAAACTTAAAAGCCAAAGGGCAGGAGCCTTGGGCCACAGCTGAGGGAAGCTGCCGTCTTCAAGAGGCTTGAGAACATTTAATCTTTCCAAAAACACGCTCTGTTTCATGAAGCTCCTACGATCTTTGTGCACCAGTTGTGCTTTGGTCTGCGAGGTTCCCAGGAGAAGCACGATAAGAACCCCAATCCTGCCCGCACAGAGCCAGTGCTGGGCAGGGAGCGGGAGGAAGGTTTAAAGGTGGCTCGTGCCCCGGCTCTGGGAGAAGCAGGGAGCAAGATGAAACACACCACGGCAGCCTGCAGCTCGCTTTCTGCTCCAGACAGACACAACAGCGGCTTCAAAGGCTTGAGGCTCAGTTTGACACCAGCAGTGGAGTTTTCTGGGCAGGCTGCATGGTTGGGAAATGATTGTTGCCTTCCCTCGCTAATGCGGCTGGAGCTAAGAGATAAAGGCACGGCCGTGCTGATGTGATGGGTGCTGGAGGATGGGGGAACTGCCTGTCCCTGAGGTCACTAACACCACTGTTTAGCTTTGAATGCTCCCAAAGTAGGCAAAAAAAAAAAAATAAAGACCCCCCGGCTGGCTGCCATCATCCCATCCCAGCAAGAGATAAGTCCTGGAGACTTTCCCAGTGGTGAACCTCTTTTTTTCCCCCATGTCCCAAGCCATCACTGTTGGAATGACAGTGCAGGGCCATGGTGGCAATCCACTCTTTCCCATTCTATTTTGGGGCAGAGAAGCACCCCAAACAGAGAAGTTTGTTCTGCAGAACGAAACTCACCCCCAGATTTTACCGTATTTTTCAAAGCACATCTGATCAAAGTTTAGGAGTCCCTGCAAAAGAAGAAAGGAGATATGAACAGTTTGCAAGTGAAGAGTGATCAAAGCAGGTCCCAGCCTGCAGCTGGGAGCATCCCACGGACCCATCCTCAGAGGCAGAGGCTGGCGGGTGCACGGCAGCCCTTAAGAGCCATGCAGACACTGAGGGGACATTTGCGCCGGAGGTAAAAAGAGAGCAGAGAAAGAAAACTGCACTTTCAACTTCCACCAGCCAACCAGAGCTAAAAATATAATGAAGACAAGGTACGACAGGGTACACAGCTCTAGTGTGAGCAGAGTTAGCAGGCAGAACTAGATCCCAGCGTGTCCTTTCATCTTCAGCTCAACAGGTTAGAGCTGCTACTGCCTCGTCCTCCTGAGACCTTCCACAGTAGTTACTGAACCAGAGTGATGAGGGCTCTTCTGTTTTCCTTTGTTCCCATTAAGGTTTTAACTGATGTTACATGTAAGGATGAAACTTTTGGGACACATAACACTCACCATGCATCAACTAAACCATTAGTAAGAGACCATGTGTCATGCTGTAAACTCAGCAAACACAAGTTAAAACTCCCCGTCCATTGAAGCTGAAGCTAATACGTTTCATCCTGCGTTTGCGGGCAGTTTTCTGGGACCAGCTGATACCCAGTTACTTGGTAAGGTTTGCTAACTTGGTCATACTTGTTTTATTTGGAAATCTATTCATCTGGCTTAGTTTTGGGATGGTGCAACAGACGGCAGGACAGGGCACTGCTGGGGTCTGACCCAAAGCACAAAGAAGTACACAATTCTCAGAAATCGGCAGCTTTAGGTATCTCCTCAATATTTTTTTTTCCTGTTTCCAACAGTTCTTCAGCTGCTGGGGAGTGGGAGAAAAATCTAGAAATCTAAAGGGGAGCTAGTAGCTTAAATTATGAGGTGAATGAAAAACACAACATTCCTCATTCAGGTCAGCAAGAACCTTAAATTAATTTTTATGTTCTCTGCGTATCCACAGAGCTTCCTATCTGGAATCGTCATTGCCATTATCAGGGAATCAAGAACAGGCAAAGAGGTGCCCAAAGAATGGAAAAAACCAGTGCCACCTACAAGTAAGCCCCCAAGGCAGATCTGGAGCAGCACCTGCCCATACTCACGTGCCGGTACTCCATGAATGTTCCCAAAAACGGCAGAGGCCGGGGCCCGGGAATGCCCAGCTTCTTGAAGGTCTGGTAGGGCCATATCCCATAGCTGCCGAGCAAAGCCAGTGTGTGAGATGCATTCACATAACAAGAAGAGAATTCTCTACACGTTAAGCACAGCGAGCAGCTTACATAGCTGCTTCTTGCCACACAGCAAAAGCTGAAATTATGGACAAGCAGTGGCAGACCTGCTGAGGCTGCTCTCCTGCAAGAAATCCAAGACCATTTGGAGTACATCTCTGTACAAGACAAGGGCTGATGGCAGCTGCAGCCCAGCCTAGGCAAACCTGGACATCTCAGACCTTTGCTCAGGGGCTGCATCTCGTTGCCCAGGTCAGACAATAGTGACTCAGGAGACCGAAGGGAGCCTCAGTGGGACCAAGTTCCCAAGCTGAGACCTGCCTTTGGCTTTGCAAAGACCTGCTGTGAAGCCCAGGTGGAAGAGCCAGGGCAGCACAGCAGCCAAGCGGGGGCATAAATTAAAAAAGCCAAATTAAGTTCTTGCCTGCATAGCTCCCTATAGTTCCCGTGAGTGCTGTAAGCAAAAGGGCAATTTTGCCAGCATAACTATTTAAGCAGGGGCTTCTGCTGGCAGAAGCAGGGCAGACTTTACCCAGTGCCTACTCACTCCCAGCTTGCACAGCCCAGCCCTTTGCAACCAGGCAGTTTGCTGCAGCAAAAACTGAATTACTCCTCCCTTTGGCTCTGTGTGGCAAAGCAAAAACAACAAACAAAAGAAAACAAAACAAAAACCACAGAAGTTCCTTTTAATCCTTCCAATCGTTTCTTGCTGACAGGGAGACAGGCAGTGCTCTCTGACTTCCTCCAGCAAAGATTTCCTTTGTCCCACCCACCCCCTTTATCAGCCCCCATCTCAGCCTTGCAGGTAGCATGGAAAGACTCAGGATTGTTTATTTTAACAGTAATTAATGCACCAGGGCACTTCCTACTGAGTGTGATGCCCCTGTGAGCCCCGGCTGCCCACGCACAGGGACTTCTCCTCCCCAGGCACCCGTCAGGACCAGCCTCTACTCACAGGACCAGGAGGCTAAGGAAAATGATGAGGAGTGTCCAAGTGGCTAGGGAGAAGTCTGGCAGGAGATTCATCGTGCCTCCCAGCCTGACAGCACTTGTCTCCTACACCGCCCAGGCCTGGGTTTATGAGGGTTGGGGCTGACCTTCAGCTGCAGCCGCGCTCAGATGACGCGGAAGGAGGAGTTGTGCTGCCTCGGTTGCTCAGACTTTAACCCTTGGGCAGATTTGTCGTCCCTGGATGGTACCAATACCATGCCTGGCCCTGAAGGTTTTGTGACATGAAACTGCTGAAGGTGCAATTTTCAGCAGGGGAAAAGGTAGCGAAGGGGGAAGACATCCATAAAACACCTTCCTGGGAGCGGCAAGGCTCTGGCAGGGCATAGGGAGCTGCCCGCTGCTCTCGCTGCAGCCACCTGCTACCGGCCGTGCTCTCCATAGCCCTGCTCAGCCCAGCTGTGCTTTCACCACGTCCATTGCTTTTATCGAGGGGTGTGATCGGGAGGGGCTAGGCAATGCTAGGAACGGCCAGGTTCCTAGACAGATTGCGTGGGGCCGTGCCCCTGGGCCAACAGCATTTTTTGCCTCTGCACTAATGTTTGCAAAACAGGTCCAGGCTCACCTCCAGGCCTGTACTGAAGAGCCAAGAGGCAGCACTGACACTTGTCCTAGGACAACATCTCAGACGTGCCCAGCTTTGCATGGCCATGATGTGCTTGGTGATTTATGTAATCAGTGACAGATGGGAATCAATTAAGCAGTTTATAGGGGCACGTGCCTGAGTTTTGCTCCCCAGCTTGCACTGAGCAGCCAAAACCCCGTCAGCATGGGGCTGCAACCGCCTGGTGACAGGAACCTTACTTCCCTTTTGCTGGGCTCTTACAAAGCACCTGGACCTGAGGAGGCCATGCCTGGGCACTTATCCTTTATCTTTACATCCAAAGGCCAGTTCTCCCCACATGGGTGATGCTGGGGACCACCAGAAGGATGTCAGGGGCTGCAGTTAGAGGTGCTCGGGGGCAGACGTGTCCCTGCGAGGGCTGCAGGCGCGGGTTAGCTGCCTTGCTTCCCTCACACAAAGCCTTTGATTTTCCAATTACCTCTGCTAATAACTGGTGTGATATCTCAGCGGGAGGTGGGTTTGTGGTTGGGTATTTTCTCCTCTCAGACAGAAACTGAGGCAAAGCCTCAGCAGAGAGAGAGGCTAGCCCCCCTTCTCGCTCCCTCAGAAAGTAAATAAACTGTGCAGCAGCTTCACACACTAGGAAATCCCTCCTTTCATCCCAGATGGGTCTGGTGGGAGCAATTTACTCATCTGTAGGTGACTGACAGTCTAACAGACCAGCCAGGAGTAGGAGCAAACAAGACTCAGAGCCCAACAAACCCACGGTGCCGCCGTGCTGGGGCTGGCAGGGGACAGTGGCACCATCCTGACCACACGAGGAGCACATCCCCTCCCAGCAGCAACCTCCCCACAACCTCACAGTGATGAAGGAACCACATACAGGAGGGGAAAACATGCTGCTGTGGCTCTGGAGATGTTCCTGCAGCCGGGCAGTGGAGGGTCACAGCTGAAAGCCACATCCACTGGGCTCTGCACCTGGCTGCTGAACCTTTACAAAGTCTTTACTTACCCAATTTTTCAATACATATATATTTTTTTGCTCGTCTCCTGGAGCACTGTTGTCTCTCTGGCTTGACAGTCTTTGAGAAAAATCGCAGTCAATAAAAGTCGTATCTCCTCTGAGAAGATGCCCTTCATGGGCTGCTCAGCCCCTGACCACCCACGTGCTGCTGTCTGACAGGAGAAGAATCAGAAGGAGAAGGGGGGAATTTATCCTATCTTACTAAATTAGGTATTCCCCCCCAAATTGCCACCACCAGTCAGAGCTGCAGATCCTGAACACACCACATAATTTTATATGAAATGAGGGTATTAAAGCAATCCTGCTATACTTAGACAGCCCTTTGGACCAGACGCGATGGGGGAGCGTGTCCTTACTGAGGCTCTTTCTGTAATGAGAATATCACTGAAATGGCACCCAGGAGGGAAGAAGCGGAGCGGAAGGCTCTCCGCAGGATGGTTCTGGAAACATCTGAGGGCTCGGAGGGCACCCGGCGAGTGCCTGCACACAGGCACGGTCCAGAGTCCTGCGGTACCGACGGGGCCGTGCTGGGTGCTTCCCACCTCAGGTGTGCAGTGAACAGGTTAAAACAAATGAAAAATAACTGCGCCGAGCTGATGTCAACTCTCCTAATTTTGACTGATTCACAAAATTGTCCATTTTTTCCCCCCTCTCCCAGCTCAGCTAATAGTTTCCTTAATAGGCAATATCTCTGCGAGAGCTGTTAACCCCAGCAGTAAGAGTCACGCTGGTGGCCAGCAGCTTCTCGGTGCACGGGGTCACAGAAAACACATGAGACAGGGATGGTTTGCAGCCACAGCCACATTCCCAGGGTTAACGGCGTGCGACCACAGAGGAACCAGCGCGGTCCAAGCAGAGCCTCTTCCTCCAGGTCACGAGCAGCTGTGGCCTCAGCTCCCCTGACATCACCCTCATGCTGATACCAACACAGTACTGCTGCTTCTCCCGTTAATAAGAAAGCCCAAGGGCTCTTGAGAAGCCTGTGGGAGCCCTGGCTGTGTGCAGGGGGCTGTAAAAGCTGTGCTGTTGTACCTCAGGGCGACCAGGGGGAGCTCAGTGTGACCCTGCTCCCCCGGCGCAGGGCAGCAAGGAAGGTGTGTGGTAATTCACAAGCTGCTGGTCACCACGCTTAACACAAACAGAAGGTGATTTGGGTGGTGATAGCTGGCTGCAGTCACCGGTATTGTCACAGCTGCAAAAATGGGCCTGTCACAGGAATGGCAATTCATCTTGGAGCATCAGGGAACTGATGACTGAATTGATGGGGCATGGAAGATGCAGAACTTCAGAGGAACAGGGCTGACAAATGAAAATGCCCTTCTGCTTGTAAAAACTCCTGGAGAGGCAGAGGTTTGAAAACCACACAGTCTTTCCCTGAGGAAAGGTGATGTTACCACCACCCGGCTGGCAAAAACAGGACCGAGAAACACAAAGGGGAGAGCAGTCCTGCATGGACACAGACCACTGGGCTGATGACCACCCCAAGCAGTATCATAGACCCCCAAGGTTTACATTTCTTCCACAAGCTAGGGGAAAAAACAAAAAACAAAACAAAACAAAAAAAACAACATACTGTAACACACAGCGGACTTCTAATGGACAAAGTATCTGCGTTGACAAACAAACTGCCCTTCACTGACTGTCACACATTTAACAACTCTCTTCTTATGTTCCTCTCGTCTCACTGTAGTCTTCTGCCTGAAGTCAAATTTCTGATCGGCCGTGCTCTCACACGAGCCTCCAGAAAGGCCTCAATGGGCAAGCACCACACACACAACTCTACTCCTGTAACACCTCTGAAGGCTTCCGAAGCGTCAGCAGCTGAAACCCATCTCCCTTTCACTCCTCTATAATTTCCTAGCAAAGACAGAAAATTACAACCCACAGCCAGCGCTCCACATAAAGCCAATTACAAGAAGCGCGGGGGTGGCAGTGCTCTCTGACACCAGCTCCGCCAAGGACGGTCCATCCTTCGCACGTCTCGCCTGGTGCGATGGAAGAGCTCGTCTCTGCACTGCAGCCTCCCTTAACGAAGTACCCGGCGCTCAACACAAAGCTGTCTGAGGGTGAAGGGGCAACACCACATTCACAATGACCTCAATTTGTGCCAAGCCGCTTCAAAATCATGAGTCCAGACAGAAAACAAACAAACAAATAAATAAATGAATCATGGCACGGCCTTAACGACACCAGCTCAAAACACGCAATACCCAGCCTTTTCCACTATGGTCCCCTTAGCCCAAACCCACCCCATATCATGGGACACGTTAGGGACATGTGGTGATTGCAGAGCCAGGGCGTGTGCCCAGCCAGACCCGGCTCTCAGCAGGGCATCAAGGCCCACGAGCGGAGTTAGGCCCACAGCTCCCGGGCCGTGGTGGCTCTTCCTGGAGCACACCATGACTGCAGCGCAGGCAGCATGTGCGTGACAGGGCTGCTTGGCCCACAATTCATTCAGTGCCAGCGGCTCCTTATCAGCGAGTGTTGGATGCGAGCCATATCCAAGAAGGCCGGGCACGATCCCTCCTGAGAAACCCAGCAGGCTAGGCTGGAGAATCCTCGCTCACCACCAGCTGGAGGGTTTCTGCCGTGACTAAAAGCAGGCACTGTGCTGGCTGGGCTAAGCCTGACCTGCTCAGTGAAACACAGACATCTTCTTCTCACGTCCTTTGTTTCTTCTGTGGTGGGGATCAGTGGAAGCACCTTCATCAGTCGGCCTGGAAGGATTTTGCCAGATGGAGGACTGTAAAGCTGAATCCTTCTTTTCCCGGTCCTTTCCATGGTAGGTGATTAAATGTTTCCTAATTTCCATCAGGTTGCATGAGGTTGTATCCCAGAGGATAAGGTCTCCCAGACGATTAAGTCACAGTGCCACAAATCAGTCTGGAAATTTGCCCTGCTTCAACCCATATTTTCCATAGTTCAGCTTCTCTGATTACTCTTAATTGCCTGTCTCCTCCCCGGCCCCTACCTCCAGGGTGTTTGTACCAATCAGATGTGCTTGTATGTACACAAGAAAGAACCCAAGATTTAAAAAAAAAAAAAAAAAAGTTTGCATTTACCAGTTGAGTCTTGTACTGTTGGAATTAATCTCTAATTAGGTCAGTCATGTTCCCCTGGTATGGTATGAGTGATAGCACTGGAAAACAAAGACAATTTATTGAGACCCAAAAATAACTCATCCTGCTGTTTTGTAAGAAAGATGGGTTTTCTTTGCCCTGCGCCAAGGACACTTGCAACTGAGGCCACTCGGGCATGCAAACTGCGGCTTGGTCCCATAGGCAAAGCTGGCCCGTGCCTCAATTTCCTCCTGTTAAACAAAGAATATTAATCCTTTCCAGTTTGACAGGGTTGTGGTGAGGTCACCTGCGTTTGTAAGGCTTTTTATCACTCTTGGCACGAGGCCCCGGGCTATATTACACATGCTTTTTTTTTTTTTTCAGGACCGCCTTTCAGCCTTATCTGCACGTTCTGTTTAGTGCACAAAGTACAAGCATTGGCACGGTCTCATATTATCAAGGACTGGGCTGAAGAATAGCAGAGCCATTGGTGCAGCTACTGCACGGCTGCTTTCCTCGAGTGTATATCACAAGGCCCATGGCCACGAACAGTGACCTCAGCCTGCAGAAGTTGCACAACGTGGAAAAGTCTCCTCTAATAACATCACGGGCGTTGGTTGCTTCCTCCTCTGACACATTGTTTTCGCTGTAAGGCACAGATAATTTGCAGCTTTTTTTTTCCATATATAGGTGCAGATTCTCCAATTTTGCAAATGACTTCATCGCTGTCAGCACTGTTGGCAGCTGAGACATTTGCGTGCCTAAACGCTACAGGATGACTTCACGCATTGGACTCACCTGACTTAATATCACCCTGCCTATCTAACAAACAGCGATGCACATGCCGATTGCCTACTTAACAGAGGTCTCTACAGGCCTGGGAAGTCAGCACCAAAACTTCAGCAACCACATTGCCTGGGCTCAGAGAGATGTGCCCTGCATTTCCAAGGAAATGGCACAGCAAAGCAAAAGGACTCCTTTTCTTGGGACATGGTGGAAGTGCAAGAAAAATGAACAAAAGCACGTGTTCAGATAAAGTTTCTTTTGACATTGTGGGAACTGTGGGTTCAAAATGAAAACAATTAACAAAGCAAGATAGGGAGAAAAATATAAAAACAAGAGGCAGGCTTCAAAAATTAAAAGGAGCAAGGGGAAAAATAAATAACCCCAGAGCAAAATGGCAGGGGTAAGAAGAGGAAACAAATGAGAAAAATAGCAGGAAAAGGGCCAGTAATGAAAGCCCAGATTACTTGATTCACTCAAGCCATTGCTTTTGCTGTTCAGGGCAGGGCGGGAAGCCAATCTGTTTTCTCTGGTATTGTTTAGGCTACAAATACCATGGCAGATTTCCCATCCACTCCAGTGTTTATGGCCATGGTCCACTCCTAACCACGAAAACATGTGCAGAGGAAACGTGTCCCGAGAAGAGCAAGGGCTGGAAGCGGGAGGATGATACACTTCGGAGCTGAATGACCTCAAAAAAGCACTTCTGCGTTTTTCTGGCAATTTTGTAGAATAATGTCTCGTTCACGAAATTCTACAGTGCAAGGATTTTCATCTTCAAAATGGGTACATTGATACCTCTGGGTTATTACAAGCTACCAGCCACAGAGGGCTGCCTGTATTTATACAACTCTGCATTGTTTATAATATCCCTTTCAGAAGCAGGAAAATAAGAGTTCTTTCCTTAGCAGTTTGACTCCCTCCCCATCTCCCACTTGGAAAATATTGATTTCCCACCATCGCCTCTCCCAGCAGAGCTGCAGCCAACCTGGCTGCATTTGGTTTACGTCTCTAGGTCAGATCCTCAGCTGGTGTAAAGCCACAATTACTCCTCCTGAATAGCAGCTGCACGGATTTACACCGGTTGGGATCTGGCCCAGCCTCACCAACATCAGCACACTTGTGGGACCTGAATAATGGCTGCTACAGTGCTGCAGGGGATGACAAATATTTGCGAAGGGACAAAATCATACAAACTGGTGGCCTCGTGGGTTTCAGCTCTCGTGTACTAAAGATCTGGGGGAAGTTTATCACCATCAAACACCACAAATTTCAGGCTGATCAAATTTTGGGTGTAAACTATTTGAGAGTGCCATTTTAGCTGAAAAGCAGCAGGGGATTATAAGATTTTATAGTCCAGAACTAACAGCGTGGAATTTCAGCCCGTGTTACATTTTCACTGTCCTGAGCTGTTAAATTGTGAGCACGCTGGCAAGGCACCAAGACATTTCTGCAAGCCAAAAATAACAGAAGAAGCTTGAACCCCCCCCCCCCCCCCCACCCTCCCCACCAATAAAAGTACCAAGGACACACACATTCAAAAAGGGTTCTTTTAATTAGAAGCAATTTTGCAAAAGAAGAAGTAACTTTCTCATATAAAATAGTGGAGTGGTGAAGGTGAGGCTAACGAGAGGTGTGGAACAAAAATCCAGGGCAAATCCCCAAGGAGACACTGAAGTAAAAGCAACGGCCCGATAACTGTAGTATGCTAAAGGATAACTCTGAAACAGCTGTGTAAGGTGTTCCTACCCCTAAACTGACAGCAGATACCAAATCAGAGGACGGACTCCATCCAAAGAGCAGCAAAGCAACTGGCTGCCAAGCCATCCTAGCACCGTGTTCTTGCACCTTTCTGCTACCCGAGAGCTGCTGCAACATCCCCACAGGTCATGCCACTGCCCCCGAGCTCAGCGTTACCAACCGGGGAGTGCTATATGTCCTATGGGACACCACCAGCAGAAAAGTGGCACTTCCAGACATAGAGAATGGGACATACGCAGGAGAACACTTTGACATAAAGCTCTGCAGCCCCATTCCAGTCTCTATATCTAGTGATTCAAGCCCCAAGAAGGTGCACAGTGATCAAACAGTAATCAACCGAAATCATGAATTTCGTGTCAAGTCTTGAGGCTCTGAGGCCTTTTAAAATGGGCAGGTGGCAGCTCTGAGAAGACAAAAACTCTGAGTCAGTGCCCAAATCTCAAACCACAAAGGTACCTCGCCCCTTGTTCAAACCCGTCCCACCTGTCCCGTGTGACACTTGTGTGCTTATCAGTGCTGGCTCTACGACAGTGGGTGGCAAGCTTTGCACCTCCAAAAAGCGCACGCCAACTTCATTTGTCTGGGAGGGCTGGGGTTGAGATGTGAAGGAGAAGAAGAGGAGTGTAGAAATATGAAGAAATTAAGGGACTTGTCAGGTGAAGCCGCTTAAGGCCCATACCCAGCCCAACCTGTTCAGTCTCGGGGTTAACGTGCTCCTAATTGAAGGGTGGCTTTCTGTAAGAAGGAGGTTTCAATGGATTCTGTACAACCACATTGTCATGCATGTGGCTTCTGTGTACACTCAACAGCAACAAACCTCTCCCCACGTGACCTCTAGTAACACCAGGATGTTGTACGGACTCCACACACGCTGGCAAAAACCTATAAAAACGACCTAAGAAATGTGATTGAACTAGCAGGAACTCCAGGTTGAATGAAACTCTTTACAGTACAACCCGCCTGTCTAGCAACTGTTCTATGACAGCTTTTCCTCTCCAAATATAATCCCTCATTGCATGTGCCCTTTTGGCTACTATTGATAAAGGAAATTGACAAAGATTGGGGGTTTGGGGATTGGGTTCTCTTCTGTCTCAGGTTTCTAGGGCTGCTGATTTCTAATAGCCCTGCCAAAAATTCTTTCTTTTTAATAATTTCCTGAAAAATTCTTTCTCTAAAAAGATTTTTTTCTGAAATAGGTTGCCTTGTTTAGTCTGAAAATAGCAAGTGGGAGAAGATAGCAGTGCTCTGTATGTATAAACAGCTCTCTCTCCTCCCTTTTTGGAGAGCAGATTGGATAATGTTTGGATGACCCAATGGATTTCTTGAGGGAAGCAATGACAAGGATAATAAATGTAACCCCACCTCACGACAGACATGGATACTTATTCTAAAAAATTGCTAAAGCAGCTTCTGGCAGAGACCTGGGTATAAGCAGAAGAAATGAGATCTTGGCCCATCTGCAAAGCATCACTGGTTTTAGCACTCCAAA
Organism: Anser cygnoides; assembly: GCF_040182565.1. NCBI lineage: Eukaryota > Metazoa > Chordata > Aves > Anseriformes > Anatidae > Anser > Anser cygnoides. Next base: position 4,335,458 of record NC_089887.1, read on the forward strand.
AGAGGAGGAAAAAAAATATCCTTCTGGGTAACAGACTTTTTTTTTTTCCTCCAGTAATACCAACTGCCTCCAAACTGGGGTCACTGGCCACAGTGTGATTCCTTTAGTACGTGCTGCTGAACTCCTTTGCCTTGCGCGTTGCCCCTACTCCCTGCTTTCCTCACAAAGCAGTTTCCAGCTGGCGACTCCCAGGGTGGGGAAAGAGAGGCTGTCACTGCTGGAAGTAAGAGAGTGCCCCCTCCTGTCCCTTCCCACCACTGCCGCTTGCACCCCAGCAGCACCAGCCGTGAGCCAACCTCAGGGCACTGAGATGGGAATGGAAAATATCCCACCTGAAGGAGCAGGCTCTGGATGGGGACACTTCACGGGTGAGACGGAGTTTTGGAGGACAAAAGGCTCCACTGGCAGTGGGTTGGAACAACACCAGGGGCTGTGGGAGGCTCCTTCGCTCAACATGCACTTTTGCACATGGTTTGTAATAGCGCCGAGCCGATGCTCAGTCCCGCGGGGAGGGCTGCGAGCATCGCTGAGTGATGGCTGGTGTCAGCTCAGCCCTGGGAGGGGGGCGAAGGCTTGGGCACTCTTTTCCTGCAGGGAATGGGATATTTCCATGGCTATTGCATGAAAAATGAGCTCCTGTTAAACTGTTCCCTAAAATGTCTCCCTTGGTCATTTCATAACACTGTTTTTATTTTTTAATAACAGTCACCCAGAGACCTGAGAAACAAGGCAAAGTAAATAAATAAATACAGATAAAATATCCTACAAAGAGTTTTCCACAGAAGCCTTCATTTTTCAAGACTGTTCTAAACAGAAAGAAGGAAACAGAAGTAGATTTGATGGGTGAAGTTATTGTAACATGACAGCTAATGTTTAAAAGTTATATTTCAAAGCTGTAATTCCCAAAGATTACAGCTATGAAAGAGAGCTTTCTTGCTAACTGATGGAGTGTTTCCTTCTAGATAGAACAATTTACCTGATATTAGAGGTAAATAAAACCTACCTATTCATCATATTTTGCAAGTGTAGCATATGAATAGGAAGGCACAGGCATCATGCATGTAGCTATACACGTCCTGGGCAGAACATATATCCTCCTCTCATCTTAGGAGTCGGCAGGGCAGTGTACGTCCATGACAGGTGAATGCCTAAGTAAAATAAACCCATATGTAAGAAAAGCCAACTCCTAAACAAAACAAAACCAGGAGTGATAATAGCCTGGAATGGAACAGAAATGGCTTTGTTCAGATCAACAGGTCCTAAAGGAATCCAATCTAACCTTTTCATTTGGTGGCAGTCAGAAGAAAAGGGCCATACAGCCATGTCAGCAGGCCCACAGCAAGCACAAGCACTTTAGTTGCAGATGGCACTGAAAAAAAAGGGATAGTTTATTCTCCTCACTTTGTACAGACTGTACTGCTCCCCATGTCTTCCTTCAGTCAAACTGTGGCCACAAAGTCCTTTTTCTTTATTCCCCGTGGTTTCCTTGCCCTTTTGCTCAATGTGATATCAGAACAGTCCTAGGGAGTAACTTCACCTTATATCAATTCAGATCTGACAATATTCAGGAGGTATGGAGCTAATCACACAACGCTATCCTTTGGAGCAATGTCTACAATATTTGATCTGCTTTATTCTAAACTAGATCTTTAGGTCCCTTAGTGATCCTTGAAAGGTTCCTCCCATGGCACTACCTCTGTTGGAGTTAAGCCCCATTAAAATTCCAACATCAACTGCATTGTTATGTCCCATGTATATATAACAAGAAGTTCAAAATACGTAATCTGATGCAGAAAATAACAGGGAAGAAAGAAAACAAAACAGAAAGTCACATAGATAATTTTGCCTAAGAAACAAACAAACAAAAAATAATCAGACTGTGAACAATTTTTTGTTCAGTTCAGTAATTAAAGCAAAGTCCATATGGCTTAAGAGAACAGTCAAAGTGCACAGAAGGCAGCAGGTTTTTTTTTTTGTTTTGTTTTGTTTTGCATTCCTCTTCACATCATCCTCTTTAGAGCCTCTTCTCCATCCCACACACATCCTACCCAGGTGCAGAGAAGGGGGCGCCTCACAAGGATTTGGCTCAAGCTTGTACCTTTGCAAGTCCCTTGCTATCTAATGAGCTGTGGATAATTATCCCAAACTCAAAAGCACTTAAGCACACCCACTGGAGTTTTCGGTTCTGAACCTTTGTCTTTCTGGAGCCTGTGGAAAAGAACAGCAATCCAATGCCAATGCTATCCAGAACCTGTATGCACCAAGGGCAGCAGTGCTCAGAGGCAGTGCCAGAGAGTAAAGGCAGTTCTGAATTGGTTTGCCCTGTCCGAGAGGCACTGAAAGGTGACAGCAAGGCTGAGCTTGCCCTTGGACCTCCCCCCTGTCTAGGTTAGGTGCCACCAGGCTACTTCTAACCAGCCCCCAAGGGCAAGGACAGGCAGCCGCTGTAATCAGCGTTAGGTTGGTTTCAGCAGCCTGCCTTGAAGACACCGCCAGGCAGTGCCACAGCTGTCCCTCAGCCCTGCAGAGAGGACGGGGACAATTTGCCCACACATGTCCCGATGCGATGTTAGCAAGCAGCGGGATGCCAACTTTCCTGGCTGAACTGCATCCACCTGGGAGGAAATGCCAGATGCTGGAGTGGCAAGGACGTGCCTCTTTCCAAATTTACCTTTCAAACTCTTGCAGTAAAAAGCATAGTGATCCAGGACTGCTGCTAGGTCCAAGGGCTCGACTCGATTTCTTCAACCCCCTGACAATTTTCATGTGAACAAAGAACTTGCTGCTAAACATGGCAGACTCAGGAAAAGGACAGAAAACAAAAAGAAAGATGTACAAAAGGATGGAAAATAAACAAAAAATCTCCCTCTTCTTTCCAAAGCCTGTAGCTTCAAGTGCACAAAGCAGGCTGTAAATGTGCACAAGGTAATTCATGACCCCAATGCTTGAAAAAAACGTGTTAGCTTTATTTGGAGACACTTTGTTGCTTTTCCTAGATAAGAAGCTGAAGAATCAATAAAAGGCACCTGTGGACACCAAAACTCACCCAAGCCGCGTGACGTGGCTTCAAAAATCAAACAAACCTAACTACCATGTACCATTTTTACAGATCAGCAAGCAGCACTGCAGAGTCTGGGCAAGAAAGGATGCTCAATTTCTATTGACAGGGCAGGATAACTTTCATGATCAAAAACCTCATCAATTAGTAGACTCTTTAGCTTGTCCCCGCAATCTTAATTGAAAGATTCCTCTGGCTTGCTGGGTTGTGTCCTTTGACTTTTAAAAAATGAACAATTCAAATGGCACATGCAGTCCACAAGGGAGGATTAGAGCCCCACCAAAAATAAATCGACCTTGCATCTGAATTCTTCCCACTTGCTTCACCCACTGCTGCCCACAGTGCTCTTTTGAGCCACCTACTCTTCTAAAGGCCCTGGAGTTGGAATATTTAAAGATTGCAGCAGGCCCCATTTGAACAAGAAAGGAAAGCAGGTCAGCAATTCAGCATACGGACACCAGTAGTGAGCCTAGAGCAGACACAGTGACACATCTGAGCCTAAGTGAATCAGCCAGTGCTCCTAATGTGAGGAGCAGCAATGGGGAGAGGAGAGAGGAGGGGTCTGCTTTTCACGTGAAAGTCTGTCCCTTCTCTGTTTTCCTACTTGACCCTGATGGTAGGGAAAAATTGAAAAGAAAAATAAAGAGAGTAAAGCAAAAGGAGCCTGGGAGGTTTTATGTTCTCTCTTCAAATCACATCACAAAGTCACTCATTGCATCTAGGGAATTCACCTCCTTGTTTGGACGTGGGATAGGAGGAGGGCAGAGAAAGAAAGAGGGAAGAGAAGGGCACGGGAGCTGCTTCCTGAAGCAGTGTTACAAAAAAGTGGTTAAAAAACCCCTACTATTCACAAGTGGTTAAAATCATCACTTTGCAGAATTCCTTTTTTTTTTTCCTTTTTTTTTTTTTTTTTTTAAACAAAGGTTCGGCTAGTTCAGCTCCATACTTTTAGAGTTGATTGTCTTCGGGAAAAAGGAAAACCAAAACCAAAACAGCCTCATTCGTGTTCCCATCTGCTCTACCCTGATAGAGAAGTTATCACCCCCAGAGTTCACCGCCCCGGCCACGTGCGCGCGGTCACTGCGACGGGGCGCCCCGCGTGCTGCCGGCGGCTCGCCTGGGCTCTTCCCTCCCAGCCCGTGTCACACAAAGGAGGAGAACCCTGTCACTGGAGTCCGGGAGCCGGGCGCAGGCTGTCCCGTTGGGGTGTACACCCCTCCTGAGCTCTGTGTCGTGATGACAGTCTGGAAATAGGGTTCTGTCTCGCTGGCTGCGCACTCCTCGTATCTGTAGGACGCCGGGTGTTTCACCCCTTTCTGCTGCCGCTTCCAGGAGTTGTAGTACGTGGGGTCGCTCATGTAATGGTTCACAAAGGAATGCTTGGGCAGCTCGTCTTCGTAATCCGAGTCAGTGGCCTGGAGCATCAGGGAAAAAAAATCAGCCATTAGCATCTGTGATTTAGCTTGCTCCACTCTAATAGAAATTAGAGACAAGTTTAATATCAGCAGCTGACAAAAGCTGTAATTTTAGGGTAAGGTGGGTTGTAATCCAAGTGTAATACACGCTGGACTGTAGGAAACAACTGCTCTGGTTCAGCCAGGCTTTGCTGCTAGAGGGAAGGTTCCTCAATGATCTCTGATGCTAAGAGATACAGAAAAATCCATTCTAATTCACTGCAGAACACTGCTGCAAGTGCTACAAGTTCCTGTTTTGACAGAAGATGCTGAGAAGGGTAGAGACATTGTAGGGAAACCAACAGCTTTCAACCATATAATCAAAAAGATTGCAATTACAACAGCAATTGAGAATCTGTCTTTTTCTGGTGCAAGGACTGACAGAATGCCTCTCATGCAAATGCACACAAGTTAGCCAGACGTGCTGCTGTTTATGCTGGTCAGATCAGGGCACCTGCACAGCGCTCTGAGTCTGGCTTGCAAGCCCCATTAAATATTGAAAATTAGTTATAGCACTGAAAGGGAATTAAGCAAAACTGCAGTTTATTTCAGGCAAACAACTCCATTCTGTATGTTCTATCTGATTATCGGTGGTATAACAACGCACCCAACCAGCAGCGCTACAGGAAAACAGAAATGCAAAATCTGGAAAAGAACTGCCAGAAGGAGGGGTTGATTTCCTGACACGGCTCACACGTAGGCCAGTGTTCAGAGAGGATCTTGGCCCTTCAAACATTTACACCTGGTGGCTGGTAGCTTCAAAGCTTGTATCAACATCTAGCTGGAGCTGAGGAACTCTATTGAGATGCAACCAGATCAGCTTTGTGTGCCTGCCCCCTCCCCAGTACCGCTGCTGTGATGCAGCTGGAGGAAGCACAGAGGGCTCATCCATCTCCTCCAAAGAGAGACCACGGCAAAGCCTTGGCCACTGTATGAGTGCACATTCTCCTTCTGTTCCCAGTAATGTTCCCACTAATAACAGCCACATCCCATACAGCACACAAACATTTACTCAGTCATTGCCATATCTCACGCCTTCCCTCAAAATCTCTGGTCTGAGCATGCAAAAGCTTTCATTCCTTTTTTTATTTCTCCTGATACTCTGCATACCCAATTCGAAAGGCAATTAAATATCAAAGCGGTAGCTGCCTAAGACATACAAGAGAGAGATGGGTAAGTGCAACTTGCAACTGTTAGTTGCTGCAATTAGTTTCAAAAAGTTGGTATCGTTCTGATCTATGACACCCCACAGCAAACACACATCCTCCTTGATCCTGCCTGCCACACAACTAGTCTCTCCTTCTCTGAAGCTCCTTTTTAATGGTCTCTGAAGAACAACCCTCAAATGCCTTGCAAACCATCATTTGAAAAGGGCACCGCATCCATCATCTTACTTCTTTGCTTAGGTAGCTGCTTCGATACTACTTCGTGAGCGTTTTCCAACACAGTGGGTGATGGACAGGGCTGAGAAATTTTTCCCAGAGTTTTCTGAAAGTCTGAGCACTGCGACTCTTCACAGCTTTGCAAAATTTCCCTTCTGCTGTTAACCATGCTCTGGCTTTTTCAGAATTATCTTGTTTGATTATTTTATGAATGCGAAGCTCCAGGTGCCCTGACATGTAATTAATATTACAACAAAACCCCACCAGCATTTAACAATTATTCCAGAAGGAACCCAGCAAGTCTATCACCTAGAAAAACCCTCCTTTGCACCAGCTGCCAACCTCGGGAAGCCAACACCAGACTCCCTCCAAAGGCCATCCTGAACAGGTGGTTTTTGCAGCATGCCTGGAATATCCCCAGATTTGGAATACTTCGCAGCCAGTGGGTGCAGAGAGCACTTCCAGAGTCTTGGCACTGCTGCAGGAACCATCCTGCCAGCACTGCCCTGTCTATTTTGTAAGGCGCTCCAACAAAAGCGCCTCTGATGACTGCAGATGTGGCAGCATGACAGGGAGGGAGGCAACAGCTCAGCTGCAGAGGCAACCAACTTTTCCTGCAGATCTGATTTCCTCATTCCTATCGAGAAACAAGTTGCACTTGGAACCAGCCTACGTCTCCAAACATTATGCTGCAGCTTCACAGTCTGATGTTAAGGTAAAAAGTGCCTGGGGAGCTGGGGAATCATGGCAGCACCCAGAAGAAAAGTCTCTGCATCCTGAGCAGAGGCAGGTGGCTATGGCTTTTTCACCAGAAACTTGTAATTGAGCTTCCAGATGCCGTGGATGGGCTCCCTCCATCAAAGGCACAATGCTACCACTGCCCTTACCATGTATTCCTACTCTTTCCCCAGACCAAAGTCAGTCTTAGTGCCTTGGGCACACTCAGCCACCCCCAAAGAAAGAAGCCCCTGCTGAAGAGAGGGATCACATCAGCTTAGATGAGGTGTCACAAACAATAAAAATAAACAAACAAAAAAACCCCCACACTTACTGGTTTTCCTGATGACCCCACAGACGTACAGAAACATAAAGATGGTTAAAAGGGCAAGAGATCTAAGAAGAAATGCTGAGAAGCAGCTGGATCCAGAAAACGAACGCATTACTTGCTAGGTATAACAATACCGATTCAGCCACTTGATTTCTGTCCACTGCTAGGAGAAAATACTTACCCACAAAACTAACATAATTTCTGTACCCAAGCCAAATCCTTCTGAGACTGCCAGAAGTCAACATAATAAAGAGGAGAAATACTGGGAACACTTTTAGATGGGCTGCTGCCACTTGAAATAGTGTCACTTGGACTTGCCATGAACAGAAAGAGGGAATTTAAAACTAGGCCACCTGCTGATAATCTGTGCGCTAATTAGTCCATTATCCCTACTGAAAGAGAATACTAATTTAGTGTAAATAAGGCCAGTGCCTTTCAGAAGGGACTTTTATGAAACTTGTGTACCTGCACACGCATCATCTGACTTCAGCCTTTCACCTTTGTTTGTGTTGATGCTGGAAAGGATAACCTACTCATTAGTCTTGACACATTGTTTTTTCTTCACATTTCCTTCAAAATAGGCAGGAACTGATTGCTCTGTCCATGTTTCCAAGTATCTTCTAAGGTCTACTGCAAACAAGGTACTAATAACTGCCCTGACCAGCAAGGAATTCTCCAAATTACAGTCCTACATCCCCCTCTGCCCTGATGAAAATCAAGCGCCAGAAAAATAAACGTTCTGCATGACAACATAGACAGCTTATACTACAGGATTACTTTCTAGTGTTTTTTAAACTATTGGGTAAACAGAAATGCTGCAGGGCTTTCTGCTTTGTTTTTCCATTTTCCCCGCTCTGCGTCGCCCTTCAGTGCGGCTGTGGCTTTGTTACCTTGGAAACCTCCATAGGCTGGAGCGTGATTGGGCGTACTGTGACATTACCGACTGTCAGCCAGGGGTGCACGGATGCCCATGCAACAATAAATACAGAAAATGAGAGGCTATTTACGTATTTTATTGATAGCACGGAATGCACAAATGCTGTTCAGAGGCAGAACAGCCACCAGAGCTGGCTAGCTTAGTCAATGGGAAATTTGAAAATAGTTCCAATTATGTAAGTATATATTTATATTAAGTTACTTGAGAAGAAACGGCTTTTGGAGATTATTTCTAAAAATGTAGATGGCAGCAGCTTCTCTTGGTTGACATGAAGTGCATATGCTGTAAGAGATGAGGTGACCTAGAAGGGCAAACAGACTTCTCTGGACATGGCAGCCCTTGCTCATTGAATGTGTCATCTGCAGCTGACTTCCACATGGTGCCCAACTTGTCGAAATCACTTGAGAACTTTATTGGAAACGAGCTAAATCATATTCCCTAACAAATGTTAAGTGGGAACTTACAATACGAGAAAAGGAAAATCAGTTAGACTGTAGCAAGCAGCTTGGAAGACCAGAGCATCGCCAGCATTCAGCACTGACTGATAACGGGTGCAATCTGTGAGGATGTTACCTCCTGAAAACAGTTTTTCGAGACCAAAAAGATGCATGAGAACAAGCAAACATACAACACCCTCCCCTACCGCCCAGTAAAACTGCTCTTCCATGGCTGGATGACACTGCAGATATATTATCAAGTTTCTGCACGTGGTGAACACCAAATTTCTTCAGATCGTCTGTCCAGTGCTTTGTCCACTTGACTCATTATCTAAAAGCCTATTATTATTAATCATTTAGAAATTACACTTTTAGCACTCTCTTGCTCCATACCTGCCAATTAAACTACTTTAACCTCATTAACAGTACTGGTGCTTGGCTTTCATGACATGGAGTAAGTTAACCACTTGATTTATGAATTTTAGAGTACTGCTTGGTCTGCTAGATTTTCTCGTCATTTCTCTCTTGTTCTCCTCTTCAGGAGGGAGCTCAGAGGAAGGCTCCCAGGCAGCTGTGTTGTAAATGCAGTCAGTCAGCCTGAGAGTTTCTCACAAACTTCTTCTTCATGTTTAGTAAACCCCACGAGACTTGAAGCCAGCGAGCTCCCTTCTTTTCCATGTAAAATCTTGACACCTCAGGCAATAGGGGTAAAACTGAGAAGCAACAAGATGACACGTGGGTTGAAAGCAAAAGCACAGTTTTTGGCCTTGCCTGCCCTTACATGAATTGTATTAAGTGAAATTTGAGATCCACACAAAGATGTATTAGAGGAAAACAGCATCAAGACCCACCCCCCCCCCCTTTGCTGGAAAGAACCAAATGTTTGGAGCTCTTATATAAAAAAGATACCTTTAACTTTTCATATAATAGGAAACACCCTTCCCTGCTAAAAGAGATGGAGACTCTGAAATTCTCAGAAAACAGCTTGTCTGTTAAGATATCCTTTGAGAACAGAAACCAAAAGAACAGAAAAGACAAACAGGAAGAGCTAATAGGTACACAAATATTTGAAAACAGAGCGGTCAAACATCTACAGCCACCTCTGCTCCCCTCCACCCTCACCTCCTGTCTATACCAGCCAACGTAAACAGCATTTTCAGGCTGATCAAAAGGCAGCATCTCCTCTTGCTACCTCTACTGGGAGCCTATTAACATTTCATGCCTAAAAGCACTCCCCACAAAAAAAAAAAAAAAGCAAGCATCAAAGACATTATACAGAAGGGCTGCATATCTAAACCCCAAGGAAAAACAGGAGGCACATTTTGTTCACATACTCACATGCACAAACAGATTCACGAAAACACAAGAATCTCAACTGAGACCTTCAGGCTTGACAGCAATACACAGTAAATAAATAATCTTAATAATAGCATGAGAAAACAAAACAAACCCCACTTTCTTCTATGTTGCACGAACAGTGCATATAGAAGGCAGTAATGACACCCTGTAAGACAACTTCTGCGCATTACCAGGAAATACCACATGGGGCATTGAAATTAATGTCAGAAGGTGCTAGAGCTAAATTCATGATCATGCTCAGCGAACTGTTTTAATGACAGGTTTAATGCTGGGTTGTTACAGTGACATGACCAAAGCACTGTGGGTTTAATCTGGAGGTAACACTTGTGCCTCGCACAAACAGCAGCTCCAGCTACACCAAGGAAAGCTGCCGACACGCTGGGTCGGCCATAGGGCAGCGCAAAGCAGCAGGCTGTCCGTGGTAATTAACAGGAGGTGAGAGCCAGGTAGCCAGGAAAAGCAGCTGTAGCTGCAGGTGCAGAAAAGCTACAGATGAAAACTGTCATCTTCTTTCACTACTTGCTGCTCCTTGATTTATTCTTGCTGGAAGGGTCAGGGTTGGAGTGGTTTGGCCCACTGCTCGCTTCTTGTGCTGTCAGCTCAGATTCGTTAGGCTGTCAGCTGACAACACACAATTTGAGAGACAGATTTACCTTTCTGTACGTCCCTTGAAGTCTGCCTATTCACCCATGGCCACTGTTGGGCTTCTGCAGACCATAATCACTTTACTCCTTCTTAAAGGGGACGTGAGACAGAAGATAGGGCACAGCCAAAGGTATAATGCTGGCATACAACCACCTTCCTTGGAGAGCAGAGTCTGAAAGCAACCCGAGATCCTTTAGTGCTAGCTTAATGTTGTGGACTGGAGTGTTTCGAAACCCGAATGCTGGGCTCTCACAGCAAGTGCTGTCCCTGGCAGGTTACTCATTCTCCGCTTACTCCCCCTGTAGCACAGGCAGCAGTTATCACCACAGAAGACCAAACTTCCAAAGCTTAGTGTTTGCTGCAGCTGTCTAAAAAAGGCACTGTGAAAACTTCAAAGCACATCCCATACTTCAGTCACTGCAGCCGTCCAGACCGTGTCCAGGCAGTAGCTGCAGCCAGCTGGTTGTTTTGCAGCACATACTTGTTTGCCCAAAAGCACTCCGTCTTTGCAGTCTATGTGCAGAAGGGGATGTGCAGCTCCTTACCAGAGAGGTCAGCACACGCTGACTGACTGGTTGCGTTTGCCTTTCCGTGTAACACTGGAAAACTGTGAATATCTGCCAAGGACAGATCTGGAATCTGCCCTGGCTTGGTCCTGCTTGTGATTCCCTCTTGGGACATTTTAATTTTAAAATGTGATGTGAACAGCCTGAGGAATAGGACATTTTAAAGTCACCAAGACAGACAAATAATGACAACAGTATGAGGCAGGCATGGGAATGGCATTTCAAAGACTCTCCAGGATTCGGGGGGAAAATTGCTAAGCACTTGGCAAGGCAAAGGCAAACACTTACCTCTGACTCTGAAACTTCTAAGGGCTTCTCATTCAGGCCCAAGCCCTCGGTCAGCACGGCTCCATTGTACTTGTTGCAGATATCCTCATCAGAGTAGTGCAGCCCTCCCGGGCTTGGGCGAGGAGGAGACCTAGGAAACATAGCAGGTCAGTGTATGGGATATTGTTTTTTCTCTGAAACGATACAGTTAAAGAGACAATTAAATCATGCTTAGAAGCTAGTGTCACAGCCTAGGGCAGTGACTTGGGCAGTAAAGTCCTCCCTAGATCCTCCAGAAAACAGTCTCATTTTGCCCATATAACAGCTGCCTGAACCTAGATGAAAAGCCACTTCCAGGAGCGTGGTGTTCCAAGCTTCTTACCTGGTTCCATTTTTCTTTGAGAAGGTGCTCTTGATGTTTAGGTGTCTGCTGTTGAGCTCCAGGGCAGTGAAGCCTCCGTTATCTAAGGTGACCGACTCTTCCACATTGGAGATGGTTTTACCTGGAGCCAGGCAACGAAAAATTCAGCTGAAACATGGGTATTTTTCCCCCAAGTACAACTGTAAGGAGTCACTAACTTCCCCTTCTTTACGTTTTATGACATTATTATTATTTTTGAAAATCTCTTTACCTTTGTTACTGGCAAATGAGTACAAAGTGGAAGAAAGGAGCATATCAGGAGTGCAAAAAGGCAGAAGGAGCCAAAAGAGGGGATTAAAGGAGTCATGGAGGGGATGTGTTTCATTTGGAGGTATCTAAAATAATGCAGATGAACTGTGCTCCACATGTGCTTTTTCTTGTCTTTTGACTATGAACGGAATACAGGTGAGTAATTCAGGTAGCCATTGAAGATGCCCTAAACCAGGTGACATGAATCCCATTTTTGCTGATGGAAAGAAAGCAAGACAAAGTAAAACTAGGAAATGCAAAAAAAAATAAAAAATAAAAAAATGGGGTGACAAGAAGGCAGCAAAGCAAGAGAAAGGGTCAGTGGGCAGCAAACAGGAAAAAGATGTCAGAGCTGTAATGAGGATAAGACATAGGCGTGAGACATCACCAGACAAGGTAAGGCAGGGAAAAGGACAGGGGACTGGCAGAAGAGGGAAAATACAGCAAAGTATACTTTTTTTTTTTTTTGTGATCAAATATAGCAAGAGCTTATTCTCTCCCATGCTCTTCTTTATAATCCCAAAGGTATGAGCTCAGCTAGTGTCCTGGGGAGAAAGACCGGTTGCACATTGCCACTTTGCAGCAGACAGGTACTTTATCCTCAACTTCAATTTCAATGCTACATTAAGACTCAGTGTGAACGCTGATATCTGACAGTACAGGTCAGACCTGTCTTTTCATGTCTGTCCCCCAAACACAGAGCAAAACTAAGAAGATGAGCGATTTCCTATGAGCTATGCATACAAATATGTAATAGCATTAACTTGGTAAAATGCCGTGGTATTCTTTCATCTCATATCCCATGGGACTAAAATCTGATTTTCTAACGCTTTTTAGAAGTGAATTATAAAGAAAGAAAAGATCTTCTCTTTGGGACTGGATTGCTAAATACTGCCTGGAAGATTCTTTCAAGACTCCTTCATTACATTAATCCTTTAGAATGGGCAGTGCGAAGACTCATCCACCTGATCCTACTCATTAATGTGCCTTTTTGGCACCTTCTAGCAGCAGAGCAATTTCTTGCTGGAGGTGGAGAAGGCTATCTGAGAATTAACACACATGAACAACTCTTCCATGTAAGAAGAAGAAAAGGTTAAAAACAATATTCAGTGCTCCAGAACAAGGTGCTTTGAAAGGGGACTCTTAACATTCCTAGTTACAGAGCAGGTAGTTCCTGTTTCCTTTCAAGAAGGAGACTGGTAAAAATTGTAAGTAAAGGAAAATTCAAAGCTAGATGCTCATGGTGCCTTAAAGTCTAACAGGTCCAGATAACAAAGACTTCTAGCTCCTTGGTCCCAGCCCAATAACTGTAGCTTGGCTTAGGGAATGAACGTGAGATGCTGGGCACCCTATTTAATGTGAAAGAGTTATGATATAGTCCTCATGCATACAGGCATAGGATATTTGCACTAGGTATGGATATGGAAAAGCAGAACCCTTCTTCTCCCCCTCTATCAGGGAATGACAACTAAGCTAAATAAAGACTCAGCTTATTCATTTTTTGTGGTCTGCCAAGCATTTGACCCAGACTTCTTGGCTTTTGCTACAGTCCCCGGGACTTCCAGATGCTGTCCTGTCCAAGCCCATGGCTGGTTAACTTCCAAAACCTGATAAGATCCAGCACTCTTTGCCCAGTAAAGCTATGGGCAAAAGCCATTTCTACCAAATTAGATAGTAAAAATATCCAAGTCTTCTGCCAAACAAAATACCTATAAAGAGAGTCCATGCTGTTGAAATCACAGATTCAAAGGGAGGACATTTCTAATTCCTGCAGCTCTTGAGAGTACGTGTACAGCGCAGAGATGATGTCTTACCTGTGCTGCAGTTCTTGTACTTCTTGCTCTGGCCATGCAGGACCAATGCAAACACCACCAACAGGATCAGGATCAGACTTGAGAGTGCCATCACCAGCAGAAACCACCACTCCTCATAGAAAGGGGCTTCTGTTTGTGCTGAAAGAGCAAAAGACAAACAACTCCTTATGCTCCTTCAGAATTTGCCCTTCTTCCCCACAGTGAGCGACATCCATAACAGTGCTCAGGACAGAGGTGTTCAAAGAAGATAACCTAGCCCACTTGAAAATAAGACCCTCAGAAAGCTTTCTGACACTTCTAGATCGCAGAGAGAACAGGAGCATACGACAGCTCCAACATCTCCAGGAGCATCTCTCACACTTGGAGCAGCGCTGCAGAATCCCTTAGCTAAGAAGCAGTTATCACCAAGTGAAGGTAAGAAGGTTTCTTCCCACAGCCCAGCACACCTGTATTTCTCAGCTACTGTGGTATGCTTAATACTCCCTGGGTCAAAAGAGCCACTAATATACTTGTCATGACCCATGGCTACTCCACCTTTTAAGAGGCTTGCCTTGCCAAAATGCTGCTCAATGGCTCTTTGAAAAATACAGCTAGTGCCAGGGAACAAAGTACATTCGAGTCATTACCTCCGTAGTTTAAACCCCAAATTCCAACATTCACTCCTGTTCTATACGGTATCGTCAGTGACTTAAGCCAAGCCCAACATGCGGCACGTTGACATTAATTCAGTTCCCTGAATTTTGTGTTATCTCAAGTCATTTCATTCCATTTGACCTCAATTGGAGGCACAAAATGATACTAACTTCCTTTTTCTAGAGTTATCTTGCCACTCTGGTTTGAAGTAGTAAGTACTATTATTTTTTTTTCAGTGATATTCTCTTTGTCAGCATCCCTCAGCTCTGAGAAAAAGTGCTGCCACTGTAGCACAAATCAGCAGTTGTATATTATTTCCCTGTAGTCTGTAAGGTAGGAGAACACCCAGTAAGAGTGGGTGATGCCAGGAGACCAGCTTCAACCAAAATCCTCATTATCACTGAACCCAGGCACTCTTTTTCCCCTCACTGTCCTGGACCCTGGATCTAAAAACGTCTGTTGTAAGCCCTACGATATGGGCTTAAATTTGTTCCAGATCACTGGGTGTTCTGTAGCAGTGAAAAGTAGCCACTATCTTTCTTTTCTAGGAGGCCAGTCCAGGCCAACAAAGACCTAAAGGCAAACTGCACAAGCCATGCTGGGCTGAGCAGATTCAGTGCAATTTATACCTCCCTGTGCTAGCTGAAGTGGTCAGCCTAAAATGCTGTATACTTTTACAACTGTGAATCTCAATGGAAACCTCTTACTTTCATGCAGCAATTTGAGATGAACACTGAAGCATCAAAAGGAGGTGAATTAAATAGTTCTGTTCAAGCGGAGAACTTACAAACAAGCGGTTTATTTATAAAAAGCATCAGAAGGAGCTGCATGCCTGGCTTCAAGGGAATAATGTCTTCCGGGAAAGGAAAGACTGACATGATTACTGACCCTTTACATTGTGTTACAGCCTCTGTGAAACCACAGATAGGAAAAACACTGACTCTTGGTGTTTGAAGTAGGGTGTCTATGCCCTTGTCCTGAAGGAGAAAAGGAAGGGTAGCACTCACACTGAAATCCATAGACAGCTCTCACAGGTTAAGTGGTTAATTGTGTAAGGACAAATGCAGCCGTGATGGCGATAGCAGCATTTGCTACTCCAGCCTGCTGGGTAATCGCTGAGTGGTGTTTATGCTTTTCACTCGAGAAGCAGAGATAAAAGCCACTCCAGAGACTGGATCATTGCCAGGTTCTCGGGACTCTCCAGAACTTTGAATCACAAAGACGTTTTATCAGGTTCTTTTATTCCTCGTCTGTCTTTGCTGACACAGCAAGGATGAGACCTGTTGCTCAAAAGCAATCTGGAGTACAACCCTCTCTGCAAGGGTAACAGGAGAACTGAGAAAAACTTTTACAAGGGCGAGCTTCCCACTTCACAAGAAGCCATTGAACTCGAGCTGTCCAAACATGGCAAAGCTGAGTGGAATTTGCTTTTCAAGGTATGGAAGCTCCTTCAAAAAATCACAATGCTGGTTTGTTCAAAGGGACTCTGGAAGCATACTTGGGCCATAGCCCTGTTTACTGGGAATAACCACAACAGAGCAGGTGGGTGGGAGAGTCCGTGAGCACCACCAACAAGCTGTTGTGATGAAGGGAGACTGGAGGTATCACAATATGCTGGAATTACCAGCACAGAGGATATCATGAATAATTTCGGGAAACTATACTTCTACATTCTTGAGCGCTAAATACAAAATAACACAGAAATTGCTTATCACAGAACCTTGGGAACAGAGAAGAAAGGAGAGTAAACAAAACAACATACGAGGAGAGGAGGAAGAAGAAAAAGCAAACACATCGTAGACTTTGTAAATTAGTCTTAGGCAAGAAATCTTATATGTAAACACTCACAAACTTCCTGAGAAGGTTGTCAAGCTTAAAAATGGCACATGACTATTTTTTCCCTTGAGAGTAAAGTATACTGTAATAACACTGCTTTTGTCTTAAAATAAGTGAAAACAAGCTGGTCTTGATGATTTATTGTAACAAGAGAAACTTTGTTTTTTTCTCCTCCGCTCCCAGTAAGAAATTCCATTGGAAAAGGTAACAAAAAGCTTGATTACCTGATACTGCCACAGAGGGAGCGCTTGGTTCTCCATAGCCAATTTCATTGACAGCCACCACCCGAAATTCATAGGTCACACCCTGTTTGAGTCTGTCCAGGCTGACTGTGTAGGAGGTTGCGCTGCGAGGGATGTCCTTCACAAACATGTCCCACAGTCCTTCATCTGGAAAAGCAGCAAGGAAAGGAACAGCATTAACTGTGTGACTTGGCACTTCCTTCTGCTCATGGAAAATAATTGTCATTAATTGTGTGCTTTAACCACAGGCAGTGGACATGCTTACCCGAAGGCTGCTCAGTGATACACACAAATGTCAGATTGCCCTGCAAGACCCCATCTGTAAAAGGATTTACTCGTGACGGGGGTCTTACAACAGCCCAGATGGAAGAGTGCTCCGCTAAAATCTGCAGCAGCACCCATGGTGACCTAAGCTGGCTAGAGCAGCTGCCAGCCATCTGGGTCCCTCCTGACCAGGTATGGTCGCTGCATCTGCATGCCTGTTAGTTGACAGAGCAACTAAGCCCACAGCAACCTGGTACTTTAATGAGTCCTAACTGCACGGGTTTTGCCTGCTTTTTACATTGCAAAACTGACTTCACTATCCCAGTGCATAGGTTAGGTTTGCAAACAAATGTCAGATTTGGGTCTTGGCAGGAAGCACCGTGGCCTTGCATGAACTGGTGCCTGGTGGACTGGTGCCACTGGCGTGCTGCTTGCTTCACAATATCAATATAGAGACATCCTTTTGCATGGGCTGGACTGCAGCATGGCACAGCCCACAGAGAGAGGCAGCAGGCACTGCACTTCTGTGCCATGCATTTTTAAGCAGGAACGAGTTTTTGTTTGTATTATAAAGCTCTAAAAGTTGCTGGAAACACAATGCCTTCTGCATAACTGATGAGAGTGTTTCAGTAGGGTAATCTCAATTCTCAACAGCCATACTGACATTTATCCTGATGTGCATCCTGACGAGGCACCGTTCCGGTCTCTGATCCATATGCGTAATCTTATATTCACTTGACTTCAATGGAAAGAATTTTCAACAAGATGGATGCTGTTACCAGTAAGAAGAAAACCAACTATAATTAAAGATGCCAGTCAATAATTTTGAGTGCAGGAATCAAACATTAATCTAAACGGACTGCTTTTCTATAACAACTGGTGCCCAGCACTTCCACCGACAAAATGGCTGTGTACACAAGGTGCCAAACTATCGGCTAGCCTAAGCCAGCACAGCTCTTAAGGATCTGACCTGATCAGGCTTCTACTTTTAGTTATCAAAGCTGTTCAAGCAATGCTTATTTTTCTCTGTATGTCCCACAGCAATAGAAGTACAGTGATAACCTCTGCACAGATACTACTGCAGCGCAGGAGCCACCTGCTTTGAAAGAAAGCCCTCTGCACTGTGAGACTCAAGCATCAACATGACTTCTGTAGCTTGAGGTGTTATCAAGGTAACAATAAAGCCAGAGCCGGCAGCACTACCCTTAGCGACTTCTGCTGCTGCGGCAGTGAAGGCCAGAGTCTGTTCTCATTTGCTTTGCATTTACCTGCATGTAAACTAATTGAAGTCACTGCAGCAATTCTGAAACTGTGCTGGTGTAACAGAGCAAAATTTGGCCCTCCGCCTACTTCTGTGCAACAGGGAACAAAAGCAAAGATGGATTGATTAACACTGCAGGTGCATTTCCATGTGAATGTTTTAACTTTGGCATCAGTAAATATTGGCTCTGTAATTTGTAACGTGCTGCACGTCTAGCAACACACACATTGACTAACAGCCCCCAAACTACATCTTTTCTGATCATGAGGTTTGGCAGTCTCAGTGGATGCAAAAAGCAAGCTGAAATGTTATTGTTCCAGCTACATTGAGAAATACCGAAGAACAATAAAATAGGTAATTTTTCTGTCATGCTTAAAATTCAGACCAATACATTATTCACCAGCATGATCAGAGTATAATGAAGTTATCATAATGTACCATTGTTATGTATTAGTTGGATATTACAATGGCTATAAAACAAGAGATAAAATATTGACTTCCCTTTTACAGGGCAATAGATGGCTAGATTATTTCTACCGCATAAACGTACAATGTAGTAAAAAGGGGGCTGGGGATTTAGTTTCTCCGAAAAGGGTGGAGTGAGGGATGCATTTTCCAAGTTGGATTGTTGCAACCACCAATACTAAGAAGAAGCATCTCAGACTATAAAATATTGCCATAATTGCTAGAATTGCCTGAGCTTTCATAAACACATTTGTAAACAGCAATAAGAGAATTTGAGCCCATTGTGAATTGTCTGAAAAGCAATTTGTTTGCATTGAAAGACGCTTAAATGGGGGAAGAAGAGGCAACAGTAGAAATGAATGTTCAACGCTCATTGCAACAAACACAACTGTACACACACACTTTCTTGCTCATTTTCTCAAACCTATCAGGGTGCACAGTGCAGAATATCCAACAGACCAAGGAAGTGTAAATTTAACCACTTGGTAAAGCTTGCAATAACTTGGTAAAACTACCCTTGAGAAGTTAGTGTGACATTTCTACCTCTCTGCCCCCTTGGCTATGGTGGTGACGGTGTGAGACAAGGACGGCTGCTGGTGGATGTTTCGTCAGGGGGATTCCTGCCTCATGGGGACTCAGAGGTGCTCCAGCTAGTGGCCATATATTTTCTGGCCCACCTGAGGTATTTTTTCTGGGGCTAGAAGAGAGGGCTTGGCCAAGATGGGACCCAGTGTGTGATCTTTGGGAACCCAGAGAGATGCTGTTGCAGTTGCAGTGATTAGACATGCTTCAGGGTGGCAGCCTGGGAAGAAAGGGACATCCTTATGTCTCCCCCATTGCTGACATCAAGCAAATGCCATGCACAGGGTAGTCTGCAGCTTCCCCAGCTCTGGCCAATAAGGTTTTTAATTACAGAGCTTCAGTTTATCTCATCTCCATCTGGAATATTCAGGCCTCTCTTTGTAGACAGAGATTGCAGTCAGATATATCCAAACCAAAAAAGCATTTTATTTCAGTACTGAGCTCTGTAATTAAATATTGAACAAAGACTTGTGAATTCATTCACCACATCTCTTCCCCCATCCCTTAAAAATAGGTTTGCTCTAAATGTTAGAAGTTCAGCTGAGATAGAATTCATTAGAAGGTCACCTGTGATAGCAAAGATTGGCCTTTAAGTTCAGTAGAAAATCATTAGTATACCGTACACATCATTTTCCACTCAGTTTAGGGAGGAAGGATGTGCATGCCATGGTTGGGATATCAACTGAGTATTAACTCAAGGAAACCACCAAGATAAGCCAAGTTTGCGATGCTGGACCCCTGCAAGGAGGTACAAGGCTCAGCCAGCCCCAGTCAGCTCCTGGTTCATGTCCTGTGCCACGCAGCACAGCTGGCACTGCACTTGTGTTGGAGCAGAAGCCTTTGCAAGCAGTAACATCTGTCCCCTTCTGTATTTCACATGGCCTTTCAGTGGGCTCTCAGCCTCTTAACAATGCATGGGGAGAAAACCTAAATTACAAGAGAAGTCAAAACCACCATGAGCCCAGTTTGCCCTGGACATCCTCCTGTGCAGGCAACTCACCACCCTGGCGAGGTGTAGCCCAGGCACGGCACCTACAGGCCTGCCTGTTTTCACAAGCAATTAATCAGGGTCCAAATAAAACTGTCAGGAAGTAACGAGGGCTCCTGGCTCTGCTAACTCCAGCCACTAACAAATGGCTGCAGCCGGGCAGATGGAAAGCTGTCAGTTATTTGGGTCTTAAATGCCAGCCTTCCCCCTTGGAGAAAGAGGAGGGCTGTGTTGTAAAACTTTCTCCTAATTACGCATTAGGTGGTTTATGAGGGGAGAAGCAGCTGAGAGTTAAGGACCAGCTGAATGCGAGTAGCATTCCTCCTACAGAGGGCAAAATTAAAATGGGGATGCATTTGTCAGAGGCAAAGGGCTGGATTATCATGCAAACTAATGAAAGGACAAGAATGGGAAGTGAAGGCTGACAAACTGTCAGCCTCAGCATGTTGTTTGCAAGCAGAAGCGAACCAAAGGCCCCATGGCAGATGCCGGCAATGCAGCTGCACCCTTCACTTTGAATTTACTGACTTTTGCTGGTTTGAGTCCATGTTTGACACTGCACTCCCTCATTTGTTTAAAAATAAATAGAAAAGGAAGAAAACATGAAAACATTACTCAAGACACCAGAAAGAAAACTGAAGTGAGATCTGCCCTTGGGGTGTGAGAAGCGAAAACCAGCATTTATGGGAAGGACAATCCTCACTCCAAATAGACAAGTTCTTCCCCAAAACGTCTGCCGCCCTCATGGAACTGATCAGCTGAGGGAACAAAAGAAAACACTATTCTGACTTGTCTACATCCTGAGCACATGATTTGTAGCTGATCTGAGGCCTAACCAGCCTATTCATGCCAGCCAGAGCGCTAGAATTATTATTATTGGAAACATATTAAGCTGCAATTAGCTCCCACTGGCCCGAAGTCATTCCCTACTTGGGAAAAGCAAACAAACAAAACCCAAAACACATGGTGGGGAGAGAGGAAGCACAAGAGGAAACCTCTGCAGTCTCATCCTGGGTCGGAGGCTTTCCCGAGATGCCACAAGCTGTAAAACAGACTGACTGAGCATCTGCTCAGCTGCCCCACAGCTCGAGACGACTGTAGCAGGCCAATACGTGTGTGAAGGCCTACACATGCACGTGTCCTCCTGGCAGAGGGGGTCCCTGGGACACTGTGCAGAAACACCTGCTTTGCAGGTAGGGGATAATCGGGAAGGAAAGCCTGAGTGGGCCTGCTCAACGCTTTACAGGCCGCACGCCTGCCATTAAAGCACAGTACAGAGAGAGGAGCCTTGGAGATGACACACAGAGGCGAAAAGAGGGGCAGACCCACCTTCTCCACTCCCACCGGCAGTGCTGGGAACCTTATTGATGTGCCATTTCTGTCTTTTGCTCTGCACATCGAAACAAAGGACATGATCTAATACCCACTTCTTAGCCAGCCTAGTCGATGTCTGGGGAGCGCTTACTATGGCAGCGACAGAGGCTGCTTAATTGCATTTCTTGTAATGCACAAGAAGCTAAACTGGAATCCATTTCTCCAGGGACAGAGGAGTTGAAGGAAAAGAAAAACAGTTCTGTTTCTGTACTGTCTTCCTCTAGCACAGATCACTCTGGAAAAAATATTGGTTTGCCTGCTCCATGCTGGTGTCTGAGTATATTCAAAATGCACAAGAGGTAGTCAGTCTGGTCACCTTCCATAAATCCGAGGGAGAAACGGGGAGATCAAATGAACAATCTCAGCTGCCTGCTGCCATCACTACTAAACCCAGCAGGATGGCTAGAGCCCTGTGAAACACAGCAGGGCACTGAAAAATTCAAAGGGAAGTGACAAAAGGGGGTAGGGGTTTGCCATTTATGACAGAAAGCCACCCTCTTACTCTGATGGAAGAGCCTTGGCAGGGAGCTACAGCAGGGAAAATGAGATGATACAGCATTTAACGTTTGGGGTAATGAGGCCTATAATAGATGACACTTGAGATGTGAAATACTAAGGTAGTGGTATTGCATTTGAATATTGGCAACAAGCTAAAGCTTTTCATCTGTCTGTTCAATGCCCCTTTTTTGATCTCAGAAGGATGAATATCTTCTCCTTCCTTGATTTTATGTGAAGGGCACAAGTCAACTGCTCTTCTCTTGGACAACAAGTACTTAAAAATAAAGGTTGCTCCAAACCATGCTCTACTACCCATATAAATCAACATGTAGAAGCAAATTCTTAGAATTATATTAAAACAGAAACGTCTCTGAATGGCCAGACCTGACAGGAGGAATTAGTTCTCTGTCTTTGTTAAGCTCATAATTCAGATTTCAAACTCCTCCATGCAGAGATGAGGAAGAAAAGCAGTACTGAAAGGAAGCCGACACTTGCGTGAAATAAGCAAGCGCTCCAATTAGTTCGTCTCCTCTCTTGGATCACATTTCACGCTTTCTACAGCTGCAACCAGAACTAAGGGTGAGAATCCAGCATACAAATGGCTAGTTCATTTGGTACAGCAGCATGAATAGGATTAAAATAATCTGAGGAGGAATTAAATGCCTCAACAGTCAGGTTGCAAGAGCAGGAGAATAAGACCTCTTCTGTGTGTTTCCAAGATCAGTGGAGTAGGGCCAGCTGGAATGACCCAGGGTTAATGCAGCTCAGACCTGCTTTGGAAGGACTATTTTCTTTCTACTCAAAAAGAGTGGACCACAAATCCTACATCGTTAACCATGAACTGTAAAGTGTTGGTGCACATCCAAAGGTGAGACAACCCCAAAAACATCTGATCAGTTTGCAGTGCTGCAACTCACAAGTTGAATTTCCAGCTTGCAAACCATCTGTACATGCGGTACAGGTTTCACTCTAAAATAAATTTACTCTAAAAACCCTGTTTGGGGAAATGTAAGCTGGTAAGCAAGCCTCAGTGAAGGATTCTGGTTTAACTTCACCTGTTAACTTTTACCTGTAAACAGTGCAGTTTAAATAAGAGAGGGTATTTTCTGCATACAAAGAAATAAAGACTGAGCCAATAAGCTGATGTAAGGCAAATGGAAACATTGAGTGTCATGCCTCTAATTCAAAAAATCTCTTGAACACTCTGGGAAACTCCAGTGCTTTGAAAATGCACACATGTTCCTTCAATTTGTTTTGAAAGAAATAACGTTAAATGACAGAAATTAGGAAGAAATGTTAGGGTCACTGCAGAGCAAGTTCTATCAAAGGCAACTATGATTTTGCAAATTTGTAGCTTCAGTGATGACCAGAATGATTTTGTTACTGGTCTGGTTAAATGCAATTAATATTGTTGGGTTTAAATACAACCTTACATTTAAGACACATCCAAGAAACAGTTAGGATCCTTTATATAGTCAAACAGATAAGCATTCACTTAATCAATATATAATCAAGCAATGTGTAGGCACCTGGAAGTAAAAAAAAGGAAAGAACAAGCAGCCAACATGGATATGTCAAGTATAAATCATGTCTAATTTCCTCCTGTGACAGGGTAGCAGACCTTGTCAATAGAGGAGAAAGAACAGACATCATCTATCCTGACTTCAGCAAAGCTTTTGACATCATGACATTCAAACACGGCCTACACGAAACAAGTATCTGGTAGATGCATCAGCGGCTGAAAACTGTACTTGGAGAACGGTTATCAGCATTCCCTGTCAGAGTGGAGGGAATTTATCAAGTGAGATTAAACAGGGGTCTGGCAGCATTCACTGTTTTTGTTAATGACTTGGCTACCAGAAAGTGTGTGCTTAATAAATATGCAAGGGGTACCAAACTAGGAGAGGCTGCAAACAAGCTGGAGAACACGCCTAAATTTAATATGATCTTTTCCAACTGGGAAAATATTTGGGAAAAAACAGAATGCAGCTTCAGTAAAATGTAAATGCCAGAAGCACGGGAGCTCTGGGAAAGCACCAAAAAAACCCACGGTGATGAGGGGACTCCTCTCACCCACTAATGCCCTCCCTGCAGAACAAACAGAGGAAGCCATGTGTGCATGCTGCTACAGTTCTGGCCCTGCTATTAATGGTGATTAGCTGCTGAGTTCTGCTGCTGAAGGATAGATCTCTATCTGTGGTCCTCAAAACACAGTTTGCAAGTATTTAAAGGTCCTTGTGCATGAGAGATGCTGTAAGCATTTAAGTGAGTTTTAATTATTAACTCTATTGGTTCATCAGTTGGATGATTTACCAGTGATGTGGCACAGTGGAAACTAGAGCTCTTAGGGTAATTTTCTGTGACTATTCCTAAACAGGAGAAAATCTGGTAAACCATGTAATAAATTAGCAAAGGCTTAATACTGGGCGGTGACGGCTTTCTCTCACAAAATCCCAGCAGCTTATTAGGACAACAAACAATCTCTCCACTGGAGGATGGGTTTCAGCGTGGACCAAAGGAAGGGAACTCAAAACACCAAGCTGTCCATATTTCCCATGGCTTACCTGAGGGCCGTGCCTCTATAATGTACCCGGTTGTGGGTTTTTCTCCTGAATCTCCCTCAGTCCATTGTAGCGTCAGCCCAGAAGCAGATTTTGTCACCAGAATTTCCTGAGGGGAGCCAGGAGACCCTGAAGGATGAAATGACATGGCAAGTGTGGGTGGTATCAGAGACATAGTGTGGTATTCTTCATTTCTTCTAGTGATAAAGGAAAAAAATAATCCAGAAGTATTGGTCAACGCACGTGCAATATAAAACAGCTCAATAGGCTACTGGGCTAATTTTTGTACTGGTTCTAGTCCCACCAATTACAAACACCAATGGCTAGGTTTTAAAGGTGTGTCTGTTAAGAAAAAAAATGATATAATTGGAGGGACTTTACCTTGTTAGACTATCTGTTATCACTGATCAAATAGGAGAACCAACTGTTTTGGTACACACACTGTATCAAGCAGAGAATGCTGAACTTCAGCCTCCTCTTGGCATATCAGGATATTTGCAGACATCTCCCTGCACACAAGCCAAAGTGTCAGGAGGAAACAATTGTAAATTCTTCCTGATTTTACATCCAGGAACCTCTGCTGGTTTAGGCAGAATTATTCTAGTTCTGACTCCAAAGCGTAGCACTACAACCAGAATTATGAACCACGCTGTCTGGCTGTAGCTTTGAATTCCCTGGGTGGCTAGTTTGTGCTATGATTTATTCACACTGTTTTGTTTATTCACATCAGTCTTTTAGATTTCAGAAAAAAAAAAAAGAAATGTGTTTTTCATGGGTAGTTGTGAAACCCACTGAATCACGCCCTGAGCTCCTGTGACTCAACTTCTCCTTGGCTTAGAAATCCATGTTAAGCCCCAAGTGCTTTATTTCCTGCTGCTGCACTGCGTTTGCATAACTTATCTAGCTCATGACATGCTTTTATGGTTCCACTTACCTTCTGCTGGCCCAGCTGTGACATTGGCTTGCAGTTCAGGTCCATAGGCAATGGTTCGGGCTTGCACTCTGAATAAATAGGTCATGCCCTTGGTGAGATCTCGGACCTTCAGCCAGCGTTGCCAGTTCCCTTTTATGTCCACAGTCACCACCTTACTGACCCCTGAAGTAGCCACAAAGATGAAAAATAAGAGAAGGTTGCAGTGGAAAAAAAAAACAAAAAAAGAAAAAAAATAGCTTTTCACATCTAGATGGTAAGTAAAATTATCTAACTGTTTGCTAAGAAAGTATTTCTTACAATTAGAAGGAGTTTAAGTAGTGATAATAGCCAATTTTCAGCACTGATAAGTATAATTAGAGTTTAAGCTTGATAAGTGGGTACTGACAAGAAAAAAAACCTTACAACACAACTGGGAAATTACCAAGAGACTACACGCAACTTCACTAATTACTCTGGGAAGAAAGGAAGAGGTAAACGAAGAGGACTGCAGCTTTGCAGATTGCTTCCTATGCAAGCATTTCTCTGATCTTTCTTTGCCAAGTAACCTACAATGCTGCCTTGGAGGAGGACGTAAGGGCCAGTTTCTTTCCTTTGTTCTTTGTTCTGTCCTGGCTTCCACCATTACCAAGTGAATGCAGAATGAGGGACAAATATCTCATAGGTAACTTCTGGGTATAAATACCACTGCAAAAGGGGATGCATTCAAAGCACTATTAATTTGAACAAGGCTAAAGTCATGACTTGTGTTTCACTCTTTCTCACTCTTTAAGAATTTTTCTTGCATGAATGAATTAAAATATAGTTTTTACTGATAATTTCTAAAACTAAGTAAATAGAAATAATTTGATACATGAAGTAGTTTACAAAACAAAAAATGTTTGAATTAACAGAGTCCTTTTGACATTTTTTGGTCCTTTAGATGTATGTAACATTTCAAACCAAGAAGATACGAAGTGGAAAAATGTTTTTCCCACTTGAGAAAGCTGTCTGCTAGTTTTCTCTCCAGAAAAAATACAGAATGAAGAAGTGTTTCAATCTGAATGCTTATTTTATGCAAATCAAGATGCCTCTTTCAGTTTTTATCAGTTAAATAAAGAATAATGTCCAAGTGATTTCTGTTCAAAGTTTTCTCCCAGACAATTTATAATTCTGAGAATCTTTCCTCGGTTAACAAGGAAGCAGTAAAAGTGCTCCTTCCTTCCCTAGGTGTACTATATCATTTCTCAGAGACAAATCATGAAGCATTTGTCATTTCAAAGTAACGTTCTGAAAAAAAAGAAGGAACTGTTAAAAAAGGCTCCAGGGCAATTTTGTTGTCTATTATGGTGTAAAACATAACACTGTAAAGCTTAAACAATAAAAGGTCAAACAGGGAGAAGACTGCACTACAGGACAGATCACCGTTCAAAAGTTTTGCAAAACGTGCAGGTTTTTCTTGGTGGCTCATGAGCAAGAAAGCAGGAGGTGTCACAATGGTGAGGAGGCTCAGCCAAGAACCACAGATGGGAGAAAAGTCAAAAGATGCAGGAAAAGGTTCTGCTCCGGGTGTTTTACTGCAGTGTAGGCATGGAGGAACTCGAGACCTGGGGCTGGGAGGACCCTGCGGGATGAGGGGGGCTGGCAGGTGGTGGCCCCACAAGCCCTGCTGCCTGGTGACATTCAGCACATTCAGCAGATGTGCTCCAGAGAGTTTGGCTTTGCCTTGCCCCCTAAGTAAATGAGCACGGCTTTTCTATCTTTCTAAGCAAAATGATGGCTTTGAGGGAGGGATTGCTTACCACAGCAGGAGAATAAATGTTTGATGAAAGAAAAATGTTGGCACAAGAGCAAATGGGTAGAAACTGGAGAATAAATGTAGGCAAAAATTTAGAAAGGAAGGAAAAGCCCTCTACAACCTCCCTGCTCACCCCAGAAATCTTCTACAGGAGAAGAGGAGACAATCTGGAATCAGAAAGAGCACAGGCAGAGGTGGGGAGAAGAAAAGAAAACAAAGATTCTGAAGAGGTTAAATCAAATGCATATAGAGAAAATATGACCTGACACTTTCATACTTTCAGGGAAAAAAATGTATTCTTAAACATTGTGTAAGAATGAATATGAGGCAGAAAATGTCCACAGAGCCTGAACCTCCTGCATACCCTGTGCACATTTCTTGGTCAAAATTAGAAATGCTTTCCGCATTAGCTTTTTGTGCTTGGATCTGCCAGCCATAAAGGCTGAAAGTGCTTTTATTCTCATGTTTTCATTCCTGAGTATAATTTTCTCAGTGCACGAGACATGGATATTCAGACAATATAGATCTTTATTCCTTACAGAAGCAGCAAATACTAGTGGTTGATATCCTCATTTCTTTGGAAAAGAGTTTAAAATGGATTGGCAATGGCTGAAATTACTCTCCCTGCTGTCACACTGCCAAAGTTGGACATCCTATTGAACTACTGGCAATCTACCAGGAATACAAAAATATTAATAAGACCATCCCCAAACTGCAATCTTTTCTAATTCACCTTTGAAATTAATTTACATTTGTTTTCAGATAAATTGCCAAATTATTTTCTGTTGCTGTTCTGGCAAATGAAGGAAACATTTGTGGCCACCACACTGATGTGGTGTAGCTTAAATCTAGTGCTGGGTTAAAAATGCTGCCTGAAAACTCTGTGTAAACAGACACGACTAAATCTCTATCACAGTTATTCTCCCCTGTCAAAAGTAGCAGTGGTACCAGTGACGACTAACACATTTGATGCCCAGGCAATCTTTGCGATAACAGAAGTGACACATGATGTGATAAGAAACACAAATGAGCCTGAGGACTATTCTGGGATGGAGCCCACTCAGCAATTTTATAGTGCAACACGGGGAGACAATCAGGCACTCTCAGGCTGAGTTTCCTCTTCTCCCACATTGGGTAACAATGGCAGTAAAATGACTTTTCAAATCATGCAGAATATAGTTTGTGCAAGAAAATGAAAGAGGACAGACAAAAGCTATATTCCACAATATTACAGTTTGCTGAATAGTTTTGGCAAAAGCAGAATTGTTTTACTTACCCTCTGCCACCTGGCCTCTCTTGGAAAATGGCAGAGAGCAAGTAGGAAATTGGGGAGAGATAAAAGATGCTTCAGTGCATTTCTGTCATTTTCCTATGAATATGTATGATTTTAGGTCTTTCTTACCCTGGACGGGAGCCAAAGGCTCATAGACTACTCGATAACCCTGCAGGACTCCATTCGCTGCTGTCGGCTCGCCCCAAGACACATTGAGTGTCGTGGAAGTGATTTCAGAGAATGCCAAGAAGCTGGGAGCACTGGGTGCTGAAAGGATTACAAATATATTGAATTGCAGCAGGCATAGTGAATCTGATATACATATATATTATAGAACCCTTTTTTTTTTTTTCCCCCAGCCTAAATCTAAAGGAAACAAACTAAGAGTGGGATTTACCAATTGGATCAAAATTTCCCATAATCAACCATAAACACAGCCTGTCCTAAGAAAACCACCCACTCCACTGCAAAACTGGATCTCAAAAGCAAGCAAAGAGACATGACAAAGAAGGAAAAGACTCTCACAGGGACACTAAGTTTGTCTTTGCTCTCTATCTAGCTGCTGATTTCTGAAAACTTGCAGCATTTACATGTTTGATATCTCCCTGTTATTTCTGGTGGAAATGTGTTGCAGATGCTGGGATTTCTCAAGTTAACTCCCTCAGAAGAGCAGCAGAATTGCAGGGCTGAGAGACAGAAGGGCACTAAGTGAGCACACAGCTCAAGTGCATGCTTCCTCCTCATGGCCAGCCACATCGGTGCTGCCTGCTGAACTGCTGGAGCGCTCCCACTGCGGTCACATCCAGCACAGCTCAGCCTGTGTGGCTTAAAAAAAAAAAAAAAGATGAATTGCAAAAATCACAGCACTTCTCTCACAAGACTGCTTGGGGAATTTCCAGGCTCTGTAGACAAGTTTAGATTTTCAGATGTGATAGCAGAGGCCACAAAGAGATCCACAGACAGTTTCATTCTGGATCAGCTTGCAGAGGGACCAGTCATTCTGCCTGTCCTAGCTTCCGCTGCACTGTTCCCTTTCCCACGATTGCCTTTTCTGATCCCTCTTTTTCCCCCTCCACAACCACTATAATGTAATGACCCACCTAAAGATAACTCTAAACACCAGTACCCTCCTGGACAACCACCCCAGCTGCTGCCCAGTTACGTGCTGATGACCACCAAGTCCATGCTTTGAGGCAAGAAAGCAATCCCATACCAGCCTGGTGTGTCCTGCCCTGCGAGGGGCTGCTCCTCGGGCCATCCCCGGCCGCATTGAAGGCAGAAATGCAGACCATGTACTGCGTGTGGCTGGTCAGGTTTTTGAGCCGGACGGTCGTCTCCGGAAGGAAAAGAACCTTCACTTTCTCTGTGTCATTTTGGACTTCACTCTCCCAGTAATAAATCTGTTGGAAGAGTGAGATGTTTTAGCATCTCCTACACCTCTAAAACATCCCAACATTACAGCTGTAAAAGATCAGGAAGATGGAGCAGCCTTGCTCTGGACTCCTCTATTAAATGGGATGCTAACACTTTTTACCACGGGCTCAATCTTCTCCTTTCCTTTGGAAATTACCCTGACCCCTGTGACCACGTAGCTGAATACATCATTCAAAAATAGAGCACAAGTTGAAGAATGTGGCCTAATGACAATAGATAGGAGGTGCCAGAGCTCAGCAATGACAGGTCAGATTTTGAATTCTCCCTAAAATGCTAGCTGCCTGTCAGCACTGGCACCCTGATACAATGCTCCCATAATTTGCCTCCCTACGCACACAAGTTTCACCATTTGTATTCATAGGACAGCCAAGCAAATGCCTTCCTGAAGAGGGTAATAAAGACTTTCCCTAAAGTTCCTTGAGGTACTTTTCCCCATTCTCGCCTTACATAATTTTTATCCCAATGCCATAAAATTAGGCTTTGGAGAAGATGATTCCAAGAGAAAAGTAGTGCCAGCCCTACTTATTGGACAGGCCTGGCACGGAGAGCATTACAACAAGCCAAAGCAAGCCAAAAAGTTGAAAGAATGAGCCAAGGCAAGACTCTACCTTGGCTCTACAATCCAAGCTGTTAGAGCCATCTATATACATAGAAAAGGAAAAGAACATGAATTGATATATAAGGTTGCTTGTTACTGCCAAGAAGGGATGCCAGATTATTCACATTGGCTTGGCTTTTCTTCGCTTATGGATCTAAATTCATGGAGAGAGGCAGAGCCAGACACTGAACCCAAGCCAAGCTCCAGTGTTTGTAGACTTGCCCATTTCCACTCTCTGAGGGTCCATTCTCTTGCTGGAGAAGCTAAACAACATGCCTGTGCAACGTCCTTGTCTCCTATGAACCAAATGCAATTAATACTATGATTTAATTTTGTTAAAGTTAAGGAAATGAAATAATTCTTGTGAAATCTGACCTGGCTCAAGCTTCTAGCTTGGAGGAAGTACTGCTTTTCCTAATAGCTTTGGAATAATTGATAGATAGAAAGCTCAGTTAGTTTTCTTCAATACTTTTTTGCCCCAAGCTCTGCTGTGTCTGTTGCTTTTTGGAGCAGATACGTTGCCTGAATAAGTGTAGCTGCCTCCCTGTCTGCATGCCCTGTTTCCCCATGCTCTCCTTTCTCTGCAAATAGCAACACTCTTTTCCTTTTCTCCCCCCTTTCCCCTGCCTCATTCTCTTTCTTTAGATCTCAGGACACAGTGCCATTTCCACACTGCAGTCTGAATTCTGTTTTAATTTGCCTTGTGCAGTGAGGGCAGCTGTAGTTGTAGAGCTATCTTACAAGTAAGAGCAAAGCCAAGCAAGACAAATGAAACCAGCAGAAGCAGAAGTATTGCCTTGTAGCCTTGTATATTCCCATTTTGGCTGTCGGCAGGAGGAGGGTCCCAGGTGAGCTCCAGCTGGCTTGCAGAAAGGGAGTTTACGTGGATGTTCTGTGGGGCCATCGCTGGAGCTAGAGAGAGGAGGACAGAAGAATTAATAGTGACAAGCAGAACTAGTTCATATCCAGGCTGCGGTGTTCCATTTGCAGAAGGACTCAGGACAAACTCTGTTTATGCCACCAGCCAGCTAACAGAGCTGGCCCTGGAGGCGTCAGCATCGCGGGGAAGTCTCGGGTATAAAGCGGCAGCGCGCGTGGACCGAGAAGCTGCCGAGCCTCCAGAGAGCGCGATGCTCTGTCTCACACAGACCAGGTTAGACAGTGAACAAACTCAATCCTGTCAGCAGCTTTGGGAAATAAAAGCCAATCTTTTCTTTATTCTGTGGTAACGTTTCAGGCTTGCCTTTGGCAGCGACGCTGGGCTCCTCAACAACAGTCTTGAAAGCAACTGTGGGAGCAAGGCAGGCCCCTCGCACCGGCAGCCCGGCCTTTCTTACAGGCCTTTGTAGCAGCCTGAGAATGAAGGCCAAAATGCTGTTGAAAGCCACCTCCCAAACCAGATACTAATCGATTCAACTAGTATTGTATTATACTAGTACTAATACTAGTACTAGTATTTTATGTATGACAGAATGGCTTTCAGCTTGCTACTTGTTAGCCCTGATTTCATTACACCTACACGTACCGGACCCTCTGGGCTCCCCGTGGCACTTCTTTGCATTGTGCTGTGCAAGAAAACTAATCTTTGGCTTCCTTCAAGCGCACCTGGGTCACACCAGCTTTCCCTTTTGTTGGGATCCAACTCAGTGCAGGTGGATTTTCCTCCCCAGTGGCTAGCAAGGTCTGCTTTCCAGACCTGCTGCCTCTGCCTCCAGCAGATCTTAACAAAACAGCACGTTTTGTTTACAGGAGAGATGCCGAAGCGTGTCATGTTCAAACTCCAGAAGTGGGAAGGGAAGAGCAGGGCAAAGGGCACGCTTCCCCTTCCTCTGTGCTCATGGTGCTGCAGCCTTCACCCAGCCTACCTGAGAAAGCTGCCTCTTTTCTCTCTGCCTGTTTACGGGCCATAAATAGAAGTGATAAAACATTCACTACTCAAGTAAGATAGCCCCGGTTATCTGTTCCTCTGGAGACTTCCTTCTTTAGAGGGAATGACCTTCATAAGTCACACTTTTCTACCGATACTCCCTCCCCCCAGCGTTATAAAATAAAATAGTAATTAACACCCACTCAGCCTGACACCAACTATTTATTTTGTTCTAACTGTGTGGTTTCCATATTATCACTGCCCACCCTGCCGTTAATGGAAATGTTAATAACCAGCGCCAGGTTGTTGTGACAGATGCTTGGGCTCATTATCAGAAATTCTTATTTACCGCTCCATTAAACGACAGAATCGCACAAAAAAACAATTCAATCAAAACTAACTGGAGGAATTTTAACAGCCACATTAATAATCCAAAACATAAATAAAGTTCATGTCTTTTGCATGTTTGCCACCGGCAACTCTATTGCAAAATTATTGCTGTACAATTAAAATGTGTAAGGCAAAATTGAAAATAGCCATTATCCCAGTGCTCAGCTAAAACTATTTGTTTGTTATATTTTTTTTGTTTCTTTTTTTGGCTGGATGTACCGAACACACGAGGTGACAATGACTGTCAGTAAAACATAGGTTTGGCTTGTTCACAGGGGTGCTCTCATCTAATTGCTGCCCTGCCTTCCTCCGTTTCTCTGGGGTATCGAAGGGAGCAGCTAGCTGGCTTGCTGGCTGCATTCACTGCAATGTAGTGCTGCTAAGGACCAAAAATCTCAGGATTTTGAGACTTTCACAGCACATAACAGAGTGCGAAGCCAAAGCGACCACATAATACAAACCTGAAAATACATCTCAGAGATCTGCAGATGATGACATGCTCAGGAAACAGGAATATGTACAATCACAAGAAAATGGATCACTTTAGCAATGTATTTTCTTTCTGGGTAGTGACACTACTGTCTGTCCTGAGCTGACAGCTTCAAAGTGCTCTCAATACCCAGGTCTGAAGCAGTGTCTGCAATAGCATTTTTCTTTGGATCCTACACACCAGCCTGGAACAATTGCTGCTTCCGAGCTGCGACCATTAGAAGAGCCGGCGTGTGCAGCCTGCTGCCACAAAAACACCATTTTTCCTCAAACCCTTTTTATAGAGCACGTCTAAGAAACACAATGGTTAAAAACTGCCAGTGATCACTCTCCACTGACACCCTCGCTGCTGGAACTGCACTTCTGCTGGCACGGTGGTGGAAAATTTGATGGGAGGGGAAAAATAAAAAATAAAAGACAGTGGAAAAAAGACATTTCACCACCCCAGAGCCTCAACAACATGCAAATTGTGTTGGTTTTGTGCCCTGTGTGTCTGTCCCTGTGTTCAACTTTCAAAGGCTGATGTGTCCCTCCTCTTCTAAGTACAGATTTCTTGTTGACAGCAAGGGACAGCAGAAAAGTGCTACCTACTCTTGCTGCGGCTCTGTGCACACAGCACATTACACTAACAGTGAAATGAAATATTTTAAAAAGGAAGAAACACATCCCTAAAGACTCTACCTGCTTGAAACCCCAAACCACTCACTGAACGTATGGACAGCCTGTGCCAATAAAAGTGAATGCATCTTAAAAGTGAATTCAAAAGCCTTTTACCTTCTAGGAATGCAGTTCAAGATTACTGAGCTCTGATTTTCTTCATGGCTGTTGAAATCACTAATACATAAAAAGCGAGGTTAAAGCCTCATACCTCACACTGCTTTATGTGTTAGTGACATTATCAACTACAGCAGGAGTGACATAGACCCCCGAGGGTCCAAATTCAGGTCGTGGCAGGTGGAAAGCATTTCACTTTCCTTGAAAAATATGTATGCGTTCCTGAAATCTAATTCTCTGCACGTATCCTGCTTTGGAATCTCATGCAGATATTTGCAAACATTTCTTTTCTTACCGGATTTCAATTCACCTTTAAGATAATCTCCTTGAAACTCTCAGTCAAAAAGTAAGGAGAAAAGCCTTGTATAGTAATTAGTAAAAATAACAACAGCTACGGACTGGGTTGATGTTGGCAGGGTTGTGAAAAGACAACAAGTCTATCTGGAGTTAGAGCAATATGAGTGAAAATGGACGCATTAAAAAAGTTACACATCTAAATCCAGATTTAAACTTATCAATGTCCTCATTTTGCATTTGAACTGAACAGCCTCTGCTCATGCTGCAGACAATTTGAGCTTGGAAATGCTTATAACCTTTAAAAAGAAGGTGCTTAAAATCCCCAGTGGCTCTGCACTAGATCTCCATGCACCGCAGAAGGTTCACCTTAGTTTTTCTCCCTGCTTGCCTGGGATATTTGCTTTCTGGGCTGTGTGGCACCATGAGCTTTTCATCAATATGAAAGTGCTGTTCCTTTTCTTAGTGACAGTTGCCACAGGTAGGCTACAAATCCTTGTGATTCATCGGGTAAACTTAATAACTGTTTTTATAAAGCATTCCTTGCTGCTGTTGCATCTGCTCAAATTTCTGGGTAGCGAAAGACTTCTCCTCTACTGTCTTTCCAATTACTTAAATAATGCCAGCATTATGTCAGGCAATTCACAGACAAGTCTGGGACAAGATGCCCCGATACTCATGCCATTTAAATAAACGTGCAGACAAAAAAAAAAAAAAGGCAGCAAAAGAGACCAAAGATTTTCTGTGCATCAGCTTGATCCCACAGTTCCAAAGAATCCCAAGCAAATTTCTGTTCTATAAAGACCTCTGATCCTTTTCTATCTAGCAAGCATTTCCCCCCCACCCCAGTTCATCAAAGCATGCTTTTGTGAACATGCCTGCTTTTATTCCCTAGTAATCAATATATTTGCATTTTGGTGCTAGCACCTAGAGGCCAGAATCTCATTGCACAATGTGTTGCATAAACACAGAATAAAGAGACAGCTCCAGGCCCTAAAAGCCTCTAATCTGTATGTCTACACATTCTAATGGAGGGGTGGTTGGAGCGTGTTCTAGCATATCAACTGTAATCTTATCTACCTTCTCCCTACAACAAGAGAGAAGACACAGCAGTATTTAATGTAGCATAAGCTCACAATTACAGCACGCACACGCAGCACCTCCCAGGTTTACACATTGGTTCCTGGCACACGCGGTTCTGGAAAACGGATCTGGAAAGGATCCTGAGAGGGCTCAGACAATCCAGCCTCCTGCATCACACTGGGCTCAGCTCTGCTGGTCAGATGTTCGTGTAATCTTGGCCACTGACCCCTTTCCAAATTCCTCTGCCATCCCCACACTGACTCTGTCTATTTTAATAACTCTTAAAACATACTCTTGGGTTACTTGTTTTCCTTAACGTCTGGCCAAAGCCAGCCTCGCTGCACTGAAGTTCTGTTCCTGCAGTGGGATGGAGAACAGATCCTTCCTGCTCCCTCTGCAGCCGCTGCCCTCAAGTTATGGCAGAGATAAGCAACTGTTAAGTGGATTATAAAAAGCCAAACACAACAAAACAAACAGAAGGTCACAAGATAAAACAGCTGAGGCTGATCAGCAGAATGGGCAAAGGGAAATGTAAGAGGCTTTCTTGCAGTCTGGGCTTAGAGAAGAAACACAAGGATGGTATCCTCCCGAGAAAGAACAAAGGGGTGTATTTGCAAATGTTTGCAGTCATTCCTTCCACGAAGGAAAAACAGCATGAGAGAAAAACATTCTGTGCTTATTGGCCATTTTCTTACAGTGCCTGTGAAAGAAAGGTGGGAGCGAGGAACGCTTCCTCTGTGCGGCAGTACCTCTGTGCCATTAGGAATGCTGTGTGAGCTATGCTGATTAGTTCAATAACAATTAGTTAATTGTGCTTCAAAAACAGCAACTGTGAAGCTGCTTTCTGCTGTGACAAGGCAGTACAAGCTATATTTAGAATGTAAAAGATGTTTCCCACCAATTTCTGCCTGTTTTAAGCAAGGCTACATTTTGTGATGGAAGTACATATTTTTTTTTTTTTCCCCCCCAAGAGCTGCTCTTTCTGGGGCTACTCAGATGTATTTCAGATGCAGTAGGACAGGCAGATCCACATTCAAAAGCACATATATTGACATCCTTAACCCCTCTGACACAACTCTGTTTGCTAACACCGGACCTGATGATGCTCTTACTCTTGTATTCAGGCATCACAATTTGGCACCAAAACCTAGTGCTCTGCCAGTTACCAGCCTCGACAGGCTTGTGTCGCCCTGTGACTTGACCCGAGTCTGAGAAAAGGAGCTCTCTGATCTCCCCTACCTCTGAGAAGCCCAACCTCCTACTGGAGGGCAGCTGGAAACAGCCGGCTTTAAGTAGGAAATAACCCGTTCTTCAGGGTGTTGAATTATGTGCTGATTTACAAGATTGCATAGATCAGTGTTAGAGAGATTGAAACATTTCCTAGCGTACAAGAGACCAAGAGAAGTCGATACAAGACTAACCTGAAGAAGAACTCTTTCACCCTCGCCAGCACTGTTGAAGAGGGAGCACAGTCTAATCGAGCCAAAAAAGAAAGAAAGACAAACCTACCTTGGTGGGAAAGAAGGGGTGGTGAGGGGAAAGAAAAGCTGTCAGAATGGGGATCTGAGGAACCTAGAGCACCCACCACTACTTTCCTCTGTACCTTATTATCTGGGTAGGCAAAGACTTGCCCCCTGCCTGTATACTACGTGCTATGCAGTAGCCATGTTTCACCACATCACATTTCTAAGGTTATTAAGGTCATGAAAAATTGTAAATAAAAGCAGCTGCTAATGATACCCAAGAGTAACACACCCAGCTTCTCTGCTAAGCACTGGAGGGCTTCCCAACATCGTCTAGGCATACAGTCAGCCTTCTGGAGTGGTATATAGAGGGATGCAGGTGGTTAAAGGAGAGATCACATTCACCACACGTATTGGAAAAAAAACATTGAAATGAAACAAGGACTAGAAATGGGTATTCTTTCCATGGGCCCAGACTCTAGGAGGTTATCTGCCAATGCCATTTTTTCAAACTAAGGAGGCAATCGTGTTCTGAGGAAACCTCCACGGATATGACTTATTCATGAAGAACCTTTATAAACTGGCAAGTGAATCAAGCAGAAGTAATTCTCATCCTCTCCCTCACCATCTCTTCCAGCAGTGGTGAAAACACTGGTGTAGTGATTGCTGATCTTTTAACACGGAGCTCAGTTTTCCCAATGAGCTACGTGCAATCCAGGATGTTCCTGGGGCAGACATGATCCGAGTGATGCGGAAAAGTTACTGTGTTCACAGCACAATGCCTAAACCAAGGCGCACACTGTAGAGCGGTACTGTGAAATAGACCCTGCAAACAAAAGCTACACACTTGGCTTTTGCTGAAGCCCGCAGTTCTACTTAGCTAATAAAAACCTAAAATAGGCTATCACATTGCATACTGAGATTATCCATCAAGAGACCGAGAACAACCGACCCAGAAGTAAAGCCCTTACAAAACTGTCAGACTGCCTCTGGAAAGGGCATACAGGTGGTTAAAACGGGAAGGGGAAAATAATAAAATATGCTTTTTTTTCTCTATTTTCTCTCTCTCAACAAGAATATTCTCACACAAAGGCAACCCATCAGTCAGCAGAGATAGACCCACGAGCAGGAACAGCAGGAGTCTGACATGCATTAGGTATGCGCAAGCAAACATGCTGGTGTAAACCCACACGCTGAAATCCCTTCTCACATCAATGTAAATTAGGGTTAGTTCCACTAAAGCAAGTGGAGCTAACCCAGTGTGAAAGTTGTGTAACTAGGAGCAGTGTCAGCTCTGATGAGTGCAGGATTCACCCCCCAAGGAGGTACTGAAGGTTGTTCAAGGATGCACGAGGTGGCGAAGGACTGCCGAGTGTTTGGTGCTCCAGCCCAACTCCTCTCCCACTTGCACCAGGAGTGGGAGCAGCACCATGTGGGAAAGTACCACTCTCAGTTCTCTTAAAAAAGTCCGTCCATTAGACAGCAGCAACGCTACTCACTTCAGACCATCTCTCAGGCTGATACCTGAGACGACGACTCCACCATTTACACTCATATTCCTCTCATTATAACTTGTTAATCCCACACACTAATATCATAATACCACAAGTTCATGGCAGCAGACAAAAAGCACCCACTTAGTGTTCGCTAACAGCAGCACCTACTGCAGCCTAATAAGCGCCGACAACTCCTTATGCTCCCCTAAAGTCAGGAGAACATATCTAATAATTAGGGTGGATCTCCACTGGGTTTGCCATATCCCAAACGTTAAAAGCTGTATCAAAAAAAGTCAAACTCAGCAGGCAAGATCTGCTACTGAGATAACCTTTCCCTGCGGCTTTTGAAGCAAGTCGTATAGTTGACCTCCAGTGAGGGATTAATTTAGGATTTACAGATTGCAATGGTCAGGGAACCCCAGGGAAACCTTTGAGGAGTGTAATCCCATGGTCCTGGAGAGAGAGAGTCTAAATTTATATCTTCTAAACTTCTGAGTGAAAGTTTTCTCTTAGTTTATTTTACAATCATAGTATCTGTGAATTCATTACTGTGGTCTTCTATCACTGATACCATGTTAGTGTCTTGATCTTTGCGGCCCTAATGTTTTAGAATATTGCTAATTCATACTTTCATAATAAGAATGGCATTTTTTTTGCTTTCAGTCTACAACAGGCAACCTGAAATGCCTTCAGTACCATGACTGACGATGGATACAGCAAACAGATGTCAGAAGAGAAAACCAACTGTGCATCTCTACAGCTGGCTTCACAGCAAAGCCATCCAGTGGAGACAAAGCCACGGGAGCTGAGACCCGTGTGAAAAAAGCTACATTTTGCTCACGTATCCCAGGATGAAGCAAAACAAGCAGAGCAGGACTGTGCAATTAGAGTAAACAAATCTGGCTGCATTATAACCCTTTAGTCAAAAATACTCCAACTCTAGCTTGGGTCTGCTTGAATATGAGTTATCAGCCAGGGGCTTCCCCACTTCTTTACCAGCGCAATTTATGGTCCATTTTACTTTATTACAGATTGCTCATGTTTTTGAAAGGAAGGTTAATTCCTTTGCTTTTAATGGAGTAGCTCTGCTGTCAGCTCAGTAAGGCTCTGCATACACGATCAGACTTCTCATCCCTCTGCCCTCTGCGCAGGGATGTCCCCGCACTCAGCTCTTCACAGGCCATATAACACCGCAGCAGAACTGTGAACGGCCAATTTGTCCTATCGCTCCCACTGCTGCTTGCACCAGCTACAGAACAAAGGCAGGAGTCCTGATGATGAATTCAAGTACAGATAGTACGTCTGTCTCAGGCTACGGTCAGTGCTGAAATCGACATCAAATTGGTGGGTTTGCGAGACAGAAGTTCATCATCTGGGCAAAACATCGCGTGGCAATTGCAGCCCAACACCACCTACGCCAGCAATAGCAGTGGAAGAGATAAGGAAGCTCAGTTGATCAAAACCTGATTAGATTTTTGGTTGGACAGAAACATCTTTCCCACATTGAGATGTGATAAAAAGAGGCAATTAAACCAGAGCTAGGCAGGAGCTGCTGCACTGTATAAAGCATTGTGCTGTACCAAAGGCTGCTTATGACCAATATTAACAACTTAATGAGCTGTTAATGAGGCGCACATTCAGCTTTTACTTGCAGCATGAAAACACTGCAAATCATTTTAGGGAGCTTCTGGATCATCAATGGAGAATTAAAGATGTCAAATAAACCCATCAAATCTATGTCTCAATCTGGCCACTGCTTTCTAGTAAATTCTCTTAAAATTCCTTTTCCTGTATGGCAGAATAACTTGCTTTGACAGCAGTATAACTCCCACTTAGAGTCTGCTTCCTTCTGCCTTGACATTAGATTTCAGTCTCCAGAGAGCTGCAGGGATGTCTTTTTGACATGTTGACATTAAGGACACTTCTTCCACAGACTCACACTGGCACGGTTACTTTCTGTTTTACCGTTCTAAGATCAGCTACTGAGCTAAGTTACCAAATTCTGAAGTTTAATTCTGAAACCTCTGCACTCATCTATATACAAATTAAGAACTTAAAATTACCCTTCAAAAATAGCCAATTGGAGTAGGAAATGGAGCTAAGGTTTATCGAGGAAATTCATATCCATAATTCCCCAGCAGTGCAGCTCCACCGGTAACAAGCAACGACTAATGCTCTAATGTAGGCACGCTTTAGTTTGTTATTTTTTACTATGCTGTCATAACCCTGCAGGATTAGATAATGCAACTGAGTGCTATCTATACTGCTATTACCACCAGTGGAGCAGTGATGGGAACAACAAATCCAAATTGGACTAGCTGCAGACAAGCCCCAAGTGGAAACCACGTATACAGCGAGTCTGGAGTTTAAAATACACCACAAAGTACTGATATGATCTACCCAGTGGCTGATCCTGCTGTCTGAAAGGGAGTGCTGTTGGGATTTAGGGGATGGAGTTGTAATGGCTTCCAGTAATGCAAGAGAAGCAGAAAAGAGATTTATATCCTGTTCGCAGTGGGAGAGGTCTCTTCACTTTTTTTTCCCCCAGCATCTTCCTATAGTTTTCCTTCCTTGCTCTGCTCTGATTTTACTCTGTTCTTTTAGCACGTTGTTGGTGAACCTCGCTTGGATCTTTAACTCCGAGCTCAGTGGCTTAGAGAGAAAGGCACTGGGGACAGGATGAAAACCCAGTGTCAAGCCTGGAGCAGGACATGCCTGTTACTGCAACAGCTTTGCAAGATTTTTTATATTGAAGATGAAGGGAAAGTAAAATCGATGTTTCAAACACCCTGC
Source organism: Anser cygnoides (assembly GCF_040182565.1). Classification (NCBI taxonomy): domain Eukaryota; kingdom Metazoa; phylum Chordata; class Aves; order Anseriformes; family Anatidae; genus Anser; species Anser cygnoides. Next base: position 4,376,461 of record NC_089887.1, read on the forward strand.
CATCCCCCAAAAGTAGCCTTCTGCTGATGTTCAGAATTGTCAAAAATTAAAATGCAAATACCCTAACATATCAAAGGCTTGGCACTTCCAAAATGCCAAGGAAGGTCAATCCCTTTGTTTAAAGTTGAAGAAAGCGAAACCAGTGATTTCTTTATTATACCGCTTTCCAATAGCTTCCCTCCCTCCCCTTTTGTTTATCAAGGGAAGATACTGTCCCTAGGCTGACAGGTTTTAGACGACTGCAGTGTGAAATGGCCACGATAATCCCTCTCTTCCCTCCTTCAGTGGAGTCTGGGATGGAAATGCCCACCCAGTTCTTCTAGCTGTGCCAGCAGCAACGCGGAGCCTATCTGCATAGGCACAGCCAGCCACTGAGAGGCAGAACGCACGTGTCCCAGACAGATAGGAGAAAACAGCCGAGGGGGCCACAGCAGACTGACTGAAGCTGCCAGTTCTAATGTGTTGAAATGCTGTCATTCTTCTTGTAGGCTGTTAACAAGGAGGCGCAGGGGACTTCTCCGTACAGCATCTTCTCAGCTACGTTTGGGGCACAGAAGGAGATAAAGCTTCCGTGCTGGAAGAGAAAGGGGGCCCGAGGTAGAGCTGAGGGACTCCCTTCTCCAGAAAGTGACCTAGAACAGGGAGGCGAGACCACGTAAGGTATTTTGTACGAACACACGACAAGAATGAGGCCTGCAGGAAGAGATGAAAATACTTTGGCATTTGCAAGCTTTGCATCAAGGGGTAAATTCAAGTTTTTGAAGAGTGTAAGAGAAGAGAAGCAGTCATCCTTCTGTCCCACTCCTGTTCCTTTCTAAGCTATGGTTTCACTTTGATGAAAGTAAGACGGAGAGGAAACCTGCTTTTCCGATGTTAGCAACCAAAGCAGCATTTCAGCGGAGTACTTCTTAGAAGGGGATCTCCGTTTCCCAGCTCGTCGCTCCTTCCCTTTCCCTTAGCAGAATGAGCTCTCAGAGATCATTATTAAAAAGAACATTATTAAAAAGAACAACAAACCAGCCTCATCAGTTCTTGTGAATTCTGAAGGTCACCAGTGTCACCATCAGTTATAATGACACACATCACTCCCCTCTCCACACGAATGGATTTACAACCTGTTCAAAGCCAAGCATCTCTCAGCGTACTTCACCCCTTCTGCTACCTCCTCTCCACACATACACACGCTCTTCTCCAGCAGCAGCTGCTGGAAGAAATTATGAATTCCATTATTTTTCATCCAGAACAGCTTTGCAGTATATAGGAAAAGCACTGGAGGCTGCAGGCTCGTTACTGCAGGATTTGTATTGCCGCCTTCCATTTTATTCACCATCCCAAATTAGGTGAGGCATGCGTGCCCCAAACCTGTGATTTCTGTTTAATTAAAATGCAGGTGGTGGAGCCTCCTGAACTCCAGAGCCCACCACACAATCAGATAGCGACAGCAAGCTGGTAAAATAATGCACTTGATGTAGTGGCTGCTCTAACAGGGTCTTAATTTCAGTCAAGCAGAACAGCACCTCTGGTAGCAGCTGCATTTAGGGCTGGGACGACTATCAGTACCCAGACTCTCGCTGAACACTCACTGCCTTCCCAATCAAAGCCGGAGTCCCTGACAGCTCAACTGTTAAATGAATTAACAAGGCGAAAGGGGGGGCTTGCCGAAGGGGCTGCAACTCCCTTCCTCGTTTCTGCAAGTGGCGGCTTTCAGTTTTTCTGTCGTTTGTCAGGAGCTGCACGTGGCTCTCTAACGAGCAGGGCAGAGCTGCAGCCAGATCTAAATAGGCTTTTTTTTTTTTTTTTTTTTTTTACCCATTTACCTACTACATGGAGCTTAAGGCCGTGCAGGGGAGGAATCCAGAGGCTCGATGCAGGTGGGGACAGCACCGGCTCTGCTCAGAGGGACCAGACAGTGCAGTGCTCTCCCGTGCACTGCACAGTCCCTGCCCGAACTCCTGGCATGGGGAAGGTTTGCTCTCCACATCATGGAGTTTTGCAAACACGCAGACAGCACACAAAATGGAGCCTTCGTTGGGTTGTTTCATCTTATGGGAGAAAACTGCTGGGAGAAAAGTTTTGGTCCACCTATAGCAAACAAAACAAAACAAAACAAAGCCTGCTTGCATCCAGCCCCTTAGTTTAACCGGCTGCTCAGGATACAGGAGCTGTCATTCACGTCTGGCCCTTCGCCTACCAGCAGGTTGTTCTCATGGAGCTCCCAAAATCTCTCTCTACCCCTCGGTCAGACCCAAACGAGAGCTGAGCACACGAATTGCCTGAGGAGGATGCTGGTTTGGGTACGGCTGAACAACGTGCTCGAAAGAAACTCCTCGTTCTGGTGCTTTTTACTTGTTTGATTTGCAAAACTGCCAGAAGGATGGTTTTAATGGTGTATTTATTTGTTTATTTATTTCTGAGTTTGTTAGGGGGCTCCATTGCTCACTTGAGTTCTTACCGTAAAAATCCAGGTACAACGATTGGACAACTTTCAAATCTAGCAGGGGAGAGGGCAAGAGCAAAGGAAGGATTTGTGGATGCTTCTTCTTCTGCACTGATTATCTGGCTGCACTGGACAGAGACGGGTCATTTACTGTTCTCATCCTGCACAGCACATCAACCGTCAGTATGATTTTTGGATGCTCCATGCTGTACAAAACACCATGAATTCAACAGAGTTGGGTATTTTCACTGTGCTGGCTTAAATACTGCACATTCCCCCTTAAGGCATATGCTGTATTTTCCTTTCTACAACTGAAAGGAATCTTCTCACACCTACCAGAATTACTGCAACCCTAACAGCAAAACAAAGCACCATTTAACAGTATTTGCACTTAAATTATCCAGGGTCTTCCCAGGGCTGGTCCCCTTCAGTTACTTTGTGTGCAGTGCTGTGATCACATTGCCAGCATCTGTTGTTTACTGAGAAAGATTTCTCTATTTTTCACATGGGTGACCCATCGTCAAAGCTAAGCAGACCCATTTTTTCCAGCTTGCTACTTAACTGCCTTTACCACAGGTAAGAACATCAAGCAAACAACAATAACAAAAACTTGTATTTCCACAGCACACTTTAACTCAAAGGTGTCACAAGTCAATTTAAAACTTAAATTGCCGTACCAGCTCCAATCACTTTGCTCACAGCATAAATCACAGTCGGCTCTGGAGGTGGAAGAAGCGGTTATATAACAAAGCATAGTAACTTCACACAACAAGTGTGAAAATCTGCAGGAAGCTCCTACGTTCATCACTTCTACTGCATGAATCCAGATTGTCCCGAACCAGAGGTAAATCCAGGATCTCTACAAATCACACTGAGTCATGCTACAACTTCAGAAACACCAGCCCTGCCTGCCTGTGAAAGGTCTCCTGCATATCTGTTTCCTCCCAAGTTTTGCTCCTTCCACTGTTCTGTTCCCTGAGTTACAATAAGAGAGACATGATATACCAGCATCTCTTTGTTTTCCCCAGCTGATTTTCTGTGCTGTGTACACGTGTAGAAATGTAGTTGCTGGCTCAGTTTGCAGCAGTGAGATTTTTAGTTCTGAAACAAAAATCTATTCTGAAGCCAGATACAGTTGGCTCCACTTGGGGCTTCCTTTGCTGCAGTTACAGAAGGAAGCTGGAGCAGCAGCAAACTAGAAAAAATGTAAATATTGCCAACTGTTTCTCCAGAACCATGCTGCTCTGATTAATTTATGATGTTTTTGGAGAAAGATAGCGACTGGTACACCTTATTTGAAATGGAAAGGTTGAGCAGAGTTTAAAAAAGACCCTGTGCTTTACTGAGTTTTGAGCAATATATTTAATGAATAACAACAAAATGTATTAGCACCGAGTTTGATAACTTTTACATCCTAGCCTTGAGAAAGAAGAACAAAAGTGCAATCAGATTTGTTCCCGGCAGCAGACTGAACAACAGGAGGGTGCATGCTGCTGCCTATTCTTGTTTTAAGCTTCAAAAGATGTTGCTGCAGAAATTGATACCATAACTAACAACTATTTCAGCACCAGTCTCTCTCCAGCTGGGGTCACCGTAAATACCGCACCGCCACTGGGGCTGTGAGGAAGACATCAGCTATTCCAGTCCTGCGCTGGCTGCTCAGCTAGAGTTACCGAGAAGAACAGCCTCAGCTGTGTGTTATCTGTGCTCTGCAAAATCACCTGTTCCACAAAGCATTCAAAGAAGTGCCTAGTTAACTCTCTTGTCCTGATTTCTGCCTCTGGCCTTCCAATGGAGGGATTTAAAATTGATCAGCCAGTTACACTTCAGAAATACAGCCCGAATTCATGCACTACAGCCATAATAAGTAATGGCACGAATAGTGCACTGAAACACAGCTTAGGTAGAAGCTGGATGCAGGCATAGGAAGTCTGCATGTTCTTGAGAGTAATCATCATCTGTGACTCCAGAGCTAGCATTAAACCGGACACAATGTCTTCTTGACTTCAAGAGCATAAAAATACAGCAAGATGTGGGGCACAGGCAATGTCTCTACAGAGCTATAAAATAAAAGAACCAGCTTTCCAAGTCTCCCTTGTTTTGCAGTTTTGTTTCTTTTCCCTTGTGGCTTTCCTATGCTCTACTTTTTACTTCTTTAACTTGAGTCAATTTTCCCCTCAAGCTAATTTGGTATGAACAGTCATCCTCCTGCGACTCCAAAAAGATTTCCTCTTCTTTCTTTCAGATGCACCCTCTTCCCTTATTCTTGTAGACCATCTGGCTTTCAAATGGCAAGAAGCTGTCAGAGCCAACCTATTCCAGGAGAGGACGCTACAGAAAACCTGTTAGTGATCATGCCTGTGCAATTTTTCCAAGCAGCCCTTTCCCAATGTTTGGAGAATATCAGAACTTGATGGCACTTTAAAAAAAATAATATTTATTTTCTTTTTACCTACCTGCTTCACCCACAAACACTTCCACTGGCGTGCTGGTAGGGCTCTCACCAATTACATTATACACAGTCATCAGCACTTCATATCTCTTGTATTTCTTCAACTCTGAAAATGCAAATTATATTAAATATTATTACTTACCCTGTATTACTTTATTGACATTTCTTATACTCTGTTACCACACTTCTCTCATGAAATACAGCCTTAGAACAGTGTGATGTCTACTTCCATCCTTCCTTAATACACACATCAAAGCAGGAATCGCATAATTAAGAAAGATCTTTGCAATGAGATGACAAGATTTTCCAGTGTTTCTTCACTCTGTTGCTCCAGTAAGAAGGATCATCCCTGATGGGTAACTAGCTAGGGGAACATCTCTAGGTCATTCCTGGTGACAGGGAAAAGGCAGGACTTTGCTTTGAATGTTCACCATTTGAGCTCATTTTAATTTCCTCTCCTGGTAGGACAGAGCACTGCTTCAAGCCTTTGCCTAACCCTGGGACTTTCACCTGGTGAGTCATTTAGCAGCTGCACTGCTAGAGAATGTCACTGCTGCAGCAGGGAACTCGCAGTCCCATGCAAAATATTCAAGTATATCTTGCTCCCTCAAAGCGATCACAGTTTAAGCATCAGTCACAAAGAGAAAGTAGAATTTGAAGTGTGGGCTCTGTTTGGCCACCAGGCAACCAATTTCTTTGTTGGCATATAAAAACTGCTCTTGCAGATGAGGTACAAGAATGAAAGCAGTGTGAAAAAGGCAAGAAAACACAATGATATGGGGGTAATTAATCGATGTAAATGGGGGTGGAGTAGAACCGTGTCAACATCATTAGATGAGGCAGCAGCTCAGCAGTTTCAGATTTTGCATTTCCAGAATGAAAGAATCAATCCTATCAGAAAAAAAAAATCATCTAAAAATATTTCACAGTGAAATTAAAGTAGGAAAAAGATCGATACTATAAATTGCTGTATTCAAATGATCATTGAATTAAGACATGTACGGCCAGGGGTCCAAATTTCTCCCCTTGCCATGAATTTTCTCTGTTATCTACGAATCACATCGTACCCTTATCTCCGTTATGCTATGTCATTGGTTTGGTAAGGTTCAATAAGTCTAATCATACAGGGTCTTCAAGTTTCAGTTTCACAGAAGTGTGTACAAGTGTCTTGCTCCTTTATCTGACGCAGAGTTCAGCATCATTCCCTGGTCTCAGGTATACTGTAAGTGATATCCAATACATCACTAACATTTTGCTAGTGTGTTAATAAATAAAAAAAATAATGTAAGATATATAGCTCTTGATTGGAAGTATAGTACTAGGCAGCTGGTACAGAGAAACTTTAATCGCTGCCATGAAAAGCCACAAGGGAGATTTTAGTGTTAACTGGATGTGGAAGAAAATGGAACATATGAGAGTTCATGCATGCAAGTTTCACTGGGGATAGGGTTTCATATTTTTTTTAGCCCATCACAATCTGTGACTCAAAAGCCTTGGGCAAAACCTATCTAGTGAACCATCATCACTACAAAGCAACTTGCCTTTTAACTCTGTCGAATGCTATTTTATTCATTTCCAATTGAAAACACCTCTGGAGACGCATATAAATTCATTGGGCCCTCTCTAAACTGGCCTCATACTCCAAGGAAAGCTTGAGCATTGCGATGTTTGAATCATAAGACTAATGATGTGATACAGCTAAACTCAGATGGACTGCAGAATATGTAGCAAGCAAATCAAAATTCATTTAGCATCAGCAATACTGGGTTGTTACAGTCAATAATGTTTTACCTTCCCAGCAGCCACATTTTTACAACAGCTACCTACTTGCATCATCAATGTCTTTTGATGTAGGGAAAGCAAAAGCTTAAAGAAAAAGAAACTCAAGAAAGCAGAATCATTAATCTGTGTTGATTTCTGCTAGATCCACCGAGGAGAACCATAGGAGTTTGCCTATATTGTATTTTGAGCCATTAAAAAGAGTCTCATCAAAAGGCAATGTGCACTTACGTGTTAATTCATACGTCGTTAATGCAGAGCTGCTGTTCACTGTCTTGAAGCTGCTTTGGGCTATTCAGGGTAAGCAAAGCAGAAAGCTTGTTACAGTGCACGGAAACAGTTATTGCAAATGATGTACAGCAGAGACAGAGGCAAATGATGCAGCGCACACATACACAATTTGAGCTTTAGGACCATACCTTGAAGGGCAATAAAACCACATCACTCTTGTAACACATCAAAAGCATCTCACTCACACGGGTTCTTTCATTTCCTCCTCAAACAGAGTATCTCACAAATATACAACATAGAAATGTTCTGACTCCTAGATTAAATAGAATAAATGAGTAAAAAGGAAACAGTTTCTAGGGGGGGATCTCTCAACACTGTATTGCATTCTTATTTCTCAACATGCAAAATTCAGAACATGAGGAGCTGCAGGGTAAAGACCTGGAACACGGGCCACAAAGAACAAACACTTACAATAGGACAAGACCTGATTCTTTAAATGTATGTTAGATTTCCCACAGTTTCACTTACAGAATTCAACATTCCTGCTGTGAACAAACTGTAATAATATGCTAAGCTGTGCAAAACTGCAGGTCAGTGAGGAACAGAGGTGTACTAAGGTTAACACTGTCATATTATGAGGAGAAAGAGGGAAGTTTATATTAAAATACTCATCTCCAACCCTTTTGTTCTCTCTTGACTCCCTGGAGAAGTACAGCAAGGTGTTTTCTACTATACAGCTATTAGGGACATAGCTGCAGGGCCAGCCAAGAAGAGGGAAGAGAGGAAAACAGTAGGCTTTACAAGCTCCATGAGACTAGAGAGCATCCAAAGTCATTATTTTATGACAAAACACACAACCAATCATTTGGCTTTGTATGCAAAAAACAACAATTGTGCACACCCTACACCTATAGGAGTTTTACTTCTCTCCTCTGGTTAAAACTCTGTACTCTCCCAGGACTCTCGTTCAGAGCTGATGATGTAAACGAGGGCAGAGTTAGAAGCTTATGCTACATTTAAAACATCCACTTTTTTCACACCCACACAAAAATCATCCTTGCTTTTGTAGAAACCATTTTTATGGGTTCAGGGAAACACGGAAGTCAATAAAAGATATTAAAATAGTCTTACTCAGCCATATTCTGCTGCTCATAGAGTATTATCTTATTCTGAATATTCCACTGACATCAAACAGGACAAAAGCTGGTCCTGCCCTGAGCATGCCTCATTGCTGGGCTGTACATGTAAGGTTACTGAGTGCTCACATCTTTACCTCCCATCACCTTATTCTGCCTATTCTTCCATCTGATTATCTTTCTATCCTTTGTCTAAAAGTCCTTTTCATTTTTCTATTATCCCCTTCCCTCTCTTTGGAAAGGTTCTTTCCATGTGAGCCAAAAAAAAAAAAAAAAAATAGTGGCCAACACAGCAAGCATGCACCTTCTTGCTCATTTTTGCTATTTTCTTCCAAAACAGGGACTAGCACTTCAAAATTTTAGAAGTGCTACTTAAAATTTCTCCTCATCTGTTTTCTTATACTGCAAAGAGAAAAACAAAATGTCAATTATAAAAAAAAAAATTAGAAAATAGCAAGCAGAGGAAAATGAAGTTCCCCTCTTTTTCATCTGATGGCAGAACAAAGAACCAGGGTAATCATCCAGTGGAGACAGCAGAAAGTAGGAAATCAGAGGGTACATGGAGGACAGAACATCAGTTCAAGCATGATGGCACAGATTAGAGTGCACCATTACAAGTGATGCCGATCATACAGAAGTTAATAGCATTTTCCAGCATCTTCACTCTGAATGTGTAAAACCCAAATTATCCCCAGCACTCTTGGACACAATTGTGTGCTCTTTCCATGTGGTAAGAGTGCACATAATGTCTGTGCACAGACAGATTTTGGAATATTATAGTGTCCAAAATATAGGCTTACGTGTGAGCTCTGCTCTTAAAGCTGAAGGGTTTTTGATGGTTTTGGATTCTGTTCCAGACCCGGTGTCGTAGTCCAGCTCCCGATAGTAGATGCGGTATCCCAACAGCAAGCCGTTCAGACTCTCAACTTTAGGTGGCTGAAAAACATCCACACAAAGAACACTCTTGTTAAGACATGCTCAGCAACAAGCATCAGACACAACAGACAGGAGCTGGCACCAGTTCTGCACAAAGGGACGCAGTGCTCTCTGGTGAAAACAGCCATTAGCAATGTACAAACTCGTGCAATGGGAAAAGCACAAGTTAAAGGCAACTTTGATGATTTCTCTCAGCTGTGGCAATTACAAAAGGCTCTTTACTTAAAAATTGATGTCTAATGCACTTCTCTAAGAGATAAGCTGCTTTCCTTCTTGGTCCAAAGAAATTTGTGTGATAAAGTACATAAACAGATCACTGAAAACGCATGTCGCTAGTCTCCAATGCAGCAAACCATTATTTCACTTCTTCTGAGGTGACAAAAATAAATTATTTTGCCGAAGACAAGCTATTTTCCTTGGGGACTGTTCATAGACTATTCTTCATTTGGCAATGTTTTACTGAATGACCGAGGAGAAAATAACCAAAAATTGGTATACTCTGGCTTTAATTAGGAAGATTAAAATAGGCATCAGAGAGACTTTTAGAGAGGAGTCACAGTATGATGAACTCCGATGAGTTGCATAGTTTTCCCATGTGTGCCATGGGAAAACCTAGGTCTCCTCCACAACAGCTTGGAGCAGCACTCTACATGTGACCATTGAGATGACCCAAATGCACGTGTTTACTCCCCTGAAACATGCTGCTAGATGTCCAAAGACCTCAGCAAGGATTCTTCAGCGGTCCCTCACATCTTCCTTAAACTACAGATATACAACCAGTATACTAAAAGGAGCTTTTTGTCTGAATGGCTTAATTAAGGACAAGCAAAGAGATTCTTCATGTTTGGGAAAAAATGATTTTTATGAGTCTAATGCAGGCTAAGAACTGCAGAGAAGAAAAGATGCCCTGAGCCATTTATCTTCTAAAGATTCTTGTACTGAAATTTAAGGGGCTGAAAGGATAAATGAAAAGGGTTTTAATGATGATCTTGCCTTTAATCCAGGAAGATCCCTAGCAGTCTTGAGAACTTTACTACAGAAACCTTCGGTCCATCATTAAAAAATTAACCACTGGTGTGATACACTGTTAGAGTATAAGGTAATACCACATGTAATTTTAATGCAGAAAGTAAGAAGAATATTTTTACAGGAAAGAATGCAGATATTTGGTAATAACCTAACACTCTGCTTCCAGAAATGACAAGAATCTTCCATTACTTCCTCAGGACAGTAAAGATAAGAAATGGCTGTCCTGTCTCCTTGGAAAGAAGTTTTCTTTGGGCAACGGCTGAAGGAATTAAGTAGAAAGACTGTAGTTTATGGAAGAAAAAAAAATATATATATATATATATGTGATCCAGTGTATATAACAAACACCAAACCACCGAGAAAAGGAGCAGAAACTGCTCTTGCAAGAAGCCTTCTTCTTTTGCAGTTGTCCTGCCCAGAATCTGCTGAAAGCAATCCAAAAATTCCCAGGATCTTGCTTTACTTGCTACGCATGGAGAACCTCATTCATCATGATGTTTCATGCTCATTATTGTGCTCCATCCTTTGCAGAAGTTTTGACTGCCTTTCACTATTATTTAGCAATTTTATTACAGAATGATCCAGGAACACAAGATTGTGATGGACCTTGGGAATCATCAAGATGAGGCCTTCGTGACTGCAGAAAACAACTAGTTAAAGTCCTTTTCAGAAACAGAGCAAGCTCCACCAGAAAACAAGCTAATTTTTCTGCTTCCTAGTATTTCTTTGGAAAGTGATTCCAAACCTCCCTACTTGGGTGGTTAGAAAACTTCATTAAATTTCTCATCTAAATAATTCAGAGCAAGTCTGTAACCATTTGTTCCTCTGCTAACATTGTCTTTCGGGTTAAATTGTTCTTCTCCCTATAGGGTGTTTACTCCTTTGTTATATTTAAAAGAAGAGCAACCATACCCCCTCTCAGAGTCCATTTTACAAGGGAAATAAATCAACCTCTTGTACAAAAACCTCTTCTAGTCACAGGTTGAAGCCCTGGTGCAAGGGACTGAACAAATAAACTAAACGAAGCGACAGCCTTGTCCACGGCTGCCTGCCACCATCACTCATGGACCAGCTGAAATGTTCTCCTCTGCAAGACGGAGAAGATGAGATATTGTTTATTGGCAATTACTAGCATATGTAGCATGATTTTGATTTTTTTCCCCTCCTTTTTCAATCTCATGATTTTCCTTTTTAGTTTTCTATACTATAGTGAAGCTGCTTTAGCCCTGATGGTTTTGGAGGTGACGATTCTAATGGCACTGCACAGTCATCTGGCAAGGAGGATTCAAACCACAAACCCAAGGGCTGTTTTTTACACAGACAGGGTAAAGGGAGACATTGTCCTACCCAGATAGTACATTGCCACAAAGGAGGAGAAAGCAGAAAAAAAGAAACAATATTATAAAGCCTGTCCATTGTGGAAAAAAACTTCGCAGAATTAAAAAAAAAAAAGAGTATATATTACACGGATTTGTATTTCAGTTAATTATTATCTAGAAGGAAGGTGCTCTTGGAAGGATTCAATGTCTTTTTCTATTTAAACTTTTAATCAAAAACATTTTTTTACTTAAAAAAAAAAAAAGTTGAGGTAGAAATCCTACAGAATCTTAAAAGGAAAACACTACTGAAGCTGTTCCTCCCTACCCTGCCATACAGCTGCTAAGAGATAAAGCTTAATTCCTCACTGCAGTACAACACTGATTTTGTTGATAGCAGGCATTGTTTTCTTACGCTTTCATGTGATTCTCCATTTTTCCCCTTCTTTAAATTTAGGACAGGAAAGCTCAGAAAATAAATGGCTTGAAATCTGTCTTTCTCCTTGCCACAGAAATGATGATTCTCTCCTGAAAAGGGTACTCTGCTAAAAGGTCAGGTCTTCCCCTTCCTGTGTGTCTCTCATGGACAGAAGTCTGCTTTTGATGTAATGGATTATTTAGGGTTTTGTATGAAGGCCTGAGGGATCTGCTGAAACAGGTAAAATGATTATGAGTGGCAGGCCATAATGCTGTACAGAATTAAGAGAAACAGTTTAGAGCTCTTGAAAAAAAAGAAAGAAAACAATGTAAGTTTGAATAATTGCTGTCTCTATGGTAGAAGCAGAATAGTACGTAACCCTGACGTTAACTATAACATCCTCCAGAACATTTGAAATAACCTTGCATTATTGATACAGCAGACCGCAATGGAAATTACTTATTTTCTTCCTACTTTAAATTTAAAAATAATGGACTGATTGGACCAAGCAGCTGAAAGCACAGATAGTGCATCTAGAGTTTGTTTTGTGAATTATTAACACAGCTCAAAGTTAAAAATTTAGCTTTGCTTGGAAATCTGCTCTCCCATTTAGCTTGACTGCTGTTTTCAGTTTACATTATTTCTTAAACACTGCTGTGAAACAACTTCTTAATTGGAGGCTATTGTGGGACTTGAAGATTTTTGTTTATTTGAAAAATATAGTACGGCTGAATTACCAGGACCTATTAATATACATGTAGTAATGACATATAATCGCCCACAACTCCCTTGAGATGGCTCTGGCACAACAACCCCATTTCATTTTCATGAAATAAAAAGCATCCAATTACCTAAACAACCACCTATTTCACATTAACTACACACCAATAATCAGTCAATTGGGGGAATGTTTATTTCTACAGTACATCATGCCTCACATTCTCTTTGTCCTTTTTTTTTGGCATACCTTTTCTTTCACTGTGGGCTTTATTCAGAAGTGGGGCGACAGATTTACATCTCTCCACAATTCCTTTGGTAAAACCGTTCAACATGTCTCCTATTTGTTCAACATGCTGTAAGCAATGTTGTTACTTAGTATTATGCTGCATGAACTTGGGCCAGCAACCCAGTAGTAGAGCCAGGCATATTTTTAAAGTGCTTCTGCACAGCAATAAACAGACCCTCATACATACATTTTTTTCCAAAATGCAAGGAGCCCCATCTGTACCGTAAACGCATATGTACATTTTTCACTCTAATGCAATCTGTCCAAAGCTGTCCTTATTACGTGTGTGGGACATTGTCTCAGGAGTAGGGTGGGCAGAGGCTTTGCAGCAGAGGTTACAGATAACGTGCAGTACCCCACTGGGTTCCCTCTATTAATGCTTACTCCACAAAAAGAAGCCTCAGGCACTGGGTCACAAAATGTTCCGGCATATCCCAGGAGGCCAGTATCAGATTGAAAGATAAAGGAAGGCACAGGAAAGACGTATATAAAATGCAGACTCGGCACGAATTCTTTCACGTCCAACTCAGACATATTACGGAGCGCTGAAACTTGCTTTCCTCTACTCTGAAGAAATCTCAGCTTTTAGCCCTCAGAAAGCCAAAAGGGCATGTGGAGCTCCTCAAAGTATGAGCAGGGTATCAGGCACAGCATACACTTCTGATTACTTCAGCAGCTGAAGGAGGCAGTATGCAATGTGAACAGCAGTGAGCTTTTCCTGATCCTCACCAATACCACACGCTATTAAACGCTCTCAATGTAAAGATGCACATCTATTGTGCAACAATGAAAGGACAGGAGAATCTGTAAAAGTAATAATCTTGGGCATCTCTAGAGAAACTCTTACCTCCCAAGATTTTCCTCACAGGGTACAAAGTAAAAGCAACAGAAATTCCTATCCATCACCAAAATATATGCCCAGAGCAGGAAACCAGGGAAGTAGCTGCAGTCCTTCACCTTTACTACACTCCTTCCAGCTCAGAAAAACAGCCATTGCGATGAACCATTGCGGCCAACAAGAAACATCATGATTTTGCATTTTACCTACCTGCCATTGCACAAGGACAGATGAAGTAGTGTGGGGAGTTACTAACACAGAACTGGGTGGCTCATCTGGAACTAAACGAGAGACACAAAAAGGTAACCAAAACAGTTATAGCAACAGGGTGAAAAAGAGGCAGCTTATTCATCAAATTCTTTTTCTTCACTGCTGAAAAAAGTATTCTATCCCAGTCACTATGTGGTGGGTCTCAAATGCAATGCTGGTGATATGAATATTGCAATCCAGGCAGAAGCCAGCCATTTCTCATACACTCCTTGCTCTACCTGTGGCCTTGGCAACTTGAGTAGGAATAAGAGAAAAGCTCAGGGCATAAATCTGGAGGAAGCTGCATCATGCCAGCTGCTCACAAACAACTAGCTAGAAATTCAAAATGAAGTTAAACCAGCTGAGTGTGTGCTTCAAAGCATGAACGAACCGCTCCGAAATTTTCCATGACATTTTTGCCATAGTTGGGGCAAGCCCACATTGTTGTTAAGAGTCTATGTCATGCCTTCCCAGGTTATTTTAATTAGGACAGCTTGATTTACCATGGGTTAACCCATTCCTGTGCCCATGGCCTGTAACACATCTGCACACACTCCAGCAGCTCACGTACAAAGAAGGGAAGGCTTATCAGGAGCTGACAGCCCTCTGCAGTGTAATGCTCTAGTGGCAGCACCAGGTTTGCTCAGCAGAATAAATGTTCACAGTTTGTTAAGGAGGTGAGAAGCTTTCACAGCCTTTCCCAGTTGCATTGTGAGGAGGTCAAGCACAACTCTGGATTCACTGCACTGGATTCAGCACAACTCTGGATTTGAATTTCAGTTCAAAGAGAATTGAAAATAAAATTCCGAATTCCAAAAGAGTGAGTCAGTATTGCCTCATTAGTAACAGTTACAGCCTGCACCACGCAGCAGCTCTTGTTCAGGAAGGTGGAGAGTCAAGCTGCCTTTAAAAGGCTGCTAGGCACATCATTTCTTCAGGTACTACAAAAATACTTGTTTAACTTAGGACACCCCCAAGCTCTGTCCTGTTTTTCTAATTTCAAGAACACATTCTTTAAACATTCCTCGGCAAGAAATTTTCCTATTTTTACATCTCCATGTCCTATTTGACTATTCATTGCTTGTGCTGTATTAAATACTAAATCTGAGCACTGTATAAATACATGTATCCCAATATTACGCTACTTCCCAGGCTAAGGGTAAATGCCAATGCTTTTTCTCACTTTGCAGAGTTCATTTCTCCATTGGTAGTCCCATTCAAGACATCAGAGCTAATTCTGCATTCAGGCATTGGCTTTATACAATCAAGGAATTAGAAGCTGATCTCTAAGGCTAAAAATAAAAGCCTTGTCAATGTCATTCACAGTTTATTAGTCCTGATCTGCAGGATTAAATGCTCGTGTTTCCAGGAGCTTCGTGCTCTTTCTTACTTATACCTCAGCAATTTTGCCGTACTGCAGAGTGATGTGGATTGTGAGTGAAAACAATTGAAGAAACTTCTTCAAATGTATTCACGGTTCTACATTTATTTTTAATGATCTCCTGTAAATTATTCAATTTCTGCAAAGATAATGGTTAGTGCAGAGTTTGGAAGCCAATCAAACGGAGTTTAATTCCATTTGGAGACTCCTGAAAGTATGATTCATTCTGGGGGCACAGCAGGACGCTTAAGACTGTCTGTTATTAATTCAGCCCAACCTCGTTACTACCTGTATCAATCTCCTATGAACAAAACCACGTTTGATGTTGAATCTTCACTCCAGGCACCGTGGAGATCACATTGCAGAGGGTTCAGCAAACCCAGGAGCACACCGGAGCACCCATCCCATGGCAATGTCCCCAAACTGCCTCTCCTCTGTGCTTACCATCCTGCAGAGTTGTGACTGCTTCAGTCTCCGTGCTGAAGTCACTGTCTCCGATATCGTTGGTTGCTTTCACTCGCAGTTTGTAAGAGGTGAATGGATTCAGGCTGTGGAACATAACAATAAGGCATCTACGAAATCTCCATGCATCATCACAAATTGCTTCATAACAAGCTCTAAAGACAGCCTGCCCATTGGCAGCTTCTCTTCCCCACGCCACCTTTTCTTTGCAGCCTCCCCCAGCTTCACCAGGACGTGGGGGTGTTCACACCCTCAGTGCCACCAGCATCTTCTCAGATTGCCTTGGGCCTGAATTCTTAAAAACACATGTGGATTCAGAGCTGAATCACACTCCAGAAAACAGCCATTAAGGTGCAGTGCATGGAGCAACCTATGACTGCTCTGCTGCATGGGGATGCAAAACCTGGCTTTCATGGTGCTGCATAAGCTTTGCCTGAGATATCCTCTGAACACACCAGCAGGTTTGCTCATCCTCAGTGCACAGAGAGGGAAGACAGGCACAGAGGAGGCAGGTGATGTGCAGGGTCAGCCAGTGAGTCAGGATGAAGTTGGCATTGGAATTCAGAGCGCCAGCCTTCTGACTAATCCTCTACAGCACGCCGTGTGATCAGCGTGTTTTATTCCTACTGAATTTTAAATTAATGTTATTACCTAGATTATTTAATAAAGACAGTAACAACAGGTTCCCTGCAGCTCTTTTATCGACACAGGGCTTTAAGATATGCAAAGAGCGATTTCCAGCTGACATAACCTTAGCAAAGATTCTTCTGGCTTGGTTTGGCAGGGAGAAGGTGTGGGGGAGGCTGCCTTTTGATTCACATGCAGAGTAGAAATGCAGAGCTGTAAGTTATGGGGGATTTATCTGATTAATTGGAAGTGTCTAGCCACCAGCTGGCAGATGTAACACTGACTACAACCCAAGTAAAGATGCTTGTAAGGAATGATTAAACATCAAGAGATAATGCATTCTGATGGGCAGCACTCTAGCACCATGCACATACTACTCTTCTGAACTTTCACAAGAAAATGCTTTTAGCAAGGGAGGGAAGAATGTTTTCAGCACTACCACCCTATTAGGGCACCATTACTTACCTACAGCAACTTTAATAATTTGAATCATCTTCCTTGAAATACAGATCTTTTGTTTTCAGTAATGACAATGTCATGTCTAAAGGACACAGTTGGTCTCCTTGATTTTAGAAGTTTTGACTGGAAAGATACTGGGTATAATTCAGGGTGGGTATAACACCTCCAGGGTTAATGAATCAGGTTTATATCTGTACAATAATTGTCAGTTTTTCTTTCTTTATTTTTTTTTTCTGCACAGTCAGACAAAAGGATACCAATGTATCTGCATCTTCTGGCACATGACCAGAGAGCAGCCATATGTCACAGCCACTGATATTTTTATAACAGACCTGAAAAATCTGTATCTGAATGCTTTGAGCTGAGTATTTTGCAAAAGCTCTCAGCCTTTCAGAAATAATCTGATTTGTACTAGTTGGTCAATAGAAGAAATGGACAGCAAAACAAGTACCTTCTCATAGACACTCAATTGTTTTCACAGATGTTACAAGGACTTTAATTACAACAGCATTGCTGAGGATATAATGAAGCCTGAATAACAAAGTTGAGACATTCTGATGCTATCTATAAACTTTAATATGGAAAACACAGATAAAAATGGTTCTCATTTCATCTGGAAAAGCTTATATAGAGATAATTGCAATGCAGCATTAAGAGTGGATTTTAACATCAGTCACTAAAGAAAGGATTTTTTACTAGTTGTATTTTACAGAGCACTGCATAGCTACATATGCTTTAGCCTGAGTAGCATTATCTACCATGCTGAGCTTTCAGAAGGGTTCAAAAAGATGCACTGCAATTCAAATTTAATTAGATTTATTGCATGACCTTCAGCAAATCTCTGAATTGCTTTTCATAACACCACCTCTACAATGGGATCGGTGACCCTCACTTAACCTGTCTCCCTCAAAAAGACCGTGAAGCTGAGTGATGCTAGCTTTGGCCTTCTAACTGCTCTAAGTGGAAAGCACTGGAATTTCCATGCCAGGTTCATACGGTACCTTTCAATGATGCAGGATGTTGCGTCATGGCTGATCGAAGAGGAATAGGTTTGCCAGTCTCCGTTTGGCAGCTCTCGCACTTGCACCGTGAAATACCGTATTGGTGAAGATCCGTCACTTCCAGGGACCCACTTCAACTGCAGGCTCCGTGCTGACACATCCGACTGGGGGGTCGTCAGCTGCCTGGGAGGTGCTGGCCGTTCTGCAATTAAACCATAAATTGGTATTGCCTTGAGAGGCTATTCAAGCTAATAGAAAATGTGATAGCATAATTGGATTTTCATAGTGGTAATGCCACAGGAGACTGAACTTTTGGATTTGCCCCATGAAGTATAAAAGCCATCCCATTCCTTAAACTTCTGCAGAAAAGATGAGCAGTAAAACTGATTCTTATCTCCCTGCATAAAAGGTCATAACTGAACATACACTTTGCTAGCAGCAGACCTCAAACTTTTGAGGGTCATAACCTGGCAGGTTAAGAAAGAAGCATCAGGAGCAGCAGCCAAGCAAAGCAAAGCAGTCTTTAATGAAACTCAGGTGTGCTCCCAGGTACAACTGCTCTTTGACAGATCTTGCCTGTAAACTAGCTCACTTTTTAACCTGTGCTTTCTGCTTGGTACCAGGGGACTGTGTTCTCTCTGTGCTACATTGCATCCTCTTCTGCCACCTGCTCCCCAGTCAAGGCATGAAGAAGAGGAAGGGATGAGCTGGAACAGGCTGGTGTGTAGCACAGTCCAAGTCCACAACTTACAGTCCATCCCAATACCTGCTTCAGTTCACTTCCAGACCTCCCCTCTTCTTCCCTTCTCATTTACTAACTTCGAATCTGCAAAGTCAGACCAGCCAGTGCCAATGTTGAGGGAGATCTCCCCGAAGTCATCAACAGTACACCTTTAGACAAGGCAAGGAATGGCAACGCAGGTGTGAGCATGCCAGTCCCCAACTGTTTCAATATAGATCTCCTTTCCCATCACTGTGTCTCTGCACTCCATCGATTTCAATAGAGAAACTCTATAGAGTGAGGAATAATTGTTTAATTGTTTATCATGAAGATTATTGATTCTGATTAAAATGTGTGGCATGTAATAAAGCAGAAATTGATTGGAGACACTGCAGTGACTTGCTTTTGAGAAGCAATTCAATTCAACTTCATCAGCACTCGTTTCCATAAACATCCCTCTGATGGCATGATTCCTCACAGCTCTGTATGGCGAGCACATTATTTGTTTGCCATCCCCTAAAAACATTTCCTATATGTTTTGGCACCTCTCTGCAGCATGCTCTTGCTGTCATCGGTGCCAAAAGATTTGTAAGCTATTAGCTGTAGGAAGCCCTCAGTGCCAGCTGCCTGCGATCCAGAGTACAATGCAAAAGGTCAATGCCTTACACTGACAGGCTGAGACAGGTATTCAGGGTTATTCTATCAAAGGAAGTGAGTGTTATGTGGGGATTTAATACTTTCTGCTGATAAGCTTTAACCAGCTTGCAGTTTTGGGCAGGTCAGATCTTGCAGTCAGTCTCCCATGACTGGGTTTCCTTCTGCTGCTAATGGGAGATCTTAAAATCTCCTATATTGCAAGATACACTTTGTGACTGTTTGTACAAAAGCATTAGTATAAAGAGTTTATTTATGGGAATTTAGCCACAAGCAAATGTTCAGGTGAGCTGTTTGTGCAGGAATGTAAGGCCAGGCCATATGATTCAATGGACTCCTTTTAATTTCTTGCTACATTTACATCTTCTGACTCAGTTCTGCCTGGGTCCCTGGTGCTAACTAGTCTGAAGGGTATCATGCCATTATGTAGATCCAGAGCTCTACAGAAGCATGTCTGGAGAATACAGCTACAATACAGCTCAGGACCTGTAAATCAGAGGTATCATTGTAAAATATAACGCTTTATATTGGGATTACTGCAGGAATTTAAAGGGCAAGAATAAGTGACCAATTTTGCTGATCTTTGAGGGAATTTTCATGCCTGCTTACCTCACTATCAAGGACAACAAGGATATTAATGTGTTTTTATTAATGGAAAGTAAGTATCTTTTTACTCTAGAATATTTATTATGTATACAAGTTCCAGGCTTGTTTGTTTGTTTACTTGTTCACAGAATAGCTGTGCTAGATAAATTTCTTTATCATCTCCTCACACTGATCTTGTTGATGTAAGATTATACATTTTTCTCTCTACACTTTACATATGGGATCACTTCAGTTAACTCTCAGTGCCTTGGGACTCAGTTCCATAGCACGCGCACAGACACAGTAGAGCCATCCATCAAAAAGAGAAAGTTCCTTTTATTTTATGACTTGCCTATTCAAGATAACCCTAAAGCACTGACAGCAACAAGGGATCATTGTTCCCGCAGTGGAGCTGGGAGTTCTGCCTTGAGCTATTGTGTATCCAGCAACAGCCTGTGCATGGCCTGGGAAATCTGAGCAAATTTTGTTGAAAAGGAGAGGCTCTGAGCTTTGAGTATTCACTTTATTGGGCATGCCTTTTTTTTTTTTTTCCCCTGAAACTTATACATTTGACTTTAAACTTCCACTTTGACAGCAGTCAGACAGGGGTGGAAGAAACCTTGAGCTGATAAATCTGCTTGATGGACAGTATCTTTAGCAGAGGCACTTTAAGTTTCCTAATACAGCTCTAGAGGTTCTTTCTCTAAGGACTGCACTGTTACGCACTGGGAAGGCTGCATGTGACCTGGCGAGCTATGTTGGTGGGGATTTTAACACCAACCACACAGGATTTAAGTAGCTGAAATGCAACCCATCCGTTTTCCCTACTGGTGGTTGAGTATCAGGCCAATGACTTCTCTTTTTCAGAAGTGTTATAGGAAAAGAGTAAGGAAGATGTGAGCAAATAGCATGTGAAATCTTTGTTCTTGCACTAACTAATTTGTGGAGTGTAGAAAGGACTTTTAATGAGAGATTGCTTGGTAGTCATATTTTAAGAACCAAAAATTAATATTATTTGTAGTATTATAGTGCAAGTCTTGGGCAAGAGCCAAGACCATGTGCACACACAAAAGTGCTAACAATAGTTGAAAGATGTCTACAGAGGTCTGCTCTAGCTACGTGCTGAAGTGTGCTTCTCTCTGAACGGTGTTTTTATAAATCATGGAAGTTGTATGGTAGTAATATTTGAGGGTGAAGTTTTATTGAAAATCAATATGAAAATTGTACAATTGATCAAGGTGGCACATGGCACGAAGTCCAATGATGCACAAGGGAGTGAGGCTGGTAACATTGCCCCAGCTAGTGTTGACTTCACCAGCTCGAGACCAGATAAATGCTTTGCAGTGGAACATGGCATATAACGCAAGAACAAAATAAAGCCCACACTCTTGTTCTCTACTAATATCTCCTCTTTTAGCTCTGAATGAAAAAAAAATCTTCTCAAACAGAAAATAAAATTTTTCTAACTGTTAGCTCTGGAGATCCATTCTATGACTGGATAATTGAGCTGTTACAGGAGCCAATGCATTAGAAACAAGCAATGATGCAGACCAGATACTGTAATAACTTATATTACTTATAACTTTCACTTTTTGATACATTTATCATAGCATCTGCATTCATTCGCGTACATGGAGCTCTTACTTTCTTCAGGTAGGTTCCCTACAGAACAGAATTTGAGGATGCAGAATGTGAATAACCATTTTACGCCTGATACAAGAAGTAGAAAAATTCTGGACAATCCAGATGCAAACACTCTGCTTGAGTTTACAGCAGTGAAAAGGCCAAAGTAATTACTAACACACTAGGTCGGACTGAGGTATAATGGAGGAGCCACATGAAGAAATCCTGCAACATCACCGACTCTCATTTTGTGTTCCCTAATCAATGTAATTCATCCATCATTTACGTTCTTAAGCTTTCAATCTTTCTAGAAAAGAAGAAAGCTGAAAAAAATAAAACTATTTGACTGCAGAAGGAGGCTGCATATGGCCAATATAGCAGCTGATGGAAAAATCAATCTCCAACAGCCCGGCAGGTTAGAAGAACTGCCTCTCATAAAAGTCTGTCTTGCTCACCAGGTTTCTAAAATCATGATGTTGCTATGGTTTGGAGCAGGTTTATGGCGTGAGAAGGAGGAGGTGTACAGGCTGTAGCTTGTTATTAAAATTCCCCTAAGTGCAGCACAGGCTCTCAGGCATGCAACAGAAAGCTCCTCAACCTGTGGCTGCAAGCATTACCTCTCTTCTCTGTCGTGATCACTGTGGCTTCCAGAGGCTCCCCCCAGCCCTGCCTCGTCTTGGCAGACGTCCGAAAGATGTATGCTGACTCAGGGGTGAGGTCTGTAGCAGTAAACTGCCTGACTGTTGAACCAACCTCCACCGTCGTGAACTTGTTAGGGCTGCTGCTGGCCAGGCGGTATGCGATCTGATAACCTGAAATCACAGTGTCAACAGAAGAGAGTAGAGAGGTTAGGATGTTTTTCTAGCAGGAACAAAAGAGCACCAAAACTATTAGTTTATTGTAATTACTTGTTTAACTGGACCAGAACTAAGTAATTTGCTTCCTTTAGGGCTTTAAAACTCTGCTATATGCCAGCCGTCCACAGTCAGGTGCAATACCTTATGGGGAAATTACACACTGCAGCGCACACAAGGGTCCATTCAATATTATCTGCCCTGGAACTGATTTCGCTTTCCATCCTTCATCCCAACAAGACACAAAAACGTATAATCTTTCCTGAGCATACTTGTACCTTTTTGGGCAGGCAATGGAACAAATAGTTTATGCAATTCATCTCACCTGGCTCAGCGAGTTCAAGACAACACTCTCTCTTTCAGCTTTCCACCCAAACACGCACACACACGGCTCTTCCCTCTTACACACACCACAATAGCACTTGTTGAAACTAAAGGTTCTTCGGCTGTTGGATTCCCAAACTGTGCAGCCTTCATAACACCCAAGTAAATGCTTGCCCCTCCTTTTTGCATTTGCCTTTATCTCAGCTCTCTCACTCCCCTGTAACTGTACGGTGAAGGCTGGGACTGGCAATAAAAGCATTTTCCTTCTGTCTTTAAACATTGCTGTCCCTGTCCACACCCCAAGGAAGAAGCCTGCAAGCTGTGAGGTCCCGCTTAAATCATGCTGCACTTAATAATCAATTTTGTGGATGCCTGCAAATGATAGCCCTCATTCCAACCTGCCTGCCTGACGATTACGAGCTCACAGTTTAGCGTGTATTATTAATGATACAACTGTGCAAAGGAGGGCATCCAGAGTTCTCACGCACCGCTAGCAACAACTGGCCCCCATAGAGGGCCTGCCAAATGTTCAAACCCATTCTGTACATCCAGCAATTGAATCAGGCTCTCACTTCTGGAGCTTGATGGTAACTTTCAGTCCAGCTGCTAACTTCCAAAATCAATTAATACCAGAACTGGTGTGGGGCTTTATTACTCAAGCTGAATACAGTTGTATGATTAAATGCTTCATGAAGTTACGCAGGGCAGAGGGCAGCCAGCAAATCCAAATCAGAGCAGCTGAAAACAAAATAGTCATGACATGATTCTGCCAACCGCCTGCTCATCTTCCGAAAGACAAAGGGGTCTGCAGACACCTGAGACCATCTTTTTCTCTTGGAATTAATATCCCAGCTAGAGTTTGAACTCCCACCAAATTTTGGCTGTAGCAAGAACAAGAGGAGCCAAACTTGGTGTGCTCCATTCTTGAAGGTCAGCGCATGAAAACTGCGCATTGTATCTTACCTGTAGCTATTAGACAAAATCAAAGGCATTTATTTTTCACTGTGAATATCCAACAATTGCCACACGCCCATTCATGGGGAAAGACACAGAGTTTGTGCGCTCTCTTGAGTAAACGCCGTACTTGTGTGTGGTACATGCTCTCATGAACAGTGAAATTTAATTGGGATACAGATGGTAATAATTTTGGTGTGCTGATTCTCACAGTGCTGTTGATGAAGCCCCAGCATTCCCTTGCCCTTTTTTTTCTTCCGCAGCTGTTAGGAGATGGAGGGCAACAGCCATAGCTGCCTTACACAGAACAAACCTAGCTGCACAGCCACCTCTAAGAGCAGCCTGGCCTTCAGAGCACCTGTGGCTTCAGCCTGAGCTCCTGCAAGCTGTGGTTACAGCTGGTACAGAGCCGTGTCACTGCACTGCCCCAGTATGCAGCAGCCACCCACACCTGAAAACATGCCCCCGGAACAGAAAGCTTCCAGCACCTGAGCTGGCTCATTTCATGCTGCCGTGGGTATCCCCGTGCAGTGCCGCGGTCTATGTGCTGGGTACATTCGTACACCAACTTGTCCACAACTGGGTGGATGATGCTGGATTAATACATAAAATGTGGCCTGAATCTGAGAACTCCTGAGCATGCTTACATGCCAGCAAAGTCTTAGGGTCTTACACTTTGAATATCTCATTTCCTCTCCTGCAAACTATCTTCTTTCACCCACCAGCTCTCCCATTGCTGGTCCCATATGTTTCATCACAATATTTTTGTATCTTTAATACTACAGCATTTCGATCTTTTGCAAAAGTCCACAGGAACATAGAAAGCAGTGGAGGGAAGAAACGGATACATTAGGATCTTTCTTTTTTATACAGATGTGCAGAACACAGGAGTGAGAACCCTGGTGTAAGATCTCAATAAAGGGGAAAATAGAAAGAGAAAAGCACTGGGGCAATTTTTACAGCAGCAGGGAAGATGAAGGAAGAAGCAACTAAGATGGCTAAAGAAGTTTGATAAAGCGACTTAAGATGTAAAGAATAAGACCTGGAGGGAAACAGACAGTATTAAAAGAATAGAAAACTTGATTTATCTAGTTATTAAAAGATGAGTATATCTGTGAAATATCATTGTCAAGCAATTTTCTCTCTTTTCTAAATCATTCTAAAATATGAAGTGTAGTTAAAATGTGAGGAGGAAATAGAAAGACAACTATTTACTGCTAAATGGTGGTACTCATGCTAGAAAGCCAATTACAAATGTGCACAGATCAGGCAAAGGAACACACACTTGTCTAGGCCATCATGACAACTTACACAGGAGTGGATCCTTGGCTAATGTAAAACCTAATTTAGCCATGAGAAAAAAGAAATCTCTTGTCACACCCTGTCTCAGACAAGTTCTGCAAACTCTCTTTCAGTCCCTCTCTTTGAAAAATAGCACCAGCTACTGCTGTACCCTCCCCTACACGTGCCATGCTGGCTGGCAGTTGGGGCAAATATCTATTTTCCTGGGTATCTCAGGAAGACTTTACACAACCATAGCCTGCACCTTTACATATTTCCTCAGAAACTCAACACTTCCCTCAGCGTGATGCAAAGGTACATATCCAGCCTCTGCATCTGAGCTCGGCTCGCTCTTGTTGCTGCCTACAAACCTCCCGAGACACACTCAGTATCTTAATTTTGATCCCCTACACCACCTTCCACTATTAGACAATTTGGGCAGCCAAGATAAGTTCTGTCATGAAAATCACTGCTCTGAGTGACACGGAAGATGTAATATTAAACCACAGCTCAGATAATAATTAGGGCTAACACAAGATCAAAAAGATAAAATTATTAAGTTGATGAATTTCAGCAACAAGGGAGGGGAGAAGACAGGAAATGTTGGGTGAAATTAAACGAGGCAAATCAATAGAGGTAAATGGAAAGTGTTCAAAGAGAAATTAATGTATGCTTGAGGCAGTATGTAAGAGGCAATACCTGTGATTACTGCAGTGGATGAATAAGGAAGCTACATTCCCTTACTAGATTATGACAATACAATGTTACAGATACGTTAGATAAAAAAAAAAAAAAAAGTAAAATCAAAGGTTATGAATGAAAGTGAAATCTTTAAAAGGTGATCACAGCAAACTTTTCTAGGAAAGGAGCATCTTACAGAATGTTAATTGTCTGGATGGTCAGTCAGAGGAATATGTACTGTTTTCTTCATTTTTCTTTTTTTTTTTTTTTTCCCCCCTACATACCATTAGATCCCAAAGCTTTTCTGTTATTGGGAGTTCTGCTGTTCACCAGAACAAAGTAGCATAACAAAAAACCTGAAAGATCAGCTCCTCAGGAGTTTGTTTATTCATTGAAACAAGGCTTATTTTTGCATTAGCATCTTCTTAAGTATTTTTTGCACAACTGCAAGCAGTTCCATGAGCTATGCTTTCTGAACTCAATAAATGGCAACAGTCTGAACTGCCTGTTAAATGTTAGGTCACTAACACAGCCAGCAGATTCCCCAAAGCAAACAGGCAGGAAGATGACAACACACCATGAATATAAAAAAGCTTTCAAGCTCATCACCATACAAAGCCCTTCAGAACTGACAGCACCCGCTCATGCAGGCCATGGTGCAGCAGAGATACAAACACTTATTAATTTGTCACAGAACTTAGGGAAAGCCAAACGATACTGGGAGGTTACGGTCTGCCTAGTGGAGCAGCAATCCAGTTTGTTGATTTTACTGCTTATCTGTTTAAGGGCCAGCGGGTGTGCAAATGCAGCCTAGGATCAAAATACGCATTTGCAAACATGGATTACATCCAATTTTGGTTCTAATTCTCAGTGGAGTTCTTACACTCTTTTGCAATAAGCTTCAGGTGAACGCTAAATACAAGCCTACCATGAGGAATACTAACCAGGAAGGATGCTGGCTGAGCTCTTGTTTTTAGGGGAGGCTCATGGATAGACTTGCATATATGCACATTAATGCATCATTTTCCTTTAACAGTGTTTGAAGGAGCTATGCTGGGTGCTAGCTGAATGGAGCGCAGAAAAGAAGACAGAGTTAAGCCTCAGATGGTTACTGTAACATTCCCGAAAGGAGAAGTAGAAATATCTAGCAGTTCTCTACAGTAAAATATTTAAACAAACAAACAAGTAGTTTTCTCTCTTGGTGCCTGCCAGTATTTCATCCTGCTAATCTCTCTCTGAAATGCTGGAACATGTTTTGATATAGATTACAAAAATGTTAGCTGCAAAGGTGCTTGTATACTCAGAGGACAAAGCTAGCAGAGCAGGAACATTAGTTCAAAGGCTGTGAATATAAGTTGCTCTTGCAAAAGAAAAAAGTATTTTTTTCTTTGCAACCCCACTAGCGTATAACAGGGCACCTTGCAAAGTAATATTAACTTATTATTTTCCAGTAATTCTACTTCAATGTGCAAGAGGGTGGTGGTTACAACGCTCTTTCAAAAGTTCATTGCAATAATAAGATTTAAAAAGTGCACAAGAAAGAAAATAAACTTGCAACCTTTAGAATGTTATGTTTTGTTTTTTGTTTTTTTTTTTTTTTTAATTTTTAAGCTATTTTTGAAGCACCCCTCGCTTCTTAGAAAAGATCACAGAAGTATCCAATGTAATTTTTACCTTTTCTCTCTGACATTGGCAGCTAACTACTTCCTCCAGGAACCTCAGTTTTTCTACTATCAAAAAAATAGAGGAGTGAAAACTGTTGAATGAAGACAATGGATTTCAAAGAGGTGGACTGGGGGAATTGGTAAAGCCCCCTGGGAAGGAATTCTAAGGGAAAAAGGAATTCAGGTTAGCTGACAGTTTTAAAAGAAACAAAAATAAAGGTACAACTATCCCAATGCAGACAGATGATGTTAAGAGCCCAGTACGTTTGCATTCAGACCTCACTAATGACCTGAAAATCAAATCTGAATTGTACTAAAAGTTGAAACAGGACAGATTACTAAGGGAGTGTATAAATAGACAGCACTAGCATGTAGGGACAAAATCAGAACAGCTAAAAGTGCACAGTGAGTTATAACTTAAAGGGCAAAGGCAGCGAGAAAGATTTTAGAAATACATTAGAAATACAAGAGACAGAAGGAGAGGTCAACTACTGGGAATAAAAGATGAACACAAGACAGGTGACACAAAAGAGCAGAAGGCTGATACCTCTGCTGCTTCACTTTCACACAAAACCCGTTGATATTGACTAGATACTTAACACAAATTAAAACTGACAACAATAGAAGTATGGATGTAGGCTAGAATAGAGAATAGGTTAACGAATATTTAGCTAAGCTAGATGTAATCAAGTCAGAAAGGCCTGATGAAATTTGCCCTGCAGTGCTTATATAACTAGCTGGAGCCATCTCTGAATAATTAGTGATTATCTTCAAGAACTTGTGGAGGGCAGGTGACATGCCAGAATATTACCGAAGGGCAAGCAGAGTACCTTATCTTATAAAATGGAGGAAGAAAAAACAAAGGAGTTATGAACAAATTAAGCTAAAGTTTAATACCTAGAAAGATCCTGGAAAAAAAAAAAAAGAGGAAAGATATAAACATCCATGAGATAATTAAGTGCCAGGGAACAGTTAATAGGTATTTGCCTGGAACAAATAATAAATATCAAATAATTTGTTTTCCATTTTGAAGGTGTAATTTGGTCAGGTGGGAAGAGTAGATATGATCCACCTTGACTTCAAGTAAGGCTTTAATATGGTTCCACATGGCCCTGTCAAAAGCAAACTAGAGAAACAGAATTTAAGAAAAATACTGCACATTTTGCCTTGGTCACTTAAAAAAAAAAAATCAAAATGTTGTTAGCAACAGTTTGCTAACACATTGCTAGGACATATTAAGTAATGTGTAACGAAAACAAGTCCTGAGTCTGTTTCCGTTCAGTATTTCCGTTAGTGACCTGGCTGATGGAATTGCCAGTCTACTTGCAAACTTCAAAAATAAAACCAAATTGTGAGCAGTTGCGAGCCCTTCAGAGGACAAAACTGTAATTTGAAGTGATCCTGTTAATGAGAAGAGATGGTCTGGAATCAGTAAGATGAAATTCAATAAAAATACATGCAAAATATCACGCTCACAAAGAAAAAGCTTAATGTACACCTAGAAGAGGGACTGACCTTGAGATGTACTGCAGAAAAGGGGAAGAAATTAACAGCGGGCCATAACTTACTTCATTACAACACCAGTGCTGCAAAAAAGACAAGACAGGACCAGGTACCCTGCGATGTGTTACTGAGTACGGACTGTGCAAGATATAGAAGACAACAGTCTACATGCTAAACATGACAAGCGTGCTAAGGGACACCTTTCACCTTCCCTTCCAGCCCCATACTTGTATGATTTTGTCATCAATGTTGTGGCACTCGACTAAGAATTGAACGAGTGGATGAATTGCACAGGGCACTGTGCAAAGATGAATTGAAAGAGAGTTCTTACTCCACTGAGCTTGCAACTCCAGAAAATAAGGCTGACCAAATGCAGAAACAGGAGACATTGCAATAGTCCAGAGAGCAAAATATCTTTTGTACTTTCTCATCATTTGTAACAAATGAATTTTTTTCTCCTTAACCACATCCTGTGATTCAAATCCCAGTCTCTACTAAGAGCAAACTTAGATGACACACAGTTCCTTAAAAGAAACACAACAAATCAAACCCAGAAGACAACCTGGAAGCCAAGCTTCCTTGAGCTGCAGAGAAACCCTGCGTTGATCTGTCTCTGACAACTAAGTGGTGCCAAGTTTCACACAAACTCTCTTTCTTGTGCTAAGAAGATCCCTGCAGTGGCTGCCTTTGGACCCCATTTGATGATTTCCTTGCAACTTCAGGTGTCAGGATTACCTCCTGAGCACCCCCTGTGAGAAACTACACACCTAAGCAAAGACTCCGACTTCTTGACTCAGGATCTAAACAGAAAGACAGACTAGTCCTTTACTTAAAGGGATATTTAGAGGGATAGTCCTTACTCACCCACTAAGACTATCATAAAATGTGTTGAACATCAGCACAGGACACAGACAAAATTATCATGTAAATATTAGCTACGTTAATTTAAGAGGCAAGAATAGATTATTGCATTGTAAAAGCCCTCAATGTTTTAAAAGTACAAGTAGCTGCTGGTATACTCCTGGTGCAAAGGCAACCCAGGAGTTACAATAGCAGGAAGGTAAGAAGGTTTTTCATGAATTCCTGTCATTCCTTGCTGCCCTGGTTTACCTCAATAAAAAGCCAAGTGTGAGTTAACTCCTTGCAACCTGAAGGAAGCAGTAAAACAGAAGCACACGTGAAAATGACAAGTTAGGGATGCCTGGCAAAGGCAAGCGAGGGGAAGGAAGGGAAAAACCAACTCTGTCCTGCTGTCGCTCAACAGGCAGCTTGCCAAACAGCCCAGCCAAGCAGGTTACAAATCCAAATGCAGATGGAAAGAGAGATGACAACTCAAACACAGTGCCATGAATGAAATGCAATTCTGACTCAGGAAAACACACGCCACAGAGCCTGGCAGAATTTTCCTCCTCACCACAGGGTACTGTGTCTCTCGGCTGATATACCAGCCTATTTTCTTTTCTTTAGCCATGGATCTGCTTATGTGTGGTTTCTAATCCAATGTGCAAGGAAAACCCAACATCCACAGAGCACGCTCTGGTCTCCAGCCCCCTCCTGCCAGCCCTGGGCTTGCTGCTCCCTCTTACCCAGGATAACTCCGTTGGGCTCCTCCGGTGGCTGCCAAACAATTCGCACCGACGTCAGCCTCACCTCGGGGAACACCAGCCTCACGGGCGGCCCGGGGGCTGGAAAGAGAAACAGAGATCGCGCTAGCAAGCATTGTGTGTCAGAGGAATTACAAGTTTTCTGTTTATTTTACACGGAAGGCAGCCCAAGGTATAGCACGCCAATAATAAATAGATGGTTAGGAGCGCCCACGTACATGCATAACACATTTACTCTGAGGGATCCTGTCCACAGCCGAATGCCTCCAGCACCCACGAACTCCAAGCACAATACAGAACTAGTACACCCTACTGTGTTTTACTGCACATGTGAAATGAGTTTACCAGGATGCTCTGACAAATGAGCTTGACCTCTGCAAGTTATCTCCTGGTGGTGTAGCGGGGAGCCCCCGCGAGCCAGCCGCATCGCCGCCTCGTCACCAGATAACCGAGCACATCCCACGAAGCATGTCACTGAGCTGCCTTTACGGACAGGAGTTGTGTCAGCTTAATCTACTTCACACCTGCTGGAGCTGAATAATATCTCCTCTCTGTGTCATCGGTGCTAGCTTTGAACTGCCTTCTGATTTTACACGTGCATTTTAAACACATAGGTCTGAGCAAGAGAACCCGAGGCAGGTGAGGTGCACGTTAATACGGATGGCTGCTGGCTGCACTGACCATTCCAGGTTTGCAAGGTGAGGAGATGTTAATTCACACATTTGCATCCACAGAATTTCCCCTTCAGCACAAATTCCACCTGCGTGTTACCCCTGATGATACTTTTAATTAAGCTGAGCCCAGAGGAGACACAACATATTTATGTCAGGAGTACGGAGATGGAAGAACAATTTGTATCATTTTGCCAACATGCACTTAAGGAGGGAACTGCTATAATGGGGTTATCTTAAACAAACAGTTTTAAATATTTCTCATTAAAGTCTGATACATACAATTCCATGAGTGCTCTTTTACTCCCTGCAGAGTTCTGCTAACAGCAATTTCTCTTTGTTTCCTTTCAAAGAAAAGCCATGTCACTACAGAGGCTGAATGCTGAGAAAACGGCTAAAAGAAATGCCTGGGAGCTGCTGTCCCCTTTCTGTCCCATTCCTGTCCCTGCATGCTCTTGCACCTTCCCTGCACTCTGCAGAAAATGTCTGGTTAAGCCGGGAGTCTGAAAGTACTTCAGCCCAACCAAATAGCCTTAAAGAATTTGCTTGTAGATACCAATGTTTATTCCATTTCTACTGGGAACATTTTGACAAAGAAAGAGATTTGTATGTTTGTTTTTCTTCATTGGGAGTAATAAAAAGAAGCCTCTTGCACAGATACTACCCTTCATTTAATAGCAAAAAGGTAATGAAACTAAAAGCAACTACAGCATCTGCAAAGCGAAAGATGTTTTAAGAGTTGAATTAAATTTCTGTACAGCTCCACCAGCAGGAATGCTCTCACCCTGCAGGTGTGTTCAAACAGAACCGGGGTGAGGAGGGTTGCCCATGGTCTTTCAGCACATCAAACTGCACTCCAGAGTCCCTGAGCTCATGGGAGGCACTAGAGGGAATTACAAAAGGAAGCTGGTATGATACCTT
Source organism: Anser cygnoides (assembly GCF_040182565.1). Classification (NCBI taxonomy): domain Eukaryota; kingdom Metazoa; phylum Chordata; class Aves; order Anseriformes; family Anatidae; genus Anser; species Anser cygnoides. The sequence goes on from NC_089887.1 coordinate 4,408,258, forward strand.
CCACGGTCAATGCCTTATTCTTTTGGAAAAAAAACGAGAATGGATTACTTAAGCAGCAAATTCCACATCTCTCCTTCAGTCCAATCAGATCCAGATTTGTTTATTGCTTCCAATTGTAGCACTCTACTTTTTCTTTAGAGCACGATTGAACTTCAATAGACATTTATAATTGGGCTCTATAAATTGTTTTCAATAGAAATTGTCTACCTCAAGCTTCAGAGTACAAATAATTTTAAAAGAATTTTTCCTCTTCATCAGCTGTGGGGAAAGAGGAAATGGGCGACTTTGGTTTTTGATGTTTTTGCCAATTCTCATCCCACGATTGATGGAACAGTTATATTAGGTAAGGATCAAGTCCTTTTAGTTCAAAGTTGAAAAAAAAATCCAAAAAGTCTTAGTGTGGGCTGTCTTCTACACCTGCATCACTAAAAGAAAATAGAGTTAAAATTTGGATCAAGACAGACCCTTATTCTGGCAACCCATACACTTACCATCATCTTTGGTTCTTTCTATAACTGCAGGAGAGCTGGGGACTCCATCTCCAATGCGAGTGAATGCCAAGACCTGGATCTCATAGAGCACATATTTCCGCAAGCCAGACAGCAGGCAAGACTGAGTGTGGTTACCTCTCACTATTTGGCTCTTTGGTTCAGAGTCTAAATCTTTTGCTTTGAAAAGTATCTGTAGAATAAATGCATACGAATACGGAAAGAAAAAGATATTACTGAAGGAAGGGTATGCATTTTAGATTCTTCCTTTTCACAAGATATAAAATGAGATTAAATACACCAATCACCCCTTTCAAAAACAGCACGCTTCTGATATCTTATCTGGTTGAGTTATGGATAATATTAACATCCCCCAAGTGAACAATAAATTACAAATGCAAAAACGTATCCAGGTAGTGCTTTAAAAATGTAGAAAACATGAAACTCCACTTGCATACCTTGTAACCCAGGACGAGACCATTCTGCTCTGACTCAGGGACTGCGCTCCATGTCAGAAGGATCTGGGTTGAACTCACAGCTTCAGCAGACACGTTCTCAGGAGGAGCAGAGGGAACTAGAATCAGACAGCATTACCAACAGCAGAAATTGGTAACACATTCCAGATCATTTTGCTCCATCTCCCTGTCTGCTTGGGATTGTTTTGGGATCCCTTAGAATACTACTCTAATCCCAAAGGACTTGAATACGTTCTGGACAATCCCTTCTTTTCTAGTATTCATTACCTTTACATTTCAGCCTACTTAACAATTTCTTACCAGTTTGTCTCAGAAATCACAATGTAAAGAGCTAAACACTCAACGCTAATCACGGTCTACAGAAGAATAGTAAATATAGACAGACATGAATAAACTTGAGGTTCTATATATTTGCAGTAATTAGAATCAAGTTTAAATTGCTGGACTTCTACAAACGTCTATCTCCTAGTATTTCTTTTCCTTATGCTTTATTTCCCTATGCCAAAAGCTAGAAATCTTTATGAATGGGAGTTTATCTTACAGTATGATCTGCTCTACCATGAAGTTTTAAGCCACCCTGGCTTCCTATATTACCGAAAAGGAAATTATAGCATCTTGTCTAGAATTAGCAATAATGCCAACCACTGGACTGCACCCAGACCTCCCAGTTCAGTAAGAAGTGCTTTAACCTCTAAGCCTTTTGATTATGTGATGGTGCTTAACATTTGCAATACATCAATTATAGACAGATACATTAACGCAAGGTGTATTTTCAGGGACTGATATGGTGTAAATGAAAGATATGCCTATTTCATTTATGTTGCAAAATTGGCTCTTATGAAACTAGAAACATTATTAGAACTGATGGCACGGGAACACTGTAATTTTCTCTGACTCGAGAGAGGAGCAAACTTGCATTTTCTCATGCCATTAAAACTCAAACCACTGCAGAACCACCACACAACTGCAAGCTTTTGTGGGCAAGCTTAATAGCACGCAGTGTTATGCAAGCAGAATTGGAGGCTATTTTTAAGAGTTCACATTTTATGCTGCCCTTTCACATCTTTTTTCCTGTGGCATTTCCAACATCTGAAGGGTGCAATCTTTCCTAAAGCGTGATACACCTGTCAGACCTCAAGAGAACACTCACCAAGTTATGTTACACAAGTACTTATGGACAGTAAGGCTTGATTAGGTGCTGAATATATCACAAAAAGGAACACAAATCTCTGCCAAAAGTAATGCTGTCCAAATGAAAGAACAGATCAGCTGTTTTGAAGGCTAGCTTCTGAAGCTCCTAGCAACATGAACAAGATAATGAGTATGACACCGGAATTAATATAAATGGAAAAAAAAAAAAAAAGACACTAGTCCCCACCCTTGTGCACTCAAGGTTAACCACAGAGATAGTCATTTCTGAAACAATTTCCCTGTTACCAATTATTTGGGACATGAGGAACAGAGCACCATCACATGACACTGCAGCAGACTAAAATCCTATTTTTTTTCCCCCTCCAACGCTGAAGTGCTCTTCTTTTTTTTTAATCTTCTCCTAGATTTATCCCCCACAAGGATATAATTATGTTAAAGGAAAATAGATTGCCAGGAGCCATGAATGTCTTTGGATAGCTGCCATAACTTTATCTGTAGATCTTCACAAAGAGCTACTCCCACATGAATCACTTCTGGAGAGAGAAAGGGTGGAGGTGAGTCGCAGGAAACCAGAATGCATAGAGGAAAGAAGGCCTTTCCAGCCACATTTATTTTTATTTTATCTGGTTTGAATCCTTTCAAGAGTGAAAGTTCCTTTATTTTACAAATATTTCTTTTTCTCTTTGATCAGCAGCCACGAGATTTCCCGAATTCACAAAAGGTCAAGGCTGTGCCCGGGCTGGCCCTGCGTGCATGCTTTCTTTGAGGTGTGTGTACAATCACGCTGCTGGCAGGGGGACTCTAAAGCTAACAAAGGAGAGAATGGTTTGTTGGAAGATTTATTAGCTCAGACTCCTCTTAATTCCCAGTGACAGTCAGAGCAGCTGAACGTCCCCTTTCGCTGGGGAGGATATAAACCCAACATCTAAATGGCAAAAATACTTGCGTTGATCAAGCATTTTGCTCCATGTTAGTTTTCCATTGCTATTCTCATATTGGTGTTGAGAATTTTATTTTAATATGGATGTATGAATTCCAGGCCTCCAACTGATAGTATGGATCTTATTGTTGCCTATCTTTTGTCAGGTAATGCAGTTTGATCAGCCATTTAAAAACGAATTGAAATGTAACCTTCATTTCTTTGACCTCCCTACTCTCTTAGGATATCCTGTTTCAAAGTAATTATAGTTTGCTAAGACTGATTAGTGACTTGAGTGAGGCATATAGATCCTTCTGTCCTCTGCAAACTCTATTCTCTAATGTTTTTTCCTTAACTATTGCACTGAAGACTTAGTTAAAAGCTCCAAAGCAAAGTTTTCATTAGCAACCTGAAAGAACAGTGCAGAAGCCAAGCAACAGTGTCCATAAAATCCCAGAGCTTTAAGGAAATGAACCACTTGAACTTCAATAGGAAAACAAGTTTTTAAGGTTATCTGTGTTGGCATCCAAGATCGTGCGTTCTCCTTCTACAGCTGATATAACCATATTTAATATACAGCAAATGATGCTGGTTTATGTCTCTAACTGGGCCAAAAGCATCTTTCAATAAAACAGTCTGAATTTTGGCTAGGAAAGCTAGATTGTATGATACAGTGGTTCTCTCCATAGCAAAAACGTACCATAGCTGCAGTACACAAACATTTTGCCTATAAAATTAGATCCTGCAGGCCACATTCTCAGCTTGTATCAACTGACAAATCTTGCAGTGACATTGGACCACATCTGAATTATCAACTGATGCACCACGGTAACTGCTTCACAAAAGTCTGTCTCTGACTTTCATCAGAGATTGATCCTTGTGACTGTGCCTGTGTAGGAGCTGATTTTGAAGACGGGTATACACATTCATGCAGCTGAATGCCAGAAAATATTAAGGAACTGGCTAGGTGTATCTGAGATGAACTGTTTGAAAATAAGAGGGTTTGTGTTTAAAACACATCAGCCGTCATGGTTGCTCTAATAAATCAGAAGTCTTCACATTTTCTTGCTTTCTCTATACCATACCTACTACTGTTTCAGCTTGTAGAGCGGAAATTCAGCTTGTTACTCTGCACTTATTTTACAATGTAAAATCAAATGAGTTATTTAATTTCTAACATTAAAAAACATTTTAGATTGGTAAAGCCTGTCCTGTTTAAAAAAATCCTACCTCATCCCCCTCCATCTACAGCTTTTGTACCCAAGAATTTCATTTTAGGGTTTCCCAACTGTTTTTTAAGTCTGGATCACCCAAACACACTGCATTATTTATTCTCTCTTTTTCCTTGTTTTAAGATGTTTCAAATTCAAGTACTCCAGAATCAGGAGAATACCTTTACCAGCCTGCTCCTTTACTGTTAGTGTGTGTGCTCGCTCAGCTATTAGTGATAAGATCTCATATCACAGTACAGCTTTATTTTTAATACAGATTTTGGACTCCAGTGACTGCACGGTCATTAGATAGCATGAGCTAATTTAGTGCCTGGACTCTAACTTCTGAGGCTCCTTGGATGGTGCAAAACCCAGAACTGTGAGTTCTGCCAACGAACCATCTTGGACAATGTCACCTCTGGCCCACTGTGAGGGATGTTTAAAATCTGCAGCATCAGTCAAAACCCACTTTCCTAGGAGTCTGTATCTATAAAATGGAAAAAGAAATATTTAGGAGACCTGCTTTTGAAGGACTTTGAAAGCCTAAGTGATAAATGTAATTTTTCTCATAATTCAGAAGACAGATGTAAAAAATGTTTTGACCTCTTTCTTCAGCTTTTGATAATTTTATTTCTATTTTAACCCCATTTTGTGGTACGTACAGGTTAACTGCAGATTCCCTCTCTCATGCAGATTGCCACTGTATAGTGCTTTTTGTATACTGCAAGTCTAAAAAGATACATCCAAAAGGCTGAGCCCTGACTTGCTCTGTTCAAGAAATCAGATGTTAGTATCAAAGAAAATACATGAAAAAAAACAAATGAGTCCTTATGCCTAGATCACAGCTTTGTATTATTTTGATCCTGGTTTCAGTGTTCCTCCTATAATCATTTTCAAGTCAACTTTCTTTTAATACCACAAGAGAAAATGCCAAATACACACATGCAACCTCTGATCTTTAGATGCTGAGCAAGAGCACTATAATCCTAAGGTTTTATGAAATCACTTAATCTTAGTATTTACTGCATTTCAAAAGAAGTGTTTGAAGAGTAGTGGAAAGGAGAAAATGGAGCATATGGTATCTTTTTATTACGATACAAAACACTTCAAAACTATTTTGTCTGGGTCGTGCTATCTCTAACTCCAGTACAAACATGCCCTGTTTAAAATACCTCTGGCAATAGCTTTCCAATTACTACTTCCCAAAAAGCAGCACTTTAATGGAAGGGGATGACTTTGTCTGGCCTTCTTTTCAGCTAGTTCAAAGGACAGTTATCTGAACCAGCAGACCAAATCGTGCACTACACACAGTGCTCCCATTTCACGCCAACCAACACCGCGTGGTACAGAGGGAACATGCATGTCCCTGTGTCTGTAAGTGTAGGGTATGCATAAGAATAAACTGGAAAACATTTTTATTAAGAAAAACAAGAAAAAATAGTAAGAAAAAATATCAGCATTGGACCTTGCATAAACATAGGTCACAAGGAGCTTTTATTATATAACTTTTAAAACATAAGTATCATCCTTTTTTTAATTATTCACTTGCAATATAAATTTTAATATATCAGGTGCATGTAGGGCAGGTTTGGAAATAGGTTTTGCGGAAGTTAACAGCTAGAGAGCAGCTTTTCAAGATCTCCTTTACTGTTGCTACTGAGCTAACAATAATTTACTGTTGCCTGAAATTGTGAGTTTGCTTATGATATTTGAAGTCTCTATGCTAGTATGGATGAATCAGCTAGACAGTACAGTACCCACGCTCTGTGTCTACATGAGGGTTATGTCTATATAACCTTGTGTACACAATTTTAGAAGGTAGTTTTGAAAATGTGTCATCAAAAGCTCAGATAATTATCTTATTTCTATGTGGCTAATCAGCTCTCTAAAATAATTTCTGCCCTTTTGGAAATGCTTGGAGTTTGAAATTAAATTCCAGATAACCGTAACTGCCAGAAAACCTGCCCCAGACCAGAAGGAGATAGGGGAAGGGGGAGAATTAGGAGCAATGGAGCTACTAGGAAGGGAGAGGAAGCGTGAGATGGCTGCTCAGTAAGAGAAGGCTGTACACAAGCTTCTCGTGCTGCCTGTTATGCTGCCAAACTGGGGCAGGAGTGGGGAGAGGTTGTTTTATTTGCTTTAAATAAACAACCTGCAGGTTTATGCACGAAAACATGGTAGGAGTAAAACAAATAAATAAATAAACTCCCTCAAATGTCTATATGTCTTTTTGCCTTCAGTGCGTCTAGAGATTTTTTTTCCTTTCATTTTTGATTTAATGGATCAACAAGAAAAAAAAAAAAAAAAAAAGCTGAACAAAAAGGCATAAAATGCTGAAAATTCTCCAGCATGTCCTTCACAGCAGACACCGTGCTTTGACTTACCAGACTCCCGTGTACGACCTCTCACTACTTCACTCCATGGTCCCGCCCCGATGGCATTGAAAGCCTGGATCTGCAGTTCATACTCTGTCCACTCCTCCAGATCTTCGATCGTGTACTCTCTCTCCAGTCGGTTGTTAATAACCTTCATCAGGGTGGGAGACTGCAGATCCGCGCGCCAGAACTTTATCCTGTACCCCACCGATTCTGGATTGCCATTATACTGTGTGTCGGGGAGGGGCTGCCACAGAAACAGACAAAGAAAAGCACAATATTACTACACAGAACACATTGCCAGGGCTTTCCACGGTGTATGCCAAGGCTGTCTAAACTCGTATAAGGCCACAGGAAGGCAAAACAGAAAGGGGGATTGATTTCCTGGTTTATTTATCTTTCATTTCTCTAATTTCTGTGTTGCTTGAAATTTTCTTTTAATTTTTACCTCTATTTTGTGCCACATAGATATGCTGACAGAACTGTGCCACTTGTTGTGGGTGTATCAACAGAGATGATACCAATAGAATATATTCAGGGCTTTGTGATTAATTATGGAAATGAATGATAAATTGCTGGAGCATGTGACAAATTCATTTATCGTATTTTTTAAAAAACTTTTTTACTGACTCTCTCCCTATTCATTTATCAGCAGAGATTTATTCCAGTATTCTAACTCCTCAAGCAATTTGGGAGATTAAAATATGAAATAATTAGCCTACTTCATGAAGTTTCAAGTTTCTCCTCATAAAACTAACTACACGATGCCACGGATGGCTGAGATTCAGTTCTGATTCACTGGCAAAGTTTGATATATATTAACATTTCACAGCTTAGAAGACTATATCCCGCAGGCAAGCAGGGCTAAAAATGTGACCCTTATTCTGTTGGAAGGAAGGAATTCCCAGCTCCCAGAGGGACACAGATTCACCTGTAGGTCTTGAAAAAGAGAGATTAAACACTTTCAAATGCTGATGTTATCAAGCACGAAAAAGGCATGCCAGGGCATTTTTAGCTGTGGCTGTTGCTCCTTCTGAACCTTGCACAGCTGGACTCATGGAAACCAGGCTCCCAGATAGTACAGCAAGGAAACACAATCTTAAAAGTTTTCAAAAGTCTCTAAAACAACTTTGAGTTAATTTTGATGTAAGACGCGTAGGTCTGGCTATAGTACCAAAGGTTTAACAATGTGGGCACGTTATTCACACGGTAAAGCCACGAAGGAGTTACGTGGGTCCTATCAAATGAACTGCAAAGGCTTTTTTACACATCCTGAGGTGATGCCTTCGCATTTGATGTTTTGGGCTTTCAAGGTTCAGAACTAACTCCCGTTCCATCGACAATTTAGAATTATTCCTCGCTGATGGGAGAAATCCCCTCCTGTTTCTGTAGCCCGATTTTGACTTCCAGCTGTAATGAGTTTATGCATGGAAAAGCTAACGTTTGGGCAAAAGGAAATCTGCGCTTCATCAGCTTCACACCACAGTAACCCCAGCGGAAAAGCCGACCTAACAGGCGAGAAGAAAAACCATTCTGGAGCAGGTTAATTGCCAAACAAGTCCCAGTGTGGCAACCCTACAGGTAGGTGAGACAGTCAAAGGGGCACAACAGCGTCATCAATCACTGCATCTTTGCAATTAATCTGTTGTGTCTACACTTTATCACATAACTCCATAACCTTCACATAAATATCTTCCTACAGGAGCGTAACATGCAAACTTTGCTGTCTTTGAACTGCAGCTATTCAGTACAGGCAGGATGACTGTCAATGGCCTGTGTGTACCTTCTGGTGGCTGTTTTATACAGAGCAAACAACTGAGCCCTAGGAAACTGCAAATTGGCTCCAGTATTATATTTCTGTCCCACATGTTGACCCAGACTGTGGAAGTAGAGTCTCAAAAGCCGAGGCTTTACACACAGGCATATATTCCCCTGATGAAGTGGCAGAGGCAGTGGCAGTAGGCAATTTAAGTGATTAATAAGGCACTTAAGGTAAGTCTCAGATTTCCGAGTATTCTGAAAAAGGAAATCATTTTGCCGTCACTCCTTATGCCAAACGCAAGGAAAAAAAATAGCATTGCTGAGCTGGGGACCGCCTCCGCACCTCGGGCGCTGGCACCCCCCCCCCCCCCGTCACCACTCGACGGCTCACCACCCAGCGCATCCACAGGCTGGTCTCGCTCGCCGTGCGCACGGTCACGCTCCCAGGGGCGACGTCCGGAGGAGCCTGCAGTGTCTGGATAACCCGCGAGGGCTGGCTCAGAGGGCTGGGGCCCACCACGTTCACCTGCCGCATCCGGAACCTGCAGCAGAGGGATGAGGCTCAGCGAGAGGCACTGAACACCCAAAGGGTGGGAAAACACAAATGGGGTCTCTCTAAATGTTCTGCAAAGGTCATCGCGTGTAGGTCCCCTTTGTATTCACCGCTGAATGGTTGATGGTAACCGTTTCCTGATCCTCTCAGGTATTTAAAAAAATGAAAATGAGATTAGCTTAGGGTCTATTAGAAACTTAGGTATTTGTGTGAGAAATTCACGTTAATTATGCTAAGTCTGATGAGCTTATGCTAGCTGTAAGTGATTTTCTCTTGCAGCACTTACACAATACATCCAGAAAGGTATTAAAATATCAAACTTCAGATATTCTCATTCCCTGTCAATATAAAAAATATTCTGGTGATAACATTTCCCCTCAATTACTGGTTGAAAGAAGCTGATTTATCCCCATGCTGCATTTTCAGCTTTCCTGCACAAGTAAGATTAAGTTATTTAATATGGATATGGTTCTTTAAAAAATAACCTGTCTGCTTGAAACCATCTCTTCTACAATAGAAATCCCTACTGGGTCAGAAGAGATTTAGAGAAATCTTTTTTTCAGGAAGCACCAAATAATTAAGACGTGCTGTACATTTCAGATACTCTCACCCATCATAAACACAAGAAGGTACTGCAATTAGAGGCATCCAGCACTTGCACATAAATACATGACCTGTTCATATTAAACAATTCAATTTTGGACCTAATGACTGAGCTTGGGAAAAGGGTGAGCTAGTCAACATAGCTGTTTTTACTTATCTTCCCTGATCTCCTTGGAAAATGCATTAAAGGAAACACATTAAACAAATACTGTCCTTGATTCTACTGTCAAACGTTGGTACGAAATATAGAAAAGAAGCTGGCCGATAAAGATGTGGTTTGATAATTAGCTTTCATGATTTATTTCCTAAGTAGGTAATAAGTAAAGCTGACTAAAGAACAACAAATCCATTTGACAACTACTCTCTAAGTTTCAAAAAAATTATATAAAATTGTTCTAGACAAACAAAATAAAAAAGCTCATCTTTGTGTTTGTGAGAGAAAATAGGCAAAATTCAAGGAGCTGCTTTAGTGTACAAATGATGATGAAGAAAATCAGAGCGATCAGGGATCACTCTAATATTCAGTAGGTACGTAAGGAAAACGAGTGTGATACTCCAAAGAGAGAAATGAGATGTAGCAGCAAAATAAGCCAGAAAGTTCGATATAAAAAATATATATATATATATCCCAAACTCATCATATATTTCCTTATTATTTGTTAGCCCTACAACAGTTCTCAATGCCTCTGGTATGTGCGTAAGTGATACTTTGCATTGACTCTGAACACTGAGCTCTGGTACAACCTGCACTTTACTATCACCTATGCCTCTTCAGCTTTAAAGATCTACCGTTTTGGAGAGCCAAGTCTTTTCAACCTAGGTCATTTTTCTAAACCTCTGTACAAGATATTTCTGCTCATATACCAAAGTTTAGAAAGAGCTTTTATTTAAAAAAAAAAAAAAGGAAAAAGGAAAAAAAGGGAAAAAAAGGATAAAAAGAAAAGTACTTTAATAAAAAGGGTGAGGTGTAGGACACTTCAGTGGAGAGTTTGTGTGAAACCCACTATGCTTCTGGGCTTTTGACTAAGGGAAGAAGACTAGTAGTGTACCAGCTAGTTTTAAATGATACGAACTTTACTTCGGTTGTATCTAATGGTAGCTCTCTACAGCACATGGGATAGCTAACTGGCCTTTCAGCCAGGGGAAAATGTACAAAGCTTCTTGTAAGTTGATTTAACACTTGTCACTATACCTCCTTGCCAACCAGCCTTTATGTTAGCAAGCTATTTCACAAAGTATTTTTGTTAGGATTGAATATCTCAAATTCTCAAATCTTGTCTATACTAAAGCAATGCATCACTTGCATTGCATTGATTTAAAAATCAATCTAATTTAACAGGGGTGCACCCATAATGTAGATGCACTTCAGTCAGCTTAAGCCTTGCATATATCTATTAAGTTTAATTGGGGAAATTCTTACAAACAAAGGCTTCATCTAATTGATGTTACCAGATTAAGCTAAATCAATAAAATGATGTTTGAACTGATGTAAATATGTAATTACAAGTTTGCACCAGTTTAACTACAATTGATTTATCACTGATTGATGTTACACTGGTGCGCCCTTTAGATGAGAGAAGTCACAGGATATCAGTTACTCATAATACCATTTCACTTTGCACTTGTCTTCCCTTTTTAATATTATGAACTATATTGCATGCAAATTATAATTAACAGTATAAGACAAACAATTTTAAGTATAAACTGTGGAAACAGTGAACCTTTCCCTTTTGTTCGGATAACAAAATACAGCCAGCTGTTACTGATTAGGAAAGCTGTTCCATAATGCAATTAACTTTTTTTTTCTCCTTTCTCTTCCCCCCCCCCCCCCACTGCAGCTAATAACCTGCTGTTCTTACCTGTAATGAGTGTAAGGAGTAAGGTTTGGCACCTCCAGCATCTGAGCATCAGGTTCATTCTCCACCTCATGGAGATTCACCCACTCTTCTTCATCACCCAATACACCAACCTGTATAAAGGAAAGGTAAGAACAAATATAAAACAGACTATATGTGTGTGTGTTGCATATCTATGGGTGTATATTTACATATCTGTGTATATATATATATATATATAATTTTATGTACCCAGTTTTGCAATGTGTGCCACCCAGTGCAACGGAAGGACAAATACTTCTAAACATGTGATATCCATGTAATATTTATTTTCACATAACAAGACATTAGTTATTTGTAAAGCAACAGCATAGCCAAGTTAGCCAACTTGTACCTGACTGGTACTTTACCAGGATTCTCTGATAGGATCTATTCCAGAAAAACACCGTGAGAGCTATTACCCCATTCAATCTCACTTCCGCAATACAAAAAATATTAAAGGAGTAATATAACAAAATGAAAAATAGCCTTGATAATAACTCACATGAACTGATGCATGCTAAGTAAGTCTCAATGGAGGCAAAATGCTACAGAAATGAAGATGGAGAAACAAAAACAAAGTCAAAGAACAAAAGTGTTTTAACCCCTCATCTACTGGGCTGCTCTTAGACCAGGCTCTTCCACATGCAGAGCTTTGTAATAATTAATCACAGCACTGCTGAGAATCAGCCCAACACGTCCCTCAGCTACAGCACTGTTAGAAGGGACGGAAGAGTGATGGGAGCCAAAAAGCGTTACTTTCCATATAGATTTTTGGAGATGCTATGAAGATGAATGAGGACTTAAGGAGGTCAACAAGACATGAGAGGAAGGCCAGCCCGACGTGGGACCCCGGAAGGCGGCAGTATGAGCAGGCGGAGTGTGTGCTTAAGAGCCATAGGAGATGGAAGAGAGGCGGTAGATGGCTGAATTTCACTTTGGAGATTCACAAGTGTAGAAACACTGAGGATCTTAGATAAGACTGCCCGCTGTAATTTCCTTGCACCGTGCACTTTTTTACTCCAGTGCTTCAGCCCTGCCACAACGAAGTGGGTCTTTGCTTCGATTCATTGAGGGAGTGATGCTCGCATCACTCTGCTCTTTCACTACAGCTCCAGGACAATCCCACTTCATCAAGATTTAAGAACATCCAAAATATCCTTTGGGGTGAGACAAGTAGACCAGGCAGCTGGCATTCCAGCTCCAACATGGCAACAGCAAGTAGCGTTTTGTGAGAGCTGCGATCCTGGCCATAGCTGTAGTCAGCTCCCTCACCCTGCCCTGGTATCCACAATTCTGGATTGAGGGATATTAGAGGGACATACGCAGCTATTCCCTTTAGTATCTATTTATGGACTTCACGTCCATTAAGGTGACTAATCCTTTTTTAACCTTCTGACACTATCTACTTCCACAGCCTGCTGTGGCAACAAATTTCAGAAGCTCAAGACCCAGTGTGTAAAGAGCTACTCTCTTTAATCTTTTTTAAATAGATCCCTACGAGTTCTGTATACTAGCTACAGCCATTGACACTGTCAAGGCACTCGATAGGCAACATAGCCCAAAGTATCTAGCAAATCCCAAGTATTTTGAACAGAAAATGAGGTTTCTTTCACTCTTTCTTTCCCCTACAGGAGAAGCCGCCTGATTTATTTATAGATGTTTTAGTTCTTTGCTCACTCAGGAGTTGATGTGCTGCATATTTATGTTTGTGCATGAAGAAATGACACAAGGAAAATTAGGCCAAAGAAATAAGTTCTGTATTGCACAGCGAAAGGAAGCCTCTGTGATCTTCCTGGCAGAGGACTGCTTTCATGGAGGAATGTGGTTGCAAAGGTGTCGGTGGGCCTTTCAGTCTTGATGGTATCACAGACACTGCTAAACACCAAAGATCTTATCATCTACTCTGACATTTATTTTATGGGCCTTTGAAATTCCCAGTCCCAACTGTGCTCCAGAAATTTTAGTGAAGTTCATGGATAGAGAAGCTTAAAGGAAGCATCTTGAGACAGGTCTGCACGGTAAAACAGAACAGACCTAAACTGAACACAGAGACCAAAGCGATGATAGAGGTGTCATTTAAAAAACAACTACATGAACAAAGAAAGGAAGAGAGGGCTGATTTCAGTCACGGAAACACAGAACGCTTTTTATTAGAAGAGTTTCTGATTAATTCTGTAGAATGCACGCTGTAGAATGCTTATTTTTACAAAATTCCTTGCTCTTAACAGTATCTCCTCAAAGTGCCGCAGTAATTGTATAGCAACAATTCAGTGTTTTGGAGGCTGCAAATAATCTCCAGTAGTGAGTTAGAGTCTTCTTTTTATATTCCAAGAACAATAAGAGCTTTTAAAATATTTCTTGCATAGGGGGAAAAAAAAGACCGCAGGTTTCGATCATTATGCAGCAGCAGGCAGGTCATTAATACACATTAAGGACCACATGGTTCGGACCCAGAGGCCCACAGGGCTGTGAACAATTGACATTGACTCAAGCTTGAGAGGTGTCCAAAACCCCTGCCTGTTTTGCAGATATGCATTTACCAGCTGGCTGCAAAGGTGAAAATATTAAGGATCTTTTACTGATTGAGAGCTGGTGAAAGCTTTTATGTGCACAGGACTATGGCAAGCTCCCCAAAAGCTATCCCAGGAGATAGCTTTCTAATTTTAAATGCATTCCCTGCTAGGAAGGATGGGTGTAGCCTACAAGGAAATGGCAGATGCCAACCAAGCCCGCTATACTGATTGTCCCTGAGCTCAGGAGCCAGCTGGCAACAGGTGGCCACTACTTGGTTCAGGAGCTGGGGACCCTGGGCAAAGCAGCAGCACAGACAATCCCAATTAACCTCTTGCAGACTCATTCTCTGATGAAAAGCAGTGATAGAGAGGGAGCAGAAGAAATCAAGCACAGGCATATTTCAGTAATTCAGAAAAACAAACAAACAAACAAAAACTTTTAAAAACAAATAGATCAGGAACTTGCTTTATTTAGAATAATACCTGGTAATGCTCCATAATCTGCAGTCAGCATTTGGGCCATTCTGCTACTGGAATCAGTAGCACATTTAAGAGTGTGCTGCCTTTGTGGGGATTTTTTCCAAAGCAGGAGGACTGGAGGGTGAATAGCTCTAGGGGAGCTTGGTAAACAGCCTGGAGACTTCTGCATGACTTCTGCCTCATGAGGCCATGCAATTCTAGGTCACTCTTACTCAATACAAGTTTCACTTACTCAATTATCTCAGAAATGAGTCTTGGAACAGAACCTTCAGTGATGGACTCCTGTATTTTTAACTTCTGCAAGATCTATAGTAGGTTCCAAGTTTCAGGCTCTTGAAGGAAAAGGAAATTATTTTTCCTGAAAAACTCTGATGTTAGATCAGAGGAAATGTATCCGTTTCAAAAATCAGAGTACAAAGGGATTCCCATGAGGCAAAAAGAGCTGTGAGAAATGGTTAGGGTAAGAGCCCTACGGGGGGCCAGGGAGTCCACTGTGAGCCAGCCTGCATTACATAAAGTTAATTTGGAGGCTTATTTCTCATTGTTGTTTTTTGGATAACAGTAAATGCAAAGTTCAGAAAAGGATTATGTTTGTGACAGGTGCACATGTATTCATGTGTGCATTGTTTTAGGAGGCAGATGAGAACACCAACCGCTTTGCTGTTGCCATCAGCATAAAAACTCCTTAAGAAATGCACTCTGCATCTTAACAGTTCTCAGTATAATAGGGCCATGATCCCCAGGAGGTCTGCGGGGACTGCCACAATTAAAATACCTATGTCCGCCAAGTCACTTCATATGATTCTCCATAACTATCAGCCATCACAAGCTGGCACATATATATTTCCATCTCTAGGCTGTTCCCAAGGCATTATGTTCAATAAAAGGGCATATTCATTTATTATTACAGAAACGGGACAGTAAAAAACAATATTGGAAATGATGTCAGACCCCTTTACTTCTCTAGGCATTAGTCTCTCCATTTCTAAAATGGAAGATTTTACATATCCTACCAATTGACTCAATTGACTTAACATTGTCTGATGGATACTATGCGAGTGATGTTGCAGAATTTTGACTTAAAAAAAAATCAAAACCAATTCAAATTTGGAATGTAAAATCACTTGCTTTTTTTTTTTTTATGACAAAAATGCTACCAAAATTGTGAACAGTTATTAAGAACTAACTGCAGGATTGGGAAACACAATATTTCTGTACATTATAGAGGTACCTTGTGTTCCACTATAGTTCAAGATATGTCAGAGTTTTCATTATGGAGGTCTATAACTCAGGCATTTGAAGTCACTTTGGGAGAAATTCGGTTCACAGGATGTCAGCCTGGGTGCAATTTTTTTTCTTACAAAATCCTTAAATCGATTTACCCATTTTTGATTTAAAGATTGGCAAAGGCATAAAATTGTCAGAGTTTCAGACACTTTATTTGCCAGCTCTGAAGTGAAAACGACACCAAGAGAATCACCTCATACAATGGATGAATCCTATCTGGGTCACTGACTTAACCCACAAAACCAGAAAATTCATGTTTAAAGTTACATATGTCCCAACTCACAGCTTTACAAGAGAATACAGTGAGAATACTTTAAAGATTTTACTACTTTGAATCTCCCCTTTCCATTTCTGCTGCTGCTAACGATAATATTCAAGGGAAATCTCTCTCAAAACAGCAGAAAGGCTTTAAGCAAAAACTCTACATTAGTCCATATACTCATTAATTAACATTAACCAGAAAACAAATCAAACTTGGCAGAAGTTAGCCCAGCTTCTCTAATCAGCCCATAGAAAGCTAAAAGATATGGACTACCTACCAAGGCATAGTTACAACACTGTCTTTTATATAATTTTACGACAAAATCCCAAGAAAAATAAGCTGAAAGTGGGTTGCAGCATAGACAGGGTGCAAACATGAAACCATGTGAACAATAGCAGGGATTCATACTCATTTGTGGTTGCAAATTGCCAGAAAAATATGTCCACAATAACTTCTCTAACTGCATCTGAGAGTTCAGGATGATTGGTGGCAATAAGGAGGACATACTGAAATTCTTTCGGGATGAACATGTAACTTGTGCCAATTCCACAAGACAGTTACTGCTGGACCTTCTGAACAAGTTTCTGCAAAACCTTTATAACATATTAGACCTTCTTTTTCTTTAGATTATACTGTATGTAATGGAAAAGCAATTTTAGAAACACTTTTTAAATGGCATTGGTATTTTTATTTAGCTGTTTGGAAATCCACTTTGCTACAGTCCTCTCAGTCTATATGCAAAGATGGAGAAGAAACTGCTGCTGATTTTTTTTTTTTTTTTTAAAGAAATCCTTTCAGAAGTACAGAAAGGAGCTTTACTAGAAACACAGAAATGAGATTTTCAACACTTGGTATTTCAGTATCTAGTAGCAATAAACTCTTAAAGACCTAATTCTCCTTCTTATGTTTGCTGACATAACTGAGAGTTAGTTCCACAGTGGATCCCATGAATTTACACCCCAGCACAAAAAGCAGAAGCCAAGGCCAGATGTACAAATTTTCACACAAACTGGAATTCCCAGCTGTGTTTTCATACAAATTACTCATGAAGTATCGGATTTCAAAAATGGCACTTAGCCAAAATGGAAAATTTGGAAGACTTTCTAAACCTGTCCTCATCAACAAAACCTCGTGCCACATAAAGGGAGAAAGAAGAAAAACATGTTGGTGGCAGGGTGTCTGCGCGTGTGTGTAACTTCTAAACTCCTGTTTAGAAAGTAGTGTTGGTATGTTGGGTATAACCACTGCCCTTCAGCGTAACACAGTCCTCAAGAACAATTATGGTAATTTGTGCTAAAATTCAGATGATGCAACAGTAGTCTGCATCACGGCACAGATGTACCTTTGCTTAGAACAAATGTGAGTGAGAGGTGTAAGTGAACAACGGGGTTTCACTGGAAGCTGTTTTGTGAAAACTTGTGTCTCTCTGAAAGGTAAAACATAAAAACCCATGAAGTCCAGATGGTAAGTCCATGGCAGCTTAGATCCAAGCCAGGATGGGGGCATTCCTGCCCTCATCTCTGCTCCCACCACCATGTTCTCATCTCCTCCCCTCCAGCGATGCTCTTCTGATCACACACAGATCCTGAGTGGAGTCGGACTGTCTGAAACTCATTTGTTCTTGGCTGGATCGAGTCCTGTAGCAGCTCCGGGTATGGCTGCACCAGAAATGGTGCAGGCAGAAGCTAAACAAGAGGAAGTCTTGCTGGGAGTGATGGGGATGAAAAAGGAGAGCAGGACAACGAGACCTCTTGGTCTAGACTGGCTAAAGGTACTGTGAAATTGCACTTTGAGAGAGAAGAGGAGTTTAAGTTGGAGTGCTGGCAGAAAAGGGCTGTGAACAAAGGATTAGATGCGGCTGTCATCCTGGAAACAGGATTTGCTATATCCATAAGGAATCATCAATTTCTTTGCATAACTGAAAAGATTTTTTGTTAATCATGTGAGCAAGATTTTTTTTCCAACTATTAAATCCAATCGGAACAACATTTCTTGCTGTGCCAAAGCTGAACAGTGACATATAGTACAGGAGAAACTTTCTGGGAGAGCTGTGGTAAAAAGAACTGCTCCGACTCAGCATGACAGATTCTGCTGCAATTTTGGCTGTGTCCCTTCCCCAGATGGAGCAAATATTGGTGGACGCAGGATCTGTAAGAACCATTAGTCCCTTGACTTTACTTTACATCCCATGCATCCCATCCACATCATAAGGGTGATCCCATCCACGCCATAAGGGTGTTTGTGAACAGGAGAGATTCTCCCTTCTTCCCTCCCTGCACACCAAGAACCCTTCAACCACTATCTGTACTCAGGACTCTTCAAGGATGCAGATGAACCTCATGGTAATTATTATCGCAGTTTTCAAGTACTCAAATTTATTTCATTTCAGTGGCTTTCTGCAACTCACGTGATTACAGAATTAACAAATTCCAAGCCGTATCAATGTGGTGCTCCAGCACAAAAACGTTTCTCAGAATGTGCCAAGCCACCATATTATAGGATTTCAGTGTTTAATTCTGTAATATGCGATCATGTGTATGTAAATTGTACAAAATGTACCAACTTGTTCACAATAGTCTCATTACCAAGTGAAGTGATTGTATCAACATGTCTAATTGGTGATGGTGATTTAAGAAGTCCAACATTTGGTCTTAAAAACAGATTATATTATTTATAAAGATCTGTGGGTGGAAAGGAAGAAGCAAAGCTCATCTGTCACGAGAACAAATGAGGAATATATAACTACTCCAAGGCATAATGACAGCAGAAAGAGGGATATTGTTTAAAGCTGATGAAGAAGAGAATTCATCCTATTCATATCTAAAGACCTGGATAGAAAACCTCAGTATATTTCATTACAAGACAGCACAAATGCACTCAGTGTCATGAATAATGGTATCTTTACTGTTCGGGTGCAATTCTTCCTGTACTTCTGCTCTATGTGGTAATAATTTTAGGTTTGCATCTGGTTTGAAAACACACCTAACAGAACCTAAACTCAGGTTTCAAACCATTTTTAAAATAACAACTTAAACATGCTGAAGAGCTTTGATGCAGTTAAACAAAAACTGTAATCCAAACAGAAATTAACTCTTTAGACCCTTTTCAACTCCTCGGAAACTTCATTAGGAGCCTTTTCTCAGGGACATACCTGGCCTTCAACTATCCACTTGCAGATGGAGGTTTTGCCGTCGTAACCTGGCCGGAATTGAAGCGTGGCAGAGCGAGGGCTGATGTTAGAGATCACCAGGTTGGACGGAGCACCTGGAAGTTCTGTAAAAAAGAGAAATAAATATACATGAGAGGTGGAAATGCTCTCGGTAATAAGGCCCTATAACACAGGCTGACGTTCAGTGTTTCAACATATGAAGTACCTTTGTACCAATTACTATAGATGAAATGTTGTGGGGGTTTTCTCTCTTTTTTTTTTTGGGGGGGTGGGGCAGAGTATTAAATAAAGCACTACTATTTCTGCTGCTCTAAGCACGCACTACATTTTACAGATAAAAAGAGAAGAGAGCCCCTCTACAGAATTACAGCTATTATTTTAGAGAAGTTGAGTAACAGACAAGGTGTGGTGGCTCGGGGGAAGGTACTTCCCAGCTCCAGATCTGCCAGTCACTTGTCAAGTCACCTAGTTCTCTGCACTTCTGTTTCTCTAGAATTAAAATGGCAATAGTACTTACTTCTTATGGTAAACACAGCTTTAATGTATTGACAACTGAAAAAGACTCAAGTTTTCAGGGAGTGTAAAGGGAAAACTTTATGCTTCTCATACTGACCTATAATAGGTGCGTTTTAGAAGCTATTTCTGATGGCTGAATAAAGCTAAATGATGTATATATATGTGTGTGTATATATATATATATATAAATAAAATTTCTATTGTAAATAAAGAGGGTGACCTATGCAGAAAAATCCGGAGCTCCAATAAGATCTTTGTCTCACATCAGTCAAGCTTAGAGTGGCATTTACATTTTTAATACTATCTGAATTATCAACAAAAGCAAGCTCAGGAAAGGGATTAAATGTAGATTATTTAGAATAAATTCCCAGTAGTACCTGCATTCATAAATAATGGAAATTAGTATTATAATCAGTAATCATTCATAATGTTGTACTATGTGCAAATGCAGCAGGCAAAAAATGGGCAGATTTTTGGCATGTATTTCAAGTATGCACGAATACACAATATTTCTTGATTCTTACTTCACGCTTGTGGGAACTATGATCAATAAACTAACTCTGACCAAACGGGATAATGCTGTTATCTGGGTAACAACAGGCAGCATGGCATTGATCCAGTCTGCAACTTGTCACAATTACCTGTGATTAGGGAAAAGAAAGGCGAGCATACTTCAAGACACACAGAAAAGTTCAAAAATACCAGAAAGGGGAAAAAATTGATTACATCAGGGATGTACGTTAGCTGTTCCACTTTGGAAAGTTCTACTTGTATAGCCTATAAATTAACTGAAACTGCTGTTTTGAGGTTTGAAATGGCTTTTTAGTTTGCTTTCTATATAGGATGAAGGAGAGTAAAGAACTTTAAAATCCAAATGGTAAATGCTAAATCAAACAATTCACAGGTACCTAAATGGTAAATCAGACAGTGGAGTAGAGGACTACCTCTTCCCAAATCTTTCTCAAGCCTCAAATGCCAAATCTTGCAAATATTTTAGTTTCATTATACAAATGTCCTCTTATAGGTGACATAAGCTATACTACTTATAAATAAAAAAACCTTTCCCTTTTAACAGTATCCAAACTCTATTTTTCCAAAAAACCAAAACTTTCTGATTTGATTTAGGCTTTCTTCTTATGTTACCTTGTAAATATAATAAATATCGAGAGATTCTGTACTGTATCCACTTTATTACTTTGCTCCTTTTTCACGCTACTTTAAAAATTTTTTTTTTTTTTTTTAGTTAGTGTGTACCAAACAGCTTCAAATTTCTGGTAATTTCAAATTGTGAGTGTATTCATGCTAATATTTTCATCTGTTCTAAGAATTAACTTTACATTATATGCGGTAAAGAATTCCGATGCTTTATAAACCCACCCATATTTATTATAACTGAATCAAAGTCATTTGTGATCTTTGGAATACATGTGGAATCAGCCTGCTTTAATTTGTTTCATGATATTTTACCAACCTGGAGGCACACCAGAAGAGATGGTGGAGGATGTGACCCATCCACTCCCTTTTGCGGTCACAGCTGCCACCTCAATCGTGTATGTGGTGAGAGATGACAGCCCCGTGATCTTGTACTCAAGTGTTGCGTTGGTTAGCGTGCGGGCAAGACGAGATTCATTTCTGCCATACACCTCCCAAGAGATCTGATAGCCTGAAAAATAATTACACAAAGTCAGGGGGCTGTAACAGTGGTGGGAGTCTAGTTTTTCTTCTAAAGCACTATTATGCAATAACCCAGAGACTGGTAAATTACTGCTTCTGCAAGATTTGCTTGTGGTCTATTGTAGTATGATTTATTTCTTATTCTACTCCATTATGGAAATCTTTTGTAAACAGTAAAAAAAAAAAAATTAAAAAAAAAATGAGGTAAACATTGGCTAAAATACCAAAGCATTTTTCTACTACATTTATTTCTAACAAGCAATTGACATAGGTACCCAGGGGGTGTCATCTGCCCATCAGATTACAGGTGGGGGAGGACATGGAGTCTCAATGGCCTATTTGTATTTTTCTACGAATATACAGTGCTTGCTGTGAAATGCCTAGGAAACCTGGGGATAAGCCCAAAGAAAGGTGGACTTTCATTCTGTGAACCCTACAAAATGAATAGGAAGAAACACTGGAAAATACAACATTTTCTCACCGCCCAGAATATCTGATTAAAAATCTACATGCACTTAGTACACCTACCCCTTTTCCAGGCTGAAGCAACCTTCGCTGATATGTATCTAGAAATACTTACAAATCTAACAATAATGATCATGCAGAAACATTGTGGGAATCTTCTAGGAACCAAAAAAACCCCTACTCCCCACTGCTTGTTCCTCGCACAAATCCTTTAGCAAGGTGAATCATTATCCTTTCTTTCAAAACTGTAGTGTAGCCAATCTATTGTCCAAAACTGCACTCACCCTGACCTCCATATTATTCTTATATCATAACCAGGCTCTGAAACCCTTTCCTTTTTATCACTTTTATAACCATTTGCCTTCCAAGAACTTTTGAAACTTTCTACTGTCTGATTTGCTCAATTTTACCTCCAAATCTGCTTGTCCTTCTCCTGCCCAGTCCTACTTTATTCTCATTTGAACCCACTTGAACCTTACTGTGCCAGTCTCCAGAGAGCGTGTCTGAAAAGTTTGCTTGATTGTAGCTTTCTTTGTGATTTGACTCAGGGAAAAAAAAATACACATAGCTCTTGAATGCCTGTGAAATGGAAGTGAGTGAAAAGGACTAACAGAAAGGAATCCCACTGAGAGAGCCACGCATGAGGCAAGCTGGCTAGAGAAACTCCCTACTGGGTTCCTGTTCCCATCATACGAGATGAGGAATTCAGACCAGTTGTGGGGGAGGAGGGTTTTTGTTTTGTTTTGCTTTCTTTCCCCCCCCCCCCCCAAACATAAGCTGATTAACATATTGAACTAGCAAAATACCTTATGGTCTTGATCAACAAGGAAACATCATCTCATGAGCTAAAAGCTTGGTGAGACACACATTTGTGAGAGAGCTTGAAAGGTGTGAGATGGCATCCTCCCTCTGGTGCTAGCTGCCATCACTGATGGATTCAAGTTAACATACTTGTGCATGAAAATGGGCTCAGAGTAATCACACAGTCGTTAATTATGCTTCAAGTGAAAGGGCAGTGATAAACAGCCAAGAGGGGATACTTCAACCAGTCCAGCTACATTTCAACCACTCGTCTGACTACAAACTACCTAGGGGAAGGAGAAAAACTCCTGAATGCTCACCTGGAGCCAGTTTTAAGTGTCCGAAATGTCCCATCTGTTAAATAGGATTTAATTAAGGCAGTAATTTACCAATATCTCAGAGACTCTGCAGTGATTTGAGGCTCTCTGCTTGAGAATCATTTACCAGTGATCAGAGTTTTTATAGTACAGGCAAGATTAAAATCTGCACGAAGATTTTGACAAAACTTAAGGACTTTAAGGACTTTATAAACAGAGGGCGAACTGAAAGGTTGAGTGAGAATCAACAAGGAGTTGCAAACAGAACCACCATCGCTACCATCCCCTTTCTTTCAAAGGCTGTGGGTGCTATGCTTGTTCCAGACAGGACCATGTGGATGAGTGAGAAACAGTCCGAGGAAGGTGCCCTTGTGCATTTTCCCACTTCTCAAGCCGTGGCACTGAGGACACAAAACCAGCAGCTGGGAGCCCAGCCAGAGGAACGTCTGCGTGCAGCCATGGATGGGGCAGAGGCTGGGCAAGGGCCGTGCAGCGGCTCATCTGTGTGCCCGCGAGCTGCGGGTGACCCTGCCGTGCCTGCTTTGAACCCTGCGCATGGGCTGGCAGAGGGAATCAAGGAGTACCACCCCGGAATAAAACAGAATGCATTGTTCCAAACAATAAACAGAATAAGAGATAAGCGGCAGACTTCTAATGCTCTCCCTGTCTGTTTCTGTCTGAAACAATGGGAAGTTTCCTGTACCATGCACAAGGCAATCCGAAGTGACTGAGATTTCTTCTCTCCCATCTAGATAAACTTTGCATATACATCAAATGTTGCTGATTATTCTTTGAACATTTTATGTTTTCTCCCTTGTGACTACAGGGATGAGACACAGCTTTCCTGCCCATTAGGCACATAGTCTCTATGTATTTATTTACTGAAAAAAAACGTTCACCAGGAAAAATATCGTAAATTCGCATGCTGACTGAAGAAAAGGCAAAGAGGCAGCATTTACTGTGGATATTTCAGTCCCGAAAGTATAGTTAAATTCTAGTTGTATAAACACAGAAACAGAAAATACATACATACACGCCGAACTGACACAAAGCCAAACGTAATCATGCATAACAAAACCAGATGAAAAAACGCTGAAGGAAAGGAACAACAACAGGCGTACCCCCAAGTAGCACTTAAGCCACAATGACTGACAGATGGGCAGAACTTTAGGACATGTGGTTGGTAAAAATGTGCTCTCTGATTTACAGACGTGATCACTGCCAGCAACACGCACGGGGAGTCCGACAGGGCCGGGCAGAGAGCGCTTCCTCTGCCTCTGGCATACGTGAGAGCAGGAGAGGTGCTGCAGAGCCCGCCCGTATGCTTCGGCTCTGCACCCTCTCCATAAAACGCTGCCTAACAGAAACTAATGACCAGAAGAGTTTCAGAAATAATTTTCCGTTGATCTGGAGTAAATTCTCCACAAGCGAGCAGTACACCCAATCACCAACTGTCCGTCTACATCCAGGTGCTCATAAATCAGTGTTTACTGAGGAAGGAGGAAGATACGGAGATTTACAGCAAGAGTAATGGGCAATTTCCCAGAGCAGGCTGGCTGCCGGGCACCACCCTCCGTGTTTTCCTCCCCCCAGCTCTGGCGCACAGAACAAGAAGTTCCAATAAAGATATCAATGAGCAGAAATGAAGAAGAAATGCCTCCCTGAGCGCTCAGACCTCCAAGGGGCCCTCTATAAACCTCTGAGGTACTCAGGGGCATGAACAGTTTGGCTACTCTTCTAGCCCAAATGCAATTTGCAGCATTAAGGACATTTTTGTTTCCTTATATACTTTGCTGGGCATTTTTACACCAGTGTTCCTTCACGAAGGATAGAGCTTCTCGAGTTCCTTCTCTCTAAAACAATTTGCCCCGACGATAACACAGTCCATCATTTCACTCCACTGGTTTTCAACCCATTCTGGGAGGTGGCAGCTCGTTTCTAGGAAAGCAATTCTGCAACACTAAACGCAGCGCTGCTAATTGGTGCTTTACAAGGATGAATATACATCATCTTGCTTAGATAACTAGATTTAGATTTAGGTACCTAAATTTAAGCACTCGGGCTTGAAGGCTTTTGGCCATCCTCACTGAATCAATACTGCTCTGCTTTCAGAAGTCATTAGTTTCTGATCTTGAACCATTTAAATCAATGCATATTTCAGGATGGCTACTATGGTAAAAAGGAAGATGATGATCTGCGTAAAGAATCCACATGTACTATAAACAGCATGGAAGACATGCATAAGTGGTGCAAGTTAAGAGAAAACACTAACAGAAGCAAGTCCAATCCAAATAATCAGCCCTGTCAAAACTAAAATGTTTCGTGAAATTGGACTGATATAACATTTTAATGCTCAGGGGCCAAAAAAATCTATTTTGTTTGTTGTTCTGTTTTGTTTTTTGTTTTCCCCTAAAATATATTTACTTTCTAAATATTATACTTTCCTTAAAATTAAATGTCGATACACCCCAAACAGAGTATTTTGATCCACATAAAATTACCTTCTCCCTTCCCAACTACAATTTTAGTTCCAATAATTTAAAATTTGGGAGCTTTGTTGCACTTCAAAACCTTGAAAGCCTTTGTTAAATAGAGTGTCCACCCTGTGCAACAGTAATAGTTTCCCATTTGAAAACAATATTGCCTCTGTTGATAAGAATTAGAGATTTTCTCAACTATTTATAGCTGCCTTTATGAAAAATAATGAAGTTGCTGATGTTACATCTACATTGGCACACAATAAATAGATAAATAGCAGGGAACAGTCAAATAGCCAGCTCATCAAAGAAACGAGAGAGTTCTGAACTGCTGTGATGGTTTATACAAAATTAAGTAATGACATGCAAATTCTGTCATGCAGTCCACAGCCAGACCACTTGATCACAGATGAAGGATACTGCTGATTTCAGGCTTGGACTTGATTGCAAATCTTAGCAATGCCAATTCAGATTTTGCAGCTGTAAATTCAACATATGAAACCCCAACCTCTGGGGCAAAGGACAAACACCGTCTCACAAAGTTTCAGAGATTAAGAAACAGAGGTGGAGGTCGTGGAAGACTTAACAAGACCGTAGACTCCATGGGGAGCTGATTTCTAATACAGGCTGCCATTTCAGTGACCACAATCATGAGCTGCCAGTAATTGGACCCGTACTTGCTATAATATGCCCTAGCTGACATTTCAATTACCCAAAAGATGAACCAGGAAACCAGCACTCGCAGCAGCCAGTTCTCCCTAAATGCTCTATTATGCAAACATTTTTTTTTTACTGCAATGATACATTCCTCCACCACCACCTCCTCCAAAAAAAAAGTTAGCAGCTGATACTTGCCTGTAATGATGCCATTTTTCTCTACAGGTTCTTGCCAGCTGACCTTGAGAGACGTGTCCAGAATCTCAGTGAAACTCAGGTGTCCCACAGCTCCTGGCTCTGGCAATCAGAAAAGGAAATCTGTTAACAGGAGAACCCCACTTACTTCTGATCTGATTCATGTGGCAAGGTTAGGGTTGAAGAAATAAAACACTGAGCCGGGGCCAATGGAAGCCTGCTGGAAACATCAGTGAGAGCTGCAGGGGAGAGGGGAGAATGCAAGGTGTTAAGAAGCACTCTGGCTATCATCACATAAATTATTTTATCCAGTCGTCCTCCTAACTGTGCAGAGAACTAAAAAGAGCGGCAGCAGGGGACTTGCACACAATGTGTTCTCTGTCTTTCTTCTTGATCTAATCTAATTATAACAATCAAGCTGGCAATCCTGGAAGTGATTGTGTTTGTTGTTTTCCCTCCACTACAGCATGCTGCGGGTACCTGTGCTGCTGTGGGCAGCTCCTCAGGCCTTGTGGCTGTGAGCAACACCACCTGCGCAACCCTCATCTGGAAAGAGCCTTTTGCCTATGCAAGGTCAGAGCAAGGACAGCATCGCTACTTGGATAGACTGTCTCAAAACAACTCTAAAAACTTCCAACATAATGGCAACTATCTTCTGTAAAATGAATACAAGTGTGTGAAACTTTTAAAGGATTTTTATGATGTAGCTCAAGAGCTCTTAAAAATTTCAGCTCCCTAGTGTGCAATGAAAGAGCATAAAATGGAATGACTGTCAAGAATATGCCATCCTCCCTCAATTTTGATCTTCAAGGAAGACATCCTGACTGATTTTTGATCCAACTGCTGTTCTGTCTTCAATCGATGTACTGGAAAAAGGAGTTTTTGTTCACTTTATATTCACTGTGCTTCTGTCATTGGATCCCTGCCTGAGTATCCTCCAGCTCCACTGACATCAGTTGGCAATTTCTCGTCTGCAATTTCATATTTTGTTTCCTCTTCATTTTAGTCCAGTTTCTCATTCCCCTCCAGCTAGGATGAAAAAAAAAAAAAAAAAGCCTGCCAGTAGGTCGGCTACAACCACATTTGCAATTCTGCAATCCTAGTGAGGAAAATTTCCAAATCCATTCTGCGCTATCTAGTAGTTGAAGCATTACACAGAAAGAACTGCTGATCTGGTAGTGATCTCAGGAATACCTAACAGGAGCAGGGCAATTATGTGTTATTCAGGAACACATATCTACACGCATGCAAGCCACAGAACTCACAAAGCTTCACTCCAATTAGCTCCTGCAGTTGCATTCCAATTTTAATGTCATAATGAAAAACAGGTGCAGGTTACACCAAGCCAGGACACATTGCTTCTGACTGGATGTCAGATTTTATTTGACCTACAGTTCATCAGCAAACAGATTTGCTTGCATTATTTTTTTTAAAGAATTGCCTAACTTTGCTTTACAGACAGAAAATTATCACCTGAGAACATGAGTGACAGTCCCTTCAAACCTTTTCCCACTACATAAATCCAGAAACAACTTAGATTCAACAAGTTCTCCACAAAGATACATTATACCATACCACACTTAACTTCTCAGTCATCATAAGAACAATTCTAAAGGACCCAAAATAAAAAAAAATCCTGGTCATCTCTACTGCCTAAGATCCTTGCAGCATGCAGCTGCATATGACAAGAAATGTTTACAAAATAAAAGCGTGGCTTTCTCTTGTTTTATGTTTCATGATGGAATTTTCTTGTGTTTAAAATGGCACGTGATCCCAACATTTCACTGAGATATTCCCAATGTTTTGACTGTGCTCCCTCTCCCCTTTCCACAAAGTCTCTAAGGCTCATTTCCGCAGCCTCTCCTCCTTGAGCGGGAATATTAACAGTCTCTTTTCTTCTTCCCAGCAGATTAATTTTCATGAAATCTTAGGAGTCTCATATCTTTGGCTTCTTGCTCTTCTTTACTGTCTGTAATTAGTCATGGAATCAAAATGTTTTCGGGTGGAGAAAGACAGATGGATCTAAGACAGACAGCCAAACACATTTATACTGCCAAAGCCTCATTTCCTAAAGAAAACAGGCAAGATGTTAATATGACACACAGGAACCTAACGCATGTTTTTCTTTCCTCCATGCTTTTTGCTTTAACTGCAGGTAAACATATATGAGTTTATATTAGTGGTTCATAGATATCTGATAGTTACATTGCTGTCTCTGTGACCTTCTAATATGCAAAGGTTTAAGTCCAGAATCTGTTCTTGGGACACGGGTCTAGCACATGGAGGAGGTGAATCACAAAAGGAAAATCCATGGGAAAGTACTTAATTTTCTTCATATTCTTTCAAGAGTATCTCATGAAAAATTGGATTAGCACTTTGAGCCTCACTTCTCTGAATGTTAATGTTAATTAAATTTTTCTTTACGGGAACATCGACTAACCTAAAAGGTCCTTATTAAGGCAAAGTAGTATTTCTAAAAACAATACCTTAATGGCTGCATTAGACTTTTTTTTAAATTCTGATTTGGATCTCTAAATGTGCAGCAGTGTTTATGATGCTTTGTGAGAGGAAGGCTGAAGCCCTGGCCAGAGCCAAGATCACTGCGGACACACAGTTAGTTATGAGGGCCACTGCAATTTAATTATCTGCAACTGACAGACTAGACTTGTTAGTCCCAAACATGCCTCAAACAAACACTTTCAGGGAGCCACAGAGGCCAAAACATTTTTTTGATGCAGCAAATAATTTATAAGCTAAACGATCCAGCTCTTTTTATTTCATTCCATGAATTTGACTTCAGTTTTAAAGAGTAAAAGCTACTGAATTGTCATGATGCTGTTTTTTCTATTTTATACAAATACTTGCACTATAATATAGATATAGAGATTTTCAATATATTGAATAGCAGAAGGAAACAATCTGAAATTAATCACTGATCTCCACAGTAAGTTCTGGTGTTCAGTTCCTCAGAAGATCAATTCCTATTTATCTGGATGACTAAACATGGACTTAAGAGCATAAGGGTTCACAGACAAACAACATATTGTGTTAGCTGAACCACGCTATGGAGCTTCCTAAGCAATTTAAAAGAATTCACCTAAGTTCAGTTCATAACAAGAAAAATATTAAATGCCCTTCATTTTCCACCTGCTAAAAGAACACATACTGACAACTGGCTGAGGTCATCACCTGATGTGAAGTAACTTAAGAAGAGACTACAAACTGCTTGTAAACCTAAGGTCTGATTTTAAGTGCCCAGATGTGAAAATTCTGGCTTTTATATCAAACCAGACAAAATCTGAGCACTGAGATTCTCTACCAGTGCTCACTACTCACTGTCTTCAAGGGTGCGTAGCAGCTGTGGTGTGCTTCGTGGTCCATCTCCAGGTGTGGTGAAACACAGAACTGACGTATAATAAGTAGTGTATTTCTTCAGGTTGGTGATATATCCGCTATGAACACCATGAAAATCGGGAGCAATGGTGACCACAGTCACAGTCTCTGGCGCATCAACTGGCCATGCTAGAAGCTAGAAAATTTAAACATAGATGAGCTCTCATTAGAAGCTGCGTCTATTCAGAACTAAAGTATGCTTGGCTGCCAAAACCATCTTAATCTGATTGTAAAAAACAAGCAGTACTGCTCAACTATTGTCAGCTCTGATGCTGAACAGATGGATATAATGCCGTTAATATGGTAACTGGAGGGATGTGTATAATACTTACTAGTGATGGGGGATGTGCTGATACCGTGGAGGTATTGCAATTCTCAATTTCTACTACTGAACAAGGCCAAAATTATTGTAAGTGGCTATTTGTGTATTTTGTATAACATGAGTCTTTTGTCCCGCTCTGGGCTGCTCTGTCTACCCTGAACAATCTCTGCTGCTGAAAGGAGGGTAAAGTAAGAAAGGAAATTTCAGTGCTGCCCTGAGATAATATATATATATATATATATCTATATATATATATATATATTATTACAGGGTTCCTTGAAAGATTCCGCTGGCTGTGAAGGAGAAGAGAGGAGAGGGAAAATCCTCCTTCCCTTTCCACAGCCCTCAGCATCCTACTGACCAAGAATTTTACAATGATTGACGGTGTGGGGATAGCCACGCTGTGAATGATTCAAAAGGTTCTGGAACTACAGAAAGAATAGTAAATGATCATAAAAACGATTACTACAGTTTTCAACAACTAGGTCCCAAAAGTGAGATTCCTGAAGACATTTTCATGCATTTAAAGTAACATGCCTGTCAAGCCACACTTCTTCCAGGTTTTAGTCATCTCAGTGGATCTTCTGGGTGATCAACGTTTTTTTAGAGTAGAATACCTTGTCTGTAAGTACTTAAATGAAGACTTCAAACTTTGAATTTTAAAACAATTTCTGAAATCATCGTAACAACGTAGGGGTCTAAAGTTTCAAAGTGCTTATGGAACTTCTATTTTGCCCAAAAATCCTTATCTTGTGGATGTTAAAACTTTAGCATGTTAAAATTCTAGGCCTTACTCAGTATCTGTGTAAATCATGCTACTTGTATTGATTTCAGGCTCATAAACATGAACAGATACCTGAAATTATTGAGCTGTATTTGACACATTCAGCTGTCTACTGGCTGATAATCAGACTATACTCCTTGTAGTCAGAAAGCAGTTAGAGGACTATAAGGACTCATTTTGTTAGGAATATTTCATATTTGAAAGGTGCACTTTACAACTTCTTGAAATGCAAATAAATTCCAAAGAAAAGATAAAAATGGAATAATGGTTGATGGAATAGTAAGTTTTATTTTCTTTTCTAAATCACCTTTGTGGATTAGATTTGGCATTTATAACTTTGGGGGACTGAAATTCTCTTTCTCAAGTATTTCATTGCACATTTTTCAGAAAACATGCGCAGGAAATAAAGGTGGAGAATTTTGTCAGTTAAGGACAAAATGGGTTTAATCCTTAGGAAAAGCAAAGGCCTAGCTTTGGCTACTACTGTTTATAAACCATACAAAATAAACCATGCAATAGAAGTAACAGTCAGAGAAATGTTCTCACACAGTCTTCATACTGCAATTCACAAAGCTCATGAAAAATAGGAATTACAAAGCTGTTGCAATTTAATGCAATCAAGGAAATACCAGTAAAGAGAAATTCTGATCACTCCAAAAGTTTTTAATGACTACTGACAAATACAAATAAAGATCTTGGTTATTTTATACAATTGATAATTAAATTGAAACTTAAATGAGAAGCAGCTATGCAATGAAACTAATGATCTTCATACTGAAGCCGCCCGTGTTTGAATAAAACAAAGAATAAAAATATAAAGTATGGCTTTTCCAAATCTGACTGAGCTCACCATGTTTGGACTTGCACCAGATAATTATAGCATGTTGCAGTCCACTGAGCCCCAAAAGGCTTTTATTCTCCACAGTCCAAACAGAAGCCAGGTACTACCTCTGTAGGTTTCTGAGGTTTCAGGCTATACTTTTGCAGTCTAAATTCCCCTGCCAGCAACCCAGTCCTGAGAGCTGATCATATCTCTGGGAAAAGAGACACATCTACTTGTAATACTACTTCAGCAGGGAGATTCTGAAAACACCACTGTTCTTTATAAGAAATATATAGATCTGGGCAAAAGTACTGAAACACGTGTACCTCTGTCTCAGTTTCTCCATCACTTTGAGACATTCTTAAGAGAATGATCAAGTCTTCTGAAACTCCTAAAATCCACCTACAATCCTCCAATTCACAGCTTGTCTTGTGAATCACGTCCTTTTCAGTTCAGCGAGCATTCCCTCACACAACACCTAAATCCAGCTCCCTCCTCCCAGCTAACAAAACATGCCCATCATCCCTTCTCCTGTTCTGCAATTCCTACAAGGTTTCTCTTTGTTCTTTCTATGAATGTTTTTAAACCCTTCCTTTATTATGTCCCTGCTGCTGAACCATGGAAGGAGTTTCTATTAAACAGTCCTTCCTGAGAGACAGAAATAAACCACTCCAGCTACACTCCACTGGGCAGAGGACCACGAAGTGCTCTGTCAAGCACCCTCTACCTACTCTGCACACTGTGAGACATTGCCCCATCAACAGGGACTCACCACGCTAACACCAAGCCACTGAGCACGATTTAAAATTTTACATTCTTACACCTCCAAAATCATCACACTGGGAAAGTTAAGACAAATATTTAGTGTGACATCTTGGTTCCTAATGAAATGAATGGGAGTTTTGCAGTAGAGTAAATAGAAATCTCCGGGCTGACTTTCAGTGGCACAATGATGTGTCTCCTGTGCTGTTTGACATCAAACTGCTTTTTGGCTTTGGAAATTCTCCAGGCAAATGATAAAGGTATTAGAAGTTTTATAATTATAGTTATTATATATATACATAAAATACATATATTAACAATATATAAACCAGCAAATGTTACATGAGGAGCAACAACTGTTCAGTCCTCTCTTCTTTTTGCTTCTTAAAATACACAGTCATTTTGGACATTCATAGATTGTTAAATTTCTAATTTTTGTATATCAGGACTCTTACAGGAAACATTATTTGAAGTTGTAGAAATCTTGTTCCTATTTACCTTGTATCCTTGGTTAATACCGTTGATGAACTGCTGGGGTGGAGGGTTCCAGAGGAACTGGATGGTTGTGGAGTTCACGGCTTCAACTTGCACGTTTTGCGGTGGAGCTGTAGGCACTGCTCCCAGTCAGGCAAGAGCAACAGAAAATGAAACAGAATGGAGGAGAGATTAGAGGTCAAAAGAACCTATTCACTGCCACTCATTAGTCTCAAAGTAATAACAAACCCGAGAAAAGGATGCACTTCCTGTGATATGGTACCCAGCAATGATTTGCAAAGAATGGTAATTGAGTTATTTCTCATTCTGTATCAGAAATTCTTTCAAGGGGAGGGTATGAAATGCTTTCTGTAGCATATAACTCCTCAGATGAGTTTTTCATAAAACTTGAGACAGAAACTAGATAATGATAGGTGAACACATCTCTTTCAATTATCCATGACTGCACAGAGAATGAAGTTTCACCAAGAAATTTCCTGAGAATTTCTTTTAACACCACACAATTCCCCAGATCATACTAGCAAACATGGGGCCTGCACAATTAAATTTCTAATTGTGAATTATAATCTAGCAACAGCATTTGTTTATTATTTACCACTGCTTAAAAATTAGGACCAGTTATGTCATATGCAATAGATTTTTCTTGGGAATTGGAGATATTCTCATTTTATCTTGATACTATA
Source organism: Anser cygnoides (assembly GCF_040182565.1). Classification (NCBI taxonomy): domain Eukaryota; kingdom Metazoa; phylum Chordata; class Aves; order Anseriformes; family Anatidae; genus Anser; species Anser cygnoides. Next base: position 4,441,748 of record NC_089887.1, read on the forward strand.
TTCACTCATATATATTAAATTTGTTATATATAATCTGAACCAGTACAACCTCGAATCTATTTAAACTTCGTAAACTTTTCATGTCAAGTACTTAATTAGGCAGATTATTTCTCAATACAAAAAAAATAAAAATAAAAGCTTAGAACATGGAGGCATACTGGCTTCAAAAAACAACACCACCACCACAACCCACGACGTAAGTATTTTACCATTTAACATAATGTTTCTTTAAATATCTTCCAGGCAATTTCTTCAACTCATTGCTTTAGGATGTCATTTCTTTAGTTCTCAAGAGGAAGGAATACTAATAGTCAGGTCTATTTTTCTGAAATTATCAATTTTGTAGTAAGTTCAAGAAGAAAACTGCTATTTGATTAAAAAAAAAGTACTAATACCCTTTGAATCCTAAAAAATAAGTTTAGTAAAGCTTCAAAAACATGACTATTGACAGCCATGCACATTTGTATTCTGTAAAAGAGGAACTAGCCACAAGTGGTTTTGAAGCTTGAAAAGCTTTGTTCCTTCTGCTTTCAAGAGAAACTTTCTACCAAAGCCCAATGACCTATGCTTCTAAAAAGTAACCACAGTTCCAACTGAGAAATGCTGGTTTGTTCCATACTTTTCAAAAACAGGTCACAAACTTCAAAAGCTTCAAAGTACTTTTTGGAAATTGAGTCTTTGTATGGAGGAGAAATCAAGACATTAAGTTCAAAAATGTAAAAATGTCCCTTTGTCCACCAAAAGCTTTGTTTGAAAGAGACATCCAGGTCCACTATTCTTAACTGGTGTACAAGCTATATAGCGAGGTTGCTGCCAACAGAGCTAGGACAGCGTACACCTAGTCAAAGACATCCACAACCTAGAAATATCAACACACAAATCTGGAGAGATCCAGGAAGATGTGAGGTTTGAAATGACAAGAATATTCACTTTCATGCCTTGTGGCACTAAAACTCTCTGATGGCTTCTGGCTTGAAAATTTAGCTCTGTACATTTGTTTCTTTAACCTCTGAAATTGCATATTATTCAGAATTGTCTTGCCCCAATTTAAAGCCTGATGTCACAGTTTATGAACTATTTTTAATTATTGAGTTCTAAAGCCAGAATTTATCTGATACTACTCTAATTTCTTGTTAGAATCCAGGTCTTATTTCTAGCCATGTATCATAATTGCCTGTATGTTTTTGGAAGGTTACAATAATCTTACCAACCCGTAGACATCAAAGTTTTTGTAGTTAAGAGATTCACCAAATCATCCTGATATACAAGTCACTATACAGTCATAATGAGCTGGTTTAGCTACATTCCCTACTATTTTTTTTTTTTTAGTTATTCATGTTCTTTGATGAAACTGTTTATTATGAGAGCCACGATGTACTTCAATTTGCTTTTGTGTTCAATACTTTGTATAATTGATAGCTAATGTAAGATTTTTTTAAATCAAAATTCATACTTTCCTGCATATTGGAATATTTTGATGTTGTAGCTGCCAGTGATTTGTTATTGCAGAAGAAAATTGTATAGGAAACCTTCAAGTTAGTTTATTATCAGAAAGTCATCTGGATATCATAGGGAGATTAATCTCCTTCTGTCATTAAGGCTGAACAGCCAAGCACCCTCCTCTCCACTCATTTCTTTCTGTCGAAATGCTACATTACAACTCTATTAATATGTGCTAAGTTGATTTTGTAACTTATAAAAACTACACAGAAAGTCTGTATCTAACCCATACGCTGTTCACTGACAACCACAGCCAAAGAAATACAGAATTTAGCAGAGGTAGGAAGAGTCTGTTGTTCCCAGGTCACCAGTAACATACAGGTGAGCACCGACAGAAGAGTTAGCAGTACAGCCACTGCCAACAGGGTACTCCCACTGTCTTCATCCTCCTAAAACACTTACTAGCATGCACACTGCTGGCTTCATTTCTAGGGGCATTTTCTTTACTGCAGAACTCCACAAATGCTGTATGATCAACAGCAAATTTCCAGTGATTTCAATAACACAAGGATTTTATTCTAGGGGTCTGATGAGTCTTTTAGATATAGTTCAAAATACTGTAATTTTTTGAGAGGAAAAAACCTGCATCAGCAAGCCTCAAGTTTTCATTTATAGTCCTTACTGTAGCACATCTCGAAAGAGCCCAGGCAGGCACTTTAGGATAGGTTTTCTGTAGTTTTGGAAACGTGGATAACCAAATATACTAGTTATTTCTTTTAAAAAGTGAAATATTTTTCTTTCATTAGAGGATAATTTTTTGAAACACAAATAAATAATCATAGCACAAAGAGTACCTGCTATAATAAGAGAAACGGTAAAAATCATGACCAGAAAATATAAACCCTTCAGAATACTGGAAACCATGATTTGTATTACAATTCATCTTTAGAATCTTTATTGAAGAATCAACATCTGCATCACAATGAATGAATTTAAAAGATGAAAAGAACATGGTCTGTCTAAGACGCATAAGCTTAATTATACTGCAGAAGTTGTAATATAATACATTTTTATATTTTTAATCAGTAAAATATTGGCATCATGACCTCAAATTTACTTCAAAGTGACAGTATAAAGTTCTTCTTTTATGTCCTGATCTTAAAGACTTTCTTGGGTATTTGAATAGTTTTGCATTAAAAAGAAAAAGTTTGATAGAGCTGACCTTCTGGTCAGTTCGAAACTCAGATACTTTTCCAAGATCATGGTTAGCACCTTGCTGAAGCTGCAACTGTCTGCATTAAGAATTTCCTAACTTAGTGGTGGATGGCTATCCTCCTCCTACAAGTTTCTTGTTGTCAAGCAGTACAAGAGCTACCAATGTCAAACAGTTGTTTCAAAAGTAATCCCCATGTGTTTACAAACTCAATTTTAAAATCCAATCTTCATGATGTTTGCAAGTATTCCTAAACCATCTCACACTGGAGACCCACCTGGGAGTCATCTTGGAAGTGCAGATCAAATTGGTCAGACAAAACCAACTGTTACTTTCTTCCCTATAAAGTTCACACGGTTGGAAATCTGTTAAGAGCTCAGCTCCCGGGACTGCAAGCTAATGTGCAGCATTCTAAGTAGAAAAGGTCATGGAAGCACTCTAGATAAAAGCCATTAAAAGGGTTTGGCTGACAAGATAATTGAGAGAAGAGAAGGCATTAAGGTTAAGCATGTGTACATGTAATTATTCTGTCTGTAGCTATGTGCAAATAGCATGTAAACCCCACACAGATTCCAGTGGACAGTCCGCTGTTCTTAAATACCGACCTTCAACAAAGGCTTGTGGAAAAGCGCGCTGCTCCTCCCAAGCTCCTGAGTTAGCAGCTTCCATGTCTTAGGCTCAGGGAACCACAGGTTTTCCTCTACATGAGGATGCAGTTTTTCCTTCAGTGCACTAGCTTGAGGTGCTAAGCTGCATCAGCTGGGAGCCGCGGGGAGAGCCTGCTGCAGGAGCGTGCTACTCCTCCTGTGAAGCCTCTTCCCCTCCACACCTGGCCAACAACATTTGCTCTGCTTGGAACTGCAGCAGGTGCATAGAAATAGTGGTCTCTGCTGTTCTACACGCCAATATTTGAAATTCAAAAGTGTGAGGTTTGGCATAAACTGAAGAGTTTTGCTTCCTGCAGCTGGGAAATGCCTTTTTTCCTTTCTCACACGCCTCTCACAAGGACCAAGTTTTACTTCTGTAGCAAGAGCTGGGAGCCAGAAGCCTCACCGAAACAACTGGTAATTCACAACCTTTGTGAAATCATTAAAAACAACAACAAAACAATAGATGGGAAATGACACCTAACAGTGGTAAAACTGAGAGCTATAAAATCCAGATGCTACAACTCCAACCTGCTTCTGCACAGGAGCAGCTCGGCCAAAATGACATTCACGGACGCTTCCTGGCTGTTGGTAAGTTCCCCAAACAAAGTGAATCATTAAGATGATTTTGGCAAAAAAAGTCTAAGAGAAAATTAAGGACTCTTTTACCTGAGACAAACTGAAATGCTTGTAGAGGACACCCCTTATTCAGAGATTTCCATTTCAAGATTATTTCCTACATAAAGGAGGAAGTTTTCAGTCAACTGAAACAGATAACAGATTTCTCCAGTTCTTCTATCTCAGCCCTTAAGAATTCCTCTAATTCAACTCCTACTGCCTGTGGAAAAAAACACTTTGGACCTGCTGAACATGCCACATCGTGCTTCTGTCCTTCCTGTACACCATCAAGACTCACTAGTCTGCTGACTCTCCCAGACTTTTACTCACAAAGGGCCTTTCCTGGCATTTCAAGGTGTCCGTGCACAGTAAGTAGGGAAAAATAAAATAATATCAAACTACATGCTGAGGCTTACAAACTTCAGATTATAAGACTGGCTTTTGGAATATGCATCAAAAGAAACACTTAACAGCTAAAGTAGAAATAAAAGTAGGTTAATTCCAATGTAAATTGTCTTAAGAAAGATCTGCCTCTACTTACAAGCCTTGCCTTGGCTAAATCTAAAGAGCGTTGGATGTTTTTCAAGGAGATAAAAGCTTAGAAGTGTTCATGCTAGTGAGATTAAAGGGACAGTAAAAAATGGAAGATTCTCAAATCAGCCTGCAGGAAAAGGTAAACGTGTCCAACAGTACTGAGCAGAGACAGTATCAGCGCTATCCACAAAGATGTTTATACATCTCACAAAGCTACTCATATGAAGAAGTAGTGGAAAACTTCAGTTTGTCATATGGCAATGAAAAGTCCTGCAGGACACTATTTAAATAAGAAAAATTTGCCCTGTGCAGGAGGCTGGCACAAATCCCTGTGAAAAGTAATATCAAAGTAAGGAACAGCTGGAGAAGCTCTGATGAAGAAAGACCTATATACCCAGAGCATCAAAGGATTAGGCTGAATATCACTCTGAAAAGACTTTCAAGATTTAGAGACAGTCAAACTGTCTGACCCTAGTGCTAGGAAGTTCAGTGCTTTGCCAGTAAGTCTTTCTGACATTTTATCTAGCTGACGTTATGTGCCAGTCTCGCTACAAGTTTAGATCTCTCAGCATCTTGCAAGTTTGGCTACATTCTAGAAACTGGAGATTTTTGAAGAGCTTTGAGCAGCTGATTAGTTATCAGTGGCTAACACAATGCCAGAGGACTAATAAGGGATTAATGGACTGGGTTCTGGTATAAATCCACAGCTTATATGGCCAGTCAATATTCTTCCCGACAAAGATGCCAATGTGCTGATCTGCTCCTGCCAACGGCTTGATCTGCTCCCAGTGTTCATTTCCTGCCAGGCTTTGACTGCACGGCACATTTGATTAATATGAGGTATTTCAGGTATTTTTCATCAGCAGACAGACAGGTTCTTGCCAGAACAGCTCACATCATTTAATGCACGTCAGAATAGAGGTGGTGGTGGTCATAGTAGGAGAGGGGGATGGATGGGAGCGTGTCTTTGACATTTATCTCGGCTCACATTAAAATCGGCGTATGATTTACAAGGCAGTTTTACACACTGCTTTTTCTCACTCTTGCTGGTTTGGTTTAGGAAGGACATTCTAGAGCAAGAAACAACCACTGGCCTTTCCTGTCATTTCCCAACTACTAGACACACAAATAAGGAGGGTTATGGACAGTAGGGCATTACTTATCAAGACTTTATTTTAATCCAATTTCAAATGATACTGATACCACCCAACCTTCCTTCTTTTCAACTCTTAAGTGTAAAAAGGCTTCAAACTCTTTTTAGAGCAGACTTCAGTGATTTGCACAGATATCCAGAAGGGCATCCACTAGAAGATGACAGCATCCATGAAGTAATTATTTATTGCTATTATCAAATAGTGTTATAAAATAAATAACAAAGATCCATTTTTTTTGTTCATGTCTACCCACTCTTGAGCAGTTAGGATACAGAGAGAAACTATATAGAGATAAACTGGCCACTGCAGGTTGCCCTGCAGTCTAAACATTCTTGATAGTTAATATGAATGCAGGACTGATTACTCTTAATTTATAACAGAGGATTTATATCCTTATAAATGACAACAGACAGCCAATCAATAAAGGATGATAGTAACAGCACATAATATCAAGGGAAATTAGAGTCACTTGCAGGGTTTAAGGAAAAGAGTGTGAAGTCCAAACCTGAGTCTTAACATATGGAAGGCTAAGGTGATATGATAGCCTAACATGTCCAAATAAACAAAGTAATGAACTGCAAGCATATTCTCAGAATAGATTAAATTCTTTGTGCAAACCAGTTCTCAGCAGAGAGCTGGTCTTTAGTGGGATACAAAACATTAATCCTGGCTGTAGAGAGAAGACTTTAAAAAAAGCATTTCAAGGTCTGCTATAAATACTTCTAGAAAAAGGTTGAATGTGTCTAGACTCCTCTAAACTGTGAAACTTCAGATGCCCTAAGACAAAATATGGATAGATTCCTGTTTTAATTGTTGTGGTTAATTACTATTGCATGCAAATAATCTTTTCTTAAAGATCTCCCTACAATTCAAACTATATCTAATCACATTATAATGTACTCCTAGTAACAATTAACAAACAACTACACGATTTTCACTGATTATAAATTAACTGATGTACTGTAAAACTGCAAGTTTCTAAAATAGTTTGTTTTATGACCAGTAGAGACCACATACTGTCCAGTGCTCAGAATCCAGCATAGTCCTGCCATTATAAAATATAAAAAAGCTTTAAGGACTTGGTACTTAATTATCCTACAGATTTTTATACCAATCTAGAGGTGTAAACATGCCTTACACTGGTTGTAAAAAGTAATTACATATCCTTTTTTTGATGCAATTTATATTCTTTTTAAAGCACTTACCAGAAAGGTGTGGAAGAGCCATAGCATAAAAATTAAGGCTCTGAAGATCATTCTGTCTTCCTCTTTGCAAATGTCTGAAATGCATCATCCCTGAACTGCTACCAAACATACTTTCTCCAAAGGCTCTATTTCTCTTTCTACAGTTCCTTTCAAATTTATTCCAAATTTCTAAATCAAGTTATTCTGTGATCATCAAATCTAACGATGCTGGTTTGCTCTGCATTTGTCTCCTATATTGTGTATGTGGCATATTGCATATCCTGACTGCCGTAAACCCAATTCCTTGCCATATTCTCTATGCCTCTCCTGTCAGAGTAGTCTCAGTCACTGCATGTCACACATCCCTTAAATCCATTCCACGGGACCCACAGCTTTTTCTACAACAGAGAGAGCAATAGAGTCTCTACTTAGGCACTTGAAAGTTGTGTTTTCTACTTCTTTCCAACCCAACAAAGATGTCTTTCAAATATGACTGAACTGACCATCCATTTTACAATTGTTAGGTGGGACTATCAGAGAGTGCATATTCTCCTTAGGAAATTGTGCTTTAAACTCTGACACATACAGTTCCGATTTGCTCACCTCCCTGTAAAGTGTACTCTGTCACAGGTCTGCTGAACGCTCCCAGCCCAGCTCCATTGTAAGACGCCACCTGGATTTCATACTGGGTCCAAATGATCAGGTCTTTCACTAAGCAGTAGTTAATTTCTGCACTGGTGATGTTCTTATACTGGTATTCTCCAGGGAGGCCAGCCAGGCGATACCTACCATATGGGAAGAAAAATTTGCTGTTAATTAGTTGGTATCAATTACAGAAAATATCCTGACTAGCAAAATAGCTTCCTTTGTGAAGAAGCAATATCCACACTTTTACAGCCGAATTATACAAAGAATAATGAAAAATTATCAGAAACAACAGACTAACTGCTGATAAGACCACGTCTTGTTTGACTGCTATAGTATTTATAATCTGATCTCACTGAGATTACATGCGTAGACCTAAACAAAATGGGTATTTTAACCTGTTTTATGGCTGTGGAAAAATTACAGCTTCTTAAACGTGGCTTGTCTAGTAAAAAATGTGATTTAGTAGAAAAAAATAGCCCCAATGTGATTTTTATCAGGGTGCTGCTGTAAATTAGCTTGAGGAATGTTTTTTTTTCCTTCTTTGAAATCTGAAAAGGAAGAATTCTGGCAGGCTCTGACCTTCTAGAGCTACGGGCACTGCCATCTCTGGCTTCCGCCAGGATTCACTTCACAGCATGATTAAAATAAGGACTGAATACATTTGAGATTGAAGGACTGGTTAAGCACAAGGATTCCTGGAGGAGGGCTGTACCAAATAAGGCTGAGTGGTAGACATCCTGATAAACTTTCTACTAAGGCATGGAAAGCTGGAAAATGGAATATATTTTCCCCTGTAAAAACTGCGTTGCAGAAAACAGAGCCCTTTTGATGCATCTATTTAGGCCAAGAAACTACGAAGAATAAATAAATTATAGAAAACAAACAAACCCTGCAAATCTGTGAATGTGAATAATACTGTTTGTTTTCCTTCCTTTATTAAAATGGTACAATGAATGTTTACAATATGCTAATTCACATCAAATCAGAAACACAGAGACCAAGTAAGGGGCATGAGGCATTACTGTTCCACAGAGCAGGCAAATGCAGGAACATTTGAATTCTTATTCACGCACAACTTGTACATGCTCATATTCATCTTTTGCTACACAATAAGCACCAAAATCTTATTGGCACAGAACAATTTCACTGACATCTTGCAGTCTGATCTTAAGTTATCTGAGTTAAATTGGTGCAATTTCTACAGCTAGACAACTTCTGCATGTACTTCAGCCACAGATTTTGTTCGAAAATCTCCTCATAAAGAGATCAGTTCTTAATCACTGACAACCCCTCTTCTCTGCTGAGGAGTTGCTTGCCTGACTGTATTTTGTCATAGTTAATAACAACTGTGATGTTACAATTCCATTTGTGAAATAGAAATGGAAACAAAGAAATATCAGCTCAGCTGAGTTTATTGAATCGTCTTCATCTTTTTCTACTTTATACATCTACCTTCTCCTTTCTTTTGTCTCCTGTGAAGGTTGTATGCATCCTGGCAAAGTCAATTCTTTGTGCAGCACTGTTTTGTCTCACACCTAGCAGACAAGGTGTGGAGTGCTCCTGTGATTTAATCTATTTATGCTGTTAGCATGGCACTCCTCTGAATGCAATACTGCCAGTGAGAAAGGGCAGAGGAAGAAGGCCAGTTCAGAAATGTCATGTCTTCATGATTTTTCTCACCATAGACTTTGATGTATACTCTGTATGACTTGTGCAGTGCACCTTCACTTTTAAAGATCAGGTGCTCCATCAATTTAGTATCTTGCATGTCTTCAGCATCGGATCTCTAGGATGCACAGTGGTTTTCATTTTGTTATACCTTAATACTACAGAAACCAATGCAGGAAGACCTTTCTTCAGTGCACATATTGTTGCGGCCATGTATTTTGACTTGGAAGAACAGCTTGGTTTATTGCCTGGGACAGTTGTGCTTTTATATGATAATCTTAAATTCTTTTTGATTAAATGCTTTCTTTGTGGTCTAGACAAAGCACGTAGACATCAAAAATGTTCACAGATTGACCATAACGAATATGATCAGTCTCTATTAAAATGGAAAGAGACATTATAGGGAGGACCAGGATCAATTATGCTAATAATTGTTGGCATCACTGAAAATGCTCTACAGAGAAAACAGAACAGAGTGCCAGAGGATTGCTTTCTCAAAGGACTTAATGTTGAGACTGGTTAACTCACTACAAGTAGCTAAGGAGTTAATCCTATCATCAGGTAGGCCAGTTTGAAGGAAAAAACTGTACAGACATTTGTACCCTGTGCAAACTGGTACCCAACTCTCTTGACAGGATTTTAGCTATAGACAGAAGCTAAAGCATCTTTCCCCACCTGTCACTGATGACCGGCACAGCTTTCAAAATGAGTCCAGCGCTTAAATACAAAGGCACTTGCACAAGTGGCTCACTACTGTAAAAGGCTCTGTGCAGGTGACAGGGAGATTAACAGACTTCAATTCTGCCTAAAGAATGAAGGAATGTTCTATTTTGGGAACTCACCAACACTAACATCACAAAAGCATTTCCACCCGTGCCAGCAAAAGTAGGAGCACAGAATGAACAGGGTGTTGGCATTTAGACTGTAGCATTTAGTTATATTTTAGTAGGTCTGGAGGACACTACATTAAAAATGTCAGCAACCTGCCTACAATAAGCTGTAACCATCAGCCGGAAATATGTCAGTGGTGGTATAGTGCTAGGGAGTCTTCTACAAACACTCTGATTTAGGTAACATCTCCCTTACTACAGGCAAGGTCCTAGCTGGCTGCTAACATTACACAAAACATGGGAAGCCAGTAGGCTGTAGATGAATTGGGTGTAGATGAATTCTGTTTCTCTTTAATAAATACAGCTGGGATTGAAAGAATCGTACTCAACTGACCAATTTTCAAAACCAGATCAAGGTCTTCTCCAGACCAAGGTCTGCCATGAAACATTACCTGTCATTCCTCCCTCTCCATTTTGTTTGGCAGAATACTGAAGGTTATTGATTCTATTCTTGCTCTTCCATAGAGCAGGAGCCCTTTGTGACTTTGGTAAGGTAATTGACCTTTCTAGCAGTAGGCTGAGATTGCAATACGGACATATACATCTGCAACGCATAGGCTGCGCTGTACCAACTTCCCTTGTAAACAGTTTCCGTTCTTGGTGCTTCACTTCACTTCACTTTAAAAACGGAAAAAAAATATCAGGATGCTGAGAGTCTCCATAGGATGCTAGTCCACACAGCAGGCCCATTCAGAGTAGCTATCAGAGTAAAAAACAAACCAGAGTTCACTAACTCTTTACTAAGACAGGCCAGAATTCAAATGTCTGTACCCTTGGGATCATTTGAACAGAGGCAATTTCTCATCTGTAATAAACCAACGCAGCAATGGCATTTTTAAATAACTAACATATATAATGGAATTAAGAATAGTTTTTCAATACCTTATTCAAACATAGCATTAAGAACTCCCTCATGCATACAAGAATCTAGCTCCAGGCTTTCCAGGGTAAGAAATTACTTACCTTAGGATGTACCCGTGAAGAACTCCATTATGTTCACTTTCAGGAGGAGGTTGCCACTGGACCATGATAGACTGATTAGTGCGCCCACTGGCCACTATGTTTTTAGGTGGGGCACTAGGTGGCTCCTCAGGCAGCATCAACCTGAATACAAAACAACGTGAGGGAGGTAGGTGTTGAAATAAATGATAGGTAACATTTCTATTTCATGTATCCAACTCCATGTGAACCAGTATCGTTTATCAAAGTCTGATCACTAGAAAGAAATATAATGCTGATCAAACTGCTGAAGACATGCATGAAATAGTTACAACAAATCAACATAATAAGAAATCAGTTAAGCAAGCAACAAGACAGACAGTGGAGGTAACCTTATTCTCTCTGAATCACCCAGGCTGCTACAACTCTTTAAAAAGATTACAAGCCTGAATGAGTTAGAGCTCAGGTCCAGTGTCTGTGACTCCTTCCAAATTGTTTCTTTCAGCTCTTTCAATATTTTTCATATCAAACTCCTACATTTTGAAAAAGCCATTTAGAGTTCAGCTGTTCTGCAATTCAAGCTCACAGCAAGCTTCGGTTCACATAGGAAGGGGGATGCATTTGAAACCAAATTTGATGAAGCCATCCTTCTATGTCACATCTGGGTGAATTGCAGAAGTGACATTGCAATGATTGGGTGAAAGCTGTACTCCTTCCAGGGATAACTGCAGTGACTTAACACAATAAGAAAAAAAATATTTGAGTTGCACACACTTATTTGACCATCTTCCAAGATTCTGTTCAGCTGATACTCTGGAAATACGAGGGCACCTCTCCCATTGTGTGCTGATATCCTGCATTACCTAATTGCCATTATCACCAATTACTAGCAGCTGCAGAGCACTCTCCAGAGGCCTGGGTAATAATAACTGTTCCACTTCCCAGCTACTGTGCAAAAGATAACTTTATGTTATTCACTCACAACAGTCAGCATTTTTTTTCGCGGAGTACACAGGAACGTATTTTTACTGTACCTGCTGGTCTCAGAGCTGTACTGGCCTTTTCCCACCTGGTTAACCGCACACACCCTAAACTGGTAGGTTCGGGCTGGAGTTAGTCCGCTCACAGTGACACCGGTCATTTTGGGGTCAAGATTTGATAGGTGAACCTTCCAGGGAGAATCTGTTGGAATAATTAACGTTTGAGAGAGATCGGAGTGCTTGTTAAAAGCGCTGCAGAAGTGAGAAATTGTCTCTGACTGCACAGAGCTCTTTGTGTTTGTTTTCCTCAGAGGAACTTTAGGAAGAAGTTTCTTTTTCAGCAAAAGAAACCTTCCTGTCAGCCCACATGGTTATGCAGATTGCACATTTGTCTACTGGAAAGTGATGCTGCACATGTCATGGCATAATAAATAAAAACTATATTCATTAACATTTTAATAAAAGAGGAAACAAGCATGATAAAGACAGATGGGCTGTGTATTTCACAACCCATCTGTTTGGCAGGCCATTACAACACCACACCCATGAGTGGCTCTGGTGGAAGGACTGTAATGAAATTCACAGGCAGTTTGGAATATCGTAGTACCCAGCTTGCAGGCAGGTGTAGAAGCGTTACGCTCTCTGCCAAATCAGCCCTTTGCTGTAAGACCTGAGAAAGCTTCTGCTGCAGATCCTACATCTGCAATTTTTTTTCCTAGAGATAGTATATGGCATTCAGTCTAATCATTTCCTAGGAAGGTTCCCTGATATAAACAGTCCCAGCAGTACCATAAAACCCTTGTTGTCAGTTCACATACTTCACATGCCGAGTTCCTCTGATGCCCGAACTATATTTTCAAGTTTTCAAAGAGGTCAGAAATGAAACATGTTGAAAATTAAATATACTGACTTCTTTTCTTCCTGGGCTGATGTCATATATTCTCTCCAAAGTCACGACTGAAACCGTCAAGGAGATGTGACATTTGGTCTGTGTTGCAACAGTACAGCAATGGAATCAGCCAACTTAAAGATTTGTTCAGACTTTAAATAATACCAGCTGTTTTCTTGCTCCCTGCTCAAAATTACAAACACTTTTGGAAATTACTGAGGAGCTAGCTGTAGATTTTGGCAACATATCTGTGCATGTTGCTCATCAGAAGTGCATTGCAGCTCCTGGCAGGTGACCTAGACGTCTGCCTGAAAATGAAGATGAGATGTCCCAAATGTGGAAAGCTGCTAAACTTCACACCAAGATGTAAACCACTAATTTAGCGCTTTTCTGGCAGATTCCTTAGCAAGTTTAAGTCTGCTGGGGTATGATGCCATTTGGGTTAAAAAGGCTGCATCTTCAAGTTATTCAGGATATATTTACTCCAGTAATGGCTTTCTGAGAAGAAAGTCTTTTTTAACAGGAAAACTGACACAGCAGAATACTGGGAATGCTGGAGAAGGACATTTGCACAGCAGTCAAGTTCCATCATTGGTGATTGTTGTTGATTTGCCATCAGTGGCTTCTGCTGCAAGATCTGGAGCGCAATTCATCTTAGCTGAACACTGGGCTTCTTTTAGAAAGCACTCAGAGGAAGGATACCTGTGCTGACATAGGCTAGGAGTTCTGTGCACTCTAGTTCCTTCTTTCTTTAATCAAGCTTCTCTTGAGATTTTACAAACAACCGTTCACCTTGTTACATCCAGAGTGCACAGTAACAAATCAAGATAAGCCAAAGTTAAGGTATGGCTGACTTAGTAAGCTGCCTGAAGCTGCTGCATTAAGAAAACGGAAGAACAGACAACACTAAGAGAGCAAAATACCCTTGTATGAGCTACTTGGGTAGTGGTCCATTTCCTAGAGCAAATCAGTTTCATTTGTTTACTGCTAGTGTAAACACCACCTGAGAGTGCTTAACCCAAGCAGTTCAATGTAGTGAGCAGTTTGATTCAACAACAGGGCCTATTAATCTCTTCAGCACCTTGGGGCTTTGCTCTGTTTATATGCTGCATCTGTAGAATACTTTATTTATTCTTCTTCCTCTCCTGGTGGAAGATAAAAGATCTAGCAGGAAGAGAGATTAAACTGAAAACTAATATAAACGAACCCTATTCATCTCTTGGGCACTCTTTCCTTCGTAAAGGAAAGTGGTTTGGGGGGGATTTGCTTGCTCATGGAGCAGTGGATACAGTGAGTGTTCAGAGTATCTTTAAAATTTAAATGTCAAGGTTTTTTTCTTGACAATTAATAAACTAAACATTTTGAGAGGCTGTTTCCCCACCTTAAATCCAGAACAAACCCCAGCATTGTACAGAAGTTCATTTTACCATGTAGAAAAGCAATTCTAGCATTGGAAACATTCCATAAGATTTTCAACACTGACTCTCTTCTCCTTCAGGGATGACTGTCACTTGCCTGTCCCAGGAAGCCTGGAGAAGTTCCACGGTGACAAGAGACTTGCCAGGTCGAACTATTAAATAAATCTCTGTTATATTGAACAGACCCCACTAATCCTTCATTTAACTTAAGCTGCCCAGAAAGTACGCTGGGCTTTGCTTGCTTGCTCTTCTGCTGTAATTGCCACTCTCTGAAAAACTTTCATGTTTAGTTGTCTGTCTTCTTAAGGATATTTGGTATTTTGAATTAACTCCGATGGCCTCTCCAAGTTAATTTATTGGAAACCAAGAATCTCACAGGCTGTTCTCTAGCTTATAATATGAATTTTCACCTTTGAGAAATGACTTCTGTTCTGTTAAGAATTTTTGGATGCATTTGTGATATGTTTGATAACACTGGTTACTCACCAACCAAGAGGCATTTCTTCTATATTTTCCTATCTACCTCACAACTCTTGCACTAATTGCAAGTTCCTCAAGAATCATTTCCAATTTGATATTACAGAATAAATCTATTGCATAAATCTAATTTTTACAGCTTTGGAGTACATTTCCATCTCCTTTCTTCTCCAAGGGTTTAGCACTGACAGTACTATTAGAATTTACTGTCCTACTGAAGTTTACTGAATTCGTCTTTCATGACAGTATGATATTGCAAAAAGCTCAAATAAAAATGAATTGGCTCATCCTTCCTTTGGTAGGACTTCAACAAGGTATACCACTGGCCTGAGAAAAAGTATCTGTTTGCACTATCATATATAGGCCTGCATCACCATTGTAACAAACAACAGAGTTTTGATTTGAACAGAGCTTTGATTTTTGCAAAGATTTACCTTTGTGTTCAATTTTTATCATTTGAATATTCCTACCAAATTCAGCAACACAACTCACAGACTTTCAGTTAAGCTAGTACAGATGCTCTTCATAGGAGCTTTAATTATCTCCTCACTGAAATGACGTGATGAATAGGGAGAGTTGTATCATTACATCGCACAGATATCCCAGAATACAATAAAACAAAAATGGGCTTTTATGTTAACTGTACTCAGCAGAATTCTCTAAGTATTAATTCACTTGTTCAGATAAAAAACCAGTCAGCATAATTTTTGATTAATCCTTGAAATCTAAACTTTTTTTTGGGAATAAAATATACGGAATTCCTTCCAACTGCATGAATATCCTCCACAGGAATTCCTCAGTATGCTGCAACAGGGGTTAAACAGGTCACAAAACATCCACAAATTATGTTAGTGCAAATAACAACGCATGCTACTATTTATTTGAAAATCTATTTCAAATGGTGGTTCACTTTCCCAGCTCTGTGTGGGCAGGAATACTTAATGACTGTGTTTCCCTGGAACTGTGCTTTTCAAATTAGATTATAAATTTGCCCCCAAATGTTTAAGGCCATATGTCTCAAATCACCCACAGACAGAGTCTACTGTGAATACTTGTAATTTGAGAATTATTACATTGTGCCAAATACATTCATTTTAAAAATTAGGTGACTTGGTGACTGGAGTTGTTCATATTTCCAGCAATTTATGTGCACGATCTGTCACTGTTTTTTTCCTCTAATTAAAATAAGTTTTTTATATCTCTTTACTGAATTGAAATTAATGAAAAGGAGTTCTAATCCATGCCAGGTGGATTGACACGCCTCTCTCTAATGTAGCTAGTAATTAGTCCCCTGAAATCTACACTCATTATTTTGAACCCTCTTCAGCTAGTTCTCTGAAACAGATACTGTTATTATGTATTCACTTACGGTATGTGCTTCAAAATGTACAATGGATCCTAAATGCTATTAGGAAATAATTAAAAGCAAAACAGCTAAAAGAATGAACAAAACTAGGCTACATTTTGGCACCTGTAACAGTAAAGCAAAACCCATGTATTAAAACTCCCCAGATCCAAGAATAAAGTCTTCTATGCAGATTTGCTAAAATAAATCATAATTCTGATGTCCCTCCCTAACCTTTAGATGTGTGAAAACAAACTGGGATTGGGATGTTAAACATATTGCACTGCTGCTGACAGTGAAAGAGCTACAGACACAAGGATGTGAGCACACGACGGGCATATGCCGAATCCCTGACAGTTGCTCTTTCTGCAGCACAAACGGGACCGATGGAAAACCTGAAAGGAAGTTTTCTTTGAAAAGCAAAGAGAGATTCTGCACAGTCATATCAGACAAAACTATACCTACATAAGATCAAATGTCAGCTTCATTCATGAACATCACATGGGGGGTGGGAGGGGAACATGACAGCACCAAGGAAATATGCTGTTTTCCAAAGGAGTGGAAGGTCTGTAGAAACTAGATATTGACTACATGCTACTGAGATCAAAATGACCCTCAAAAACAAACACTTCAAGAAAATAAACGCAAAACAAGACAGTGACAGTATGTAAACAAAGTCAGCTTTGCAAACCAAAGTCACTGTTGACATTGTTCCACTATTCTGTTGACATCTCTAAAGCTGAGCAGTAACATATGAAATTAGAGAGCACGGTAAAAGTGGAATATTCAGGGGCTTAAATTCCTCCCTGTCCTACTTCTATGAGTAACCATTTAGAGACCAGGCATAAAAGCAAAGTAAATATAGAGATGAAAAATCAAAGGAGAGCAAGATCTAGAATATTTCTGGGAGTTCAGACGCTCAATGCACAAGAAGACTGGTCTCTGTTTGGTTTTCGCAGCTGCAAGCTTGCTGAAGTAAACATACCTATGATTTGTGATAATGAGACTCTCTCAGTGGTTGATTGCAATGCCATCAGCCAAAATTATTGGATCTATCATGGAGCGAGCAAGAGTTCACAGGATCCCGTGGAGTTCTGAGAGACTGCATAATTTCTGGAGTTGATTTTCGCTGAGCCTTCTACAGATTTCAGCAAATGAATTATAGCATTTTTGAAATGATGGCATATCTACCCCATTCTCTTACTAGAACTGCAAAACATCCTTGTGATAACAATGCTGAAAGACCTTCCAAACCTCACCAGGACACCAAGTGAGATGCCTCTTCTCTTATGGCCCCAAGTGCGTATGCTCGGTCAGCTCTTTTCTGCCTCCATGTAAACACAGCTCTATTACCTTTGCATCATGTCCCCAGACTGGGAATTTGTTAACTCATCTCTGTCAAAGCCACTGGGAGTCATGAAACACAAGGGTAACAACCCTGGGTGAAAAGAACACATAAGGAGAAGCAAACATGCAGTACTGGCCTGTAGGCAATAGGAAGAGAAAGAGAGAGAAGAGCGATAAGAAAACAGATGGTGATAAAAAGGTGCAGTGGGGTGGGAGCCAGAAGTCCAGAACGCTGTGAATTTTCTGAGTCATTCCTTATAAATAAATAAATAAACAAATAAATCAGGAGTCTTTGCTCTAAGACAACCGTTTTAAGGACAATGGTCCTAGGCACGACTTGAGATTTCCATTAGAACACTGCACTTTGCTCAACAGATGCCATTGATCATCAGTTCTGGGACCTCTGTATCTGAAAAGTTAGGTACTCCAGCCTGCAAAGCACAAGGGTTTATGTGATTGGAAGCTCAAGCTTCATCTCAAACTCCCTGTGTGGCAAAACAAAATGCTACTCTCTAGATAATAATAAATCAGCACTGTTTCACATTCAGTTATGCAGTGGCTAATTTCCACATGTCAGAAGAAGTGATGCTCTTAATTTTTTCATCAATTGCTAGGCTTGGATTTCCAGTTCCTAGGGTGATAGAGATTAGAAAGTATTGCCAAGGTGACTGATTTCCATATAACCTCATCTTTCAATCAGTTCAGAAAGAAGCATTTAGCAGTGTCCCTGAATAACCTTGCAAACTGACAGCCACAAAGGACCAGACATGCAGCATGACAAAATTATGAGAAGTGGGCTATTACAAAGACCAGGTTTGCAATCTGTGAAGCTAGGTATTTGTATATTTTGCAGCTTTGTATCCTCAGCCACCTACTTAAAAGAAAGGTATGAAATAAAAGCCTAGAGAAAATGGAGAAAACATATGAAACCATATACAGATATGACAGTTGCTCCTATTGACATCCAAGTTTGTTCCTCTGACAGACCATCAATTCCTTGTATTATCATACTGCCTGCACTTTTCAAGTGAAATTGGGGCTCTGAATGCATCAGGATATCTATGAACCCAGAGCAAAAGACAACAATGGAAAGAAATAAATATGACTCCTGCTATTTTACAGATGTCAAATAGAAGCATTGAAGGATGAGCTGACATGCCTGAAGTCAGGTTGCCTGGAGGTGGAACTAAGGCTTTCCTGTACAGCAAATTCACCATATCAGAACTGTTTTTTTTTTTTTTTTTTTCTTTTTCAAATATTTCAGGATGTTAGCAGCTGAGTATAAAACCCAGGACTTCCCTGCAAACTGTCTCTCATTTAGCAAATTACAATAATATTTTCTTGGTAGCTCTGGTACAAGCTAAGTCTGCAAGAAGGCTGAATAATTAAGAAGTATATGAGGTTGAAACATATTTGACTTTACTCACTATTCTCAGAGAGCTCGACCATGTAGTAGAGGACAGGGCTGTTTCCATCAAAAGGACGCACCCAGGAAAGCATCACACTGCGGCTGTATGAGGAATTCAGAGTGGCCAGAAGATTCTGAGGGGAATGAGGCAGCTCGCTGTTAAGAAAAAAGAAAAAAAAATGCACAGAAAAATCAATCTACATTTCATTCAGGACAGTCTTATAGGCAGCTAAAGGCACATGGCATCAGACTTGTATGATGATAGATACAAAACTACCAGCAGCTATTGTGCAATTAAATAAATGAAAGACATCTCTGAATTATTCACAATTTTGTCCTATTTGGGGAAAAAAATAACTTGTGCTGAAAGTCCCAAGGCTGATGCTTAGAACAACTAATGGAAATGTTGCTAAATGTGGGAAAAGCCAATTTTCATACTGTTTTTTGATTGAGACAAGTTGGTCAATAAATTTTTCTCTCTCGCTTTTTCTCCCCTTCTTACAATGATGTCCTAGCAATGTGACAGCAGTAATATGTATAAACAGTAAAACACATGGGAGATGTGATTTAATATGGAATTTTTCATACTCAAGGAAGCAGAAGACATTGACACTATCCATATAGAGCTACTAATCAAAATTACCATATGTATTCTTAGGCTACAGAACAGCTTGATTTACTCATGGATTCAGGCTTATCCTGTCATGGGTAGAATCTTTCCTTCCTACAATGATTTTTTTGGAAGCACCCAAACAGAAAATACAGAGAAAATGCTTGCAGAAACCCCATGGAAATACAAAATGAAACATTAAAAAAAAAAAAATAAAACAGCAGCTCAATTAAAACGTGTAATTTCTCTACATAAAGACAATTTATGGAAAAACATTTCATTTGGACTCATTGCCTGAAAGTCAGAGGCTGCATGGTGCAGTGAGAAAACTGAATTCTGCTACATGCCTTAAAGGCTGATCTGTCTTAAGTGATAAGAGCCCTTCAGTCATTATAATTAAGCCTGATTTTTGCTCCTTCTATCCTGGTTCCTAAGGAGGACAAGGATCTCTGACAGGGAAAGAAGAGCACGGAGGACCAGATTTTGCCCATTCAGTCTAGTGCTTCTCCCCAGGAAAGCTGAGCAGTAACCCTCCCTCAGCATGAACTACTGCTAATCTGCTCTGGCCAGAGCAGAAAGCCACAAGGGGACTTCATATCCTTAATTTAAAAAATAGCAATTTCACATCGTAATGTATCATGCTACTGAAGGCTTACAGTTATTTAAAAGCCGCAACTCCTTAGCCACTCACAGAAGTAAATACAGACTCTGGCTTTAAGCCAGAACAATAAATATGCTCTGGATTCAGGTTTCTACTGGAAGACTGAGGAAAGTACAAGAGTCAACCCATACTTTTATTATTCTTCTGTTAAAACTGTGAATGTTTTTGTTTATCATGGCCACATGCTGTGGAGTTGGTGAGAAGGAAGCAGGGAAAGAGGAAACAGGGGAAGGGAGGAAAGAAAATAGAGAATGCTTCAAGAGCCAAAGAAGTGCCAGAAAAATACACAGATAAGGAGACAACACAAGTGGAGGGCTCTCACCTACTCACCTCTCTCCAGGCTAGAAGCATTAATGCTTCCTAAGGCTAAACTTGGGACCCAAGTCTCATCTTATCTCATTTGATTTTAAATACCTAACCAAATTAGGAGCATGGTAGCCCCAGGCTCTTTCTGTGGAATGACACCTCATTTGACCTCTGGAATGACAGAAATTCAAGTATTAGCTTTATTAAATCACTTGGTCAAGACACTTTGATCTTTCCATCAATTACAAGGAGCGTAGGCTGGCTTAGTTCTCACTTAGTCTGGGCCTGCAGCACCCAGGCTCCAGAATTTGATGCAGAAACAGCTAAGACACGGTCACTCTGGGGCTAGAGGAAACATCAGGTGCAGGGAAGAACATGAACAGGCCCAACAGTTGCAGATTTTGAACAGAGTGCTGCAAAATTTTGGGTAAGCCAGTTTAGGGAAGAGGGAGACCTGGAAACAAAGTAGGAGGGCAGATGGTCTGAAAAACAAGAATGAGCTTGTTGTTTGAAAGCATGGAGCAGGGGTTTAAGATGTGGCCATTCACATAGGGATTATAGGCATGTGCTACTTCATTTTGAATGAAACACTAAATTATAATAAACATTAAACCTCCGCTACAATTTATCATCGTGTCCCTGAGCAAGCTGGTTGGAAAAATGTTTTTGTGATTAAGCTGGCAGAGAAAATTACTGAAGGAGAGCGAGACGTCTTGTTGTGACATGGCTCAGAGAAGTCACAGTCCCCACTTCATTTATCACCAGGCCCCGTGGGACGAGCTGCGGTTCCGGCCTCCTCCAGAAGACAACTCTCACAGGGGGAGCAGCACAGAAGGGATGGCTGAGGGGGTGCTCACTGCTATCTTACCCCTAGTAACTCCTTCGCTGGGAGCTGAGCAACCACTCCTGGAATACATTAAGGATATTTTCAGGGTATGTGTTCACTGGCTAATCTTGTTTCCCCATGCATTTTAAAGGCTTGAACTAGTAGCTCATTTGACTAACAGCTCATTACACAACTGAAAGAAAAGACTACATGAAAGAAAGAATTTACTGATCAGTCTTTTTCTTAGGGCACAAATATCTAAAAGCTTCTGGAGGAGAGGAGACTTTCCCTTCTTCACATTTTTTAAAGCACAAACTGAGCTTAAGTGTGTTTTTTGCTCATGATTTTAATTTGGTTGATTATTCTGTTGGATTGACACAAAATGGTAATCAGTCGGCAGCATGATGCAAACAGGCACTCTCTGTTCAGAGACTGAATAACGTGAGTTGCAGCAGCCATACAACACACCTATCTCCACGAATATCATATTCTTTACCCATGTGTCCACACCGAACAGCAACAGATGGTGCTTACAGATTTAAATCCCTCAAGGCAGACATAACAAGTGCCTACAAAACACACCTGGACAAAAATAAATAATTAAAACTACAATGACATTTCAGCACAGAAGTGAACTTCTCTCTTTGTACTATACAAAAGCAGAGATTAATAAATAGTAATTCCTACTTTAGCAAGCACTTGCACTTTGTCCCCTTCTCATTTTCTACACATACTGCGTGGAAGGGATGATAAATGAGACCTGTGACACCACCATGAATATTCACGTTCCCAAAACAGATCACTACTTCTTTTTTTTCCTTTCAGAGAATTACTTTTCCTTGCTGCTATCATCCAAAAAGTCATTGCAGGGAATGGTAATTTCAAGCCTTCTTCAGGATGAAAAGAACCTCAGACGACAACTGCTCAACTTCTGATACACCAAGAAGGTTTAGGACAGTAACACACGGGGCACATAGCAGCCCTTGATCAGACACTGGAAGATTATAATTCATCATTATTATCCTTTTTTATTACTATTATTTTTATTATTATTCATTGAAGCCCCACATAGAAAATATATGAAGGTTTTTCAATATCTTAAGGCCTTACTCCTCTAATGCTGAAGAGTTGCATGGAGTCAAGCTTTTCATAACTTACTTTGTATGACAGCAAAAACTGTATACGGACACTTTTGAAATCTGTAATTGATAGATAAGCCCAGGGTTAATGGCATAGCCACCAAGGTGACCTAAGGGGACTCTGACAAAGCAACTGAAAAAGCAGATTTTCAAGAAAAGAACATGAAGCCATGGTGACAATCTAGAAGAGAATTATTAGCTAGTTACAGATGATACATGTTCAAAACAGAAACCCTAATGTTTGAGTCAGCTCATCACTGCCAGAGGGTAGCTGAAAAATTTACTCAGCAAACACATCCAGTGTTTTATAAAGTTAGCTAAAAGCAGAACTATTTGCTACGGGAAATAAACCAGACATGGTTTGGAGAGATTTCTGAGAAAAATGGTCCAGCAGTAGGTAATTAGAGAGATTGTGACTGAAGAGGGGATTACTAAAAAGGCAAGGGAGATTAAACAAGTTTTCTTGTCAGTTTATAAAAAGCCCTGCTCCTACTTCATAAATGATTTCCTAAATCAGGTCTACCATACAAGTTCTACTTGGGAGCAGGTGGTTCATCTGCTACACCTTATAATTTGCTAAGAAGTTGAGGCAAGAAGTCTAACAAAGCCGTCAGCCTTGATGGCTTTGCTCATAAAAGTTTATAACATTTTAAATAAACACATCATCTGTTGCTCAGGACTTTCCAGTTTCTCTTGCAAAAGAATCCTCTCTGATTTTTAAACACGGGAAGGATTGTTACAAGGCACCGATTAGTTCTGAAGTTTTTTCTCTTTTGCAGGCCTATATCAAGGTGGATTTTTGAAATCAAGCACTTGTCAAATCCCATAGCACACAGATTTATTTCCTGCTTCATTCTGGCAGTCACCACAAGCTCAAGTCTACGGTTGCCTTGGGAAAGGTTTCTGAATTTTATGCTTTCTTTTTGCTAAGAATGCCTACATTTCTGATACATGCTCAATAATGAACAGACAAAATTGTATTTCCAATTGTATTTCTGGGTGGTGTTTCTTTTTGAGTATCAAGTGTATTTAGACTCGGCAGTGAGCTTTATTTCTTGGATAACATCTCAATAGAGAGCTTGGAAAAATAAATAGAAGATTTCTTTTTAGTGATGAAGGAATAATATATTTTCAAGTTTGATACCCTTCTTGTTTTCACTCCCTACAAAAGGAAAAGAGATAGGCTGCTGGAATTGAGGGACGTGTGACCATATAAAAATAAGTTTGTAATAAGCCATCATTTTCATTTGTTACTCTGCATTGGTCTTAGTGATCTTGTTTTTAGTAATTAAGCCATTTTATGGGATGTATTTGGAAGAAGTAGCAACTACAAATATCTCAAGCACAAAAGGGTATCAAAATTCATTTTGTGCATTCTTGGCTTCACACTGGGTTTCATTGTAAGTGGTTAGCTCACCTCTCCTGCTTTTGAAGAAGACAGAACTATAATAGTTCTTTGGTGAAAGAGAACTGAAAGAAGATGAACTTGCTGCCAGGAATAAATTGCCTATTTTTGTATTACATTGTCCTCCCCATATTTTTGCATAGAGAAAGAGCCTAAAAGATTTTACTCTATGTTGTGACATAACAGAGGCTTGTACAGGGCTTTGATTTTCCTACAATGTAGCATTACCATACTTTTCAGTCACATTCATACAACAAAGAGATCCCTTAGTATGGACTGCAGACAGGCAGATATTGAGCAGCAGGCAAAGATAGTGGTAATTCTGCATATTTTATATACACTGAGAACCCTCAGGATACTTTGAGCTGGAATCATCAGTGTTTTCTGTCAGGAGAGTGATGCACTGCGATAACTCAGCTTATGCAGCTTCAGGAACAAGCATTTTTTTCTCTGTATTTCATTCTGTATAGTATTTACAGGAATATAAAAGCAAACTAAATGAAGTTAGAAAGTTTCATTATATACAATTATTTTCAGGATCAACTCTTATAACTTGCAGGAACGCAAGAGAAGCACTAGCTCATCACCAAAAGACTTGCAATTGTTTCTTTATTTGCAGTTGAGAAGCTCTGCCAGAAAAACAAGTAAATAAGTAAAAAATTAAAATCTATCTCTTATGGGATAGAAACATCACTTGTGAATGTTTTACCTCGTGCAAATCAAATCAAGTGATGTACATGAAGAATAAACACGTTTAGAAGGAAGACAAATGAATGAATAGAGTATCTTGACTAGCAATTAGTTTCTGTGCCCAAGTACCATCAGTGCAAAATTGATGAGCAAGGTAACCTTTGGCTGCACTTTAGCAAGTTCTTCATTAGTTTTCTGGCTTTTCTTTTCAAATACTTTATTTCTTCATAGACACGCTGAGAAAGAATGATCCATCCTTCTTGCACTACCAATGTAAGCCACAGTAGAACTCTACTGCACTATCACCATACATTCTTCTAGCAAGAAATGGTACCTTTTTCCGAAGTCTGTCTTCAAACAAGGGAAGAAAAAGGAGAAAAAGTTTTCTTTCCTTTTCTTCCCTTTTTTTTCCACAGATTAGAAAACCAAACCACTCACGGATTGAATAACTGAAGGTCACCCTGAAGGTCAATGGTTTTGAATTGAATCAGTTTGAATAGAAATCAGTAACAAACTTATTTGTGCCTTTGAAAATTTCGTGTTACATGCCTAGAGGTAGAGGAGGGATATGCAGGATCCTGGGGGGAAAAAAATGGTGAGACAATCAGAGCTGTCAGATAAGGCTAGGTAGGCTATGATATTATTCATTGCTAGACTGCTCCAATCTGTAATTGGTTGAGAGGCCTCCTTTGAACATTTTTCTGACATTAGTGGTACTCAAGGCACTGAAGTGTAAGTGCTCATCGATGGGAATGTACATGCCCTGTTTGTTAATGTTCTGCACAAGAGAATTATCTGGGAGAACTGGGAATGTTATAGATCTGTCATTCGCATACTAGCTAGAATTTAATTTAAGCTTTACTTCAGACATTTCCTTTCCACATATTTTCTTCCTCATTTCGTTTCTGTTGTATCATGTACCTCTATTTCTCATAGATTTGTGCTGCTGAGCCAAATGATAATGACAAACGCTGCAAAGGAATGCAGTGTTTTTTGGCATTATTGCACTACCTGCAGCGCCACTTTGAAATAAAATGTCACATTTCAAGGTATGATTGAGTGACTTATCAGTTACTGAAGTCCTCTAAAGGAGTGGGTCTAATATATTTCTTTAATTCCTTCAGGAAGGGTAGTTTGTAGGCAATCAACAACAGAACATCGGAGGAAGCAGAGATGCAGGATTAAGAGCAGATCGCAGTGCGTGGGGTCATGGAGAGGCAGCCAATAGAACTGCAACAAGTTGGGGTGCAAGGAAAAGCAGTCTCAGCAGCATCCACAAGATGTGTCTCACCCAGTTAACTTCTAGCATGAGTTTTAAGAAGTATAAAACTTACTGGTCAACAGGAACCTGCAAATAAATATATCTGCTGGGCTATACTGGGCTGCATAGGACATCTTAGAATATTTAGGATTAAGACTGCTTAAGTGTTTAGCACGTATTTGTAGCTTTACTTCAAAAGCCAGGTTTTAACATTCTTTTCAGTCTTTACTCTATAATTTTCTGCCCTCCACTCAAAAACAGCCTCAGAGAAAAGAAAGTATGATTATATAGTAGCAGTATATTTTGAATTGTCTTCTGCTCTTGGACTCAAACCAGCAGTAAAATGTACTCCGGGAGGAGAGCTGAGGAGTGCTTAATTAGAGAAAGAATGTATGACCGCTCTCTGAAAATGGGCATCTGATCTAGCCTTGGCACTGTCAGAATAATGCTGTATCAAACGGCGCTCTGCATAGCAAATCTCTGAGGTGAACTCATTATACTGCCAACAGCAGAAGTTGCCATCTTCTCAGAGAGATCAGGCATGACCAGCAGAAACAGATGCAATTTTAGTTAAATTAAAGCATGGGGCACTACTCAAATGAAAAAAATAAGACTACATAAAACGTTACTTTCTTATTCGTTTGATCTGCTCCACACATGTACCAAAACCGCAGTTGTTGCTTTTAGTGATAAAAATAAAATGGAAGCTTACTTTGCACCAGTGGAATGACAGAAATAGAAAATACAGAACCCTGCAATGCCATCTTTATAATCCCTTTTCAGAAGGGAAATGTACTTTAAACATTTTTTTTTTCTAAATTGAATTTTTAAAGATCCTTAGGAATAAAGAAAGGCATACATAAAAATATTTTTCCCTGGAAACCTACATATAAAGAGAATGAAAGAATAAGCAATGCCTGCTCAGGGATCAGCTATTTTCATATACGTTTAATAGAGGAAAAATACTAAAGGAGGGAAACAATTTCCTATAACCTTGACATCTCCTGGACTTTATGGGAAAGTCCTTCAGCATGGGGTGACAGAAGGATTCAGGTTGGAAGGGGCCTCAGGAGGTCTCTGGCCCAAACTTCTGCTCAAAACAGGGTCAGCCATAAGCTCAGACCAGTTTATCCAGTCTGGTCTTGAAAAACTCCAACCTCTGTGGGCAACCCGTCCCAACATGTGAGTGTCCTAACTGAAAACATTTTTCCTTATATACAGCCTGAATCTCTCTTGCTTTAGTTTATGGCTTTTACTTCCCATCATCCCACCACACATGTTGCAAAGGGCCTGGCTCCCAAACCTGGACACAGTATTCTAGATGCAGTCTAATGACTTTCAAGTAAATCTATTATGCTTATATTAATAAGCCAGGTTGTTGTTCACCTGTTTTCTTGCCAGGGGACCCAGCTGCCGTCTACTGAGATCCCTGAGTCAGGGCCCAAACTGTATTACTGTAAAAGGTTATTCCTCCCCAGACGTGGAATTTGCCTTTGTCCTTGTTGAATTTCATAAGGTTCCCATTGGCCCATTCCTCAGCCCATCTAGGCCCTATGAATGGTGGCCCTACCTTGAAGCATATCAACTGCTCCCCACCCATTTTGTGCCGTTTACAAACTTGATGAGCTTGCATTCCACCACCTCAACCAGATCACTTATAAAAGATGTTCAAAACAACATGTCCCATTTTAGTCCCCTCCATCTATTAGTGGCCTTCATGCAGACTACAACCCTTTAATTATTAATCTCTATGCTCGATCATCCAACCAGATGGACGCATACTCGTGGTGATGCAGAGGGATGCGATTACTTGGAAGTATCTTCCAAGGCTTCAGTTACTTGAAAGTCCAACCAGCATGGCAGTACGCAAAAGGGAGGACATTTCAAGGCAATTTAATTAGGAATGAACCTGACTTAACTTCCCATTAAAATAAATGAATAAAAAAATAACAAAATAAAATAAAAGCTACCCAGATCTCCTAGAATGAACTTCCAGAATAATGTCCAAGAGCATGCCAAAACAAGCATAGCATTATCTTTGAGATGGAATACTCACATCACTTCTAGTCTAGCCATTCTGGAGTCGTTTCCTCCAAAAGAAATGACTTCACAAGTATAGTCCCCGATGTCACCTGACCACGTCTGGCTGATGAGAAGGGTTCCATCTTTCTCTACTGTGATCCTGGAACTGCTGGATGGATTTATTATGACACTGTCCTTCTTCCAAACGTACCTGAGTATTACAATGTTTTTGCCAGTGATTACTCAAAAGAACTTCAAAATAGATTTATCTGAATTATGCAAGAAGATATCAGCTTCCGTAAACATACATTAAAAATGTCAGGACTCTGTGGATACTTTCAGGAACTACGCCTGTTACAAATTTTAGTTATAGATCGGTGAATAGAACGAGTAATGTAATTACATCCAAGATACTATTTTGTAATACTTTGTATTTTAAATGGAAAAGATGTACTCATAAACATCCAAGTTTGCAAGTCCACCTTCACCAACAGTTTAAGCTGTAGGTAACAGCTGAGGTGTTGCCCAGCTCTGCTAAGACTGTAATAACCTTAACACTGCCAGAATCAGTAACATCTTAAACTATTATGGCAAGGTTCACCTGTTATGACAGGTGATTTATTGAACTATTGAACTATTATGTTATAGTGAACTATTATGACAAGGCTCATCTGTTAAAACAAACACACACCAACACATCACAGATCTGTGTATAGTCCATGGTCTTACAATTAAGTATCTCTGCAGAATATTTTTACATCTCTATTACTCTTTCTGAAGTTCTTTCTCCAGTTGGCCCTTCTGGCACCCTCCAAGCTGTTCCTTGCATTTTCTTTAATTTGTGCTGCTTTCAGACTACATAAATTTTCATGGTAAATTTGTTTTAAAATGGTGAGCTTCCTCTAAATGCTCTAGTACAAATGTTAATAGTTCAGACAAGTTCTGTTTTCCTTTATGTAGTAAAGGCAGAATATAGCCCCTAGTTATTGAGTTGTTTCCAAGAACATATGCATCTCACATTGCTTTCATACACCCCAACGTAAACACTTCTGAAATCCTATTCCTTCTCTTTGGCTTTTACTCTCATTAAGTATCAGCTTCTGACAAGTTGCTTTTATTGATAGTGTATTAACCTTGACAGTAAAATCATGGAAGGCTATATCGAAGTCATGAAGTGGAACATAGCTCATTGTAAATAATACACAAGGCTGAAAAGGAAGATGGGATTTATATGAATAATGATACAGTGTACAACCTTACAATGCAGTAATAAGGGGTCTGGTGTTGAAATCTGAGGTCCTGGAACTTTTCACCTAATGCTATTCTTATAGCTTATAAAATTAAGCTCAGATAAACCACACAAACAAGAACTGACACCACCAACCTGATTGAAATTCTAGGATCATGAGTTGCGTCACATCGCAGAGTGGCTGTAGTTCCTTTGATCACAGTGCTATCCTCAGGGGGGTGAACAATGAAAGTCCGATCTGAAAGGAACACAAGCCATAGCTCAGGTGAAATTACAGCATTTTGACTTGGATATTCACTCAGGGAGCAGGCAACTGAACATTTGTCATTCAAAGCAAGCAGGCCATTCCTCTTCAAGTCTTTGCTGTGAAGCCTCCCCTGCCTCTAATGTCATTGTGTCAAGAAGAGGTTGTACGCTGTGGGGTGCAGAGAGGCAAAAGTAGCAGAAGGCATGAGTCTGAGCCAGCAGTGCTCTGAGTAGGAAGAGTGCTCTAAAGCTGTACTAACTCTCACTTGTCTTTGTGGTAAGTGTCTAAGGCAACTCTCTAAAGTCACAAGGCAGCAAGTATGTTTATAATGCGTTACAAATGAATCAAAACAACACAGATTTAGTCGGGAGACAAGTCACGCTATTTGGAGTGGAGAAAACAAAAACAAAGAAAATCTCTGCAAAGAAAAAGACACTAGAAAAATATCCAGAAAAAGGAAAACTTGAATGGCACTCTATAAAGAGGTTAAGGGAGGAGGAGTTTCTGATAGCCTGAATTTTTCACATAAGAAAGTTATGTTGTTTACTCAAATGTTTCAAAACATCTTTATTCAAGCACCTCCTGGAGACCCAGGACAAAATAACTGCTGTAACTACAGCAACCTGATCAGGTGTGAAAGATCTCTATTATGCTTAGCACACAGTAGTAGCAGCAGATAGCATCATCTGAAGCAGGTAGTCAACTAAGATGAATATAGAAGATATGTGGATAATGTTAATCAGTCCCAAATCCCTACAGAGATCATCAGCATCTACTGAGATCTCACAGATGAAATCATCAGCAAAACCAAAAGCTATACCTCATAGCATGGAATTTTTGGCATTATTCCCGATGTGCCTATCTATGCCTTCCACATTTACAAGGGTGCTGTTGCTACATAACTACTAGGTTGAAGTCACTTTTTCTCCCCTTCAATGCAGTACATTGAATAGGAGCTATCTTTAATGCATATTAGAACCATTCCCTTGAGAATTAATAGGAAGGATCTCTTTTACTTGATCCATACACCTGTATGTCAATCAGTTTATAATATCCGGATAAATCTACTGACTTTATATTGTCATTGACGTATAAATATGATAGTCATATGACACAAGAACATTACGTTTACTGCCAGCACTGTTTTCATGTATTGCAAAGTTCAAAAGGCAAAATGTTGCTGATGTAATTTGTACTTTTTTGGCATTAACAGATGTCAAATACATACTGCACATCAGCAGCATAATCAGTCTCAGAGTTACAGTTCAAGTATAGAAGAGAGAGGGCCGCAATACTTTTGTATTTATCATCTTCATTGTTTTTAATTATTCTTAGTCCCAGCTCAGGGATTATTATTTCCTATCATTACTAGCAGAAAAACACATTGCAATTTAACTGTTCAGCTGCTGGTTTGGATCAGTCACATGGAACTTGTATTTCACCTCGCACTTAAGAGTAACACAGGTGAACCTAATGAATCTGATTTCCCAAGGGCAAACGATGAAAGACAAAATTTCATGGGCTGCCATGCCATTTTATGGCTGTGCCATGCCAATCTGTAGCATGAGGCAGTAGCAGAAGTCTGCTGTACTTTGCTTTGGCTTCCAACAACGCCCAGAATCACAAAGAAATATAGTTATAAGGAAAAGCACATCTACTGAACCTGTGGCCACAGCCTTAGTAACACCATAAGCTGTTCTATGCTGCCCGCAGACTCCTGGAGGCAGAAAGCAACTGCAAATAGCCTACTCTACAAGGTAAAAGGGCTGACTTGCAATGCAGGCCAATGCAAGATTCACCAATGCAAAACCTGAGTAAAACTGTAGCTATGATTTAGATGCTCTATTTAAACACACTTCCTTTCACAAACTGTATCAGATCATATGCATGATTTTAAAAACAAAAAGAATACTTGTGATAGGTTTCCTACAATAAATACATTATTACTATTAAATTGTACAAGTATCTCTATTATCTAGAAAAGCATAATTGCGAAAATTTCCTGGGCATACACCAAAAACTGGTTAGTACTTGATTAAAGTTAGACTTTAAACAAAGCATTGTCCTTACTCCACACTGTCAGCGTCACAAAGGCATTCAGAGATCCCTCAGAATTGACTGCAAAGCAAGTATAATTGCCAGCATCGTGAATGAAAACTGGTGTTATCTGGAGCCCTCCAGATTCAAGAAGAATGAACCGAGGAATCTGAACTGAGCCACTGGCTAAGATCTGGTTTCCTGAAACACAGAAGGGAAAAACAGCATGATTACTGTCACGTAGACTGCTTGGATTAAGTACTGCAAATTCTAGCTCTTCCAAAACACTGTGATAACCCATCCAGGTCACTGGCTCACAGCAGGACCACTACAAACCCTCTGCTCACAGAACTAGAGAAATAAAGATATATTAAATGGATCTACAAAACCTTAGGAATAGGAATGGACAAGAAAACAAGGATTACAGCTGTTCCATGACAATATAGTAACTGACTACCTTTCTTCCAGGAGATGGCAGGTTTTGGAGCCCCTGAAACTTCACAGGTCAGCACTGCAGTCATCCCCTCAGTAACAGTGGTATCCTCTGGAGGCTGTATAAATGCTGGTTTAATATCTAGAATCAAAAATTTAAAAAACTCAGTGGATCAGCTATCAGAGAGATCCCTAACCTATTACCATGGACTGCTTTAAATCCACTTTTATAGAGCTGATCACGGACAAGGACATGACAATAATACATGAAAACCTCTCAGCAGTGACTGTAACCTTTCATTATTCACCTCCTAGGAATTATCTAATTCAGTTTATTACCTACCTGGAAAATAAAAATCTATCAGCATGTACACGTGTACAAGTAAGATGGCTTACAGATAAAGGCAGATAAAGCTCAAAATGAGTGTTTGGGGGGAAGTTGGGAAATCTAGATAAACAAAACTATTTTCTTTCATCTTCATAACAGAGTTCTTTAAGATGAAAATCAACTTGAGAAAGGCATTAACTCTGAAACTTAAATGTCAGCCAAAAGAATTTAGAACCTGAGTCTCATCCAAGACATTTTCCAAGTTTCTTTCTCTCTTATTTTCCCCCAGTTGCATTTTACTACATTTTTTTGCTGCAGTTTCCTAGATATATATTGAACTGGGGCTGATGTAGTTTCTGAAGGCTGTGGAAATTCTGGTCAATATGTGTAAACTGCTCTTGGGCTAAAAATCAGCTTCCTGAAGAGGCATTAAAATATTATGGATATGCCTGTTAATAATTGCTTTTAAAAGAGACTACTAGGATTTGTAATTCTTCCATAGAGAAGAGTGTATGTCATTAACAAATTACTTAATCAGACTTTTTGGCCAAAAAAAAAAAAAAAAGACATTTAACTTGATTTTACTTTGTTTTCGCTGCTAAATGTAGTTGTAGACAAAAGGCAGAGAAAATGATACCATGCACAATCATGGAGCAGTAGCTCCAATTCAGAACAGAATTACATGATAGGAGAACTGAATAATTTAATATAAAGGAGAGCAGAAAATATTTTACAAGTAACCTTTCTTTTTCTTGTCTTAGTTTTCCTTTTGCAGCGTGAAATAAGAGAGCTCACCTTAAGCCCCTAATGTCAAAGAAAGATTTTCTACAGGCTTCAGCAAATTGTGTTCAGACCATACAGGGAATCTGGGGGTATCTTACAGATCGGACAGCTACACTTTATAAAAAATGAAGGTGCTGGGAGCCAAACTACACAAGCACAGAGAAATCTGACGGATGTAGGCTCAACAGAAATGACAACACAGCTCATCAATCTCTATCACAGCTCCTTACTCACTAGTCACATCCAGGTAGGTGTACGTCTGTATCTCCCCGCCTTTATTACTAGCAAAACACTGGAAGATTCCAGCATCCTGAGGATGCAGAGCCTGGATCCGCAGCCCGCCGCTCAGCAGGACTTTGTATCGGGGGTTTTGCAGCTTGCTGAGAGGAATAGAGTCCTTATACCAGACAAGGGAGGGAATGGGAACTCCTAATAAAAAAAATAATAATAAAGAAATGCTATTAGTCTTTACACATCACGCTTTAGATAGTGGAAACACACAATGCTCTTATGGTCATATCCCTGGTATCCCTTCCTTCCACACTACTTATTTATATTTCTACAAGCTGCTTTTGATAAATGGGAGGCTGCATCTTACATTATCAATGGTAATAATACACTGCAGAACATGTGGGAATAAAACCAGCAAACAGTGAAAGGGGGAATGTTGAGAAAACGTTATCAAATTACTTCCTTCACCCAATCATATTTCATGCTACTACAAAATAAGATTTATAGCAATTTCACATTGAAAGCCAGAATCAGGCTACTTAAACAGCAGCAGTGTGGCAATGCAGCAAGTCTGTAAGACTGTTCCATCCCAAATAAGATTTTTCTGTGCTACTGTAGCTAAGATGTCAAAATAAAAAGGAAATGGCAAATTACACACAAGCAATGAAGTGCTCACATGACTGTACTTGAGTTCTAATTCGGCAGCTTAGTTTGAGTTAATGTGCAAGCAGCATGTTGCCACAATGAGATAACTTTAAATTATTATTTTTATTCACTTTCAAGCTTCACCTGTTATTTGAAGAATACAGACGTTAGGATAAAAAAAATAAAAATGCCCTAAACATAACTTACAGTCCCATTTCCTCTTTTTTTTTCTTCATGTGCATAAACACTGACACACTTATTTCAGTTTTGCTGCAGCCATTTTCCAGTCAGTGGCAAGGAACCAGCAGTAAATTCAATATTTACAAACAGTGTAGGATTCACTCCTTCAGGAGATGTCAGGGGCCTAGAACAGCTGTACACAAATGTTCCTATCACACTCCTCCTATCAGAAACTGTTTTGCCTTTAAATCCCAGAAATCCCCAACTGATCAAATGCTAAGAGCCCTCGAGAGAGAACTGAAGTGAAGCAGATATTTTATTATGTGATTGGATAATCACAGGATCAGAAGGGTATCAAACTGATTTAAGTTACCTCAGCCCAAAACATAATATTATTTTCATAATCAGTACCTATTTTGGAACAAGTATCACTTAAAAGCTGGGTGTTTCACATCCCCCTGTTGCATGTATCACAGTGGAACCACAGAGTTAAGTTCACAGGTGAGTGAAGTTTGCCCAAGCAGAAAAATACCAGGTATCACAGAAGCATTAAGGAAGGGATGTCACTGATGAATTGAGCGTGTGCAGACAATGAATTTCTCTGTAATGTTGGCAATGGCTTAAGATCCTCATAGGGAGAGCACTACGGAGGATCCATATTATCATTTAAAAATCCCAAAGTTAAATACTGCTGTATTCTACTTCCATTCATATCTCCTTTCAATATATGTATTCTCTTGCTACAGACAAAAGCTGTATTAATTCTCAGAAAAAACGTACAAACAATGTAAGGAATGATTGAAAAACAACATTCAATTGCTGCTGTTATTTTTTATAAATACGTATCGTTTACTACAATCACATCTGATGCTTTTGTTCTGCTGATAAAATAAAATGTACTCATAAGCTAGGAGGTAATCATCTCAGAAGAAATCCGCTATGTAAAGTGCATTGTCTGATAAAGAATAGATGCAGTGTAGTAGCTTGCAATAGACATAATTTAAGCTTCCCACAACAGCCCATATACAGAATTAGCGTAAACCTCAATGTTCAGAACTCTCAGTGAGAGTGTTATTCATCTCTTGAAAATCCTCCTGGGCAAATACAAATTATCACTGAGTAATGAAGAAACAGATGATGCAAAATGGAATAGTTCTCCTGATGCAGAGAAGCCTGGAAATGATTTCAAGTTTAAATAATAGCAAGTCCATTTTCCCACACATTAGACTTGATGGGCACCTAGGAAATAATGAAATCCTGCATTCGATACACTCAAACCTTTAACACTTGTGTCATTCCATAAATCCCATTCTACTAACGGTATTAGCAAACCTTCTAATCCTACAATCACTGTGAGATACACCTTCCTATCACCACCTCAGCTGACAAACTGAATATTACCATCTCTATTTTTCTACCTTTCGGTTACGGATATCTTCCTCTACTCAAAGTTATGAGTCTGAATAATAGGATCTTATCTAGGCATTCTGATGCCTGTCAGCAGCATCCATTTGGGCTTTAGTGATCTTCCCAGAGAGATTTGTCTTCCAAGTTCTACACATTTTCTTTTATCATTTTGCTACCTCTTTAGCTATAAAAATGGTTAAAAACAGCTTCCTTTCTTCTCCCCTTCTCCTACAGCACAGTCTTTCCTCCCTGCCACTCTCCATGGATTTTTGCTTCTTTTCCTCCCTAAAAATTCAGCTGAAAAAAAAAAAAACATGAAAAGAGGAAAACATTTTAAAGATCTTTTGGACTATGCCCTTCCCAGCAGTACCTTATTGTTTGAGAGATTACAGAGTGGCCTAAAAGACCAGAAATATTAAGTAAAACAAGCTTAATTCTCAGCATGTATATAAAGTGCACTTCATTGTTTCAAAGGCAGGCTGACAAATCAATCCAGTATTATGGAGAAGGGAAGGCAGGAGACTGAGTCTCTGGTCCTGGCTTTGCCACTTTCTCTGTAACCTTGGGCAAATGATTTATGCAATCTGAGGCTCAGTTTCCCCATCTGTGAAACAGGTGCTTGACTCTTTGCCAAATTTAACTTATTTAAGAACCTGGATAAAAGACTCTCAACATTCACTGTGTCATTTTTGTTATTTATTTTTATAGCTTTCTCTAGCTCCCAGTGGACTACTGGGGAGTCCCAAAAGCATCTTTCCACCTACATGTCTAAACAGGTAGAACTAAAGTCCAATTAACTGCGCTCCCCAGACACCACCACCGCTGCCTGCAGCCCTAAACTTTCTATAAGCAAATAAAGAAAAAGCATTTAAAGGAAACCCATTGAAAATGCACGCAGCATCAGCAACTGCTGAAAGATATACAGCAGAGCACAGTTACTGTGCAGTCTGATACATTGAAACTCCATTACAGAGAAGTATAAAGCTAGTCTGTGCAAGTTGCAATTTTATTTACAGTTAATCTCTGCTTATACTGTGAAATTAATCTGTCTCTCACACATTCAAAGTGCACAAAGCCTGAGCAAATGGGCTTTGTGCACAGAACTTGATGGGGCTGGGGGAAATCCAATCTGTCTTCCTATTTGCAGCGAAGGTGCAGGACAGCTTTGTGGTTCCCCTCGTGCTTTATTCCAGCTCCTAGCTTGCAGCAGGGAGACAGCAACCTTCATTTACCCTCTTTTAAAAGGCTGGTGATTGCTAGGTCCGTGTAATAATGGATTAGAAGGCCTCTATGTTTAATACTGTATATAAGAGCAAGTACCTGCCCCTCACAAGTCTGGGTTACAGACACTCGGCAAAATAATCCACGTAAAGATAGGTTTTCTATGCTCCTGCACCACATCCTTCAACAAATCAGACATGCACTAGAAGAGTTCAGCAGAAATAAATTATTTGGCCTAGTCATGGTTCCCATATCTCCAATAAGACCTCATCTCGTGGGAATGATTATGAGTTCCCTATTAACCCCCTTGGAAACTAAACTGCTCAAAGGAGGAGTTAGGATAGAAGTAAGAGTTTAAAAGTCAACCTCTTCTCTCCCTGACTCCTCTAGGATTTCTTTACTAATACACAAAAAAACATTTGAGACAGCAGATTATTTTTCCAGTAACAGCAGCGAGACAGTTCAGAGATTTGTCAAATAGCAGCGTAGGATTGAAACATTTTTCAAAAATCTCAGAATGTTTTTTAAAATTCAATTTTTCTAATGACATAACACTTAAATTCTGTTACCTAAAAATCTTTGATAAAAAAATGCCTGTGTTTGCAATTGCACATGCTAAAACAAAAAGTTGGTGGTACATGGCCAGAATAAAGATCTATCTAGTCACATTTCCTCCCTTCGAAATTGTCTTGTCCTTGCTGCTCAGACACAAAACGCAAGAACAGCCCAATGACAGAACACTATTTACAACTTCTCAACTCCATTAATCTGTGCTTTAGCCATTTCCTGAGCTACACGTTGCATACACACAGCTGTGTTTAATAGTTCATACAGGATTTTTCTTCCATAAATATGCTTAATATTTTCTAAATAATCTGTATTTCTGATCTTAACAACTGTCTGGACCCACAACATCCATGGATTTGTGCTTTCTGAAAAAGTACTACCTCTGTTTTTTCGTACATTTCCTACATGAAAACTTATTTGGGTGCCTCCTCTGCTTCTTGAACTAAGCAATACAGAATCATCTACTCACCTTTCTACATGGCTACAGCCCTTGGGTCATCTCTTTCACAAAGTGTTCCAGTTGGTTTAATTTTTCAGTATTCAAAAACCATGGTAGACCTCTAATGATAATAAATCCTACTTTTTGGTACATTTTCTAGTTTTCCTATATCCCTTTCTATAGTAGAACAATTAGAATTGTGAAAAGGTTTTGGGATGGGGGTGTCAAGCATTTATACAGTGGCATTCTCTTATTTGTTCTATTCCTTTCTTCCCACTACCTAGCATTTTGAGCCACTTCTTGGCATGGAACTGAGGTTTTCAGAAGACATGGCTTTTCTGCAAAGTAATAGGTAATTTCATCTCTGTCAATAATTTCATGTGCCAGTTTACTGTCCAGTCAGTTCAAATCATCAGAACCCTCTGACTCTTCAGTGGTTATTTTTAATTTTGATTATCTTGGATAATTTTATATAATCAGCAAATATTATCATCTTACCATTCACCCTCTTTTCCAGGGCATTTACAAGTACGTTCCACATCACAGACTCCTGGGGAACTCCACTGACAGCAGGTTCCAGCTTTGAGAACTAAGGATTTGTTCTCTTTAAAAAGCTATTAATTCACAACAAGACCTTGTCTCTTAAAACCTGATAGCTTGTTTTCTACAAGAGCCTTTGGTAAGAGACCTCATCAAAGGCTTTTGAAATTCCAAATCAACCAAAGCATCCTCACACATGCTTGCTGATTGTGCTAACATGTTTGCTAAGCTTCCCTCTAGAAAAGCACTGTTGACTCTTCCTTACATAAAGCAAAAAGTACTGAAATCATGATGCAAATAAAATCAACATGAAAGAAAGAATATTTTTATTGGCTCTGATCTGAAGAAGGAACCCATCCAAATAAGCCATACGTTTTACCTAAGGATCTCAAGGCATGTTTATGTGTACTGCCTGCTAAACTTAGAGTCAGGGAAACTGAGACACCAAGAAGTTAAGCAGCTTGCCAAAATCACGCAGCAATTCAGTGACAGAGTCAAACCTTCTCTAATCACAACACTGTGATGTCTCCTGTCTTTCTGGAGTGCTAAAATAGGATGTGCTTCCATTTCTCTGGAAATAAATCTTAAACAGCAGTTTGTCTTGGGTGGAATTCTAAACATCTGAAGGCTTTTATGCAATTAAGACACCCGTCAATTAAAAACTGCCTGTAAGAGTGTTCTGCAGGAAGACTATTAACTACACTTAAAAGTCAGAGCTACTGACAGCACCTATAGAAATTCTGTAATTTTTTAGAAAAGAGGGCATTTGAACTGTTGAAAATAATGTCTGTTTGCATTTCAAATCATGGGTTCTGAAACCATAGTCTTACCTCAGCTAATTTATTGGCTCAATACGCTAATGTTTGCTATGAAGCAATTTATGGCAGATTTTCCAAAGGCAAATGCCCTCCCCCTCCTTGTACCTGGATCTGGCAGAGTTAGCAATAACGCACGGACCTCAAGACGTTAAAAGCTGACAAAAGAGGCATTCTTCAGAACAGGATATACATCTACCTGTCATCCAAGGTACAATACTTCTGCACACTCACCCATTGCTTGGCACAAGATGTCCACATCTTTCTCCACTTCAGCCAAAATCACGCTCTCAGGTTCAGCAGTAAAATATGGTGGTTCTTCAGAAGAGAGAAAACAAACAGAAGTAAACAAAGAAACCCACAGCAAAATGAAAAATAGGTATTGATTAAAGACATTCATATGATGTCTCCATAGACATTGTATTTAATGTGCTGTATTATGAACTGTCTAGCTTGTCTAAGTTTGTCTCTACTTCGAGGCTTTTTTTTTTTTTTGGTAGTAAAAGCATCATAAAAAAGCCAACAAATTTTTGCTTTGCTGAGTATGAATTCCAAAGAGTTGAGTCAATGTTCGGTAAGATTTAGCATTTTGCACTGCAAATTAATACTCAGAGCAGGGGCTACTTTTCATTTTATAGGTCTGAATCATGGAACATTTTAATTCTTCATTCAGAAAGGCCCTCCCGAGAGGTTTATAAAGGTTTATATTTACAACTTAGCATTTTATAGGATAGTTTGCTTCAGTATCTAAACTGAATTCAACCTCATGAAGGCATGAAGCATGTCAAATAAAGTGCCATAGTATGTCAGAAAGCCAACATCGGAGGATAAATGCAGTATAATTAAAAAAATTCTTCTCAACTGTTTTATTTCTTGAAAGCAAACAGATTTAATGCTTTAATTGAAGTTATAGTAATAATCATAAAAAGCCACACGTTATTGTTAGGACTAAAGAAAAGATATTAGACGTTTAATTAAACAAAGACAAGATTCCAGAAACTACAGTATGCTGTCATGTTACTTTCTCTTCTATGCAGCATAAAATTGAAGAGCATCATGTCAAAGTCCCACAGGCATTAAGGTTGCAGTAATTATCACGGTAACTAAAAACTGTCATAGTCTGTTCAATGCAATTATCATCCAAATACTGTTTTTAGTAGCATTTTATTTGATTATAACTAGAATTCTATTGTAGCATACACAAACTCACTGCTAAGTTTTAGAAAATACAGAAAAGATGAAATAAGTAGCTTGTACGAACAAGTTACTTGTGTTTTCATTTCAAAGAATTCAAGGATGTTTGAAAAAATCTAGCAAGCCACAAAGTCATCTGAGCTGATCTCTCAAACCTCTTCCCCAGCCGTATGTAAAAACTGGATGTGCAGTTTGCATTATTGATAGGATGTTGGTATGTTCATAAATGAAAACAAAATCATATTATTTTACTCCACAAATATCTGCTGTATCGCCTGCCACCACCTATAGCATCGCAAGTGTTGCCATCATCATCTCACAGAGAGAAACGCCAGCAGGCACACATCAGTAAGCACCAGGACTGGACCGCAAAGCGCCCCCCCCCCCCCAGCACTCCTTCCCGCTAACTACAATAAAATACTTGCTTGCGTGTACAGAACTGGGGCTTCGTTTGGGCACCAATGGATATTACAACTCTGTATTAATTCCAAATAAAGTCAATCAATATTAGCCTTCAAAATCCTGCACTGAGGAGGAGGTGAGGTTGCAAAATAGCCTGGAATATTCATTTACCCAGCAAAACCAATAAAACAAGCTACATGATTTATTATATTCTAATAATATACATGTGTTAACATTATTGATCCTCGCTGCCTAAATATAAAGCTATTAATAAACATGCATAAGTTGTGATTTATTGCATATGATCTCATGCATTAATCTAAACAACAAATTGAAAAGCTGAACATTTAATTGAAATTCTCTGATGGCACACAGCGCTTGACATGTTTGATCATCAAAGTTGCCAAGTCCTCTACAATGCGACTAAGTCCATGTTTAATTCTGAATATGCTCTCCTATCTCACCGCTATCTACCAAGCCTTGTCTGATATTTGTGCTCCACTTTGCAGAATTTTAACTTTTTGACTTCCAAGCTTTTAGCTTAGTCTCATTACTTATCTGTATGTCTGGATGCACAGGTCCACATCCATCCGTCCACCTTTGTTAAAACAAAATTTGAACTTTTCCTTCTGCATCAATTTAATTTGATTGAGAGGGGAGACAGAGGGGAAAGGTGGACAAACCAGCATCCAAAGGAGCAAGACAGCACCCAGACACACACACCCCCACCTAGACATTCACTTCTAACTCTGGGCTTCTTCTACAAATGTCTCTTCAGCCAGTGAGGTTCAAGTTTATTTTCTTCCTTTCAGGGAAGTCACGGAGTACACCTCTTGCACCCTCCCTTTTTATAAGGCACTCTGACCTTAACAGGCCAATTCTTAAGCTTGGCAACCTTCGGCTGCCAGCTCTCAAACTTTCTTCTAGATCAGCAACATATTCACACACCAGTGATAAATTTGAAGATTTATCTTCAGCATGGGCCCGCAGTCCACCTGCAAAGCACTTAAT
Source organism: Anser cygnoides (assembly GCF_040182565.1). Taxonomy (NCBI): domain Eukaryota; kingdom Metazoa; phylum Chordata; class Aves; order Anseriformes; family Anatidae; genus Anser; species Anser cygnoides. Next base: position 4,483,195 of record NC_089887.1, read on the forward strand.
GTGACCTCAAAGATGCCATTAGCGCCAAGACCACTCCTTATGAACTCCTGTTGCACAGTTCCTGCAGTTACACTTGGCATATTTATACAGAGTGTTTTCCCAGTGCCTCCCCCAAAACCTTATCCTACAGTCTGTGCTCCTTCCTTTACATCCCATACAGGCTGTTATGTTACCCTCAAAGAAACTTACTATATTAAGAGATGCTTACGTGAGCTTTTCAAGCAATGAATTATCTGACAAGGAACTTGAAGTCACTGACAACTGTCACTTAGCAAATAGGACTGTGATGTTATAAAAGGAAGATTCACGTCGGCTTTTTTGAAAGCAGCAGGAAGAAACTGAAGCAGACAAGACAGAAAAAGAGCAGGAGTAGCAGAAAGATGCAATCTAAAGGCCACAGACAGTTCCCAGAGGACTTTCAGGGTGTCAGTATGCCAACAGATATGACTTCCAGTCTTCATCAAGACCAGACCCACTTTTTCCCTTACCCTAAAGCCTGCTGAGCTCAATTCTCACAGCCACTCCAGCAGCTGGAAGCTCTGCTAAATGCTGCAATTGGCATACGAGGGGTAGGGAGGCTGAGGCAACAACCGCATGCAGAGCTCTCACATGTTATTCTTGTGAGATAAGCACAGATACAGAAACACTTCCAGAAGCAGTTCCACAATATACTGATTGGTAACTACCTGCCTCTGCTGCCTGGAATTAGAGACAAGCCTCGATGCCAAGACAAGACCAATCTGTAAGGGAATTTGGGGAGATCTAGAATACCTTGTGGACAATAGTGCTGTTGCATCCCAAGTCTAATAGACGTGGAAAATTGGTCTTGGTGATTTAAGGCATGAGAGAATCCCAGCAGTATTGGTGCAGGTATACTCTTAGGGCTTTGTGTGAAATGAAGCGGTGATTGCCATGCAAGCTGGGCTACTTTTCCACAAGTCGTGTCCCTCATGTTAGCAACACAAAAGCTCAAAAGGTCCTTCGCAAGCTCCAGTGTGCTCGCTTACTCTGCTGGGTAGTGAGGGTCTATGGCTTCAACAGAACCCAGGCTGTGGACAAAATTAAGGCAAAACAGCTGTAGTTACACAACACGGACCACTGAAATTTAGGCTCCCCACATTTTAGATGTGTCAGATATATGATCTGCACATCATGTGTGTGCCTAAAGGCCTGTAGGCCCAGCATAAATTGCTAGTGAAAAATTCCTGGGATCTGAATTTGGGTGCTACACACCAGCTGGTGAAAAACTATCAGAAAGAAGCCATAAAAATGCAGCAGTATTTGTAGGGGTCAGGTGGCATTCTGAAGGGGTATTCTGGTTGTCTGTATATATGACTCTATTACATATTTATAAGGCTTGGTTTGAATCACACTGTGCCAATTTGAACATTTATTGTTGTAGACAATAATCATGTGATGAAATTTAATGTGCGTGGTGAAATTAGAATGTCTTCCAAACTATATAACATGCCAGACGCAAGCCCCCAGACACAGCAGTTTCTAGGAGCGACAGTCATCTGCTGGTACCAGGTCAAACATTTGATTTAAATTATAGAATCACAGTAGTTAGAACAGGACAGGACCTGTTACAACGATTTCACCCTGCTGGCACTGCGGCATCCTATGCAATGAGAAGGGGTCACATCTCATATTAGACAATGAAATGGATACTATATTGTTCGGATATTGTATTGGTGTTTAAGTGATTTTAACTTAAAGGTCAAGAACAAGCAAAGGGGAAAAAGAATATTTGAATATAAATGCATGCTTTTAATAGTTGTCGAAGGTTCTGGGTTTTTTTTTGCACTACAGAAATCATTGAAAAGATAGCCGCTTTGCAAAGCCCCTGGGAGCCTGCAAAATTTGATACTGTTCTAACTTCCCCTGCGCAGAGTTACATGGTCACTGATTTTAACATTCAAAAGATAGCAGTCAGCATCCATTACATACCCTTCAAGCTGCATTGGAGATGTGTGACCTAATCCGAGATACATACATGAAAGTCAGAAAGAACAGAGAAAGCCCCAGGGGCTCCTCCAAAGCTGAAATTCCTGCATCACTCAAATTCAGGCCTGAATATTTAAGGAGAAAATTGAGCCCTAAACATGGAAGCCTTTCTCTAATATTAGCATAAACTAATTTATTTGGTGAATATCCTATAAAGAAAGTGGAACTGCGAACTTGAGAGCCGCTTGTAGGTAACCAGGTCCCTAACTCCAGACAGCATATCAGACTGCCTGTGCTGGGAGATGAGCCACGTTACACATGCAGGTGTAACAGATTCCTTGAAGGAGGATTTTTCTTTGCATGAATATCGAGTTAAAACAGAAACAGATGAAAAAGGTACTCCTTGTTTCTTGCCTTGTGCATTGCATTCTCTCAGTCATGGAAAAAAATCCTGTTGAAGGAACAACTATTTTAAAAAACAGATACAATTATTACATCTGGGGATCTACGTGGTATGACTAACTCCCCTACTGACAGCTGCTGTCTGTGCACTGAAAAATCTTGTAACAGCCCAGGGAACACACCTCCTGTCTGCAGAATTGAGAGAAGGGGGAATTTCTCAGGAATGTCACAGCCAGAACTGAAGTTCCAAAAAGTCCCCTTGTGTGACAGGCCCCATGGGCATTTGGGCCCAAGGTACAGAGACCTCTGTGGTGCACCAGACCAAAAAATTGACAACTCAAGTTTAGACGTGTCCAAAGAGACTTTATATTTTAAGTTTTCCTGAAAACTCTTTTTCTTATGTGCTATACAGGAGCACAACCATCGTGGCTTTTTCATAAGCACAATACATCAGCACAAACGTCATGGAAAAATCCTTCACTCTGCTTTCAAGACACCATTTGTAGTGTTTCTGAGTTTCCAAACAAGAACCACAAGAGCTATTGGGTCCAGAGAACTGAGCACAAGGTTTTGAGGTGGCTAGCAGCCGAAGTTGCAAGTTCAGTTCAAATCCACAAACAAGAGCAAGGCACAAAGAAGGCCCTTCTGCATCTCCAGGCTTGCTCCTGGAGAAGTACAGTGAGGGAGGAATAGCCCCACAGTTCCTCCCATAGTCCAGCCAGGTGGGCCCTCCACACTAACGTTATAACATTTCTGCTGTATTCCTGAATTCCAGAGCCCTGTGAAGCGGTATCCCTCCCACTTGATGAGAACCAGGGTAGCCTTTAAAAGAGAGAGACACCTATTATACTCCCCTGTTGTCCTATTTTCAGAAAGACATATATCCAGCTGAGATACAAAATTCTCTCTAGAAAACACCAAGATGAGAATAATATATCTACTAATATAGTTCTTTCGGGCACAAAACTGCTCCAAAAAGAAGGAAAACACTCAACTGTGATTCCACTTTATTCCAACAGTTCTTTGGATAGGCCAACAGGGCTTCAACACTCAGTTCTGGGAGATACTTCATCATACAAAGCCATTCCTTCTCTTTGTTTTCTTCCTCATTTTATTCAGATTTTACTTTCTGACTGCATCTGACTTAAAGAGCAGTATAGTTTCCATGTAGTGGAAGGGATTCATTTCTTGTTCTCTTAAGCTCCTAAAATTCATAATTTCCCAAAGAACAATCACTTAAAAAATGATGATTGCAATTTGTCGCTAACAGAACTTGCAGAACCAGAGCAAAAGAATTTAAAATTCATTCAGTCTCCAAATTGGTTTGCTCATGAGAAGATTCCTTAAATTACTTAATCTTCAAACTGTTAGTGATAAAACAAATGTGCTCTTATCTAATCTGCAACAAATCTTCCCCAAACTGTTACTCTGCCAACTGAGGAACATGTTACCCTTTAAAAATTTATAACAACTGCAGCTAATAAAACCAGAGTTTGGAACCACCTCAGTTTATCTTTGCTGGAACAATATGAAGATGTCAGAAAGCTTTCTGCCACATCCAGAAGAAAATTGTAGTGCAGCATAAGACTACAGGATATTCTTCTTGCTCATGCAGTATTATTCTACTGCATTAGATATTCAGATTTTTTCAAATGCTTGTGTGATTTTAATTTAAAAAACTAAGATGTACTCTCAGAAGTAATATTGTAGGTCACAAATAATAATTTGAACTGAACACATGCCTTTGTACTAAGTTCCACTGCCTTCTAATAAAGCTCTTTTCACCATCTGGGTACACACTCAAATTATGTTATTTCCTTTAGTTAGGAAAGTCAAGGACTGATATATTTGTAAAATAAATAATAAAATCCATGAATAACTGAATATCTGTGATATCTTTGATGCATCTTTTTACTACTACCTCTTTTCCACCTGTTAATAGCAATATTTTTTTCTATCAATCCACAAAAGCTCCTATTACCATACTATTGAGTGTCTCTATTTGATTTACCCAAATTATTTTGAAAACAAACCTCTTCTATTAACACAAATTCATTTTTCTGTTAGTCAAGACCCTTATTTAGTCCATGCTGTATTATTCTGCAGAGAACAGCTCATTATCAGGTCACTATCAACATGTACACACTGCAAGTATTTTATGCATGCAAATGGACAAGCATACTTGAGTCTCTGTGAGTACTACTCCAAGAGACTACAAGGGACACACTACAAAAAATCCTTAGGTTCGAATCTCATCTGTACTTTCCCCTAGAACCCATTCCTTGACTAATTAAACCACGTCTGAATCCATTCAAGAACTCTAAGGCTGAATATAAGTTATGCCATTAACTATTAATCCTTTGATTTGGCTTCCTGTTTTGAATTAGAGATCCATCCTGCAGCTTGAGAAACTTATAAATAAATCTATCAGGCTTTGCTGACACATTGAGTAAACACCTGCAACTGAAGTGTCTTGTTCCATCAGAAGGAAATAAAAGTAATGGGTAACCAATTTGTTTCTGCTTTCTTTCATCTGCTTGTTCTTATCTACAGACCTTTTCATAACTTCATTCCCTGACAGCCCCCTAAAACTGGATAAGAAATAAATAAAACATCTAAAAATAAGAGAAGAGATAAGCTACTAAATAAAGGCAGCAATACTATTTTAATATCATTTCCCAATGATCGCTTCTCAGTTTTATTATAACTGTATTTAAGAATCTTTTACCTTAACTGAGAGGCTGCTTTAAGTATTGTATTAGGCTGGATCTGCCACCATAGCAGCAAAATTAAACTAGTTACAATAAAATCTTATGAATAAAGGAGAGTTTAAACCAAAACCGTAAATCAGTGAAATCCGTCTCTGCTCCTTAACGGGTAGGAAAGCTGTGAGGTAATTCTAAGAAAAGGAGTATAAAGAAAAAGACTGGAACCAAACTTCATCCAGTAGGTAATAAATACAATGGAGACACAATGCTACAAATGAACCTGGAGCACAGCTTTGTAGAAAGAAGAACTGTTTACTCATTTAGCAGGAACTACTTTAAATTGCTTTAGTAGAATACAGACCATACAGCAGAGTCTTTACAATTGTATTTTCTGAAGTCTGAAAGACTGTAAAGAATTGTTGTGATGAATTCTCCCTGCAAGGCACTACAGAAATTCATGCGCACGAATGCTGATCACCGAGACCTGTATCATTGCCAAAGCAATACCCTGTCCAGGACATCTGCAGTTGCTACTGCGACTATTATATAAAAGCTAGACTTGACACAATCAGCTCTGGCTTATTGTTCTAAAACATTTCCTTTATCCTAAAAATACCAAAGAAACCTCTACACAGTGTCCAGTGAGCTCATTTGTGCTGTAATGTCAGAACACGACACACGTGGTAGCTAGGTTTCCAAACGACAACATTCCTGCTACGGCAAAATTCCAGCAGGGAGGTGATAGCGGAGAAAAAGGCCAGTCCCTCCATCAAGAAAGGGCTGAAAAGCACCAATGTCCCTTTAAAAACTAAGTCCAAAGCTTCCCTTGGAGTTGGAGGTCGGGCATGTAGCATTGATTTTAATGTTGTTTTCTTCTCCCTTTTCTTCTCTCAGTAAAGACATCTGCCTGCCTGTGTGCTCAGGAATGTCCTTGGCCCCCTGACTGGCACTTGCAACAGACAACGCACAGAAGTGCACCTAAAAGGCTTCTTTCAGAAATACAGGCACTTGACGTATTAGAACTAGATGTAAGCAAGCCGGGAGTTAATCAGGATTTAATGCAGCTAAAAGCCGAGATGTGGAAGCTACACAATAAAGATTTTACTACTGTTTCCCCAACTTCTGATTAAATTTATAGTTTCACAAGAGATTCAGAATCAGATCAGTGTTTAAAAGTATCTATTTGATGAATTTATATTCATGGGGAAGAGCTGCTGGATTAATTTGGAAGATAACCCCCTTCCACCTCTTTTGTTTTGTTCTCTGAAGAGAGGTTCAAATGTAAGGTCAATGAAATATTAAAATATCAATTTTATTTCCTACTATACCTCAGTCCAGAGCCTATTTTACTAAAAAATGCAGTGCATTGAGAATTACCTATTATAGAAAGGAAGGCATTTGCTCTTGCTGGTTCCTCTGTGCTGTCTCTCAATTTTGCTTCACAGAAGTACATCCCAACATCAGCAGAGGTTGGATTGGTGATAGTGAGTCGTCTCCCAAAACTGCTAATTCCACTGGTTATTTTTATTCCATTTCTCTTCCAAGTCATGCTTAGTCTCTCAACAGGTCTACCGAGGTTGGAAAAAAAAAAAAAAGGTAAAAGATCTTACAGAACAATCTTGCCTGCAGTTAAATACAGATTATAAAACTTCCTTTATCCCCTGCATTAGCTATTCAGAAATAAACATATATGTAACTTCCACACACTACTCAAGTGGCATTATGCAAGTACACCTAATTGATATGGCAATAGAAGTTAAGTACTAATAATTTGATTTCTTTAAGCAAAAGGAGTAAATAGTGTTATGGGAATCAGCTGCATGGGAAGTGCTTTCATTATAACTCAATTAGCAAGAAAATATTAACCATATCAAGAACATCTCTGCCCTCAGAGGATAAAGCAAATCAGTTGGTCTCCTATCATCTGAGGACCTCAACTATTCACTTCCTCTAGAATTCAATGCTATGCAAGGCTAACTAGATGGAAACAGCCACATGCACAGAACAAATGCTGTGAACCCTGTTACGGTGCATTATGAACAGTTGAGCAATAATCACTGTAAACTAACAACATCTGTAAGAAATTACTCCATAGGAGAGCCTCCCTAATTTATTTACTAGGAAGCATAGACTGTTAATTTAAACAGTATTACCTTCTGTGTCAGTATACAATACAGCTGAAATATTGTTAAACCTTAACATAATTATTTCCTTAAGATAATGTTTGCTGCTTGAACAACTATACTTCTTTTCTTTACTGTGTACGTAACAGGTAGAAAAGTAACTCACTCTACATCCTTATTTTCCCCAAAAAATCAATGTTTAATTCAGTAATGTTGGACAAATAAGATTATTCGTAAGGTTACTTTGAAGAGCAAGCGACATGCTGCATGCGGCTTCAGTCATTAAAATAACAAAAAATGAAAAGAACTTCCTATGTCCTTTCAAATAAAGGACAGGCCATTAAAATTAGTTACTTATAACCCCACTGCTTTTACAGTACCTTGCATTGGCCACACATTCCAGGGTAATTTCACCGCTCCCTGCTACGACGCTAGTATTCTGTGGAGGGATTACAATGACAGGAGCCATGGTGTCAGACGGGTCTACGGCATCTGCATGGGCAGAAAAAAAATATACTTGTGAATACTCTATACATCTGCAAACAGCAAGGACTGAAACATCTCAGGTAAAGGATCTTGTCAAGTGACACAGCTGCAAATTTCACTCTTCAGCCTCACCACCAATTTTAATCTCCTCATTAAAGGGAGATCTTCAGCAAGACCATTTTTGATGGCTTTCATTATACTGTACAAACACAGTTTCAATACACCCAGCTTGGCATCATTCAAAACACACACAGCTCACCAGAACTGCTCCCAGATGGAGTGCAGAGGCCATTCTCAAATAGAAAGCAAATAAATTAAGCATCCTAAAGGTTTTCTATTGTTGAGCACTTTTATTTTTATCAAACACTTGCTGACTTTTATTTTTAAGACCGTTTCATGTTTTGTTTAATCTTAGCACTTCCATACCATTTCAAAAGAGTCTGCCAATACTCATGTTAGTTCTTTAAAAAGATTTTACACACTGGGGAACAAATATAAAATTAACAAAGCAGCATATCACAGCAACTTCAATCCCCTTTTCTTATCAGGAAAGTAAATAACCCAAATCTGCTACTCTTTTGTGAGGCATCATACTGTAAATAATTTAGCTTATGCAACAGTCAGCAGACATTTAAAAAATGGTAAAAAGGCTGCTTGTAAATTTTCTCTGTATACATTTAGTAAGTGAATTAAAATACCCATGTATTCATAGGTACTTTGCTTCAAGCAACTCATTTGGGAAAGAAAAATTAGCTATTTTTTAGCTTGACTAAGAGAGTAATAAAAATTTCTAAAGATACAGAATCCAATAAGCGAATTATGGAGAAAAGTAATGAAAATAAAACTAAACCGATGCAAACCCAAGCCAATTCATCAAATGTTTTCTGCAAGAGAGGCTAACCCATGCCCATTAACTGTGAAGTAGAATGGGAAACTGGCAAATGCAAGGTGTGAATCCTGATATCCTCTTTTAAGATATATCCCTAAATAATAGCAAATAGATAGAAAATTCTTTGCTTATCCAATAACTGCATGCCAAAAGCCATTTCACATTCTACTTCCCTTATTAGATAGACAAAATTTTAAGTAATAGGGCTCAAAGTTCCCGAGGTCAGCAGATCTCTGAACTGTTGAATGACATAATTTTTACCTTTTGACACTCTTGTAGTTGGTAGCAAATAGTGTACTAAGGGAGATGAAAGCATATAGAACAATTTTAAAATTTCAGGAATACCACGTGCACACCTGCATAAATTCAAGCATTCAAGGACGGTGCTTAAGGAAGGGGTAAGCACATACCTATTTCTTTCCATACATGTGCTCTGTTGACCTGACACAGCACATGTATTACAGCTTGCATAGGATCTCAGAAACCAAGCTTGTAGTAGATTTTAGGTCTGTTCAGCAATATTCCTGGAAACACGACATTATCAGGTACCACATCTACTTTCTAAGAAGATTTCCATGGTGCTCTTAGAAGTACTCATGACAGTAATCTTCCAGATAGCAAATGAAAAAATATAAACCAAGCGCCAATCAGATTAGCAACTTGTTACTGATGAGAAGAAACCTCAGCATTACTGTTCACCATTATTTCTGCACAAGATGAAGGTTTACAATAGTAAACACTAAAAGATCAACAAACAAGTTGCTAATTTGGCAACAATCACCTCTTATCTCCATCTGGAAAAGAGGAAAACCACTTGTTCAGCTTATCAGCTCCCCTGAAGAATGGCTCGACCACACTAAAAACAACCAAAGAACAGAAGCCAGCTTTGTTGTAACCTCTAAGAGTTCGCCACATGGGAAAAGCTCTTTGTGCAGTGAGCTGATAAGCAGGAGAAATAAGAGAACTTTCCTCTGCCTGCAACCAGGAAAACATGAGGTTTCTTTGACTTAATTGCTAACCATAGCAAGAATCTAAACAAGGGATGTGCATTTATTTATTATTTTTTATTTTCTTTTCATACCTTCCCTGAAACAAGTCTATTAAAAGCAGTCTTTTGATAAGGATTTTGAGTGGGTGAACTAATAAAGATGTTACACTGAGAGCTCACCGAAACAGCTATCACTTGGATTCTAAGTAAAATCCTACAACGGCAGCTGCAGATATGAGCATGAATATAAAACTACATTTCGAAGTATTACCTAAACACTACCTAGACAGTATACATATTCCTGTTTCATATTCAAAGGCTGTTTAAGTTTCCCTTTGTGGCACAAAGAAACCACCACCTGCTGTAACTCAGTCCGGCCCAATCCTGCTAAATAAAACTCAACAAGGACGTTCCCACGGCTCCTCGTGCAGCTTGCAGCTTTGTTTTGTGGCTGGTCAAAATATCAAAGGAGGAATTTAGTCTTACTTTACAGTAAAAATCTCAATAGGGCTGAAACATGGGATCTGCGTGTCCACCCCATCCTTTCAGAACCTCACTCCTTGGAAGAAATCCACAGGCTGGATATTAGAGCAGCCAGGCTCCTAATCTAGATAAGGAGTAGCACTGTGATTTGGCTTCCATGATGTGATGCAGCAAATCAGACTTCAGCCTGGCTGTGGAAGGTAGAGAGCTATTTCAAACAATCAGATAATGAAAAACTACCCAGCCTTCTACGTTTCTTATCCTTCCTGTCACTAAGCCACTCCATCCCTCTCCTACTTCCCAATGTACAGCACTGACGTGATTTTACTTGACTGGTGCTACACTAAATTGCAATGCAGAATGTCACTGTTAGTAAACAGGTATTTTCTTTGAGAATCCTTTGTAGAAAACAATTGCATTTTTTCTCTTCTTCACTACTCCTTCATTTATTTATTTATTTATTTTTTACTTCATCAGACTCTTTGTTCTCTGTTTTCTAGGTCCTTGCCTCTGCTGTTTCTGCCTGCCTTTTCATCTCCTCTTCCTCTGCCTCCCTTTACTCAGGCAACTTCTCTGCCTTCATCACCGGTTATTTCCCTTCCCTCAATCCCACGGTCCCCAATAGATATTTCACATTATTAAAAGGCTGCTCAATTTCTCATGAATTCTTTATTTTAATGATTGAGCTTCAATCTCTTAGATTCATATCCATTAGTAGGAACTATTTATTAAAGACACTGAAATGTGAGAGCCGTATGGATGAATACAAGGACATAGTTATAATAAGATGAATCCACTGTTAGGGGACCGCCATTCCCACCCAAATTCCATTTTTTTTCCTGAAATAAAAGATCTTTCCTTTCTATCTGCTTTCTGAGCCCCTTCTCTCTGCTAAGAAAGCAGAGCAACATTAGGGAAAGACACTGACCCCAGAATTGCAGCCAAGGGATGCCTAACTATTAGACATAATGAGTCTGTGGGAACTTGTAGGAAGCTGCAGAGATGAGGAGGAAAGGCACTGAAGATCACTTAAGGGATGTGCTTTTAATCTGATTCTAGTCCTGAAGAAAAGACTGGACAGAAGGACTGCCACAGGCAAGAGTCCTAATCCAGATACAGAGCTTTCTCCAAGGAAGGGCTCTCTACTTTATTTCACACTACATCTATTTCAGGCACAGCACTCACAGTACTTCCAGTCTTTCCTTTGCTTCTAAACTCTCTCATCAGACTGCCTGAATTATTACTGCTATCTCTCAGGGCCCAAGAACCAAAATGCTTTCGGGACTGGCCTCAACCAATCTCTGAGGCTCAAGGCAGGGAGGAACTTACCTCGGAGCTGTTTCAGTGTTCCCACAACCAGCTGTTCATGAAGCAGTTCCTGAAATGCTGCCATTTACAGCCCAAAATATCAATGTGAACTGGCACCATATTATTTTTCCATATTAAACAACAACAAGAGAGACAAAGGAAAGTGAAAACAGAAAGAGAAGATCTGGGTTCTTGCTGTCCCTCGGAACATAAATTCCCTCAGGACTGTGCAGAACATATGGCAATTCTGCACCAAGCAGATATATTGAGGGAAGAGAAAAAAGGGTGAACACCTCTTGCATGGTCTATTTCTTTTTATCACCAGTGGCTGCGTATGACTGCACAACTGTGATCTTGGATCACACTGAACTTCCCCTTTTTCCCTTCCATCTGACCAGGAATGAAAGCTGTCCCAGGTGGTCTGTAACATTTTTTTTTTTTTTTAATACTCGTCTGCTGTAGAATTTTTAATTTGTTACTTAAATATGATAATTATGTAGACTGCCCTATCATCTCAGAAAAGTCATAATCAGTGTTTCTATCTCCCTATATACATTATCATATGAGGCTCAAGGAACTTTAAATATTACGATTTACAATTAAAAAATATCCCAGACTTTGTCAAAGCCACTTGGGTGCTTAATTTTCCCAACAGAGATGAAATCTCACTCGGGCCATATGACTGAAGATACGAAATGTTCTTTCCCCTTCAAAAATGTATAAACATCAGCTCCTTTCCCAGGTCTTACATTATGGCACACAAAGTTTATCTACATCTGTGTTTGCTGTGCAGAATATTAAGAGCATTACTTCATGGATGCTCAAATTCTTCTCAGAGATACTGTGCCAACCAGCCTTAATAAAAGGTGAGAGAAAGCGTTTATCTCTTGAAAAGAAGTAATAGCTTGAGCTCAGACCTGAGAAAAAATGGCAAGTCTTATTTTTGAGGCTGAGATTAAATTGCTTATAGGTACCAACCTGTTGATGACAACACAAACGAGGTTACCATGAGCAAGAGGAGAGAGAATTGCCTAAAGAAACACCCTCATTTACATGGCATGGGGCAGAGTCCGGAGCATGATGTCAACTGCTAGTCATTCCTACTATCAGTCTTAGTTACTACCACAATTACTTCTCAGTGTCTTCTTGTCAGTGAAGAAGGAATTTCACCGGACTCAGTTTCCAAAAATGGATTTACTTCTTTATGTTAGGAAACTTGTCGAAGGGAGAAAAACACTTTGCAGAAAAGATCACCAGTATACTAGTACACCCTCCAGCTACTGGAGGAATTAAGTGCTTCAGCAGAACTTTGAAAACAATTATAAATTAACCTGGAAGAAAAAAAATTAAAAAAAGTTTGCTATAAACTTCCTACAGACTTTCAGACTTGCATTACATGCATTAGTGCCTTCTCATTTACTATGAGCTTCGTTTACAAAATTATGGATACTTGTATTAGAAAAAAGCAGAATAGGAGATGAGTCCAATACAAATAGCAAAAATATTACATAGTAAGTAATTCAACATTATGGCATCAAGGATGTACAGTCAGCCTATGTAACATGGAATATGACAAAAAAAGGAGAAAAGACACTCACATGGCATCTCAAGGTTGCTCAAGGGGAAAAAGACCTTAAAAATACAAACTATCCAATGGAATAGATTTCACTTTTTCTGTAATGAATTAATTCCTCTTTTCAGTACAAGATGCACAACAGGAATTGGATCCCGATCAATAACAGATTAATTTCCCTTCCCCTTTGCAGTACAAGATGCACAACATGACCCGGAGCCTGATCAACAGACTAGCAAACGCTGACAACCACCTGTCAGCCCACAAGAGAATCATTACACAAACACTAAAAAAAAGGGTATTTATCAATCATAAAACTCTACCCTAAAACACTGCTTATTTGTTCCCTACTTGTTTGACTGTCTATTAACAGGTTATGCAATGAGAGAGTGTTAAGATAATGACTGTTACCATTCCATGTTCTCACTTCTTTTCTAGCAAGGATGGTATTAATTTTCAAGAAAAGGGAAATGGGTGATGTTGTTGTACACCACTGTGTACAGTACAGGTCTCTGCTTAGATCTCCAAACAAAGAAAAATAACAGATTTTCCTGCCTTGATCACATTTGTTTAGTTTGACAAATAAAATTAAAACTCCAGATGGAGTATTTTGAGACAAAAATATGTATTTATAAAATAATTAGCAATCTAATGACATGGATTTGGTATTTGAAGAGTTATTATGACTTGTCAGTACTCACAGATATCTTAAGAATTCCCAGACATGTAAATATTATTTCTTATCTTCAAACCCTTGAGAAACTGGACTCTAGACTGAAAATAGTAAATAAGCAACAACATATGAACTTAGTTTTGTGGGTCAAATTTACAGGGAAAGCGGCCTAGTTGTTTGAATCAATCTCAGCAAGGGGATTCTTATATATACAACCTTTGTCTTGATCCAGACATAAGGCATGGTAACATATGAATAAAACACCAGATATGGAAAAAGTTTACAAAACACAGTACTAGCAAAACAAGTGAACGGTCTAGGTCACTTATATTTATTGACCCAATATACTCCTGTCAATGTGACTAAGCTTTGCCCACATCAGATCAAATATGATTCATTTCCACTGCAAGTAAACAAACAATAACTGAATAATAAAATTTAAAAATTTTATTTTTTTATTTTTTAATTAAAAAAAAAACAAAAAAACAAACAAAAAACAAAAACATCACCAAAATACAGCAAGTAGATCACAGATTGAATATTAAATACATGGTGTGTGAGGGGGGATATGGTGAAGAGCTGCAGTTGCCAAAGATTTCATCAGGAACTGTTGAGAAAGCCTTGCCTAAATTCATCTTGGCTGAGTCACCCATGCCATAAAGCAGTCAAGTGTCTGAAAACCTCCACTCCTTGCTTTTTGATCCACCCCTCCTGGGACCATGTGATGCACCATACATGTTACAACAGGACTACTGATGCATTTAGCTTTAAAAACTCAAGTTCCCCAAAGATAAAGATAATTAGCCTACAAGATGTGTTTCATACAGTCAAGCTTGCAATTCTGCAAGCAGTTCAAAATGTGCGTAACATCAGGAACTTGCTGGTCGGTTTGAAGAGAAAGAAAACACATTCCTAAGTTAAGCAGACACATCATATTACAAAAACAGATTTCTAAAAGAGAAAACAGAAAAATACATTACGCAAAACTTTGGCAAGGAGATGTTTTATGCATACAAGCTTCCTGCTAGCTGTGCTGGGGGCAGAGGGCTAGAAAGCCTAGCTCCATTGCTGACATCCCACCCTGTGATCCCGTTGCTGAGCGTACCAAGGCTTGTGATAAGAACATCGAGCACTTTTAACTCCACTTTCTTGGATGGAAGGTTTCCTACAGCCCTGTTCAATCTGTTAAAAACACTCCTAATTTCCAGCTTAAACGTATTCATGACCAATGTACCCCATTTGTTCCTCTGCCAAAGCTGTCCTTTGGCTCAAATCTCTCTTTTCTCCCTCTGTGATTTTTATGTCCTAAAGTATTTATAGGCAACAATCATACTCCTTCACAGTCTTAATTTTACTTAGCTAAACAAGCCAAACTCTTCTTGCCTGACAAGTCTTAAAGGATTCATTGAAATATATACAAACAAAAGAATAGGCGCAATGGTAAAAAGAACAGCTAGCATCACACTATAAATGTTTCCAAATGTTTAAACAAATAACAGCCATGTTTGTAACAGCTTTTTTTCCCCCCTTTGTAAAGACTTCACACAGACTGCAAGAGCTGTTAGCTTTAGCCCTAGGGAAAGATTAATGGAGAACTCAACTCTATCCACAAGATGACTTATACCCTTTTGTGTGTAGATACTCCAGCAAAGAAGAGCTTTCTATATTTTATTAGATGAAACAGGCTAAAATACAGGTTGAGAAGCTTCTAAAATCTTGTAGAGGGTTTTTAGGATTTATCCCTGGGCATAACTAGAGATGGGGGCCTGCCTACAGCTGACGTGCAGCCAGCCAGCGCTGCCGCCGACCACAGCTGCCGCTGCTGGAGGAACAGTGCCGAGCCCAGGCAGAGGCAGCCCAGCCATCAGGGCGCACGGTACCAGCCTCTCCAGGTTCTCTCGCACCAGTTCTGCTCCACGGACTGGGACACGGATGGCACATGTAGCTTTCTTCTTGATTTTGCCCTTTTTCTACAGGTCATTAGTGCAGGTGATCCAGCAACTGCTATCGGTGGGCAAGCCTCTGCAAAAGACTCATTCCTCCCTCTTTTCTGCTACCTGAGGGCTACAAACCCACTTTATATTTTAGGTCTACTTTGGAAATAAATTTTCAGTGTTGTCCCATGTAGTTTTAAGGAAATTAAGCCACTGCTCAGTAACACAGCTCCCTGTGATGACTCAGCAGCTCGCTTCAAAAGCGGACCAAATTTCTGCTCCGACACTCTGAAATCCCCGTCTCACAACTCCTCGTGCACAAAAAGCAATTTGGAAGTTCAGTCTCTGTCACTGACCTGACCTTCCCCCATGCACAGTGAGGGTTTTTTTTCTGCCGAGAAACTTATCATCCAGTACATCATTAGAGCTTTCAACATTAAAAAATATAGAGCCTCAAGCTATTCTAGCTAAAGAACGCTCAGGTGGCTTTTCAATTCACCAGATAGCTTTAATACTGGCTATACAAGTGGATAGTGTGTAATCTTATTCAACGGCAGTTAAAAGGGAAAAGCAAAAAAAAAAAAAAAATCCATGGTCTAGCAGTGGAATCTATTAGCCTCAGAGTCATCTCCAAAGCGATGCGAAGAGCCACAGGTAGAGCAGAGCAGAGCAGAGGAGCCCACCGCAGCCAGCTGGCGAGCGCTGCCCCTGCAGGCAACACCCAGAACCTTTTCAGCTGCATCATCTGAAACATGCTTATGTTTAAAAAGATTTTAAAATAACTCATCGGTGGAAATGATTTTAAGAGGTTGTATATTTTTACGACGCACTTTAGCGCATCATAAGAGAAGCATCGTTTTAAATGCAAACAGACACGCACTTTTTTGGGGGGGGGCGGGGAGAGACAGCTTTGAGACAGCAATGCTTTGCTGCCCCTGTATTTCTGCAGCAGACAGCAAGAATCATGTCCTGCTGAGGACAAAAAGGAACTTCTGACCTGCTGCTTCACATACGTCAATATTTACCACTTGCTTTCTTAAGGAATGTAAATTAAGTTAATAAACCACTCATTAGTAATTGGCTGTTAAATAAACTAGAACTGTCAGTTAATCAAACAGTCCAGAAATGCAAAATTCACTGCAAAGATAAAAGCTGAGAGAAGAAATGAGGAAGGAACGCTGAACTGGGACATGGCTGTGTTACATGAACCAGAGAACTGCTGGCGTTTTAGATGCTGCAGTTCTCACCAGCAGCTTGTGGTTTACTGTCAAGCAGCAGGGAAGAAAGAGAAATGGGAGACAATAAAATGCTGCCACACTATATTTTCAAATACATCTTCACATGCGGCTTTCTCTTTTTAATATAATTTCTTAACTCCTTGCTTTGGCAAAAGACAAACGAAAGTCACACAAATGATGGTCCATTTGCTTCTTCTCATTCTCACAACAAGTTTGAACACTTCTACTCAGAAATGAAATTGTGGATGAAAAAAAAAAGACCAAAAAAAGACAAAGTAAAAAATAAAAAGATAAAAATGACAATTCTTATCTGTCCTTTACCAGACTTTAAAAAGAAGGATAAAGACAAGAATCCCCAGTGACCCTGGGGCAAAATTACTTAGGAAATGCCCCCCCCCCCCCAAATTTATTTTATGACAACAATAAGTACTATTTTTACTGGGAAGATGTAAGACTGGATGTGCTTGTAGAGAACTACAAGTATGTACAATCCATCATATGTGAATTTTTAAGATGTATTTCTTTGTAGCATCCTTTTAAGTGAACCTCATGTTGTGAAGCAGTACAATGGAAGCAGACACTTGCACATATATACTGATAATCTGACAAGCGGTCCTAATAAAGTTAAATTTAATACTAAATTTCAATTTAGTTCAGAATTTGGGTTTTCCTAGTATCAACCTAGATTCAGGAGAATGCTACTAGATACCTGGAAAATTCATGAAAATAATAAATATTATTGAATTTTAGAGATTTTCTTATACTTGGATGTCTACTGTATCTGGCTGCTTAATTAAAAATCTGGGCTCTTCCCAGATGATGAAAGAATTTAAATCTGTCCTCACTGAAAATAAGCAAAAGACAAATCTGAAAGTGTTCCACGGTTGATTTCTCCTTCACAATGAAAGCAAGGGCTTCTGCGTCAGAGACAGTTGGTGCCAGTAAATGTGTACAGGCCACCGAATTGGCTGTCATTATGTAAAAAGCATATACAAGAGTACTTATATAGATCTGAGCAAGACAGCTTAAATCCATGCAAATACATTTTTGCAGTTACTGGATAAGCAAGGTGTTGATGAAAGCTTTCTCCAGCAAATCCCCTCTAAGAACAGGGATTAAAATTTACTACATTTGAACTTCAAATAATAAAAATCGCCCAAATTTCAAAATCTGTCCTCAGATCCCAGATGCTACGGACATGGAACAATTTGTGAAGGCTTAAGAGAGCACTTCTACAGATATTTATAATGTTGAACTAAACAGGCACTTTTGTTCTTTGTTGCTGAAACTCCTATTCAAACTGAGATGCACTCGCTGAGCAGCATTTTAAGCTCAAGGTCAACTCTTGCCGCATTCTATTTATATATTTATATGTGAAACATGTTTTGGGATCCAGATTGCTACCTTGCTCCCAAAGGTCTGCTGTTTCAAAGTCTTTACATAAAAAGAGCAGATCTGAAAAACAAGAAGATACCCCACAGCCTTCTTCCAACAGCTAACTCAACCAAACATATGGAATGACTTGTCAAAATAATATTTTGAGAAATAGGTTATCAGGGGCCTCGGGTCCATTCCATATGGTCTGAAGTTCTCCACGCCCCCTGACCACATCATGCTACTTTGTCCTTTTCTTCTTAACAGAAGTAGTGTTGTTCAGGTCACAGGGATTCAGAAGCAAATAAAATTTCATTTATATGTTTAGAATACTGTAAAATGTAAAAGCAGGGCAAAATCACTCACACAGCAGAGCTCAGAATCCAAAGAAATAATATTGTACCAAAAGAAAGAATTTTTCTTCCTCTTTAAAGCACAGATGTTCTTCTAAATAAAGCGGAGGCTTTCCCTTTGCAGCCTTTGTGATTATCAATCTTTGGTTATTTTATAATATAAGGTTGCCTAAGACCTCAGCAGGGAGAAAAATACACATCGCTTTATTTCCTCTGTAGCAAGAACAAAACAACTGTGAAAGCAAAGAATGTTCCAAAAGAGCAAATAATAACCCGGCTGAAGTAAGTCTACAAACTTATTCATTCAAAAATAATTCCACAGATGGATAAGCATTTAATTTTCTGAAGTGAGAATAAAACAGCATCTCTCTTCTCAGGAAGATGGAATAAGTTTTTGTCTGCCTATTTATACACAGTACATAAATGCATGCCCAGAGAATGCTGCAAGTACTGTAAAAAGAAATCTAGGGGGAAGTTATTACTCAGGGCTCTTTGTTAGTATTTCTGCAGTATGGGTAGTGTCAGCATTGTTATAAACAAATTGTTAGTCGTACCTTGACCAGTACAAATGCTGCTTGCATTAATGTACTTATGATTTCCTTTCTGCTGCTCCCAGATAAGAGAGGAGTTTAAGAGCATGATGTCTTTTCGATCTTGCATTGACTTCTTACCCTCTCAGAAAAGCGCTGGGTCATTGTTTTCAGCTGTATGGACAGTAAACAGCCTTTTCTACAGATGACAAGGACTCATTGCTTCACTAGTGAAAAACAGAAGCTTATTTCTACAGGTTGTTCCTGTCTCCCAGCTCACCCAAAACTTTGCATTTCATGCTGCTGCTTATTTGAAATTTCTATTATCATAATATGACACTAGGATGTCACAACAGAATTACAGTTAATAAGGGAAATTAGGGAGAAGAAATGAGAGATAAAATGAGAACATGATATACTTCCTTCCTTGTCTAAGACGTGAATTTAGTTCTTTCTGACATATAAGTGACATCTATCTTGTTTTATGTTGTAAAAAGAAATAAATTCACCCCCACATTTGCAAATGTGCAGCCAGTTTCAAAAATGTCCTTAGGTTACCAGTTTGAAATTAATTGGCAATGTGTGATTAGGCAGAACACAGCGACATTGTTTAGTCTTAAGCAACCCATTTATTTGATTTGCCCTGGAAACAACAACAACAACATGATTTTACTATCTGGATTGTAACGGGCTGTGTTGTTAGTGCAAAACTGTCGAACACGAGAGCAAGTGAAACAATAAGAAAATGTTTTGGGGTGCACTTTGCAACAAAACATTGTCTCTTGCTGTCTCTCAGACACATAAAATCTCCTGAAACTTCTTATATATATGTAGGGTGAAGAATGAATCACTCTGCTTAGACGTGCACAAAATGCATTTAGATACAGATTAAAATTATATTAAAAAATATAAAATATATTATAAAAGCAGAAGCAAAGATGGGAAGAGCTAGTTGTATGCTGGCACCTGGCAACCTGAATTTTCCATAAGGGATGCCCATTAGCCTACATACCTGAGCAAGTTTTGCCTTGTTCTGCTCTGGGACTTCTGTCCAGTTTGGGAGTTTTGGTATTCTGTAAACTCAGTGCATCCACACCTATCTTCAATGAAATTAAATGCTACATGAATAAATCCCACACAGTATAAAAAGCAACTGATGACCACTCTACACAGATACTGAAAACAGTGGGTGCAACCTAATTGACCTATCTTCTCTCCCTTTCTTTCTTTCAAAAGTAATTACAAAGAAGAGATTTAGGTGTGCAAGACCATTTGGCTATTCAGGAGACAAAGAATTTTAAAACATAGACCAAACTTAAGACAATAAAATGTGTTGTATGTGGAACCACAAGATCTCTGAAAATACTCAAAATACAAGCAGCTTTTAGCAATAAACTAAATTTCCCTCTCCTGCTGCCTTCCAAAGCCTTAACCAAAAACAAAACAAAACAAAAACCCCCCACAAAACCTGAAGGGATATATAAAAATAAAAATACAACTGAAGCATTTTTGACATTTCTCTATCACTCTCAAAAATAGTAATAATCCTGAGCTATTGAAGTTGCTGAAAGAAAATAAAAATCAATGCATTTTCACTTAGTGCTTTTGAAAAGGATTACTTGGTATTTCAGCAAAATGCTTTAATGCAGCTTTGTAACAGAGCCCACCATAACTTACAAATAAAGCTCTTCACACTCCGGCATTTCACTGCGTGTTGCTGCACGCCAGCGCTCGATACCTGGAGGGGTGCATGGGCAAGGCCCAGCAGGCAGAGACACGAGGAACCCACAGCACCTCGGCTGCTGTGCTCAGGTCAGGCACAGGCACGGGGACGTGCTGCTGGGAGGAAGCAGTTGCTGGTACCAGTATCACAGCCAGGTTCTGTAATCTACTGGTACCAGTACCATGTCCGGGCTACGTAACATACAGCGTTCTGGGGCTCCACAGACAACTGCTCCATAGCACAGGGACTTTAGATGAGGATTTTATACATTTAATAAAGCAACGTTATTTCAAACAACCTGGAAATTGCCTTGGGCTGGTGTTTTCCTTGCTTACCCCTCAGCCTCAATTCAGCAAGCAACAGGGCACAAATGGAGGATGGTGTGCTTTTTGTTTTTGTTTTCAGCTTTTAACGTAAATAGAACAATTTACAAGCCTTAACTTTAGCGTGCACCCAAATGTTTGGAAGTGTTAGCTTTCAAGCCAACTGCATTCCCCATTTTTTTTGTCTGGTCATAACTTTTAGGCTTATAACTATGATCAGACTTAAAATGACCAAATAGCTGACAGACATTAAGAATCTCCTGTAAATCATTGTGAACTATGCAAAACAACCTTTGAAAGGGGTAAGTGGTTCATCTTTCCCTTAATACAGGCAGGGTGGATATAAAATTGTATATTTTACAATGAACCACAGGTATTGCCCAAAACAATTAATATTGATAACCAACGCAAAAGACATGAAAAAAAAATAATAGGATCTTGCAAACAAATCTATTTTTCTTAGCTCAAATGGGAGAACCAAAATCACCAGAAAATGCTTTAAAACAACTGGTTTAAAATGCCATTTTTTTCCCCCGTTGTTTCTGATTCCTCTCTATGCATATAAATACAGAAAATATAAAACCCAGCGAGAAGGGAAAGTGGAACATTTAAAAAAGCTGATTTAATTCTGCACTAAACCTTCATTCCTACCATTAAAAAGTACAATTTATTACCACTGGAAAGCATAAGAAGTAGAAAGTGCTCTTGAAAAATAATAACTGCTTCTACCAGCACACCAGAGACCTCTACAGAAGACGTAGGAACCATTATCTCCATTTTACATGTGGTGAAAAGGAGGCAAGGACAAACATTACTGAAACAAGGCTACAGCAGGTAGAAGTCTGACTTGTTCATTACAACCTTTCCAACATTTTAGGATATACTCAAATATATGATGGAGAACTTCTTTTCTTTCTACTCTCCAACTGGAAGAAGATGCTATACAATATCCATGGGGATCTTGCAAGCTCTGAAGCCATTTTGACATCTCATATTCCCTTTGCAGCTCTGTTCTTGGTTGAAAGATTTGTTAATGGGATATGGCAATCAAAATTAAATTCTATTGCAAATTTTCAGACAACAGTGACTGGGCAGTTATTCACAGCATCTCTGGTCAACAGCTGACAGGATGCGGAAAAAAAGACAGAGTATTCTCCCTGGTTTTATCATTGGCAATGCCAGTACAAGAATAAAACAGGCAATTTGCATTTCTCAGCATTATTGTTTCAAGCTGCCTGCAGACTCTGGCACATGTCATCACACCAATTTAAATGAGCTTCTGCTATTGGATCAAGCATTACAAATGAACGTCTAAACCCTTGCTCGTAACGTATGTTAAGGCCACTCAAACAGCAGGTTACAGTCTAGAATTAAAAATCTGCTTTCCTGCTCCTCAGTCTCTACAGTAATTTTCTGCCATGTCTTTCTTCTGTACTTTTTTGTATATATACAACATACTTCAAAATAAAAGGCCAAAATGAAGTATGAAACACTGCAGAACACAAATGTGGCAGGCGTGCAGTTCTGCCGACAGCAAGGACTTGACTTCATGGCCTACCCTGCCCTGAGACTGAGCCAGTAATGGTGCCTGGCGCAGGAGGACTGCTGTTCTCTTCTCGGACATCTGAGCCGAGTCCTTCCAAGATGCAAACTATCAGCTCTTTCCCTTCCCAGTTTTCCTACAAACAAAGCAGCAGTCAGCATCAAACACTCAAAGTTGACTCCTGGCTGCTAGTTACTTCCACGGAGCAGCTGGAGGAGCCTCAACCCCTGACAGAAACGTGGGCCAGCAGTGCCAAAAGGCCAAATTGAGGCCTGGAGCACACCAGCAGGCTCGGCAGCTTCCTCCTGGCTGTTGCTGCCTGAGGTTGAGGTCAGCTCTGATACAATACAGCTGTGTAACCTCGGATCAAAGTGCTGGAAAAACAGCTCAGCTGAGAGAGCCGCAGCAGAGCACGCTGTGAGAAGTTACACCCAGGGTCTCCACGACTTGGGAGCTGCATTTAAGCTTGGGACTTTGCCTGGGTGACCTGGTCACCAAATCTAGTGATTTTACATTTATTTTTCCAGTCTACGTCACTCATTGTAATTGATGATAGCCTACCAACCAAAGTGACAAAATGAGATGCTGGGGAAACTGCTGTTGCTTTGCTTATCTTTTGAGTGCTTCACTGTCAGCAGCTGGATGAGCACGCTGGATATAACAGTTTACATGGGTAGGGCCACCGGTATATCTGTGGTGAACTGCGTATACTAGTAGCACTACAAAGATAATTTATATGAGGGAAGTCTCCTGGGTTGAAATTCAGATTTTTCATTTGCACATTGAAATGGCTTCTGAGGATGTAACTTAGGATGAGTTGGTTTCTCCCTAATCACTCGCTTACCACAACCAAAAGTTGGAACTGGGACAAGAGTACTTAGAGAGCTTAAACGACAGATGTCATCCCATTTCTGAGAGGATGTTAAGGGATATTTGAGAAGGGATATGACTATCTCTTTAGAAAGAATGAAAAATAAATTCAATTTTCTCTCAGTAACCTTTATGAAACACAGTTTCCCATTTGTCTGTGGTGACAGATTCCTGTATTTCCCAGAGGAAAGTAATTTTCCTTGAGGAAGGGGAGGCGAAAGAGAAGATGAATCAAAATGTTTTGATTCTTTTAGTTCTTTCAAGGACCATTTTCTAAGGAAACAATTTGATGAATTCATCTGTATGACCCCTTTCCCAGGGGTCTTGTAACTACAGATGTATCCACAAGCAGGGATTAAGTCCCACAGGCCACTTAAGAAAGAAAAGAGACACAGTAAATATGGTACTAGTTAATACATTAGTCTTTGGCATATCTCTGAAGACATGATTCAGCAATCCATCAACAAACTATTCCTTCCAAGGCAGGAACATTAATATGAGTTTGATCTGGATGATCTCCAGACATCTCCAGCCATTTTTCTGACCACTGAGTATTTCTCTGACCACTGACAGAGCTCATGCTGAGCTGTCTCACTGAACATACATGTATACAGCTATATATATATATGGTCAGTTTTAGGCATTTTACTTTTTAATCAACCTGATCAATGACTATGAGAAACTGAGAGTAAGCAACACCCTGAATGTGGGGTATGCATAGAATAAGCTGTGCAGTTTCATAAGAACTCCTCCCCTCCATGAGTGCCCCTGATTTAAGGGGAAGAGATATATTATTAACCTGCAAACTTTTATAATGAAGGCTAGAATTCTCAGCCCTTCTTACAACATTACCGAAAAGGCATCCAAAGATGAAAGGGCACGTTCAGCAAAGCACAAATATATGTTAGCGTTATTTGATGATCAGCTTCAGGTTAAACCTGCCTTGAGACTGGAGATTAATAGTGATAGCTTCTTTTAATGACTGTAGAAATGCCACAGTGCCTGCCAATAACAACTTGAGCAATGAACAGGTTGCTATAGAATGTATTGTTTATGCACCACTGACTGCAATCTCTATACAGAAAATTTAATAGACCCTTTTTTCCCTCTCAGCAAGCTTATGTGGTTGGGGATTTAGAACTGCATTATTCCTTATGACCTGACTTATTTATCATGTCAATCATAGTGATGATGTGTCAAAATTATCACAATTCTGAAGCTTTCCCTTTATCATCATTTTGAGAGTGTTCTTCCTCAGCATTATAAGCACATATGACAGAAGAGACATCAGAGGCAGAGATTTCATGCATGGCTCTAACAAAATCACAGGGTTAAATAGCTACTTCTAGAGCCAAAGCACCATGGAATAACTTCTTTCATTTTTCTAATTCAGTTCCTTGTAATAGCAGCTAGACACAGCTGCAACTGTAATTAAGGAGAAAAGATGGGGAATAAAACTGCACAGAGTCAATTGCCAAAGGTCAAATTTGGATACTGGAATTTGCAGGTCCTGACCCACCTAACAGCATGCAGTTGGCCTTCTGATACCACCAGTCAGGTTTAAAATTACAACTTTTGTGATTAGCAAGACTGAAGAATTAGACAAGCACGTTACTTACTGGTGAGATTGTCCTTCCCCATCTAAACAAACAGCTTTGCCAGGGGGTCAAGGTAGGGAAAGGAAAACAATGTAGATGGAGGAGTAAGAATTTACTGAAACAGAAGTTACAGCCAAGCATGTATTCAAGGTCACAATCACGTTCGTGAAGGTGACTGGCTCAGCAGTTCAGGTGCAGCATTCCCCAGAATAGGTTTCTGAGCAAAATACTGGACTGCATCAGCACCAGGTTACTGACTCAGAGAAATTAAAGGATGAGAAATAGTTAACAACAGGAGTTCTGTCAGAGGTACAACATATATTCTTTTGGTTCAATTTTTCTAGAGCCTGAGGTCTGAAAAAGATGGAAGCCTCCTTGAAAGGGTCCGGACAGCATTCTAAATTTCATGTACCATAAGTTTCTCTCAGTCACAGAAGATTAATTCACCATTTATTCTGTAGGCTAGCAAGAACACGGAAAGCAGATAGTGTGCGCTGTCCTGGAGGAAGGAGACAGTGAAGCCCTGTTCCCTCTGGGGCTTGTAACTGTGGCTGGAACCATTTTTAAATGCAGTTACAGTCAAAGAGAGTTTTAACAAGTTTGAATGCACACCTAACATTGTTATATCCTGAAATATGGATTGTCTAACTGGTAGCCTGTGTTGCAGCATAATTTTTGCTAGAATAGCTGTCTGAAATGATACTAAACCAAGCTAACTCCAGACACATTGAAAAGTACCTGTCAAGTGCAGTTCCGGCAGCATCACCACGAAGCCTATTTGAAGTGTCCAACCTATGGATCAGCAAAAATATGTAGCTTATCGCAGACTAATAAAATAGAAATAGGCTGTTCTGTGGAAACCCTAATGGAGCTGCAGAACACTTACTGCTGAATTACAAAGTTGAGTGTGTCTCAGGGGACCCTAGAATCAATAAAAAGGAAATGACACAGCCCTCCACCAGGTAGAGTTAAGGCAGACAGGTCCACAAAATGAACTGACAACAGCCTGCAAGAACTGCTTACTTAGGAGGCATAAAGCTGTAGGAGCAGTTACTCATTGGAGGGAGTAAGCAACACCTGATGATAATTCAGAATTAACTATAAGCAAGCAATCCTAAAGCAAGCTCCTCAAAACTATTTATTCTTACAGAAGTTAAGATTTTGGTTGGAATAAAACTAAGATTTAACCATTTAATATATCTAAAGCATTTGCTGATACTTTGGTGTGGTTCCTTCAGAAAACAGATTAGAGGGTAAAGGCATTCTCACGTTGGAGATTCACTAGATTTTAAGAATCACAATCAACCCATTCTTATCTCAGGGAAATCCATCTCCCTAGGACATTTCTTTGGACATGCAGAACTGGAAACATCCAAAAATAACCAAAGCTGACCTGACACCAATTCGTCTACCACATCTGCCCACCTGTGTACTAATAAAACATTTCATGTAGTCATTATTTTAGCATCTATTAATGGGAATCTTGGAACTGCATTTCCAATCCCCACTTAAAAGATAGACTTGTCAAACGTGTACTCACAAAACAATGTTCGTTCTCATGTGCAGACACGGACCCTGGTACATAAGCCAAGATTTGTGCTGTGCCTGTGTACAGGTTTAAAACTGCACTACTAAATATAGGCATAGTGGGTCAGATCCTCAGGCAGAATATTTTGGTACAGATCCATTTCATTCGGGAGACAAATTTATTTTAGGATTTGGTGCATATCTGTATCTGTATATAAATGCACTCATGCAGACTGCATCTCACAAAGAAATGCTCTCATCCAGAAGTGAAGGAATGGTTTGCTGAATGAGTAACACCTGGCAGAAAACAAGATTTATTTGCAATGTGATTTGAGAAGAAACTGACGAGCACTGCTGCTTGTTGGAGTTTTCAGGCTAAAACCACAAGTGCATGCTTCACCAGAGAGGAATTCCCAAGGGGAAAAGCTGGTGAAGACCCAACAAGGTTGCTCCAAAAAGGGTCACGTTTGGAATGTGACAGCAGAATCATTAAAGTCAGGGCACAGTACCACAGGTCTTATGTTAAGGTATAAATCTGACTTCCAACCAAAGGTTCATGGGTTACAATGAAATAAAAATGAAGTCAAAACAGTTGAAAGGGAGATCAGACTAGATCTGCTCACTGCATTTATCTGTTCTCCTATGGACAAAAGAGTCTGAGAATCACTGTTGCAATTATATTAACTATATATATACAAACTTCATATGTGTATGTCAAACTAAAGGGTACATTCCAGAGTTCATATTATACCATTATTTTGTGGCTAAGAAAGTATCAGCCAGCTGAACAACTGAAGAAATGTGTTTTAACCTGCCCAATGGCACCACTCAAAACCCTCATTCTCTTTCTTTTCTTTTGGAGATCTTCACTAATTTGTCAACAAGCTTTAATATTGCTAAGGTAGTAACTGTAACTGTGATAGCATTAAGATCAATTTTCCTTGCTGGTGCCATGATTACCTTTCATTCATCCCCTGAGACAGCTCTCTAAGGAATAAATGTTTGCAACACAAGTTCTATTACCATACATTTGTGTTGTCTTGGTCAAAAAGAGCAGCTGGAAAATTAACTTCTAACAGACCTCAATTTTCTTTTAAAAATTGATTTTTGTAAATGAAAACTGTCGTCTCACTATTCCAATACCTTGACTGAGAACTGATAAAGTTGAAACTTCTGTCTACACCTACTTAAACAAAAAGAGGTAAAAATCAGCCAAAGTCTTACAACAATAGAATCTGTAGCATAAATTTTATGTAATTAGTTTCTTGTCATTGGAGGGTCCTCAAATGTACTTTGGTGTCTCTTGATCTATTCCTATGACACATTCCAAATTAATCACTTAAAGACTGAAGTACTTTGATGGTGTGCTCACTGCAGGATATCTCAGCAAAGTATGATGACCTGTTAGATACAGAAGGTCAAATCAGATTATTGCACATGTTCATATAGCTTCAAAATAAGAAATTTGTCATCAAAAGGAATGCCCCAATATCTCTGGAAACATTTTCAATAAACACACCTTTTAGTGTCACAATCATTTAGAGCTAGACTGAGCAACAAAAGCAAGTAGCAGGGAGGATACCAGAGCTGCCTCTCCAATTTGCAGCCCATTCCAAGTCTGCAGCGTACACTGGAACTGCACAGGGAATGCCCCTGAATGCCTGTGCTGTGGCTGCAGGTATGCCCACACCAAAGGAAACAATTATCTTTGCTCTGCCCCTGTAGTGTTCGTACGGGCAAGTAATTTGGGTCATATTCCTTAGGAATTTCCAAATAAAATATCCTCTCAATATGAGCTCAAATGACAACAAAAGTGTGGAAGTATTTCATGGGATGAAAATAATATATAGAAAATTCATGAAACCAAAAAAACTTGACATCTTCCTTAACATCACAGTCAGGCTGAATTTGGTTTCATGGTGGTTTAAACAATAGGAACCCACTTAAAAAAAAAAATGATAACATCATCTTGAGCAACTTAAATCTACAAAAGTGAAGAAATTAGCCAATCCAATTGTATGGATCATTTCTCAACGTTCCATTTAGCTTTTAATTACCCAACAGACTGTAATAGCTCCTTTGGAGCTGTTACACTCCATCGTGTCAATTTGGCGGCTACAAATGCACAGCACAGAGTCCTCAAGCTAAAAATCGTTATGAAATTATTGTTGAAAAAGATTGTTGGGCATGTGCAATAGCTAGCTTTTGAACTTCTATGTTTTACAATTTCTCTTTTTTTATAAATAGCTAGAGCAATTAGATGCTGTTATGAAGCTATTCAAAACCTCTCAGTTTTGAGATCCAAGGCATTTCTTGAGTTATAGAATTGTAAAAATTCAGTTAAATTGGTGAACTTCTGTTTGCAGTCTGTCATAGTCTCATATTTTCTCTTTACTTTTGTACACAATTTATTCAACTCATATTTTTACATAATGTTCCATCAGATAAAACACCAGAAAATATTTTAGAAGGTAAACGCAAGAAATCTGAAAAATATAGGTCTGCGCTCAGAGCTACACAATATCAAGAAATATGTGTGTAAAGATGAACAAAATAAATTCACAGTGTTAAGTAGCACATCTAGCCATTCTTGGACACTAGATTAAAAAGGGAAAGAAAGGCTTTAGGAACATGAGAATGCAAAGATAAAAGAGACTTCATTTCAATCACAAGCCTTAAAAAACAA
The DNA here is from genome assembly GCF_040182565.1 of Anser cygnoides. NCBI lineage: Eukaryota > Metazoa > Chordata > Aves > Anseriformes > Anatidae > Anser > Anser cygnoides. Next base: position 4,512,474 of record NC_089887.1, read on the forward strand.
GGAAATTGTATTGGTGGGATTTGCAGAGAATTTATGGATTTGAAGGAAAGCAAGCTGTATATATATGAGACATTTTCTCACTTGTGCTCTCCAAATCATGGAAATTTCAGCCTAAAGGCACCGAGTAGACTTAAACTGGAACAGAGTCTTGTCAAGGGCATGGACGAGGACTTCATGAAGTCAACAGTTCAAACCAAATAAAACAGACTGTACCCATCTCAAAGATCTTGCAGTGCAAGTATAAGATAAAGGTCCCCCTCCCAAAGATGATACAGCCACATGAGAAAGCAGAAGGAAATTATTCAACTACATTTGACAGCTTATTAACTGCCAGAACATGCTCAAAGTTTCTTGTAGGCATCCCAGCACAGAAATGCTTCCAGAAGGCATTTTGTAATAATAATGAGGCAGCTCTGCACAATGTTTTTTTTCCTCAGGTATAAGTCAGGAGCAGCACAGGAATGAACACAGGTGTGCCTGTTCAAAAACAGAATGAGAAGGTAACGGGCTGGCAAATGACTGACTGGAGCCAGGAGCTGATGTCTCCTTGCTGCCTTGGGGATAAGAAAGAGGCCATAAACCACCTCAAAAGTGGGGATGGGGAAGACAACTGTAGGACATGAAACACGAGTGTAAACGTCAAAGCAATAGCCAAGAGCAGTGTTCTGAAGTGATACAATCAAGGCAAGACCACATTTCTTTAGAGCAAAAAAAAATAGACGAGACATTGCAGTAATTGAAATACGAGTTGTTGAGAGCTTGGACAAGAGTTATAGATTTCTTGGAAAGGCTGTATCATCACAGGAGGATTAAGTAAGACAAATTTCTAAATAATAGATACAACATAAATGTGAGGGTCTAGAAAGATGGCAGAGTAAATAATTCCTAGGCAATGACACCCCCTGGGACAAGCAGCATGTTTATGTTCTCCAGGGAAATTGGAAAAGAATGAGAGGAAGAGGTGTGGCAGGATCTGGAAGAACTGCTATGGCAAGATAAATCTGAGTTGTCAAATGTTGCTGATAAATAGTTGATGCGTATCAAAGACATTAAGAGAAAGGGCAAAAAAGATACCCCAGGAAAGCTGAAATTGGGCTAAAGTGGGGGTTCTCTGAAAGAATGATTAGATTGATGAGAAATCAAGTGATGATGTTGTCCAAGCAGCTGAAGCTGTCAAGATTTCAAGGAAGGTATGCACCAAAGCATCAAAGGAGATTAACACCCCTTGTATTATTAGAAAGGGTGTTAAGGCACAATAGCAAAACGTAAAAGATCAGATGAAATGTCTCTACATAGTATCAGCTTTTAAATAAATTTGATAAAAATAAGCATCTTGGAGAAACAGTGTTCTCAAAGCGTCATAAGACTTACAAAATTCCCCCGTCTTCTTTCAGTTTTTGGGTATTGAGAAAACTAAGAGGATCAGAAAAGGTTAAGAGAAGAAATGTACAGTGAAGAAAGACCTTGGAAAGGGCTGAAACACAGGACCAGAGTTTTAAAATGGATGCAAAAACAGCTAGCAAATAAAGTATCAGAGGTGAAACATGACTGAGGTGACATGAAGAAACTTACTGAAACACGTTAATTATACAACACAGAAATTGTTGTGAAAAAAATTAAGTAATTGGAAGTTTTCATTCCTATAGGCCCATATTTCAGTGACTATTACATGACAATTACTACAAGCAAAGTCAGTTCACCAGAAAACAGACGACGCCTTTGTAGGCAGAGAACAATTTGGGCTCCCGTAACTGCTGGAAAAACATTTTTCTATAGAAGGTAGCTATGAAACACTATTGTTGGGAAGTAACACCACAGTATGGTGTCTGTTTTTGTTTTGTTTGCCTTTAAAGATGTAAGAAAAAACAAGCCAGCAAACAATGTGCAGAATTGCAGAACACAGACACAAAGCTCTGCACACTCCGTAGAAAGCTGCTGATGCAGCACAGCGCCACAGAGGCAGTCACATAGCATGCGTGGCATTTCCCTACAGCACAGAAACAAACAGTTCTTCCATTGCTATTTTTAGGAAAAATTAACAGCATTCTTGGACAGCTTTTCAGCTTCTGAATGCCTTTTTTTTTTTTTTTAAACCAATCTCCTCTTATTTTGCTTTCAAAGAAATTTTTACCTCACAGTTCATCTAAGTACAAGATATAATTTAGGGCATATATTTTAGGAGTATCTATAAATAAAATAATAGGCTTAACTTCTATCTGATATTAACAAGTAAATACGAGAGAATAAGAAAAAGTATAATTATATCTCCAAAAAGAAGAAGAATCAACATTTTGATTAAAAAGAGTGAAAAGGTGGACAACTCAATACAATGGACAAATATACACAGTGAGATTGGCAAATCCTCATTATGCTAAAGAGAGATGTGGTCTGGGTAAAAAATACAACATTCGATATGGACTTGGTCAAAAATAGCTCCTGCGTGTTTATCATTTACGATAAAGGTTGCCCAGTTTTTGCAATGAAAGTGAACTTCCACAGAAGTGTAAAACAAGAGGCTCCTCTCACTGTTGTCTGCCACCTGATGCTCTCAGAGTTGCCAGTATACTGAAGTGTATATTAAATTTTCTCCCCCAGGTGCTGAGAAGAGAGAGTCTTGCACACTTCTATTCCCAGAATCAAGCTGAAGCCACAAGTTTGAATTGATGTACCCTGGGAGGAAAGAGAATCTGCTTCCCACTCTCATGACCAACTCAGGTCGCTGCCTCAGCCTGTGAACTCCGAGGTTTTGGCTAGCAGCCATAAACGATGAACCTTTCTTCCTAGCTTAACGATGCTAGAAAGTTCCTAGCCACTTTCTTACTTCATTTCTAGTTGTATAAAAAACAATTAAAGTTTGCCTTATCAGACTATTTTGGTACATACTTTACAATATCGGTACTGAAGATACAAAAGGCCCAGAACAACTTCTGAAATAATTTCAGAGTATTGTAAATATTTTGATGACAGCATAAAAGAACATCTTTCAGAAACTCTTGATTAAAAAAAAAAAACACACACACACACCTGTTACTAATGGCAAAAGCAAAATAAATCTTACTCGTGTCCATCTAACTGACCTGTATAAAATCAAATGCAACTATATCGCAGCTACAGTAAGAGATTCAGAAAGGAACAACATATTTCTTTCAGAATTAGTACAGAATTTGTGCCCTGGATCCTATTTTGGGATCCAAGTAGTACCATCTGAGACTGAACAGAAAATGGCACTGCATTAGACAATTTTAATTTTCCACACAATTATGTCTCTAGAGTTAATGTTAATAAGCACACATTATGCAGCTATTTAAAAGTCCACACAAAAGTTCAGTCAGATACAGAGCCCTCTTTCATTTCACCCCTTGAGCTACTGTGTAATTTGTTATGAGCCAGATTGCTAAAAATGTAATTACAGAAGTACCTGGTACTGTATAGAAAAGAAAGTAAAATATTCCCTACATTGAAGTTTGTAGCACAATTAGGACAATTGTGGATTACAAGTGATACGCAAACTATGCAATAAGTAATGCACATAATTTTTTGATTAGTGCTGGTGACAGCATTTAACTTTAGCACTGTTGCAAGACTTTGATCTACCACCAATATAACTGACTGAAAGCCTTTTGCTTAATTGCCATCGCTAGAAGAATCTAATTAGACCAAGAAATATTAAAATAGTTTTAATAGTTAACATAAAGCTTCATAAAAACAATCAGTCTGGTTCAAGGACACAACAAATAGCCCCTAGTTTGAAAAATATTGTGGTTACAATTATAACCAGACTGGTGCTCAATCCATCCTCTCTCCTTTTTCATAAAATCAGTATCTTGAAGAATGTTCCTATGGCACTACATGCACTGTAATTTTTCACTCTTTCTCTAAATCTCAGAAAATGTGCTGTAGATGGCCCCAGGAGCAAACACAGCAAAGATGAAGTAAAACTCGAAAAGGAGCTGTCTAGTTTAATCTATGAATGTTCACAGCAAGGGCTTCGTGTAGAAATTTGTAATCAGGATTTCCACAAATGATGGTGGCAAGGTTTCATTGGAGCTGGTGTTCTTGTCATCTGCAGAGCCTGTCACAGCAACCTGCAAGCATTTGCTGCTTCTCTGATTTGAGAATCCCCAAGCATTATGTTTCTCCCCAGTGCCCAAACACACATACTATATCTTTCTCTTTAGAAACCACCCTGGCTTAATAGCCATGCATTTGTTATGTACTGCAGGGAGAAGTGCAATACACGCTCGAACAAGCTCCCGCAGTTTCAAAACACTAACCCAAAACCTACCAAATTACATCTGTGCAGGGTAAAAGTTAGCGCATCAGTTAGGAGCACTCTGTGGTGGTGATGGGTAGGTGAGGGACCGGAGGGCACGCCTGGGAAGGATCAGCAGTTGTCAGGGGGTTTTAACAAAGATGACTTCACCCTAAGCAAACAAATAGCATGGAGACTATGGATCTTGTTTCTTCAGCGCATTTGCTGAATAGAAGTACTTCAGAAGCAGGATAACAGAAGTGATCCTCTAGCTATCCCCACCCTCTAATCTTTTATTTCACTTTTGTAAGTTTACTTTAACGTCATCAGCTTTCCACGGAACAAGGCAGGATTTTTACAGAAATATCAGTTAGTCCAGTATGCTTCAGCAATATCAGCTGAATGGCGGTGACTTGTATTAAAATATAATTTTAAAAAATTGTGACCTACACTCATCCACAGTCACATAGTATTATCACATTCCAGTACTGATTCTCATCCGCAGCCCTATATACAGAACATACACAGGGTGCTTCAAAAGCTGCCTTTCCTTATAACTGCCAGACCTCAAACAACAGCAAGTTCAAAAACATTCCTTATCAAATGACAAATTAACTCGAACAAGAATAATCAAGTTAAAGTGGTACAAGAAAGAGGAGAATCAGTTCCTTGCTGTCCTCCTTACATCAACCAAACCCTTCAGGGAGTATTCAAACTAGTTTTTGGTGACGTTTTCTCACCTTTTATTCTTTCCATTCTCGTATTTGCCTGGTGTATAGCCTGTATATAAACATCACATTCAAAATCATCATGTCTTAAAGCACCTCTTATATACACATAAAAAAAAGCACACTCACCACAGGGGCTATTTGCACATTTTTATCTAGAGCATCATTTCACTCAGTATCAAAGGTAACTCTTCTCTCCCTTATCTTTATGAGAGGCTTGAAAGTTTGTACTAATGATAGGTTATACCCTGAAATTATCATCATCCTAAACATGAATGATACCGAACAATGACAGGGAGCTAATACAACTGAGGCACCGGCAGTCCTCGCTGCGTGTGCTGTACCAGATCACTCGGCCCCACTGGTACCAGCAGCAGAGCACAGAAGCCATGCAAACATCACGTCTCTCCCCATTCCCCAGCAACGAGCTGCAGCAGAAAGTTGTGACTGCACGTGGATCTGTGGATCGTTGAGGAAAACCAGGGGAGAAAAGGGATTACGCTGGAATTTGAGACTTGGCTGAGACTTGGGCTGAAACCTCCATGGGGCAATCTTCTACAGTCAGATCAGACCAGCTGGGGTCAACACAGAGAAGACACAGATTGACAGCCTCCTGAACCAAAGTAACCTCTTGCCCCAAAGGTTTAATATTAACATTTTAATATTGCTTCATGTGATACACTGTGACTTCATTTTCATGACATATTGAAATGGGCCCTTTATCTGCAAAATTTGCAGCCTGAGCAGTAGTCATTTCCTTCTCAACACTGATTAAAACCAATTAAAAATTGCTTGTAAATCCTTACAAATAAGAATGCAAACACTTCAATAGCACATAAGAATGTTTCTTCCCCAATAATTTACTCATACTTGGCAATTTCAACTTATGGCAGTATGTGTAGAGAGAATGGGAAGGTAGAGGACAGAGATGGAGTTTATATCAACAATTCCCATTAACATTGATGGGAATTACACCCATAAAAATTCTGGTCACTGGTGCTTTTCTTTACTCATTAGGTAATTTCCAGCATTTTATTCTTCGGTTTTATGTTCTCTGCCCTATAATTTCTAATGTAGTCTTTAGATTCTGCCAAAAAGCTTCATTGTGTGCTAGCCATCTCTTGCAAGTAAATAGCACTATGATGAACTTAGGAATATCTATTTCTCCTGTAATTGGTTGGTACGAGTCAATGCAGTCCAGCAACACAAAAAAAAAAAAGAAGGAAATATGTTGCAAAAAATTAGCTGATTCAAATACTTTCTGAAAACCGATATTCTACTACACATTCTTATTAGCAGGAAAATGCGAATGAGGGAGTATGATTCTGTATCACCAAAAATAGCTGTACCCAGCCTGAAAACTAAGGGACTAATATCTGTGTGTGTGCGACTGCTTTCTGCTAAGAGGACCTAAAGCAAGAGCTGTCCTTTCTCTCTAGCAGTAGGACACATTGCTCAGTGCTCCTGTGGACACCACGCCGGCTCTAGTATCCACAGTTCACTTGATGGTCCATCACAAAATATTTTGTCTACAATGGAATCTACCTACAATGTTCATTCTTCGCTTTATTGTATTTACTTGCTTATTTATTGAATTGACCCTCTGATTAGCTGTTTCAATAAAAAATGCCTAATGAACCTGTGTCAGATGCCAAGGATTACCGATCAGAAAGTTCAGGGAGAAAAGAGCTACTCTTTCCAAAACACTGGATGGCTTTCCAGATGGGAACACACCAAACTCAAGGTAATATATTCTAACAGGCCACGTGTTCAGATTTCACTGATCACGCAGAATCAGTACAGCTGGTCTTCACGTTTATTACCCAGATCAGGTCACAATCATTGCTGATAATCATCTTTTAACAGACCAGTGAGGATCAGCTTTGATCTGTTAAGCGCTTTTGCCTTACTGTATTACACCATTGTCGCCTAACAATGACAGATACTGAGGTATTTTTAATAGAAAGTATTTGACAGTTCTCAAAAAATCTGTAAAATAATTATCCTTGTGTTGCATAGGAGTCAATTTTGTTAAGTGAGAAGAGCATGGGATTGGGAATTACAAAATGCAATTTCTAACCTTGTTTCTGCCACAGATTCTAACTAAGTGATCTTAGGCTAATCACTTTTATCTTTCTGCGCATCTATTTCCTCATTTTGATATTGGAATTAATGACATGCACCTTGGTAAAGACTTTTGAGGAATACTGATGAAAAGCATTAGATATGAATCAGGCCTTATTATTAATAATAGTAAATTGCTTTGGGATCCTTGGATGATAAGTGCTATTTAAATTCAAAGAAAATATTAGTACTTTAATTGCTTCAGCTTTCAGATCTACCCCAGTTTTACTTGCTCACACACTGACAGGCAAATTGAACTCAAATTACCTCATACCAGATACACAATGTTGTAAGTGTATAAAAATATTAAATTCGTTACATTATCATTGCCCTAGCTTCACAGGCTTTAAAACATTTACTCTGTAGCATTGAAGATCTCACATAACAAACTGATCAAAATTTTATGCTGCTTTTGGAATATTCAGCTTTAATGGAACCTTCTCCACAAATACTCAAATCCCCAAATTCCATCAACAGTCAAATTTCAGGCCTTCCATTCACGCAACGTTTTATCAAAGTCATTATAACTATGATGAAACTGCTATTGTTTTGAAATGATATACTGAACAAAATGACATTATCAAGTAGTTTCCCTGAGTAAATGGAGAACAGAGCCATAGTCTATTAATGCATTGCCATTGATTTATTCACTAATGTGCCCTATATTTTCATTTGCAAAAGGCTTTGTGAAATCCACAGTGTCTATTAGTGCAATTATCCAACATAACTACTCTGCAGGGCACAGCTCATTATGTTTCTTTTTTTGCTTTTAGTGCTGAATGCTGCCAATAACATCCGGGCTACAGGAGAGCTGACTTTGGCATGTGATGACAATATGAAAACAAGCACAGCGTTGGCTTCAGGCTGCTCCGAATGGGAGCTTCACCCACTGTCTTCATAACAAACTGCAGAGAAAACAACCATAAACTGATATTATCTTCTCAGTGGTATCCAGTGATAAAGAGGCAAGGGACACAAACAAGAAATTCTGATTAAACATAAGACTTTTTTATTTTTTTTTTTTTAACTGGAATTGTGATCAAGCCCTGGAAAAGGTTGCCCAGGGAGGTCATGCTGTCTCCACCCTTGGAGATGCTCAAAATCCAGATAGGCACAGTCCTGAGCAACCTGCTCTAGGTGACCTGCTTTAGCATGGGGGTGGACCAGATGATCTCCAGAGGAGCCTTTTAGCCTCCTCCATCCTGTGTTTCCATGACTATTAATTCCTCTCAGATCACCAGGTTGTTGCTGTGTGACCTTTACTCACTACTGGAAATTAAAGAGAGAAGCTGCAAACCTGTTAGAAACCTGACTGGTTATAAAAATATATCCCCTTATAAAAACAGATAAAACTTTTTTTTCTATTTACCCATCCTCCACTTGAATGAAGTGAAGCATAAACATGGCTCTTTTTAGTCATCCTAATTCAAGCAAGACAGCAACAACAGACTTAATTACTAATCAGTTTGCATCAGAAATTATCAGACAAAACAAAGAGTGCTATATCATTCAGTTTAACACTGTCAGAATAGAACTTTTTGTTATTGCAGAAATACCTCTTCACCTCAACGCTACCTAGCCAGAGAACATTACCTTACAACAGCATTCCCTTCCAGTAACATTTTTTCTTCATTATAACCAGGATTGCAGGTTGAAAGTGAGCAGAGGCAACCTCACTGTCTGCTGGAGCATCTATTAATTACCGACGAATCCCCGCCTGTCCCAGTGCCACCTTCAGACAGCTTGTCTTCGCAGTTCTCAGAAGCAAGGCGAACTCCATGGGAAAACAGTAACACATTTTAGTTTTGTTAATAACAAAACAAATCAATTAGATTAGCAATGATAGCCTTGGCCCCTGGCACTTGCGAGGAACCTTCTGGAGAACTAACAAGCGACTGGCACTTACGGCCTAAAGCAAAACTCCTCCAGGAGTTAGGGATCTGAACGAGCAGCCTAATTTTCAGCAGTGCTTGTTTCTCTGTGGGGAAGAAAGTGAGAATGGCTAAGGAAAGAAATTTGGATCAAAGAAACATTTTATTCCACCAAACATTAGTAAAGCCCCTTTCTGTCGTTCACTGAAATTGCGACCCTAGACTAAGCAGCTACCATTTCCTCTCAGTGTAGCTTTATACTTCAGTGGAAATGATACCAGACTTCAGGACACAGAGATTTTTTATAGCTCAAGGTGACGCTGCAACAAAACCAGCAAATCAAGTCAAGATAGAGCACATATAGTTCAAGCCCCAAAAGGCAAGCTAAGACATAATTATTGCAAACATCCACTTCGTTTTCCAAAACAAATATAAAAACCATGCACATAAGGAAAAAGAATGATTTCCAGTATCTCGTTTCCTGTATAAGAGGATATGGACAATGAGAAGTGCATTATTTAAAAAACAAAAGGGCTATATTCTAGCTATAGTCAGGCACTATAAATATTTCAGCTACTATTATAATTGGGTTCGTTTAAAATACTGTCTACTCACAAAACATTGCATTCAAAATGCATTGTGCGGAAGAACTACCATTTTTTTGGGTCACATCAAAATATCACTCAATTTTTTTTTATTTTTTTTTTCTGGAATGCTGTAAACATCTTCTGAGAGGAAAATATGCTGATGTAGAACATATAACTCATCTTGCCTCTGGATAAAATGACTGCTATTTAAAAAAAAAAAAAAAACCTTTCACCGCAGAGGTGAAATAATATATATTATCTCAAGAAAACGTAAGGTCTTTGAAAGCACCTTATCTAATCTCAATGGTTACATCCCCAATAGTATTTTTAATAATGAATTCTCCTCACCCTCCTAACAATCAACCAAATTATGCAAGGCCAGTATTATAAATATAAGACTCTAAGAAAGAAATGGTTTGTCACCTGAACCTTCAAAGCGGGTATTTGAGGACCTGATTAAGCATCTCAGCCACTGCTACGCTACGTGGGCTGCCCAGATACTGCAATAGGCAGAACGACAGCACCATAGGTACTGCTCTTGTGCAATAGCACTAAACACAACAGAACGGTGGAATAAAAAGCCTTTTCCTTTGAATTCTTGGCTTTTTGTGGATTAAGTCAAAATCTTAAGATAGGATTTTATCCTGTTCTACTTTTATGGTTTTTGTCTTTTAAGTGGCATTGAGTATTCTTCTGTAAGAAGTTAGCAATGAGAGGGACTGATGTGCTGTATGAAATGAAGTATCCTTTTACAAATATATACTTAAATAAAAACAAACCCCTCTTCCAGTGACTTTAAATAGGAGGTTTCATGGTTCAGATGCTATGGATTGCAATATAACAACAACAACAAAAAAAAAGGGTCACAAGTTAGCAACTCCTAACAGAGGCTTCTGAAGGAAAGGGTTTGTTTTGCAGCCAGCAAAAGCGTTAATATCCTCTGCACATTTCTTAACTTCTAGATGTTATCAACCATGGATGTGAGAAGCAAGAATAAAGAATAATCTCATAGGATTAACTGAAACGTTACCTATGGGGACAAAATTGAAAACTCCTTAACACTTTTTTCTCCTAATACAGCTGATATGTTTTCTCACGAGAGCAGCCCACTATTAACATTAACTTTTGTACAAGCGTCAGCTCTGCCTTTTTAGCACTTTTAGACTTCAGTCTCAGTGACAGACATATCTTTCACCATTTCTCATCTTGAAAGCATTGCACAATTAAGTTAAATGTGACGGTAAGCAGCATTATTTACAGCACTGGCTTTTTTAAGCATTCAGAATGTCAGCTTTCATAAAGCAGCTAAAAAGCTTTTTCAACTCAGTTCAGAAACAGCAAAAAAGAAACCCACTTCTGAAGTATTTTTTGAGAACTGGAATTGTGACAGGTTGAAATCACACCAGAAAACACGTTCCAGAGTCCAAGGAACTGCCTCTGTGCAGTTTGTGTACCTGCCCTGCACGCCACGTCCACGGCAGCACCCAGGGCAAAGAACATCGGGGGAATCACGTGTGATGCTGTATGGTTGTGTTTGATAGGACCACAGGAAGAACTAATGGTACCTGGTGTATGTTTTCGCCACTGTTTGTTACTGTCCTTCTGCGCAGCTGTTCACCTGCCAATCCCCTAAAACAGCCTTTCCACTGCTATTGTACGAGCCTGGGATGATTGGTGGCCCTCTCCTGCAGCGCATTCCCAAAACAGCCTTTGCCTGCCGTGGTTATCCTGCTGCCCTAACCAGCTGTTAGAAAATGACCAAAATGGGCCGGTTATTACTCCAACCAAGAAATATTCTTCCACCAGGAACAAGAAATCACATGCACAGCTCTGGCCCCAAAGTATGCAAGGAAAATTATGTTCATTAAAACTCTTTTTATAATGACATCCTTACTATCAAAAGGCTCAGGGATGATTGACCTTGGCATCCAATATTAAGCCAGCATTATTTTTCTTGATTACCAGCAGCAGAATAGTGGGGAAATTATAAAGCCATTGAGAGGATTAATACAGCCCTGATCTCTCTCTCCTGGCTCTTTATCTCAAGCGATTAAAGTTCTCGGGGGGGGAAGGCATGTAGCATACGCCTGCTGCCATGGACAGATACACTATCAGCTCCATGCATCAGCTCCCCCTGACAGCCAGGCCAAAGGTTAATTATGCATTCTGTATATAGTTTTAATCATTTTAATCAGATCACCACTCTGCTCCATCTCAGACCCTAACTTTCTGAACGCAAGAGAAGCACTTCAAGCGTGGCAATGTTTGCTCTGCGAAGGGGAGGAGGGAGGAAGAGGAGGAAACGCGCAACATTACCCACAGACAAAAATAGATGATACAAAACCTATCGACCAAACAAGACGGCTAAACCCAATCATTTGTGTGAATAGAGGCAGAATGGCACTGAGCGGTCAAACAGAGGACACGAGGTCCTGTTCCAAGTCAGAGCTATATCCAGAGAGCTTTCCGGGAGCCTGGAACAAAGCACATCCTCAACCAGCAGCCTTCACACTTCTCTCTGCTGTTGTCTTCGCTTTCAGTGCCCTACTCTAGCAATGGCAAAGAAGAAAAGGGAAATAATTGTAGAGTAGCAGGAAAAAGCCATTAAAAGAGACGGAACTAACTGGTTGGGCACCACAGAAGTCACAGCTCTCTGGTCTGACATCAGAACAAACAACCACTCAGATTATAACTTCTGTTGTGATTATTACAAGCTCTGTTCAGCGCTTTGTGCTTACATCTCATGCAGACAAATCTCCCATTTACGGACATTTAGTTGGAGAAGAAAGAGTTGAATAGGGCTCTGTTTTAGTTATTAAGGAATACTGGCCCTCAGGATGAAGGGAGGAAGCGCCATCCTTGGAATGAAGTGGGAGAGAAAAGTCTGCCTTTGTTTCCTCCAGAGCATACAGCGGCATTGTTATGTTCTCCTGAGATGTTTTCAAAATGGCCGCAGCGAGGAGAGCGTTCTCACTAGCAGCCAATATTTACTGCAACACAAAAAACGTGAGACATGAATGGGTTCTCACTTTTAATGATGTGATCTCCAAGCCAAAGTTACCCTGATTACATGGCTCTGACACACCACCAGGCACCGCTGTAATACAAGGCCACCTGGTATTTTTCAGGGTATTTTACTCTTATATCAGAAAGCAGAACACTAAGATTATCATTTGGCCTCCATCAAGCTCCGTTTTATAAAAATATCTAAAAATATTCGACAATTCCTGTGGAATCAAGGCCTCTCCAGTGTTTTATCAAACAAGCAGAAAAAAATAATTTCTCTACTTCATAGCAGTCCTTCAACTCTTCTTGGTATAATGTTTGGATATATCTGACTATTAACAGGGGACTTTAAAGATAATTTTTTCTTTTTGAATCCAGACATCTAGACCTACAAACACATCTACAGAATTACATAATAAGACCAATACCTAACAAAATCCTCCCACATCTGCCCAGAGGAGGACTCCCTCATCCAATAAAACCAACCTATCCTTACTCCTAAGGCTGCCATATTATTAGCCCCATTTTTTTTTTCCACAGGTGATTTTCCTACACACACTAAAACCCACATTTGAATTACTTTTATTTCTGTTTTGCCCTTATAATCAAGGGTTTATACATTTAACCTTGAAAAATACTTTGGTAAGATCCTAAACAACAAAAGTAACAAAATCAATGTGTTTTGGGTGTCGGGGAACAGGGAGGAAGAATTAGATCCCCACCAAAAAAAGTAGATTTGCTTCTCACTTTAAACCAACACACCTTTTAGTTCGAGTACCATTGAAAACTCACTACAACAAACGCTGTTCTTTTACATTCCTGTATTTCAAGATGACCAGAATTCAGCAAGATCTTTATTGCACAAATTCTTAAAATCAGAAGCTGCAGTCAAATCTCACAAGCATTAGATTTCAGTTGTCAGTTCTGAATTGAAACAGCTCATGGCTCCAACAATCTAATGCAATAGACTTCGTATTTTGAGTGCCATGAAAGCACATATTAAAAACTGTGGTATGTCTAAGGAAAGAAAGCACAAAAGCCCTGGAAAGAATCAGGTCACTTTTTTTTTAGTGTAGATTTGTAAGCTATTTATTCAGTTCCCTACCTGCCACGACGGAAGGTTCCACCAACTCAGCTGAAACAAAAACTAGAGAAATCGTTCATTTTCCTGAGTATATTGTCTCAAATTGGTGAAATATTCACAGCACCTTTTTATTCCTATTTCTTGTTTTCCAGTTTGTGATGTAGTCACACAACTGAGCATACTTGTACACACTCAGATTATCTGTCTTGGAATAAGGTGTTCCTTAGCAGGCAGCCTTTTAGCAGCACCCATATATCTATGGAGGAAGTTTTCACAGTTATGAAGCCGCAAGCTCTGGCCAGTTTTAGAATGGAGCTCTTCACCCATATATTTCTAAAACTAAGAACTTCAACCGCCTGGGAAGTGGAACATTCTGAAACTATTTTTCCGACATCGGTTGGTAAAACAAAACATTTGACTTTCCAAAGAAAACTGTGCGATGAGATCATTGGTCATGTCCAATGTATGGTGGAGCTTATCACCAGAACCTGATGGATCTGACAAAGATAATAGGATAATTTCAGAGTACTGTCAAATCTGGAGTTAATAAGGGCAAGGTCAATTCCAAGTGTCACAGTATCTTTATGTAACTTGCACTACTGCAGTATAAAAATGCTCCTAGCTCAAAGATTTTGCAAGTTGATAATATCAGACAAATCACTTTAGAGCTTAGGAAGTAATGAAACACCTTTGAAAAGCAACTTAAGAAGAAGGGAGATAAAAGCAGGGGAAACAACTTTGCTACTCAAGAAAGATGCTGTTTTCAATAAATAAAACAAATGGCAAAACAAAATAAACCCTATTGCACAGAGAATGACCTTTAAGAGAGTCTAACCTTAGTTCAGTGTAAAGGAAATTAAAGTCTATCGTACTGATGCAGGCACAGTCAAGTGTCTTATGCCGGTAGCAAGAATTCCCATTGCTGCTTTTCTTCTGACCTTTTGCATCTAGTAGAAGGAGAAGACAGAGAAGGGAAACCATCTGGATTTCCTGTAGACAAGATGTCTGTTAACATACATTATGACCCATCTAGTAAATAAAGGAACCTTGTGATATTTGTGGTAAGCAAAAACCTGTCCTGCTAATACTATTTTGCCAGGTGAGGTAATAACTCTGCATGTACTCCCTATTCTGAATAATCCACTCTTTGTCTCCCGGGAAAACAGACTTAACATTTATTTGCCCTTTGGTTACTAAAGAAGCAGACCAACTGCAGGCTGCCCTTTTTCTCAAGTCATTATAGAAGAAGCCTTTCTAAGCTTGTTTCTCTAAGAAACTTGCTCCTTCATCTCTCAATATGACATTTTTCTAAAATGCTGTTTGCCCATCAACACAGGAGAGGAAGCTAGCTCTGGCAGAAGAGAAAACTCCTACCCTCCCCAGCAAGTCATCACCTACTGCAATTTGCTTTCTTCCTTGAAATATACGTGCTCTAGACTTTTCCTGATCTCATGCAAATGTTTTCTGCCTCCATACTCAAGTCTGTGTGAAACATGACTAAGACCAATCCATTTTGATATATTCTTTCCATGAATAATGTCAGAATGCCACTAGAAGTGATGGCTATGAGAATGAAGAGGAACATTTGGAATGCTTTAAAGAAAGTTTTGATCAATAAGAATTCTAGGTCAACAGCCCAAAGATTCCTGAGGCACTGCATTTCATATAGAAGGCAACCACGCAGAAGACTGCTAAAATGTTAACTACCTTTTCCACATAAGGATTCCAGTGAAATCTACTTATCTGAATGGTGCAATACCCAACAGGGCTTCAGATGAGAATGTGACTGCAGACCCGGAACTTCAGACTCTCTGCTCCCGCTAAGTCCATGATACTTTCACAAGTGGCTGTGATGCTGCTGAAAAAACTGTGGCACAGTGAGGGGATACACAACTTGTCCATAGCACATAAAGCCTTCAATGAGTTTAAAGTAAATTAGTTTGAATTCTCTTACATTCTTGCTGACAGAGTATACCTTTGTTTTTAGAACACATTTTACTGTCTGTTCTCTCCCGTCTCATAATCCGAAAAGTCATCCTTGTGGGATGTGTTTAAGTAAACCTAGAGATATGTCCACAGCCTAATCTCTGTATTTTCAGTTCTCTACATGGCATTCCAGGAATGCAACCAATTCTTTCCACTTTAAATGCACTGGTGCTTTTTGTAAAACTAAGCAGGGAAATTTGACACTGATGATTACCGGTCCTATTGCACTTATGCTTGTAAAGACAGAATAAAGTTTAAAACAAAAAAATCCTTGCAAAAGTTTACTTATTCATCTAGTCAGCTTAGGAAACAAAGGCAAACAGTTTAAGTACAGTTATTTTTCATCTCTGAAGAGGAAGGTGATGTTCATGTAGGATCCTGCCAGAAGCAACATAATCCAGAAACTCTAGATAACATAAGTATTGAATTAAGAGTGTATTAACACTAAGGGTCCTTGGGGAACATCATATATTTCCTCTCAAACATACCTATCATTGTGGATTTTCTTAATTTAAAAATGAAATGCAGCAGACAACACCAGTAATAATTACCTTTATGATAATGCCACAACCCATTTTATTGCTCTGAAAGTCAAATATATTTATTAAATCTGCATAAATTACAATATTATTAAACTCTAATTTATGTGATACTGTGTAAATGAGAGACTGGTTGGACCTTTATACTAGTGTGTTCTAGCAGATAGGATGTAATTTGTATTTGTGCAGTGATTGTGCTTTTAGTTTTTTTTCATAATAACTATTCTCAAAATATAGTAAGCCATTAATTGAGTATCACCAACACTATAAAATCAACCTTCTATAAAGCAAATGTGGGTGAGACAGCCTTATCTCTTGCTGCTTAAATAAGGCTCAGTTCTCTTATGGAGACAGTTTTAATCCCATTCGACTGAAAATTTTGTTCAACAGTATTTAATAAACCCAGTACTACCAAGAGACACATATGCTATGTAGGAATTATACCATTTATTGGAATAAGTTATGTGGCACATTTTTCAGCATCAATGATTGGTGACAGGCTTGTTTACTGCTCATTAATAAAAAATAGAGGTATCACTCCTGCTGGATAACAGTAAGGTTTCTTGTTTACATTTCCTTCCAATTACTGTAATTGACCAATAACTCACTGGAGTTCTGGGCATTTATTCTGAACTTCGCACAGAATACAGCAACAACCCTTCAGTGTGGAAGCTAAATATGTCAGGATTAACATTGTGCTAAACATTCAATCAGAAATTAAACTAGCATGGTAAGCTAGGGGTTTATGAGAGGTTTTATGTAATTTGCGGATTTTCATCAGATCAGATAAGCATAAGTAAAGGTCGGTCACAAATCTGTATTCATCTCTCTACTAAGCCAAAAATATAAATCCTACCAAACCTAAAAGTCTGATTTGAGAAAGAATTATATAGTAAGTTTGGTATATTTCTACAGGCTCTCCTCATTGTAAATCAAGCAAAATCCCAACAACTTAAAGTAATGTCACTTGGTAACAGGAAAACAATACCACTGGATCATTAGACCATCAGTTTGATCATGCAGAGATGCGTTTCCCTCCCTGTTTTCTAGAATGGTTGCCATTGAATGGTAAAACTTAAAGATTAATTCCTGGCTTCCAGAATTTGCAAGATTTTTGCAATCACCAGATATAAGTGGAGCTAAGGCTTGGATAAGTAATTACAAATGAGACTCTGCCTCGAAAAGAGAAACTTATTTTAAGCAACGGCAAGAAATGCACTCTCAGTTCTAGATCTTGTGTAGTACACTACAGAGCTGTAAAGCAGTAGCCTCCAAAACTTAATATATAGATCCTGTATGACAGATGTTGACTACAAACCTCTTCCAAAACTGTCCTAGCAAATACCTACACTGCACCTTGCAAATCTTGGCTATTTAGTAGCTGCCTCAAATTGTTTTTCAAAGTAGATTTCTCCTTTTATATAGCAATGAAATAAACACAAACTCTTCTAATTCAGTAATCAGGACAGATAATTACATCTCCTTAATTGTTTTCTTTTTCCAGCTTAGGTTCGTGTTGATGGGAGATGGTAAAATTAGTCCACGAGCCATCTGAAATTTGCTGCTTGCTGATTAAAGCTTTAATTGATTCAGAATGTCTTACAAATCAATCTCTGAATTCAGGATCATGGTGGCATATTGCAAAAAATAAAATAAAATAAAATAAAATAAATATCTCTCTCAAACACACACACACTCCCCTTGTGAATGCGAATCACATTGCCATAAATCTGTAACTGCATGAGCAACTTGCTTATGTTGCTTTCACAATTCACTGTTTGGTAAAAATAGAGTAAAATTGCAAAATGAGAATTACTTACAGCAGTAACCTGCTGTCCCTTACAGAGGAGTCTCATTCCCTCTTATGCTTGTGTTATAATTTCTGAACGGACTGCATGCAATAAAACAAAAAATAAAAAAAATACTGTACCATCTTCTGCAGAGCTCATAAAACTGAGATCTACAACCTGATGGAAGCAATGCATTCAAAGCAGTATGTGTTTCTATGATTCAGTGCATTCCTTCCCTTTATCAGGATCTGCACTTTTCATAGAGATTTTTTTTTTTAATTATTATTACCTACCAGACAGTTTTGGTGAGCTTTGCATGTTTCCGGGGACTGCTATCCAGGAGTCTTTCTGAAACACACATTCTGAAGTTCCCATGGTGATCAAACATGAACAGGAAAGACATCTTACATAGTTCATCTAAAGGAACAACTCTAGCAATAAAGACAAGGCCCATCCTTTCATATTGCTAAATTTGCAGAAGACTGAGTAAGTGCGAGATAACTTGGATGCGAGCGTCTCTTCTTTCCGCACTGATTGTTCAGTTCAGTTCACCCTTACCTCATTCTAAACACAAGCCCACCGCAGTCAAGAATGAGACAACTTAAAACCCCACTGTATCCTTTAAAAATAATGAAAACAAAACAAACACAAGCTGTCTGGCTTTCTGTCATACGTTTCAAATGCTGTCAGATTTCACAAAATGTCCTATTCTTTACAGCATACGCTGTCTATAATAATTGTAGTTGTCATTGTCTCCCCTCCCTCTTCTTTTTAATAGTTATGTCTGAAAAATGTAATTGGATGCTAAAATGACCTAAATTGCAGAGCAATTTGATTATAGGCCAGTGTTTTTCCCGAGACCATTTCTTCTGAAGTCAGAAGGATCACCAAATGCAGGCAGGTTTGCTGTTTATGTTCCTTCACAAAGCTTCCTATAAATTGCTTAGCTTATGGTGCACCATAAAGGTTAACTTTAGGTTAGAAAATTCTTCTTAAAAGATGTGGCCATCAGACTTTTGCATCATAAATATTACTTCTGTAAATCATATTCACTTCTGATGAATATTTAAAAAAATATCACTCAGTAGAGAATAAGTACTTAATACAAATGTAATACCTTCAACATTAGCACGAGTGTTCTTTTTTATTTCCTGTTCCACTGGCATACTATGTCACGAAGCATGTGTAAATACTGTGTTAAGATACTAAGAAGTCATCAAGGTTGCCTGCAACATTGTCAAGTGAAACTAAAATGAAGCATCGGATCCACACCAAACTAAAACAGGATAATTGAGCCATTAAAGCTCAGTCTTTTAAAGATTGCAATAGAGGATTGTCTGCTGACTTCATAAACCTCTAATTTAAACATATAGTCTCCTTGAGAAAAAAAAAAAAAACACAACAAAACTATATATATTCTTATAAATGCAGTGAAAAAGATCTGAAAAGAAGTTGCCTTAAAGAAACAGAGCTTGCAAAGACTTTCAGGAAAACAGCTTGGTCATTATTCACAGTAAACTCCTAACTTGAATGTTTTAAGTTTCACAACTTGAAAATATTTTGACAAAATTAAAAACACCTCCTCTGGTATATGTGATGCAAGAGTGAACCAAGAATAACGCTATCCACCTGCACCGGCTAGCCATAAACCCCAGATGCACAGCGTTATTTCATCCTCCCCCTTTGCTAGAGTTGCAGACTGCCACACTAAGCAGAGGGCTGTCGCTTCTTCCATTACAAACCCCCCTCTGAAAGCAATTGTGCCAGTCTTCTACAAACCCAACCAACCAACGGACAATGAATTTTATTATTCAGTAAAAGCATGCTGCTTTCCTGTCTTGTAAACAGAAAGCTAGCCCTCATTGAGTCGCCCAGCTGAGTACAGGTACCAGAACCACCACAGCTTTTTACAACACTTGCATGCAACAAATGTTTTTGTCAAGTAGGCCACTGACCAGCTCCTATGCCAATATGGTTAGAAATAAGTATTATTGTAGTGGAATAAGCAGAATTCTCTATCAAATATACCAAGGGAATATCCATAAATGAAATAATATTAATTTAGACGAAGAATCAATATGCAGCAAAACCACTAACGTAACAATGACCACAAAATTCAGGTAAGCAGAAGAATTGTCTGTAGGGAAAATGATTAAACAAATGATTCCTGTCACACCAAAGGTAATAAGCAATAATTGCACAACACATCTTATATAAATCTTTACAATAAATCCCACGGCGTTTTACAGTTCACAAGCAGACTAGACAGTCCAGCATGAAGTTTGGGAATCAATACACTAATAATACACTGAAGTATAAGCAACCATAGAAAATTGTTTTATTTGAAAGTATGAAATTGGTCAGAAAGTGATGAGTTATAATCACAGTATGCACATGAAAACACTCCCTGGGGCTCTAAGTTCAATGCTATTGGGACACATGCAAGTTCTCTGTTCATTTATTAATATATATATACACACACACACAAAATGAGCAGAGCTCAAAATGAAGACATTTATGTATTTTTTCAACTTTCCCTTCATTTGTCTTTCCCTACATCTCAAATTTCCATTTTAAACTATGGAACAATGTGAAACCTAGATTTTGAGCTAAACTAAGATTCCCAGATAACCTTTGCTTTGCGAGATAAAGTTCCCCAAACGAAATTAAGTCGCTCCACAGTAATTCTTGGCCTCGTTCCACGGTTATGTGGAAAGGAGCATTTGTCATAATCACTTGTAATTGGAAAAGAACAGGAAGAGATCACAGTTAATTACACTACATTGTGTGTGTACAGAGGACTTCGCAGACCCATCGCTGCTCAGTGGTGACAGTGATGACCTGGGATAACATACTTCAAAAAGTGGAGCGAGACGCGGCAAGTTCTCTGCGCAAAGAGATTGCCAGTACAAAAAGGCAGATATTTAGTTCCACCTCCCTTGATAACAATAGGTCTATTTGAACTATGATGTTGCTTTTTGAGCTTTTTTTTTTTTGCTTGGGCGGGTGGTTTTTTGGACAAGCATGGCATATCTGCTAGCATGAGAATGCAAAACGCCCTTTTCCTGCAATTATCCTCAGCATATTCCCTTTTCGGTTTCATGGGCCTTTTTAGCTAGCTTTTACAGACTTGATTTAATATTCATAATCACCTTGAAAAGGCCATCTGCAATTTTAATCACTCGCTACCAATTACTTTCTGTAATAGCTCTGACAGTATCACTCTCAGTGATCTGACAAACCCGCGAGGACAGGGGAAGGCAGCATGCGGGGAGGATACGGCACCGCGACTTTTTGCACCTTCCCTGCCTTTACCGAGCCAGGTTTATGGGCACACGGCTTTACGGAGTGGATCCAAATATAGCCAACACAGAATAAATAGGCCAGCTTTTATTTTTATCACTCCTTAGTACATTAGGATCAAATGGGAATTAAAAAAAAACAAAACAAAACACACTACTACACACAACTTCTGTTGTCTTTCCTTCTTCAGGCAACAGACCCTCCACTGCAATATTTTCCCTATACACAACAGCAGTAAGCTAATTTTTCTCAGCTTTTAAACATATTTAACAGCAAATATAACCGGACAAAGTTAACAACAATTTTGCAAGAGCAGGGCCATGGAGTCTAGGATGTTGTGTGCGCCCTCCTGGCTGCCACAGCCCTTTATTTTTAGCACAGAAAGCTTTCAGTTCTTTATGGATACACCACTTAGCAACTATGTTCTCCTGATTACAGGTGTAACTCGGTTCCCATATTCAATAACTAAAATGATTTATCCACCATACAAATACACAATTTGGGGTTGTGAATTATTTTTGAGGTGCTTAGACATATAGACAATAGTCAGCACCTGAAAAATAATCCAGTGTTTTTATTACCTTACAGTGTAGTCTGTATGAAAAAAACAACAACCAACACCACAAAAAAACAGAACGTGGATTACTTGGACATCTCACCCCTCTGCAGAGGTGAACGCCAACAGGCCAGGCTGAGCAGCATGAGCATGAAAGGCTTATGGACAGCCTGGGCTGGCAATTTCCAGCTCCCATTGTGCAAACAAGGAGGCAAGAAATCGATGCAGCTTTAATGTACATCAGGTGAAGCAACCCAGGTTACAGTCAAATTGAGTTTCTCTTCCTACTATAAATGAGGGAGGAAAGTCAAATTATTCTAAATTACTTTAAAATTCCCAGCAAGTCCTTACTAAAATCTAAATAGATTTCCATACTAAACATTTTTGTTAAAAATTGGAGCAAAAATTGGCTAAGTGATTTCAGAAAAACAGAACAGTGGGAAGTTCCTGTTTGCACACTGTCTCTTCTAGTGAAGAAAACAGGAACAATCAAATTAAATGCCTTACCATAACGTGCCTATGCAAAGGAGAAGAGTTAAACTGTACAGATGACATTGAGTCAGGCATGTCCTAAGTCTCAAATGATTATTTTGCAGTTTTAATATTTTTGAATTTTATTCATATGCAGACTAGGCTATGTACTGTTCAGAATTACTTAGACAAATCAAGTATGTCTGGCAGAACAATGAGACAGAGATGTGAGGAGTTTCTATTCTTATTTAATTTCCCCGCTCTGTGTTGTATATTGAGAAGAGATTAAAAACGTCTTTAGTATAAAAACTTTTAAAAATGATAACCCTCAAGCAACCATATGTTTGTGAAAGAATGAGATGAAAATTAGTTTTTGTAAATATGCTGGGGGGAAGGGGGGAGAGGTCTGCTGTGCAAGCCTTTAGCATGTGTAAGACAATCTTTAGGAAATAGTTAAGCTTTTGCGGTAAGTGAAAAAGTTATTCTATTAAACAGCTGTTTTGTGCTTATTTATTATGCCTAATCTCTATTGTTTATAAGACATTTCAAACTTGCCTAACACAATGACAGTTTAAAGAACATCAAATTACATCCTAAATTACTTATTGTTTTTTATACTTAAGAGCAAGTACTACTCCTGTGAATAAAAAGTGACATTCTGCAAGTTTATCCAATTTATAAGAAAAGATGTTCCTCACTATTTTATTAAGGAAGAGCTTTGTATCTTTTTATCCTCTTGTTGACAGAAGAGCCAGGGCAAACTGTCTCATTACAGAATCATACAGAGCTGTCACAGCCCTATATTATGTAGATGTTTTTCCCTCTGAAAGTGATTTTTCCCTTAAAATAGCATCTTTAAGCTAAGGTTCCCTTCACTAAGTTAAAAAAAAAAAAAAAGTATTTTATTGTTAAAAAGCACCTCTCAGTAGAGTTTAGCAACTCTAAATAAATTATTTTAAATACACCCAACTTTGTAAAGATGTGAAAAGAAGAGAAAAATTTCATGTCAGCTACTTAGAATACCCCAGGAGTGTAGCATAACAGAAGGGGATTCGTAAGAGATCAAAAGGGGTAAATTGATATGAGAGTCTCTAGTAGGTATTCCTTTTAAAGCTTCAGAGTAATGATACTTATATAAACTGAAACTCAAAGCTCTCTATGAATGCCTGCAAACGGCTGTATTTCTTTCTCCTCTAAGTTTATGTAAAGGACAATTTATCTTGCCCATACGTGATAAAGAAATAGAGTTCTAGGGAAAAGATGGTTTGCCAGTCCCACAGTCCCAGGATGGGGCCAGCACTGGATGTTGCTTTTCTTAAAATCTTCTGGTTTATGATTTCTGTTACTGTTATAGTATTTATCATATCTATTTACTTGATAGTATTTTTTGTAGTATTATCAGTGCCCATTAAAAAGCTTTTCAAAGATTCAAAAGTACTGCTTAAACTTACACCTATGGGCAGCCACTACTATTCTCACACCAACTAATCACGGGTACAAAGTTCCTAAGCAAGAGGCAGCAGCAAATTAATTTATTTCCTCACTGCATTAAAATAGAATAAAGAAACTAGACAGAATTATTTTCACAGCAGAAGGCAGTTAAGTTGCAATTGGTCTATAGCATCAGTTTTACCATTTTCAGCCCAGAAAGATGACTCAATCTTGACTGGCCAACACCATCTTTTTATGTCTGATCAAAATAATGCTTATTTCAGCAGCCTCCTTTCATCTTATTCCATGCTAGAATACTAGTACAAGACTGACTCTGAAGAAAAACTCTGATCAAAAATATTTTCTTTGTAAATTCTGAAATACTATTTAAAAGAATTGTAGGTCAATCAGCGAGATTAAAAAGCGCGTCCATTGAACTAGCAATACTTTTCTGTCCAGAAAAGTTTTCTGGCATTTCTCTTATGTTGGCCTTCTAAAAAATGATCACAGTTTGTTCAAGATGGCATTTTCCTGTATGGCATGTATAATTGATGTATGTCACTTTTTGTAAAATGATTGCAAGGTAAATTCAATTTTCTCTTTTCCTTGTTTGTGTCCTCTAAGAATCTCTTATCTCCACATATCAATTACAGAGCAGTGACAGAGATAGGATACAAATCACTCCAATGAATGTAATAGCAAAAGTGATTAGAGATAGGAAGAGATTAATTGCATGTGTCAGATATAAATAAAAGGGTTTAGAAGACAACCCAGGATTTTGAGTGTGTGCGTATTCCAGATCTCTTACAGACAAAAAACAAGCCTTACAAACAGACAAGTGTAACAAGAATCTACGTTAAAATAATGAGTTGGATTTCAGAAACTCTACGTTTGCCAGTTTTTCAGTTTGCATAATGTATGTACATATGCCAAAGGAATATACACTCAACTGGTGTGCATTTTCCCAGCTTCACAAGCTAGGGATGATTCTCCATAATAACAAGTGTTATATAAGTGGCATTTGGGAGAAAAAGAAGGAACTATTTCCATAAAGTAGGCATTTACAGCTTTCCACATTTTTTTGACGCAACGTGATAAATCAAGTACCAGATATTTAAATATGTTATATGTTGATTTCTGCTGTTTATATTCTCTTTAACAGTAAGATTGAAAAAAACATACGGAAAGTTTATTTTATTGTTTTTCCATTCCAAAAAGACATCATCCTCTACTAGGGTTGACGTACTTAAAATCTTATAATGAATCTGAGGAAAGTCAACTGGAAGTCAAGTCCTGCTAGCAGAGGGGCCACGAGTCACCTGGAAGGGGGCAGTTGCAGCAGATGCAAAAGTGCACCATGGGTGACAATAAGTGTTATCAAAAATAGTCCAGAGGAAGAAGCTGGAGACAAACCAGCCTTTCTGCTGTTTATCAGAACACTGATAGAATATTTGAGCAAAGCCAAAGAAAAGTTCAAGCTGCCACAGATGTTCCTTGCCTAATCTAATTCCTGCAGCTTACCAATTTATGACTTTAACCATAGGCTTTTCTTTACATCACTACAATTAAAAGTGAGAAAAGTTTTCCTTTAAGGGGAAGAAAGACTCAGAATTACAGAAAAGATCTGGCAGGGAAATTTGGAGCCCAAGAATGTTGTTAAAATCAGAACATAGTCTGTTATTTCTTTGTAATGCATATAATATGATTCTACATTGCAATTATGTCTCGCAGTAGATAATAGGGCAAACCATTGAGAATATTAGCCTTCAACATAATTCCTAGCCCTGGACAAAGCTTAAATCAACATTTGTTCCAACGCAACAAAACCAAATCTTTAACTCAATTTAGTCCTTTTTGTTATAGCTATAATTGTTACTTAAATGCTTTTGACTTAAACATATGCATATCAAAAGCATAGTTAATTTGTATGCAAACTATTATCAAAATCACAATAAACAAATATTCCTGCTTAAAAACATATGCCCTTTAGTATTAGAGCAGATTGGAGCCACAACTAAAGAAAAAGCATCAAGAACTATAGCAGTTTTCCAGGGCGTTAAAGATGGCATTTACACAGACTTTATCCTTAAGGTTCAATTTCAAATCCCAAACACTTCTACAGCCTCCTTCAAATTAACTTTTTGGATAACAAAAGAATGTTAAGTGATCATCAAAGTGAAGGCACACATTTGCTCATGAAATCACACATGACAATTGCCAGGATATCTTCCCTGGAAATTCTGCCTGACAAAGAGAAAGCAATGCCTGTGCAGAAAATGGGAAAGGAGAGAAGTGTCATTACTTCAAAGAATGAATTAAAACCAGTGCACAGAGGGCCGAGCTGTGTTTCATTGGACTTCCCCAGTATCTGATCACAACCTCAGGCACGTACAGTACAAACACAGAACAGAAATGCAATTTCAGTTCATCCCGTTCATTTCCCTTTCCCCCATTCAAAAAAAAAAAAAAGCATCATTGAGGCATTAATTTCACCTCAACAGCACTGACCCACAGAGGCTAAGTGGAGTAAATTCCTTTGGCAGGAACTAAAAACACTTTGACAAGTTTATAGGACTTGCACGAAATTGACCTCAGAATAGAGATCTCTGCTCTCTAGGGGGTCCTGCCCACTCCCTTCCCTCTGCCGGCACCTGAAAGCTGGAACTAGCAATGAAAAATTCATGCAGCAGTATGTTTCAAACATAGCCATGAAGGATCCTCAACATCTGCTGACTTGAGCAAACCTTGGTGGTTAATATGAAAAATTACGTGTGTGAAATGCTTTCTTCCAGAGAGGAAAATGTCTGCCCAGAGCCTTCTGAGAACTGATCTTCTCAACAGACCTGACAGAAGGGTGTCAAAAGCAGCATTGTATCAACTACACTGGCAGGTAAAATGGCACGTTTTTCTCCACTTTCTTTTCTAACAGTGTAAAGAATATTTTATATTTACTGCCACTGGAAGCGGCCTAAACATCTTGTGCTATAAGAACTTTTCTTTATAACCAAAAAAATGAACAAAAACTTTCACTGTAAAGTCAGTACCCTGTCAGTCTGGAACTGAACTCCTTCCTTCTGTAAAATTTTGGGTTTGATGATGCATTAAATCAAAATACAAAATAAGCCTCAACCAGAGACAAACAGAGACTGTTCAGCCTCATTTCAATGACTACCATGGCAGAAGAAAATGTCCTCTTGTAACAAAAGTGGAAGCTGGGCAGAACAACCCGATACCCTCGTATTTTAAATTATTTGCAATGCAACCAAGCCAGAAGTTTAATTTTTAGCCCCCAACTTACCCCCCCAACTTTTTTTTTTCTTTTTTTTTAAGCAGCATTGCCAGTGCTCAAGGGAAAAAAATATCTTTGTTAAATGATAATTGGCTTTATTATCATTGGCTTTTCAAAAATGCTGGCTGGCAAGGTTTTTAAAATTTTCATCAGTCTTGTTTTCTGTTTATACAAAGCTTGCATCAGAAAAAAGACATCAGTCTGCAGAGCACTCCGCATCTCCCGGTATTATGAATAGGTGTTGAGACTACCTAATTTACTAATAAATCTATTGAAGCGACATGCATCTCAATATTTCACAGCTTAATAAGGAGGTCCAGAAGCAAGGCCCCAAATTGCAGTTCCAGATGATTAGCGCTGCAAAACCAATTGAAGCAGGAGTATCTAAGCTGTCAGAACAGCTTACACATAGCCACCTTTTGCAAACTTGCCATTTAAATCACTTACCGGGAGACACTTACTCAAGTTTTTCATAAAAATCCTTGGAATAAGCTCTGAAATAGCAGCGCATACTGTTAAAAGTTTGCAAGTGGGCCAGCGGTGCTCACGTCTATAGCACTGCATTGTAGTTAATAATAGAAAGATCTCAGCAGGGTTTTTCGAACTTCTTAAGTGGCACTGGAGTCTTGCCGTGTCATCATTAAATAACAAAACAAGGACACTCGTTGCATGCATTGCAGTGACTACCTCAGCCAGCAACTTACAGTAATAAAAAGCTCCCTATTACTTGTTCTTAAACACTTCTTAAATTCCTGACTTACATACCAGAAACCCTGACAGGTCCATTGGGAAGCTCTTCATAACTCTCTGCTGCCCAGTCTCTCTCCAGTTTAAAAAAGGGAAAAAAATGAACAAAAAACTCACCTTCATGCGTAAGTGACACAAACTACAGAAAAGTGCCATGTATCTTTTTTTTTTTTTTTTTTAAAGTTCCATGCTACAACCAAAGGAAGCTTGCGGCAAGGTTTCTGAGAAATTTAGCTGATATACAGGAGTGTATATCAAGGAAATAAGAGCTTTATGATGGCCTTACTTTAATGAATACTTCCATCTTCAAGTGTCCTGCCAACACTGGTAAGATCAAAAGCCTGCCATTCTATCCCCCTGGCAAGCCAACGTCTCAAGGAAGAGAACTGACCATCTGTGCTGCAATGTCTAACTGTGGGAGAACAGACAAAGAAAAACCCCAAAGAATCAAGGACCAGTTTAAGACACTATCATCAAACCTATCGATGAATAGATGGAAGCAGGGAAGAACATTACAGTAAAAACAATTGGGAAATCCTTAAAGTGCTACTTGTATCTAAGAAAAAAAGATTGCAACAGCTCAGTGACAGGTTAACTATCTGTGTTAACAAGTTAACACGCCTCTGGTCAAGCTGGGAAGTTCCAGTGACGGAGTTAGTACTGAAATCCTCCAAAACAGGAAATCTGCAGAATTTTTGACAGGCAGCAAGTGATGTATTTGAGTCAGAAAGAAACTGATTTTTGTGAATATTACTGCTAGTAAACCCTTGGCTTTCATAGTTGCTTAGCCAAATTTTTCTTTGTTATTAACAAGGTGGATCTACACATGGGTAAAAAAAAAAATCAAGATTTTCATTAGCTTTATATACAATTCAACTGATTTAAAGACATTTTAAATTCAGGAGTGATTTATAACATCTCATTTTAGTTTCAGACATGACACACTGGCTTTTGGATATCAGTTTGATTTCACCAGACAGTTTGGTATATTTTCCAGATATTGCTCAAACTCCATTTACTTCCAGCCACAATTCAAGGCTGTGACTTCAATCTGCAATATACAGGCCCTGCAACTCATGCTCTGCTTACCTTAGGACTATACCTTTCTCTTAGTGTCAGTCTTATGTTTGGGACCAGAACAGGACTGCTTTCTCAGCTGTCAGACTTTGATTCTGCAAACGTGTTTTTCCTGTAGGCTGGAGCAAGTCTGATGCTGATGTCCTTCAAGGAATAACAAGCTGTGCATCTCTAACAGTGTGTTCTCAGTGGATGACTACCCTGGGAATTATCTATATTTTTTGCCGTCTGCCCTCAATAAAAGTGGCAATGTGTGCCGAGTCATGTAGCAAGGTTGCACTCAATTAATATATAAATATACTCACACAGAGATTGGATATTCCACTCTACACTTGAAATAATGAAGCCGGTTTTCTTTGTTATTATTCTTGATTATTTTAGACCTGTCCTAACAGAAGATAACGTGTGCCATCTCTTAAAGTCTGATAGAATTCAGACAGCAACAATTCAATGTAATATCTTCCAGTCCTGTATGTCCCTTTACAAATCTGTTTTCAGATTTTGCTTGCTGGAATTATTTATTACTCTTCCAAAATACACCATTTTCCTGCAACCACTGTCTGCATACTCGATCTTTCAGGACCATATTTTTGCCTGATTATTTCCTATTATTGGACTGAAGGGGTTTATTCACTTGTATCTAACCTATCACACGTTTCTTTTCTTCCTCAGATCAAAGTTCGTGACCACCATGTTAATCTCATTTCCTTTACAGACACTTTAATGCCTTATGGCCAGGGTCTTTCCTCAACACACATAGGATTACTCTTCCTGGCTCAATTTATTAAAATGTTTATTTATCTTGGAGGTTTTATGAGGTTTTGAGGTTTTAAATCGTCCTCATTGATTAATATTTATTCTAACAAGCAAATCCATATTTGGCTTTCCACCTTGCCTCATTCCTATTGTTCACATTCCAGATAGACTTTGCATTCATGGTATCAAGTCCGCATGCATTTAAGTGTTTTCTTTTCCATATGCTGGTATTACCTCCTGCTTTGCCCAGAACTTGTTATGCATGCATGATCACAGACTATTTCTAGCATTAATTAAGATATGAAATTAAAGTGAGAAGTATATTATTGGTTGCATAATACAAACAACACAAATTTGCTTTAAAAACCAAATTACTGAAGTGTTAGCAAATCTCTTTATACTGTCAGAAATAATGTTTACAATCTACATGCCACGGTACACATGGAATTCACACAAGTGGATTTGCAGTATTATTTCCAATTCAGGAAAACGTACAAAAAGCATGAGAAGCTTATTTCATCTATAAATATAGCCAAGAAAACACAGGTTTGTCTCTCCTGCTCTGTGTTCCACCAGGCAGCCTCTGCCCTCCGTGACTCACTACACAATGTACTCCTGAACCCACTAGCAAGGCTTCCATTGTTTGCATAAGAACAACTTTCCCACAAATCTGATGAGGAATTTTACTGGAGAAAAAGTCACATTTTGTTAGAAATTAAATGTTTCACAGGTACATAATGTTTTTGATGAGCTTCTGACAAACATAAGCATATAATCAACAGCAATTTGCTACATTTCCTGCCCCCAAACCCAGAGACTCCCAAGTTTTGCTCTTCTAAAGAAGCTAGCCACGTGGACTGGATCAAACCTATTAATTTCCAAGATCAAAAGGGTATTTTATCATGCTGATTGGCAGAGATCTGAGAGCACTACATCCTCTAGAAGCTTAAACTGAAAGAGTACCCTGTCAGTAACGCTGCCAGCCTCATAGACAATTTACTTAATCATCTCTTCCTTATCTCTATAATCAAAAATAGAAACCTCCACATTCACTCAGGCTAACATACTCCCTACCTCACTCTTACATTAAAGACACCTCTACCAAATGCCCTCAAAAGGAGTCAAACCTTTCTACGTGCTTAAATTTCTTTATGCAAACACATTTACCAAATGGTTTACAATATTTAACATATGCACATTTTACTGATCGTATATGTCAATATATGGTGTGCAGCCATCTTTCTGACCCCATTGCTCTGCTGCTTTTGCTGTAAAACCTACTTATGGAATGCCTCTGTAACGGTAGGTGCTAATACAATTTGCGCAAAGTAAAATAATAAGTAATAACAATGAAATGTGTGTTCCCTGGGACTCCGTGATAACTCCAGGTAAAAATAATGTCATAGACTGGGAATAGACTCATTAATAAAATTGCACTCAGAAGAGTGACTTGTTTACTTACGCACAATGGAAAACAATACATTATCAAACCCTGTATTAAAAAGAAATTATGATCACAACAGCACAACAAACAGCCAGGGATATCATCATGTACCTGCCTTGCACAAAACAAACAACCAGACAAAAGGCTCTGAGGCTGATTTGTCGAGGGCCTGTACTCCCCCAGGTCCCTCTTACTGCACAAGCTGTTCAGTGTGCTCCGAACTAACCAGGAAAAATTGAACTCCTTCAAGGATCCAATCCTTTGTTAGTAAGGCTGTTCTTACTAGGGCAGAGTTTTGGGAATACCTTCTGTAACCTCTGTACCATGGCATGTTTTCTAATATTTGGATACTCACTCGCTACGCTGAGCTGAATCAATGGACTCGTCTTGTTCTCGCCGTTCTTTTCATTGACAGCCTGGACGTAGTAACTTCCCGCATCAGCCACTGATGTTGCTAGGATCACCAGCTGATTCTCCAGTGTTATAGCTCTGTTTAGGAAAGTAAAAAATAGCGTTGAAAGCAAAGAACAGTATTCACTATACAGAAATTGTACAGTGCTTCATACTCAACAGAATCATAGGATATTCATTGGGCATTTAAGGCAAGATGTAAGGTAATCCAACACAGTCTAGCTTCAAACACATTCACAAGTAACACAAGATCTTCAATGCTTCTAGTTTTTTTTTCTTTGTTTAGATCATGTGAGTTGTTTATGGTGACATGCAAAAAGCTATAACACATGAAATCAAAACAGTTTCAATGGTTTTAAGAAGTTACAGATGAAGTGACAAATAAAAATGGAGACACCCTGCGAACTGCATTGTTATGGGCTAATGGTCTCAACAAACATCAGCATACCACAAAGTCAGTGTGACCGAGAACCTTTCCTACAAGTGAAGGCTAGCCTATTAAAAGGCTAACGCTCGGGGAATAACACCACCCAGTTCAGTGAAGGAAAAAAAAAAAAAAAGGCTGCTGAACCCCAGAAGGTAAACTTTATGTAGATATGGTATCAGTAATTATTGCAACACCGCAGAAAAAGAACACTGACAGGTTAGAGCCTAACCAATATCCTCAGATGAGCTGTGTGTACGTAGGGAGGGAAGAACTTTCATTTGACCTAAAGCAGGTGGGAAAGCACAACCCCGCTGTTAGTACCAGCGTAGGCTTGGAAGAGTCAGTAAATGTAATTATATAACCCTTGCTTAGTGCTGCTATACATCAAATGTCTCTATAAATCCCCTCGTAGGCCAGCATTACTCATTTACACTGCAGCAGGGTTGGTGCCTTTGCATTTTAAATGTATTGAATAATCTTTTCCTTGCCTATACAAGATAAAGTTTTAATCCAGAGAAATTATGTAAAACTCTAAGGGCTGAACTGAGCAGGACACAGGTAGCTGAAAAACAGATAAAAGTACATGTAGGGTTC
This sequence comes from Anser cygnoides, assembly GCF_040182565.1. NCBI lineage: Eukaryota > Metazoa > Chordata > Aves > Anseriformes > Anatidae > Anser > Anser cygnoides. Next base: position 4,544,947 of record NC_089887.1, read on the forward strand.
CATAGCAAGCCTGTGGAGCTAAGAGATGACACAAATGCCGACTGGGCCAGGCACAACTTTGGTAATCTGAATGCAAGTCTTGGAGCAAGAAACTCCTACCTGCACTTACATCACTTGATGAGAAGCCCCACTGAGTTCAGCTGTGCTATTAGGCAAATCCTTGAGGATGAGGTTGAAACACAAGATACAAAGTTACACAGGATGAAAAAGTTCGTACAGCAATAGGCCATAAAGAGTCAGATGCCAAGTCAAACTCTTTGTATATTAATCAATCAGTATTGGAATTTCCTGCGTGTCTTCCTCCTGTTTTGGCAAGGTATTGTTAACATTAGTAAGTCACAATTATTTTGCTTTTGAAAAAGCATTTTAAAGCAATGGGGGAAGCCCACTCCTACTGTAGCATACTGTTTTTTTATTTTATGTAGATGACAGCATTGGAAATGAGAAGATAACAGGCTCTACTTGAAGAGTGTTCAAATGCTGTGGGTATCGTTATCACTTCAGTTTTCTAACATGGATACAAAGAACACTGAACTTCTATACAGCTATCAGTAGATACCAATAAATCAAAAATATCCCAAAAATACATAAAGCTATTTTCCAGCACTGATGACGGTACGCGTCTGTTGAATTCAGTCCTTGCACACCAGCTAAAGATTTTGTTTGCATTATCTTTATTGATGGCTTTTATTATAGAAACTGTAAGAAATATCACGGTATGATTTTTTCTTTATTCAATGAACCTGTAATTGCTTAATTGACTTAGAAAATCAAAGATTGATAGATTTACAGAGTGCAGATATAAAATGCAATTAATATGACATTTGATAAAGCAAATAAAGATAAAATTCCAGTGAAGTGCTAACAATTGAATATTAAAAGACTATGCAATTATAGTCATTCCTCCAGTAGTTCTAAAGCATGCAGCATTACAAAGATTCTTTGAAAATACTGAAATACATTTCAGACTACTTTGAGGACAGCTGCAGCTATACTCAAAAGTTTTAAAGTTGATCCATGAACACCAGTGAGATGCACACTGATACTACTGCATCTGTGAGCAAAATAATGTTTGCAAGTGAAATGTGAAGATTTTATGCACATAAGTATATTTGAACTGAAAAAGATCAGTGCAGAAGGGCTTAATATTATATATTGTGTGTTCAAATTAGTGTGAAAAGTTTGATATTAATTTGTATAACAAAAAAATAATTAGAGGATAAAGAAACTGAATTCTTTGGGGTCATCAATTCCACAGCCAAATTAATGTTAAATTAAAGAACCCAAAATGAGTTATTAATAACTAAGAATTCTGTGAAAAATCAAATGTTTCAACTTTGGTTACTAAAGGCAGGAATAGGGTAAGACATGAGCATTCAGAGGCCACAGACTCCGGGAGTTTTCTTTAGATCAAGTAAGAGCTGTGTGCATCAGGAAAATCAATTAGTCACGTTTTAGGGACTCGTTAATGCCAATGTTTCTAAACATCCGAAGATTCATGCCACATCCCTTATCAGGGTTGCAACCACATTTTGCACAACAGCTGCACAGAGCACCCTAAAATTGGCTTAACATGTTCCCCTGGGTTCATTGTTTGTTTCCATTGTCTGTTGTAACTTTTAAATTATGACAGCACCGCACTCATGTTCGAAGGAAAATCTGATTGCCGGCTGCTCAGCTCACTAGAAAATTTGAGGAAAACAACTGCAGCAGATGGAGTGGTCCTGTCAGAAATTCATACCCAGTACAGAATTTATGGAAAACAAATATTGCTTTTAAAAAAACAAATGAACAAAAAAAAACAACACCGAACTTAACTCAATTTAACATTTTCAAGACAGAAGCAACTAGCAAATAAACTAAACAGAGTGATCCCTTGGGGTTCCTTAAGCATAAGAAAGAAGCATTTTAAATCATATATTTTAATAGAAGATATTTTAGAAAATCTCCAGAGCTCAGTGGAAGCCCGTAGGGAACAGCAGCCAATATACAAACAACAACGTACGCATCTGAGTGGTAAGCAGTTACAACGATACCTCAGAAGCATTTCTACAACCCCTTTAGCACAGAAGTACCCACAACCTAGAATAGACGGATCTCAACGGGAAGACAAGTTGTGCCTTCGAAACTGCAAGCCACGTCTATGACACGGTGCCTAACCAAAGGCTATGATCTGCCAGGACGGGAGACTGCAATGATGGAGATCAGTAATTATATATATATATATGTATATATCCAGTTCTTCTAAGTATCTGAAGATGTAAACAGACACCTACTGAGGTTTTCATAACTTCCATTTACTGCAACCAGAATTAAGCACTTGGATACACTCTGGGATTTTTAACTGTAGACTTCTGAATTGAGCTAATACTTTAAAAAAATAATCTGCTGCAAATAATCTCTGAAGTTTGATCTAAAGCTTAAGGAATTTATGTTAATATCAGTGCGACGTGAATCAGGCCAATGGAAATAATGACACTTTGGAAAATTTTTATGGCATTTAATACCATATTTTTTGCTGTTAAAGCTTTCCAGCTCTAAAAATTGAATCATTTAATAAAATACTGGAAATGAACTCTGCAGTATCTCAAATAGGTGCATTTCATATTAAAAACAATTATTAATGGAAAATACCAAAATCTACCAATGGATAATTGTCTAAAGTTAGAAAATAACTCGGTTGTTAGTGTACCAGATTACACAATAAGTAGATAACACCACGTTACAAAAACAACATAAAATGAGAATCAGAGTAACCTGATTAGGCTTCCTCTTAGAAGGCAGCCATCTGTTCCTGAGCAAGGGTGCAATATTTTAGTAAAAAGGCCTTCATAAAGCCTCTTTTCCTCCAGCAAGTACCAATATCCAATCCCTCTCTCCCAGGTATTTTTACAAGACCCATGTCGCCCCCGGAGCACTAACACCGGCATTACTGACAGACGTCCCCGTGGCTCTCTCCTGCTGGAAGAAGAGGCAGACACACCGTAGTTAAAACACAGCTGTTCAGTGAAATCCTAACTTAGAGTAGGGGATGCGTGGCTTAGCAGTGAGCATTTCACCACCCATGTCTCTTCCAATTCTGATGGGAAATTATTAATCAAAGTTATTTAAATGCATGCAAACAGTACTTGTTTTTCAGGACACAATCACACAGGGCAAAATATTAGTGTATCTGCTACAGAGCATGGCCATAGCAACAAAGCAAGAGGAGCTGTGACCGGATGCCAATTTTACAAAACAGCGCTCAGGTTTCAGTTATTTCATTGCAAATCAACTAAAAATAAATTATACTTACTCAGCTGCTGAATATTAAGTACAGCTACACAAATTAATGCATTGATTTTACAATCAATGCTAGTTTATGGCATTGCTTCTCTAACCATGCCACGGCACAACAAGCGATTCTGGACTGGGATTTCTAGTCATGAAAGCAAACCAAGGTTAAAGAAGAACAACAAAACAAGTTGGGATTGTCAGGCACAGGCTGAGCATCACCTTGTAACAAAAGCAGGCAAGCTACTGACGGGAGATCAGGCCGACTGCTTGACTTTGGAAGATGTATTTCCAGGAGTAAACGAGGGACAGGGCGGAATTTTGTGCTCAAAGCCTGGCTTCCGTATTCTCTAGCTCTGGTGTTGGAATTTGCAAGACCTTGGTTTCATAAGGCTACTGACATTATTCCCCACGTTTGCTCATGAACCCATTATGCAAAACCCCGCCTGTGTAAAGCAAATGTAAAGCTGGAGCAGATGTGGACAGAAAACCGTACTTCATCAACCATCAGTGGTCCACTGCCTGACTGGACATGGTATCAAGTAGAAATCTACAGGGTCTGTCTTTGTTGTGGCAGTATAACGGTTTTAGGAATGACAGCATATCACAAACTAAACATGAGTCCGTAACTTCATGATTTACGAAACAGGCAAACCTCAGAACAGGTTGCCACAAAAGCACTGGAAGACTCAGGAAATATTACTGGTTCTAGCAAAGTGAGGCTTCCACTCAGGTTTGGCTATCAAGCAAAATAAAAATAAATAAATAAAAAACACCACACCAAAACATTAACCCCACCCCCTACAAAAACAAACAAAAAAATGGGAGAAAAAATAAAAAAGCACAGTCATCCAGAAGACATGATATACGGGAGAAGACTCAAGAAATCTTAACCTACAAAACACAAAAATTGTCACAAGTGTCTTAATATTTATGTGCAGGACTGCTGCAAAGAAGTATCTCAGATTTAAGCAGAACCATCAAATATTGAGTGTTGTTATAAAATTCTTAGCAGTTTGCCCTTGGAAAAGCTTATTTCTATTCTTTTGAGATAGAGGCTCCCAGAAGGGGCTCTTAGATCAGTTATCTGAAATATATATTTAAAATCGTGCCCATATCAAACAATTACTGGTCTAGAGATAAAACAAAACAAAACCCAAGATAATCACTACATAACTGATCATGAAATAGATGTTAGCAGTGAGACAATGCTACCGATCCAGGAGCAAGCAATTACAACCAGAACAAGCAGTAATATTCATAAGCGCACTGCTTATGTTAAAATGTTCTCTCTCTTCCCCCAGGTTTTCAGCAGCTTTAATTCTTACTTAATACAACTTAATTATTATCACACAACTCCACTCCTTTGACATTTTAAAAAAATATATTAATTTTTAAGCAACAAGACTTAGTGCAGCTGATATAAGTACCTGTGTGCCTAGATGGCAGCTCTGAGGGGTTTTGTTACCCAGCCACACTGATCAATGTCTGAACTGCAACAGCAGTTCTCAAACTACAAGTAAAACCCAGAATTTCAAGATAAAACATACATCTCAGTCAACAACAGAAACCAAAAACTTAGAATAAAAAAAGTCAAATTTTCTCCACCTCCTTGTCTTCCCAAATTCCCAATTCCCAATGTACTGGTGTGCAAACAGAGCATCTATTCTCTCCTCTCTCCAGTTCATCATACAATCAAAACGTTGAACTCCACTTGCGACATCACTATTTGTTGCTATGGCCATAGCTAGCAACCACTAGAAAGAGAACTGGTGGAAAGTCTTAAATATGATTTTTATTTTTTATTTTTTTATTTTTTTTACAAAACATTGCAGTTAGAAATTATCTTAAGTTGTTGATCTACACAGCTGGCTGGTTTCACTGACAGCAAGCACAAAGACTATTTGTAATCATTCGGGATTTTATAGCCCAATTTACAGATACAAACAGACACGAATATTGCTCCGTTCTATGACATTTCTCCTGAACTGATTATTCAAGGTGTTGTGTTTTTGTGTGTTTGTTTTAAAATGCTGATTTTTTCCCTTTCCTTCTCTGTGAAAGGAAAACTTCTGTTATTAAATTGCATCTTTGCTTCTGATAAAATATGTCAGCATAATGGTACGTGGTATCATGGTTTGTAGTTAAGTATTAAAGTTTTCTGAAGATATAATAGTCTTCATACCATTATTTCACTGACAGGTATACTACTGAATAAAAACAAATGTGAGGCATGACTGTGAACTGCACTAAAGATAAAACAAATTAGCAGTGGCACATTCCTGTCACAGGGCAACGCACTGAAAAGGTAATTGATTATACAACAAAAACTTCAACCTCTAAATAGCATATTTAACAGATAAATTTAGACATGCCATAACTTTGCCTACTTAGATGCTCCGAACCTCTGCTTATTCATGTTCCTGAATTTGCCCTCAGCCATATTTCTGCCATTCTGTGCTTGATTCCACACCTGTCTCATTTTAAATCATCTTTTTCACTAGCTGAGAATAATATTTGACATGGCTGTTTCTGTATAAACATACCTAGTCTTGGTGACCCAAAAGACTGCGTCACAGCAACTAAAGTACCCACACAGTCTGAAAATAAAATTTCAAATCTTGGGTCAATGGAGAACTCTTTCCAATACATTTGGTCCGTTTTCTCATACTACAATTCAATACAATTCATACATTTCAAGCTACATAAATGCACATGAGGATTTTTAAAACCAATATACCGAGTACATAGTGCTTTGACAAAAGTCTGGCTATAATCACGAAACCCAATGGCAGCTGCCTAACAGTGATGATGAAACAGCCACACACATTGTGGAAAAGGATCACAGGAGCCAATGGCTTTGTTTTTTTCTTTTTTTCTTTTTTTTTTTCTTTTTTCTTTTGTATTTTTTTTAAAAACTAGTGCCAGGAAAATACTAGCCATTCAACTGTTAGGTGGTCCAATATACAAGTATGTTGAAATAAATTGGAGAGTTTCATTGGAAAGGAAAATTTTTACAGCTGTAACTTACTGCATGCTTGTTTCGTTGAATAGTAGGGAATGCTCCAGAATTAACAGCTGAGGAGTCCATCACTATTTACATGCATTATTACTCCTTTTAACAGCACAAAATCTTTGTTAAAAGAGAATGGATAAGTTAAAAAGTTGTAAGTGACTCAAGCATTAACCTTTACTGCTGCCACCTGTACAAAGAGCAGTGGTACTAGGCAGCAATAAAGCAATTTGTTTAGCCAAGTTTTACTATGAAAGATAATTAAAGATTTAGTGCCCTGGATCAATATAACAGCTCATGCTATCTATGTACAGAACTGCAGTTTGCTGAGACCAGCATGTGTGTTATTGCTGCAAATTCACTGTACAATTTTATTACACAATATCTTGGAGGTTTGCTGTCTACATCAAGATAGGGATCTTGTGAAGTCATTTCTACTCACACACCATTAAGACATATATTATTGCTACACAGTGTGAATTGAGCAGAGGCCTGGGAGCCATGTATATCCAGTATTTTGCTGGTGATACATAGCCTTGAGTTAGTTATTTAGCCTTTTGGTCTCTACGTTCTGCTGAGAGAGAAAAAGGATAATACATATATTTCTTTTTTTTTATGCTGAAAAATTTATCTATAAGCTTAAATAGTTAATAACTCTAGCACTCAAAAGATGTAAAGGATTATGCAAGTGCTAAATCTTAATATTCTTTACTTTCCCCTTGCTTTTCAGTTTAACTGTATGGCATTTTGTTATGACTTTAGGCAAAACAACTTCTCACCTACTGACTTGCAACTACTTGAAAATCTCCTGAATTATACAGACCGAGCAGGTGAGCATTGCTTTCAAACACTAGTCTTCTAGTATCCCACGGGACTGTAGAGTACATCTCTAAGCAGAATCCCCTCATATTTAAACCTACAAATCTGTATTGAGTAACAGCTGCATTTAGTAACAGATGCATCTACCACAGACACCATAAAATCCTGGTTATTATTGAGAATAATACAGCAGAAGAAATTTCAAGTCAGATAATCACACACTTTAATGCCATTAATGCAAACATTTCAAAGTACTTCAAGTTAGTGACAATAAAACAAAGAAAACACTAATAAAAACAGTACCACCATCCCCACAAATACAACTCCAGCAGAAACCTGCAAGTAAGCAGTGACTCCCTGTATCTGCTGTAAATAGGCAACGCAATGACAGAAAAGCAAAGCCAAGTTGGATACATTCAACCATATGCGGAACATCCATATGAAGCCAAACACTAGAAACTTTGGGATAAAAAAAAAAGAACACAGAACAGCATAACATCCCAGTGGCTTTTATGTCATGGCTTGTATCCAACAAGATTTCCTATCAATACTGTAGGAAACAGACCAGAACAAACAACTGGAAAATCCTATTCTATCAATAGCTTTTTATCTATTGTTAGGTCTGTGCCATACACTGCTAATTTCAAAAATAACACAAGCTAAAAAAAATCAGAAAATATAATTTTCTAATAAATGAGGTAATCATACACGAAGCTATGTCACAGCAAAGCTGCAGAACTCAAGAAAACGGAAAGCAAAGTCAAGAGAAGCTTTATGTAAGAGGCTGAGAAGACAGATGCAGTGGCAGCTAAACCTCACCCTTTGACCATCCCTTTCTCAAACTCCCCAAGCATCAGTACCTGCGTATGCTGAAAAGAAAGGGGTGAGAGGGGCAGAGGGAAGCTTTCCGTAGCCTTTTGTTTTTACTAACTTATTAAATATACTACAGTACTGCATATGTTAAAATCTATGAAACCCAGTAAGTGCATTAGCATCTTTTAAAATAAAGCATCCTGGAAGATAGCCTTCAGACATTCAGAAGTATAACTCCCTCTTGGGATCCATTTGTATTTAGTATTTGAAACCAGGCTACAGCCCTCGACTCTAAAACCCATAAAGAAAACTTCAGTAGCCAACTAAAATGTAAATAATGCATTATTCAAAGAGCAACAGGCCACAGATTTTTTGCTTTCAACTTGGGTGGTGTTGCCAAAAACAGGAAGATAGGTAACCTATCAAATCCATTTATTTTTAAAATTACCTGAAATCAATACACAGGCGTATGACTTACTGCGTATTTGACTTCTGAGGCTAATGACACAAGTTTCCTTGTGGCGGGGCAGCAACATATATTCAGGCCTTCTGGTTGTAAACCTTAAGCAAGTTAGGAGGCCAAAGCCTCTGCAGTAAATCCTGCCAATCCTCTGGTAGAATGACAGCAAATTCTACTTTAAAAATAGTCCCAAAGGTAACGTAGAAGGAAAGGACTTCAAGTCCCTTCCATCCGATACTGAAGCTGTAAGCACCACGCATTCCCTCTAACAAAGAGCAATACAGAGTATGCATCCGAGAGACTGCCTTGTTTACATTTTCTGGATGATCCATAAACACTGTGCCTATGGAGCAGGGAAATGAAACCCCGAATTGTCAGTAGATGCAATTTTGTTTCTTTGATTTTATGGCTACAATATGCTTTGCAGAGCATTTTTATTTTCAGTGCTGAAGAAATACCCAGCTATGAGTTACATGGCACAAGAACTCGCAAATCCTGGGAAACACGCATGCGAATTACCTGACTGGCTTATATGCCTTACATCGTGAACAGAATGCTCAACATCTTGCCGATGCAAGTAATTCTACATAATATTTAGACCAGAACAGGAAACCTCTGATGCCCCCAAAGTCTTTACTGCAATCTGTCTTCACATATTTATCTCCCTACTTGCAGACATTCCTGCTGCAGAGGTTTTAGGGATTTGCTCCTGCAACGCAGCAAAATGCTGCTCCCCGTGAATCCCCTCATCTGGAGAAGAGGTGCTATTACTGAGTTAATGGACAGTAGGCACAACAGTTCCATCACCTTCAGTTACTGACTCTCTTTATCCACTTCACTCTGTAATGAGGATCTCTACTTGCTCACATTCTTGTAACAGCAGCATCAGCTATCCCCTAATCCTACAATACGTTAAAATCAGAAGATAGATGCAGGAAAACATTAAAACGCCCTTATCACTTGGCTGCAGAGGTATAAACTTAAAATAGAAGATTGTTTTTCAGTTGAAAACAAGCAAATAAATACATTTACTTAATTTTCTTCTTAAACAATCCTTATAGGAGTTGGAAGGATCCTTTGATTACTTCTGTAAAGATAAACAATGAAACATTCCATTATATCTTACCTAGGTTAGAGAGAAAAAAAAAATCAATTCCTTCCTGTACATGTTTTTCCCAGGTGTATTAACACACTTCTTTACACTCAAGAACCAACTTTTATTACGAGCCGAGTGGGGAGGGTAGTGGGAGACAGAGAAAGAAAACAGAATGAACAGAATGCTAATGAGAAAGAAAAATGCAACCCCATTAGCCAATCCCTTTAATTAGACGTGTGCCTGCATTTTTAACTTCCACGTTCTTAATGCTGTCGTTACTGAATTCAGAAGACGGAAAATGGAAATAATGCTCACAAATAAACCCTGCAGACTACTTTGTTAAAGGAAATAGGAAATAACAGGTTAGTTTTCACAAGATGAAAATTTGACATAAAAGAATGACATACAAGGATCATACGACTGCCAGAGCGATGAGGCTGGAGAGAGCAAGATGTACAAACTTCAGAATGAAATATGGAAAAAAAAAAGCTAATAAATAGGAGATATAGAACAAGGCACATACACTGGATGCTTAAGTAGACTTCTCGTTTCCATCTCTATACTCTTTATATACAAAATTAACAGCTAGAACATATTTGGCTATTCTACAACCTTCCCAAATCACGTAAAACAATCAGAAAAGTTAACATTGCCAACAAGCCTCGTTAACTTAATATTAATAGTGAAGGAGTGTTTCTCGCAGGCTTGTAGTACTTGGTCAGATAAATTCCCAGTTGTTGTTAAGATCCTTTATACAAAAGACAGAGATAAGTTTACATAGTAACCTGTGTTTTTAGACAGCAAACACGCATTGTGAGAGTGCTAATATTTAACCGAGAACAGAAGCTGAAGCAGGATTGTAACACTTCTTAAAGCTAAAACAATTACACAGCTACACTAGCTCTCAGTTATTCAGTACATTTAGGTCTACACATTAGCTCAATATACTCTCTGCGAAGTTAGGCCACTGGGGGGGGGGGGGAAGTCATGGCATGGCTCTTTTTTAATGGATTGCAAGTGTGTGAGAATGAGCAGAAGAGAGGCCACACATCCCCAGTAAAACGCGTAGGTACAGATCTTAGGAGATGTGTCTGAGCTGCTTCTTGACTGATCCTTCTGCCAGCCCATCTACTGAAGTTCCTCCTTCAGCTCATTCAACAGGCTGAGTTTTTGAAGTAGGCACTTCAAATCCAGTTTCCCAGTGCTACAAATAAGCCAGCAGTGCCTACACGAAGACAGAGATTCTGTAATCACAGAATCAAGTTTCAAGACTTAATGATACTGCTCCACAGATAAGTCCAGTGTTCTTAGTTTAGACAACTTCACCTAAAAGGTACGGAAATAATGCACTTCTTCCCTCTGTCTTTACTCTTTACTACAGCGTGGCAACTTCAGAGGACTGTTTGAGAAAAGAAACCAAGTTACCTGCAACAGCAGAAGCAGCACCAACACCACCAGCACCACCTTGGTGGCTTCCCCCCAAAGATGCAGAGGGACTGTCAGCTTAAAGAACCTCCTCACCCCAACAGCACTGGAAACAGGGAGGGGGGGGGAACTCTCCACCAAAACCAAACACTTTGGTAGCAGATTTTTCTCCCCCTACTTTATTATTACTGGTGAGAAGCAGAATCTCCAGTGCCTCAAAGGCATGTCAAAATATGCGTTGGCAATTTCTATTGCGAGAATAATGCTAGTTCAAAGCATATCCCTAAGAACCCAAATTCTTTTCTTACATCCAAAGTAATTGGAGGTTTACCAGAGCTACCTGAAACCCTGCTCTCCCCCCCATCCCTAGCATCAGTTTCTGCTGCACCCACCGCCAGCCCAGGACACAGCCTGTGCTGCTCAGCCCACGCTGCATATCCCAACCCCAAGACAAGCCACCAGTGATTCCACTTACAGGAGCCTGCAGCAACACATAAAGGGTAACACTAAGGTGATCTGTGAAGATGGATGAGCAAACCCCAGTGCTCTGAATTTCAATGCTGTGCTGCTTTACACCATATTTCATCCATTTAACGTAGATCTAAGAGAGATCCTTGGGATTGCTTTCAAACAAGAATGTACTTAACGAGAAAAAGGACATAGAACAGTTGCTGAAACGCAATTGTAATTCTACATGCCTAACATTTCCATTTGCATTATTTTCTGCAAACATACACATGTAATGCCAACAAATGCAAAATTGCGCCTGTTTGTTGTTAAACTGAAATTACCTCATGGGGTAAAACAGTGCAGAGGCCAACCAGTGAGCATTACAACAACAGCTGCTGTACTGCACTCTGCTTCAGCAGCACAAATATAGCCCATATCGCAAAGTAGCACCCGATACCAAGAAGATAAACCTGCTGTTCTGAACAGCACAACTAATAAGCCCTTTTCTCTTACAAGTTGCGTCTTGTGCCCCTGAATCTCCCCCTGACCGTACAGCCTGCCTCTCTCAGAGCTCAGCTCAGGTGGACCCAGCAGGCAGCATCCTTCCTGCCAGTGGGGTACCTCTGGGGCTTCTTCCCCAGCCCCCGATTCACAGAGAGATTGGAGGAACTTGTCTAAACCCTCTGCTCAGTGGGGCTAACATCAGCCCACAGATTAAAATAAAGATTTGTAAGAACAAAACAGAATTAGATGCGGTGAAGAAGAACAAACAATACTGCAAAAGTTTCAGTCTCATAGGGGAAATGTTTGTAAACACGTCCCCATCCTACCAGATACCATTTGTTTCCTGGTAGCTACATTACTTTGCACAGTATTACGTTGAGCCTTATGGATAACCTCTTTACCTCTTTATAACAAATTCCAGTGCTCACTTCTCTGAGCAGAAAGATACAGAACTGAAATTCGTGCTTTTATGATTTTTTTCACGTCTGGATACAGGTTCATATATACTTCTGATCCCCAGATATATAGTCTATATATATATAGAATAGACCTCTCTATATATTCTAGATCTATAGAACAGATATATAGTCATTGAATTTATCCTTATTTATATTCTGTGCCCATAATAAGAAACCTATAGTATATTCTATACCTACACAACAAGTTTCTGTTCAGAGGTTTGAGTTACAGAAGCTAAGCTACTATTAATTTAAAAAATAATAATAATCAAATTATAATTTCCTTTGGTCTTTTTATTTATTCCTTACACTGACTGCATTTCATTCTTTAAATAGTTGTTTCAAGAACTCTGGGGAGAAGAAAAATGTGCTACTGTTGATGATACGCCTGCCCTCCTCTATAAGCTTTAGGCTTTGCTTCCAACAGCCAGATAAGTAGCAAGAAAGTGGAAGGTTAAAAACTTTGCAGTTCATCTCTGCCAAAACAGTAAAAGAAAAATGAGATTGTTGAATAGCTGACAATGACTGCAGAATCAACACAGCAGTGGTCTGCCTATAAGCTGCAAAGGACAAAACTGAGGCATCTGCTTAAAAGCTTACACCAACTGTGGGAGTCGGTACAAAAAGAGTAAAGGAAGCCACAATAAAACATAATTGTTACATGAGCTATAATTATGGCATTATTCTTTGGCATATTCAATGTTGTGCACATTAAACGTTGTACACTGTGAATATTTAATAATTATATGCTTACTCAGAGCACTTAATGTCCTTAAAATGCAGGTATTTTTCATGCATTAAGAAGAAATTACACATAATTTTTGTCCTAAGGATCTGCAGTTGAAATAGATGGACAGCATTCTGAGTGTCTTCTGCAAATGCAAATCTCAAAGCTTTGGAAACGATGGGTGTTTACAGCCAATGAAGTTCTTTTTGAAACAATAATCCACCACCTTAGCCTCAGGAAAGCAAAATATAACCTTCCAGTGGTCAATTATGGTCACCAAGAATTCTTTATTCTCATACTTTAAGACTTACTGCTAAACAGCTACCTCCAGTTATACTAGTTGTACTGGATCTCCAAGAAGTTTAAAAAACTTTAGATAAATACTAACACTCTTCAGTAGTAACAAGCAAAAGATATATTTTGTCAATACGGACTAGCAAGAAGTATGACTCACTAAGTGCCAACATAGCATAAAACATTGTAGTTTCTACTAAACTATTTTTCTGTAAACCATGCAGCCAGCAAACACATAAAGACGACAGATTTTGGTATGCAACGTAGCATAACAGGGGCCATGCATATCATTTTCAGTGTGGTATAAAGATACAGGTGAAAAATTACTAGATTTTTCTAGGTTTTACTACAGAAAATATTAGCAAAGGGTTTACTACATTCTGTGCACTGCATCTTTATCTGAATGGAGAGCGCTACAACTAGATGTACCTGATTTTTATACTAGAAAAGACTGGCATTTTTAAAGAGCTTCTTTAACTTTTTGTCAACAGCTTAGGTTGTGTTTTGCTCAGAATTTTTCTTTTTCCAAATACTAACCTTTAAATCACCACAAACTCAAAACAGAAAAAACAGCCTCCAAGACTACTGGTTGGTTCAGCGTATCGCGATGAGAATCCTACAGGTCTTACAAATGATTTCACTTTAGCAGTGAACTGCTGATAACTATTCTCAACGTGCAGTTTTTCAGTTTTCCACCCCCTTCCTAATAACTTCTATCAGACCAGACTTTCTTATGACTTACAAGGTAGTATCAAAAGCCTCACTGAAATCAAGATACGTGACATCTGTTGCTCCACTCATACCTACAGAGCTTGATACCGAATCACAGAAGGGTTCAACACAACCTATTTCTGGCATATATGCATATATATATATATATATATATATACACAGGTTGTTAAATGACCTTTCTCTTTTGTTTGAGGGGAATAGCATTAGTTTCTTTGGTTGCTTTTTACGGTATTTTTCCAGGACTGAAAGGTAAGCTGACTGGCATTTCATTTCCAATTTTCTTTTTCCCCTTCTAGAAAGCAGGCATCACATTTCCTTTTTTTTTTTTTTTTTGCTTCCCAAACTCACATTCTGCATTCTTTCCCAAGAATAACTGCTAAAAATTCCAAGATCATTCAATGGCTTGCTACATAACCCAGATAAAACCTCAGATGGCCTATTGATTAGAAAATATTTAAGGTATGACATCAAGTAAGAGGGAGGGTTATTTATGTAATAAAGATGAAATATTGCTTATTTATAAAAGCACCATGATCTCATGGTTTTTATTATTACTCATTTCCATTTTAATATCTCAGCATCTCTGAATGCTCTGTCATTCTAGCTAGCTGGAGAGCTCGCTCAGCCCTCTGGATCTAGCACTTCTGATCCTCAGGATATGGTTTGAGGCCTTGGAAGGATATTGAGTTAAAAGGAAAATTAGCATGAACTAAATTAAGCTTTTCACTGCATGGTTTACTTTTTTAAACTGAAACTAAATCATGCTTGACAACATTCCCCCAGATGCCTCCGCAGCTTTTCTTGCCTCTCTCTGAGCAATTCAGCCATGGGTGCTCTGTGCACGCGCCGCTTGCTCTTTGCTGCGGCTGCTCGCAGCTCTCCAGCTGGGCGACTCCCATCTTTCAAGAGAAGTCCCAAGGTAAACCTCTGACTGCAGGAGCTCCTGAGAAAGCAATTTGGATGCTTGCTAAGCAGAGCTGCTAAAAGTATCAGTTCTTCATCCCATACTTCGTAACGCTCCAGATCAGAAGAGAGGATATGAAGAACCTGAAAACCAGCGAGAGCTTTCTGCCTGTCCTCAGTGGTGCCAGCAGATCAGAACACACTAAGCCCCATGTCTGAAAGCCAGACTCTGTCTTTCCTTGCTCTAGAAAACGTCAGGAAGGAGGGAGAGACGTGAATTTGTGACTGTTTTCTGTGGTTACAGTACAGCAAAGGAGAACACAATGAACAATCTGCTCCACAGCACTGTCTTGCACTCAAACTAAAAAGAAGCCAGTTGTTGTTCTCCTCAGAGCTACAAAAACTACTAGAACATTGATAAACCTCTGCTGTAGCTATATGCATAAAAATGTCAGCAAAGAGCAGCAGCATAGGAGCAACTCGGCCCCCCAGAACACCTGGGTAAGTTAGATCCTAAGTAATAATGCAAATTCCACACACAAAGAGCTATTCGGTAAATTATATAACTAATTAAATAACTGAACACTTAGAAAAAGCCCATTTACTCAAGCCTAGTTGTTTGTAAAACTTCTTCAAATGAAATTCGATAGAGTTTCAAGTGCACTAGGATGAAGAATGGGAACTCTTTTGTGTTCAAAGAAGGGCAGTGAACACAGCTTCTGAGAGCAACCTCATCGGCAAATCTCTCCATACCCCAGGGAGCTCCGCTATCTGGGGTCACAGAAGCGGCGTGTAGTTTGGTGGGTAGGTTTTGGCAACACGATGAACGATGTAAGACTTTTTAGCAGCCGTATTTGTAGTATTTGAGGTCATCTCGATACATTGCCTCCCGCTGCTTGATATTTAAAGGCTTGCAAATACTTGTGGAATATTTTAAATATTATTTGGCAATGTGTGTATTGTTCATAAAATATATATTAACAAATGCAGCGTGCATACTGTGCGTAACAGTGTAACAGATCTATGCATTACCTTGAGAAGCACAAGCATTGTCTTAACTTATTTGTGCATTTAGCAGCACATATATGCAATCCTTGTAGATACATTTATAAATGAAAAGGAAATAGAATGGAAAGGTGATTGTTCTAATCATGCCTTTGAAAAAATAATGGCATCATTATCCTTCCCAAAATACATAACTGTAGAATATTGCATTTTCATTTAAATATCTTCACTGTTTGTTTCTGTAAAACGTTTTCTTATACCTGGTAGAATTGCATAAATGTTATTTTAAAGCTGTAATTCAAGAATGCATGCTCTAAAAATATCTCTGTTATCAGGGTTTTCCAGGAAGTAGATACACAATGGGAAAACTAATTTTTAGATTATGCAGTATACTGATATGAAATCCATTTGATTAAATAAAAACATTTTTTTCACCAGACCATACACTTGATTTTTCTCCTTCTCCCAGTTTTGCAACTAAGAGCTCCAACTTGTTGCTTCACTCCAGCCTCTTTTATGCCTCTAAGTCTAATGCAAAAAATCTATAGTCACCTAAAATATCCCATTTGTCACTATGCAGCATACCATAGTCACTCAGAACTTCAAAGCATCAGGACAGACCAAACTGGGATCCTTCTTTTTCAAAAGCACTGGCTCCGTGAGATAAGAAAATCTTCATTAGCTGCTTGCTTTATGGAGCTGATGAGTCAATTAAGCAATTCTAAATCCACGCAATGAAGGGCAATAATATGAATGTATACACCAGATAACTAGCAGTTGTATAACCTGTAAAACTTTACATGGTCTAGATACTGCTGATATTAGGAATTGGTTGCACGATAATTTTTTGTTTTCTGCAGCCTTTGTAGTATTACTTACACTGAATAGCAGTGGTCCAGACTACTTGTTTTGTCCTTCTCGGTGTTCTCAAAGTGAAGGATTTGGATGAGTGTTTTTTTTATTTTCAATGAAATATTTCACAGATGAGAAAAATTCAAATGATGTATGGTAAACATTTGCATTCCATAGAAAGCATCTTGTGTGATAAGACTGTTCTTAGTGTTCATAAGTGGAAGCATTCCAATTCACTTTCTGGTGCTTGCAATTGAGTTGCTGAAAAGATAGTACTCAAAGATTCTTACCCTGGGAAATATATTTAAATAGTTCATTTTCTGGAAGGGCTTGAATAAGCAGATTTCTTATACATTTATTCTTTAAAATTACTTAGCTTAATACAGTCAATGCCATTTTTTTTTTGAATGTTGTTCCTCTTTTAAATTTATTTTTAGCACCAACATACAAACAAAGCATTATAACTATAAAAAGCACAGGCTGATTTAACTTAGAATTAAGAAAACGCAATGTTAGTAGTGGCAAATGGGAAGATACTATTTTTCAGTCGCATAAAACGAGAAAAAGAAAAGTTGCATTAGAGAAGTTTAAATTGAGATATGATGCTGCACTCCTCAGTAGCATTTTGCAGTACTTATTAGCTTTAATAAATACAACAGTACGGTAGAATTATTAAAAATCTCAAGGTAAATTAGCTGCTCTGCCCAAAGTTGACTGTGTAATACTGCAGAAGTTATTCTACTTGATGAGAGTAAAGCCCCACGCAGAAAAAAACAACACCTTTCCAATTTTTTTTCCTCAAAAGAATTATTACTCCCAATTAAAGATACTGTTTTCATCTTGAAAACAAGGTTGAAGTATTCTTGCATACCTCCTGGAACCACTGTATCACCAATGCACAAAGGAACTCATCCTTGAAATTTTCCATGGAATTAACCTATTTGAGGGAAAGCTCACCTAAGAGTGATATACAAAGTTCTTCCATAATAGAGTCTTTTTTTTTCTCTAATATGGAAGAGTAATTGTTTTGTTTCTGAATTCTAAACCTGAATTTAGCATTTAATAAAGACATAATTATTCTCAAAATTAGAGTGAGCAAGCATATGATTAATGTTTTGAGCTTTTCCGCCTTCTTCTATTATGCATACAAGCCAAGAGCAATACGTGTATATATGCACTCTATATATGATTGCATGAATTAATCTAATCCCTCGACAAAAACACAAATAAAAATGGCAAGTTGCAGTACATTTCTTGTCAAGTAGGGCAAATAGCAGTTGTATCTTCTAGGATTAAAGCCAAATTTTGGTTCTCATAACTGATACCCATCCAACCTCATCTGACCCCTGGATTCACCAGCAAAATTCAGAAGATTCAAAAGAATTGCCTAAATAGATCTGAAGCGTGGCACGCATATGAGCAGAGCTTTTTCTGTTCTCTTTATAAATATACATTTTCTTACAAGTCCTACTCCCTTTATTACACCTTTTATTTTCTATTTTTTTCTTTCTCTGTTTCAAAGACCTTTAAACTTCTTCAGAAGTTCTGAGGGTGTTTTGTTGTTGTTTTTTTTTGTAACAGTTGGGATGATTGCTGCAGATGTTGTAGATTGCAGGAGTGCCGAACATCACACTTTCACACGAGGGCCTTCAACAGGCCTGCAGCTACATGCGAACATCTGTGTGTTTCTTCACCGGCCTAGAAAACCATCCACACATTCCAAAACTCTCTTTTTAAAAAATAGTAAACCTACAGAACTTACTTTCCAATACCAAAAATGAAGGTTGTGGCTACAGATAAAAATTGGAGAATTAATTAATGAGGGGTTTCAATACGACTCTAAAACGCAAACACGACAGGTTGAAAATTCTGTGGAAGTCTTCCTGCAAAAGAAAAGTCCCAGATCTCCAAGGAAAAAGGCAAGAGACCACCCACATCCACATGCAGCCACTGTGATAGTTATTGAAGTGCTGAGAGGAATTCAATTTCGAGACTGGAAGCAGAAATACCAGGCATGAGAGGGGATTTCTGCAGAGAGACTCGAGTAACTGTTTACAGATATCGATCAGAGCATGCAGATGAAAGGCACACACATTGCTGGTCTTACAGACAAGTCAGAATGTTATTACTGTAACAAAATCAAGCTATCTGCCTTTTCCCCTTTTTAATTAGGTATTTCAAAAAGTATGGAGTGTACAGATTCTCATCACCCCACCAGTAACTGGAAGTAAACACTCTCTTCAGTTTAAATGCAGGATTAAGCTCCCTGCTGAGTCAGCTCACCCTGCCACAAATTTAGGAACAACTTCTAGTTAGTCAGAATAAATCCTGTATCACAGTTCCCTCAGTCACTAGGCCTTTTCAGCTTTTGCTTCTAAGAGACACAAGCAACAACCTGCCAGAAGTTGAGATGTTGCTGTTCCTGTAACATTATTTTTTTCTATTATTGTTGTTTTGAAAGTAACTGGGCCTCAGTGATCCTGCCAGGAGGCCCCAAAAAGCCCATCTGTCCTTTGAAAATCTCTGCAAAGCAGACATTCCTGCTTGACTCCAAAAGTTAGTGGGTCAGGATCACAGCATCCCAGAACGACAGAAGAGGGCAGGGCTGGGACACTGGGAAGCATCGCTGTATGACAAGAAAAGCACATTTTTTGGCTTTTCTTGGGTGTATATGTAACCCTTAGAAACAGAGAAGTATAAAGAACTTTCTGGTGCAGTTACTGCAGACAATTAATGTCCAAATGCGCAATGTATCTGTCTATAAACAGCCCCTCTCAGCAGATTGTGAAGCTGCTTAGGTACTGTGCCATTTCATTAATCAGCGCTTGCCTGAGGCACAGCACATGAACTCGCTTAAATCGCTGCCAGGGTTCCTAGATCATCCTTTGGCTTCCGAGGACGTTTCAGAATGATAATTACCCTTCAGTCACTATCCTATACTTACCAAATCCATTCATACAACATCCGAATTTATGCAGTACACACACTGTAGACAGCAGGCAGTTGCTATTATGTAAATTAAGTCTCCTAAGAACAAGGTGCAGGCAGAGAACATGACTTGTTAGAGACAATCAGCAGTGAAGAAGATAGAGCAAAGGAGACTGAGTAAACATCATTTTATCTAAACTGACTATAAATTACCGTTCTTTTAAAGACAAGAATTCTGAAAATGTCAGATAATTAAGAGACAGATGCTACAATTCCTGACTTTAAAGGAAGTCAAGAACATTTAATACTTGCACAGTCAGAATATTAACCAAATCTGATATAAGATGATGGTATCATGTATAAGAAACAAGAGGCAGTGCTCTACAGCCTTACTGTAGCTCTGTTAAAATCAAAAACCCCTCTAAGGAAGAAACATTCAATGGATTCAGACTTAGTGGTTTCAGTGTACCTCCTGATCCAAGTTATATTTTTGTGCACCACAATGAACAAACAAATAAGCTCCATAAACTTCAGATATTTCAAGCATGTCTTAAAGACTCAAACATGATATCCTTTTAATTTTTATTAATTAAATAAAAAAACACAACTCTGGTTTTTATTCTCATACACCTATCCATGCTCTATAGACCCAGAATACTTAAGACACAAGAATGCAGTTGCTGTAATCTTCTGGCACTGCCATTTATGACTAGATGCAAGGGAACCTCGAATATGAGGATCTAAATGATCTCGTGTTCTCTGTTTTCTGTTAAAAATCACCTCTTATTATTTCATATCACAATATTCAAAAAGTTGTTTGGCCAAATATGAATAAAACTCCATTTCAGAAACTAAAACATTGTCTAGGGATCTATGTTCTTTAAAATACAAAGGTGATATTTAAATAAGCAATCCAGTAAGAATGGAAAGCTGAAATGTTTTCAGGAAGAGTATCAGAAGCTCTGAAAATCATTTTAAGTTCCAATTCCAAGGAGGAAAAAATATCCACAATTACTTAGGTTAAAAAAGGGGGGGGGTGGTGGTGGGAGAGAAAATAGAAAAGATAAAAACACACTAAAAAAGAGGGAAAAAACCCCAGATGTTTAAACAAAACATTTTTTTTCCTCTACATAGCAAACAAATGTGAGATGGCTTTTGACACCAGGTTTGTCTACTTAAAAAGCTCTTTTTGTACCGAATCTGCAGAAACAGCTCTCACTGATGAGTTATGTCACTAGAATGTGGCATTTTGATGATGTGTGATAAAAAGTCATCATCCCATTTGATAACATGGTAGGGAAAACAGCTTGAACAACACTGAAAAGTGGTTCGTTTTGAAAAATACTACAGTAAGGAGTTTTATATGGAAAAAAACATCATGCTTTTATTTATTTTTACACATTATCTCCCACGAGTGTTATACTGTTCACTTTCTGGCATAGACTAAAAGCTATTATTGAGTTCACGGACATCAAAGACTTAGTGAATTCCGACACATGGTCTCGAGTTATCTCATGTACATAACAGTATTTCATAATAACAGAGAAACACTACTAGCAAGTGACCACAGTTTCCCCCTTTGAAAGATGCTACCTAGAGCGAGTACTAGGTAATATTCTTCCAGAATATAAATAACAATTACATCTTCTGGCAATTATCTTGAATTAAAAAGTGTAAATATTATATACTGTTTTGATACTATCAAAATACCCAGCTACATTGTAGGTATGCAACCTACAAGAAGTGGTTCACGTTATCCTTACTTTTTGCCCTTTAGGATAATTTCTAATCCTGAAAACTGTACACAGAAGACAGATTTGACTACAGTACTCACCCACACCAAAACAGGGATTTATTACAGGTTCATTTCAAACAACTGAAGACCTAATGTAATTCACTTCTCCAGCCTAAGATGAACAACCTGGAAGTCTTAACATCTGTACTTTTTCTAATCAAAATCTATTTCACTGATGGACGTCAAACTGCATTGTAAGATGGATTATACATTTATTTTATAAAAGTCAATATACAGAATAACTTTGGGCACAAGGACAGAAAAGGAAGGAAAGAGAAAGAATGTTAATATTTTAGTGTTGTCTTTGTTAATCTTACTCCAGGGTATTCTATTGAAGTGCCATGTACTAAATGCACCTCTTAAAAAGGGATGCCAAATTCTTCCCAGCGTCAAGGATGTTAAGCCTACAAAACAAACAGATACCTTAATCTAAGGCCATTTAGCTACTCTGCATTCCTGCCTGTGAACATCTCACGTGAATTGCTTTCTGTGGCATAATTTTGCCTGTAATGCACAAGCATTACAGCACGCTGAAGTAATGAAACCCAATGGACCCTTCAACCTTATTCTGTTTATACTATATGATTATGAAAACATGATTTTTAAAAATAAAATGCTATTCTAAGCCAGGAAAAGGATGCTACAAGATATAGCAAACATATCTGTCTATCCTGCACACCATTTGCTCCGTTTGGAATGGTTTTTGTTTGTTTGTTTTTTGTTTTGGTTTGGTTTTGATTGTGAATAGCAAAAATCAAAAGTAAGCTGAAAATGAAGCAGAGCTCTTTCTCTTCTTCATCCTCACCAGTAATAAATGTTCTGATACCTAAACCCTGCTTACTTACACCTGTGGAATATCTCTGTCTGCAAAATATGACCTGATGAAAACCACCAGAGTCACTGGGTTCTCATATTAAGATCTGATATTAAAAAAAACAAACAAAAAAACCAACACTGGCTATCTCTCTTATACTGGTATTAATACCTAACTTTAAAACCCATTACTATGTATGTATTCAAATTATTTTTTTTTCTATTGTGCATTATTTTTCATTTTTACTATATGTTACTCACTTCCTGTTCTTTTGGCTGAATTAGTGAACAAAATTCTAAAGATTGTGTTTAGTCATTTTTATATTTTTCATTATAGTCATTGTGAGAACAGCTTCATATCACTGGGATTTCTTATCAGTTGTGTAATTTTGCCAGAAGACAGACTGTGACAGTCACCACCATAGTCATCACTACAGTAGTTAACCATCAGTAAGAAAATCTCAGCATGCTTGAGGTTTGTATTGCAAAACAAAACAGATAAAGAACAGAATATACATGCACAGCAGTACATTCATTGCCTCACCGATAACTGAGTCAATGGTACAAGATGTATCAGCTCTAGGAAATATATTTTCAAGGCAGCTGTACTCCTGCGTGTGCAATCCTTATTCAAGTAAGGAGAAAATACTTTTGTTGTAAACTTTAAGGAAACTGATAGGTATTTGCAATGAAGCAAAGGTTTGTCTAGCAACCAATTACATGCACAGGATAACACAAAAGTATGGAACTTAAATTACATGTATGTATGCTACAATTACTATGATCAACCCTGATCTTATTTCAACTCTGACACTAAGTTTTGTGAGACAAGACTATACCTTGCTCTAACTGTATTATGCTTAGTATCTTCTGCTTAGAGCCGACATTGTATAATCCAGAAATATAATTGTTCCATTTAGCAGCTGTCAAAGCACATAGATAGGCAAGCATCAGTGGAGAAATAAAGGAAAAAAATGTAGGTGACCAATAAATTATTTCTCTATATTACTCTTTTTTATCTGTCTTGCAAGGATTTTAAAGCAGTTTATTTTTATGATATTTTATTTGCTCTGTAGAGTATAGTTTCCACAGCGTCTACACTTCAGTTAATACAGAGTAATCCTGTTATACAACACTAGCCTGTATTCTCTAGAGTTCCAAAATAACAGCTTTTGTGTTCAAACTCCAGAAGATATTGTTTTCCTCTGCTATTCTTCACACTTCCAGCTGCTTTGACAATACTGGTATTTACAACTGGGAAAAAATGGTTAATAAAATTACAAGTATCTGCTAAAGAGGGATTAAGACAGCAATGGACTGTCATCTTGGTCTCACTCTGACATGGAAGAGTCATCTTTTTTTTTCTGAAACCATTGTCCAGAGGGAAGTCAAACTACACATTTCCAATTCTGCCTGGCTTTCGCATTCACTCTTTAAAATGTAGATAAATTTCTTTTTTAAGACAGCATGTGAGTCAAGTGCAAAAAAGGACATATATGATCAGAAAGAACTATCTCACCTCTCACACCTTAATCAAATTTCCATTTTTATATCATGTCCCCAGGTCCCTTTAATAATGACTGAGCATTTGAAGGTAAAAGCTGCAGTTATTCCAAACGCATGACAATGATGCAATGGTAGGATCAGTTTGCTGCTGCCAGCATCATGCAGAATAGCGTTTTGCAGATTACAGTATGAAGCAATTTGCAATAAAGAATCTATGTGTAGGACATAAAGCAAAATTAGTCTTTAATGTTTTTAATTCCAGACAAATATAGTTCATGTTGCAGTAGGGATATGAGATGCATTCACATACGTCACTGTGTCCGCTAAAGGCTCTGTTTTTAAATAGGTAGCTCGAGCAAAGGGTCCAAGATCTGGAAGAAATATTAAGCTATGAAGACACAAGATAAAGCATTGCCTGTGTCTGGAAAAACAGCAGGTAGGAGAGATCTCAGACGCAGGAAAACATATCCTCAGCATTTCCCAAATAGCTTCAGACAACTATATACATCTACCTTTGGAGAGCCCTTTTGAATTTGGTATGTGGTTATTTCAGTTCCTTCAGCCTGGACATTTGGAGATTGAGAAGAAAATGAAAAATAGGTGAAAGAACAAAGGAAGGCCTTTGGATGGAATTTAAATTTTCAGTCACCGAAAGAGAAGACTGAACCATATTGGTACATAACTAAACATAAGCTTATATATAATGTGATACTGATACAGAAAAATTTGCTGGGACATGTAATTGCATTTTATCCATCTAATGTTATGCATTTAATAAAATATAAATACCAGTAAATACACAAAATACCAGCGTTTGGTACACGTACATAGATATTTAATAAGCGGCCTTACGGTACTGATCGTTACCATGGATCCAAATTTTGCTTTTCTGTAATACGTACAAACTAGAATTTTAAAAAATCTAACATTTGTAAAATAGGGTGTCACAATGGCTTTACCACTACTGGACACAGTTTCTGTTCCTAAATTCAACTGAAAAAAAGAAAGAAACGTCTTCCAGTCACTAATGTCGTTTATGATCCAGAGTCTTGTTCCCTAACCACTCCTATTGTCACATAAAAAACAGGGCATCCAGTATATATTTCAGCCATTTTTAAGGTCAGTTTATTATTTTTTTTGAGCTTAGCACTCAAGAAGATTTGTAAAAAAGCCCACTCAGTCTCTGGAGAATGCTTTAGTAGTTTCAAATCTTAAGAAATAGTAACTTAAATTGACTTGCCTTCCGACATCGTAGTACGTTCCTTCCAAATAACCATTTTCCTTCTGTGAGCTTGTTTTCACCTGTAATCAGCATACTTCCAGCAATCTTATCAAGTCACGATAAGAATGTTAACCAGGGCAAAACATTTCTTTTTAGACATCCTGAGTTTCATCAATTATCTAGAATTTACTTAGGAATAGTATTAATGCATAGACAGATCTATGCACTGTGTGAATAACGCAAACGAACAACAAAAGAGAAGACAGACTCAATAGTCAACGAAACTAGAAGAGTCAGACGAATTTTCAAGAAAGCTGAAAAAAAGATTTACTTAGTTTTACTTACTCGTCCAATGATCACTTTAAATAAATTCATACTATTGCTAAAAGTAGTATAATGTGTTAAAAACTGGTTTGTTTTTTCCACTCAGTGCTGAACAGTCAGCCCAACAGGACATACTACTTAAGACCACAATGTATATATGGAAATGCTTTAAGGATAAGAAGAAAAGGATTCTTAAGGTTAAAATAAATATCTGTGGATATAATATTACATCCTCAAGAGCTCCTGCTTACATATTCACAGAATCGTCTAGGTTGGAAGAGACCTCCAAGATCACTGAGTCCAACCTCTGACCTAACACTAACAAGTCCTACACTAAACCATATCACTAAGCTCAACATCTAAACGTCTTTTAAAGACCTCCAGGGATGGCGACTCAACCACCTCCCTGGGCAGCCCATTCCAATGCCTAACAACCCTTTCAGTAAAGAAGTTCTTCCTAATACCCAACCTAAACCTCCCCTGTCGCAACTTTCGCCCATTCCCCCTCGTCCTGTCACCAGGCACGTGGGAGAATAGACCAACCCCCACCTCTCTACAGCCTCCTTTAAGGTACCTATAGAGAGCGATGAGGTCTCCCCTGAGCCTCCTCTTCTCGAGGCTAAACAACCCCAGCTCCCTCAGCCGCTCCTCATAAGACTTGTTCTCCAGACCCCTCATCAGCTTCGTTGCCCTTCTCTGGACTCTCTCGAGCACCTCCATGTCCTTCCTGTAGCGAGGGGCCCAAAACTGAACACAGTACTCGAGGTGCGGCCTCACCAGAGCCGAGTACAGGGGGACAATCACCTCCCTAGATCTGCTGGCCACACTGCTTCTTATACAAGCCAGGATGCTGTTGGCCTTCTTGGCCACCTGAGCACACTGCTGGCTCATATTCAGCCGACTATCCACCAATACTCCCAGGTCCTTCTCTGCCAGGCAGCTTTCCAGCCACTCATCTCCCAGCCTGTAGCTCTGCTTGGGGTTGTTGCGCCCCAGGTGCAGGACCCGGCACTTGGCCTTGTTGAACTTCATACAGTTGACCTCAGCCCATCGCTCCAGCCTATCCAGATCCTCCTGCAGAGCCTTCCTTCCCTCGAGCAGATCGACACATGCACCTAACTTGGTGTCGTCTGCAAACTTACTGAGGGTGCACTCGATCCCCTCATCCAGATCATCGATAAAGATATTAAAGAGGACCGGCCCCAGTACTGAGCCCTGGGGGACGCCACTAGTGACCAGCCTCCAACTGGATTTGACTCCATTCACCACAACTCTTTGGGCCCGGCTATCCAGCCAGTTTTCAACCCAACAAAGCATATGCCAGTCCAAGACACAAGCAGCCAGTTTTTTGAGGAGAATGTTGTGGGAAACGGTGTCAAAAGCCTTACTGAAATCAAGGTAGACCACATCCACAGCCTTTCCTCCACCACTAAGCGTGTCACTTTGGCACATTTCATCAGCAGAAATGTGCTGAGGCACATTTCATCAGCACAGAAAAGCACATTACTTTCCTGCTTTTACTCCATGTATTACAAGAAGCAACTGGCCACCATTAACCACTCATGTGCAGAATACAGATTTCAAACTGGTTCAAAACATTTAAATCAACAGCTGAGTTTAATAAAAACACTCACACAACTAGACTATTTTCCTTGCAAGACCAGTAACGTGCATGGAAGGAATCTAGCATACAGCATCAGCTGGGACAGACACTTACAAGAAGGGGAGAACACAAAACTACTCTGCCTGAATTTGTAAGCTTGCTGTATCTGCCAACTAGCGGGATTTCAGATCTGAGAAAGGAAAACAAAACAAAACAAAACAAAGCCTAAGAGAACAGTCTTTTACCTCAATCGGCCAGTAAAAATATATTCACTGAGTCAAAAAGCAAAAATGAGGAGGTGTTGGGAATAGGCTTTTCTGTACATAATGATATACTACAGGCTTTGGGCAGCAGAAGCAAGAGCACAGTGTGTTTCCTCGGCTTTCACACTGGAAATGGCTGCTTCCAAACCACCCATCACCACAGAGAAAGCTTATTTTTTAATTCAAATCAAAGGGAAATGCTGAAGAACTCCAGAGCACAACCATGTGACATAACGCACTGCTCAAACAAACAAACAACAGAACAAAAAAAAAAAACCCAAACCACTGTAACTGTAGCATGTGTGGAATTATATATTCATTTTTCAAGTAGAACTTTAACATTAAGTTCAAGCTCTAGCTTCTGTCTCATGGGAACTCAGGATATTCAGAATTATCTAAACTCGAAAGGTGACAATTCTGATGGCAGTTCCTCAGCCCATCCCCAACACCTTATCTTTCAGAGTACGCCAACCAAGAAGGTGCTTTTCTCTCTGCTCCACATTTGATTGTGGAAATTTAAAAAAAATAAATCTTTGTGAGACACCATTCTCTGTACTGCCGAAGCCGCTTCTAGCTCTTCTGCGCAAATTCTTTGAACTTAGAGAAATCAGAGTTTAAACTGGGTCAGAAGACACAAAAGATAGACTCTTAAATATTTCCTCTCCAACAGCTTATAATATAGCCAACAGGAAGCAACACCTGAAGAACAGACAACTTTTAAAATTCAACGATAACTGTAAAGATCTGATAACTTTTTTCCGGGGTATTTTTGTGCAAAAGAGAACTAGAAGAAAGCAAAAGAGAACTAGAAGAAGCATAGTTAACAAACTCCTGGGTCAGACATTTCTAGTCCTTTCTCACTAGGAATTAGGTGAGGCAAACAGGAAGGCAGTTTGCAGAAAGAACCTACTCTGAAAAAGCTTTCATCAGCTGCACTAGGAAAAGCTGTTTGAATTTCAAAAAAAACATTTTTCTCCATCCCCTCAGCACCAGCTAACTCTCTAATCTCAAATCTTTAAAATAAAACATCCGAGGAATAGAAGGACAAGCAGTTTGCAGGTAATAATATTTGGACTATATGCCTAAAATCAGATTACTGAAGCATGAATTCACAAAGCTTTCAAATTAGATGGATGAAAAATTAGTCTGCATATTTTATATCGTGAATGTATATGAAATACTAAGGTGGCAAAGCTGATCTTATTACACAGTGGCAGTACTTTCTGCACGTGGAAATTTCTGGTTACCTCGTTTGTACAACTTCAAGCACAGAATGTTAGTGCTGCCACTGAGAGATGTGGCAAGTTGTCAGCAGTGTCAATCTCTGAACGTATATCAATGTTAGTATCCTTTCTATAGTCATTAGAAGCCTAACAGGTGCCAAGCACCTACAAGCCCTCTTGAAGTAATGTCATTAAACTATATATGTAGATTGCTTGAGAATTATGGGTTTAGTCTGTTAAATACCAACTCATGTACTTGTTCTTTGGCCTACAAAAGATGAATAACAACAAATTTTGTTCAAAGTTTTCTCCTTTAGTTTTCGTATTTGGTTAAGATTTTATAAATAAATAATGAAAAAGTAGTATTATGCCAGAGAATGTTAGAAAAGAGACAAAAGTGTGCTTCTCCCAATTCTGAAAAGATGTTCAAGTTTTATACCGCTATAAATGGAGTAGTATCATAAAGTTTGAGAATCCACTGCTGAGCATGAAAGATGAAAACTAAAAACTGTTCCAACAATCCCAAGTCTGGCAAGAAAACAAACAGGAAGAAAAAATTCTGTGGCTCAGCTGCTGACCTTTCTATACGTGAAAATAATTTAAGAATTTTAATAAAGCAAAGATCCCCATTAACATGTTAGACTATCATCAATATTAACTAAATGCAGAAAACAATGTACTCATCTGAATAAACAAAATTCAGTCGTGTGCCATTTGATTATGATTCTATGATTACTACTCTCAGAAGACTGACCCAGTTCCAACTCAGTGGGAACAATGAACTCCTCTAAAAAATCATTTTCCTTTTTTATTTATAAAATTGTAGGCAAGGAAAAGGTAGTCAAGAAACTTAATGGGATATTTCATTTTTTAAATCCCATAAACTCAATGATGACTCTAAAGACTGTTTTATTAGTAATATTGATCCTCTATAGCCAGACTTCCATTTTAAAAATAGATTTAATTACTTATCTTTTTACAAGACAAGTATGTTGTCTCCTCTACCTGACATAATTAAAAAAAAAAAAAAGGAGCAGATTCAAAAATGTGTTTGGATACAAAGCTACTGTTGAAACTCACAATACTCCAAAGAATTGGGTTCCTGCAGCTCCACTGAAGACAGAAGTACTTGCAAACTCATCTACAAAGTCTCCTCTCTTTGCTTGTCCCTAAAACTGTTCAGCATTTTTCAGCTCCAAACAGCAAGCAAACACAGTCCAGTCTCTCTAAGAGAAAAGTAAATCTTTACTACTTGCTCAGTTTAAGAAATCTTTGATATTAATGAGTATAATACTGAGACTTACTATACCATGAAGTTCCAAAGAGGAGGCCAAGAGGAGACCTTGTCAGAGACTGACTGGGACAAAAGAATGCAGAGAGACCAAATGGAGATGACAGACAACAAGGGGGGAAGTAAAAGGATGGAGGATTGTGGAGTTTTTTAATTATTATTTTTCAATCTTCTGTTGAGTGCTAATTCTAGCTTAGCATTCATCTTCGTCCTTGCAAATGTAAATCAATTTACTTTTTCCAGTTTCAAATTTTGTAGATAAAACTATTTCTCATTTAACTTTTCCGACTAAGAGAGATACAAAAA
This sequence comes from Anser cygnoides, assembly GCF_040182565.1. NCBI lineage: Eukaryota > Metazoa > Chordata > Aves > Anseriformes > Anatidae > Anser > Anser cygnoides. The sequence goes on from NC_089887.1 coordinate 4,575,045, forward strand.
TGAGGTGAAGTGGAAAGAGATGATAGCTCATTATCCTTCTTTAACTTTTCTGTTCAATATGTTTTCATCCTACATTTATTTTGCAATTCAGTATGCTACCTATTACTATTTTTTTCATTTTGTCTTTGTTCTTGTTATTGTTTTAATTTAAAAAAACTACTTAGATTACAATATATGAATAGGTGCTTTTGGTGCTTTTCATTACCAATTTATTTTGTGCATGTACATAGCTACTAGTACGATTTTTTTTAAAAAAATCTTCTTCAGCTTTACCTACTGGAGATACCCCACATAATAAACTCATTTTCTTGCCAACATATGTACATATTTTTGGTCACTCAGAGCCTTGATTAAGCTCCAGTGAATGACTACAGGTGAGATGCCTTCTGAGCCCCTGGTTCCCAAGCCAGTGTGCCATCAAATATCCTTCATCAGCATTCCAGTTTATGTAACTAAATTCCATGAAGATAATACTGCAGCTGTCTGATTAATTCATTTTCATAACTTTTCCCACTGTAGTATACCACTCCTGCTTTATTTCACCATCTGAATATTTCAGTTTTACATATTTTGCTTCCCCACTGAGATGCTTCTGTAATTTCCCGTCTTCACATTTCTTTTGCCATACACTGCTTTCATGTTTCCTACTGCTTCACCAGATTTAAGTCTTCTGAGTCATTTCGGTCCCCGCTGCACGTGTTCCACTCCTGTACCGTTAGATGATCCCCATACTCCTCTTGTGCATTTCTTCAGGCCAGAAGATTACAGATGTACTGAACTCTGAGGTAAGCAGTGGTTCTCAGCAGGGAAAAAGTTGATAACTTTTGATAAGGTAAATTGATAAGGTAACTAAGACCGCCCAAGTACTGTGGGGAGCAGGCCACTCATGAAAATGGCCAACAACGTAACCATTTTCTCATTACACACCGCAGTTTTCACTTAACTTCTTACAATTCACGTCGGTAGATACATTCAGTGTAAAACACACTGTTTACTGCAGGGACGTAAGCCCATGAAGGCCTGCCACTGGCCATAGCTGAGTGCAGCGAGTATGAGCAGGAACAAAATCATAAAAACTGGCTACCAAATAAATAGGAGCCATAACAACACGGCTCTCTGAAGAGGAAGCTGGTGACAGCTCCCTGTGCTGCAATTCGCTTTCAAAGTCACAAAAACCCTTTTGAACTTCTTGTATTCCCCTGACTAATGCCATCATTATTTCAACACTGGCTGTTCAGAGCGAAACAGGTGCTATCTTGTCAAACGAGACTCTCCTGCTTTCATCATCCTGGAGTTATTCATTGTGTATTGTTACCGCTGACAAGGTTTTGGGTTGCCTGGATACCAGGTCATGCTGATATAACTGCTAGTGATCTCTGCATAACCAAACTTTTGGGTGAGAAGTAAGCGAGGGGAGGAACGGTGTGGAAAAGAGTCGCTTTATTCCCATCTGTCGGCCTCCCCGCCAAAGAAGTTCCACGAGCTTCTCTCAGAGGGATGCGGAGTGAGGAGCGGTGGAACGCTTCCAGCACCTGATTAAAATGATTCACTCTATAATAAGCTAACATTTCTCCCTTCATTTCTAAAAGCTTTTCTTCCTCACTACTTAAAACAGTCTGCCAGATTCCTAAATAGAAGGGAAAGATTAATCTGTGCTAAATTACCTGATGTGGTTTAAAAATTATCCTGACAAAAGTAGAACAAAGTTTGCCCAAGGAAGCAAAGACTGGAGTACTCACCTCCTCCAACCTCTAACACAGCATTCAGGTACGAACACTACGAGCCGCCAGCCCCATCCAATCCAGAGAAATGCTTCCAGCTACCTCACAAAGGTGGTTAGATTCAGTTTTTTTTTCAGTGAATCAGATTTTTGTCCTGAATTTTCTTTGTAGCTCTCAGGACAGATGGTTTTCACAAATAAATGTTTTTCAGCCACCTGCCTCCCTAAAATTTCCCAGGAACTTTTCCTGTAAACATGGTATGTGTACAAAGACCGTTATAGAAGAGGTTTTATTTTATGTAAACCGTTCTTCGTCAGAGCAATAATTAAGGTTTTTACTTATAAGGCATTGTTTTCCATTCTGATGCTGGAGACTCTTACTGTCATTGTCCTGGGACAGGAATTTTTCAACAATAGTAGACAGAAAAAAGCCTGACCTCACCTGTTGGCTACAAGGTGCTGATAATGACAGAATTAAACTCTGCAAAATTCTGCAATTTCTTGCAGAGATCTGTGATTTAACTCTCTAAAACAACTGTTTCGTTGTTTTTATAAATGGTTCTGACTTTCAAGATGCGAAGTGTAAATCTCCAAACTTCTGAAGACATATACACCAGAGAAATCCATCTAAGTCAATGGCACTCGCTCTCATGTAGCCAGATAAAAAGGTTTCTCTTAAGTAATAAGCTTTGGCAGCTTGCTCAGGCATATCAATTGAAATGCTCAAGTTCCTTGAAATGCTACTCAAGCCTTTAATGTTTTAAGCTAATTTTATATGGGAGACATCATTTATCATACACAGCTTAGAACAAGGTAGAATTAGAAAAACTAACAAGTTTTTGTTGGCTGATGCCCTGCTAATTCTGGGCAGGCGGGTTTTGAAGAAGTCATGAAAACCACCTGCTCTTAAATGGAGAAAAATATGCCTGGCCATGCTTTTATGGTTAATCTAGCATGTTAATTAAAAACAATCTTCTCAGTGCCTCCAAGAAAGTCATTAGAACAGCAATTGAAAAATACAGATAAACACTCTTGACCACATCAGGTGAAAAGAAAGATGCAGAATGGGTGAGGTAGCATGCAGGAATTAAGAAAGCACACTTGAACTTCCAACCAAGCAAACAAAACTGCTTTTAATTCCTGGATATCAAAAGATATTTGAATTTACAACAGATATAAAAAGGAACGGTATAGGACCGGGGAGGAGGAAAGAAATTCACTAATATGAAGAAGTTGCAAGAGATTTAAATGGATTGTTTTACTAATCTAAAACCATATTGAATGTATAATTGTTTACAAAGGAGTAACTATTTGTCTCTCTTCAAAACATTTTATCAGTTTCATTCAAAAGGAAATGTCAAAATATACAAGTTTGTGTCAGAATTCATGTGCATAATGGAATACATCAGGAATCCTGTGGAAAGAGTTCAATTGACTTCCTCCTCCTAGGCCTGCCATACAAATGGAAAACTAAAACCCTAACATCGGGAAAACAGTGGTGAAGCAGCTTTAAAGTGGAGCAGTACATGTTTTCAGAATTGGGAAGAACTGGGCAGGAAAAATGTTTAAGAAAATGTACATATCAATTGACTTGTTGCCCAAAGTCTGTAAGAATTTTTGAACGTGGACCTGTGACTCAAGTACAGCCATAAAATTCCCTGAGACCCTGACGAGCAATACTAATAGGCATGCAACTTGCAACACTTTTTAACATGTATTTTTAATTTAATCCATTAGAGCCACAAAGGAATAATGTATTAAAGTGATAAGTCTGTACATTCAGTAAATAAATATCAAAGTGAAAGTCATGAAAGCTTTAGGAAAAAAAATCTACCAGTCAGAAAAGAAAAAAAATTCAAAGCCCTTGAAGGAATACATCACAGAAAAAATAAATTGATCTACTAAATTAATTAAGTAAATTGATTGTAAAAATTTACTACCCTATGCAAGTATAGAATAAGTCTCATGGGAAGGAAGTTACCAGAGTCAATTCGAGCCTTTCAACCATGAGGAACTTGTAAAGCACTTCATAAACTCTTTCAATACCACTGTCGAAGAAAAATAAAAACTTCCTACACACTAAATGCTAAATACCTCAAACAATAACCCGCAATGTAACTTCCTGTATTGCTTTTTGCTCAGTGTCCCTAGCTTGTCCGTTTTTATTAAAACCAAAATAAAATATATAATTCTTTCAGTGCACTTTTAAATATGCTCACAGCATGTGAAAAATCCTATATAGAAAGCATCCACTTTTTCGCCTTCTTTTAGTTGACTTGTTGGGTATTTATTCAATAGAAAAACATAAGATTTCCATTTTACAAATTCACCAGTTTTGAGAAGCAAGCACCTTCCTAAACTTCCTATGCTGACCTTTCAAAGAACCGCCCATGAATAACAACCCATTTCTCTTAATCACAGAGCTGTGCCCATGAATCACAGAACCAGCTATTTCTAGAGCAGCCACGAGAGACCATCTGGATAAGTCTTCCAGTGTAAGGCAGGACAGCAATACCTCAATTATTCCAAAGAGAAATTTGTCTTACCACATTTACAAAAATTACCTATAAAGGATATGTCAAAAGCTCTTCTCACAGGGAAGTATCAGTACCTATTCATTCTTACAGTTAAAAACAAAACAAAAAAACAGCTAGCTTTAATCTTCCTTACAATAAATTAAATGGATTTCTTCTTGTTCTATCTCCTTTCCCCACAAGCTACACAGAAAAACTGATCATCGTCCACTTAATAATCTAATATACAGTAGAAAATGTTATCACGTTCCTTCTTAATCTTCTGGAACTAAACAAATCCCATTTCTCCATCTTGTCATCATTTGCCAGTTCTTCTGGGAGAACTGCTTACCCCCAGCCTCGCATCTCTGAGGAGACTTGATCTTCTTCCAGTTAACCCGGCAACAGACACAATGAAAGAATTTCCAAGTTTATAAAGAACTGGTTGTGATCATGAAAAGCGCTTCAATGTTTCTAACAGATATGCTAATTAACAGAGATAACCAGCCTTAATCACACTAATTACACTACAGATTAAAGGTATTTGGAATTTGACACAGCTTCTTCCATGCATCTATAATACATTATGGTGACCTTAAGCAGCAACCTGGAATAAATATATTAGGATGTTTCTTCAAAGAATGTTTAACATAATTTAACCATAAAATTTAAAAGACAAGAACTAAAGAAGCAGCAATCATAGTTTTTGCGATTTCTGCTCTTGTTCAGTACTGGGGGGAAAGAAAACCCTGTCAACTCTGGTGAAGATCAAGATATTTCTCGTACTCGCTGACTGTAATTTCAGTTCCTTGTTATTGATTCACTGAATGTGCATGACAGGCCTGTGTAACGGCTCAAAGACACGGGGGAGCTGGAGGCAATGCTACGAATACATAACCTGTTGTACCTGGGGCGCCGCGGCTCAACTGCGGGCATCACCTGCCACTGTGGCATCCATGGATTGTGCAGCTTCAGTCTGACAGCTGCAAGAGGATTTTAACATTAAGATGGAAGCCCTGCATCCTAGCAGAAAGGGTTGAGTTCAATTAATACTGCGTAATCGCTGTCCCAAAGCCATTCCGTTCCTTTCATTACTATGAAGCTTCCAGTGTCAACAAAAGCAGACTAACACCTTAATATAGACAATTTTTGTTCATTTGCTGCCTATGTAGCCCTCTTCATAGCTCTCACTGTTCACCTAGAGGTTTTTCACTTCCTTCACAGAATATCTGGCAACTCTCAAACTGCCCTGCATATTTTTTTCTAGGAAGGCTGGCCCAAAAAGGTGATTCTTAATTTTAGAGTGCATGAAATCACCTTCTGTGCTGTCAGAGGTGTTTTGTCAGCTTTCTTGCAAAAATCTCACTGCTCCTTTTAGACTGCAACCTCTTTGCTGTCCCTGTTTCTGATCCTCAGTGGCACCCCTCCTCTTTTCAACCTCCTGTAGCAGAGCTTTACACGAGACCATCTGATTAAGGTCTGAGGTGTGGAATGATGACACTATGACCTATAAAATATTCTCTACCCATTTTTTTTTTCTTTGTGTTAAATTTTGTTTCTTTTCTCATTTCAACAATAATAAATCCCATGACAGGATCACAGTCTCATTGATGCCGAAAGGTTTCTACAGTAAAGAAGAGTATGAACATAAAAATGTTAAATGTCTGTAGAAGCTGGAAGGAAAACAATGTAGTAATTTTATTTTAATTGCTACCTGCACATTGTCTTATAAGGTCAATTCAAAATGTATAGATTTAGACTAATTAACCAACTTACTTGTAAACATTGTATTTGTTCTGGTTTTTTTTGCATTCAAAGATTAAGAACTGAAAATGACAAGGCAGCTACAGCTTCTCTGTACTACACAAATCAATACAGACATGCATGGATGAACTACAGGAGAAAGGAATGGTGCAGGAATCTTTTCTATATATTGCAGTCATTATTACATCAGTTCAGACTTCCTTTATACATCTGTGAGGCCTTAAAAAGTTCAAATCAGTCTGAGCCCTATTCTAGGATAGACACATTGTTTTCCACAAACAAGTTATTTGTTTAGGCACAACTCAGCAGTTATATGTAACATGCTGTAAATTGTACCCACTCAGATTTGCTTCAATTCCTTTAGTCTACCTCACCCTGTTCCTTGTGAGGTGTGCAAGGATATGGAACTGTTGTAATGCAGGACATGCATATGTGAAGAGGCAAATTAAATGCCTGATTAAATAAGTTAGTTCCTTCATTGCTTGTTTTCCTCCTCTTCCTTCATCAGCTTCTTAACTGCTCGCTTGTTCGAGCCAGCTTGGTAACAGAATACATCTTCTCAGCTTTAATAGGACCTAATACTTATACAAACAGATACAGACATGTGGATTTAGATCTCCTAATCTATTTTAGATTGACTTCCTCCTGAGGTGTGATTAATTTGCCTCTAAACAGGCATCTAACACCATGAGAGATGACTTGGGAAACGACACTCCACGGGCAGAGCACAAGGCACAAGACATACCGGAGACCTGTGTCCTTCTGGAGCTGCACCTGGAGGCAAGCGGGACAGCACCATCTGTCCAAAACGGCACCAGGCTCTACCCTCAGGCAACTGACTCGTGACGTGAGTCACTGCCAACACTCACAAAACCAGAGAACTTGAAGATAAATGGCAAGATACAAACTACTGAATTGATAACGGCTTACATAATATTCTTCTAGGCACCAGATATGTTCACTCAGGCTCCCTCAACCGTCAGTGCAGCAAGTTTCAGTCTAACAGAGTGAAAAAGGGATTCCACTAGTAGTTGCAGACAACGTAGTTCCTCTGTCATCATTTCCAACATTTATTAAAAGGACATTTATTATACCTTTTCTAGTAATTACCTGCTACATATGCCTGTTAGGTCTTGACAAGAAGAAGCAGGATTAACCCAAATCCTACTTCCGTGTAAACATTCCTTTAACAGGCAGGTGTATTTGTGAAGTCTATCTCAAAACATCAATTAAATTGTTTTGCTAGGTCAGGAAGTGTTTCTGTGCTAACCTCTCACTTGTTTAAGAAGGCCTCTGGCTTGAACAGCCTTGTGAGCTAAGTAATCTGTTCAGAGTTACTTTCTAACAAAACTAAGAATTTACTCTTATTTTTATTTCCTGATGGTGATAGGATCTCAAGACAGGAATTGAGTTAGAGAATGTTGAAACACACGTAAGTAACCTGAAGTTAAACTGCAGCTGCACAGCTACAGCCAGCAATAAGAGGGTGCAAAACCACCACATGCTAGAGACACTCCTGTGCTCACTGGGTGCACTTGGCGTGTACCTGGGAGAGCGATGGTCTCACCTGGACTTGGCTGAAGTGGCTGAACACTCTTCTTCTGCTCTGCCTCGTAGGCAGAGGTTATTAAACCACGGATCAGCTCTGTACTTCCTACAATGTCAGTTCAAGCTTATTAGCTCAAGTTTTCCCCTGTGGTTTAAACCGGGATGGCAAGACTGCACTGAAGCACTTGGGGAGCGTTTGTATTACCAGCTCTACTCCGGGATGAGTCTCTAGCTGACGGGAGACACTGATACCAAGGCGTTACAACTTCTTAAATCACACCGACCTATCAAAAGTGAACATAAGTCTAAATCCTAATATACATTATATTTATATTTTTAAGTAGTTGGTGTTTGGTTTCTTCAGTTTCATGGGAATCTGGGCAGGAAGGCAAAAGCATCTGTGTTCCTCTCAGGATTCATGTTTACCTGGAAAAGCTAGCCTAAAGAAAGATGGATGGAAACTTTAGCGTAACAACTATTTCATAAAAGCAACCCATAAGAACACTCCTACTTTAAGAGAGAATTATTCAGACTAACTGCTCCTGTATTCAGATGCAGGATTTTGGAGGGTGGGAAACAGTAAAAACAGTAAAGTCCCTGTGACACTTTAGTTGACTGAACACTAGTCCATGGCTGCAGTCAATTTAGCTCTTGCTGATTAAATTACTGGTGACTAGATATAACTATTATAATATACTGACCTTTTTCTTGATACAAAGTTTCATGTAGAGAACATATTTTTCCATTATCTGACATCATTACTAATGACCTGCTCCATTATCCTTTAGTAAGCTGAAGCTTTCTAAGAAAGCTTTTTTTTTTTTAATTAAAATAATTAATAAAGGGTTCTACATGGTTAACTGCTAAGCTTCCTGGTTTTGGCTGGGATAGAGTTATTTTTCTTTAGAGTAGATTGTATGGTGCTGTGTTTTGGATTTGTGATGAAAACTACCATAAAAAAATCTGCTTAAATTGCTACATTTGATTACAGTTAAATTAACCAATGAAAAAAATACTTACAAAAAATAAGAAAGTTTCTATGTTTTTTTCCCATTAACAAAAGCACACAAGTTCTACTCCAAGCTTACCAGTGGTATCTTCTGAAGAATATCTCTATTGAAGTGCTTCAAAAGAAAGGCAATTCGCATATTTCTGAACACAGCATGCAAACCATTAACTTCTGTCAAGTCACATTATTTGCCACTGTAAGCTGGCAATATTAAGCATGTATAAGACATGGATTAAAGACGTAAATAAAAAACTGATAGTTTACTACTGCGATTTTGGAGTCCTGTTTAACACAAGCTGTTTTCTGAGCCAGCTTTCTCTTCTCATGTTAAAAGATACCTCAAACGTGTATAGTCCTCAAGACACAAGAACTATCCAAAGATACCTTATGCCATACTCATCTGTTCTCCTGTTAGATGTTAAAATAACTTGAGAACTGTTATTTGGTATAGGTTAGCAACACAGTACCCAAACTACACATCTCACCATTCTCCGCTTCATTCTCCTCTGAATGCACTTCTGGCCTGTCTCCTCAACCTGCCAACAACCCCACCAAGCCCACTCCTCCTCCTAAGCATATGTAATAAATAACTAGAAAAGCTTCTTAGTGCTAATATTTTATCCTGACAATCTCTTATTTAGCTCAACTAAAGACACGGTGTTGAGGTGATATTTATATTCTTGTGAGTTCTATCATCTTATTGTTGGAGATGACAGTTTGACTGCAATAAGTGAAATTTATCTACATAAAGCCCTTTGTGAAGATGCATATGAAGGTGAATCTCAGTTACAAAGTAAATTAAAACATACTGCATTTGAACAGAACAGAATCGTGACTGAACATGTCAAAGTAAGCAAAGGAAAAAGCAAATCTGTCATCATGATAACTGCAAGCTTCAAAACCGGCTTCTTTTCTTTTTATTACATTACTATTTGGAGTATTTCTTTCCTCACTCATTTTCTGATGGTTAAAGTAAATACTCTGAGGAGCCAATAAAATTTAAACCAAGCAGGTCATGTCACGTTGTCCTCTAAAATTACAGAAAATGGTTGACGGCATTACTCATGGTTCCTGAATGCCGGTTGTTGTAAATCCCCAATGTAAACATTTCTAAAATGAAGTGGGGTTACTCTGTTTATCCTAAACCATCTCCAGTTACACTGATCTCCAAAAACCACATTTATACCGTCATCCTTAACCTTCCATATTTACAATTTCAATGGGATGGATCACAAATCTCTCAGTGTATGGACAGATGTTCAAAAGCGACGAGTTACCAAGGCTTAGAAAATCTCTTCTAATCATCTGAGCCATCACAGCTGACTGTGTATAGTCAAGAATTTACATTAAAAAGGCTGAAAAAAGTGGAGACTATTAAAAAAATTATCAGCACCAGAAATTAATCCTAGAGCTTCTTGCTGCACTTTTCAACATTCTCCATTTCTTTAAGTCTTTCTAGAAACATCATCTTTCATTCTAATTCCGGGCTTTTCTTCTTAAATGCCTTGCAAACAGGTTTTCATCTGTTTTAACTGGATGAGAAATACATCTCTCATCTCTCTTAGGCAGTTGCTCACTTTACGTTCTTTATTCCTGTAACCCTCTCCTTCAAGGACTTTTCTGTTTTAGAAAAAAACTGACTGACAATTAATTTAGTGCATTTATCACAATGATTTAAATAGTTAGATGAAAATTCTTCCTAATTCAGACAGTTTTGTCATGTAGAGAAGGTGTAGAAATCCTCTACTCACAGTATTAATGTTAAAATAACATGAATCTATCCCAAAACTTTTATCTTCTCATCACCAGATGGTTTACCTACTAACATTTCCAAAGGCTACTTGGATAAATTAAAGCCAATTTTTATGATACATTTCTAAGAACAAATCTCATACTTTCTGCTACTGTAAAAACAACATCTAATTCGATTTACTGTGTTCCCCATTTAGTGATTCCAATTATACATTAGATCTGTACACACAAACAAACAGCAGTCAGATAAAATCAATGCAGCAACAAGATTCCCTTTTAAATGAAAAGTATTTCAACTCTCTTTTGCCAAGCAAACAATCATTGAGTGGTACTTTTTCTCAGTGTCTATTTATGATGCGAGCCAAAATGAAAAAATCAATGCCCTTCAACAGAGGGAAGCATCAGCGTCTCTTTGTAACCACAGTAAATGACCCATTCTTGTTCCTTATCACAGCCATGCCACCTTTGTAAAGCTTAAAAAACACATTCCCAGGAATGTCAGTCAGAAGAGGAAACCTCTCTAATGATCCTTCACTAGGAAAGAGGTTGTAGAGCTTTCAACAAACTGTTATGTACTGCTCACAGACCGAGAAAATCTCCTCAGGTATCACTTGGTTCATTTTATCAGAAAGGACAAAGAAAATTATATTAGTGTTAGAAAACACTGATACCACCAAAAATCATATGAAATGTTACCTCTGCTGTTTTTTGAATCTGTGTTTTCTTTGAACTTGATCATCTACTTAATATTTTTTTTTTTAAACGAGCTTTCATAGATCATTTGAAAGCACTCACAAGAAATTTAGAAAAGGGCAGAAAATAAAGTTAAGCATATTTCATTCTACAAAAATTCTTCCAAAAACCTTGCATTTGAGGCTTAGCTGAAGCTACAAAACAAACATCTGATAATAATTTCTTGTTGTGTACCTTGCCGATGTTCAATGAATGGCATAAACTAATCCAGTTCTCTCTGAACTCATGAACTACTTCAGAAGCCTGAGTGTTACTAAGATTAAAAATAGAACCATTTCGTATAACTTTCAGCAACAGCATAGAGTGTAAAATATTGAATGAAGTTTTAACTTGCTCTAGTATAAGGAACCAAATAAGAGGTGGCACTCGAGCTATGAGACCACCTTCAGGCTTAGGAAAAAAATAGAAGATATTTTCTCTTAGCTGTAAGAGCAGCTTACAGCTGAAATGTCTTTTCTAATCTTATTGTTTACATACAATCTGCATTTAATATCATCTTTGTTTTTATTTTGCAGCTACCGTCCTCCTGCAGGACCCTATTTGTCTCCAGATGTTGATCAGTACTAATTCTTTTTACTAAACGTCTTCTAGATCTGAACCCTTTTTCATACTGGGGCTTGGTAATCACAACCTTTTGTACTTTTCCCGTTAGCATAAGCCAAGGCCTCCCAGGTACAGAAAGCGATGGCAGTCAATTGAAGTCAGGTGTCATGCAAACAGATGCCATGCAAATTTTTTTAAAATAATTTTGCAAATATACTTTATTCTAGCATTATAATTGGCAAGTAAAATGGGAAATCTATAGATTCCCCTCTCTTTCTTAACGTTGTGTAAGTACGTTTTAGAGCAGACTCAATTTAATGTTATATGAAATTGGATTTTGACTGCTGTAATTTCAGATACTTAATTGCAATTACAAGCTCTGTTTTTAAAGAAACTGTAATTCAATAGTCACGTGGTCCAAAAGCCTTCCTCCTGAAGAAAAAAACAGATATACTGTTGCCTTGAAATGTTTACTTAATAAATATCTCCACTGTTCCCCAGAGAAGACTATCACTGGGCATGGAATTATTAGAAGTATTCAATAATTTCCTCATAGGAGCAGCGGCATTTTGTTTAGCTTCCTGTTGTCATCTGCTCTTCAATGACTGAGGAAGGGAGTTCCAAAAAGTCAACAGCCCTACAGCTGGCATCCAAATGCCCAGGAAACTGCTGGAATTTCTCTCTCCAACTCTTCGGCCAAGGAAGAAGCTGATGAACTGTATTTTAACCCGAGAAAACATCCCATGCTAAACATGGCTATGCAGTGCCTTTTTTTGATGATTCACAAGGTACTGCTCTGGATGCAGAGTTAATCCCCACCTGAGTGGAGGGTCACTCTAACACATTAATCCTTAATCAGCTCAACTCAGTGATGATAGGGCAGATTGTGAAAATGCTGCAGCTGGTGTACAGTAGAGTAAGAGTTCAAGAAATTTCTCCCACTGCTATTAGTAAAGGCTTAGAATTTTTGCCAACACAGTAAATTCATCTAGATTTAAAGCTATTTCTTTATCAGAAAAAGCCTTGATATATATGCAATTGTATCATAAATATCTGCATATGGAGTGTAGAAACCTAAACTCTGAACCTCAGTTGTTTTTTAGTGATTAAAGGACAAATTATTTCTGGGTACAAGTATAAGCATTCCATTTTTACTAACACACAACCATATCTGTTAGGAGATTCGGTCCACATAACACCCAGGAAACCTTTTCTAACTCAGCCCTTTGTGAAACAGCCAAGCAGAAAAGATGAAAGAAATAGAAGAAACGCATATTGCCCTCTTGCTGAACAAAGTTTAGAGAGTCAGATGAATACCCTGAAATATCATTCAAAAAGTTTTAACTTTTTTTTTATTATTCCAGAACTCCTGGACTCCAACACTCTTCCACTACCAGGAGAAGTGCTAACACTTGATCATTAAAGACCTGGCCAAGATTTTTTATTCCCCTTCCCCCCACCTTTTTTGAAAGATCCTCTGGTTTTCAACCAAATGCAATCCTGTATTTACCTTGTCTAATACCTCCAGATGTTTGCATCAGTCCTTTAACTTTCCATCAAATTCAGTATAATCTGTGAATGTTGATTAATGTATTATTTAGTCTCTTTCCTAAACAATTTCTACAAATATTAAATAGTAGAGACATTTTCATAAATCTGTGTGGTCATACTGATATGGTTTGCTGTTTATATTTTGATTTTTTAAGTCTAATTTTTTAAAGAAGAGAATGTGAATGTGCTACTCTTGCTTTGTAAGTAGACAAGGTATGTAAAATTCTTTTCTGTTCACAAATTTGTAGTTTTTACCACATTTAAATTACGTTTATGATTACATAAGGGTGCATAAATTTAATAATAGTTAATAACAAAAAATAGTGAACTTACAGAGACAGCCAATATATGCAGATTCAAAACAAAATTAGACAAATGCATGGACAGCAAGTCTATAACCAGATACCGGAAGAACTGGGCAGGAATAAAGAATCAGCATCCCTAATCCAAAAATCATGGTTGCTGGAGGAGAACAAAGGAAAAAGCTATATGGCTGTATGCTCTCACTTTGCTACCGGCAAGGCAGAATACAGGACTTGATGGACCATTAGTCTGAGCCAACAGGGCATTTCTTATGTTCTAATGGAATACCTAATTTATCTTTTCTAAAAGCCAATTAGACACCACACAAAACAGATTTTATCATCAAGATAGGACAACCTGTAAATGGAGTATTCAAAACTAGTAGTGTTTAGAGAAATGCAACTTCTGTTAAGAGAATGCTGACTATATGTGCTGTTATTTTGGATTAGACAGAGCAGTAAGAGTGCATTATAAATTAGCGTTCAAGGGATGTTGATCATTTTAAAATCAGAACAAAGTAAAATGACTGGGTTTCCATATATCATTTTACGTATATTTTTCTATAAAGTTTTTCATGCTGCATGATTCAAGGTCATTTCCAAGATTTTATTCCCATAATCTGGATTTCAAGGAGAATTACAATGGACATGCAGAAGTGGAAAACTTGTTCCTTTCTAGCTTGTAGGGCTGCAATGCAGCAAACACGAACAATGTTGGAAATTTCATGAGGAGATTAAATGTATGTCACCCGACTTCAGGTACCATTTTACAAAACTGTCTGAAATATACCCCAAAGTTACCAACATTCAGAAAAGTAGAGTAAGATCTTTCAAGCAACATGGTCAGAAAAGGGAGAGAAATTGCTGTAGTACTTCCATGTATCTCCAAACTTAATCTTTTAATTTTTTTTTTTTTTTTTTTAGCTTAACCTGCATACATAGAAACAAAGCTGTAAATGACAGCAAAGAAAAATGTGACGAATTTTCTTTTTTGTTGTTGTTGTTACGGTTCTAAATTCAGTTACTTTGCCCAGGACTGATAACCTCTAACGAGACTGTCATTTATTTTAAATACTGGAAATATATTGCCAGTCATATAAGCCTACAGGTTTTACCCATCTTTGAAAGATTTGTTAAAAATTAACATTAGCAGATAAGAACCAATCGGTTGGTTCCTTTAACACATCTGGAATAAATTAGCACATAAGCCTTCTATTTAGTCCACACTATCATATGGATCATAGCTATCTATCTAATTTCATTGTATTTGTTCTGCCTATTCCTAATACGTATTTTTAGTTTGTACCTAATAGATTCATACCTGACTTAGTTTAAATTTGCTTCTGCTACATTTTAAAAGCTTTTGCCTTATCCAATGCTTTGAAATGAGGTCAGCTATTAGTTAAGACTGAAATCTCTCCTTCATCAGAGCCACCAATTTGCACAGAGGAAACATCTTTTCACGTAAGTCAGTGGCACATCAATGAAGACTAACAGCTTGTGATTCAGTCCATTTTTACTGAACGGTAGAAATCAAGCGAAGTAGGTCAGCATCGTCGCCCCATAAGGTTTATCAGTAAGTTTCCTAAGTGAAAGCTCAAACACTAGATCAAAGCCTCACCTAGACTGACACACTCAAGGATCCCTCTAGGATGTGCTTCCTTATGAAAACTCTTGTTAGGTTCCATGGGAGCTTAAAGCCTGCACAAATGAAACGCTACCATTTCCTTGTTGTTGTACTTTACAGCTCCTTGAAAAACACTGTTATTCTCTCCAAAGACTGTAATTGAAAGTTATAAGTTATAAAAACTGATTTATTCTTGCTGAAGGACTATTTAAAATGATCTGAACTAACTGAAATTTAAAGTTTAAAAACCACATCAATAGTTCTATCCTCAACGTTTATTTAAAAGAGATTTAGAACAGAGCAGTATGATATAATTTAAAAGTGAATTCAACAGTTGTTTTTGCTCCCTTAGAGAGCAGTTACTGCCTGTCATATAATTAAGTGAATATGCCACTGACAGAATACACAAAGCAGCAGGGAGTACAGGAAAATACAGAAGCTTCTTGTATATCCGTAAGCCTTTAGGCTCACCACAGTGAGAAAAACCTGTCTAATATATTAAAAAGAGCGAATTAAAAGACATGATCAGAAACACAAGAAATTGCAAAAGAGAAGTTCTATCATTATATTTCATACTGGGTGTGAATCAGTCCAGATGATGCTCGATGAATTTTATGACATATTACAAAACATGCTGTACATTTTATCTCACATATACACTTTATCTTGCATAAATTTAAAATTGATAAAAGTCAGCTAACAATAATAATGCACCTTGAAGAGCTATGTTGAAAGAAAGAATTTCACACAGCTTCCATCCACACTGAACACTGCAGTATCAAGGGTTTATCTACTCTATTTGAATCAGCCTAATACGTATATACAAGTGTAGGCACCTTTGAATTTTTTTTTTTTGTCTTCAATTATGAGACCCTCTACAATAAAGAAAAGGAAACAGCAGGTTCTTCCTCTTCTCTAGACAAGAATACAGTGAACAGAAGCTTTGGACTAGTGAATTTTGCTTCTCATACAAAGGTATATGTAAGTTATCATTATAAACGTCCAGATTCCTCAACACAAGACGAGACGTTTAACGTTACAACTACAAAGCTAGAAGACTTCCCCATGAGATATAAAACTGGCATTAACATGCCATATTTTAGACAGCAGTCAGTAACTCTTCCAGGAATATTTATCAGACTGTCTCATCTCTAGTCACTACTCCAGTGATACAGTATTCTCTTCTTAAGCATCACCAGCAGATATCATTACGTGTGTTCAGAATGAAACTGCAAATATGATAAAAACAGGCTAGTCAAAAATATTTTCATATGTAATTTTTTGGAAAACAAATTACAAAACTTTTCTTATAAAAAGGGACCTTTTCACAAACATAGGTATTGTTTCACTAAGTTTCAAAAGATATTCATTGTGCTCATAATATTGTTCAATGTCTTTACTCTTTCCTTCATATTGTCTTTGTATTGTAAATAAAGGTTTTATACGCATCCTCCACAAGCGTCTAATTTTCTTGCACACTTCAAGAGAGATTAAAAAAATCTTAAGGTATTTTAAGAAATTTGAGCAAGGTAGGAGAATGTTTTGTTTTAAATCTAGGTTTTAGAATTAGAATGATAGCACTGCTTCTTTGGAATTTCTTATTCCCTTCCTTTCTGCCAGTTTCACTTATTTAATACCTTAAATCGAGTACAAGTTTCTCATTATCTTCCTATAGTGGAGGACCCTACATGAATGGAGGACGCTCAGTGGAAGCGCCAGGGCTGCTGGCAGCCCCGGGACCACTGGCTACGACAAGGGAACGGCTATAGCCACGTGCATCTGGCAAAGCCACAGAGGAGACCAACACGGGTGAGCCCCAGCTACAGTTTTTCTCACTGTCTTCCACTTCAGGGGAAATTCAGTGAGCATTACTTCTATTACGATTCCACTACAGTCTCATTTATTCCCATACTCTGTAAATAAACTTCATGCTTTTTGTTTATATTTTTTAATCTATTGTTGAGATTTCTGAAGAAGATTTATGAGAAATGCCTCCATAAGCTTAGACTAAAATTGCAGAAGCTAAAGATGAAACTCCAGCATAAAAGTTAGCATGTGAGCCAAGATAATAATAGACTAGCTGCTTTTTAAGAACAGAAGCAACCCTTCATAGTCTTGCCAGGGAAGAAGAGCACAGTCACAGAATACTAAACCCAAAACACCAATCTCCAAAGCCATCGATAGTCTCAGCATGTGGCCACATCCCACTGCTGCAGTATCTGGAAACAAGAATATATTTTGAATAAACATATGGTTGATGACAAATTAAGGTACATTTCCTCAGAGATGAGCTGCTGTTATATCACCCATGTTGAATTCCATCATCCAGAATCCCAAACCAACGAGCAAATTTTGGTCCCGTGATTCTTACCGCAGTGTTCAACGCAGCGATGCTGCGCACGTGAGAACATTTTTCTGGAAGCTTCCAATTACCATGGAATTTGGCTTAGGGATTTTTTGCACCATTGATTAAAGATAATTATGAAAAGAAAACTATGGCTACTAATTGTTGAAGTTGTAAGGGAATATATTGAGATGATTATCAACTTAATGAAGCTGGCACTGAAATACATTTTCCTGATCTGCTTACTCTGTGTACTGTGTCTTCTAACTGAATAATACGCTGTGTTTTTACTCAATCTCAGTAAATAACAGACTGATCTCTCTTGTTTACAAATGACAGCAAACAGTTCCAGGAAAAATAAAACAAACAAGCACAACATGCACTGCAAGAATCAACCATTTCAGTCTCAGTGAAAATAAGCTTTACAGAGAAATGCTTGTTTCAATATACTTAAAATTTGATGCTAATTTGTAATTACAAATATAATTCTGAACTACTTACTAATTAAAAATAATTTAGAGTGGAAATTTCATATGGATGCCTTTGTTTAAGTGCAAATCCACACAGACTGATTTAGAAAGCTAAGTAAAATACACCTTCTGAGGAGAAAAGAGAGAAATAAAACCGTATTGAAAAAAGTCCACCTTCTTCTGATTTCAGAAAGGTTAGTATCCCTGAAAAACTTTTGCATCTCTTTGTTTCTTGTTCTGTCTTTACTACTTATATTGAGAATAACCTTCTTTATTTCAATATGCATAGGGAGAAAACTGGGTGGTTTTGACTTCCTACCACCAATTTACCACAACTACTCAAAGCTTTGCCTGTGAAAGCTTGTTATTTTACTCTATGTATGTATTCCACCTTTACTAATATAAACCCTCCTTTTGATCTTCCGATGAATCTTTCCCTTGCAAGAACAAACTCCGAAGGGCCAGAGCTGAAGCTCTAGACTACTAAAAGTTTCTGACTTACTTTAGGTGTGAATATAAAGCAGCTAAAGGTGCTTTTTGGAGTTCATAAGAATGCTACGATCTTCCGTGGACATAGCCAGACTGGTACTTCAAGTAGTACCACGATGAGCAAACTCATCAGGTCTTAACATACTAAACGTAGCACATTATTCTTACAAGACAACTGATCAGTGAGTAACAAACAAATCATTAAAAAACACCCTAATGTTCTTTACTTGTACAGTATTCATCTGTGACCAGATGAAGATAACTCCTAAGTTCACGATGATCAGCCTGTAGCAGTACTTCGCATAACTTTACAATTGCTTATGTTTTAAATGCTGTATGCATAGTAACTAATTAATCCTCATGATACGTGAAGCATGTGTGTAAGTGTTAGCTTATGCCCTGAAGCATGAGATTTCACTACCTTTACCACTGTTTTAGCTTTTGTAAAAATAAACGTTAACAGTAAGATAGAATGGTCCAAGAGAGAAAGAGGTAGTTACCTGCAGCTAGAGCATTTGATTTCAGGAGCAGCAATATTCCAAACACTGAGTGCAAACGCATTTAATTCTACTGAACATATCACTGTTATAAGTCATAAAAAGTAACCAATACATTATATCTTTCGTTATTCAAATATTGTACTCAATATAGCCTTTCTAATGCCACTGCAAATGGCCGCAAATCCTGCTCCAATTGCCAAGGAAATAACTAAGATGCAGAGTTGATTCTGAACAATCTTAATGTTTCTATAATTGGCTGATGTTGAATTATGAATTGTGATACGGCAAAAATGCAAAGGACAAAGCAAATTTACTTATTCATGACTAGAGAAGGCTACAATTGAACAAGGAAGGTTGAAAAAACAAGCACTAACTAATGTAGAACACTATGGGGGTTTTGAAAGAATAATGTGAGTTAATCATATACCAAAATAGCTCAGAACAATACTGACAGGAATTCGTGGGCAACTACAGCTGCTCTTCCAGTTTGTTCTATTTTAAGCTATCCTAGAAAGGTTTCCATTTTTATTCTCCTTGTGATATTGCCGCTGATCCTTCTCACTGCTTTCACCTAAGTTGAAATGCCCCTGCTACTACAGAAGTGAGTGACTCAGAAGACCCGGGTTCTTTACTTATCCGTGCACTGCAACAAAGCACCTTGTTGTTATCGTGGGGCATGGCATGGCCTAGGGAGGAAATACTTCGCTGTTCTGAGGATTTCCCCACCTGAACATACTTCAGCCTCTGCATAGCCCTGCCCTACCCACTCTCCCTTCCCCTTTGCAGCTAGTATTATCACAGGGTGCAATCATCTCTGACAGTCACAACATGAAACAAATACAAAGAACTTCTACAGCATGACTGTCTTAAAGGAGTAGGAAACTGCTGGAACAGAGTGTCAAATTGAGAGCCTGAGTCTTCAAAACTCAGTATACTATAGTTAAAAATGTAAATTTAAGAAACCTATTAAAATACTAGATTTTACATTAGCATTTATAAAGCACACTTTCAGAGTCTTTATCATAATTCCAGTAAATCCCTTCTGCAGTTTAATAAAAGAAGATACTCAACATTTGCATGCGAGTAAAGACCCAGTGGGTTTTTTTTTTAAGGTATGATATTAACAGAAAAAAAGCAACCCTTTGAAAAGTCCTTTGATGTTACACAAACAAAGGTTTTATTATTATGTCATTTTCACAGGGATAAATGAAATATTAGGGAATTAAAGATTTGAACTATTAGCGAATTATCTGGCATCTAGCTGGGTGACTTAGACCTGCTGTCCTACTCTTTGACCATCGTACATCATGTGTATGCTCTTTGTATTACTCATGCTATATACAAAACAAAGCTGTTACACAATACGTCATTTTTGCTTTTGGTATAAAACAATCTGCCTGTGTTACCTAATACAAAGGTATCCGTATCAAAAGAACGGGTATGTATTGCATTCAATGAACATACATATTTTACTCCAAATATCATTACAACTCACACCTACCAGTAACAGAATTTTTAAGACCAGATTAAGTGAATATCCCATTTGGTACAGCAGGCTTCAGAGTTGATGACAGAAGTCTCAGAGACCTCACAATTCAATTACTATCTTCTAGTGAGTAAAAAGAGAATTCAAAAAGGTACTTCACAATCTGTAGTTTTCCAACCAATTAAATATTTTTTTCTTAAATAAATGAAAAAATGAATAAATAACGAATGATAATGAGGTTCTTAACTCATCCAAGACTACCTCGAGTAGGTTTCACGAGAGGAAGTAAGGCATATTTTACACACTAGTTTTTTCTCACTTCATGCTTGGTATTTCTCTTCCATTCTGGAATTTTTTCCTGAATAAAAGTGGCTTCTCAAAGAGGCAAGAGGATGACAACTGAAATTTTACCTTTATGAATCCTGATTAGTGAACCTTCAGCACCATAAACTTTTTTTATTTAGTGAAATCAACACTGACAGTTATGGATTAAAAGCTATCAGGCATTAAAACGTTAACCTGTCACTTCTCTTTATTTCACTGAAGCAAGGAGATTTTGCTAACTCCCTGGTTTTATTAAATTATCAGTGACATATTAGCTTATTTCTTTGTACTGGAATTTTAAATTATTAACATATGATAAAGGCCTATTTACACAATGTCTTTAAGATATTTTCAATTTTGCTGCTAAAAATTCTCTTAAAAACAAATTTACTCTTCAGATAATGCTGTTGAAACTAGAGTTGTATCCAGTTCATACAAGATCTAGGACCCACTAAAATGGTTGCACAATATTCTCTGTGCACACTCTTGCTGCTGTGATGCTTAGAAAATACACACCAGGTATTTATCCTCCTCCTTATTACATCATTTTTATTTTATTTTTAACTTTATGTATGAATGCAGAAGTAGATAAATCATCTATTTGAAAATATAGCTTGATTTGTTTATAATCATACAAATGTATGAATGACAATAAATATGAATAAATTATTGATAAAGCCAATACAAAGATGTGAGGGTATATATTTAGTTTAGGAAGTTGTTATGGCAGTAACAGTAAATAACGTGATCTAAGATCAGCTCCCGTGAAAGCACAGACTCCATACAGAAGCAAGAACTGAGAACTGGCAAAGCATTCCACTAGCCTCTGCACACTCCAGATATGGGACAGAGGGATAAGATTACCAGAGTAATAGTGTACCTGCCACCTCTAAGTGGGACCCTCCACCTATACGTTGCCCCCTCAAGGCAGGGCATTTTTCCATTCTCTTTTATCACAATCCTAACTAAAAGAATAGCAATGACAGCAATTGGACTTTGATGGAAACACCCAATATTGACTGCATGTGTTGGAGATTATTGACATTTTCTCTCTCCTTCATCACAACATTTTTGTTAAGTTGCAAAAAAAAACAAGAATAAAAAATAAAATGAAATGTACATAGAATTTTAAAAGCATATTATGAGCTGCTTGCTGCAGTATATGTTGGGTAAACAGAAAATGCAGCTGTAGAACAACAGACATTGAAATTTATAAGTATCCCAATAAACTCTGCTTCTTGCTGCTGCTAGGGCCAGTTTCAGTTCCCATGGAAACAGATGATGGATTGCCAAAAATGAGTTTTGATGTTTTAAAATAATCAGTGATTCGAAGTAGTGATTATTATAAAAGTATTGCACTCTTCTTCCAGTGAAGAAGTATTACACTGGGAGTAGGAACAAGAACACATGGCAGCTGGCAGACAGCAACAGAGTTGTTAAAATTCTTGCAAACGGTATTGGTTGCTGAAGGACAACAACAAATGCAGTTTCTTGAAAGATTATTGAGCAAAATCTAGCAAAACTCTTTTAAAGAGTGAATAGCCTTTGACGTTTTGCAGAAAAAAATACATAAAAGGGCTTTGTACAGATCTTACCTTCAATGCTTTCATCAAGTGCTTTTCCCAAATAGTCTCCTTTATATCTCTGGTTTGAGAATTCAAGTAGCCAAGAACATACAACACAAAAAATGCCAGAACGTGCTAACACTGAATCTATAACCTAAGATGTTTCCTCTCTTGCTTTTTAAGCTATGCATTTGTTGTTCAATCACGGTTGGTTCCAAGCCTACAGATCCCCAACCACACAGACAAAATGTGGGCCACATTCAGCTCTACCAGAAAGAGGGGTATGGCCAGAGGGAAGCAATGTCTAGGAGGAGACAGCGGTAATCTCTCCCTCTTGTAGTGTTTGGGACCCTTCCCCTGGCCAGGCCAGCCCATCTCCTGAGTTCCTCTCTGCCTTGCCTTCTCTCCATCGGGGTCGGACACCACACAACCCATGTCTATCCCACCCAGTACCCACAGACTTCATGCTTGCACCTGCCTTGACCCAGTCACTTTTCTTCATGGCTGCGCTGACAGCACGTACATCTCCCTCTCATCTCTACCCCTTTCCACTGCTATGATGACAATTAGGCTGATCTGGCTAGCGGCCGGATTTTGGAGGGGAAAGCGAAGAGCACGAAGGTGAGCAAGCGATGTCTGTGGTCACTCAGCAGCCAGATGCCTTTTGTCTATGGCTCGAATCGGCCCTGACATCTACAGCAACAGATCTGGGTGACACGCATAAATAGCCACAGACATATAAACAAATAAAAGGTAGTGCTAACATGCAGCAGACAAATTCTGTATGAAAACTGGCAGTTTGACTGTTTTTTCTCTTTTAATTGCTAGATGCCTTCAGAAACTTTGACCAGAGCTAAAAATCATCCTTCTCATACAGATCAGATAGGCCCGTGAAAGCTCCGACAGGGCATTTACACTCTATTTAAATTCATTTGGAATCTGTTAGATGAAGGCCAGACAGAAAACAGCTAAAGATTCCACTCACAACTACGGATCAGAGATAAGCCGTAGGCAGCCTGCCAACTTCTTCCCTTCTCTGTAGCGTTAATTAATGTAAGGTCTGCTTCACATTTGCTTCCCTGTACCAAATTCTTTAAATCAAGTTGAATACTGTTAACAAACTACACTTGATGCAAATCAACCACAAAAACCGCAACACATCCCCAGTGTGCAAAGTTCTACTTTTTTTCCCCTCCTGAATCACACAAGTTTTCAATGTGAAAATAAATCTGCCAAAATGATAAGCTTTTAAGATGGTTCTACATAAATTCATATTATAAAATTACAAACTTGTGCCTTAACACCTTCACACATCATATAAATACCTACCAGAATCATAAGGAAAGACAGTATTTGTTTGTCTCTGCATAGAAAGAAAATTAATAATCCCTTGTAGTAAACAGCCGAAGTACTGACAGATACGTTTTACTTCAGTCAGTTTTGATTAATAAAAGCTAATTGGTAAACATAAGACATTACCTGCTGCTATACTTGATAAGTCACTAGCATTTTGCATCTATTTCCACAAAGATACAGATGTGTGAGGGGTCATAGGAAATAAATTGTTCATAGGGATTTGTGAATAATTGCTATTTGCTAAGCATAAAACAAGAGCTCTATCTGGCATATGTGCTCTTAAAAATGATCACAACACTTCTAAAAGGTCTTATCTTGTCTGCACATTAAAATGTTTCAGTTTGCAGATAGGGTAGTTCAAAGATAGACAAAATGTTTTCCCATAAAATCACATCAGCTGTTAAGGAATTTTATTAGCTATTTGATCCTAATACTATAATTAGTTCTGGAAATATAGCAGGTGGAAGGAGTGAGCCCCAAAGTACAACGACAGTGAGTCTTCGTATCTATCTACCTCTAGATCAGATATGATTTTTAGAAAAATTGAAAAGAACTTGCACTAAGAGTAATGCTATTAACACTTTGCTCGTAGTCCACAGTTTTTTTCAAAGTACATTTGTCTCCAGAAAGCAACAGACTCATAAATCAATATCTTACTGCAAGCAGTGATAACTAAATCATACTTAGAGCAAAAAGGTTTCTTTCTAGTGACACTTCCATCCATTCCCTGTTGTTTTACAAATTCTAAATCTATGATTAATAAGCATAGTGACACAAAAAATGATTTTGTTCTTTAAATGTAATCATCTTAGAAAAAACAGTATCTAGTAGTCAGATTTTTCTCTTAGTGATCTTTAAAGTTTCACTGATATTTACAGCTATTAAAGATTGCACTGAGAGATACTATTAGCAGCTGACGCCCATTAAAACACAGTAATAGTTCCAAGAATCCACTCTCTTTATCAAAAGCATGGATTTTGCAGTGCTGATATAATAGCAGCAACTTCCCCTGGTTCATAAAAAAATATACGCATTAAAAAATTCCATGTTTCATGGTCCAAATTTGTAATGAAAAATATTGGTCAAATCCCAAAATGCGCCTTGCACCCCCTCAGAATTTATCTTTTGGGAAGAATCTGCTTTCAAATGAGCCCTTCAAAGAGGCATGGTTTTGGCAGCAGTTTTTTTCTACTGTCCCTCTTCCATGCTTTCACGGGCTGTGTCCCTCCTACGTACCCTGAATTCAGCACACATGATCCCCAAATATGACTCAGACTTCTTCTCCCTTCACCTAACCAACTAGATGTTTCATCCTAAAAGTTAAGAGGTCTGAATAAATTAATTATTCAAACATATATTTAAAGCCAGTGGCAAACTATGAGCAGAGAGAAAAACAGTGAGGTTGAATCTAGACAAGTCAAACAGCTTTAGAAAATAATCCTGGGATTTGTTGTTAACCAAGGTGTTAATGTTTTCCCTCTACTGAACACAGTAGACAATAATACTCAAAACAGTCCACTGACAGCTCCCAGGAATCAAACTTAGTACTTGAGAAGATGATGGGAGGTTTCCCTACGGTCTTTCGTATGCCTGTGAGTCCTGGGCATAGCAGTAAAATTGTGAGAGATTTCTTGTGCTGCCTGTTCATTTAAATTTGAATCACTCAATGCAAAAGTTTAGTTAAAAATTAATAACAGGATAGTAATGTATTTCAGTTAAAGGGAGTAATTTAATTCTACCATATATTCTTCTTTCTCAGGTACTTAGAAGTTGACTTGAAAATTAACGTGGAGCATGTAAAAGGTAGAGATAGATGAAAGCAACTCAGTTTTCTTGTCATGCCTCTTACTGCTGAGAGGTGCCACTTCATAACACGTTAGCAAACTGGAGAGATCTGCAAACTTTATTCTTTAAATTATTACTCAGCTAATACACAGCAGAGTTGACAGTCTGAATTTATTGTTCGTTAATGCTAATCATCAGAATTTTAATTAAAGTATTATCTGGTGTATGTGAAAAGTAATTATGTGCAACTAACGTAAGTTGTATGACAGGCTAGTATTTGCAGAGAAATGCATTGTTGGCGCTAGAACTGGTCATATAAAATCAAGTGCTGTTTGTTTTAAAGTGAAAAATGTATACATGGAGCATTAAGTGAGCTGTTATCATCCAAAAGTTAATCTAATGCTAATATCAACCCAAAATCAAATATATTACTCCCAGATACTTTATTCTCATTTTTCAAGTCTGTTTAGCTATAGCTACTTTTCTTTGTTAAACTGTCATTAATGTATGTGCCATTTTACCTTAACAAATGGCTAGAAAGTCTGCATCAGCTTTGCTTAGTTGTAAGGTATTATGAGTGCTCAAAACCAAAACAAGTCGTATTTGAGGACTGCTTGTGCCTAACATATTTTTGTTGCACAATCTGTCAGCACATTTAGACTCTGTAAGATCTAGTAATGACCACACACATTCAAATGCACAATGAATTGTTCTTACTGAAAAGAAAAAAATACATTCATGTATACCTAAAGGCAATGCAATTCATCTTCACTGTCTGGCATGATGAAGTGCATTTGTGAAGTGTTTTGATTCATTTACAGTTAACTAGGTGGCAAAACATCCACCCAGCTAAAAAGGACACCCCAAAACTGATTTTACGTGACAAAAATGAACTTTCCTGATTTGCGACAGACAGAATTCCACTAGCAAAAGACATATGAGTTAATATTCAACTATCCGCAGCTTGCTAGGGGGAAAAAAAATTCACTCTAGATAGTTACTGAAGATAGCAAAAATGTCTTTATAGCACAAGTTTTCTTCTTAAAGAAGAAACCAAGAGTAAATGATATGACTGCTCGAGCAAACTTTTTCAGTGAAAAAGTCCTTCGCTTAGAAAAAAGTACAAAAAAAACCACCTAAGAATACTAAGGATTTAATTCCTCACTATTTCAACTGAAAGGCAGTTGTAGACCTGGACAGTGCTACTATCCTTTGTGCCTCTCCAAGGCGTAGATGTCTCATGTAAAGAAAGTAAAATGCTCTCTGCTTTGAACTATTGCTCATCTGCCTGATGAAGTACACCCAGGCAAGGTAAGCTGAAGACATGACAACTCAGAGTAGCAATTTCTTTTGATAGAGTTACCTTTAGAGAGGTTATTGTTTTCTGTAAGATGTGAGGGGAAATAAGTGGAATCATCCCATCAGTCAAGTCCCTGGATAACAGCACAGTTGTTATTCCACATTAGTCTACTGGTGTATCTGGAAAGCATTAATCTGTCAAGGTGTAATATGAAGCATCTTCTAAAGCTTCTATGAAAAATTTCACATAATTTAACTATAAAAACATCCCAGAACTTAATTCCTCTCCTTGCTTACTTTCTCTTGCTGCTGAACTTCTGGTCTTCTCTCCCAGATTCCCCATTTCATATTTTTCTACCATGTCCGCAGCTTCCTTCTGATGATCTAGGAACATGCCTTTAAAATATTGAATTGAGACTTTGCGAAGGATAATGCACAAAAGCCAAAATGAATATATATGCACACTGTGCTAAGTGGGAGAAGAAAATCCTAGGACTTAAATTTTTAAATACATGCCATCATATCTCGCTAGCTCTGCTGCAGATATGTTACTGGCCCTAAGTCAGAAACTATATCAACAACCCTCTGAGTATATGCAGGCCATTTGCTTCACATGCATATATTACAAAGAGATTTGTTGGCTTTACATGCCCACTCATTTAGGAGGAACTTGTCATGAAAAAGGTTACATAAAAAAAAATAACACCCATTATTCTTATCTTGGGTCTTTGACAAATATTATGGCAAGAACACCACTGAGGTAGGAACTAATACATAGTTGTTTGCTACAATTTCTGCCATGAATTATGCTGCTAGTTAAGTTAAATAGAATATGCAGTTTGAAAAAAAAAAAGCCCATGTCTCAAAATGAAACTTTCACCCAGCAACATCTTATCTATGCTGGCTCAGAGTAAGATTGACATTCTGACTTCTTCATAAAAGGCGGTGAAGCCAAAGCTATCCACTGAATCAGAACTCCCACTCTCATTCTAAACAGTTGGTACTTTCCAGCTAATGACCAGTAGGAGAAACAGGAAATTACAGGTCTGTTCCATTTGCTCATCAGAATTCATTACAGCTAGCAACTGTATTAAGGTATACAAATAATATTAGAAACCCCGAAGTACAAGAGTCTAATTTGATATATTTGTAAAGCATCTCCAAAATAATACATACAGTGATACCAGAATTTTGTGACAACTCAGCAATACACCTTCTGTCGTTTTATCTCCCTAGAAAGACGCTACTATTGGAATGCTGAAAAGCTGGCAGAACTCCTCCCCTAAATGTCCTAAATACCAGTAAACATTAAGAGAATGACATCAGTATTTGCTACTTTAAAACTCCTATGTAAACCTTGCTGCGGAGCCAATTAAACGTCATTCCTTGAAACAGCTCAGGACACCTTTTTCCTTTTTTCCAAAACTACTCTTCACTTTTGATGTTTCATATTTCTCACCTCGTGAGAAAAGTCAGCATATTGTTTATGTCTCTTTCCACATCTATGAAATTAATTCAGTCCAACAGGGACAGCAGTCCTGTAACCCTACATAAATAGCGCTTGGGATCATTAACACCCGGCATAATCATGTGTTCCTTAAGACTTCTGTGTAAGTAAAAGTTAACTCGAGGAACTATATGAATGAGCAGTTTTCTTAGAAGTTGCTAGAGATAAAAAAAAATGGGACAATGCCAACTTTGTCTGTATTCAACAGGCACTGACAAGAAATTATTGTGTACCATAACCACCTCTTTTGTCCTCGTCTTCAGCACTGTTTATTTCCTCAGTCTGCATACACCGCTGTGATGTCACTTGGAAATCATTATTATAGCTGACAGACTAGCTGACTGATTTGGCTAAATCATCGTAAGCTTAAGACGATTAAAAAAGCTTTATATTGATTTAGCAATATAAGGGACTTTTAACCAGGTTAAAGAGCATCTCAACAAGGTGGTTGCATCAATTTAACTGATCCGTTTAGTGGCTGATCCTGTTAGATAGATGCATCAGTCTCACTGGATCACCTACTAAACAGATGAGTTAAATTGATACACCTCGTAGAGTACAGAAAATATGACTTGAAATGCACAACCTCCTCCACAGAGAAGAAAAAGAGTTATGGTAAGAAAGACTATTTTTACATTTCTCAGATTTTTATGCACATCCTCATTGTGTCTCAGGTTCCAAGTACTTTTCGGGCTGCCATATTTACTTGCAGAATTTCACAGGCAGCAATATGTGAGTGGGTGCCCTACAATTTTTCTAATACTTTGAGGAAGCAGTAGACCTATTGCACAGAGTGCACAGGTGATTGGTGTGAGCACCATAAACCTGTCACTTCCTGAACTTATCAGGCTTACTGTATGAGATATATCAAACTTCCAAGGAGGTTCACACTTTCAGCATATGTACTTCTTTTTTAAAAAAAAAAAAAAAAGCTCAGAATTTCCTTCACAGCCACCTCAGATATAAAAGTCCTCAAATTCCTTTCAGATGAAATTTCTGACCAGGTAAATAAAACATACGTTGAAAAAAATGGGCTTATTCCATCCCTATCATAAAACAGAATTTTACAATTCTCCCATTCATAAACATTAACACAGTGCTATGAATTACAAGTGATTTTACCCTAAAAATCCCAACAGACAAGGAGTAAGAGTAAGGCATAGCATATGAAAATAAGAATTTAAAATCAAGAAATACAGGAAACATCTCTACTTGTAATTTTCCCAAACTGTAAGAGAACCTACCCGAAACTCATTTTCAGACACTGCATGCTTGTCTAGGTCACTCTGTTCTGTTCCCCAGCAATTGTTTCCAAGAAACTGCCTGATACCTGGACAACAAGGCTTTTTCACTATCTGCAATTATTTTTTAATTGTGTATTCTTAGTATTGACAAAAGAAAATTTGTCATGCAGCAGGAGTGCAAGAAGTAGGTTCTTAATGGTTAATAACTCAGGATTTGTCACTTCACTCTCTTCAAGAGATTGCCCAGAAACCCATTGTTTCAGCTTCCAGCTTGTTTCCCATCAAATTACTATTAATCTACTCATAAATTATTACACAGTTGCTTCACAGCCTTGCAATACCAATTTTAAAGAAGAGTCTGTAACACTAGCTTTCGCATTTACAAAATGAACATGAGCACCAGTAAAATATGCAGTATGGATTAATAAAATTAAAATCCAACAAGAGTTTTCCCTCTCTAGTATAAACTCTGAAGACCC
Source organism: Anser cygnoides (assembly GCF_040182565.1). Classification (NCBI taxonomy): domain Eukaryota; kingdom Metazoa; phylum Chordata; class Aves; order Anseriformes; family Anatidae; genus Anser; species Anser cygnoides. Next base: position 4,604,975 of record NC_089887.1, read on the forward strand.
AGCAGCCTTTCTGCAGCTTCCTAAGATCCCATAACCATCACTTGCTAACGTGTCTTGCAACTTCAAACACATGAAAACACACTGCAAAGATGAAATAACCACCAACATACTTGGCATTTCCTAACAAATTTGACAAGATATATATCTATATATTTATACTTTATATATATACACACATTTTTTTTTTAAATTTTAGAGCAAGCCTCCACAGTCTTTAAATCAGTTTAAGGTTAAAACACAGGATGGCCTTCTAACTGTTTCAGAAAATGATAAACAAGCACATCTTCAGATAATAACTAACCACAGTGGTCTTTTGCCATTACTGGGTGAGCTGCTAATTAGTCAAAAAGAAATAAACTTTCATTGTAAGCTAAAAACACAAGGAAAAATAAGATTTGTATGGTGAGGGAAACAGTATTGAGCATAAGTCCATGTGAGAAAATCAGACCCATCAAAAAAGAAAAATTTAAGTATTCATTTAGTCCACTGAAGTAAATATAATCTAGAGATGAGCATTTACTTTTCCAAAATGTATCATGGAAATGAATAGCATGAAGGAAGTGCAGGCATTCTACATATCCGCTCCCTTATGCTGCACCAGGACCATTAAAACCACATGAATTATTTTGTCAAACTGCTTAGGAAGTTCAGAGATGGTCTTAAAATAGTAATTTATCTCAAACTTAGTATGAACGAGGCTACTTTATTCTCTTTAAACCTTAATTAGCTTACTTAAAATGTAAGTTGTGTTATCAAAGGTAATTAATCATATTGTAGGGTGGCATTTTTTGAGTTTTAAATTGACTTACATTCTGCTGCTTGGTATAATCTTGTGCCCGTCTCTAAACCATGTCACTTGCGGTCTTGGATAGCTGAGGATGTGCAGGAAATTCAGAACAGCAGCTTGTCCTTCAGTCACTGTTTTTCTCTGGTTTGTGTCCATGAAGTTTCCCATGTCTGCAAAGACAAAAATTACATTAAGTCCTGAAGTTCTTGTCTCACTCCCCATTTCATTTCAGCGGCCAGAAAAAGAAATACTTCTGCTTTACAATAGTCATTGATATTGCTACAATTAGTCAATATTACATGACATACCATGAGACATTGTTAATTAACACGGATCTGGGTGAGCAGTAAAGCACAAGGCAAAGCCAAGTGTTGCTAGTGCACGCAAGAAGTGCATCAGTAAGCAGTACAGAATGGCCACAGCATTCTTTTCAAATACCGAAGTGTTTTTAACCAAAAGTGACATTTTAATGCAGTTTTTGTTGGTTCTGTTGTTGTTTTCAATAAGTCCTTGTAGTATATAAAATAAATTCCTATTCAGTGCAAGAAAACACAATTGGTACATATAATTTGATGATTTCTTGTTCACCAAATATTTTTATCATAGCATCTTTCCCTCTATTCTACACAAATAAGCAGCTGCATCACCTGTAGTCAAATGAATGAATAGCCAGATCTGAGTAAGCCATTATACTCACATGCATATCAAAATAACAACTCTATAGTCATGTTGGTAGCAATTAGTTCTTCTGGCACTATACTACGATTCAAATAGGTCTTCGACATTTACAAAAGCATCAGTAGTATTAAACAGCAGCTTTTAGCAAAAATATTAATGGAAGAAAGAAAACAACAGTTGCAGAACCCGTCGCTGAAGGTTTCATTTCACAGACAAGTTCACGTATCTATGGAGTCCTTGTTAAAAATTCAGTGAATATTTTTTTTCTTGGGTTTCTTTTGCTTTTTGTATCTCATTTCTATCCATTAAAATAAGCACGGCTGTAGGCTCCTACTTATTCACCCTCCAAAGAACTTCTATGCATTTTAAATTTGCTTTAAACCAAGAAACCGATACACATGACTATTCTGGTTTCTGCCACTGAATTCTTTTGTTTTGTTTTTAGAGGCCACAGGATTCTTTACAAGCTCTTTGGGGCAGAGGGATACAAGCGACATGGAAACATAGAAGTACACTATCAGGTCTGTGGATCAAAGGAGATTAGAAGAGATGGAACAAAAGCAGGAATTAAAAACACATGGTATTTTACAGCTTTAATTATCTTTCTGATTTTCACGTTATTTATTCAGACATAAACATCATCGTATTTCCTCTGTTGCTCCTTATTTCTTACAACTGTAATCATATCATCTACTTGAAGTTTCAAACCACGTAGGTGGATCTAATTAACTTCCCTGTCATAGTTATTTTAGTCTTCACAATCCCAGAGTTTTAAGCCCATTCTGTAACTAAGATTTACTCAGCAATTTCCACACACATACCTGTTCCCATTCAGTTAAGTCATACATTAGCACGCACTAAGAACATTCTAAAAATTATTTAACAAGTTCCCTGCTGCTTCAGATATACAGGACAGGGAAAATACCTCAGATCTTTCTCAATCCACCTTATTCTTGTGCCTTACAATTTTTCACCAGAGATCTTAAGTTTCTTAAAGTGTATCAGCGAGCATTTTGTAGCCAGTGGCAAAAAATAGTTCATTTCCTGTAAACCCTTCTGAGTTAAACATGTAATACACAGTTCCTCGTAACTCTTAATAAGTGGGGATAAGCTGACTTGAGTGACCCCTTCTAATGCTACTTTCCAGTATGTTTTCAGAAATAAAGTAAAATTTGGTAAAATATCAGTTATTTTATTATGCCTACGTACCTTAAAACAATTAATTTAGATTGAAAATGTTAAAACACAATCACGTTGTGTCAGTAGCTACCCTGGCTATAGGAGAAAGGATGTTTAAAGCTGGCAGAACACTGGAATCCGTGTGAATAAAGTGCAAGTCTGACTGAAAAGTTTCACAACAGAAGCAATATAGGTCACTATAGGATCAAGATCAAAGATCTCCCAGGTCATATAAAATCTGCTTTGCTTTGTCTCAATGGCTTTGTCAGTGCAAATAAATAAATAAATAAGCTGCTTAACTCACAGAGAGAAGTCTTAAGAGACAGCTTTTTAGCCTTGTTCTCATTGCAGAACTACAAATTAAATGGGGGGAGGGCGGGTGGAATTTAAAAACCGAAAAGTAAACTATTACACTTCTTTCTCTCAAGAACCACCAAACACACACGCAAAAAAAAAAGCCTGGAGAAATAAAGCACTTGACTGAACACCTTTTCCTCATTCAGAAGGGAATGAAGCTGTCTTTTCAGAAGACAAAATTCTTGAGCAGCATCAAGGTAAACTATTCCTGCGCCGCCTCCTCCCCATCACTCCCACAAGCACTTCCTTAAGAACTGCTCCCTCTGCTCCACCACTACAACTGCAGTACAGCTGCGTGGGGAACCAGATGGGGGGCGGGAATGAATGATTTTAACAAACCCTACAATTTTTATTTTTCCAAGTATTGGAGAAATTTCTCAAGTCTACAGCTGCACAAACAAGCTTTCCAGCTCAGCCTAAAGGGATAATGCACTACACTGCAGTACAAGAGTGGGAAGGAGGAGGAGAAAACGAGGATGTTTCTCCAGTACTGGTGCCAGATTTTTTGTTCCCTGAAACTACACCTGTAGATGCACCTCCTGAGGCTTTCAGGCTAATCTAATGGCAGTCTGTGATAGAAGGAAAAGGACCTCACACTCACCTTTCCTCTTCCTTCTTGCTCCATCTTTCCCCACTGCTCCCTTCTTGCTCCATCTTTCCTGTTGGAGCTCCCCACCCCATTCACAGCTGCCTCACTTGTACCAGCTTTCACTAGATCCTCTATGATACAATCCACTAAAGATGAAAAATATTCTGAGAATTATCTCCAAGGGTCTGACACATGTCAGACAAGATCACTAAAAGAGGAGCATGCAGCAAGGGCATAAGGGGTGGGAGAAGGCAGAGGAAGAAAATCCCATTCTGACAGCAGAGAATTTTTACATTAGTATCTCTGAAACAATACCACTGAGAGATCAAACATCAAATTATGTGACTATATCTGTAATATCAGTAATTTACTGCAATACAGTAAGTTAGTGAACGACACCAAAACTTACATAGTACCAATTGGAACTATTTTATTTTAAAGCACAGAAAATTCCACGTAACTTCCCTCATGACACAGTTAATAACTTGCATCAGCTCCTTGGAACTTTTTTCTAATAATTCAATTTAACTGAACTCCACTTTGTCAAGACATTTACTACCACTGAATTTTCATTTATTGACACAGAGGATGAGAAATTTGATCCCACGTATCAGATTGCTAACATCCAGGATAGAAAACTGTCTCTCAATTTATTTTTTTAAAAGACTAAGGCCGAATTTTATTATTACTGTTTCCAGTAAATAATGAAATAATAAGTCTGCTTGGGGAAGAGACTTTAATGTTTGGTTAGCAAGGTTTTGGCTACGAAACATGTACTTTTGTAACATAAAAGTTATGATCTGAAATCTTCATAGAGCTGTCCACCACACTGTTCTCTTTCGGATATCCTCTCCTGTCTGCTGGGCTTTTGTTTTTGATTATTGTGTGCTATATGGCCTTTGTTAATCCCTGCACATTGGAGAAAGACATAATATTTTTCACTCGTCCTACAACTGTCTCCACATCATCTCATTTTGATGGCTTGGAAGAGTTTAAATCTTCCTCAAAGAACTAATATTGCATCGTTTTCTGTTTGTTTCCCAGAAGATAACTACAGTGAATATGAAACTTCTTGTAAATATAGTAATTTTAAAAATTAATTTTATATCCAATATGTTTTTGAACTAGCAAATTTAATTGGAACATTGTTTTTTACCCACAGAGTCAGTTAGCTAATGCATGACAGAAAAACATCCATTCAAACCTACATGCCACCTGAACTTCAGATCTTCTTTGCAGCAATGCCCCCATCCTGTTTCGTACAACGCATTGATAAAAGCCTGCATCGGACCTCTGCAAAGCTGGGATGATGTACCTGCAAGACAAAAGTACAGAATTACAACCCTCTTCTTACCTGCAGATCAATGCTACTTTCTGTGGCATTTCTTATTGTTCCTTTAATACTTTACACATTGTCTGAAAGGCATATTGTATTTTATCTTATGAGTTGTAGTCACATAGTATCTGGTCTATGGCCACGATATTATCTGTACTGTATCAAACTAAAAATACTTGAAATGCATTTAAAAACCCTGTCTTAAGAACTACATTTAATAAGTACTAATTAGTCTCCACAATTTTTCTTGAAATATAAACTTAAATGTTTTGCTTGGTTTCATCTGCCCTCATTCAAAAGGCAAAGAATGCCTGGTATTTTATTTAGAGCTGGTACAAGAAGACTGCCATCTAAATGGAAGCAACAGGAAACCTCACAAAAAATATCAAAGCTCTCCAATGAAAAAAGGTTTTTACTACACTGTGTGACCAGTGTAACTCAGAAGAGCACTGGAAAAGACACGGTGCCCTGTACATTATATTTGTTTTGCCCTTCAGTATCCTTAAAAAGTCACTTATTCTGCTAATGCTCACCTTCTTCATTCAACTATATCTGATTACCTAACACGAAAATGAGCTGATAGGCACAGTTTTAATGTGAATAAAACACATGAATAATATAGATAATCCTGCATTAAACAAACATTAATCAAAGCACATATTCCCCCTGGTCACCTTCTGGAGATATTATGGTAGGATTAATGAAAGTCTTTATGAAAAGATAAGGGAAAATAATACTGCTGAATTTTAATCTTTGAAATTTAATTCCACTAAAAGAAAGGATCTCTTCCCATACTCACACATACTATAGCCACCCACATACAGAGCTAATATGTGAACAGGATCAGACAGAATAAAAACAAAGGATATACAAGAAATCTACTTTAAGTGATAAGTGAAGTCTGTAATCACTGCATTATAATTACAATCAAAGATATTACAGCAAATAGGTCAGACAACCTAAAACGGCAAATAAAACAGAGCCCAACAAATTTCACCGATGTGATACATTGAAAACCCTGACTCCCTAGGAGCAATTATAGGCAATTACATCGTCTGTCTGCACGGGTGCCTAAGCTGACTCCTGCTGACCTGCTTTGGAGCAACCAGCAAATTTTCTTTAGTGATTACAACAATTTGTACTGGGAAGAGAAGGAAGACTCAAACCAGTGCTCTGTTAGGGAGCAGCAAGCCAGACAATCAGCACACAAACACTCGCCGTCCAGTGAGAATACAGAACTGAATTAGCCATGTTGCCTCAACTGATGAGTGTGACATAAGAAACACAAAACAGGTGAAAATACAGGGCATAGGATAGAAATAAACACAACAGAAGGCTTCCTAAATTTCTTCCAAAATCATTTCCTTCTCTGCCAGGCAGATGACTGCTGCAAAGCATCGCTAGCCAAAAAATAACATTTAAAGATTCTGACAAATATCGACGATTCTTCGTAACAGTTAATTTTACCACAGTTTATAGCTTTACAAGCTTTTCTTCCTCCCATAAAGACTTGGTATTGTACTTGGCTAACATTTATTCTTCTGTTTGTCTATTAAATGGAGCCAAAACTAAAGGCTTCTTTCTTTGCTATTCATCTGCACCAAGACATAACGCAGAGTTCGTTTTTCTGCTATTAGGACAAAACAACTCAATTAGATCAGAAGTATCTTACATTGGTTTTCTTTTGTGACTTATTAATGTTTCAGCAGGAAACATTCTTAATACTTAGCCTAAAGAAAAGAAAAATCTTTTAGCAGGAACACTTTTAGGAGCTTACAGTGAAAATCCCATCTGTGCTGGCAATTCCAGCACAGCCCAAGCCTGCTGAGCACTGGGCTTCGCAGTGCACCCACCAGCCAGTGCCGTGCAGGTAAGGCAAGCAAATGGGCACGCACTGGAAAACGGTCTTGGAAATTGGATGATTTCCATTTTTTTCTGGGTAATTGTACAATGGGATACGGGCAGATTGTCAAAGAAAAAAGGACAAGAGCTTGACAAAGATTTTGGAAGGGTGCTGTAAAAGGTAAGAAGCAACAAGGAGGAAAGTAGCGTGACCTCTAAGGAAAGAAGTAAAAGGAAGTGAAAAAGGTTTGACTGGTGCATGGCTCTTGTTTGAGATGAGAGAGAAGAATGCTGAATGAACCGGCATACAAATATGATGCCGGTCAGATACTTTTAAGTAGCTTGCAAAGGAGGTGCGCTACTGCTTAGACATAACATTGGTTTCTTAAGCTCAATTAAATTAATATCCTCGGGCCACAACAGCAAATAAGGAAGATGTCTTCGGTCCAGAACTTAATTCCAAAGGAAAAAAATGGAAGAAAGTCACTGCCTGAACTTTGAACACTCTTAAATTATAGACACAACCAAAATTGCTACTTCAGTCAGCAATATTGATTTGTTTTCATTACATGCATCTCAGATCACAACGAACGTATAAGGTTGTTTTATAAATTCTTAATAGAAACTAGTGCATGCACAGTCACTATAAAAGCCAGGCTATGTGCATAATCAGCATCATTTACAAAGAAAAGCTGTTCATTCAGGGTCACCGATGTCAAAATGCAAAGACTCCAATTAGTTCTTTACTCACTTGGTGTGTTATAATAAGCTTTGGATATTTCCAGCCTATTACAATATAGACATTACTTTAACTAAGACACACTAAGTAATATCAATTACTGAAAATCTTTGATCGATGATTCAACTTGTAGCAGAAGTCACTTACACAGGAAAGATTCATGCATTTAAACAGAGTATTTACCTAAGAGCTGCAGAACAAACTATTACGGGGTCAAAGTTCAACTTTTGCAACTGGAATTTTTATGTCTAAGCATATTCGTTCTTTGCTTTAATTCATCCTAATGCACCTATGCCATGTACACTTTCTTGGAAACTTAAAATCTTTGCACGGCCACAGAATCAAGACCCTGTTTGGCTATTCTCTGGCTGTGGTGAGGAGCTACAAATTACTACTGGGGTTGCAACGTCTAAATTAGTATTTTATGACAATGCTATTTATTATTGAAAATTAGTAGTTTACCATCTTTTTAGTCACCTCTATAGCAGATGTTTTAATTACAAATGGAAAAGAGAACATAAAAAATGGAAAATGAATAGCTTGTAGCATGAGCCTCATGTTCACCTGATGTAAAATCCAACGACAAGAAACAAGGTAATGTATTCAGATCTGTACACATACAGCTTAGGAAAGGTGATCCAATACACTAACTTATACTGCAATGCACAGTTAAATTAAAAATTTTGGATCTTGATGAGCTTATTGGAGATGTACACTTACATAATAAGAACCACAAGACTGATCTCAGTTTCAAAATCTCATACATGATTATTCATATTTTTTCCTGCTATCGTGAGATGTGCGTCTCTCGGACTAGCACACCAACAAAGCTCAAATTCTAGCCTTTGCTTCTTGTTATCACCCCATGATCGTGTGTTTCGCCCTCCCACACAGTTTCTTTCTGTTACTTTCTCAGCACTTTACAAGGATAAGAGCTGTTGTCAGCTCCTTCTACCAAGAAACTGCAATAGACTCTGCTATTGTTGCTCAAAACAACAGTGGCATTTATCCCAAATGATGTTCAAACGCTGTGATTAATTGGGCTATTAGAGATTTTGTTTGTTTTCTAAGAAGTATTCACAAATCTCTTCTATAAATTGAACACCACCCCATTGCGTGTGTATGGCTTATTTTGAGGTATCAGCATATCCCAAGGCTTGAAAACAGCAACCATTAATTGACGCCATTATTCAGGACTGTGTTCTCAACTAAATCAAGTGTTGAATTTTTAGGGAAGTTCAGACACAACTGTACATTTTGTTGGAAATGGTTGCTCAGTATTTTATATGCTAAACATCCCCCAAACATTTTAAAATGCTGTTTAAGGGATTTTTTGCTACTGTTCTGTAAATGTAAATAATGTAGAAGATAAATTTTCAAAATTGTAATGCAATGTTAGTTAAGAAAATTAATCATGGACTAGCTCATGTAACTATATGGAACTTTTTACCATTATCCATATTCTTGGACTAGTCTACACTGTAATTTCTTTTTATAGTTGTGGAACTCAATGTTTCCCTACCTTTAGTAATTATTTTGCTTATATGCAGTATTTGGCTTGCTTCACTAATAACAAGTGTTATTACCAGGGTTCTGTCACATACCTGCCCCTTATAACTTCTGAATCCACTAGCTAATTTCAACAAAATTTGAAAGATGCACAGAAGCTGCATAAATATTAGATTTCTACAAGATTATGCAAATAAGCACTTGCATAGGGGAGGCCCAGTTAATGCTCCCACTAAGGAAAAGGCAGACAAAACTTGGCTGTTCCACACTTTGATGTTTGGCCAGCCATCTGCTGCCTATCAACAAAAACGTAGCTCAAATTAGCCACAGCATGCTTTTTCTCCTACCTGATGGGACGTGCTAAGGAATGGGGAGGGAGTCATTGAGGTCCAGGGAACAAAGTGCATAATCACAAAAGAAAAGTTTCCTAAACCAGAAGGCTTACACTTTCTCAGAAGTGAAACTGAAAGTTACATACAGAGTTTAAGATAGACCATGCTCTTTTTTCTTTTATCTTGCTTAAAATAATAAATAATCCCATTGAGGTTAGTTCTCTACAAGAACAGGTAGCATACCATATGTAACATTTAGCCAATGCTTGCCCTGCTTTCAGCATGCTATGCTTGGTCTACAAGGTAGAGAAGCAAGGTTTCTAGAGTAGCAAACAAATTAAAATGACAAACTTTTTTTTGATTCTGAACAAAAGAGTCCTTATTTTTAATGAACACCGTCTAACCAAAAGCTTCAAGGGATATGCCTGCTCTTTATTTTGAGTATAAATTTTCATAACCAGCAAAAAGCTTTTTTGGTACTTAAAATATTTTGTGTTAGAATCTTTATTTTAGAGTGTTAAATATTGTTTTTAAGTAAAGGAAATTCCCTCATAGAGATCATATCCATATATGAAAAATGGTCTTCATGATAAGAAAACATTATCAATATGTTAGTATTTACAAAAGTGCTTTAAGATACTGTAGTTTGTCTACAATTACACTTAGAGAAGGCTATGATATGGCTTTTATTTACTTGTATTCACTGGAGTAGGCAGTTATTTCGCTGTCATTATGCAACCACTTGAATTCCAAGGGCCAGCTGCCTTCAGCAAGGCACGTAAGTACAAGTCGGTTTCCTTCCAAGTGTATCTGGGGCAAGCCTGGTTCTGTCTTGAAGTATGGTGCAACATCATCTGAAACAGAGACAAAAGAGTTTTGTAAGTTGAGTACAGTAAAAAGCACTAATATTGAGCTCATTTTTTCTCAAAATGAGCAATAAGAGAGACGACATGACTCAGTAGTTAAGGCTTAATTATTATTATAATTAAGCTTTCTAAACTAAAAAAACCATAGTTCACAAGTGTGGAAGATCTTAAGAACCTCGGTCCTTGGTACATATTTAGAACGAAGTGCCCACTCAGACAAGTTTTTGTGCATGTTTAGTAATTATACTTGAGATATTTCAGCATTGTCTACCGCAGCAATCTGATAGGCATGTTTGCTGCCTTCCCCCCTCCCACCCCCTTCCTCTGCGAGGATTAAACCCACTCAGAAGTTTTTATTTTTTTTGTAGAAACCACAGGAGTAATTTTGGAGAGGAATGTTTATCACAGCAGGAGAAGTCTCACAGTAAATGAGGAATTTGGATAGGAAAAAAAGAGTTTAGAACAGAAGACCTCAAAGAATTGCAAGATTAATGTGTTTTTCAGTGTTATTGCTAACCAAAATGCATTAAATTATATTACCCAAAACCACGAACAGATTTTCTATTAGGGTACTTTAATAATGTTCAGGGGTCACATGTGGTCCCGAACTCTTGTGAATCACAAATGTTCAAAATACCCCAAGCAGCAAAATTCTCAATTCTTAAACTGCCATACATCCACTAAAAGGCAGATTTAACACAATCCAACAGCTGTTGGAGACTCACTCCTTATTCAGCTCTGGAGGATCAAGGTCTTCATACCTCAGGCCTGAAGTTTGTGCTTGTAACCATTAGAAATGTAGATTAATATAAAAATTTACAAATGCATCCTGTCATCAAAAAGAACATTCACGTGTAAAAATACCTAAGTGTTAGGTTCAAGGTCAGAGATGTAATGCATAATAATAAAAAACAATATTACGGGCTGCCCAGAGGTTGGGGAGTCTCCCTCCTTGGAGACTCCACGAGGCCCCTGGACTTGGTGCTGGGCACCTGCTCTGGGTGGCCCCAAGGGAGCAGGGTTGGAGCAGAGGGACCCAGAGGTCCCTGCCAGCCCCAGCCCTTCAGGGGATAATTAAAAGGTAGCATCAATCTTACACAGCCCGGCTGGGTTTTATACGGTTTTACGTATTTGCTCTATCATGTGAATACCTCTAAATTCATTGGAGCAGCTGTTAGAGGACAGGCTAAGGTATGTTACACTTGCCCACTTCAGTGTTAATTCAGATTAATTTCTTAAATTAATCTTTTCATCATGCAGGACAGAAGAATACACTAAGTGTATAAATTAAATGGTATCCTAAAAGTAAGAAGAAAAATATGGCTCTCTAGAGGTGATTACTACTATTTATTAATACTAATGAGTTAGTTTCCACTTGAACTTCTTTTTTTTTTCATTTTTTCCACTGAAAAATAGTTAAGAAATTAATAATTTCACAATTAAGACCACCTCTTGATTTGACTTGCAAAGACAAATTATCTCACTAGTTTAGGATAGTTACTTCTGTACAAAAAAAAAACATTAACATCTTAGAGCAATACTTTCAAAACTATTACACACAATCTGACTATAACACACCTAATTAGCTAAATTAAAGAATGTATTTTGAGGTAATGTCCTTTTCAGTCTTGAAGCATTTTAAACAATTTATCTTCCAAACAAATTAATTGATAATGGAGATCACTAATATATTTTTTTTATTGGATATACAGGAAACAATGAAAATTGAACACGAAAGAATAGAAACAGTTCCAAAATGGCAGATATTCCGAGGCTAACCAGTGAGATGAAATTCTGCAAAGCTTTTTTTTTTTAAACTGTAAATATTTTTTATGCTTAGTCTCAATTCTCACACTTCTCTAGCTAGTAATAACAACCAATATTTTAAAAACTCTGTAACGAAAAATGAAGCTAAACAACAGTAGTACAAAAAGGTAATTTCACCCAGAACAAAACAAATTTTTCCCTTTTTAAAAAAAAGTGATTGAAGTATTGTACGTAATACAATCATTATTGGAACAATTTATACGCCTTTTTTAGTCTCCAAATAAAATTTTCACATCGAAATTTCTAAACAAGCAGGGAAGCGATTAATCTTTCCAGAGGCTTCAAGTATACTTTTGGGAGTCCCCCAAGGGAGTTACGAGACAGACTCAATAATCATACGCTCGCCAGATGAAAGGTGCCAGGCTTCCTTGTGGAGATGAAAAGACAGTGGCAGAGAGTTGTTCTCATACCTAGGGGAGAGGGTTGTTACAGGAGTTTCCACAAGTCCTACAGCACAGAGTCCAACTGCTGAGCTGAAATGATGAGCACTGAGTTTGCTAAAAACAGTTATACGCACCTGCTAGTATACCAAGGCCGATGAAATGAGCTCATTAAGTTATTCCTTCCTGAAGAAAGCTGAGCCGTTCAGTGAGATCACAACGAAGCTGGTACCTGCACTATAAACCTCTGCCCAAGTAACCTGTTTATCCTCTTCAACATGGATTTTCAAGACCCAAACAGCACAGAATCTTTCATTATTTCACTCAAAATTACCCACTTACTCATTCCACCTTATGTTTTTCTAAGAACAAATGATTTACTTGAAGACAAAGACTGCTGCCCACGGCTCCGTCATTCAGTCCTGCCACCACAACTCAAACGATGCCAAGTCAGCGATGTTGCAACCCACTCAGAGCTCTCTCCCATTTGAACTACCACGATCAGGCTGGCACTACATGAAAATGGTTCTCAAAATTCAATCCAATTCTGTTAGAAAGTAAAATTTAATAGACCTACAGGAATATTTTGATAAAGAATATGGCATGCTTTATGAATTACCCCAGCTCTCTGGAAGATTTACTTAAAGCCTTGAAGTAATTTTATCTCCTAATCTTTTACTCCCGAATTTCTCATCAATCACATAGCATCAGTTTATCAAATTCAATTATGCAATCCGAGCTCACTAAATACTCACTGAAAGCAGAAATGAAAGTAAAATACTGGGCATGAAGAAATGTGGCAGTAAAGCTTTGATGACTTTGGCATTTCTACAGCTCTGCACAGATAGAAGATCAAAATGACGTTACAATAAGCTCTGCGTTACACTCTGAGCTGCAAGGGTAAGCAGAATTGTAACTGGACCTACAAGTTGAGCTGTTATAGACCATCACAAGGAAATGGGAAAATTAACAGGAAAAATGAAAGCCGTTTCAAAAAGAAAACTGTGGGAAAGGAGGAACTGGCTATGGGATGGAAGATAAGCGCTTCATTTAACAGTATCATGAGATACTTGGACTTTATAAATATAGGAAGGTCTCACTTCAGCCTAACCTTGGCCAATCAATAGTTTAGAAGCCATAAGAGCATCTCTTAACTCTCATTCTCTTGAAAGATGGAGCAAACAGATTAGAAAAAGTGCATTCGAGTCCTAGAAACAGGAGTAATAAAATATCGGAATTAGGGTTCTTAGCTAAAAGATTTTTTATCCCTGCAAAAAGGCAAACATTCACATTGTATGCTGTTGGTTTCCTCTGAACACGTGAGGGTTAACACTTCCAGTCTCTCTGGCTCTTCAACTAGGCTGATCTAAAACCAAAAAGTAAATTGTCAGAGTTGCAAGGAGTGAAGGGATAAGGTGTCTATCTGCTGGCACATACATACAACTTCTGCAAATTTTCATTAAGTCTGCTTACCCAATTCACTAACGTTCTGACTGGTATCCCTTAAAAAGGATGTTGCAGATTTATTTTCACGAAAATCTTTAGGAAAAAACAGGACTGAATGTCAAAATTATCTGTGTATTTGCTCTAAAACCTGTCTGCCTTGTTTTTGTGCATCATTAAACAGCAAGTTACGCTATACTGCCAGGTTAGCCTGTCTATTTTCTTTCCTTGGTACACGCAAAGCTTAGATGGATTTTATCTCAGTATATTTTCAAGACCTAATTCAACAATGCACATACACTTCTGTTTGGATTAATGCTGACATTTAAATATAAAAAACTTTGCTGTATGCAATTGTTATCTACTTTGGGCTTCTCCCTGGCCCTAGCAGACGAAGAGCATCACAAGACCTGAGAGCTCTCTCATATTCTATTCCCCTGTGAAAACCACATTCAGGTACAAACTTGCGCATAAAATCTGTAAGAGAAGGCAGCCTGACTGTAGCTTTGTACTGAATGGAATGGGAACAAAAAATGAGTTGCTACTCATCAGCTAGATAAGAGAACTTCAGAAAAGCAGAAGCAAACACGGCTTCCGAAACAGAGTACTGCTATCTCAAGGAACTCAAACACACCCTCCAATAACCACATTAACAAGTTTTGATTAATGAGTTTTAGCCATCTAAGAGATTTCATTATTACAACACAAATCTGACTCAGATTAAATAGATCCTTCAGTTACTACAGGTTACCACAGAACCTTGAAAGCAGTCCTATCACTCAGAAATCCATATGTTTTAATAAAAGATGCAATTTGATCTTGAGCACATCTACCCTACTGAGAAAAAGGAAGTTACCAGACTCCAGAGAAGTATCACATCATCTTCACCAGCAAAAAACATTGCAACTACTACCCTGTTAAAATCTCAGTAATTTTTTCTCCAGAAATCATGAGGGCCAACAGCTGCAGGTCAAAATCACATGCTTGTATCCTGAGAAAATCAGTTACTGAGGTTCGGAAGACACTCCGAGGAACGTTGCAGTGAATGCAGAGAACAGGTTAATAGATCCTTGCTGCCATTACTATTTGTCTTTCTTATATGTATCTACTCTTAAATCATTTTAGATGAAACAATATTGAATATTAAAAGTAGATTAACCTGTTCATAAATCACCAAGTCAGAGTAAATACAGTTCAATCACTAATATATGTCATTTTAGCATATCTTCTCATCGCTCAGTTTACCGAACAGATGATATTGAAAACAAATCTTGACTGAGATATTTTTCAGTATAACCTAGAAAGAATACAATTGGTTTATTAAAGAACACACCTATATTGATTCCACTTTATTAGACCCATGTCAAAGCATGATGCCCATCACCCTTTTTCAGGTGTGTCTAAAACCATGATAGACTGACAGAAAAATAAAGATAATCTCTCTGAGGAATTTTCCAGGAAAATGAGACTACAAAAACTACATAGAGAGGCTGAACGATGAGTCCAGAAGAGCCACAATACAGAAATGCATTTGCACTCACTGTTTGCAAAGAAAAGAGATGTGAGCCATCTTCAGGTAGGTTAATGATAATTGCCACAAAGAGCATTTTAGATGATCTGTCTAGGGGATTAAATACTTAATACAAAAGAATAGTTAAATTAACAAGGAAAGTAGAAGCAGGAAGCCCAAACTAGAGACAGAAAGACTCTTTTCAGTGCTCCAAGCGAAGTATATAGGTGCAACTATGGGCAGCAGAATCCCATCAAAAAGATTAAAGTTCAGCTGTGACATTCATAAGCTGACGCTTCAGAGTGCACACAATTGACTACGAGCTGCTCTGTACCGATTGACAGCTGATAACTGTAACCTTCTGGGGAATCAGAGCCATTTTCTTCTTATTCGTGACTCGGGTAGGCAAAAGATTTTTCTTTTTCAACTTATCCTAATTCCTAACATGTAAGCATGCATGTACAAGCTCTGGATGCAAGTTGTATTCTCTGATAGAAATGAACTTCAATATCTTATACTGCATAAGTATTTGGAAAAATTACACAATAAATCTTGAGAAATGTACCAGCAAGTCAAATTGAATTCAGATATATTTGAGTCGATCTTCTTTTTATTTCAAACCTTCTAAAATACGTTGGTGAAATGCTGTGAAAGTTAGTATATGATCTATTCATAAACTGTCAACAATGTCAAACATACATTAGAGCGTTGAGTCACTTTAACTGTATTGATTTTCAGGAATGTTATTCTACCCAAAATATTGGATATTTGAGATTCAGATTTTCTTGGTTGGAAGTGTGACATAAATCACTAAGTACAACAATTAAATTAAAATTGCATTTTACTACCTTATGCTAAGCCTGGGTTTGAAAGGACTGATACATCAATACTGAATATTTCATTAAAATATCAGGTTATTTTTCCGATATACTGCCATGGCTCAGAATTTTCACACAGCGGTATACAACATGCCCTTAAAGTGGATTTCCTGAGCTTTTATCAGAGCCAATATCTGATTTCATATTGAAATAATACTGAAGTATCTATATTTAAATCAAGTCTTCTTCCTTAATTTCATAGTCAACTAAATGAGCCCACATTACCCATTTTTTTTTTACTGCTATATACAAAAAAGATAACCTGCTTCTTGGGTACATCCACTACAATTTCTAAATGCAAGTACAGTAACAACTGAGGTTGATGGATAGTGCTTTTAACGGTTTAATTGAGGATGGAATTAAATTGTTTTAGGACTCAGCAAGTTCTGTGAGGAAACCTGCATATTTCTAGAATAAGTGACATTCATTTCTTTTAAATGTACAGTCAATGGAAGACAAAATTTCAACAGGCACCTGTTTTCATCTCGAATAGGTCAAATATCTAATTGGCTTGTCAGTTATTGGATAATTGCCAATCATTTGTTTGATTTGGGTGGAAGAAATGTTGAACTTAGATTATATACGTGTTGCACACTATTCCAAGAGGAGAACTAAACATTCTGAGATGTACAGATATGGTTGCCTTGCAACAATTAAGTAGAAGTCCCAAGTGGCAAGGATAAGTGTTGCACACTAATAGTTAAGTAGACTTAATTAAAAACTTACTTCGTTTAAACAGAAAAATAAAACAAAAAACCCTTCAAGTACCAGTTCTCTATTTCGGAATTGCCCAAATGGCATTGCAAATTCCATTTTGCTTTCAAGTTCCTCATTTCTTAATGCAAATAGATCAGATGTTTTTCCCAAATCGTGACTAATACACAGCATAGTTTTCTTAAAAAAAAAAAAAGAAACCAAACACCACCATTCATTCCTTCAGAAACTTAAGCAATGGTAAGATACACATCACGAAATGTATTGTTACAGGAAAACCTGCCTCAACATTGCAACCTCTCCACTTTGTTTTAATGCAAACACATTTCATGTTTTACCTGCTTTCTTCCATTTTCCCCTACAAACTACTTAAGAAACTAGAAAAACAGCTCAGTGTAACACACAAATGTAAGACAGACAAACAAAAGCCAGAGCAGTTTTTTGATGATTAAAAAAGAAAATCCTATCACCACCTGTTGCCTAACAAAACCCTTAAACATAACCTGTTGTGTTCACAAAACCTAAACCTACTCCTGAACGCTGTTGTCTATTTAAAAACCATCTTTTCAAACACCACAGATTTTGTTTCCCTTTTGAGAAAAGATTTCTTGAGGCTGGCAGTGTTTTAGCTGAAACATGTAGAACAGGACCAAAAGGAGAGGGCCCACAGAAGCCCGGAAGAGACGTCTGGATCTGGGAGGAAACATACAGTGGTCAGTAACCTCATTCTGTTCAAAATTCCACACGAAATGCTCTTGGTTATCCCCAGTGAGCAAAATTTTCCCACATGCAATTATATCTTTTTTTTTTTTTCTTAACATCGATTTCTTTAGCAGACCAGACAAGAAAAAGAATGAGCTGATATCATTTTATCTGAGCCTCAAGCAGCTCCTGATATATTAACCAAAAGTCCTGTTATGGTTTCTTTCCCAGTTTAATTTCTACATCTCACATTTTAGTTTTTCTTTCTGACCTTCTGTAATACTTCAGCTGAAACGGGGGGGGGGGGGGGGGGGGGGGGGGGGGGGGAGGTTTATTGTATCAGAAGGCAATAACAGCTGATATTCCATGAATTCATGAAACTGACTTGTAAGATTAAAAATCAAGAAGCTACAGATCATGTTCTTAAATTATGTTTAGTGTAATTCATCCTCCAAAGAGACTGCAGAATTATTCTGGGAAATGCTCATAAGCACATCTCAAAGTTACAAAATTTCTGAGATAAAAAGCACTATAGTGTACAAAGCAGGTAAGTAAATGAGAACCCATTAAGTATCAAAACCAAACAAAAAACCTCCAAAGAAATACGACCTCTCTAGGCTGAATTTGGTATCAAAGCATAACCCCCATTCTTTTTATATTCTCTTAATATTTAGTGATGTTTATAGAGACTTGTGAGGCTCCCAAGGAAATAAGCTGCTCTAGTTTAAATCACAGCACACAGCAGGTGGAAAGCAAAGACTGCCTTACAAGGGGGGAAAAAAAAAAGGCGAACATTGCATGACTTGCTTCCTTACCTAACCGCAAAGGAAGCTACAGCTGCCACTACACAATCTCCAGCCATTGGAGGGCCAGCTCAGATCACACCGGTATCGATGTAGATCCACTAAAACATAACAGACACCGGGATGAAACCCCCCAGACAAATTAACAAAACAGATAAAGCAAATCACAAATATGCCTTTCACAACTTTGTCCTTGGTGCAAGACAGATTCTCGGTTGTTTTGTAGAAGATGAATTAACTCAAAAAGGTAAACAGTAGATGAGTGCCTGGAAGTACCAGAACAGAAACACTAGTGCAGCAGTGGGAAACAATGGCACAGCAAAGGCACTGCCAGACTTGAAAGGCATATAAGGTCACCTATTTATTATTTCAAGGACAAAATTATTTCTAAATAGCAAGGAGACTATGAATAACCATAAAAGATATGAACACATCTCTCTTGATGAAGGGGATTGAATAGGAAATGATTCATGCACAAGCCTTTGTTAAAACAACACCCGCTCCGTACTGCTATTGTTGTTTTGTTTATGTGTAGCTTGTAATTTTCTTTTTTGCCCTTTAAACTTGGAAATGTAAATAGGCTTATAAATTGGATAAGGCCTGCCTCAACAAACTCAATTCAAAGGACCTCAATGGTGCCATTGAATTCAAGGGTGGTAAGCACACGATCACATGCCATACCAAACAGACACGGAATTGTTCATATCCTTATGTGATGCTGAATTAGGGCAAAAACACAAAGCAAAGCCCAAAGTTCACAGAACTCAATTCAAGTACTCCCATCATCTTAAGCAAATTCTGCAGCAGGCACCTGGTTAGTGCTTGAGTCAGGAACAACAGCTCCTAGTGATCCTTTCAGAGCTCTCGAACTAGCTCATTGCCCAATTTGTGTAGACAACTGGAGAATACCTTGTACCGTGCACACAGGGAGATACAGCTTTGCATACTTTCATGAAGGAGAGCAGGCACTAATTAAAGGCCAGATCAAAGGCTCTTTAAAAACCTGACATGAATTAGCTACCTTAATTTTCCCTAATACTATCACTTATTTCTGCATCTTTTACACTAAACCCTTTCAGAACTATCCAAGTGGAATCCTTTCACCACCTCGGGGATAATACACGCACCTAGAGACTACAGAATTATTTTCAACAATACTAACGAAACATATAATTTCTCCTTGTCAGAAGTTGGAAGAAGCGTATCACTGTTCTTGAAAACGTAACTCAGCTTGACATATCTGAAGGCAAAAAAAAAGCAGTTACTTTATTAATCTGGATATTTTATTTAATTTTCTTTGGGTTATAAATAAGCAACAAGTTAATACTGTTCTCAACTTTTGACAGTTCTAATGTTAATTACATGTACTGGATTTTATAAATCAATACTTCTTACATGAAGTGTTATTTAACTTGCCAAGTGTAGCAATAGATCAATGCATTTACTGTTCTTGCTAACATTGATGGACGACATGCATCAAAGGGATATGTAAAGAAAAAATATAGAATTTGTAAATCAGACAGGGTTAAACTCCAGTTAGGCAGAAAGGGAATTTAAATAGTGTTTTGAAAATAATGTCATAACTTTATTAAGGTTTAAGAGGATGTAGAAGTTTGGGAGGCACAATTCACTACTCTAAGCACCATGTTCCTGTGTTCAGTACAGAACGCCTCCATCTAAACATACTGCTAGGCAATCAAAAAAATTAAGTATGGTTGATAATTACAATTACCAAACACACTACAGTCAATGTGCTTAAAATTTCATCATAGTACATTGCAGACTGAGGTTACTTTCACCAGGATCCACAAGACAAAAGTCTGATAGCAGAGTTCCTGCTAGAAAAAGCAGATTTTTGCAGAACAAAGAAGGAAAGGACAACTAAATTCTTTCCTTGAGTAGATAAGGCATGTTGTTCTTTTTTTCTCCCCACAGAGGAAATTTTTTCTCCCCACAGAGGAAATAATTACATTCCTTGAAGGGACTGAAGGACCAGGAATTTCAGATATTTTTAAGCAAAGAGCAGTTCTGTGCCTAACACAAGCTCTAACCTGCGTCAGGAAAGCAAGAGGTGAGACAAGATCAGCAGAAGTAACTTCAGCTTTCACCACACACCTAATGCCAACCTGAGCTATTTGACATTTAAGATTCACAAATAATATTGACTGCTCTTCCAATACTGGAGTTCCTCACATACTTACATATAGGGCTAAAAAATAACTACGTAAACTTTCTGGTTTTCCAATCTAAAACCCTACAATTAAATCAATTATGTAGAACAGGTATGAAAACGTTCCAAATCTAACAGAGAAAAACACTAGTACAAACAAATTGAAGAAACAGCATCCTCTAGAAATACCTGAAAACAGTTTCTAAAATATCAAACGGGGATTTATAAGCGTAAGGAAAAGCCCGCAGCTATTGTGTAACAGCCAAAAACACAGCTTTTTCTGTTTTGAGATTAACTGTTCCGGAGGAGGTCACTGTATTTGTAAGCACTTGTAATCCCATAGCAATACTCGGATACAGTACTTATTGCAAAAAAAGCTCATTTTGCAAATTTCTCTGGGAGGCAGAACGCAGGTGCTGAGGCACAGCCGAAATCCAAGCACTGCCTACAGATGCCAGGAGCGGGCAGCCTTCGGGTGCTTCCCACCAGGGAGAAAAAGGGAAAGAAAAAGCCCACGGGACACCCCTGCTCTAACTCTTAAAGATCTGGCATCTGAATTGCAAAAAATATACAGAACAGGTTGCCTCCCAGATTTTTCAATGTCCTGTGACATATTCTAAATACTCTACGGTCGTATTTTAAGTGGTTATCCCAAATACTTATTCACACATTTTTCACACAGCTTTCATCGACGTAGTTTATGGCAATGTCTTTTATTGCCATTGATTTTAAAAGGCTTGTTTCATGAAGTAGATCTTCGGAGATACATGCTCAACCAGAAACCGTGTCTGACTGAAATGCTAGCACATTACACTGGCTCATTAAGAAGAAAATTAGTTGTTTTTCTATTTGTTTAGCAGTACTCAACAGGTACTTACTGTGACACTGTTTTAATGTGGAAACATTAAATTAACATGTTCCATGGTTATAGGAGACATTTATTGGACAAAGGCCAATCCCCCAGCCTCACATCAAAAATGTGGGTTTCTAAATTAAAGTAACATCCATTAAATTACTTCACTGCGTGTGCTTCTTGCTAACCCATTGTATCTGACAAACGGTGAAGAATTCTGTAAATATGAAGGAGTGCACCTCAAATACAAATATAAAAATTAGATACATGACAAAAACAGAGCCACCATCTACTCTGCATACACAACTAAACCCTGAAAGCTGTAACAACCACAGCTATTTCTCTTCACTATGTATAAAAACCAAATAATATTAATAACTATTCATCCTAAATTAGCATTAACTTTTTTCTTTCTTTTTTTTTTTTTTTAAACTTTTGACATTTGGCCTTTAATTTATACCAGTTTAGGAATAACTAGAAAAAGTACAGCAATGGCAAATAAAACAATGAAGCTGTAAAAAATAGTATGATGGATTAAAATATATTGTTCTCATTGGGTGTCAATAGGGCAAGTGCTTTCTAAAAATTATGTTTCCCTTTGACAAAATCAGTGCAATACTTGCTGGTACAAGCAATAAGAAAACCTCACATAAAACACTTCCGACTTGGCTTTCCATTTTAATGGCTGCAGGCAAAATTCAGAATACATTTGTCAAGTTGATATTATCAACACAACAGGGGCATGCCTGACTTGTTCTACATTTGTTCTCAAAGTTCACTTCCAGAGGCCATCAGCCAAGAAGGGAGAACACAGGAAACCAAAATCATTCATACTAGACAGACACAGAAATATACCTTCAAATATTTAAGAGAAGTTTCAGTAAATGTTATCACATATTTCTCTGCAAGGCATCAATCACATTCACTTGAACATTAAATACAAAACACCAACCAGTCTGAAAATTAAAGGTGATGCGCACTCTCTCTTTGCTCAGTTTAATGAGACATCCTAGTCTGATCTGTGACAACTAGTGCCAACATCTTTAACTTTTTTCCTGACATCTGAAATTGATTTCAAAGACAGATCCTTGAGAAGGCAAGAATACTACAAAAAAGGAGGAAAGAAAAGCATCCTAAAAGAGAAAGGTGAATGTATAGACCTAGCCTTTTTTACCCCTTTAGTACTTAAAAAAATCATATGCATCATTAAGTAGCCTGAAGGAAAACTCCATTAACTCCATTAAAAGTTTTTAAATGTATCTAAACCTTGCTCTTGTGCCTTTGAAATGAATACCAGACGAATATATTAAAAACAATTCCTTGCCTTTATATTGTTCGTGTTCTATTTTTGTTCTTTGATAATATGTGAAAAAGGATTTTTTCACCACATACTTAGCGAAAGCCTATTCTTTCAAGAAAATAGATGCCTTTGTGCATGTATTTTATCTTTTAGTTTCTTAGATGTCTTTTCCAGCCTAAAATATATACAGAGAGAATATATTAGAGATCAAAAAGCAATCAATTGTATAATTCTATGATTCACCCATAGATTTAATGAATACATAGTTAGTATGACTTAATAGAAACAATACCCACAGAACTACTTAAAAAGAAAAAGAAGTCTTTTTTTTAAACATACATTGGATGAAAATTCAACAAACTCTAGCACCGAGGCTCTACATAAAGAACTGCTATACAACACTGTTGTTGTACCAGGAATTACAACGGTATTTAATGGGCTTCAAGTATAATAAAGCGCTTGAGTTGCTAATTTTTAAATGAGGGCGCAACAATATTAGGGTAAGAAGCTTCACTTTGGCACCAATGCAATGCTTGTAAGAGAGGGACTTCAACAGCTGTCCTGTACAGATGGTTGCTTTTACTTACAAAGCTTTGAACTGAAGACAGATTAGGTCTATGGATGAGGGACCTTTACCTTACTGCTTTGCTTGCATAGTTGGCAAAGAGAAAAAAGCAAAGAGAATACAATAAACATCTTGTCTACATCATGCACATTTCTTAAATGTACAAAAACACGTTTGATTTTAGCAGTATGCTGGTTCCATTGAAGACCCTGAAGTTTTTTGGGGTGGGAAACAGAAAATTCACCTTTCTAGAATTCCCATCAGAATGTCCAGTATTACAAAAGAATGAACACCCCAAGCAACAACATGAACACAAACACACACACAAAACACAGCAGATAAATAGAAATTACACAGAGGAAAAGAATCTGAGTCAAAGTGAGTCAGAAGCAAGTGGTATAAAAGCAGCATGCCACACATCGCATGACTAACGGTACATGCCTTGGTTCCAAGGTAATTAATCCTATTTTTCATTGGAAGTTGAAAGGTTTGAAAGAGTCATTCCCAGGAAAAAAATCTGTTTTTCTTTAAAACAAGGCATAATAGCAAAGCATTATATTTTGCAGTGTTGACATAACCTTAGAAAGTAGCAACGTACACCATTCAATGAAAATGTATTTGAATCAAGTTCACAAAACACAGAAACTACTTTGCAATTCTGACCCGAGGTTTCATTTCTGAAATCTGTCTCCACAGTGACTTTTTTAAAGATCCTGGTTCAGCAATTCCTTGGTTTACTGCAACTGTTTACTGCAAATCATTGTCTGATAACAGTTGTTCACATCACACAAGTATCTGCATCAGTAACGGTTTCTCTTGAGCCTTATAATAGGATATCAATACGCTTGATAAAGGAACTACACGACCCATGGCAGTTATCACACATCTTCCAGCCCTTTACCTCTAATGAGTGCACACAAAGGTTCAAAAGAAATATTAATTAATTCTAATCTGGCAGCTATATACTATCTAAAGGCCAAAATGGAAGGAATCTGGATGGAATCCATAGAGCATAAGGTAAAAATTTATTTGAAATTGTACATGAGAATTTGAAAGCTCTAAATCCTCTCAAGAGATTTAAAACTGAAACTGATCTTTTGATCTCATCAACTGCGTTTATATGAGACACCTTTTTATAAAGGAAAGTGAAACAATAAAACACTATTCAAGCACCAAAAAAAAAAAAAAAGGAGCATTCTTTGGAACCGTAAACTCTTCCTGGAAACTAAGAACCACGTGTTACTCATCAGCTTACACTAAACAAATATAAAACAAACAGAAACAAATAGTTCCCAAACAGAAAGGAAAAGCATAAAAGTTTTTGATATTTCTCAGTCTCAGGATGGGTCGAGATATTGGCACAATTGATTTTAACTGTAAAACAAGAGGAGCACATTAGCAATTTCTTGTAATTTCTGAGTTCATCTCCCATGAGTAGGTTCTAGACCAAGTATTCTCATGGTAACTGCTGCAGGAGGCCACACACAAGCTCCTTCCTTCTACAAACCCACTTGGGGAACTCTGCAGCGTCAGCCTATTGAAAAATATATTTGAAAACACAAGTTCTGGTTACATCTTCAGAAGCGTCCTGCAAGATACAATCCTCAACATATCACATTACTTCCCCCCCACACTCCACAACCCCAGAGACTCATTTCAGATAAGATTTAAGATTGTGAATCTTTCCAAACGTTGCTGAAGTCCCTATATTCATATCATCTGAAAATCTGAATTAAGAAAATGATTACTATATATAATAATAATTACTAAATAATAATAAATAATTACTAAATAATTACTTTTTACTCCTCTTTCAGTGAAAGCGCAGTACATCAATGGTTCTACATTTTCCTTCCGATCTACTTGTAGCTCCATCATGCTCCTTGTAACGCTGCAGTGCTTTCAGGCACTGCCTATCACCGACATCCCAACTGGTGGGCATGTTTTGGTCTGGTTTCTTTTCCCCTTTCGCTGCAGATACAATAGCCACTGGAAGCTGTTGTGACCATTCCTTCCTTTCTCCCTAGAACACACCTTCAAATCCACTCTCAAAGAAGTTTCCCAAGTGACTGTAAATCATTTCCAAGTCTTTGCCACAAGCGGCCAATATAAAAAGTTCATTTCTTTAACCCTGCTTGCAAAGCAAGCTTTCTTACTTATCTCCCCTTGCCACCCAAATAATAGATGACAGTCAGCTGTTTTATGTTAAGACTCTCAGTCCCAGATCCCTCATGCTGATTCATTCTCAGCTTTCACAGTGTGGGCATTAGTTGTCAGGAAGAGCTATGCTGGCTACATTTCCCATATGGAATCCAACAGCTGGAGTTCATTCATTAGAGCAAGCAAGAAGTCCTGGTATAAATTAAAGAGAGCAAAACAACACTGACAAACCCTTCTTCCTGTATCTCAAGCACAATATTGAAAAGTATTGTAAAGAAAGCACATTGTTCTCTGAGTGAGGGAATTAATAAAGTCCAATTATCTGCGGACATGCTTGTTTCTATGAAGTCCCCTCACTCCCAGATTCCAGTAACCCCGAAGTCTTTCCCCTCATTCACGACTCCCCGAATACCATTAGTCCAGTCCCACACCTAACACCAGGTCCCCTCCACACCCCTATACCTTCATCCAACCCACAGACTGTCACACTCCTGTGACACTTCAGGCTACAGAAATCATGAGATGCAGCAGGAGGCTCCCACTTGCTGCTGGGACAACTGCTGCGAGTAACTGGTGAGCCAGTAAGTCCACCACCACAAACAACTGCGGAGGTTATATTTAATGGAAGCACTTAATTTTGGTCCTTGATACTAACCAGCTACCAACTTTCAGGAACTTACAGAAAAATAGATTTGAAGCTTCTGCCTTACCTGCGAGTGTTAAAAGTTACTGGCATGGGAAGGATTAGCACCAGCAATCAGTCCTGCTTCCTTGTAAGCATAGGATAAAGTAACAAAGCTGCCATATCAGAATTCATTTGAAATGCCGAATTAATAAAAATAAAGATTGAGTTAGCACCCTTCATTCAGGTTCTGACCCTCAATATCAGAGAGCCAGCCGATGGGGCTCGCTCACACTGTACACCCCACTTCCCTCTCCTGGGTGGCCTGACCTCCCATTAATTCTGAAACAGAGGAAGCCAGCAGGATTTCAAAGTACTCTAAGTTACAGAACAGAAGCTTAGCTTGGTTCTTTTCAAATTCACACTTCGCATACAGAATATTACTATAAGCTTTGTATCATTTTTATTTATTATTTTCTCTTTTAGATGCATCAAACCATTCAGCTCTAAAATCTGCTTAGAGAAGGAAAATTTCTCTCTCCTTTACTCTACAATATGACAATTTGTAACACTGGTGAACCTATGAATAGTTTTTTCTTCCTAGAAGTATGTCAGGATTAAATTGTCTAAAATCATATATACCAGTATTACATCAATGCATACACATGAGGGAATACACCCTTACTATATTCAGTTTGGTTAATCCTTTTGCTTTTTAAAAGAGTACAAAAGGAGTCAAAGGAGACATCCCAGACCTTAAATAAGTGATAATCAAATTATTTTTCTGTCTCTGGATTATTCTCAAGCAACTCAAATTATTTAACTTAATTAACCAAACAATCACCTTTAACAGCTTTTTCAAGTTAACTACTATGAGAACTTTTATCTTTAATAATAATCAGCTTTCTGCTAGTAAGACAAACATAGTCCATAATACTTCAGAAATGATTTTGAGATAAGTTACTTGCAAGCTTCTAACTTTCTCATTAGTATTTTTAATCAAACTTTCAAATATCTGTCAAGGAGTTCCCTAAAAATTCTCTCTATATATTTTTAAATATAGCAGCATAGCATTCTTTTCATAGTTTGGGGTTTTGTTACTTTGATAAAAACATCTATTTAAGCTTGCGAAAGGAAGTATTTTGTTAAACTATTATGGAAGTAATGAGAAAATCTTCTACGATATTATTTAATTTCAAAAGGGCAAACTGCCTAGAATAAGAAAGCTTATTAAAAGGGTCAGAAAGGTTAAACAGAAGGATAGATAAGGCAAGTAAGAAAAGGTCTTTCAAAAAAAATTAAAGAAATGATAGAAAAAAACACAAAGTCTTGCATGGTGAATGTAAAAATACAGGAAGGGTGTCCCATAAAAAGAGTTTCAAGAACAACAAAAGGACTTTTTTTTACATCTAAATCAAATACACTATCTTCCACTCTGTAATGATGTTCTAAAAGAATAACTCCAGAAAAAAGTGCCAGTAGAAAAGCTAAAGTAAATTCTTCACATCCGTATTACCCATGTAAAAGCCTACAAGCTTCTCAGGCCACATATCTTGTTGTTTGGTTGTTGCCCAAGACAGAGGAGTTGACTACAAACACTAAAAGCAAGATGTCCTGCAGCCCGAGGGTTGGTTAGAGCATGTCGATTGCCTTGGGGCATCTCTCACTCCAAAGGCCGGTCCCCACAGGGCAGCAGGGATGGAGGTGAGCTGCCCGAAGCACACATCCAACCTCCCCTGCAGCAGCACCTGCCTCCCTCCTGGCAGCACGGCACACAAGCTCGGTGGTTGTTTCTCTCTGCTAATAAAGCTCCTCGACACCAGCTCAGGGCTAGCCGACGCATTTCTCTCACTGCCTTCTCCTCTGCTCCATGGACGTGCTTTTTTCTGCTGCCCCACGTTTGCTTTACTGATGCCACTTCAGCTTTAGCAGTAGCCCCATCCATTCCAATTGCCATCATTAATATTGTATTTAATGAAAAGGCATCACAACAGGGTCTGCAAGGCTGCACTAATCAACAGTGACTCACAATGGAAACAGAGATGTCATTTTGATTGTTCCTTATTTTTTGTTATTGTTTTTAAATGTGCATTGCCTGTCTTGTATCACTTTAATCTGAATACAGAGGAATATGAAGACGTCACAATAATATAATGAAAACTGAACAGCAATCTTGTCCTTACAATGTTGATGTATTTTGAAAAATAAATTAATGAATTGGACTGCTTTAGGTAAAGACCTACGTGACGGGCAGAAAGAAGTCTCAATAGACACAGTGAAAAAAGCTTCATACCCTCCCAGCTATAGGGCAAAATGAGGTCTGTACCAGAAGCACTGCACCACTTCAGGTGTGTTCAGAGCACTCAGCTCTAGTCACCACATTA
Organism: Anser cygnoides; assembly: GCF_040182565.1. Taxonomy (NCBI): domain Eukaryota; kingdom Metazoa; phylum Chordata; class Aves; order Anseriformes; family Anatidae; genus Anser; species Anser cygnoides. The sequence continues at coordinate 4,633,500 of NC_089887.1, forward strand.
GGCAGTATCTGAAGACACAGCAACTAGAATAAGAAGCTGAAATGACAACCTAATTTTAAGACACGTGTTTCAAAATATCGTTCAAATGTGGTTCAAAACTGAAGGTGCACAGCTACCACACAACCTTGGAAACAAAACCTTTTGCACATGGTGCTGGACTTGGTACTATGAAAACATGCACTGCCTTTGATTCCTCTTGATATATGTATTTTTTTCCAAAGGAATGTAGAAATGACGCATATTAAATAACAAGCCACTTAGCCACTGGCTAATGTTTCTTTTACAATGAGAAAAACAACGCTTTAGCACGAATAATCATCGTTAACACTGCCTGAATTTTTGATGTTAAACAGCACATTGTCAGACTAAAGATTTTAAAGGAATTATTTAAATGGAGATATTAAATATGTATCAGAGTAAGAGCTAAATAGCAGTTGTGACCTCTCTTCTACTTAATTTAAAGCCAAAATGACCAAAGCAGCACAGCATTTTTACCGATTTTTGTAAACACTGAAATAAGACAGTTATTTTCAGAATTTTGATTCCTATTTTTAGATGCGTTCCCTAACTTCTGCTGTATGCTAAAATTATAAGGCATATTATTAACACAATCACAGTTGTAGTATTAATGGTTTTAATGAGCTATTTCTTAGAAAAAAAGGCAAAAATGCTTCTTGATGTTTTTCTTAGAAGACTTAAATCTATTCAATAAATGATAAACAAAACTGTTGCAGATGGCATTAAGTGATCCACAACTCTTTCAGAACAGTCTCAGCAATGAAGTCTAGCACAAATAATGCTACAGCGTTCAAGTGAAGATCTGTGAGCCACCTGCAGATTTAAATTCTTGTTTCTGTGAGAACTGTAGCAAAGATTTTCCCATTCCAGATTTATTATGATGTTTCAAGTATTTTATAAACCTGGTAAGTGCAGTAGATTTTATCATCTACCATGATACAGAATAATCTGAACAAACAAGTCTCCAGCTGGCTTTTGCAAGAAGCAGAACAAATAATATTTGATATATATGGAATCATCAATGCTATTTGTATTAACTAGGAATAGATTTAGAGTTAAATGGTCAAAGACTGCCTGATAAACGTGAGAGCCCATGTACCAGGTAGCGTAACTGAAGTTTTTTACTCCATCCTACAACAGAAAAAACTCCAAGACACATTTGTGTTTCAGCATGGAGTTCTACTGTAGCTCCATAATTATTATTCTTCCTGTTGTAATAATTAGCATATCCATGTGAAAAGTTTTAGTATTGCACTGACAGTTACCATGGAGAAACCTAAGTTTGACAACATTACTCAAAATACTCCTTTCTTTTCTTTTTAAACTTTTTTTCCATGAAATTGATCATAAAGTTTATTCTAGAAAAAGCCACCAGTATGTGACACAGTTTTTGTGTATGCTGCTTCTTTTTGTTCCAAGAAGAAGAATCTGAATACTTAAATAGAGTGTAATTATAATTTATTTAGATGGAATAATTTGAAGGGAAGACAGCTCCTGGATGAGTCACAACTTTCACCTTAAGCTGAGCAAAACCTAATATTTTTGCATTGCTGAAGAGATTAAACAGACGAGATGCAAGACCATGAAAAAGTGGCACATCAATATGGAAACAAACAGAACTGTCCTTTAAATATGAAGCAGAGGAAAGTGCACCATATTTCACAGGGATATTGATCGCAGAACACTGACGGGAAAGTGTTCTAGCACCTTTATTTAAAGGCAGGCTTCAGTGAAATTGTTGGTCTATTTTTAAGAAATTTTAAAAAGAAGATAAAGGCCATGCATGATGAATTGGAAAAAACTTCTGATGGATGTAACAGACTCGTGGATCAAAAGCTTTAACGCAAGAACTGTAAAACGGTAAGTCAGATAAAAGTCATACTTGCAAACATCAAATTTATTGGCTAGAAAAGTAAATCGTCAGCTTACACCCTGGCAATACATCTGCTTTGTCAAGTTTTAAAAATGACTAATATTAGCAGAGCCTTGGCCTTGAAATTGTATTAGTAATCAGGTATTATGCTGTGAGTGACAGTCAAAGTTGATTGAATAGAAAGAAAACAAAGACGCAGAGAAAGGCATGCCCAGACCAAATGGGTTACTTTGTCTAGACAGATTGCTGAAATTAGTTAGCTTAAGGGCATATCGGAAGACCTGGTAAAGGAAGATTACGGTGTAAGGGAGATCTGCACATGTACATTTTTCTGCTATTTGGTTCTTGCTGTACCTTTCACTCTGTACCTTCAGAAAAATGAGTAATTAATGCTTTATGTTGCTGACGATGGCTTTGAGTCCTTTCATCAAGTTCCTAATAACAAATTCAAAAGGGAAACAGCTTGCAGATGTCCAATACAATCAGATGAGTGGTAGGAAAACAGCTAGACCAGACATGTTTGGGACAATGGATACAGCGTTTTCATCTGAAAGTGGGAAGAGTCAAGAGAAGCATCACTCAAGGTACAGAATAAGGGAATCAAAGCAAAAAGTTTCTCCCACCACCATGACACATCTAAATAATGAATGCCCTAGAAATAATTCTCTCTGCACTACAGGCGGAGAACCCTTTGAAATAGAAATATTTTATGAAAATACTAGATTTAAAGTCCATCTTTCCTACCTAAACCACTAAGGTAAGGAATGCTTAAAAAAGGCTGGGGGCTTCCCAGGCCAATTTAATCCAGTTTTGTAGAGCAATCCTTGAGAAAGATGTGATGCCATTACAATTAAACAAGTTACTTTTCCAAAGTTTATTATTTATGATTCTAATAAATGGTTTGAACTTATATCATTGCAATGCATATCTTTGTATCATTCTCTCCTACAAAGAAAAACTGTTGAAGTGTTTAGCGATTTACCATTTTCAATTATATTACAAATTCGCCTGGAAGTTGAATTTTATACTTTGATCTAAAACTATTACCCAAGTCTTGTACAATGTAATTAAATAAATTAAACCAGCCCTTGGGGACCTTTTGCTCTAAAATGAAATTTCAGATCCAAAGAGTGCCTGTAACCTTTACTGTAACCATGTCTAAAATGCTACTTGTAATTTCACAAGTAATCAGATCTTGACAGAACGGCAGACACTTGTTGATGGAACCCCTCCTTCCTGATATCCCCAAGGATGAATTTACCACATCATGATTGAAACAAATTCTATTATATCAGAGCCCATATTTTCAAAAGGATGTTATGAGTCCTGAAGAAAGGGTTTTGGAACAATACTGGTCAGTTATAAAGCATGTGCATCACTCACCCCTCCACAGCTGCTGGCCTGGTCAGCTCGTTGAAAAAAAAAATCCTATTTAGTGACATATAATATTCTTCTTCCAGATCAGCCCTCCTAAAAATCAGTCTGACTGAAACGCTCAAGTTAGTACAGATAAGCCATAATAAGGCAAATAAAAAGGCCATTCGGTTGAAGCACAAGTGTAAAAGGCCAGCTTTAAACACGAATCCCTGGCCTTGCAAATTAAGTTAGGAAAAAAAAGTCTTCAGCCCTACCTCTCCCCAAAATAGTCAACAATCACTAATTAAAAAGCAAGAACTATAGTCAATAATCACTAATTAAAAAGCAAGAACTGAGCAGACAGTTTGTGTCATTGTGCAACTGTGCAAACAAAATGTATGCAAAAAGCTATACTCATATGATGTAGGTACACAATAAAACATAGGCTCAAGACAACACAAGAACTAGTCACAACTGATTTTTGCGCGACACCTGAAAATTTCACCTTCTTCTCCCTGCCGTTCATTAATCAGAGCACACTCAATAGTATTGCTACCACATGCAAGACGTGATGTCAGCCGTTTGTGCACAGAGGTTAACAGGCACACGCCAACGCGCCGACTGAGCGTATGGGTGGGCTCGGGGCTCCTACCTGTGCCCTTCTCCAAAGTGCCCCACACAAGCACGTACTAGAAGTGCCAACTGAACTCAGACACAGCACTGGGTCTGGGGCACCACACGGGGCTGAAATTCGCTTCACGAACACCCAAGACCAAGGAACTGCTCCAGCCTGACACCGTTAGTAAATCCTCTGATGTTATTTGCTATTACTGACACATTAGAGTTCAACTGCTGTCAGTGGCTATTGATCAAATAGACGGTTTTGTAAAGCTGGATATCATCAGCCAGAAAATTGCAGGAGTCAGTGATTGCTGCTCAAGACTTAGCATACTTCACTTAACATGCTTTTCTTTTCATTAGAATGCCTTTTATACCAATGACATTGAGCAAGAGAATGTTCTGCCGTCTGAAAAATCTGTCATTCTGTCCACTGGAATTGGAGCATCAGCTTTCAAGGGCAGCCTCCCACCTTCCTGCCCCCCTCTGACAGTCACCACGCTCACATACTCTGACATAGCAAAATGCTTAGCTTCAAGGTGTTCCTATGCAAGTGGCACCGTAATTAAGCATCAATTGTACTCCCTGAAGCTTTACTAGAGCAAGCCTTGATTTCTCATCCAGCATCATACCTTCATTTTGCCAATTAGAAAACTGTTCGTAAAACACAGATCTTTTACACCTGCTCAGACATCTTGTATGTTTTAACTTAAGCAAGTACTAAGCACTTCACTGAACTGAATCTGAAGTAGTCACTTCACTATAACTAAATACAGAGCATCAATAAACAGATATTGTACAAAAGGAATCCTTATGGAGATTCAAAGAAAGTACTCCAATGCAAATACTTTCATTCTTTCCAGCTACAGAAATAATGCACTACCCATCCTGAAAGAAAGGTAACCAAGGAAGTATGTCATTTGCAATAGGTTCACTATGTAAGAGCAAAGTGGTTTTTCATTATTATTATTTTAGCTACTTCTGTGTATTTCAGCTTTGAAAGCTGTATCACACAGCATCAAAACATTTCTGATGAATTACAGGCACGGAACCAAAAATACAAGAGAGAAAATATTAAGAAAACATTAATTCCTCCACATCACTACTTTCAAAGGTCATATCTGAGTTTTTTTAAATTTTCCTGAGAATAATCCTACCTTGTCCAAAATAACTCATGCTCCTCTTTTTTTTTTTTTTCTTACCACCCCCCCCCCCCCCGGCCATGGATCAGGAAGAACTATAATGCTTGAGCAGTTTGATCTCCCTAGGAGATGAATCAATATGTCTGAAGAGCATCACTTATTATAATAAAAATACGTTCATTAGTAATATTAAGTCTTTTAATGCATAACTGAATTTTAATTTTTCAAATCTATGGCTTACAGAATACACGTACCCCAACAAATATAATTATAATGTACTTGGTATGAAAGACACCATCATATCGATGCATATTCCCAAAGTGTGCCTACATACAGGGAAGGCATATCTAAACAGCTAAATGTGTTGCATTACAGCCAGAAAATTTAAAGCAGCATATAGCAAACCGGTATGTTCAGGAAAACAGAAGCTGAGAATCACAGAAGAGTTTGGGTTGGAAGGGACCTTTTAAAGATCACTGAATACAAAAGCATTAAAATAAGCCATTTATATCAACAATATAAATAGCAGCCACTCCACCCCCCTTGCCAAACTTTACAGCCTGATTGTGCCAGCCGCTGCACTTAACAGCTGGGGCTACAGACCATCCTCCTTGTTTTGCACTGCACAATGAGGAAACCAAAATCATCCTAGAGTTAAAGGTTTTGTTTTTCCATAGTGAACTAATAATTGACGTATACCCCGTGTAATAGGAAGAGTTGGAAAGAGGTGTTTTGATCTTGTTCACGGTTCCTCGCAGGGCAAAGCAGCAGCAGACATGTCACCCGAGTGCCAATGAGCCACCCCTCTCCAGTATTTGCAGTCTTAGCTTTCTAGGTACGATTGGGTAATATAAGCATGCTGCCACATAGAAAACAGCTTTATTGACATGACATAACTCACTAGGAATTAAAGACCTGGGTGAAATGACTCCGGCTTCTTACTTATAAATCCATTAAATGGTTTAAAAGGGACAAACAGTAGAGTCTCAGAGGGCTTTTTTCCTATCTTCCAGGTGATCTTTTACTCACAGGGTAACAGCAGGTAACAAGATACTAAAATTTCGCTCTCTGTTCCCTGTTTCTCCAAAGGCCTAATGCCTCTGTGTGGCTTTGTACAGGTTATAACCTCTCTAGATTTCATTTACCCATCTCTAAAATGTGAACGTTGCTGCATTTCCTCCTGGGAGGTACATGGAGCCCTAGAATATTAATCCTGGTAGAGAGCTTTGAAATCAGAGAATTGAAAACAGCACAAAGGTCCAAGTTTTATCTTGTGAAACTTTCTTACTGCTTTTCCATTGTCAATCTCATACAGAATTAACTACGGCCATTTAAATCATTATACCTTATAATCTTGCCCTTCCCAAGATTTTTTTTTTGATTTTTTTTTTTAAAAGATAGACAGAGGTAAAATAACTTAAACCACCATTTCAGCTTTTCCTACTTACAGATGTAACATGCATTGTGATGTTCCATATGGTGTTTCTGTTGTGCCAGTGCTGTGTTCAGCACTTACAATGGCATCCTCCATGGCCTTCTCTGTCTAGATGAAGAGTATTTAAGGAGCCTTCTAAAAGCAATAATCGATTTCATTATGAAAACGTTCTTTAAAACGATTACAAAGTGGTCCTTGTGGATCATTTTCTGTGTTGATATCTAAAAGCTTTTCCTTATTTTTTTTTCTTTCCAAATGCATAAAAGACATTGAGTACTTCAATTCTATGGAAGATTAAACATTTTGCTTAAAATCTTACTAGGCATTACTGCAAAACGTAGAGTATTTTTCTAGTTGGTATATAAATTAATGGGCTTGTTCAGAGCTGAACAACAGAAAAAAGAATACTTCAAAAACACCGTTGATGTCTGTCATAAGAAAATACAGATGGGATCTGTTAGATTAAAAAAAGTAAAAATAAAATAAAAAACTTAAAATTTATGAGAAGTATTTATATTTTGAAGCAAGTCCAAAGGACTAGAATAATCCTGGTTACTTTCATACAAACTACTTGCATTTATTTGTTTTCAGTGAACCCAATAGAAATGCAGTAAAACCCAATAAAATATTGGGCCAAAATCCACAACTAGCCCCAACATTTACAACGTATAGACAGCTAGCTATAAGGAAATATCACAGGTTAAGTAAGCCCTCAAATGAGAGAATGACTTTTTCAAAGCTTGCCCATTTTAGTACTTCTGTTATTTCATTCGTATCACCTTCTTCTGGCTCACAAAATTCTTATGATTTCATGACCTGTGAACAGATCATGAACAAGCTGTCCTTTTCTGCATTCATATCAGCTAGGCCTTTATCGTGAAACCACTAGAAATGCTCACGAAATCCCAGCTTTTTGCTGTAACCTAACTCCATCTCGACCCCATGGAATTCCCCTTTTTTTTTTTTTGCCAGAAGTTTGCCTAGATAGTCCTCTTCAGATCTTCACCAGAATGAAAACATAGGGAAATATGATTAAGCCCATTTCCCATTTTGTACTACTTCACAAAAGGAGTTTACTGGTTATGACACCTCATCAGAACCTGGCTGGCTGACAAGATCAATCCCTAAAGCACACAAGTCCATGCAAGAGTGTATTTACAAGGGAGACCCGGGCAGTTGAATTGGTGGGAGTCCTGTGCAAGTTTCTGCAACACATCTTTCTAGATAATCATAGATTTTGATCTAGCAATAAACACAAATACAAAACATTTTTTCTACAGATATTATTCATGGTGCTAAAAAATAGTTTTAAAATTCAGATTTCCCCTTGTAGGAGATGATTAAGATATTAAGAGAATTAGGATGTAAAGGATATAAGATATAAGGATATAAAAAAATATTAGGAGAGTTTTAGAGATATACTAACCAGAAATGTGGGTGATCTTTCACTACAAAGTCACACGCTTTGACATTAGATTTAATTTGTTAAAACAGATTCCTTCAAAATAAGTGAAAACAATCTAAACATTCGTTCTTTGAGAACTACATGGGAAAGTATTTATCTAAGTTAGCTGCAATATATCTTAAAAGCAGGCTCAATGTAATGGCAGTTAAATCTCTGAGAAACTACTCCGCATTGTTCTATATTGTTTTACCGAACCCACGGGAATATGTCTTTCTGTATGCTTTAGTGATGCACACAGCTTTGACGACACTTCAATTATCTCTGGCTGAAATTGAATCTGTTAAGAACACTGTAAACTGAATAATCCAATTCCTTCTAATACACCAGACTGAATCCCTGAGCCCTAATGAACATTTTTCCTTTTTCATTCCCTCTCCCTAGAGCTAACTAAATTGTTGAGTCAAGAACCTAGCAATTACGTATCATTTAAATATTTTTAGTTTATACGCATTCATCATTTGCAAGTGAGGACGTGATTGCAGTAAGCTTCCCAACAATGCTATGCAATTTTAATTACCAGAAATCCAACACAGTAGGTGAAACAATGTCATCGACACCTAAAACAACATACTCAATGTTGCTAGCAGTACTACAATTACAGGAAAACAAGGTTTATCATACTGGAGATATGTGTATACATACATATATATACACATATCTTTATGCATTATTTAATATGTAACAGTTTACATTGAAAAGAATCAAAAATCAATGTCTAAAGCTTTAAATTCAGTATCAGCATCTGTTCTCCAACAAACCTCAAAGTCTTAAACACAGTGTCAAGAACTTACCAGTTTTGAGGATAATTCCCAGTACTCCTAACTCAAACTTCATGCAACTCTCCTAGACAAGATCATGAGTAACAGATTTAACCCTTAAGATATCTCTGCTGTGAGCAAGAAGCTGAACTGCATCAGCTCCTGCAGCCTCTTCCTGCCTACTTTCTTCAGGAATTCCTACACTTGAAATCAGAATTTGTGGTCCCAGTTGCACACGATGGCTAAGAAGAAATATTTAAGAGATCTTTTAATAGAGTACTCTGTGCAAGTCTGTGCAATATACTCTCAGACCACCATTACATTCAACTCTTTTATAATTTTATATTACAGAAATTTTTACATTACAGAAATGTTCAGGTTCTAAAGACAAGCTTTATAACGCTCTTTTATACATAGCGCTGTTATTAAGACAAAAATTAATGTCTTGATCTTCCTCACAACTGAAAAAGAGTCAGATTGAAGTCCACAAAATCTTTTCCTGTACAGTTAAAGAAATTAAAATAGGGTTAGCGACTACTATATAGAGTGGTTAGTATATTATTTCTCTTTTGAAGAAAGTCAGATATGTCCCAAGTTTATGAAAATACTAACCAAAATAAATGCACATTTAATGACTCAGTTTGTTAAATGTTATCAATACTTATTTTCTCTAAAAATAACCTGCAAACCACTACAAGTGCCTTTTCAAAAGTAAAATGCACAGCATTTAGATTAGCACACATTTGAAGTTACTAAAAGCCATCTTAAAAGGATGCAATCTCAAAAAGCATTAGCTTTTAGCTAATATTCTTCACTCTTACAAATTTAAAAAGCACCTTGACAGTGTATTCATTCTGAAAAGTAAAAGCCAGTAATTCTTAAGATAAGCAGCAATATAGCATCTGGGAAGAAAAAAAATTGGCTACAAAATTCAAAATCCTGGGAACCAAAACTGAAGAGTGTGAAAGCTGACAGGAACGAGCTCTTTACTGTTAATTTTCTACTTCAAAACAATTATGCAGTAGCTTTCCACAAACAGTCAGATCAGCAGGATGACAAGACCCACCTGTTACATTAAGCCTTCCACACACACAGTTTGCGTTTGAAATTCAGCATGAGCTAGGCAGTTAAGTAGAATGGCTCTCGAAATGCCTGGTATAGAGCCTATTTTGGAGAACCCTACAAACTGCTGTGGGATTTCAGGTTATTAGCTAGAATCAAGGGAATTCAGTGGTACAAATTACTGTATTTTCATCAAGGTCATTACATGTTTAAGCAAAAGCAAGGGCATGCTGCAATATTATTTTTCGAACAAAGCATAATAATAATATTGATCAAAGTTTGATGATGCTTTAAATGCCTAAAAAACTTCTCCAAGACATAACTCCATTCAACATAAAAGCCTTTGAATTACAAGACAAAAAATAGTTGGATCAACATTAATTCAAAAATATTGTCTTCAAGAGCCATGTTTTCTAAACTGTGACTCTGTAAAACCTTCAAGATACTTGGATGCCTTCATCCTCACATGTTACAAGTAAATAAATATCTCACTTCAGAGAAGGGCAGCACTCCTACCTTCCCTTTTGGTGACTGTCCTTTTACACAGAGATGCATCTTTCCCTAAACCTTCCATTCAATGTCATACGTACATTAAAACCTTGCATTACAAACACTTTGAGCCAGTCCAGAGAACATCCACCCTCCTTCTCTTAGGCAAACCAGAATATTTTGATTTATTTAATGCTATTAGATAACCTGTGTGAATTTCATCCAAGTTTAAATTATACAGTCACTGTAAAAGAGCGCTCTTTGGGAAAAAAAATCTCCGAAAAATCTTCACTTCTTTTTCCAACAGCCAATTTAGTGGCTGATCTGATGATACAGCACAATCAAAACAGTGTCACAGCATGGGAATATTAGTTCCCAGCCTAACCAAACTAGAGAACCTTGAGTACAGGCGCTTATCGGACACTCAAGACAGTACGAGTGCCTTCCTACCTGTTCATTATCTCTATTTAGACAAAGGAACAATGTCAATAATTTCCACAAGGAGGCATATATAACCTTCTTCAGAAAGGGGACACCTTAACATACCCTTATTTCTCTTTATCCAGACCTAAATAAAGTCTAAACAATTAACAGGTTTCCAAGGGAGTTGGTTATCTCATCTACTTTTGTATCATCATTAATTCTCTGACGTTCATGCTTTAAATAAACTTTCTTCTTAAAACCTCTCACTGATGTTACATAAATATTTTTCCTATAGGCGCCCAAGCCATCTCAATAACTAATACTAGTTTACTCTGGTTTGCAGTTATTTTTGTATTTTACATGCAAGTTCGGCTCTGAATTTGTTTTAATGTCTTTCCCTTTGATACCACCCTTCTGGACACCACAGTATGTGAATTTCAGAGTTTTATCCTTTTAAAAGTTTCAGATATCTACACGTCCTCTTGCGAAAATAAATTGGCACCATCAAGAGCCTAAGACTTTTTTGTTCTTTTTAAGCAAAGCTGTACTATTGTACAATTTAGTTATGATTTGATATGGCTTTTGGCCAAGGCAAAATAGGAATAGACATTTAACAACTGACTGCTGGGGGCTAGCAAAACAATTTCAGTATGCCATATCCTGACCACTTTGCTCGTGTGACAGGCAGATATTAGCTGCAGCAATACCTATTTCCCTGAACACTAATAAATCTCCTCTTCCCACTGTTTCCATAACACATCTCTTTGTCCCATGTTTCTCCTTCCAACAGCGTTGTGATAGCCCACCTGATTCCCCCCCTCGCTGGCAAACTCCGTCGAGATCACCTGCCTCCCACTTGCAGCACTTGTGTTTTTACAGCAGCGTATTTCACATACACTTCTGAGAGGACTTAACACAGCTCTCACAGTGATGTCCTTCAGGACTACCCATTCCATTTTCATGCTGGGTAACGTACATAATATGTCCAAAGAAACTCCACGTAACTGTTTCCCCAGAAACACATTACGCAGCAATAAAAGGACTGCATTTTCACTTTTTGCAAGGGACTGAAAAATTAAGCCCTAGAAATCAGTGTCCATTAAATAACCCTAGGGGTGGGGGTGGTCTTTGTAGGAGGATGGTATTTAGTATTTGGTGTGCCAGGCACTCAAGGGTTGTTTACCTACAGCAGCTCACAAGTCTCTCAGGGTTGCCAGCAAGTGCTGCTTTACTCAGATTCATCATCGTCAGAACAGAGAGTGCTTTTCTGATATGTCAAATTCATCCCAATTCATCCACATCCTAATATCACGTAATTAATGCTTAATAGCTTTCATTTAAAATTCTCAATGTGCCCTAGTCCTTCAACCTGGACAGTCAAGTGTCCAAAGTCTTCCTCCATGTGAAACTCAATGCTGACCACCCCATTCAGCCATTCCCAGTATTTATACCCGTTTGGAACTACATTCGCCTATAAGGGCTTTACCTGAAGCCAGGCATATAGGGTACTTCATAGTGACACTCCCCAAACGCCCTTCTTTCTTACGTGGAGTTGATCTGCAAAGGACTATATGAAGTTTATCAGTGGGCTCAATCACTATGGCTCTCAAGGACCACCAATGCTTATTTCATTTGTTCTTACTCATCCCAGATCTACCCATTTCTCATCCAAATGAAACTGTTCCCTTTACATAATTGACTGATGACACCTTTAGAATACATAATTTATTGCATATATATGCTTTACATTATGCAATATTTTATGTGCTGCCTTTTCTCCCCGTTGAGACCACTCATAAAACACTATTAATACAAGTGTCCTACAGTATTAAGTTATTCTGCTTTAAAACATTTGAGACAAAAATCCTCCTTTCAACAGTTCTATCACATCACATTATCGCATACCTGAAGTCCCTCTTCAGCTCTTACGGGTTTTCAGAAGATATGAAGGACAGTCAGGTCTTCCCTATGTGATTCTGAAAATCTTCCCTCTGGAATTTCTAAGAGGGCTGAATTGACACCCCTGGTTGCTAAAGCCCTTCATCCTCAAAAGAGGTACAAAGAGCAAAATTACAAGTTTCCTCAGAACTGTCCTTCTGGTGAATTTGAAGAAATCATCCTTAGGAATGCAAACAGGGTTCAGACCCCGTGTCCACTCAGTTCTTGAACCGTGGTGGCTGCTCTGCTGCTTCAGCGAGATACAACACACTTCAGCTTCCAAGCAAACCTATGCTACAGCCTCTCTGTACAATAGCAGCAGCCCCTGGAGACAGCAGAAGTTTCACTTCTCAGTGAAGAGATGCGTATTTACTGCTTCAGCGTGTTCCAGAAGGGAGAGCATTTATACTTTCTGCATTACAAGGTCTCTCTGTGGCTGCCTCTCTACTACACGTGCTGCAGGATTTCAGTGTAGGATTTACACTTTGTTGAAAGCAATACATCTTAAATGAAATGGTAAGTCACATATTCAAATTAGAAATGTAAAAAATGAAATAAGGTACCAAGTTATAACATTTTAAGGGTATTGCAAACAAAAATACAACTGGAATAAAAAAGTATTGATTTACCTCAGGCCTAAAAAAAATGAGAAATAGACAGGAATATACTGCCAGTGAACTATTTCAAGATAGTTTAAATTATGGACAGGAGCATCTTCATACAGGTAGTATTTATATGAAAACTGTAAGAGCTGGAGAAGTGGATATAAATTTCTTTACTTGGAAAGTTGTTGAAAAGACCCTGTCACTTTTCAGGACCTGTGAACCGTTGTCTGCCATTTCAGCTCCAGTTCTGTTCTCATCCTCCTGGAATTTGAGTCACCTCAGATATTTAAGACTGCGTTTTGGAAAGACAACAGCAGTTTACAACCAGAAGACACATTTTCAGATTTTGTTTCAGAAATCTGATTGAAATGAGAGAAAACACACCCCAAAGGTTAAAGTCTCCAAATAAAACGTCTGTTTAGCTGTGAGGCTTAACAGCAGCAAGCTTTGGAGGATCACTTTCTTTAAATCAATTATGATCAATACAAGCCAGATGGCCGGCCTGTCACACCAGATTGAGCTGTCTGGATGATAAGGTCACTGCATCTGTCGGTGGGAAAGTGCCGCAAAGGCGTCACATCCTGAGCTCCCGATGCTCCCCCAGCCCATCTCTTCGAGGGGAGCACATCAGGGATGAAGACCTGCGGTGCAGGAATTTGGTGAGGTTACCACATTTGACAGTGTTTGTCAAGTTATCTTCTACCACTTTTGTGGAAAGATTCAAGAACTAGACCTATGCTATACTGCCCCTTTAGCCAAAAGAAATTTCCAACAATTTTCTCCCGTGGGGAGGTATTTTCTTTCCTTGCATCTGCAAAAAAAGAGTTTGATGTGATTTCCCACAGACTGCATAATTTTAATGCACACCATACTGTGTATCAGCTATCAGAAAAGTTATTATCATAATTAAATGTCATCTCTTTGAGGGGACAGAAATAGCAAGTTCCTTCTGTATCATAACTGGTATTGTACAGCCACTTGTAAAATAATCTCTCCTGCTGCTCCAGATACTCAAAAATATCAGTGATTACCAATTTTTGTTACTTTTATTATTGCTGTTATTGTACATACAGAGATGTACATACTATATCACTACAAGGGAAAAAATAATAGAAATTTAAGCACTTAAAGCCAGGTACTAATACAAACTGTCTGAAGGTAAAGTTTGAAAATACTCAGATCTTCTCTTTGGTGCTTTTATGTCAGTTTTGGTTACATACGCTGAATCATAGGAAATTAAAGTCTGCTGCCTTTCAGCATCCTCCCAAGTGGCTTCACAGAGTTTTACTTGGCTTCCCTAACACCGTAATTAAAAATAACAGAACTGATAGGACTCAACCGAGAACAAGCAGATGTACCTGTGTGCTGTTTTCCCCTTAAAATATGGATTAGAAGAAGTAGCTCTGTGTTGTTTAATAGCCTGAGTACTAATAAATAATTTACTACAGAAACACTAAAATATTGAAACACTATTTGAATGGGATACTTAGCCCATAATTTACATGCAGTAAATTACTAACTAAAACTGTTTTCCATTCCATTTTCTTTCAAAGAAACAACGAAAACAAAAAATTGGAACTATGCATCCTCTGACATAAACAAATGTCCTTATACCACATGTGAAGAAAATTAGAGCTACACTTCATGAGTGCAACGTTACTGTCTAAAGATACAGAAGTATTTCTCTGCTTAGCTAATAAAGAAAGCTTTGCATGCTTCACCAACTGCTATTAAAAACATAGTTCAATAAGTGTATGGCAAAGTAGGCACATTTAATATCGAATGCACTTGTGATACAAAATTTCTTAGACTTTTAGATACTGCAAATTTATTAGATTCATAATAAGTAATAAAACATGACTTAAACTTTAAGAAACGCAAAACATGCTGTTTCAAAGCAAATGAGAGAGCTAGGAAAGGCAATTCATTGCCCTAATCTCAAAGCCTAAGGTGTTGTTTAAATCTCATTCTACGTTCAACCAGTTTCTTCTTTTACAATAAGAACCACATGTTCTTCCTTGGGGCTTTTATTCCTCCATAAACTGTAGGGTACTCCCTTTTCTTTCAGCAGGAAGGAAAGGAGAACACATTTTCAGAGGGCCCCCTTGTTGCGGTTCCATTAAAACACTAACAAGACAATTCCAGACTTTCTGGACAAGTAAATCTCCACTTATTTGTCAGAACATATCTTCTACATTTCCCTACTAAAACAGCAACAGACTTGTGCATCTTTCTTGACTTGTCTGGACAAATTACGGAAATACATTGGTTAAACTTCGCTGAGTCGTTTGGTTTTAGTACAAAATCTACTGCTAAATTAGATCAGTGTTGCTTTTCATTCTACTGACTTAAAACTAAGTTTAAAGTATCTGGGTGAGATGAAGAAAAGTAGTTCAAGTAAATCAAAAAGCATTCAAATTCAACAGCAGTCTACAAAACGCCTTCTGATGCATTAATGTCTTATGCTGTTTTTATTCATACTACACTAGGAGAGGTATAAAGTGGTCAGAGTTTCTCAGTGAATAAAAATCACCCCCTTGTGTCGCTGGGCTTGTACGGAATTCCGGAGCTCTGGGGTTTGACAGCTGTGCCCGAGGCTCTTTCCCTGAGGCCTCTCCCAGTCCCTTGGGCAGGCATCAGACTGGTTCAGGAAATTCTAGGCCTTGACTGCTTGTTGCTGAGCACTTGTTCCATACATAAAATTACCAGAGATATCTGTGCATAAGTAAAAGCAGAAGACATCAAATTGCTAACAGTAATCACTGTCATAATACAAGCACACAGTTGCAAGTTTCTTAAGTCCAGTGCTCTGTATTTCTATGTAAAAATTTTAAAGTACATTTCTTTTAAATTAAAAAGACTCTCCACTGATTCATCCATCTAAATTTGCACCTTCCTGAAGAGTTTACATGTACCCAATAAATTAACAGATGAGTCTAAGGAGTCTTCATGGGAACAGGGGAGGAGTGAAGGTTAAACACCAAGGATGACTGTGAATGCCTCATCTCCACTTCTTCGCTGAAAGATATCTTGAGAAAGCACTGAAAGCACGTAGAGCATAGAAGTCACTCAGAAGGAGGAATGTATGAGAACCATAGCAAAATATACAACTCTTGCTTAACTCAGTAGGAAGGTTTCTTAGATATCACAGCTTTGAAATGCAAACTCAAGTTTAAGTCAAGCAAATAATATGCTGAGGGCTCCACAAAGCACAGGTCTGCAGAAAGCAGAAAAGCCATGCTCGCATCTTAAATGTATGAAGAGTGGTCATCACCTCAAGCACTGCTGGTGATCCCACACAATGAGTGGCAGTAGCATTGGGGCTTGCCTTTTTTTTTTTTTTTTTTGAAATAAAGCCAGCTCTTCAGGCGAACAGGCCTTTAAAAGAACAGACCAGCATTCATATTTTTATATAAGTTGTCAAACAAAACATTCCAGTCAGCTATATTTCATCAACTTTACAAAACTATGCTGTGTTCTTTTCCATCTCTTCCCAACCTCCGCACCACAGATAGCACTGCTCGACCTTACAAAGCTTCCTAACATGTCAACTTCCATGCTCACGAATCAGGCCCTAATCTTTTGCTGTTACCTACCCTTACAAACATTAATGCTAATATCCCTTCTGAATTTTGAAACACGATATAATACTCTGTTCAATTAAATACTTCTTTCTGGTTTCCTTATAAAGAACAAAGAAGGATCCCGAGGATTTGAAAGCATGAAAAATATTTCATGCTAATCTTTACTACCAAACAAAGCCTCTGGTTCACATAATTATTGCCACTGATTTTAGCTCATTTGGCTTACGTTACAATATGGTTTTCTCTCCTCTTATTTTGGGAATAACTTTAAATGGCTATTTCATGATGTGATAAAGTTTATTAATTCACTTCATATTTTCATTAATCACTAATGCAATATAAAGAAGGGATAAAGACTTCTTTCTATTTTTATATCGTTGCCACTAATGCCATTGACCCTGAACAAAACACTTTCTCTCTGTTCTCACGCTTTTGCATGTAAAAAAAGCGCGTAATTTTTTCCTCAAGAAAAAGTTTTAAGTAACAGGTTAAGCCTACCTAACAGTCTAAGGATATTAAGCTCTACATAAGTTGTCAATATTAAGATATTTTTCCACTTAGCTGCTATGTGTTCCACTTCTACTCCAGCCTATATTTAAAAAAAAAATCTTAAGAAATATTTCAGCTCCTCAATAAGCATTAATCACAAAAACCTTTTCAGAAGGGAACCGGTATTCCTTTTTGAGTTGCTTTCCTAATATAGTCCTCTCCACAGGATTGAAAAATGAAGCAGGAATTTAAGAAAAAATTCTATGATACATGTACAAAGAGAAGTGCTTTAGTAGTCATTCACAGGTGGAGAGATGGGGTTCATACACAAAAGGAAGTTTAACTTTTAATAAATGGAGAGGTTGGGGGATGCATAAGTTATGCAGTGGAGACCGCTGAAAAAAAAAATATATTTTTGGAGTTAATAATCTTATTCCCTTATACTCAGCAGGTATAATCCTCAAACACAGCTCAATAAATTGGCAACTTGATTGTATTAACAGACAGATGGGATCTTGAAGTTTCAGGAAGGCTGTGGGACAAAGCAGCAGCGTGAGCCCAGTCAGATGGCCCGAAGAGGGGCAAAGCACAGCTCTCAGTGTCAGACAGCACGTCCGAGGAGGAGGCTGGCCTCCCAACGTGACTGAATGGACCACTCCACGTACCACGTCTCACGTTTGCAATTTAAGAAGTGATTTACAAGCTGTAATTGCAATGCCACTGGCAATACGGGCTATATTGGCTCTGCTGAATGTGACAATAACTTTAAACTTGTAAGTTTATGAACCAACAACAGGATATCTACAGGAGCAAGAAGCTGCTGTGATTTGGAAAAATCTGTAAAATAACTTGATTAAATACTCTGGTGGCCATTTTGTGCAGAATATTGGGCTACTGTGGCTACTTCTGGCTAAACTGTTGCTGTTTAAGTTAGGTACTTTAGAGTTGGACCCAAGAAGTCTTTACAGGCTGTGACTCTGGTCAGATCCTTTTTGTAGCATAGGCATGCCCTTGTCTTACCTTCCATTCATGCCTGGGAAGCTAATCATACAGGATGTCAGACATTCACCTTGCCTTATTGATTCACAAACCAGCTCTGTAGCTTCAGCAGAGGCGCGCTGCAAAATACGCTGCACATGCTCAATCTGCAGAGTATAACATTTCTCAAACGGGCAAGCAATTAAAAGCTTGGGTCTAGCTGCTTCCGAAGACATTCCTTTCCTTAACAAATTTACACTTTGGGTTTTGAAGTAAGTAATCCGAGTGTCTTAGTTACTGGTGGAAAGCAATGCCAGTAAGTGTGGTACGGAGCCTGACAAATACAACAGGGATCTGTAACAGCACTGTGACACTAGGGATAAATACTTTCAACCTTTTTTTTGGTGTTTAGGAGGAAATAAATTTAGACTTAAAAATAGGATCTACAAAAGGTCCTTCCCAGATAGTAAAGAAAACAGGACAACCCAGAATAATCTCTTTAGGCCCAACTAAGCAAATAAAGTATAAAAAAATACTCATATATTCATTTTCATATCAGGATGCAATGAAAAAAAAAAGAGCAGACACCTGTAACATCTCAGCAAGACAGACAGCTGTCCTGTGAAAGATACTGGGAACTGATGGAAAGTAAGCAGAATCATTCTTCTTTCCTCTAATTGCCATTTGATGCTGAAGAATATCAACCTAAAACATTTCTAGTCCCTTTAAGAGCTATTTAGTAACTCAGTTACTCAGGTGCCCGTACCATAGTGAAGGAAGCCTAGTAGCTATAGAATTAAATAGCTACTGACAATCCCCCACTTCACTGAAGGCAGATTTCACAGCTAATTGCCACCTAAACCAAATATTACAGGGAAAAAAAAAAGAAAAACAAGGACACAATGCATAATATATCATTCTTGATATTACATTCAATAAGAGGCAAAAAAACACCACCATTTACAGCACCACCCACCAATTAGCTCTTTTCATGTTAACCTTCTGTTGCCTCATGTCTGATGGGTGTAATTGGTTTTACTGGAAGAAAGTTTTTTAAGCTTCCTGCTACATATTTTCATATAAGAAAGCTTTTAACTTTTCACTTCTGAAAAAATCATTTTTGTATCTCTGGATAAAAGACAGATCAGTGCCTAATTTTAAGTACTCATAGCTTAATATCCCTTCTTCATTTTCATCAGCTTAATATTTATCAGGTAAATAACTGACACAGCTTTATTTAAAAAAAGATTATTTCTAGAATTTTCCCTACTTTTTATTTCAAGAAAAACTTTGAATAGTTAAGCTCCTGAAACTACAGAATACTTAGTGAAATATTACTAGATATTTAGATAGTAATTTTCAGACCTTTCTCAAAATTTTTCTTCAGACTCAGGACAACGTACATACACAGCTTCCCCTCCCCACCCCCCACCCACCCCCCCCAAAAGAACGCAACTAAATTACTGGTTCTTTAACCAAAATAACCCCCAAACCAACCAATTTCTGACAGGTGTTGAAACGGAGATACCTAGCAGACAGGAAGCATACAGTATGATTTGCAAAAGATCTTTCCTAAGTGAAGGACGGATGCCTAACACTTTCTCAAGGATACTACGGACATCCTATCACAGCTCTGAGCATTTTCTCAGTACAAGCTGTCTCGTTCTCACCTGAGCTATTTAGTGCTAAATCCCACTCTGGAAAATGACTGTACAATGATAGGAAAATCTTCCTCCCTTGTGTCTTAATCGGGTGGTAACAAAAGCAAGGTTAATAATTCCACTGCAGAACAGTGGTGTCATGCTGGATAAATCCCTTCCAGATGTTAGCAGTAATACCAACACATCATGACCTCAAAATAATTTGTTATACGTCTACACCTTTAGTGGAAGCCTTTAAACCATCCAGGTAAGGGGAGAAAGAACATATTAAAAACATCATTAATATGCATTTGAGACTGTATAACTAGACATCCACATTTCTAAACATGGGGAAAAGTTAGTTCCTTGGCATTCCTTGGTGTACTCACATCACAGTAAGTTAAACTTAGTTGCAATACAAGACTAATTCATTCCTATCTCCAAGATTAATAGAAGTACAACTGCAAACTCATCCAGAAATAACAAGCAAAATCTAAACAGTAGCCTACTCTCATATTTTGTTTATTCATCAGAAAGGCTCTTTAATTTGATGGGGCTGGCATTGCCGTTCATTTTGGCATAACGTTGGACTCAATCCAATTGCTAGACAGCACACACGAAGAATTCGGGCAGAAATGCTGTACTCTGCAGCCCATTCCAGCTGCAGGTTCCCATTCTATTTTTCCCTTCAAACAGCTCCTGCAGGAGACAGATTTAAGCTGCTTCGCCAAGCACCTTCAGTCCCACTCTACAGCAAGCAACATACAAAAAGCTACTTCACAGCTGCTCCTACCAAAAAGCTTCACTGTGTTTTGAACATGCTCCTGTGCCCGTACAACCTTTCCCCAACCTAACATTGAGGAGTAGCAGCTGTACATGTCCCTGGTTAGCAGTGGCCTCAGTGGAAGAGAAGCACAACGTGACAAAACTGTACTCCAGTCCCATGCAGGAGCAATACCAGAGCACTATTTGGGCAGAAAGCTAATTTCACCCCAGTTACCACTACACAGCCAATAGAGCTGAGACAAACCTGGAATAGGAACTTTTTACTATTATTATTTAATATGAAGAAATTTAAAGAAACGTAAATAAGAGACAATCAACACAAAAGCTTCTTTTACCACAAAGACCTAGACAGAAGAAGGAAGAAAAAACACACGGGTAAGATTCAAGAAGATGTGTAATTCTTGCATATAAGAAAAATACAGTTGAAACGTGGGGGGTGAGGAAATCCTTCACTTTGTTTATATAGAACCTTTTTAATTTGTAAATCAGCATCATGTCAAAAGAACAAGACAAGTTATTGCTCATAAAACCTGCCATACAAATGATGCAAACCAAAGCTGGAATGAAGTTCTTGTTTACAGAAAAGTGGGTTTTAACAAGCCATTAATCTATCATTTTATATCAGAAGTCAAGCAATTTGCAGCTGAACATTAGAAAAACTTGTATAGGTCACACCTGCTACTTACAAAGTGTTGACATTCTTGCCATGTTTCACAAATATACTGTCAAAGCTTCAAAGTACAAGATAAATTTATGCAATTAAGTTTTTGTTTGGATTACTAAAACAAGCCATAATTGATTGCTCATATTCTTTACTTCATTAATGACTCTCTAATTAGCTAAAACTTATCCATATCTGTGGCTGGAGGGTTAGCAGTCAGTGATAAAAATACAGGTGTGAAATAACCCAATTTACAGTATCAGATGATGTTAATGATTTCACACAAAGAAATAAGGTCCCATGAAATATACTCTCAATTCCTATTACTACCTACTGACAATCACAGTTTTATATCATGAAAAGATTACTATACTTATCTTCTCATTAGTAGCTAATTTCACTCATTCCTCTTGCCAAGCTAATTATAAGATTTTTTTCAGGCTGAAATGAATTAATAGGACACTTGGACCCCACTCATTTTTCTCATGGTAAAATAATTAATAAGCACTTACATACAAAAATCAAAATAGTTGTGTTAGCTAATTAGGAACAGTAAGGACAATAAAACCTGTAATATACTAAAGTAATAAAAACTCATTTTAGTGAGTAATCATCATCAGATTTCGGTAACTTGCAATTTTATTATAACAAAGAGAAATGAAATTGAATAAGGCTGTCATTCCCTTTCCAAAATCTCACCAGCTGTTCCTCAAAGAGAACAGGTTAGCAACAGCGCACCTTTGAAGCCGGTTCTGAAGCCAGTGTTTCAAAGTATTAATGATTTAGACTGATTAGCAAGTCGATCAATTTCCCTGATTATCCTACATTATTTTTACCAAAAAAAATGAATGGAAGAATTTTGTGAACTCCATTAGGTATGAGGTAAAAGCAGGAAGACAAAAAGCAATCTTTGAGTGATATTTACCTCCTTTTGTAGCTGTGCTAAGGACTGTTACTGGTGCATGGCATACACGGCACAGCATAGTGAAGACTGGTACATGGACGGGAATCAAAAAACCAGGCATTACAAAGAACAGCCTTCAGTTTTGCCACCAGCCAAACCAACCTAGAGCTAGGTGATTAAGGTATTCTGTTGGAAGATGAGGAAACTTGAACAGATCCGTTATGAACTGGAGAAGGAACAGATCAAACGACAAGGGCTATAAAGAAGCCCACTGATTCTGTGTACTGACTTCACATTCTGTAAGCCTCAAAGTTCTTGTGCTGCTGTTTAAGTCACATTGCCTGCACTTAGGTTTCTGAGAAACAGCAGCAACTGGCATTGGTGTCTCATCCGCAATTAAACTAAAAAACGTTAGTTAGACGTTAAACGTTAGTTAGTTTCTAACGTAGTTAGAAAAACGTCACAAATAAGGCATTCAGGGAATATGAAAGGACATTTCACCAGCCACAGGCCAAGTGTCTCAGAAGAGCACAACTGGAGGTACAGACACTCAAACGAAACACACAACTGATATCCTGGATATCCTGATTTGTAGCGTCCACATGGGATAAATATTTCCTAAATACAATGTTATCGTATTTCGATAATAAATAGGTAACAAAATTGAGTTTTTATATGTATATATAATTTGCAATAGTCTATATTGCATATTTCCATATAACCATTAAGAGAACCCTATCTGGAAATCATGATGCATTTCTGCTGCTTACCCCTGTGAACACCACACAAATGGATGGTTACTTCCAAAATTCCCCCCCCAGTAGGAAGCGTTCACAGCTACTGAAAGCAAAGTGAATGATTTCATGGGTCAAAAACACAAATAGATTATTTGAAGTTACAATCCAAATTGGAATACACATCGGAATTTCAATACAAGACTCAAACGAAGAAAAATGTAAACGTGGATTTTCAAATTAAAGGCACTGTAGGTACACAACCACGAAGTCGTGTATCATTTCAAAGTTTTGGATTATAATATAGTCTGTAAGCGTAGACTTTTTTTTTGAACTTGCAAGAACAAATTTTGATTTATCTGAATATAAGCACCTCAATATAAACTTAAACTCAGATTAGAGACAGATTCTGTTTTAATTACTTTACTGGAATCAAGCCCCTTGGTAGTCTCTTTAAACATCACTTTGTCCAGAGGGTACTAGATTTATCATCCCTCTAGATTTGAATTAATATAAAGCGTTCCACAGAAGGTTGGTTTCTTCTTTGCTTTGACTTCTCCCTTACAAAGGGTACCATGCACATTTATGTATTTTCAGTTTTTGTTAAAAAAAAAAAACACCACCACCACCACACAACTATGATCAGTACTCCAAATCTCAATTCCTTAAAAACAAACAAAAAAAAGAAAGTCAACAAAACGCTCGAAAACACCACCTGACTTGAAATCATAGGCAGTATTTTCATTGGGAAGAGATGTCTGATAGCTTTCTTTCTAATCTATCTTTACAAAGCTCTCTGAAGATCAAAAGAAGTCTTGCACAGATGTATTTTCATGCCAATGGCTAGGAGAAAGAATAGCCTTCAAGGAAACTGCTCACTGAATCCCTAAGTAATCAGGCAGCAGCACAGAGTATAAAAACCTTCAAAAAAGGTCAATGGATAAGGAAAAAAAATCTTTACTTTAAAATGTTGTGTTTGTTTCATTTTAACTCCACTACTCTGGAGTTAACTGCTAACTGTGAAATTTAACCATATTTGGCAGTAATTTCTCTGAAATAAAGAAATGTGTTGGAGAAAATAACTACTGAGAAGAAAACAAAGAAATATGCAAATCACTGCACTGTTTATCAAGATAAAATGCTTTTTGTTACCTACTTCTAGCACTACTGCTTAAACATATTTGAAGAACAACAAAAAAATCCCTCAGGACATCAAATAACTGAGCAGATGATTAACTTTGTTATGCATTTAATATAAACAATTAATAAAAAATATACAGTGCTTCATAAGAGTCAATTAAAGTTATCTTTTTGCAACGAAATAAGTATGTAACAAATGTATTCTAATCACATATTCAGTATCGCAATTTGAATGAATCTTATTCTTTGTTATCGTTTGCCCCTAGGAGCCTCATGTGTTGTTTACTTACATCTCCGTTCACGATTTCCACGTGAGCATTTATGCAACACACTCATATCAGAGCTTTCTACCTATCTTAAACTAAGCAAGCCAACAGCAAGCATCCTGCATTACTGCCCCGGTCACACGCAGCGATTCCGATTCATCCCGCTCTGCGTGTGCCACGGAACTGAACTGAGCATGGACAACTGCCAAAATCTTGTTCTACAAGAAGAAATGCCAAACAGAAGAAGGGAACATGTCCGTTCTAGCATAATACATGCTTCCTTGTACTGATTCCATGCCCTTCATAGGGGCCAACAAATGCCATTGTGATTACCTATAAGTAACTTAAGAGCTTTCCCCGCACTACATATATTATACATTTACTCCTTAACTGAAATCATTTGCAAGTTTTCATTGTTTTTTATATATTTCCCCCCAAAATGCGTTCACACAACAATGCCTACGATTTACCCTTCAACTCTGTCATGATGAAAGCTGACCTTGAATCCTCAGAGCTGCACAAGCGCTGGGTATTAGCACTAGTCATACAAGCACTTCCAGCTTTTCTTTCCTTCCTGCTCCTTTTTCCTGTTCAGATGCATCATGAAAGGTCTTGCAGCGAATTTGTCATTTTTCAAAGTTTGTGAAACAGTTTCAGAGTATGGCTTTTAGAACTTGGAACACCACCTTTTTTTTGCTTGCCTGAGTTTTGAAACAAGGACATGATGACAATTCTTTGACTGCTGCAACGTGCTTTGTTGCATTGTACCACTCTTTGAGGACAAACCAAGTTTGGGACAATGCAGGCAGGACACAGAGGAAAAACAGTATAAACAAAAGCTCTACTTGTAGGTCTTATCAGAGAAATAAAAAAACTACATATGATGATACAGAATGAATTGCAGAACTATATTTATATCAGATTACTTTCATCATACATGCCCTCCTACGTTTCAAAATAGACCTGATATAAACATCATGCTTCACAGCATTAATGGCAAAATTAACCTAATTACTAAATAGCGTTCAATCTCAACTATGATCCATCAAGCACTAACTCTATAGCTGCTAGGAAGACTGAAAATAAGGTACAATTCAGTCATTTTTAAGGAAATCTGATTATTTAGTGTCCAGTACCTCTCTTATAAAGCATTCCTTTTTTCCAAGATGAAAAATGAAATAATTTTTATAGCCTTCAGTTGAATTTCACAGAATTTTCACCATGCATTACAACTCTGGGAAACCAGAAGAGCTTCCCCACGAGACATTCTTACCAAGAACGATCAGTGTTTTGTACAAACAGAACCTGTAACATATGCACGATTGACTTCGTTGTTCACTATTATATGCTAAGACCACCTCTGCGAGACAGTTTGCATCCTTGCTCATATGCTAGCAAAGTAAATGAGAAATTAAAACAGGTGCTCAATGAGCATTGAATTCAGCAAGGACATCACCAATGCTTGTCACCTTCCAAATACCATCCCCTAGCTGTAGCTGTCTCAGGGCTTGTAGCACACGTGCTTTGTCAGACCAGATGCTGGGAGCTTCAGAGGTGTGCGACAGGCAACAAAGTCACCTTAGGCTATCCTGGGGTTTGCAGAAACTGCCACAGCACCCAGCAGAATCACTGAGATTCCACCTTTATTACATACCTAATACAGGAGAGCCTTTCTTTTAGGGGGTTCAGGAAGTCTTGGCAGTAATCAAATGAGTATTGAAAAATCTGCAACTGTTCACTTTTAATAAAATCCAAACACATGCAAAGTATCGCAACAATGAAAAATATAGGAGAGAAGTTTCTTGTCTCCGCAGAACAAATACCAGGCTGGAATTCTAATACTGAATGAAGCCTTGAAGAAAAGGATGTCACGGCCTTCAGCTAGGACAGCAATCCTTGCTGGGCTGGGGGAAAGGACACACCAGCAGCTTTTGACACCCTAGTTTAACATATGAATTCATAATCTCTTTCTGATTACAGATCTTATCATTCATCCTCCTTAGCATAATACAAGGACTTGAACCGCTGAACCCAGTGGGCTGAGCTAGGCTTCACCTCCAGTGCTTTGTACTTGTGACAGGTGTCAGGGCCGCTGTCAGTGGGATGAGAATTAGCTGTGCTGCCCTGACCACCCATGTAACAGGGAAAGGAAATACCAAAAAATAAATTAAAAAATCTTTTGAGAACAAAAGAAACTGGCTGTCTTGATCTTCAGCAGTCTAAAAGCTCAAAGTAAAGGAACTTGTGTTCTCCATGATGTTGTGTTTTAAAAATTGCTCCAACAACATAAAATATGTTAATCTGAGTTGCTGAAAATTCTAAGTAACATTTTTAAGTGTTTGTATACAAATTTGACAGCTGAACAACTTCCCAGTTACTTCATTTGAAGTTTTAATCAAACAATATCTTAATATTTTAAGAGTTCAGTCATCTTGTCACATTAGCATGCATTTCAAAATGTGCATAAGTAAAAATTATCCAACCCTTGGCTCATACACATCTCAGCTTGCTTGATTAAACTTCTCTCTGAAACTCATCCATCTTTTGCTCAATCTCCGGCGAGCATTCCTCCAGTACGCTGGATGAGAGAACAGAGCAAGCTACCTGGAGTTCTAAGGAAAAAGGAAATACAAAACAAAACCAAACCAAAACCCACCAAAATACTATGGGGGCAGGGGGAAGAGATGACACATACACAAGAAACTGCAACACCTAACCGCTAAATACTTGAAATATGACTCAAATCTTGAAAGCCCGAAGAGCGTATAGCACTTCTCAGGCTTGTGTAGGGAATACTTTATGAGGTCCAAAAACAGGCAATAGTGAAGCACACATTAAGCAGCAATTTGCATGTCTTTCCTCATAGGAAGAGGAACAGAAAAAAAGCCACTAGTCTAGTAACTATTTCAGATATTTCTTGAGAACACTAAATTCAATAAGTAGAGTTTCAGTTTTAATCTGTCATTGTATTTCTGTCAATTAGTACATACTCAGACAAAAATACATTTAATATACTTTTCTAATACAAAATTATCAAAGCATAAAATTTCACAAAGGAAAAAGCAAAAAAACAACCCAAGACAGTTGAATGAAATTAAGCTCCATAAACACGTTTTGATAAGTTTACTATGACAGGTCCCTACATCTAACTGGTCATAACAGCCCCAAGTGAACTTGGAACTCTCCAGCTCATTTAAAGTTAACATTCGTTAACTTTAAAATCTATAAAAAGCAAAAGCTGCAGAGAACCTACTACTGACATAAGAGCTTAGACCAAAGGTCTGGCTGCTCTCAGACTGTGTCTGAGCGACTAAAAGAAACTACTCCTTTCCATGCACAGGTCCTGCAGATGTCTGCTCACCTGGCTGCATTACCAGCACTTTGGATTTATCTCGAACAGCTCATTCACTTTGGCAGGCCTGAAGGATGAAGCAATTCCTGTTTCACTCATTTTTGTCATCTACAGCCAAGAACTCCACAAGTCACAACTGTCTCCACTGTCACATTTCTTCCTCATGCTTCATAAAGATACTTATTTAATAGTGCCTCAATGCAGTCTGCTAGATAAGTTGCATATTTCTAGAATGCATACACATTAAAAAAGGTGATGTTGGTTTTTGTTCTTTTTAATATAAGAAGAAATATTCTTGAGTCAATATTCTTGAGGCAAAGCCTTACACAAGGTCAATTGTATCAATGTTTAACCAAGCCTGTTATTTCTACTTTTATATCATCTTATGATCACAAGTGCTAAGGGCCACTTGAGTTTAACTACACATTCCCATGCACAGTCTAATTAATTCAGCATACAAACACGTTCTCATTGGAACAAGATGATCTTTAAGGTCCCTTCCAACGCAAGCCATTCTCTGATTCCCTTTTGAATAAAGCTGAATCCTGCCAGCCATACAACCTGCATTACCCTACTGGGGCCCTTCCAGTGAACTAGACAGTGGATCAAATACATTACACGTGCTTTCTCTGATCCTTACTTATTTTGTTTATGAAATTGAAGACCATATTTTTTTCTACTCTTACTGTAGGTTACGAAGTACCTGTCTGTAGTGGGTTGACCCCAGGCAGCAGCTGAGCACCCACACAGCCACTCACTCACTCACACACCCAACAGGATAGAAGAGAATAGAAGAGCAAAAACAAGAGAACTTTTAGGTCAAGATAAAGACAGTTTACTAAGAGAAGGAAATGGCGGAGGAGAACAAACAAGTGATGCAAAGGCATCTCACCACCTCCCACAAGCAGACTGATGCCCAGCCAGTCTCCAAGCAACAACTACCTCAGAACAACAACAGAAAAAAAAAAACCTACACTAGTTTTTATTTATATATATATATATTTATTTATTTATTTTTACTGCCAAGTATGTTTCTTGGAATGGGACAGTGCTTTCACCAATTCAGGCCAGCTGTTTCAGGTGCCTCCCCAGCTCCTGGCATAACACTGGGGAGAGCTGGGGGAGGAGGAGTGAGGAAAAGGCAGCATTAATGCTATACAAGCACTGCTCAGGCATCAGCCAAAACATTGGTGGGTTATCAACACTCTTTTAGTCACAAATTCCAAATACAGCACCATATGGGCTGCTACTGAAGAAAGTTTACTCCAAAACAGGCAGAACCAGTACGCCATCCAAAAGGATGGGGCATATTATTAATTTATAGTACTAAAGATAGGAAAAAATGCATTTTAAATCCCCTTTCCATCTGCCTTCTCTATACAAATGTCAGTATATGCTGTGAATTCCACTTGTCATAGCCAAATTCTTTGAGAATTTCTTAAAACTAACAAGCAAAATTCTTATTTTTAAGTAGCGTCTTAGCCTTGAAGGCTAAAAATGCTTTAAAAATCAGGAACTCTTCTCTCTCAAGTTTTTCTCTTTCCACCAATGCAGATTACAAATATTAACTTATTTCTGTATCCAAAAGAATGCCAATGAAATTCTTTCATTTCCAGAGTAACCACAAATGTAACATTCATGCAAAAGCAATTTGTACACTACTGTACTGAGTCGGGTACACCATATTTATGTCAAGCCATTAAAAAGCATCTACAGTATTTATTTCTACAAGCATCCTGTTACCTACATACATGCCTACTCATTTCAAAGCTTCAAGCTTCTATATCCAGGAGAAACATAACTGGAGCATCCACCATAAAACACTCATTTTCCGCAGTTCTCATCTTTTTCTTGGTTGGGGGAAGAGAGAGGAACTAAAAATTCTATCAGCAATTTGAGAAAGAAACATTATATACTCTAGGTTATCTTGAGGAATTAAAATGTCCCTTGGTTATCATATTCCAAAGCAAAACCTATTAGGCTTATTCTGCATATATTATGAAAGTTTTAAATCCCATCTGACAAATTCAATTAAGCATATCCTTAGAAGATGGTTGTACAGGTAATGGAACACTCTTAAGGATGTTTAAAACTTCATTAAGGGATACAGGTAAACTGCATTAAGATTTATTCAACAAATTCATCGGTAAACCAATTCAAATACACTCCTTAGCAGGAAGCATGCTAGTTGACTAAACCAGTACTTTCTGAAAAGCAAAGGAAAAGATGGAAGCACCTAACTCTTACAGTTCCTTTAGGATTAACCTACACATCACTTAAGTGGCCTTATTCTGAAGCCACCTCAGGTCCTCCCCAGGAGGCCCCACCACAAGTGCAGGGAACATCCCTTGTACTTTCACACCCTCACATGCCCAGGGCCTCTACGTCATTCACAAATACAGCTACACAAGGAAATCGCATGCTATCCTCTGATTGTTTTAAAACCCCATAATTACATGTGATCGAATGCATAATTTAAATCATTTCATGTGTATATAGTAGACCTCGAGAAACCTTGAAAATAATCACATTAAAATAATTACAATTACAACCAAAAATTACCTTTATCCTATGCACAGAAGTAGTCAACCAAACTACCTTAACCCATAAAGCTAAATAGAACACTATTTTATCAAAGGGTAGCTGGCTCAGATTCATAATGAAGTACTCTATTCATTTAAATATGGTTATCAGTACATGTTAAAATTTTATGAATACATTTTACTAGCATCCAGTTTAGGACACTTTCCACTTAATAAAGAAATTTCATTAGAGATTTTAAATTGGAAGTACTATTCAGGTAATATCGTTCCTTTCTTTTCCTTTACCCACTCACTATGAAAGAATGTCTTTTAGCAGTGTAGAAGGAAACAATAATTCTTTTTACATGCTCTCAGAAGTCCCATATTTTTCGTTTGTGGTTAAATGGAACCGAACAAATATATTATAGACAATTGATGAAAAAATGAAGTGAATGATTAAATTCGTAACCATTTTTACTGCCTGCAAAATTAATACAAAAATATTAGCAAGAGAACATACTAAAACATTTTACTAAGCTGATTTAGCAGTCAATCAGAGGAAAAATCTATTCTTTATAAAGTATGACAGTTACTTTGCATATTCTGAAGTTAAATTCTCAGGCACAATTTCAGTATATACATCCATAGTGTCTCAAAATATATCTTCCCTTTATTAACTAATTTCAACCACCCTGCCAAGTAAAAGAACATCCTCTTCAAATTAAAAAAGTCTATTTGGAAGAGAACAGCTTTGCTACTTGCATAAAGTTCTTCTCTCAGCCGAGCAGCATTATTGCCGCACACAAAACCTGTAGTTTGATTTTTACTTTACACGAGGTATTGATTACAAAACCTGTGAGGCCAGCAGCTGTATCTGCCAGGAAGATTCTGCCAGACCGGTATCTTTGCCTTCATGTAAAAAGATTTCGTTTTGTCCAAAATAGTTACTGTAATTGCTGAAATTCATATTTGTTCCATACGGTTTTTACGAACTTCATGAACATGCACGGGTATATATGAAAAATCAAATTTTTCAATCAAATTACACGTCTGTTCAAGAAGAGTTCTGAGTTCTAACGACTCTGTCTTTGAAAGTTTTTAATATACTACTTTATAAAGAAATTTAATTGGTGATCTAGTTACTTTTTCCCATTTTTGGAAACCTTATCTTGAGAAAACTTTTGCCCCCCCAAATTCAAAGACAATATATGGATTATCTGCAATTTTATGCAAGAAACATAACCTTAGTTTAATGCAAGTGTAGTATAAATTCTTTAACCTCCCCCAAAAAAAGTAATTTTACACTTGTTCATTCAAATAATTTCACATGAAAATGAAATAATTAGGACAACAACAAACACTTGATGATATAAAGTTCAAGCAAGAAATCATAGTTTTCTTATATCAGAATATTTACAAATGATGGCTTAAAAAGAAAAGAACATTGCTAGCATTGAAGCATCTTTCTTTTAGAAGCTAAAATGAAGGAAAGTTTTTCATTTAGCTCTGAAACCATCACACCGATGATAGCAACTTATCAGAAAGTGAACTTCAGGACTTTTCAGAGTGGACATAAGTGCCCTCTTCAACTACCTAATAGCATTTACCTTAAAAAAGATTTTAGATCATGCCAGAAGCACTAGCTGAAATAGTCACAAAATTCCTGAAAAAATGAGATCTGCTGACACAGTGAAATTAGCTGTATTGACTTCTCCATCATAAAGCTTTCCCTTAACCTTTTGAACAGTCACTTCCATAACACCAGTTAAATTAATGCTTCAAAATTTATTTACCTAATACATATGAAATGCACATACAAACTTTTTTTTTTGCACTTTCCGCAGCCACAAAGGTTAAAAAAATTTGATCTTCAACGGGATTGTTAGTAAACACAGCTTTCTCTTAAACTGCAAAAGGTCCTTCAGCTCTCGTCCAAAAATTTATTTGCCAATTATCTTTGTGAAAAGCAGAAAAAACTAACAATTCAATTTCACTAATGTTACACGTCTTTTTCTACTAAAGGAAATAAGAGCGAGCAGCATTGGAAGACTAATCACATTCAAGACTCAGATGTGATTTTGTCCACATCGTTTGGCTCCATTCCATGGGCAGAAGTGGAACTCATTAATAATATGGAAAGTAGAAGGTCCCTTGAAAAACTACTGGATAGAGTTAATTACTGGAAATGGAAAATGTCTGGTTATTTATTGATTATGCTATTGTATTTAAGAATATCCTTACATATAAAGTACCAGTCTGGGAAAGTGATATTGATTTTTAGCTTGATAATTACAACCAGAACAGTCCCTTTGTAACACAAAGCTCTATTCAAAACAATATTTGCCACAAAGTTTTGTGCCATGCAGTACAATCAATTACCACCCACAATCTCTTTAAGTCGCAAAACATTAACATGGACATTTTAACAAGTTTGGTGGTTTGTGTTTTTTTTGCTTGCTTGTTTCCAATTCCTTGAGAGATTTTTTTGTAATCTGATTTAATGACTAAAAGCCTGAATGACTGCTGCAAGAATGTAGAAACTACGAAAATACTAGTCAAATTCCTCATCATGGCAGACCGTAGTTACATATTCCAAGTGTCACACCCACTGTCCATAAATAGCCATCTTCAAAAAAACTGAGACATGCAACACACGCTTCCAAATTCCCTTGAGATTAGGAGGTACAATTAACGTTAAACATTTGGTATTTTTTCATTTACCAATAGCCTACATTACTTCTCTGTTAAAAAAATATGTCAATCTTCTCAATGGATTCTGGTAAGATGTGTGTCTTCAGAGCAATCCTAAGACAAAGGAATTCTTTAAGTACAAAAACCTTGGGTTTGGGATGGGGTAAAGGAAATCTGTTTAATAGAGTTGAAGGTTTTTTTGCTCCCTACTAATGCAAAGCTGGTAAGTGATCCCTGTGAAGATCAGGAGCACAAGAAGTTGGAGAGAAATTAAATTTTGGTCTGGATACTCAATTTTTGCATCCTTTGTTGAAACAGCATGGTAACTGTACCATGTGGCTTTCTATAGAAAACTGTGGGTTGCATAGAATCCCTCAGGTATGTCAGGAGAAGGCTTGCATTTAGAGGTCTATTATTGGAAAAACTTGTTAGACTTTAGAATACTTTTAAAATTGACTCACATTTAAACTTGCCATTCATGAGAAAAAAATATATAGTTGTCTTTGTATGCAAGAACAAAAGTCCAGATATGAACACATGTAGTTTTATAGATATTCATTCCTATTACAAAGTAATTTTTCTGTAAGACCAGTTGGTGATCTAATTAGAATGCACTAAAAAAGAATGATTGATAACTCAACTAAACCCTACCTTTTCCTGATCATAATTTGCTTTATGATTACCTGTAATTAGAGATGGCTTTCAGTCAATTTAAATAAATCTACAGTCACTTAATGAAAAACAGTCTGAAAACATTTCTCAGTCTCTGTTTCTCAGCAAGGAGGGTCAGCAGGCCATTAGAATACTACATCTGAATGGTTACAAAATATTACTCAAGATAAGAAATAATATTTGAGTTTTACCCAATATATCAACAATAAAATGGAAATATACCCAGTATATTAATTCTCATTCAAAAGTGAAAATAAAGTTTAAAATCATATATTCTAAGATAAGCTTTTCCAGCCTAGGACAGCTGCACAGGTCCAAATAATCATTTCCCAGATGCTATCTGCTAGAGTTCAGATGAGGTCAGTAACCATCAATCTTTTTGGCAATAAAATGTAACAAGCTTTTTTGTTCAGGCATAAATGTCTGGATTAAGTATTAATACTCTTTATACAACATAATTAAAGTACCACATCTTGTGAAAACAGTAATCTATCACACTTGCTCAAAAAATAGATAAACGCATTGCCTTACACTAAGACTTGGTTTCAGGAATCCCTTACTAAAAAAAATTTTGTCAGAGGACTGGTGTCTCTTTTCACTTCTGAAATTTATTCCTCTGACAGGGAAGTGTAATTCTGCAGAACTAAAGAAAGCAATGATAGCCCAAAGAACATTTGTGCCATGCTGGTTTGTTCCACTATATTAGGGAAAATCATCTTTGAACCTACAAGCTGTAGTCAAACTTTCTGCTGAAAATTACTTCAAGCAAAGAAGCGAAACTTTGTCACTTCTTAAAAGCCTATTCTATAAAATATTAAAATGGAAACTTTAAATCTTTTAAAAAAGACAATATTATGAAGTCTGTCACTTGCTGTCACCATAGGAGTAATTTCAACTTTTATCAGAATATTGTTGGTACTCTGAGTTCTACCTGCAGGAGAAATAAATACAATTTGTGACAGAAACTAATATTTCTAAGTCTAAACCGCTTTTCCAAGGTACTTGCATGACGCAGTATCAGTACGTTTTATTTTGTACTTCATTTGGCAAAGATCAAATTAGAACGACATATGGGGTTTCTCGCATCTTTTAAATTTGCTTAGTGTATCACCTGTTTCCCTGATTTATGTACTAAGATGAAATGCTGCTGGTGGCTATAGAGACGTCTTTATCTGCTGTGTAAGAAAATCTCTCAGCAATAATGTTCAAAATATTTGACATTCTTCACAAATGAGCATTCACAGGTAGAAACAGAAAACCACAAATCTACAAATTCAAAATGCTTATTGAATTTTTGTAAAAGATTTTGTAAAAGAGTGGCACAACAGTATCCCCCTCCGCTTTATTTCATAAATGCTAATGAGAGTCCTTCAATAGAAGGAAAGCTGCACATCTTTTTATACTACCAACAGAACCACAGGCTACTTGGAGAAGCCTTTACCATTCCAAGGTCCTTTTAAGTTCTAAGATTCACAGTAATTTAAAGAATAACATTACATCTGACAAATTTTCCATCTTGAATTACTTTTTAAAATCACACAAAGTTAAAAAGAAAAAAAAAAAATAAGGCTACGCTGGTGTTAAACGCTTAGTTATTAAAAGCAAACTAGCATTTGTAGCTTGTACTTACATTATTTCACTGTTGATAAGAACTGAGCCAGAATTTTCAAGCATTTGTTCCCAAATTCAAACAACTACATCCAAATATACCTCTAGTCCTCCAAATAGTTATGCAAGTATTTTGATTATCTGAGAGTGATCATCTTGAAGACTGTACATAAGCTGAAGAGATGCCAAAGCAATGATGTCTGTGATTTCAGTTTGGCACTACAGTCAAGGTGAATTCTCACTGTACAGCATCTTTAAAAAAACCCAGTCCCTTACACAGGCAACTGTATCTTTATTTCAGTGTTAAATTTATACATGTATATTGATATGAACATTAGAAGCAAACGTTGTGGAGATAAATTATAAGACGCTGCACAGTCAAAATTTAAGACATCCTACTCCTGGTTATATCTTTCTTTGAACGGCACTGCATTTTACAGAAAAAAAGAATTCCATATTTTGTGTTTCTATGTTCATAAATTATGCCAGAAAAGATGACAGTGCCCCTTTAAGATGCTAGATTAGGCCATCTTCTCTTTTCTTAAGATGACAATTTTTTTTCCCTGTTTTTCTTCCTCTTTAACTGAACCTAAGTGAGATGGCTATGGAATTTCTTGTTGGATCAGCACAGTTAAAGACAAAAACACATATGGACTCTTATCACAACCTCAGGTACAAGTCAAAAGGCAGAACATCTCTACCATGGGTATTACTGCTTGTGGGTTCTGGAATGACTTCTCTAACTGGTTCCTGTGCAGTAACGAGGAATCTTCACAAGATCATGAAATGTTCTGGTATTAGAGAAACATCTCCAACTAAGCTCAGAGGTTATTACTCGCAACAGACTTCTATTTTTCCAGATCGATGGATCCTCTTTAGAACAGGACAAAAACAGTGACCATATATTTATATACGGTAGCAGGACAGAACATTAAAATGACAACAGCAGGCATCTCGGTATGTGTAGACATTTACCCCCTTGTTCCTCCTGTGTTCTGAGCCGAGCATGAGCCAGTTCGCCACGAGGTTCAGGCGTGCAGACATTCAGCAGGCCTCGTTAGCTCAGGTACAGTCACTCCTACACTAAGACAACACTTGTTTGCTTTACTAACGCGATCCACACAAACTCCTGACCCAGAGTATAAGGACAAGAACCTATTCTTCTAGGCATGTGGTCACACACTTAATATTAACAAAATATCTGCCTTGCTTCCAAAGTTTAAATAAAGGTAGTTATTTTAGCATTGTTTATCCTTGCTTTGGGAGAGTCAATTCCTTCTCCAACCACCTGCTAGCTCCACATTAAATAGTTTATTTTAGTCAGGGGTACATGTATTTTACTTTGTATTAGAAGCTACAAAACTCTTAAAGAAAAGTCATCTCCAAACCTATAATCAGTTAATAACATTTAAGCATAATTCCAGAGAACCTGATAACTTGACTAAATGAGTTCATTCTTGCTGTTCCTTATCTTGGATTTTAACCATAAAAGAACATATTATTATGACAAGAACAGCTCTCACACCTTGAAGCTTCTACAATTCTCTCTTTGAATTGCTATCATTCTTTAATATGTCCTATCACACACGCCTGAGGCAATATAGTATTAAACTACCATTTAAAAAGTTTGAGTTTGCATCTGCATGGTACTTAAAGTCTGCACCAGCGTGAACCTTTCATTGAAGAAATCGTAACCTGTGTAGGATACAACTGATCAGCTTGTGCCATTTTATCAAGCATCTGTATTTTGGTCATAGTAAGGATAGACGATATTTATTCTGGAAACCTAAAGAGAAAAAAAGTGGCACAGAAGCCTGGCTAAAAACAAAGGTAACAGAGGTGCTATGTTCCTCTTCTTTCAACTCCCCTTTCAATCCAAATAAAAAAAAAATAAAAACTATCCAGTTTTCCATATTAAAATGTTAGTTCAGCTGTTACTCTACCAGTGTTTGGCTCACACATCAGAAATCAGATATACTTTACCAGCTGCATCCATATTTTCACAGTAAGTTTGGGGAGTTTTAGGAAACAGACTCAGCTGGTACATAGAACTTAGTCTTGCTATTTGAATGCATCACTGTACACTGTAATCTGTCTGTTTTCCAATGCATTAGATTAACATTTATCTCTTTAAGCACACAGCTTATCTGTCAAAAAAATCCTCTACAGTGTCTGGAGCTATGTCTCCAAACAGAGTGTCCTAGTTCTGCACAGACTTATTTAGTGTCCCAATTTTGTTCACTTTGATAAAGATGAAAACTATTCAGTTCTGACAAGTTGATTAACAACAATCAGCATTATTTTCAGAAAACCAGATCAGCTATTCCCAGAAAAAAAAAAGTGAAACTATACACATCTATTTTTGACAAGGTAGAAATGTACATCAATTCCAACTATGAATGACAGCGATAGTCAGAGCAGAATTAAAGTAGGATTGCTTGTATGAGAATTACACCTGCTAGCAAGTATTTTCATGCCCCAAATTCATGACTTGACCCCAAAATTACAGTTTGAAAGATGAAGTATTTTCTACAGATTCTAAAGCTTTCATTTCAAAAATAAATCTTTGTAGCTTTATAAGCACAAAAATAACCTCCGCAAACTAAGTTGAAGCTGTTTTGATATATTAACAAGAGCCAAAAATGTACATTTGTATTTGCCTTTCCTATTTCTATCCTTTTCTGCCTTAATAATGTATACCACAACTCATGCAATCTCAGGAACTTGGCCTATTCTCATTTACATACCTATGTTTGTTGTTATTGCTGCATCATGAATTATTAGGCCGATTTTGACTTCTACATTCCCATAATACTCCACTGCTTTTACAGCTAATCCAAGAACAAGATTCAATAGATGTGCTGCTTCACAATATATCTGTTTCAGAAGGATATAATTCTGCACTCTCAAGTGTTTTCCTATCTTGCTGGTAACTATGAAGTTTTTCCATCCAAAATCGGATCTTAAAGATCAAATCAAATTGTATACAAACTTCTAGACTTTTTATAAACATAATCCTCTGCCCACAGACATATGGTTACGGTATCAGGGTATTTCTGAACACAGATTATGAAATATTTATTAGATATTATATCACTTCCAGGAAAGTGCAGCATATGATTTTTTTTTTTTTTTAAATAAAATTGTATTTGGGTTGAAATTTGGGCTAATGAACTCTTATTTATCATGGTGTTCTTGGCTCTAGGTTGAAAAACCAAATGATTCTGTAACAGAAAACAAATATCTTGAGGTAGCTTCATGTATCTTGGAGGAGGAGATGGAAAGAGGCCTAGACCCCATGGTTTAATCATGTTCTGCTGTACCATGAACAACTGCGTCAATCCTGACTATCATCATTACATACACAGAGTTCTTCTGTGAACAGCATACTAAAAATTTTGTATTGATCAGGGTAACTTATTTTTCAGTAATTTGGAAGTAAATCTCAGAATCGTTATACCTCTGATATACATCTCATATGTACTGCCCTCAAACGGTGATCCTGTAGGGATAATTTTTCTTCTAAAATGGGGAATTTAGTAAGGGATTAAGTACACTAATAACAAAGAATATTTGACTTCAAAATTTTCAACTTTGTTCCTCTTTTACTCAGCAGGCAATAACATTATTCTTCAGAAGCCACAGTATTTGCTACCACACGCATACATTTGCAGTGGATTAACATGGTGCACATTCAAAAAATTCTGTGAAGTGCTAGAGAGGGATTAGACATGATAACCGTTATAAGTGACTCAATATGTTCAAAATCAAAGGCCTTAAATTTTGCGAATAAACAACATAAGCTTATTAGTAAGCTAAAAAGTTTCCTTCAGCACACAGAGGTATATTTCTGTAATGAAGGCTAAAGAAAGAGGCTAGGGACAGCACCAGTATTTTCATATTCTTCCTCAGGCAGTGACGGTTGGTTCCTCAGGAGCGGATTGCACAGCACACTTCTGAGGCAGGAAAGGCATGAACTGGACTGGGGACATGACAAGAAAGGTGACCGACAGAAATCATTCAGCAGTTAACAATGCTGCTGTACACAGCTATCACTGACAACTGAGAGCCACCCATTCCTAAACAGCAGGCTGTAGGCTGCAGAAAGCCTTGCTGACAAACACCCGGTATGCCGACTGCCCCTCAGATCCCTGTTTGTATTCAGAACACTCAGCACATGCCACAACAGTAATTTAAAGCAATATTACTCAGGTGATCTTTTAGATTATTATGATTAAATATAAATAGGTCAGTTCTACTCTATTTCTTCTCTGATAGGAATTTTAGAAGCCAATTTTTAT
The DNA here is from genome assembly GCF_040182565.1 of Anser cygnoides. Classification (NCBI taxonomy): domain Eukaryota; kingdom Metazoa; phylum Chordata; class Aves; order Anseriformes; family Anatidae; genus Anser; species Anser cygnoides. Next base: position 4,673,010 of record NC_089887.1, read on the forward strand.
TTGATTATGTATAAAAGTCACATCTTCAAACATCAAGAGACTTTCTGAATATCAGCGCCATAAACAGCACCGAAGAATGCAAAGACAAAAAACAAAAAGCTAGTCTGTGGATTTGTTGCTGAGAACTTGGAATCATGTGCAATGCTAACCCACAACAGAAAGTGGATAGCTTATATCCCTTTGCCCATGTTAATAAGTCACCAAATAATACAGCCTTCCGGGTAAGTCAGAACCTTAAATATGGTTCTGAGCTAGCCCAGCTGGGTATAAATAGAAGCGATACAGCGCTGGTACTGTGACATTGTAGGGAAGTTACAACACCAAGGTGAACACAAGGTGCACCACACCTGGCATTAACCAGTGCTGCACATTGTCCACGTGTGATCACCGTAACTCAGTTATGGCACTGACCGTGTTACTAAAGCTTTGTTCTCAAAGTCTAAGTTATCAACTCACTTAAGAATTCCTACTAACTTTCTGAAAGCCACATCCCCCAAAACACTCGAACACCACTTACCACCACATTTTAAAGTAGTCATCACAATAGTCACGTTTTAGACCTTCTATGAAAACAACCATGAAACAACAGAAAATACAATATAGGTTATCCTGTATATAGGAGTTGCCCACACACAAAAACAAATTCATTTCAAAATGAAATCACTGTACTATAAAACAAGATGTAAAACCTCAAATGGTATTCAGAGTACTTTCACTAAAGGCAAAAGTTTTTCACTAAAAGCAAAAAGTTTTTCCTTATAAACAAATAGAAAATTACTTGATAAATGCTAACATGAAAGTAAAAGTACACTGATTTAAACCATTTCAGGTTCAATGATGCCAAAACTATGCCATTGTCCTGAGGCATGAAAACTGATTATTACTTCAAGCAAACATACACTGCCAGATCCTACCAATAACAAATTTCATAACCTTGAAAACAAGTAGTTTATGTGAGATAAGACTAGTTGCATTAACTGCAACAAAGTTAGTCAGGGAGAGGAAGAACACCACCATGCTTTTGACTGCCTTCCAGCCTATACTAACAACATTAAACAAGCATTGTTTTAAAATAAATGCAAATTCTACAAAGGACTTTTTTTTTTTTGCCTGTAATAATCTCTCAACTAAAACCTGTACAATTGCGAAAAACAATAATGCATTAGTAACTTATTAGATGTGAATTTAAACTCCTTTTTCATTTCCTTGCAAAAATGGAACTGAAATTTCTTGCCAGTTGAACCATTTTCTTTATATGATACTTCCAACACTGAAAACTCACAAAAATATGGAAAATACAGTTTAAACAAAAAAGAGACAGGATTTCTGTGTTTCTAGTTTTAAGCATCTCATCTGTGCCATTGGAATTTTCCTCTTACCCTAGGCTTTAGGAAAAAAGGAGAGGATTTTTTTTTTTTTTTTATCTATCCAGATATATTTTCCTACTGGAAATCAAAAATGATACTGAGATGCCTCAGTATGGCATCTGTTAAAGTTCCAGCAAAAACACTGAACTAAAAAGAAAAAAAGTTGGGTAAGTTATTGTCATTACTTTTCTCAGTCATCTTACACCCCAGAATTCATTGTAATTTACAAACAACCAGTTGCAAAAACAATTTCCACAAACAAAATGGAAATATTAAAAGCATCACGTAAATACAACTAAAGCGGAAAAAAGTTACAGGTCTGATATATTTATCTTTCAAATTTGCAAGAAAGCAAGTAACACTGAAATGTTAAAGGATGTTGGCTGGAATTCAAAGTGAGCCAGAGACTGCAAACTGCCAGGAGCATTTGTGGCAAAAGCAAACCAAGACTTGAGAAGGGAGTTTCTTTCTACAAAAGAGACAAAAACTTCATCAGAGAAGAAATGAGTATTGCACACTGCTTGGAAGGCAGGAAAGTATTAGGCAACTTCCTTTTTCAATTTTTATTCTGTTAAGTAGAGTCTCAAACAAGCATCCTTTGTGTAAATGAAGTGACAATGAGTTATAGCACTGCCAGACCATCTGCCAGTATGCCTTTTATCTGAACCTAACCATCTCCTCTGCCATGATCTCCCTCAAACACAAATTTCCTGAAGTATCCCATTTTCCAGAAAGAAAGAGGATATGAAGAGAGGAGTATGAAAGATGCTTTTGAGAGAAAAACAACAAAAACAAACTTAAAATCAGAGAGAGGAGATTAGAAACATCCTATTTTTAAGAAATGGGTGGCATTATCTCTGGAATACAACCAGAAAAAAACAAGTAACAATGGCATGTGGAACACCTGGCTCTGCAAAAAACAAACATATGCTTTAACAGAACATCTTGTAGTGGTTAGAGAAAAAGGATCAAAGATCATGCATCGGCACTGTCAGTTTCCTCAGGATGATATTTTTCTACTGGGTATGTGGCATGTCTGAAGTACCCCAAGAACTAAGCTTCCCAAGGAGGCTACAGACAGCTGTTTCATTTGCTTGGAAAAGGAGGGTGTTTGATCCATATGACAGCACAGAGCTTAAATAATTTCATCTTTTCATGAGATTGTTAGAGACCATAAAAAATACATCAGTCCACGAGGACAACAGCAACTGTCAGGAAATTTTCTGCTGTTGTTTTTTTTAAATGGTATGGCATATTAAACATAACTGGTCAGATTCGCTGGTCCCAGGGGTGTCCAGCAAACTGGAACACTGGCGTGGGACCCAGTAAGAGGCTTCTGGCCAGCGCACAGGCTCAGCCACAAGTTACAGCATTCTGGAGACGATGCTGAAGCAGCTGTCAGATGCAGCACGCTAGACTTCAAAAACATTGTTTTTCACTTTATACATGATTTTCCTTAGCTGCTACACACAGCCTGCGTGAAAGCTGCCAGGATGCAGGTGGTATTTACACCAACAAGTTTTTATACTGATTCTGAGATTTTAGGCAGCTACACAGCTTCAGAGCAATCAGAGTCCTCCCATCATTATTTCAAGCTTCCTTTATTTTGAAGAGAAATGAACCATTTCAGGTTGTTGCTATTTATTCCCATCTAGGCTCTAATTCAACGCTTTAAGCAGCAAATCATGCAACCATAATGAAATTCAATGGAAAGTTAAATAGAAAAAAAAAGTTAACTTCCGTGACCAAGTTCTAACACCCCTCTAAACTGAATCTGAGGACAAAGAATTACCTTAAGATTTTTCTTAACAAGGACTACAAGTGCACGGACCACTTGAGATCAATTCATAATTATACAGAAAACTGATTTTCTAGAGATTTCTATAGTATGCCTGTTTATCTGCACTTGACTACCACCTTAATTTATCTCACAAGTCAGCCATCATTAACTTTCTGACACTTCCACAGCAGAAAGAAAAATCAGTCATCCCCCATCTCAAATTTTTTTACCTAAGTAACACATTCCCTGTGCCCAACAAGGTATGCTCAGCTGCTTGACATTTCGGTTTAACAGCTGGGGGAAGCAAGGCTGGCAGGCTGCAGGGGAGAAGCCTACACCCAAGCACAGTGACACACTACACAAGCCTAAATTTATGTATGCTTGAGAATACTCCGGGGAATCTACTGACTTGGGAGAATGCACTAGCATTATATACAGGAATACTTTAAAATGCCCCTATTTCGTGCTCTTAGTCATAATGGCAACCTCTAACGTGATTTCTAGAACAACCTACGTGACATTTTCGTTGTTCCTGGCAATGCTTTCCCAATACGGTGAGTAAGCCATCCAACCAACCAAAAATTCACATAAAATACACTGTGCAACACTAAGTGTGAGGTTCCTTTCAGAGCCTCCTATATAAAAGCAAACCATGCTAGCACATCATCTGTGAAAACTGAAATCTCATACCTTTCTCTATTAATCCTCTTGGTAACGTGCATCATACTAGGTATTAGAAACACACCAGAATGGTGCAGAAGCGTAGAGACCAAAAGTCCAACTAGAGACATAAAACTAAGAATCCTAACTTAATTTTCACTTCCATCATTAATCTCTAGTTCTAGTCGAAACACTTCCCCTCCATCAGTTTATTACTTCCACAGTCCACTGAAGGTTAGCTCACGCTTATAAACAAAAAGGGATTTACCTATGATTGCTAAGTAATAGAATTACCCATGTCTTCCTTCTGAACAGAAGGACAGGAATTATTTTAAACAAGAATTTTCTTTTACAGCATGGTTGTTGGGATTATGGTGTAACAATGTTACACCATAACAATGTTGCCCAGTAACAATGAGAAAAGCAATTCATTTATTTTAAACTGGCTTTACCATTTACATTAATATTAAAGTGGGACCTTGGGGTCCAACCTAGTTTTCTTCCTTAAAGAAAAAGGAAGTAGTATTTTAGAGGAAAAAAGTTTTTAGGTTTTCTGGTAGGCTCAAAACAAACTTAAGACCCAAATCAACAAACCAATCATTGCTATAACACACAGCAATAATGATTCTCAGACGATGAGTTTTCCTAAGATATTTTCACAGGCATATTGCTTTTTTCAACTTGAACAGGATATCATTTTTAAGTGAAATTCAACCCATGTCCTCAAAAACATTTGCAGTAGACTACCATTAACATTAATGCACAGTTCTGTGTAATGATGGCATAAAAGTAGCTCTCCATCCGCTTCATCAGTAATCTTGGCATCCACAACCCTAAATCTGTGCCAAACATAATTTGCATGGAGAACCTTCTGCTAGTTTCAGGTAAAAAATCAGATGAAGCCACATTGCAAAAAAGTCAGCCAGAACTGTAGTTCTTCCACATGTTTGGAAAAATAGTTTCTGCTCTCTGGCACAGAACACCGTATTTACTAATTTAGCACAGACCAAAAAAAAAAAAAAAAAAAAAAAGAATGGCGGGGTGGGGTGGAAGTGCTAAATGCCTTCCAGGCTTTAGGATCTTATCAGCTTACTTGAAGAGTTCATTAGTGAATATGAAACAGAGTGGAAAAGCATAAAAGAAAACCGCTATTTTTTAAATCAAATGACCTCGGTCTAGTCTCTCCAATTACGATTATAAAACAACAGTACATGAGTAAGAAAACAAAGTGTTTAGTATAGTTAATCTTGACAAGTTCTTCTAGAAACTCACCTTTTTCATTGCTATTGCTTTTAAGCCAAAGGAATGGCATGAACTTCTTCATAGGAGATGAAGAAAAGATATTGTAACATTAACTGTAAAGGTACTCCAACCTTACACATTCTCATCCCACATAATTAGTAGTGTAAAAGATAAAATGTACTCTCAAATCAAGTAGACCTATAATTTTAAACAAGCCTAAGCCAGTACAAGATAGATACCAGGTTGTCAAGACTTATAATAAAACTGAAAGACACTAAAATAGTGAACCGTTCCTGTGTTCTTCTAGGAACAAAGAATTTAAGCTGCATCCAAAAAATGCCTTAACAGGAACTATTGTGATCCAAATTAAAACCTGAGATGATCACAAAGGTATTGAAACCATCTGCACTGTGATGCCCTTTAGCACCCCCATCCTGGCAACTCAAACAAAAAAGTTAATACTGTCCTAGCTAGCCATTTTTAGTTCTTTTTGATTAAAATGAAGTTCAGAAAGTCAACTCAATGTACAACCTCAGAGTTAAAAAGTCACAGACTTCATACAGAAACAATTGATAAAAAATGCTACGATATTCACTGAGTATAACTTAAAACTTCAGATTGAATAAAGACAATTTTTCCATTACCGATGCCTTTTCTGTTATGAACGTGCCAGGTCTCCTCTGTTCACCCGATCATTGCAGAGCAATTGCTCAGCTGACTTCAGTCAACTACTAATCCTCAACTTTAAGCAGGTCAACTACATGTAATATCATTAAGCTCCTATCTTTCACAAATTTAAAGATCTTGAATGACTTTTGAACCAATTCATGGCTTCCAAAGCTACAAATATCCTCAGAAAATCTGAAAACCAAAGAACTGCTTTAGAGTTAAAATTTCTTAAAAAGCATTTGTACGGTTTTGAAAGACGAGACAGATTTCAGCTATAGGTTGATTTATGCTCTCCTGCACTTGTCATTTCCTTCCTGCGATATCTCATTGCAAGCACACACTTGCCCTACAAAATTATTGCTATGTTAACTTCTAATTAGATATAAGCTAACATTCTCCTAGCACAAGTATGAAGACGCAGGAAGGCATGCAACGCTTCATTTTACCTTTTTCACCTTTAATTTCCCTCACCAGATGATAGATCTCTCTATTCTACCACAGTGAGGAGGGGACGACATGACACAGGGAACCTATGCCCAAATGATTTTTTTCTGCAAGAGGGCTCAGGGCTGTGCATCGTGAAGTTCTTGTCTCTACCTGTTTTTGCCCCTCCTGGCTCTTCCAACCAGCCCAACAGAATCTGAATTCTGACCAAAGATTCACCTATCTCCAGACATTTTCCATACAAACCCATGTTGATCTGCCCACTAAAATGCAGAATTTTAGTGTTCTTGCAGAAAGGAAAACTGAACTCTACACTGCACATGTACATTAGCAGTACTGCCCTCCCCTGCACGCTGTCCTAGATTTTTATTTCTTTTAAATACTTGACATTCCAAGGACAAGTACAGTAACAGGATTTTGACATATCAGTCCCCCCCTCCCTGCCCCAAGTTGAGGCACAGCCAATTCATGTGAATTCCCTCTGTTGGCTGATAATTGCTAAAAGCTAGTGTCTGGTAACTGTATTTCCTAGATAACTCCATTCAAATGTTAATAGTTCTTTATAGCCTATTCAATTCATTTGGACATGGCTATCTGACCAGTACCTCGTCCACGTTCTCCTTCCCCTCCTCCTGCCACGGCACTGCATGAGTCCTACTTCACTGCTATGGAATATGTAAAAATCATATATATACACACATAAATGAAGTTATATATAAAATGAATTTGCTTCCACAGAGACCAACATACCACAGCGAGACAGTAGGAGCAATGTCACTGCAGTAGAACTGTCCTGCTCTATAAAAAGGGCATGTCTAATTGCCATTGATCTCCCAGACAGCCTGGGGAATGGTGGGTGCCTGTCTTGCTCAGAGTTAGCTACGTGTGTTCAGCAGAATCCTATACCAACACAGCACAGTTAAGAACAGAAGTTGGGATTACCCACGGACTGTTTATCTCTCTTTATAGTTGCTTGTGGAAGTTGAGATGGCATGTAGGCATGTTTGAGGGAACTGGTGTGACTAAAACAAAATAAAGAGTAACAAAGGTTCTCCTTAACAAAGTTATAGATTGGCTGCACGTAGCAACAATTTTAAATTTGTTCCTCCCCCATCCCCCCCCCCAAGCTGTCTGATCTACTCTTCTGCACTGCTAGCTGAGACAGGCCTTGACAGACATATAGAACGGAATTCCCACTTAAGGGCCCCGTACTACAACAACTTACAGCTTATTTAAAAAAAATAAATTATTAAAAAAACCACAAGCCAAGCATCATCCTTTTTGACAGCTCTCCCAGACTATACAACACTGCAGGATCAATAACAAACCTCTTGAATGGTAGCACACACATTAAGAAACAGAAATATTAAAAAAAACTAATTGGAATGAGATGATTGGCATGCTCTCCTCTAATATTAGCAAGTACTTTGCAGACCACGCTTCACACATCTTTTTTTGTGGTGTTTTCACCACTCATAAAAAGTTAAAAAGTGTAGTATATAAGGAGGAGCAGCAGCAAGATCAGCTTGGGTACAAATAGGATTACACCCACATGGGTCCCACATCCATTCTAAATCACTGTGGGTCCATCAGCAGCCAAGACAACTGGATGAAGAAGTAGCAGAGCCAGCCAGCAGCTGCTCTCAGAAGTAGAGCTCTATACCATACTGGTGATATCTGAAATTGGCCCCCCCACTTCTCTTCTATAATACAGGAATTATCCAGCACTGGATAATAGCATGAATGTGCTCTATGAACTGCATGAAGGGCTCAGTGATCAGATAAAAGCATATTTGGACTTCCAGCAGAAGATAAAATTCACAGTAACTTCGTAAGTTTATGTTTACATTTCATAAACGTAAATAAAGTGTAATGCATTTTTTAACAACTTCAGGTTTCCATACGCATGTTTTCCTGTGCATCAGTCATTTTGTAGTTTTTTGGTTCCCCACCAGCACCACCTCCAGAAGACATTTATTTCCAGGAATTCTGAAGAACATTATATAAATAATTACTTCAGTAGAATTACATTCAGAATATAAACACAAACCAAAACCATGTTGTTCTGCAAACTCTTGACCTCATTATTCCTGAGAAAGGTACAGTACAATAAATCTATTGATTTCTCTGTACATTCTTGAACAGTCAAGCTGAAAGCAATTTTTTTTTTTTACACTTGAAAAACAAGACTAGCAAGTTCGCCATGCTAAACTTTTTTCTTTTAAAATTCCAGCATAGCTTTCACATTTGTTTCTGATTTTAAAAAATAGTGATAATTACATCAATATTGAAGGGATTCAGACACTATTATTGGTTAAATTCAGACCACTTACTGGATGTGCAGTTGTTGATATTGCAGTTATTGATCCCATTCATGTAATAACCCTGACAAAGAGATAAATGTATTTTTTAGCCTGCAAAACCACCTTTCAGTCTCTTACTATTTCAGTACCTTTCTTCCAGTTTCATACTTATTACTTTAACTACGAAGAACAGAAAAAAAAACAAACTATAAAGACCATTTTTTTAATTTAGTAAAGCTCATTAAGTAGTGACTTGTATCCATATAATAAGTTTGCTTTACTGTTCCTTGTTTGAGCAATATAATTTTTGTTCAAAGCATTATTATTCAAAGTGGTTTTTGTGATACCCTAAATTATAATTGAAATATCTTGTACTGAGACATCAATAAAAGAAATGACCAGGTAATAATCTTAAAATTGTGTTTAAAATTTAAGAAACATGCAACTGTAGCTGTCAGCTTCCTTGTTTACATAACCTACGTAAATGAACACACGCTCACTATGTAACCAGTAACAATCTACTATGTGTACAATAGCCAGCTGTAAGTAAAATGATTGTTTCATTTCTTCCCCTTCACTTTTCCCTTTTTTAAATCAGAACTCACTTCATGTTGTATGTAATCTCAAGAGCTTTCTTATCCTTAGTTTCAGCATAAACTGTCACACTTGTGAAACCTTTGTTTTATAGTTTTATAACTGCATCATGATTGCTTCTTAAAGACAACCAACAAGCGAACCAAACCTAAACCACTGTTGACTTCCTTATAGCTGCACCACTCTGACACAACATCTCAGATCAGTACGAAATTAGTTGAAATCTGTTACTGACTCTGAAACCTAAAGATGGCAATTTAGATGTCAACATTAACTAACTTGATTTTAATGTTAACATACAACTATGACAAATGAATTGATGACATGTACAAATTTCTGACATTTGTAACTTCAGATAGCAAATGGAGTTGACAAATGGATCTGATGGCAAATATTATGTGACTCCATAATTAAGTACGTACTGAAGTTTACACTGAAGCTGCACTGGGATAACAGTGAATTTTCCACTGACTTGCGTATTAGGTGGCTATTTTCAGTTATGTGAAGTATGTGCAAGTGAAATCATTAAAAAAAGTCTACAAGCTGATAGTACTGTTCTTCACCTATTTCACAAAGGTACAAAGCAGCAGACACTAATTCTTTGACAAAACAAGCAAAGAATAGCTGACTATTTACCTCACTTATACTAGTGTTCTAGACTCAATTCAATTTTCTATGAAAATTAAGAGAATTTATAAATTGTTCATTAGAAATAACAGTTTTAATGATTCAAAATAAATTTATTAAAAACAAGTATTTAAGTAGTTTAGTGAGTCACTGAGAGATATAAATACAAACAGAGCTTGCTTTCTGTATCCGAGGAGATCCATTTTCCTCATTATTTCTGTAACTAACGTCATCACGTGTACAACTTCCAGCCACAGATGAGATTTTACCACACTGTGAAAGCATAAAGCAAAAAATAATTAGGCACCAAAAAACATACTATAAAATTCCAAGGAGCTCTTTTTAGACCCATTTTTACAGATGCAGAAGACAGGATCACTTGCATACTTCAATACATTATTAAGTCCATTTGTTTAACAAAGCTTTTAACAAAATGTTTAAGTCCAGTTGATTTCACTGGGACACAAGCACCACTAGACAGTCCCAGCACAAGCTCAGCATTGTACATACTGTCGTGGGCACACGACAGGAACAAGCCTTCAGTACAGGACTATCTGGGGTACCACATACACTCCAGAAGTTCTCATATAGCAGTTTGCTTCCTCAAACACGTAGGGCTGTGAAACTGAAAAGTGGCCACAATGCTACAGTAGGAACACTGCTGAAGGGCAAGGAAAAGGGAAGCAGGGACTAATTTGGAAGGTTTATGTACCTTCAGCTACTCTATTAATTCCAAAGCTGATTTTAAGTACAAGTTTAAATAATACCACGAACTGGGCAATTGTCCTTCTGAGTCTATAGAAAACCCAGCTGTCCCATGAACACTGTCACTTTTCCTGTCCTATTTTTGGGTTTTACCATTCAATTTGCTATTTCAAAGCTGTAACCACAAATGATCTAGTTATGAAGGCATCTTCAGTGAGGCAGGAAGGAGTGATTTACAGGCAGGAGTCCTCAGCTACAGAATCCCAATTTCTTTCTCTGTATGGCCTATAATAGCTCTAATTGAGTTGGGTCATCAGCACGTAGCAAACTAAGAACAGTCACCAAGCCACTCTAAGCTAGGCTTTGCGTAAACATTCCAAATACTACAAGTCAAAATTCTGCTAAGTTATTGATTAGCACCCTGAACATATTTTTTCTAAGGTAAAAAGCCTTTCCAGAAAGTGCATTGCTGATAGATGTCCTCAGTCTTCTCCATGCATTGTGAAAATACTTTGTATTAAAGTGCAGCTTTTAAGGGAAAAATTAGGATTCCAAGACACCAGTCACATTTATTTTACATTTCTTGGAACATTCCAGCATAATCCACTGAATTTTTATAGATCTAAATTGCAAACCTTCTAACATTTATATTTAAACACCACACAAAAATTAATACATCTGATTCCTTTAGGATTCCATTAGAAATCAGAATTGTCATCATAAAGCATCTCCATATGGAAAAAAAAGTGCTTTATACTTTGCCTTCACATGGAATATTCTTGTTTCATTTGAGGAAATATAATCGTATTCTCATGTATGACCTTTACAGCCTTTGTCACAGCTTGATAACAACTTCCTGGTAATTTCTTTCAATACAGCATTCAACATTACTTCAGGAAGAAACTTAAAAAATTCATATCATCAATGTCAATTCTGGTAAATTTTTAATTTTGGCTTTTCTACCTCTCAAATTAATATTGGATTTGACTTTTAGGCAATGCAGGTACAGAAGGCATAGGCATGCTAAGGTACTGAAAGCACTCTAGTTTTAAAGGTATTAACAATGTAGTCAGTGTTATGCCAAATACTGCTCATTTAAATCACAGCTAAACAATACTTAATTACGACAAGAGATTTTGCTCATATGTTAGCTTAGAGACCACTGATCTAATAGCTTTCACGATGTTCAAATTGTTTTATTTACTGTGAATCTCCATAAAAATCATGAGGGAAAACTAGTTTAAGCCACTGTTTTGGTTTGGTTTTTTTTTTTGGTCACTGTTTTTTAAAATCACTGCCACAATCAAAAAGAAAATTCATTTCTTGTTAAATACTGCCCTACACTCCTGGTTTTTGCCTTTGCCCAGAATGAGTGTGAAAAAACTGTTGTTAATCTTTTTAGTCGATAATTCCTTTTTATTCCTTTTTTTTTTTTTTAAACATTATATGTGCTGCTGACTTGTGAGTTAGCTTACCGAGCCTGCAATTACCAAAAGAACTTGGGATATTTAAAATAAGGGTAAGGTTCCACATACCTTTTCCTCAGTAACAATGCTGACTTAAGGATTTTCCATTCCTCCTACTCTACTACTCAACCTTGTCCCCATCCTGCCCTTCACAACTGCTGCTATGGCTGCATTGGGAATGACAGGAACTAATCCAAGGGGGGGAGAAGAGTTTGATTAAAACAAATCAGCTCCCTGATTCAGTTCAGAGCGCGCTCCCAGAAATAGCTATAGGCACACGTCTAGAGGGACAAGGTGAGGAAGCATAGGAGTAAACAGAATGGAATGGTAATATCATAAAGCAATGTTACTGATTAACTCAACTTCGGGTAAAACTACTGATTAAAATACATCCAAAAAATTCTACACATTTGAAACTCTTGGTATTTTAAGATATTTTCCCTCCAGATAGTTTTTAAAAAGTCACTATTTTTCCCATTTACTCCTGTTGCTAAAAATGCATCCTCATTTCCCACAGACAAAAAACTTCGTTCACGTCAGTGAATGAAGGAGTACTAGAAAGGAAGATTTCTTTAAGATACCTCATCTTTTACCATTTATCATTCTTCCTCCTATGGCTATACTCATCTCAACCAAAAACAACTGTGTTATCGCACTAATGTTTATCAATCATATGTTCAAGAGCAGACTGACATTTTCAGACAATATTTGAGTACCAAAACCCAATTTGCATAATATTAGAATTTGCTACGAAAGCAGTAAAAATGAAGCATTATATTTTAATATCTGGAAGGCTTATATGGTACCAAACTCTACAAAGGTATTCACATATTTTATTATGTACATGTCTAACTATGTCTTTTGTAATTATTACATCTTGATAACGCAAGCGCCATTCTTTAAAACACATATTAATATGTAATGTAAACAATTATAAACAAATACTCCAAGAAAAGGCAAAGTTACAATAACGCAGAACAACCTGTGCTAAAGCCTTTGACTTCAGAAAACAGCAATGTTGCCAAGCCTGCTGCAATGCATACCATACACAATTTTACATTGCTGTTGATTAAGACCATTAGGCATGAATACTAACAAAAGTGAGCCTTATAGATGAGCAATAAATCAGGGTTCACTGCCTAAACTATGGAACAAAACTGAAATCCTTTCCCTAAAAACAACTTCAGTGTTCATGCAGTACATTATTACAATTATCCATTTAACTAAAGGCTTAGGCCAACATTTCCATAGAAGCACTGGTTCACAGTTAATACAGTCGTACTGTATCTCCACGGAAGTCTTCCTTGACTAGCAGTAATGTTTCACCTCCACTAACAATTTCAGATGTAAAGTATGCGGGCCGTATACTTATAGATATATCACGGCCAGCTCCGTTAAGCCCCACAGAGTCTTCCAGGCGGAACGATGCAGACATCCGCTGTACAGCCCGTTCATAGTCATTTCAAAGCTTCCCAGAAATTCTGAACTTGCTTAATATGAAAGACTCAAATACAGGCAGAGGTCATCCATAAAAGTTCCCAAAATATCAGACTTCCCACACAGGAAATACTGAAGTTGCACAAGGAGTCCAGTGATATCCAACGGCTTTTCCAACGAGCACAGCTGATGTGTTGGGATTGTCTGGCAGGCAGCAAACTGACTACCAAGCAGTAGCTGTATCCAGAAATACCACGCAAATACAAGAGAGATACACGTGTAAATATATGTGTGCATGTATGCATACTTTCCCCCAAAAATATATAAAACAGATAAATGTATAGATATTTGTCTGGGGGAATGAAAGCAACACAATTCCAGGAAGAAAAAAAGCAGGATAAGCCGAGGAATCCTGATCCTGCATAATGCTATATTTATATCAGCAAGACTTTGACCCTCTGCAATTAATACAGAAAATTAATTTTATGCTTACCTGTCAATTTGTTTTCTGAAAATTAGTACTTGCTCCAAAGCTGAATCAAGTACCTTCAAGGCCCTAGAGCAGTCAATATGTCTAAACAAGGGTAAAGGAAGCCAGAGAAAGCATTCATCTAAATTTAATATCTCTATGAATATATAATTTAGTACATCATATAGTGAAGCTGAAGAACTAAATCTTGTAGTTAACATTGTTTCCAGAAATAAATTAGAAGATGCATACATAATTATGTAAAGATGACATCTGGCTCTCTAGCTGAAGATGCAAACTTGAGAAAAATCAATAAGTTTACATTGAAAGACTGGAGAGACAGGAAGTCTCTCGTGAATTTTTCCGCTGCCCTTTCTATTAGTTTGCTACCTATTCATCTTTTCTTTTAATTTAAAAAAATAAAAGAAAAAGACTCAATCATAAAAGCCTTCACTCTCCCCCCCTTACAGGAATAAGAAAATCATTGGGGTACTACTAAAATAATAGTAAGAGAAAAATTACTGTGTTACTATAATTAAAATTGAAGTATCAACTACACAGATATTTGCCTGGGAATACAAGGGTCAATGATTTACTACAGACACCTTATTTTCTGGAATATAAAAGGGTATTGTGTTTATAGCATTTATGCAAAAAAAATTAAGTTGCATTCTCCAGCTTTCTGGTCATCAGTTTTTTAGTTGGTCAAACAGTATGATTAATTTTCACTAAGTTTTATGTTGATTTTTGAGCCCCAAAATAAGACTTACTAACAGAAAGGTTGAAGACTGTTTTATTAGTTATTTTGTTGATCTAAAAGTTAAGATTGAAGTGCATGAGGTATATTGGCCTCAGATTTTTCAAAATCTGAAAAAACATGTAAAGAGCATGTATTTTTTAAGTACTTAAAACCAACACTTTAATCTGATGTACTTCTAAGGATCATTCATTAAGTAGGCAGTGCAAACTGACAGACTGACTTAGAGAATCACTTTACCAGTAAGGAGTTACTAATTAGCATGATAGAGTTAGTAGCTAATAAAAATTTCATTGTTCAATTTGAAATAAAGCTATTTCAGTAAACGCTCCATGAAATGTTTTGCTGAGAGGCAATACATTTCTGAACTTAAGTTTATCCTGTGACCTTTCAGTTTGCCTACATCTGCTCATTTCAGAGTTTCCATTTTCTTTGTGCTATAAATATAACCAGATCTGATCCTCACCATTTTTTCTGCCTTTTGCACTTGTCCACTTAACAATAAAATGCATAATTCATATATTACTGACATCTACAACACCATGATTTTGACTGATGTTTTCAGCATACTATCATGTAGAAAACTTATCAAGCAGCAATGACTCTTTGCGTGAGTCAAAAAAAATTTACCCACTCTCTCAAGAGTAAGAGATTTAAAATATGCAAACTATATATAAAAAAATAAGAAATTTCTATTTTATATAAAGAACTGTAGTCTTCAGATGAAGACTTATAGATGCCGTTTTGAGTGTCAATAAATCGTGAGCAGCAATAATTCAATGATACGTTCAACAATATTTTTTTCATCATATTATTGAGTTTGGACTACAAGCAAGGAAAAATGAGTGCTAAGTTCACAAAAAGTACTGATTGTATATTTTAAGCAAGCTCTTATGTCTTTGAAACTTGACTTCACCTCCCACAAACTCTAGCCCTAAGGTCTGTGTTTTAATCGCATACCATCAAATAACATTTCCATAAAGCTCTGAGGTCCCCGGATCAATGCTATCATAGCCTCTTCACTGTCCTTGTAGAGGCCACTAAAATTCATTCATTTATATATATATTCATAAATGTAAAGAATGTTAAGGCAGAAAGCCTATTTCCTTATTACCTTAGAATACAAAGTACAATGCCAGCAGGTAGAAATCAGCAACTTTATACTCCTATGAATCCATAATCACTAAATTCTATAAAAATGTTTAATAGCTTTAGTGTGATTGTACTAAACTCAAACATTTCCCCCCCTTTCTTGCACCTTTAGATAAAAATTGATGTCCTCAAATCAGTTAAGTTATACCAACATAAGACTAAATGACACTCACATGTAGCAAAATATCACGTATTTGGTGTCACCTTCAAGTAATCAGATTCATACAGTACAACAGGGCTTGAATCGAATCTTACAACCCTGGCAAATCAAATGACGTCTAACATTATTCTTTTTGGCTACACAGCTTCATTTTACTTTAGGTTTAAAGACCAGCAGCACTCAACTCCTAAACGAGGCGAGATACTACAGTTCATAGAACTCAGGATACATCATTGTGTTTGCAATTCCTTGTTGACCGATGATGTTTGCACGTGTTCTACCGAGGTGTTGAGCTTCTATTTGGCACAAACAAGCTTAATGAAATTCTGCACTTGAGAGTTTATGCCTGTCTTCTACTGAGCTAATGGAAAGGAATGAGAGGTGGGAGAAACAGCTATGGAATTCAGACAGCTTCCCTGTTTTTCTGTTGTTCAAAAATCTATTTCTTGGACTATTCTCTCCCTGACTGTACACTCAAGCACTTCAGAAAGGAGAAAGACTTCACCTAGCAAGATTGTTCCCTACTTGGTGAATTTCTCCTTTCTACTTAGCTTCTTCTAAGGACTGCTCTGATTGCAAGAACAAAGCACTCAGCCTAGTTGAATAGATTCACTGCCTGCAAATGAAGCGTCTTCAAGATCTCGCTTTTTCGAGGCAGTTTGCTGCCAGTGTCTCATGATTCCTTCTCTGGGATGAATTAATTTTCTTGTCAGATTGCTTTCTTCTGAGAAAAGCCTTCTCTCTGCAAATATCATCGTATCTTTTGCTAAGACTTACCAGTTTTATCTAATTTTGTTACTTGAGTAAAGCAAGTATCTTCATTTTGAAATGTGTGATTTTAAATATTAACTACAACAAAATCAACTTTTTGCCATCAGTGTATTCATTGAGAACTCAATTTCTGCAGTACTGCTCTCAAATAAAAGGCTTTTCAAAGAAAGGAAGATCTCTAACGACACATTCTGAACTTCTTTGCCTAAGCTTCTACATTATCTCCTTTTAGCTTATGTGGATTTCTCCTTAGACTTGCTTGCATGCTTACTATTTTCTTTATTTTTTTTCCAAAGCTGAAACATTATGAAGCTTCCAAAGAAGGACAACATGCAGTGTTCAGATTCGTTATCTACAGATAAACCAGAATGCTGCATAGACATGCCCTCAAAGAACATAACCAGAAGCTATTCATTCCGGGAATGAACACCTTAGTGCAATATTCACGTTCTCATCCAGTGCCTCCACCATTCAGCATAAGACTTCAGAAGCAAATATAGGGACCTGGAGCCAGTAAAACCAAAGTGCTATTAGAACTGACATTTTCTCTTACTCCAGTGGTATTTTCTGATGCGTCTAGCCCCTCCACAAGATGCTTTTATTGGGTATTTTTTTCCCAAGCAGCTGTATTTTTAAGAGGTCAACTGTTGCTCAGAAACAGTCTTGCTTTTACCATTAACATTTCAGAAGACAGGCCGAAGTAGGAAAATTTTACCCAGAGAGAAACGCTTTTGGGGATAATGTCAAAACTCTAGAAATTTAGCACAAGATGACATTTGCACAAGAGAATAAGGTTTACCTCACTTACTGAAGTGGTAAACTACAAGGATTTCCATACTTTCTTCTCCATCATTAAAAGTTAAAAAAGGGGAAAAGGCACTCATATGGAAAATTCACACCCATGACATAACTTTAAAAAAAAAAGCATCTCAAAGCAACAAGATTCTCAAAATTTAATTTAAGACCCAGGTTTTAGATGAACAATTTTGTCTGTCAGCATCTCTGATGTTTAACATTTTGGATCCTCTTGAAAGCCATTCATAGCTGACCAGTTTGGGAATTTAAAGAGTTTTGAACATATACGTTGTACATGTGAGCTTCCATAAACTTACGCTAACAGCAGGTAAAAAGAATATTTTTTGAAACGTAGCTGAGTCTTGAGTTCTTTTCTAGATCCCTAATTTTAGATGCAACAAATGAGAACAACCCTAGTGAAAACTCTCCCTTGTCCAAGAAGTTGCTATTCTTTCAGTGGGAATTTCGTCTATTTTTTCTTTACAGTTCATTTTTTTTTAATTAAAAAACATTGATCTCCCTTTATATTTATCAAGGTTCAATCTGTTTACAATGAAAAAGGTAGCTCACCATCTCTAGAAAGTCCAAGAGTCCTAAATAAAGCAGCACAAGAAAAAGGAGATTTAATATTAAGTTATCCAAATAAAGGTAAGATGTCTATATGACATCTTGATTACAGAAAACTAAAGGTACTGGAAAAATCTTTCATTAGCGCTTTCCCAGTTGCAAAGAGTCGGATGAAATACAACACACTGGCTTGGTTGCAGGCCAAGCCTTCTCCCCAGAAGCCAGCAGTCACCAGGTGAACTACATTTTCCCCCATTCAGAAGTATACTATAAACTTTTCTAAGCAACAGTCCTAATTCTGCATTGTTCTCAAATGTGGAAATAAAATAGATTGAAGTTCTATTGCACAGTACAATCAGCCATCATTCGCTGCTACAATACTCAACCTTTTTATTAAAAAAACACCACATACATGTATCAAAAGAATGTAAGATGAACTACTCATTATTTTTAACTAGAGGTCTGAAATAAAAACTGTTATCATTTCCAATTGGTTTCTAACTGGATTGTGAACCACAAATCAAAGTGATTCAAGAAGAGCATTTCTATTTATTTGAGTGAAGTTAAGGGTAAGCTCTTATAATGGGGTCTCAAAAATCAAGAATCAGAAGCTTACAGAGAGTTACCCAAACCAGATATAGGCATCGTGGAACAGTTTGCCCCACCACTGACAGCCAGAAAACAGAGGTTCATGTTTTCTCTTCAGTGCAGCAAGCATACAACCATACCACCACACACCCCACCACCACCTTGCTCATAACTCTAACCACCCCTTTGTAGGCCACTGTGCAGCACAATTTAGGACCAGTTCTCCACTTTCTCTATTCAACAACGTGCACTACTTTTTAATGTTTTAGGATATAACAAAGAAATCAAAGACACTCTTGGTAACCATCACACAGTAAAAAGAAGAAACTATGGCTTGTAGTAGGGAACACTTGAAGACAAGTGAAAGGTTAGAGAGCAAAGAGTCTGAAGATCATCTAGAAAGCAGATGCTTGTGCTTTCTTCCTTTCAGAAGGCACTATACTTAGTAATTGCTACAGGTGCTGAAGTTATTCTTCCAGGTAGAGAAAGCTACCCCAATTTCTATACACTGCCCTGCCCCAACTAATTTCACCAGAAACTTAGCCTAAATTCTACTTCAACAGAAACAGGAGCAATTCACAGATTTGCAGCATTAGAGCATAAAAAACACTGCAGAAATTAGAAATGAAAAACATAAATACGTAAAGAATACTATCCGGTGTCATTTCATCTGAGATTACTTTACTGTAGGCCAAGGCCAGGAGAGGAAAAGATCAAGTGTAAGCAAGCTGACAATTCCGTCTTAAAGAGGCACTTTCACAGCCAACAGATCTACTATATATAAAGAAGAAAATTGACTGAAAATGGGAGAGCAAAAGAAAAGGCTAGCTACTAGTTACTGCTACCATGAGTTAAATCAAATTCAGAATGTATTATCAAAACATGCTGACAAGAAGTTTGCAGAAATTATTTTTGCAATAAAAAATGAGCAGGCAGGCAAAAATAATGTCAAATTGGCTGTCTAAATAAAAACAGTTAAGCAGCAGTGTCCAAAACAATCAAAGATTCACTGATCATTAAAATTATTTAACACTGCAGGTGTTTTTTTTTTTTTAAATAAAATACTTCTCTATAATATGTTTGATATTACATTAAGTCTATTTTATTCATACTTGAATTTCTGCAGTGTTTCAAATGGAATAACGCATAATTGTTCCTATGTATTCAAGAGAGAATATAATCACATCCAAAACTCAAACACTTTGATTTGAAATATTTGCTAGCAGAACAAATCTATTAGTATTTATGATGTGTCTTACATTAAATATGAATTCTCAGTTGTAACTAACATAACCAAATAAAATTGGAAATGAGCTGATGGAACACTTCAGATTCATTTTCTCCAAAAGTAAATTAAAAATACGCAAATTAAAAAAGTACAGTAACTACTGCGGTAACAGTGTACACAACAATCACTTATATTTACCCCAATATATCATCTTGTCAGAGGCAATTTTTGACCATCTGAAAGAAAAGCGTCTGAGAAAGTGTTTTAGCCTCCTTAGGTGTTCCTCCTCTTCCTGTTCTTTGTATTCTGATGGGACTATTAGAATTGCAGCAAGAATTGGAATGGTGGCAGAGCATTTGCATCATCTCAGAGCTAATGCATGGCCTGGTCTGCCCAGACCCATTCCGATGCAAGATAAGCAAGTGTTCAAGTTTGTTTTGGAGCAGAAAAGAGACTACACTTAAAAAAAAAGTCACCACCACCAAAAACAATAATTTATCAAGGTGAAATAACCAAGAGGCTATTAAGGATAGAGCTGTTGAAAGAGTAACCGCATGGGTGCGGAAAACGTCCAGTTCTGGTGTGTGCTTTCAGCCCCAGTGCACAATTACAGCTGTGGTGAGCTGCGGTGCCAGCCTGTGGACCATCCACGCTTAGCAAAGGAGGGAAGTTTTACAGAGATTTTACTGAGGGTTATAGAGTTCTAGTGGGGACAGGTGCCACTCTACCCAAGGTAAAAATGTCTGGTAAGAAGAAAACATATCAGTCAAATATTAAAGGCTGTGAAACCCACAAAGACCACCTGTGGGCAGGCCCCAGGTGAATCCAAGCCTCAGTACTCTGCGTTGGTTCACTTTCTTGAAAAACTTGGAATTTAGATTATCCACGAGCTGACTGAGCAATCCCAGGGCTACACATCACACATGATGCAGCTGGGACATCCAAACCACCCAAACGCTACAGGATTACCTCCTGTGCTATACAGTCATGAGGCTAAGAAGTGAGGTGTAAAGCAAGCACTGTAGAGGAACGTTAGCAATACAGAATGTTTCTTGCATTTAATTGCCTGGATTTCACATTCTACCCGTCATCTTGAATTACTAGCACATTATAATTCATATATTAACTTTTAGAGGGACTAAGGGTACTATAGCTGTTATCAAGGCTAGCGGAATCCAGAAACAAAAAAAAGGGAAAAAAATATTTGTGATAATAACAGTGAAATAAGTGCAATAAAAAGAGAGAAAACTTAAACGAAGCATTAAAACAAGCGTAAGGATGAAATTTAAACTAACCAACATAAAGCTAAAACCAGAAGTCAGTTGTGTTCTTCAGTTTTCTGTAAATAAGGTTTTAACTAGATTTTGTCTTTCAAAAAAACTTTATTGCATCTATACATAACTTGAGCTTCTATCCAAATCATTAATTCCAACAATAAACCCTTCTCCATCATACTAACAGTAAGTAACATTTACATAAGCTTACTTTGCAATTTATCCATACCATCTTATTTTTTTTAGCATTTTAAATTTAGCTTTTTACTGTGAATTAACCTAGAATAGCTAGCCGCAGCTATTTTTAAGCTTCACAACACCTACAGTCTTCCTTATTTATTTATTTCTGAGCTAAATAGCTAAATCCAAAGTGACAGAAGCAGCGTAAGTCAAAGATTTATACTTTCAATTAATTGAACACTGCAAACAAATGAAGCGTCAACTTTCTTCATCAACATAACTTTTGTTTTAAAAGTTCAGGGTTTAAGTTTAGATTAGAAACATTTCAAGAAGTAAATTATGACATGAGCATCTGAATACAAAAATAACTTCTCCACCCTGCAAAGTCTATCTTTCAAAAATTTGAATGAATATGCAATTGCTATAGGAGATGTAGAAAGTGGAAATTGAATAGGCTAATATATGGAATTCTTATTATCAGACAACTAGCATAGTAATAAGACTGATATCTCTCAAATGAAATGAAAACCAAGGAAGCATGACTGCAATACCATCCAACTCTAAGTGCTCTCTATTTTATTCTGACTTCTGAAGTTTTGCCTCATTCTGGAAAAAACAGATTCCTAGAGTTTCTCAGTCTGTTATTGTTGGGCCAATATTCATAGTCTTAAAGAGACAAAAATCAACATATGCACAGGGAAGAAGCACAAGCACAAACTGAAGTTAGTACTTGTGATGGAGTAAGTTATCCTGTGACCTCAAAACGCACAGACATCATTCCGTGAAACTCAGTTACTAGTGTAGGGTTTAAGTGTTCTGAAATATCCCAGATTCTCAAACTCTGTTCTCAATATATTTTTTTTTGTTCCTACTTCTTCAACTCCACATTTCTTATTAGCATTTCCGATATAAACATATAGGTGCTGTAGGCACATATGCGGGGGAACGTTAAAGATTATCTGCCATGTTTAAATAAATAACAAAATTCAGAGGAACTCCAGTGAGATAGGAATTTAGCCACAAATAAAAATCAAAAAAAACTCTTCAGATTCTTCAGACTACATTTCTAAATTCTACCATTTTTTTTTGTATTCTCTAAACTAGGAACAATGATAACGTTCATTAGAATGGAAACAAAACAAAATCTGAAACATCTTAAAGGCCAAAAAATTTCAAAGAATGAAATTGCCATTTTTAAATTATAGTCTTACAAATAAAACTAAATCCTGACACTCAAAGGTATATTCTGTAATTCTTGGTACATTTTTTTCCAAGATTCTTAGTTTTTAATGACTAATTCTTAAAGTAATTATTTTTAGGCAATAGGCTTCAAACTTCCCACCTTAGTAAATATATAAGATTGAATTAATTTATATAAGATCAAATTAATTATAACCAGAAAATATTTACAGCCCAGGCACAAAACAGATTTGCAGTGTTATGAACTGCCTCTCTTACGTATATATTAGCATTTTTTTGATGCTGCAATTGATGCATACTTGACCTAAGGCAATTTGAGGTTTTGTACTTCATTACCTACATGTTAAACGACAGGTAATCAACTGCCTAATATTTCTAAACAGTTGTTGGTTTTTAAGGCTATGTTTGGAAACTTACATTTCTAAAAATAGAATACTGTTCGGTAATTAGGTCTAATTTGCCATTTTGCTTTTCTTTTCAAACATGCAGTATAGGGGTGGAAGGGACTGACAGAGATTTTTCTATCCCTTAGGGGTTAACATTTGTATAGCTGTCTCTCTTTGTTGCCACAACCCAGTTTGAAAAGAAAGAACCATCTGCCCAGCTGTCTGGAATGCAGCTCTGTCTGATAATTCCCATGGTGAAAAATAACATTTCACAAAACCCATGCACTGAGGAAACCGATTTACTCTTCTAATGACTAGGCTATCAAGCAACACCTTTGGAAGCCATGCAAAACAAACTTTGTTTTCAGTTTGAAACTGATGCTTTCCTTAACTTTTCTATTGGATACTATTTTTAAGGGTTACCAGTTTTGCAACTTGACTCATGGAATATAGTAATTATATTAAAAAGGGTCAATACAAAATGTATTGTTGTTTGATTACTACCAGCACTGCTGTGAATGGTCCTAAGAAATGAATGATCTAAGTATGATATTTTAATAACAATTCTGATGTGAAAGAATAAACTAAATAGAAAACTTATAAAAAGTGTTAGAAGTGACATGTTATGTGATTACTATCAGAATACTGCTTGTGGACATTTGTGTTGTTTCCCCCCCCCCCCCCCCCCCCCCAAGGTTTTGCCTTCTATTCCCTCCCTCCCCCCCAGCATTACAACTACTGTTCAGACCAACTCAAAAGAGTACAGAATAGTAAATTATATACACATTCCTAAGCATCTTTAAATAAATGGCATTGTTTTTATTATTTTTGACTTCATATTTCATCATCTTTCTGAGAGAGCAGATGGGGAAGATGTTTACTTATGTAGTAGGGAACATTTCAACATAGAGGATGCAATAAACTCCCGTGTCTTCTGAAGATCTTGAACACTGGGTGTACAAAGCCTAGCTATTCTCATTTGTTACAGTTCACTAGCTTTAAGACTGAACTAAGTCTATCTTTTGCCCTATCTTTTTAAAATTCAATAGTGTGCAAAGTCTTCCAGGTTCCAGAAAAAAAAAAAAAATCAAATACACAAAGTTTGGCTCTCAAACTAACCCAGAACCATAGGCTTGTACTCCAGGCAGTGTCTTCTACTGTTTCAGTTATCATTAAATAGGGTACTAATCATAGAATCATTCAAGTTAGAAAAAGCCTCTAAAATCACCTAGTCCAACCCTTAATCTAGTACTTTAGTCCACCACTAAACCATGCTACTAAGTTCTACATATTTCTTGAAGACCTCCAGGGATGGTGACTTCCCTGGGCAGCCTGTTCCAATACCACACAACCCTTTGAGTAATGAAATTTCTCCTAACATCCAAACTAAGAGCTCCTTCACTTAGTCTGAACTGCCTAAGGATACCTTGTGACCGAAAAGGTTATGAAATGAGAAAAGGGGCTTGCAACTGTGTTTTATCTATGCAATCACTACCTCAAGTGCTTTCCCATATCTCATGTATTCACAACACAATTAAGCTTCGAACTAAGTAACACTTCATCTGTTTCAGCATCAGAAGTCAAAACTCACCTAAATGAGCTGTTATTTTTGCCTACCAGTTTGCAGAACTGTAGGTTACCTAGCTGAAAAGCTATTGCAAGATTTGTTGTTAAGGACAGTAGAAGATTTCAAATCTTTCTCTGCTTGTTAGTGAGAATAAAGTTCGACATTTTTCTACAGATTTATAAATCTTTATATCAGGACATTGCATATTCTTTGATTCCTGAGTTCTGAAGCTATGTCAGACAGCATCAGTCTGAGGAAACTAGGTTACTTACTAAAGGAAACTATGATACTTAGTAAATCACAACAAACTTACTTTCTTCTGAAGTGGATGTTTGCTCAAAGAGTACATAGCTGCCCCCTTTTCCTGTATGGTTGGGTATTCCTTCCCTTGTTGTTTCTGGTAGCAGGAAGAAGTTGTTGAGATGAGTCAGATATGTTTGTGAAGCAATTGTCTATTTATAAGAACAGCATATATACACATCAAGTATCTTCTTCTTGAGCAGAACAAAGAAACTGCAGTCCTCATTTAGAGCTTCAGTCTCTCTAATTAGAAATTAGCTTCTTTTTCCAAATAACTTCCTGCCAGGGATATAGCCATATTGCCCCACGACTATTTCTTTCTTCTACCTATGATTTCTATTTTCTTTTACACACACAACTGCAATGAATCACGAACTTGAGCAAAGAACTTCTTCCAGGACCACTGTTTAGGTTGTTTAAGTGCACACCAACCTCCTTGTACAAGAGGGCCAAAAGGCTGGAGATTACTTCTTGCAGCTGGGAAGGGTTCAGCTTCTACTCCAGCACTGCCACTTGGTCTTCAGCAAACATACTGACTCCCTTAGGTCTATAACTGATAAATACTGATATCACAAGCATATGCATAACCATTCCTGTGATCTAATAGCACAGTTAACCCACTGCCCCATCTGGTCTTCAGGACAGTCTTGAAATGTGAAAGTTGTAAAATCCTTCACCTTTAATCAGTGATTAGTCAAGTAAGAATGAAACGCATCACATCATTTATCCGCACAAGAGTTTTCCAGTTATCAAAATTAACTCTTAAATTGAACTAAACTAAAAGGGTAGTTGTCATGTAACAACAACAACAAGAAAAGTCACCTATAGCACAGGAATAAGTAGTGGTGTGACTACCATGGATGTTTGCAGGAAATGGGGAAATAGAAAGCACCAGTAAAATTAATTTCCCCCCACGTTTCTTCGCCATCCAAACAATTTAAAGCAGGATTTAACAGAATAAAGAGTAGAGATATTGTACAGCATTATTCTGCATATTTTTTGAAGGACCTCAACACAGATTAGCTGTCCATCTGAACTCTGGAACAAAGTGTTGGGAAGCATTATTTTAAAAGTCTGGTGGCATTCCTGAAGCTGAGTTCCCCACACACACAATTAGCAACAACTTGTACATTAAAAAAAATAATAATTCTTACAAATATTAATTGTAGGCAAATAAACAGCTGTTAAGCATGCAACGTGTTATTTAGCCAATTATTTTTATACAGGACATTTTGACTAGTGCTCATTCCAATACATTGTCCCAATCAGTTTGAGAGGACACTTACTGTTAACACAAAATGAACAGGCAATATGGAAAAGATCCCAGAACTATGAACCAAGTCTCTTTCCTTATCTTTCCCTCCCCCTTTAATTACAAGCTATTATGCTCTTCTAGACTGTCTCTTATCTTCACTTCTGCATCCTTGGCGTTACAATAAACTATTATCAGCTCCTCTCCATCTTCAAATAGCAAGTGGAAATTTTTGTATTGAAAAATTTAATTTCACATTGCTCCAACACTATATGTGCTCTGTCCCCTGATTTCTCAATCCTACAGTAAAATTATGCTCCATTTTGTATGCACGGAAAACTCAAGACATAACCTTACTACACCACATGAAAAGGGAGACCGCTCTCCTCTTTGACATGATAATTAAATAAAAGAGATATGTAACTGCACTGCTCCCAAGCGCAATACCATTATATACCATCATATATCCAAGATTAATTCCTCACTTGAGTGGGCGCCAGGCTAAATTCAGACAAAATATAGTAAATTAGCTTTTGCACTTCATTAATACTGCCAGTTTCACACTTGATGTCCAGTACATAAAAGATAGGAAGCTTATATGAGGTTAAACAAACAACAGAACTAGATGACAAAACAAAGTTATTGGGATTAAAAAAAATATACTGTTAACTTAAAAAAAAAAAAAAAGAGGAAGTATATGATGTTGAATTGCTCAATCTTAGTTCTTCACTAAATAATGCTTTTCTATACGTCACAGTTCCAAATTCTAATGCACACTAATTGTGTATTGCACTCAAATTTCAAGGTTTTTTTTTTTGTCAAAATTTGTTTGAAAATATATTTCTCAGTATTTTAATATAAAGGTAAATCTTATTAAAGCTACCCGATGTCATTATGATAATTAAAATGTTTATGTACAAATGAAGCAAAGCTGTTTGATGCTGCAACTGTTTATCCTGACAAATGCTTTAACTTGCTGTATGTGTGCACATTTGTGCACACTCTGACTGGGGATTAGTCATGTCTCTGGCAATGCTTCTTCTCAATCTTCAGAAACACTTCAGATAAATACACAAGTTCTCATGGTTGGTTCTCTCAGTCACAGCTTCGATGCCCATCAATAAAAAAAAAAAAATCTTCAACTAATTGAGCTTCACTTTTCCAAGTGCACCTTTTCTCATTTTGACACCCATAGGCAGGCAAATAAACCATATCCTTCAGTGTGTTTCATCCGAACTGTCAGAAATGTATGAAGGAAAATAGAAAAGCCAAGTTGCAATAAAACTCTGACCCTGATGAAGTTACTGGGACCTCAGCTGTATAGTGGATGTAGTGGAGCAACTTGCCTGAAATGTTATTGCCTTTGAAACATAAAGGCCATTTTCTGGGGATCCTTTTCTCTCAAGAAGGTTGCTGGACAGCCAAGAAGCTACCAAGTAACCAAGATAATTTTCTGTAGTTCCTACCGCATCAAATCCTTCAACAGGTTACACATTCCTCAATTAAAAAATTATTTTATGATGGAAATCATTTACCTTGGTTCATGTGTTGGATTAGTCTATACTGCTCTTGGACCAAAGGTAAAAGATGGATACATTTCACAGTTCAAAAAAGAAGAAATTATCTTAGGAGACCTCTTTCAGATTTTAAGTTCCCACTCACACAAACTACACAAAACCCTTCATCTCCCTAACTTGAAGCACAGCCTCGTATTTCTGCCGTGCGGTGCATAGTTATCAACCAGAACACCCTTCCGTAGTTACGTGGAAGGGCCCTGCCTCCCCCTGGGCTGCACTCCAGCCCCTACGACCCGTCCCTGGAGGGGAAGGCGCCCCGGAGCTCCCCGAGGCAGGGCGCAGGCCGCGGGGCCCAGCTCCGAGGCCGCCATGTCAGCCCGCCTGCGCGGCCCGCCCGGGCCTCGGGCGCCCTCTGGTGGCGCTGCCGGCCGCAGCACGGCCACGTCCCCCCGCCCGCTCCGGGCAGGGCCCGCTCCGGCTTCCCCCGGCCGGCACCCATCGCGCCGCCGCCTCGGATGCTTTTCGGGCTTCCTACAACTAGTAACTGTGCGTTTTCTTTTGACAGTTTCAGGACTTCTGAGTGCCTTTAGCAGAAGTGCGAGTGCGGGGCTCGCAGCCTAGCCCCTCGGATGGGCGGTGAATGGCACGCACACCAACACAACGCGCACACCGAGCTCCAAACCCAGGGGCATTCCAACATACGGCTCGCATGCTCTAACTTAAATTGAGAACTAAAGCACAAAACAACTTCCCAGCTGAGGAACAGCCACATTAAGGAAGGTATGAAATATGAATACACAAGCAAACAATGATCATCCATTTGCTAGTTCCCTTGAACCTTCCTCCTACTCTTGAGTGTTCTCTAGAATGTAGGATTCCAAACTTATCTTGGTTCTCTGGCTTTCTGATGTCTCCTTAAATGAAGACTCCAGCCCTTCTCCAAACAGCTTTCTTTGGAGAACGTAAAACCAGCTATTTAACAAAAAAATTACTTCCGGGCGGGGGTTGTACTAAACCCTACAGGTAACAAAACATTGAAATAGGAAGCATGGCTTGGGCAAAATTTGCATTGAACACTAAAATCTCCTACATTATTTACAATTCAATACATTGACCAAATAGCTGGGCTGCAAACTTCACTTTCCAGAAAACAGAAAAAGTAGAACACTTTAAAAATTTCAGCTTTACATCTCAATATCACCATAAAGAAAATTGTTATTTCCTTCCCTGCTGAACTTTCTCTTAAGTGCCCCCTGCCACGGGCAGGGCAGGCTGATGCTTTTCAGCACATGAGTTCAGAACTGAAGGATTCTGATTTCTGATCCCTGAAAGGAGAGTGATGTTCTAGTACTTTACATACAGAAAACATATCAGACTGAAAAGATTCAACTCTGAAAAGAGTATAAAACTTCATCACCCCCTCTCTGGCAGAAGGCTGCAGATGTACAAGATTACAGGAAGTCTTGCCTTTTTTTCTTTTAATTAACCAAAGTCCTAATTGTTAACTCCTCTACAGCACTCTCATGACTTCCCAAAACTTGGCTGAACAATCTATTGAGGACACATTTTGGATTTTCACTTACTTTACTAATAAACAATATCGCAATTCTCTTCAAATTTCAATTCAAGAAGCACTAGGTCATCAAAACCATGAAATGGAAAAGGATTTTGTATAGCAGGTATCTGAAATACCATCTACTTGAGCAATCTAGAGTACTAGTAGCAACAAAAGTAATTAGACTCTGAGCTCAGGAAAATAGTCTTTGCAACTTGCATAGTTAAGTAGTGAAGAGACTGACAACAGAGCCTCTGCAATCTCCCTTACTGAAGGGTTTAGAAAGAACATGAAATAAATATCTGTCAAGAATCATACTAGTATGACTGATCCTGCCATAGCCCAGGAGAATATAACGCTGAACCTCAAAACCATCCTTCTAGCCACCCCCCACTCACCCTTTTACCTTTTCACTGCATTTTAGTTAGTTTACCTTTTGAAAACACACTCAAAATCAAGCATATTTAATTCAGCCACAG